>NC_045729.1:320134-1716800 GCF_009834535.1 Camelus ferus
CCCCCATTCCTGATAAGCTGAGTAACCCAGAGACAAGATCGTGGAGCTTAGAAGAAAAGAGGCAGCTTTATTGCTTTGTGGGGCAAAGGGGACTCCCAGCAGGGTGGTGCCTTCACAACTGTGAACCCCCCCTTGGGGATGGGGTGGGGTGGCTATAGGGCCATAGCTCAAACAATAAAGCATTGATAACAATAAACAGAATAATTTCCCATCAGAAGACTTAGAATGGCGTCATGATGCCTCCAGGGGACCAATTCTACAGAGGCCATCGGTTAGCTCTCTTTATCTCCTAAGCACCCAAGGTGTGGGCTTCTTGGTAATTCAGGCTATTTTGTAAGGTGACAGTCCTGTGACCTTCTCCCTGGCAGAACGACTAAGAGACTAAGCATGATTGTTACTTTCAATTACTGGAATAAAGTCAAATCAATAGCTTTAGTTTTAACTGGAACTGTGGGTAGCAACCAGTTGGTCAGGTTTGTTGACTGTTCTAAGGGCAAAAATAAGAGTAAGCAATCTGTTAGCCTAAGTGTGGCCATTTAATTAATTGTCCTTCAGGCACACTAAAATTTGAAAACCACTGAACTGATCCATTGTTTAAACACTTTGTAAGCTAAGTACGATTTTATTTCTAGGAATAAATTTTGTATTCATAGAGATAATCACTGTGATTTTGCACAGACAAACTTCATTTGATTGTGCCTCACAGATGTTGCATTCTTTTACATTGAAAATCTGTCGGCAAGTTGATTAGACCAAATCTATCTGTGACATTTTTCCAGCAGCATTTGCTCACTTTGTGTCCCTAGTGTCACATTTTGGTAGTTATTGCAATATTTCAAACTTTTTCATTATTACGGTATTTGTTTTGTGATCTGTGATCTGTGACCAGTAATCTTTGATGCTACTACTATGACTCACTGACGGCTCAAATGATGGTTAGCATTTCTTAGCAATAAATGAGTTTTTAAAATAAGGTATGTATTTTTTTAGACATAATGCTACTGCACATTTAATAGTCTACAGTATAGTGTAGTGATATCACTTATAAGTGGGGGCTAAAACAATGACACAAATGAACTTATTTACAAAACACAAACAGACTCACAGACATAGAAAACAAAATTTTGGTTACCAGGGGGAAATGGGGTGCTGGTGAAAGGGTAAATTGGGAGTTCAGGATTTGCAGATACTAACTACAATACATAAAATAGATAAATAGCAAGATCCCACCGTATAGCACAGGGAACTATATTCTATCCATACAATAGCTTATAATAAAAAATAATATAAAAAGGAATATGTATGTGTGTATATGTGTGTGAATATATATATATATTTAAATCACTATGCTGTATACCAGAAATTAACACAACATTGTAAACTTAACTATACTTCAATTAAAAAAAAATAAAGGTAACTTTTAGATGCACCGAGATACCAAAAAATTGTATGGACTTGATTTATTATGGTATTCACATTATTGTAGTGGTCTGGAACTAAACTTGCAGTATCTCTGAGGAATGCCTGTCTTTTCATTGTTTGAAAAAATCAGTCAATAGTTTGCTAGAAGATAATTTTCAAGAAAACAGGTAAAACTGGGACTTTCATATAGACACAAAAATGCACACATGTTAAAATTTTATTTTAGTCCTTAGTCATTGAGGAACTAGACATATGTGTTATAATCAGTACAAAGGAAAATTTGAAGACATATATTTATAGATCAGGAATATATAATAACTTGTTTGTTTGTTTGTTTGTTTTTTGAGAAAGATGGGAGGGAAAGCAGTTGAAACTCTTACAGGCAGGACAGAATGTGCATGTCTATTGTAAGAATTATCTGTCATTGCTGTCAGTTACTGTCTTAGTCTATTCCTGATGCTATAATAACATCAAATAAAAAAGTTAAGGTGTTTAGTACTTTTCTGTGTAGAGGATGATGGACCAGGCTGCCTATCTGTCTCCATCCTGAGCTCCCTACACTCACTGTCAGGGGAGGTGGTACTGGCTGATGACTTGATGGCTGCAGCTCCTTTGTTGACTGATATGGCTGGCAATATTTTTCATTCACAGTGCTCCCCTTTGGTCCTAAATTCAACCAATATATTGGGAGACACCTCACGACCAATTTTCATCCCACAATTCTAGGAAGGCTCCCTCCCAGGTCAGAAGATTCTGTTGATATGCCTCTCAAGGCACCGATGTTTGGATCAGGCCCTGCTGATAAACTAAAAAATTATCTGGATTGCCTATCTTACTATCTGTTTTGATTCAGGAAATGTTTTCTCTTGTTGCTTATTTCCATACCTCGAATCACATTATTACAATTATTTATGGAGAGTTAAAAATGTGATCTATTTCCTCAAAGTGTTTAGCCATCATCAATTTTGTCAGAGGCCTGGTTACATATTGAGTAAAGTAAGAGACAACAATCTTATAAAATAAACAGGATATGGGTAATGCAGCCAGTAACATTAATAAAGTCACACAAAGCATAACAATTTGGAAACAAAGAACAGAGTAAAACAATGATTAGTATAATTAGTTATAATTTGGTTATGACAACCATCAAGTCCACAGAAGAGCCAGCTGGAGAAGCCAAATTCTGGAAGGATCAGGCAGAGAGAGAAAAAGATAAGTGTTTCATCCTTGTTTACAAAGGCATACTGTATCAACTTATTGCAGATCATAGCATAAGAGAAAAGGTTTTCTGGAAAATAAAGATTCAAGGCCAGTATATTTCTCAAAAAAGCCATAAGGTTATAAATCATCTTTATCAGTTCATTCAGTCCTATGTGATTAATTCTTATTGATCTGGATTTAATCATCAGGTTTTCTGCTAGAAATTTGTGATTTACCCAGTTCAGTAGTATGGTGTAAAATTTATCGGAAACTTATATTTATTAAAAAGTCCCTTTTTATGAATCTTCCTAAAAATCTTCATTTTATAAAAGCATCAGAGTAAAACAGTGATTGTTTATATATGACAGGACTTAAAATGGTGTTGTTAAAGATTTGATTACAAGGCAATTGACAAGCAACTTGGCTATTTCTGTGACATAGAGCATTTTATGATAACCAGATTTACGACTGGTAACAGTGGTGTACCAGGACAGATCAGATTTTTAGGAATTCCAAAGAAATTTTTAATATCTCTTTTAATAACTTTTATCCGTACAATATAACTTAAGGTTCAGTTTTAATCACTTGACAATGTTTCTTAAGTAATTTAACATACCAAATATGTCTAATTAGTTTAACATTCCTCTCTGAGATGACTCAGGGTTTCTTTGAAGCAAGTGTCTGAGTGTTAGTTGGAGGTTAAGAACTTTAGTTAGAACTTGATATTTGAGAAGTGTTAAAAATATCAAAAAGTTTTAAAGCACATGAAGTCACTGTGAAACAATACTTATTTACACAACCAAAGTGACAAAAGTTTCAAAAGACAGATACAAATCCCATAAAGGCGCATAAACTCACACAATCTGTTATCAAAAGCAGCACTCTGAGAGGCTTTGTTCTCCTAATAGAGAATCAAACCACAGTCTTGTACCAGCTTACTTTTTAACCACAAAATTCACTTTCTTAATTAAATTAAGTCTAAATTTAGTCAATCGTGACTGTGACAAAACTCTTTTCTCAGGATTCCTTCTTCACAAAGCTTCCATTGTTTTCTGTATCTATATTACTTTGTCCCTTTGGTAGAGCAGGCAGAGAGCAAGACATGAGCAGAGAAAGGGGGACACAGGCCAATGGCAGGGATTGGGCAGAAAGGAGGGGCACAAGCCAAACGCAGGAAAACATACATCATGGAAGCACCAGAGGTCCCTGGGCAGAGAGAGAAAAGCAGGAAACTTTGGGGTGATAAGGGGCCATACCTTTTGGCCTGGGGACAGACAAAGAAAGGTCAGAAAAGGCAGGAATCTCCAGTGTCTGTACGTAACCTTTGCTCATTATGCCCTCATATCAATAAAATTAGCCTTGCAGGTCAGAAGTACCCATCATGCACGGACTCCATGACACTTCTGATCTAGACTAAATAAGGACAAAAATCCCTCCTCCCTTTGGGAAGGTGGAGTTGGGGTGATAATCAGGGAATATGACCCCAAACCCTTCCCTCCCCAATGAATATTCCACCCATTCATTTCTACACCCTGTGTAACCAACTTGCCAAAGAAACTCAGGGCAGCCGCCCACCTGAGCCTGCCCACTCTCCCCTTGAGAGTGTACCGTCCATCCTTTAGTAAATTCTCACTTTACTTTTTTTAACCACTACTTCTTGTCTCTGAATTCTTTCTGGGATGGGACAAGAACCTGGAACACTGGTTGCATCCACCAGCAACATTATTTTATCTATTTAGGAACAACCAATTCTTTTCCCTTAATAAAACGTAATTCCATTCTTCCTACCTTCTTTTGTTTACAATGTACATCTTACTTTCCTACTGTATACAGAAATGTGTTCTTCATTATTTGTAGTAGCTTTAATTACATATTTCAGTTAGAACCCTCAACTCTTGAAATCCTTAATGTCCAGTGAAAACTAGAAAATAAGCAATTATGAATTTTCTACTTTAGTGTTCTGTAGATTGCTAAACATAAATACCAATGATTTCTAAAAACATGTGCTTTCTTATAGAAAATATCTCAGGGTGGAACCAAACATATAGTCCTAAATATCTTTATAGTTTCTCTGTAAAGGGAAGCCCATGTTCAGTAATATTTTTTCTTTGGGAATGACCCAGCTATTCAATAAACTTCCAACATTTAACTTAATTTAGCACAACTATAGAATCTTAAATTGCCTAATTTTTGGAGAGATTACTTCAAGCAAGTATTCCTAAAAGGCTATCATTTCTAAAAAGTTCACCCAAAACTCATATCTTATTTGCAATTAATTTACTTATAAGAATTTTATCACACCGTTATTTTTTGCTGACAAATTTGTAACAGATGTAACAAGTTCTTATCTGACTTCCATTAAAGTTATGTATAATAATAGTATTATACTTAATGTTGATGACTCTAAAGACTTTGTGTTAATTAGATCAACAAACTTTAACTTTAATATCAAGTATAAACTTAATATGGAATATTTTTCAGTTCATGTGAATCTGAAAGCCACTTTGGCCATTGTTTTATTTAATTTTAGAAGTATTCAATTTGTAAGCACTTACTTTTAAGTCAATTAAATTGTGCTTTTTTATGAATTTAATTTTGATAATATTTTCTGGAGATAGAGACATATGTATAATGTGTACACACACACATGAACAGACAAACTAGAGATTTCATAGCTTCACTCTACACGTTAGTTATGAATTAGTTATTACAATACAAATGTACTAGTTTATAAATAGCAGTTGGAATAAATTGAATTTGTTTGCTCAGATCACTAAGGCTTACTATTTATGGAAAAGCCTTTAAAATTCATACTTGTCCTTGATAAAGTCTGAGGGAGACTTTACAGCAAATTGAGTTTTAAAATGCCCCAAATTTTCCTTGGTTTTCGGTTTTACCTGCCTGAGATAATTAGGCTCAGTCTCAGGTCATTGCTTTACTTACATTTCTGATTTGTAGAGATTTGTAAGACAAAAACAGTTGCTTTTTAGTCCCCAAAGAACTGGTCTGTCACCTAAGGGATATTGAAAGATTGTTATGTCCAACTCTATAGTTTTAAATTTGCTTTTCTATGATAAGTGAGATTTCTAAATAAAAAGTTCTATGTTCTACAACTGTAGGGTTTAATTTATCATGCCTTCAAAAGCTTGCATAAGGCAGTCAACAAAGGCCCTCTTTCTGAGTTTACCAAGTTAAACCCAGAGAAATATCTATTATTATTTTTATTAACCCTTGAATATTAGTTCCCAGTTTTACTTTATATTGTACAGCTCAGGGAACCTTATTGGTTTCCTTTAGTGTATTTAATTAATATTTCCTGAGGGTCAGATCTATATGCCCTGTCTTATAATCCAAGCAGGGGAAGCATTCCACAGAAAAACATGTTTATCCCACAATATAATAAAGTTCCATAGGGAATTCTAATTCAAAAAGATACATTACCCTAATGTTCATAGTAGCACTAAACACACACACACACACACACACACACACACACACGTATATATAAAATATATATGTGTTTATCTCTATCCTGCGTTCCCACTGCTCACTGTGGGGGGTGGCAGTAGTGGCCGATGACTTGATGGCCACAGCATCCTTTGTTTACTGATATGGCTGGCAATATTTTTCATTCACAAAAAAATACCATAAACTGGGTAGCTTATAAACAACAGAAATTTATTTTTTGCAGTCCTAAAACCCTGGGAAGTCCAACATCAAAGCACTGGGTACCTAGACCATCATCTTTTCATTGTAACTTCACATGGTGGAACGGGCAAGGCTGCTTTTATTGGATCACTAATCTCACTCATAAGGGCTCTACTCCTGTGACCCAGTCACCTCTCCAAGTCCCCACCTCCTAATGTTATTGCCTTGGAGTCATTTCTCAATATATGAATTTTAGGAGGACACAAACTTTCAGGGCAGAGCAGTTACCTACAATGTGCAGACTTGCAAAATAGGTCAAAGATGATGGAAACTTGAATTCAGACAATTTGGAGGACTGTCCTCCAGAGGTACATTGTTGAAGCATTTTTTTTCCCTACAAGTGATTTCAATTAGAAATATGGAATTGAATCAAGACATGATATTTTAATTTGTAAGATATTAGATAATTTGATTATGGGCATGCAGTAGTTGAATACTAAAGATTTATTTCATTTGTAAATTTGATTTGTTACATTTGCAAGAATTACTCTGAGAGGTTTAATGATTCTTTAATTCTACACACATTTTAAAACTCTCAGACCTGTAACTATAACAACCCCCCTTTCCACATGATCACTCTGGCCCTCCCAATTGTGCATAAGCAGTAGAATTGCACCCAGTCTTTCTCAGCCTCTGAAGGGGTGACTTGAGGGATGAACACAAATTAGATATAACTTTAAATAGTCAAGACAAGTAGAATAGTGTTTCTCAGTCTTTACTGTCCTGCGATTTGTATAATTTTTCTGCCATAAGTAAATATCACTCATACCAATATTTATGTAGAATTATGTCATATTCATGTATTACTTTTTACATAGTTCAATTCAATATTAAAGTCAGTCATTTAAAAATTTATCTTTATCCTAAGCAGTGATGTGTTTGAAATCATGGGTTCACATGGTTATTTTATCTAAAGTTATTTTTAAATATATAAATATTACAAGTATAAATGATTATTAATCAGATACTTATAATGTTCTAATAACATAACACATTTTGAGAACCAGTGAGTTAGAGGAAGAGGGAACGTCTTCCTCTGTGGGTAAAAATACAAGAAAAGCAGAGAAGTTTCATGTATTTCATTTTCTGTTAAGCATGGGATGCAAAAAGGTTATAGCTCTAATAACCCCTGACATTGAACAACAAACATGTAGAAACATTAACAAAACAAATTAATTTATTTTAATTTACTTTATTAATTACAAAACCAAAACATAAACAAAATAATTTAGAACACCGTAACTTCTTAGCAAGCCTTGGCATGGCTATGGAATGAACAAAGATTCCTCAAATTTGTAAATTAGTAAGGAATAATATATCATGCTTTTAAGTTCAGATAAAGTAAGGAGATAACAAGCTCTCAAATTGTTTTTATTTAATGCATACTTTGAATTAATGTCTTTGCTCTTTGACTATAAATTCAATTGATAATTACAAATGTAGTCCATTAAAAATTGTAGCTCTTTTCTAAAATGTGTCAGTGTTGGGCTGTGTCTCTCACTTCTTCACTTGTGATGAGGCTACCGATGATGAGGTCCGTGAGCTAATGATGCTTATTACCTTATTGTGGCCATAGGCCCAGAATTAATCCTTTACATTCATTAAGTCTGAAAAATTCATTCATAACTCAGTGCTGACATTTTTCTCAAGAGAAAATTGTGCGGAGACATTTAAATGGTGCCCTCTCACATTCTCTAATAGTTGAGATTTTTTGCCTAAGCAATTCGCTTTGCATAGAAACGTGTAAGTTTAGGATTTTGTTGCTTTGAGTTTCAAGAATCAAAGATTGTGCCAGGTATCTAAGATTGAATATATTAATGTATCTAGATATTGTCCCAAATGAAATCTTGAGACAATAGTGTGTATTAAAATTCTGCCTCCACTCGTCCACTTTATGCAAAATGATGGGACCATGTTTTGATAAGGGCAAAATAGACTGATGAAACAGTGGAACAGAGGGAACATCTTCTAAAGCACGTAGTACTAAAGCTAAGTAATATTACAAGTACATGATGTTTATGACAAAAGAAACAACTATAGATGCCTGAAAACTTAAGCAACTATTTTCAAATTCAATTTTGCACTACCACCAAAATTTTTACATTCTTTTAGCTTCCAGGTTGGACTCTTGATTTTTTCTTAGTTCCTTTCCATCCTTCTCTCGGTAATGCTTGCTCTGACTTACAGACTTTCTCCTGTGATATTCTCCATCACTGATTCATCATTCTATTATTTACGTTGAAATCAATTCCCAGAAAATGTGCAATCTCTAAAGATAGTACAAGCTGACAGTTCATTTGATTTCCTAGTAAAATGGACTTTGTGTAGTTTCATGTAAGCATGACTTGCTTCCTAACTCCATAGATATTACATAAACAATTTGATTATTCAAAATCAAAAGCAAAGCTCATAGTCCAGCCATGTTGCTGCAAATGGCATTATTTTATTATTTTTATTGCTGAGTAGTATTGCATTGTATAAATATACCACAACTTCTATCCAGTCATCTGCTGATGGACATTTTGTTTGCTTCCGTATCTTGATTATTGTATATAGTGCTGCTATGATAATTGGAGTGCGTGTGTCTTTTCAAATTAGACTTCCAGCCAGATATATGCCCAGGAGTGGGATTGCTGGATCATGTGGTAAGTCTATTATTAGTTTTTTAAGGAATCTCCATGCTATTTTCCAAAATGGCTGCACCAAACTACATTCTCACCGGTAGGGTAGAGGGGTTACCTCTTCCCTACAGCCTCTCCAGCATTTATTGTTTGGGGACTGTTTAATGATGGCCATTCTGACTGATGTGGGGTGATGCATCATTGTAGCTTTGATTTGTATTTCTCTGACATTTAATGATATTGAGCATTTTTTTCATGTGCCTATTGCCCATGTGTATTTGTATGTCTTCACTGGAGAATTGCTTGTTTGAGTCTTCTGCCCATTCTTGGATTGAGTTGCTTAGTTGTTGTTGTTGTTATTATGCTATATGAGCTATTTATATTTTGGAAATTAAGCCTTTGGCAGTTGCATTATTTGCAAATATTTTCTTCCATTCCGTAGGTTGTCGTTTTGTCTTGCTTATTGTTTCCTTCATTGTGCAAAAGCTTGTAAGTTTAATTAGGATCGATTCATTAATTTTTGCCTTTATTTCTATTGCCTGTCATAGGAGAACACTGCTAAGGCTTATGTCGGGGAACGTTTTGCCTATGTTTTCTGTTAGGAGGTATATGGTGTCTTGTCTTATATTTAAGTCTTGAAGCCATTTTGAGTTCATTTTTGTGTACGGTGTGAGGGAGTGTTCTATGTACTGATTTATGTGCAGCTGCCCAGGATTCCCAACACCACTTGCTAAAGAGACTGTTCTCCATTGTATATTCTTGTCTCCTTTGTCAAAGACCAAGTGACTGTAGATCTGTGGGTTTATTTCTGGGCTCTCTATTCTGTTCCATTGACCATACGTTTGTTTTTGTGCTAATACCACACTGTCTTGATTACTTTAGCTCCGTAGTTTTTTTGGTGCCATTATCTGTACCCTCTAACAGCTCCCCTAATGCAGCGCAGAAACATCTAGCACTATTTGATGACTTTCTCAGAGCATGCCAATCTATTACACCATTGGATGATTGTGTTATTAAAAATTAGTTTTTCTGCTTAGATTGTAGCTTACTGGTGTAGCTAAGTGTCTGCAGTTCAGCTCTAATATGGGAGCACTTTACCTTGACATTTCCAATGTGGAGTGCTGATAGTTGCTGAATATAGAGCTCACAAATAAAAGTGATTATGAATTTTAAAAGATTCCGTTTTCCTGACAGCATAGATGATTTGAATCAATTCTCAATTTCTTAACTCCTGTTTTAAAAAAATCTGCTTCTTTCCAGTCCAAGAAAAGATAATTTTTTGATCTTCCAAAAATGCTTTATTTTGTTGTTTTATTTTTGGGAAGGAGGATCAAAATTAGGATGGTCATCACTGAGATGGATGCTCGTGATCCAATTTTAATTGCTTTTACCTGGTTTAAATAATATCTTTGCAAGGGATGATCTGGAAAGGCAGCCTAATTATTTTGTCGCTCCCTAACGGCCTCTCGAAGGCAGCTGAAACACCCTTGCAAGCTCCAGCAGTGAAATACCTGAGTTTAGCATAACCATGACGGGTATTTTATCCTAGATAGAGCAAGAAGTAAAATTCACCTCTCCTAGAGCTAGCTCTTCTGTCTTGTTACCTCAAGTCTTATATATTTTGACAAGGATAAGCAAGGATTGATTCCCAAGATGAGTACAGAGCACCACGAAAAGACGAGATGCAACTTATGATAATATTTCCCTTAGGTCTGTGTCCCACTTATTAGGGACCCTGTGGGAAACTCTGAAAAGCCAGAATCTCTGTGAAGGTGCATCAGTTCTCACTAAGCTCAAATTCCTCAACTTGAAGACAGGTAGGATTTGACTCATCAAAAAAACTGCCCTTCAGCTGAGTGCAATGTTTTAGAGGGATACAGCTGTGTGCTGTCAGTAGCCAACACACTCAGTAGCTGGGAGAGTGAGTGCTTCAGACCTGATGTGGGAATCTGGGTGGTGCACCAAGGTACCCACCACAATCATTGGTCCTAATTTCTCTAAAAACTCCTTTCTTTCACACTAAAAAATGTCCACCAAACAAACAAAAACTCTTGTGATAGTTTACACACTCTCATTAGCTATGTCTTGCTGTGTAACAACTTCCCCTGAAATTTAAATCCTTAAAAGAAGGAAGGTTCATTATCTCACGGTTTCTGTAGGTCATTCGTGTCACTAGTGTTGACATTCTTTGGTGCCTCTGACTCACATTTACTCATCACAGTCAGTCAGGCATTTGGCTAAGAATTTCATCTCATCAGAAGGCTCTCCTCAGGGAGGATCCACTTCTAAGCTTACTTAACACGGCGTTGGCAGGGTTTGGCTTCTTACAGGTTGTTGGACTAAGGCCTCCTGCGGTCCTCGGCCATGTGGGCCCTGCTGTAGGCTGAATTGTGTCCCCCTCCAAGTTCATATATTGAAACCCTGACCCCTTTAACTCAGAACTTCACTGTATATGGAGATAGAGCCTTTAAAGAGGGGATTAAATTAAAATGAGGCTGTTGATGGAGCCTTAATCCAATTACTGGTGTCTTCATAAAAGGAACTTTGGACACAAAAAGAGATGCCATAAGGGAGAACCGTGTGAAGATGCAGCAAGGGGACATCTCTCTGGAAGCCAAAGAGAGGCCTTGGGAGAAACCAGTTCTGCTGGCACTTTTCTCTCTGACTTGTGAGAAAATGATACGTCTGTTGCTTAAACCACTAGTCTGTGGTGTTCTGTCATAGCAACCCTAGCAAACCGATCCAGGCCTCTGCATAAGGCTGCTCACGGGGCGGCACCTGGCTGCCTTCCAGAGACAGGGCGCAAGAACATCCAGATCTTCCTCAACTTCCAAGGGGCTATGTCCTGATAAGCCCATCATTAGTTGAAAATATTGTAAGTTGAAAATGCATTTAATACACCTAACCACTGCCCATCATAGCTTAGCCCAGCCTATCTTAAATGCACTCAGAACACTTAGACATCAGTCTATCGTTGATCAAAATCATCAAACTCAAAGTCTGTTGTATAACGAAGTGTTGAGTATCTCAGGCAATTTACTGAATATTGTACTCAAGGACTAAAGCAGAATGCTTGTCTGGGTAAGACTGGCTAAGTGTATTGGTGGTTTAACCTCACGACTGTGTGGCTGACTGGGAGCTGTACCTCACTGCCACAGCCCATCATCACTGGCCTGGAAAAATATCAAAATTCACATTTTGAAGCACAGTTTCTACTGAATGTGTATCAATTTTGCACCCTTGTAAAGTCAAAACTTTGTAAGTCAAACCACCGTAAAGCAGGGACTGTCCACACACTCCAGAAGAAAGCCACGGTCTTTTTATAACCCAGTCTCAGAAGTATCATCTGAGTACTTCTGTTGTATTCCATTTCCTGGGAGCTTGTAAGTCCAGCTCAAACTCAAAAAGAGGGTATCGCATAAGGGCGTGAAAACTACGAGGTAGGAAACATTAGGGGTCATCCTAGAGGCTGCCTGCCACAGACTCGCACATAACATCTGTCACAACTTAGGTGATCTAATTAGGATAAAGGAAAAATAAAACATAGAGAACATTAGATGAGGAATGGATTATACAGGAGCTAGGATGAAGAATCTTTACGAATGTTTAGATGGGGTTTAAACAGGAGGAGAAATTTTAAGTATAGGACAGCTGTAACTGTTTTCATTCCATGGTGTTACATAAAAAGAAGATTAATAGATCCCCAGCAATCATCGTAGTTGTGATGAGGGCTAAATCCAGTTCTGTTTTCTTTATCACCACCTACATCTACTACCTTGTCTTGTAGGCAGGAATAAGAAAGCAGAGGCATGTTAATTGGGTGAGTGTCATCAGTTGCCCTCGTACTCTGTTCCACATTTGGAGTTCCCTTCACCCGCCGCCAGTTTTCATGCTTGGCTTAGTAACATCTTTTCATGAGTAAAGTTCGCAGTCAATTATTATGTGACAGTACCAACTACTGCCCTAAATATATATTCAAATTAAGGGTTACATAGTGGGCATTTCTAAAGTAGAACATTCCTGTAAAACAAACAAAAACCAAGCCAGCTGGAATGTTATTTTGGATGTATCCTACCACAGGGCCATTATTAGTTTTTTAGGACTTATCTTAAATAAAGTCACTTAAAGAAAAAAAAAAAAAGAATGATTATAAGCAAACACGAATTAAATATATGCCATTAAAGGTGAGGAAGGGGTAATAAGAGTCCCAAACAGTCTTTCTTTAGGGGAAAAAAAAAAAAAAGAAGTTCCACATATTTTAAAAGGTAAAAGACCACCAGAGTCATATTTATGATTATTTCTTTGTACAGCAATTGTAATAAGAGAAAGAAGAAGAAGGTTATTTTGGAAATTTTGGAGAAGATAATAATTTCTTGGTCCAGGCACCACATTTTTTAAGAGTGTAGAACAAATCCCTAAGTTTAAATTCTGAACCACTAAGTCATTTAAAAATAAGCTCACAAAAATGTACTTATTTTCTTGAAATGATAAATTCTATGGCTTAAAATTAGCCTTGGGGAAGTTTAAAGCTTTATTGCTAAAGCACCAGAAGCTTTCCACCCTCTATTTCTACCTTTTTCTGTGCCATCTAAGCGCTAAGTGTTGAAAGTATGAAATCTGAGCGAGACGGGCTGAGTCTGAATACGTGCTCCATCCTTTACTAGCTACAAGACATTTCTGAGATTCAATTTCTTAATCTGTAGTGTGGGAATAATGTAATTATAGGACATTCATGATGAATAAAAGAACACTTTTATCCAGTCTGACTGCAGATAAGCATTCAAACTGTATCTATTTTTATTGTTAAGTTGATTATTCTGTCTAAAATGCCCTTCCTCAGTCTGTTGGCTTGTCAAATGCACTTTCCTCCTTCGAGATACGATTTAAATGTCTCCTGTTCTAGGACCCTCTCTGATAAGTCTTCCGAACTCCTTATTCTGGGATTTTATGCCATTTCGTTGTATCTTTCTTCACACACTTGTCACTTTTATCATGACTGTTTTTCCTTCTTTACTCTGACTCTCCACTTGGTCTACGCCAAGGAAAGAAAACCTTGCCCATGACTTATTCCTTTGGTCTCACATGGTAGGTGTTCAACAAGTATTTATGAAATAAATGAGTGGCCACTCAGACATGGCATGACATTGCACTGAGTAAACAGGTATCAGGGTAGAGTGAGTTATGTTAAGGAAAAGATTAAGAAATATATCAAATATTAAAAAAAAAACTTTAATCAATATATTCTATACAAAACAAAAGCTACTTATTACTAATGTTTCAGCATAAATGGACATTTTGAACAAGGAGTATGTTTAAATTATATGATGCTTTTACTACCAACATCACTTACAAAAAGAGATGTGTACATAAAGGTTCATTGTAATTTGTCAGGTAGTCATTGGCATTTGGCATTTCAAGCCATTTATTGAGTGAATCCAGATCATGAATGAATGAAGCCATATCATGAAGCTAGGTAAATACAGCATAAATTAAGGATGTTATTAAGGGATTAGAAGATTTGGAAAACTGATATTTAAGACATCAGTCAAAGCGACTCTCAGCCTCCATCTTTAACTACAACTAGCATTTAACAGTTATTAAAATCCATCCTGATACCCTATAAAAGAGCAATATCCATTCAGTCATATCTTAGTTCAAGTAAGTCATTACCTTATGCTCTCACATCTTTTATTTAATATCAAAATGTCAAAGCTTCACTTACTAACCTGACCTTTGATGATGTTTTCTAATTAACTCTGAACTTGTATATCATTATCAAATCTTCATTACTTGGTTTGAAATTCTAAGTAATTAGCACCTATCCAAATCAGCGTTATTTCACAATGTAAATGAGATCCTCATTTGAATGAAAAATTTACATTTTAAAAATAATGTCATTTTATTATCTGGAGGTGTTTTGCTACAGAATTGCTACCACCAGTATATATCCGTATAGCTACACAGCTGTGTCTGTATGTCAGTATAAGCATCAGTATCGATACAGATATATCACAGCTTCCTTTTATTAATGAAGTTGAGAAATGTGTAATTAAAACCCTTGTTAATGGCTAATATCATGAAAAATGGTGATAACATTTTTACACATACCATTCATACAATTGGATGTGAAAGGATGTGGGACTATATTAAGCTGAGTACACTGAAATAAAAACTCCGAATTAATGCTCTAAACTTACTGCAGATGTCCTTACGTTTGTACTCACCCAGTGGGGCTTCCAAGAGAAAAGCAGACTAAACTCAGACAGAACCTAAACTCTTAAAGCTCATCCCTGAAATTAGTATTCAGTCTTTATTTCTCAATTTCCTCACCCACTTGACTTCTACTTTTAAGTCACTATAGAATGTCTCTGCCGTCTCCAAATTATAACTAAAACGATCCATTTCTTTCTTTAGTTCACTGCCACCATCGTAGTCTAAAACTATCGTCCTTTCAGTGACAGCTGGTGCTCACTCCCTAGCAGGTAACACTAATGCCTGCCTTCTTCTACAGTTTTATCTATAGTGAATATGTTTGACACTCAGTCAATTGTCTCATTAGACTTTTTTGAAATATTCTAAAAATGATACCAACATGCCCAAGTTTTGAGGAATGGTGCTGGTATCTGAGCACACTGCAGAATGAAGAGTTCTCCACATGGTGCCTTTCTTTCTATCTGAGGTCAATAGATCACTAATGCCACAGGAATAAAGCTGTAATGGCTTAATCTCAGCCTGAAATCTTTGTTATTATTTATTTATTTTCCATCTGATGGAGAAAAAAAGTTGAGAGAAGTAAACAGAAAAATAGACAAATCCTCCATTAGAGTTGAAGACTTTAACATAGTTCTCTTAGACAAAACAGGCTAGTCAATATAGAAGTCAATAAACATATTATGTAGCACAATTTAATCAACTTAACCTAATTTATACCAACAACTGCAGAATACATAAGTTTTTCAGGTTCACTTGAAAGCGTTACCAAAGTTGTCCGTTATTAGCATATTTATTCAATAATGTACTGGAAGTCCTAAATGGTGCAATGAGGCGAAAGGGGAGAAATGGAAATTACAAAGATTGAAAGGAGGAGTAAAATTTTGCATTCTAAAAATCAAAACAAATCTTTAAAAGTGCTGTTAGGATTAATGAATATAGTAAGATCATAAAATAGAATGTCAATGCATAAAACTTAATTTTTATATAAAAGAAAAAATCAAATAGAACAGAAAAACACAAATATAAACATTTGAAATAGTATAAAAATCTGTAATTCTATACCTAAGAATCCCAGGACTATAATCCTCCAGCTATCGTTCAATAGCTAAGAATACATATCCAGAGGGACCTCTAATTAGAAAAGACACCTGCACCCCAATGTTCACAGCAGCACTACTGACGATAGCCACGACATGGAAACAACCTAAATGTCCATCGACAGAGGACTGGATAAAGAAGTTGTGGTATATTTATACAGTGAAATACTACTCAGCCATAAAAAAGAATAAAATGATGACATTTGCAGCAACATGGATGGACCTGGAGATTGTCATTCTAAGTGAAGTAAGCCAGAAAGAAAGAAAAATACCATATGATACCATTCGTATGTGGAATCTAAAAAATAGAAAGAAAGAAAGAAAGAAAGAAAAGAAAAAAGAGGACAGTAATGAACTCATCTACAAAACAAAAACAGACTCGCAGACATAGTAAATGATGTTGTGGTAACAGGGGAAAAGGTGTGGGAAGGGATAAATTTGGGAGCTTGAGATTTGCAAAGGTTAAAACAGCTATGTATAAAAATAGATACAAAACTAATTTCTTTTTTATAGCGCAGGGAACTATATTCAATATCTTATAATAATTTTAATGAAAAAGAATATGAAAATGAATATATGTAAGACTGGGACATTATGCTGTACATCAGAAATTGACACACTGTAACTGACTACACTTCAATAAAAATAATATGAAATAAATAAATTTTAAAAAAAGGCATGATATACTTAAAGGCAAATGGTAAAATATTAAATTTCTAGAAGATAACATAGAAACATATCTTCACAAACATGAAGTATAATTTTTCTTAAACAGGATATGAAAAGATCTAACTGTAAAAGAAATGACAGTAATCTACATTTCAAAAAAAAACAGCAACAAAATGAGAGAAGAGACTCACAATACTACAAAGCAACCTAATTAAAATTTGGCAGAATTCTTGAACAGGCATTTCATGAAAAACTATACCAACATGGCCAATTAATATAAAAAAAGACACTCAGCACCACTGGTCATCAGAAAAAAATACAAATCAAACTGTGATGGGATACCGCCACCCACCCATCAGACTTGCTAAAATTAAAAAGATAATATCAAGTCTTGGCAAAAATTTGGAGTGATTGCAAATCTTTGTCAATGGGAGTGCAAACTGAGTTAACCAATATTGGAAACTCGTTGGCATTATCGAGTTTGCCCTGTACTCAGCAGTTGCACTTCTGAGTATGCACTCCTCAAAGTAAGCAATCAGTTGACTGAAAGTCATGGTCAGTAATATTCATCCCAGCCTCGTTCGTCATGGCCGCATAATAGAATAAAACCAACTTCCCTTCAACACAGAATGAGTAAATAAGTTACAGAATAATATTCATAAAGTAATATTCTACTTTACAACAATACATGACACAATACTACACAACTACACAATACAGAATAGTGAAGTCCTGTGTACAGCGCTACAGAATAATGAATTCAGACACACTGTTGAATCTCACAGCCATAAATTTTAGTGAAAGCCTTCAGATGCAAAAGAGTACATACCATGTCATTCCTTTTATATAAAGGTTAAAAAGACGCAACCTCAGCGTTTAGTGATGGAAATCAGAGTAGTCAGTATGCTTGCCAGGCTGACTGGTTGGGAGCGTAGCACAAGAAAGGCTTCTAAGTGATGACATTGTCTCTATTTGGTAGAGAAAATACATTTTGTATGTAAAAATGTTTATTTAGCATAACTCCATGTACTTTATGTTTCTATAAAATGTCACTAAAACAAGAATGAAAACAAAAAAATTCTGAGTGTGTAATAGCAACTACCCTATGAGACTATTTTGGGAGCTGGATGGATACACTGCAGTACCTTTTTTTTATTTGTTTATCATTGCATTTCTCCCTGTAATTCCTGCTGCTAATACTAGAATCTGTTTTCATTTACACACAGTCTGTTCCAGGTACTTAGTGAGCACTAAATTAATCTGTTGACGATAATAAATGGAGAAACAAAGAATCTTTCATGATGGGGAAGAAACCAAGTCACTCTTCTGCTATCACAACTTGCTTTCTTCAAGCTAGAGCAATGACGGCAGCTTTACCAACTGGGAACTTCCCGCAATTAACCTAATTTGTGTCAAAATATTCTGTTTGCAGTTCTTCTGCAATATAATATAGAACATTATATTAATGGTGGTGTAGCTATAGGTGATCTTAAAAGTGCAAAAACGTAGTTACTTTAATGCCAAATGAATTCTTTCCTTAGATAACAGCTATTGAATGAATCGCAGCAGAGAACAATTTTCAAGTTTTGACAGTCAAGTGCAAGGGTAATTAAGCCATACACACAGAGATTCTGATTTAGAAATTCTTAAGTGAGGCTCAGTGACCAATATTTTTAACAAACAACGCTCTCTTTCAATAAATATTTTTGAGTGCCTCTATTAATATTTTATTTTATTTATCGCTGTAAATAAAACAGATCAAAATTCTTGCTTTTTTACAGCTGAGAATTCAGTGGGAAACTTTAGTGAAAGTGTTTGAAGTATTTTACATCAGTCTAATATTTCCAAACTTTGAAATATTGTTTTATATTAGGCTTTTGTTTTATATTTAATATCTCTTTGTGTTTGGTTTGACATTTCAATAAGAAAATACTTTAAGAAAGTGTAACATGCAATGTTGATGATACAATGACTCCATACCTGTGTACTGCATCCTGACTCTCTAACTTTCAAAGCCAAATACTTGATCCGTATCTTTTGGACTCTCCCAATGAAAACCATTAATGAGATCTATAATAATAAAAAAAAATAGAAGAGGCTTTCAGATCTATTTATGAAAGTGTACTTTAAACTCTCAAATATAACACCATAATTTTTCAAATGAAGTGATCAGTTAAGAACTGATACCAGTTAGAAAAAGAACCCTCAAATCTGCCTTAATATCAGTATATTAAAGAAAGGAATGTTTCTTTCCAGTTCTGAACACTTCCAAGAGGTCCCCTTCCCACCCCTCCCTGTAGACAAAGACCTGTTATTTACAAGCTGTTACATTATCTACAAACTGTAGAATTTCAGCAAGTGTTAATACATCAGAAGTTACATCAGGATCAACAGCTGGAAACGGAAATGCTTAAGCGACTCATCCCAGGAAAACACACTCTTTCAGGCGGAAGGGGTGGTACGGTGCTGTCCGCAACCAGGAAACTGCCCCGAAGCCAAGAAGCTGTACAGCTGGTCCAAGCAGATATGCCAGAGCAAAGTGAGGGTGTACACTATTTGAAATGTTTAATTCAAATACAGCCGCAACGTCTCTCAGTATTTTCAGTTACAATCACCAGAAGCTTTGCTAGGTTGACTGGGGAAGGTGGTAAAACAGACTTGTGCCCAACGTTCTGGGTACAACAGATGACCCCAATCCTGTGTGGCACCGTTTTTATAAAGGAACCACTGCCATTGCTACTGAGTAGAGATTTCACTGTGGTTTTCACTGCTGTTGCCTTAGTGCCAGGAGCTCAAGTCTGCATTCATTCTGCCTCTTTGTGCCGCCGACTTCTGAGAGTAATGCCAATGCAAGTGCATTTGGTGGGCAGAATGTGTTACCATCTCATGCCTTGGCTGCAGGGGACCCTGGGAAAGAATTTGGCACTTTCAGCTTCAGAAGAGGAGAGTGTACTTGTCCCCTAGTAAGGCTCACGAAAACAAGTAACACCTTAACTCGGAGTTCAGATGATGGGCAAACTGGATAATAGAGGACAATTACAGCTACCTCTTGTTTAATTTTGATTTTATTTAACTTTTTACTCTTGAGAAATATGCTATGAGAACTCTGGGAGAATTTGCTGTGGAGATCGGGACTCCCTAGTCCTAAAAAATTTCTAGAAAAGATTAATGTATCTTCTCTCTTAGGTACAAGAGAGAGTTGGTGATTTCTTTCTCAGCGAATCATTTTACGAATAGAATGATCTGGTGTTTTATGTGAACAGAATGAAATGTAACAGCTGAAATGCAATTATTTTTGCCACATAAACACAAAAAATTCGGGTGGTTCTAAACCTGATAGATGAGAAGGAAGATTTTCAGTAGGTTCTGATATTGCTTTAGCATTCCTCCGGGGGCAACTGCTTTATAAGAATTCTCTTAGAATGGAAGCTGTGCCTCTTCAGCCTTTCTGTTTCCAAAGCTGCAGTGCACATTTAAAAGTAATTTAAAAAATCATATTATACCTCCTCTAATAGATTTAGATTTACCCCTGGTTAGAGAGCAAACTGAAATCAGAGACTGAAATCTCAAAATTTAAGGTGCATGTCAACTGTCTGAGTTTAAAAAAAAATACAGATTCTGCTTCCGAATGTGCGGATGAGGACTGAGACTTGCGTCTCTAACAAACTCCAAAGCGATGCCAGCTGCCGGCCCGAGGTCCGCACTTTGAATAACAAGGGCTTCCTGCTTTCATTAGCAATGGTTAATGAAGAATTCTGAGCACACCTGTTGTCACAGGTGCCTTGAGGACTGTATGACACTGAGCTAATCCTCTCTAATTAAGTTTGATTAATAGTTTGGGGCTCTTTTGCAGAAAATTGCTTTAAAAAGACTAAGACTAGAAATCTTCATTTCTGTTGGGGTAGAGAAGTTCCCTTTCTGTTCAACTTACACTTACTTGCACCTTGTTACCATGCAAGGATCACGACTGGTTTGCTGATAGCTCTCTCGAGTTTAGTTTTGTAAATTATAACTCACTATCTTTGACTTTGCAGAGCTTATTTTAAAATGTCTCTGTAAGATGAATGGCTTAAAAATCACATATTAAGAAGCTACTTTTCACCAGTTTTCTCATCAGAATTGATTGTAATAAAAGTTATGACAAACAGGTGGTCTTTTTCTTTTTAAAAATATATAAATGTTTAGTTTTCTTCAGATAAATAATTTTTCTGAGTTACAATGTTACTAAAGTACAGCTAATGTACAAAATACTTTTACTAGGGTGGGCAGGAACAGTAACCTGCCCAAAGTTTACTACTGTGTAGCTGCTTTCCATAATGAGAGAGGTGACATAATATAATGGTGACAGCTCACGGTCTGGAACAGGAGCTGGAACAAGCTTGTACCCTGGCTCTGATTTTTCCCCAGCCATGTGATCTTGGACAAGTCACTTCACCTCTCTGAACATCAGTCTCCTCATCTATTAAGTGTTATTACAATCAAGCTTGGTACAATATCTGTCCAATGCATATTAGTTTTACTATTAATTATATAATCTCTTAAAGAAAGAGAAATAGATATATTAAAGTAATGGATACTTGATAAAATTTCATTAAGCAGGCTAAAGGAAGAATGGTGATATTTGCAAAGTTATGAGAAGAAAGTATCGTCTCTCAAGCATTGTAAAAACTTAGATGCCATTGTAAAGTAGGATGGCATATTGTTATAAAATTGATGTGGATGATATAATATTGATAGATATATCAGTCCTGTTCTTTATGGTGTGGGAACTTAATTTTTTTCTATGCATGTCTCTTGGACAAATTACAAAGAGATCAATTCCATTTAAAACACTGCAAATGTATTAATTCACAATGAAATTTAGCTGCTGAGAAGAGGAGATACTCAAATCGTCTAGTCAGTATTTTTCTTAACCTATAGAGAAATTTATTTTGGAATTCAAGTCTTAATCAGAGGGTAGTTTAGGGATTATGGAATAAAGAAGTATGAACACCTAAGTAAATAGAAGCCTAATACTGTAGTTAATATCAGGCAAAAGTGAAAACTTTTCAGAGAAGCTAAATAACTGTCCAAACTGGTACAACTATGAAGTGGTTGAGGTAAGATTCAAATACAGTTATGATATTTCTCAAAAGTCTTATCTTCTAAATTCTGTTTAGTATCATTGGAATAATAGAATTCTTGCCATATGTAGTACTTGGATGCCAACATTATATTTCTGACTGCTTTATTCCCTAAATATAATGGACCATGCTATTGACAAGCATGTCACCTTTTAGTAATGTTGATGTCTTCCTCCAAATTCTACTTTAACCTGAAAGCCATTTAAGCTGTGCATATTTCTCCTTTGATTCATTGTGTTTTTTCTTCCTTTCTTTTTCTTTTTTTTGTAAGTGAAGTCTGACAGTGTTTGTTAGTTTCCTCTTGCTTCTATAACAAATCACGGCAAACTTAGCGGCTTAAATGATACAAATACATTCTCTTTCAGTTTTGGAGGTCAAAAGTTTAACATCAAATTGTCAGCAGTTCTGTGTTCCTTCTGGAGACTTTAAGGAAGCATCTGTATCTTAACCTTTTCCAAATTATGGAGTCCTACTGCATTCCTTGGCTCATGGCCCTTTCCTGCAGCCTCAAAGTCAGCCGTGTAGAATCTTCCCTCTTCTCTGCCCTCAACTTCCATCTTTACATCTTCTCTGTATATAGCTCTGCCTTCCTCTTACAAGGACTTTTCTGATTACACTGGCTTCACATAAATATTCCAGGATAATTTCCCCATCTCAAGATTCTTTACTGAAACATATCTGCTGAATCCCTTTTACCATGAGATAACATATCCTCAGGTTCCTGAAATTAGATTGTGGGTACCACTGGGGCTGGGGGAAATTATTCAGCCTATCACAGAAGACAAATGAATTTCCAAATTATTATGGAGGAGTTACCTAATGGCTTTATTAATATATTGTTTATACAAGTGAAGAAAAATAAGTTAAAGAAGTTGGACAGATTGTTATTCTATTATAAAAGGTACAATAAAATTCAACTCCTAAGGAAAAAGAACAGTAAATGAGAAAAGACATTTAAGAATAAAAGTATGAAGAGATTATAGAATCTATTGCATGGGTGAGGTACTAATTTTGCATCCTCAGAGGATACTAGCCTACACCATTTGATACAAACTTGTATGACAGTGTTTTCACCTTGACAAAATAATAAAAGGCAAGAATGTTATCTAACACGTACTAAATCACTGCTTTTCTGACAACTGCAGCAAAATCAACGAACGCCTTACCTGAGGGGTAGTCTGTCCCTCCCATAAGTAAGTTATACTAGAAATCTTTTATTAAAATTTAAAAATTAAATGAAGCATATATTTACATAATTAGCTTTTTAAACTGGACATTGAAACTCATTAGCTTAAATCGTAGGACCTGCCAGT
Source organism: Camelus ferus (assembly GCF_009834535.1). NCBI lineage: Eukaryota > Metazoa > Chordata > Mammalia > Artiodactyla > Camelidae > Camelus > Camelus ferus. The sequence goes on from NC_045729.1 coordinate 343,501, forward strand.
TACTGTACTGTTCTAAGAACCACTGAGGCTAGAATCCATGCTTGTATCAATGTACATGATCCTGAGGTTCAAGACAGAGCAGAGAAATAATTCTAAAAGTTCAGCTAATGTATTTCTGGAATGGCCACAAAATTAGGAATACCTAAGTATTTTGTAAACATTGTCTTAAGAGGGAAAGTAAAAACTACTTGAGTTTGATGAGGCCAGTAGAATTTCTTTCAATTTCACTGAATTTTTTTTGTTCTTAATTTGTATTTTTTCTTTAAGTTAATAATTTTACCATTCCCCAAAGAATTCAAGACACTTACAGAAGCTCAATTCTAAGTATCTCCCTCCTTATGACATTATGCTCATATATATTATTCTTACGTATGTCATGTAAATCATACAAGTATTAATACTATTATTGGTTTAAATAATCAGTATTAATTTACATTTATCTTTTTTGTACTCTTCATTCCTATTGCATTTTGTATTTCCATCTGAGATTACTTAGCTTTAGCATGAAGAAATGTAGTGTTTGTTTTAGTGCAGGTCTGATTGCAATGAATTAATTCAGATTTTTTTTTGCTTCTTTTTTTGGACAAAGATATTCTTATCTTGCCTCACTTGAAAAATACTTTCACTGGGTTTAAAATTTTTAGATGGCAGGTTTGTTTTTTTTGGCATTTCAAAAATGTCATTCTTCAAACTAAAAAACTTCTGCAGAACAAAGGAAACCATCAACAAAGTGAAAAGACAACGTATAGAATGAGAAAGGATATTTGCAAAACATGTATCTGATAAGGGGTTAGTATCCAAAATATACAAATAACTCATAGCAAAAACAAACTAATAACTCAATTAAAAAATGAGCAAAAGATCTGAATAGGCATTTTTTTCCCCACAAGGGTATATGAAAGGCCAACAGGTACCAAAAAGATGCTCAACATTACTACTTAGTATAAAAATGCAAATTAAATCCACAATGAGATATCACCTCACACCTATTAGAATGTTCATCATCTAAATGCTGGAGAGGCTGTAGAGAAAAGGAAACTCTCCTGCACTGCTGGTGGGAATGCAGTTTGGTGCAGCCACTGTGGAAAACAGTGTGGAGATTCCTCAAAAGACTAGGAAAAGACTTACCATATGACCCAGGAATCCCACTCCTGGGCATATATCCTGAAGGAACCCTACTTCAAAAAAACACCTGCACCCCAATGTTCATAGCAGCACTATTTACAATAGCCAAGACATGGAAATAGCCTAAAGTCCATCGACAGATGACTGGATAAAGAAGATGTGATATATTTATACAATGGAATACTATTCAGCCATAAAAATGATAACATAATGCCATTTGCAGCAACATGGATGATCCTGGAGAATGTCATTCGAAGTGAAGTAAGCCAGAAAGAGAAAGAAAAATACCATATGAGATTGCTCATATGTGGAATCTTAAAAAAAAAAAGAAAAAGAAAAGTGAATATAAATACAAAACAGAAACAGACTCATAAACTTAGAATACAAACTTGTGGTTGCCAAGGGGGAGGAGGGTGGGAAGGGACAGACTGGGAGTAGAAATTTGTAGATCCTGACAGGTATATACAGAATAGATAAACAAGATTATACTGTATAGCACAGGGAAATATATACAAGATCTTGTGGTAGCTCACGGTGAAAGAGAATGTGACAATGAAATATGTATGTTCGTGTATAACTGAAAAATTGTGCTCTACACTGGAGATTGACACAGCACTGTAAACTGACTATAACTCAATAAAATAAAATTAAAAAAAAAGAATGTTCACCATCAAAAACATAAGAGATAACAAATGTTGGAATGGATGTGGAGAAAATAAAACCCTTGTGCACTGTCAGTGGGAATGTAAGTTGATACAGCCATTATGGAAGACAGTATGGAGTATCCTCAAAACCTTGAAAAATAGAAGTACCATATAATCCAGCAATTCTACTTTTGGGAATACATCCAAAGGAAACAAAAACAGTAACTTGAAAAGATACATGCACACTTATGCTCACAGAAATATTATTTACAATGGCAAAGACATGGAAACAACCTGTCTAGCAAAGGATGAATGGATAAAGAAGTTATGGTATATATATACACACACACACATATCTGTGTGTGTGTGTATATATGTGTGTGTCTATATAATATAATATATACATGTACATTTACATATATATAATTTAATTTAATTTAATTTTATATTTTTCAGCCATAAAGGAAATTCTACCACCTGCAAAATATGGATGGACCTTGAATGCATTATGCTAAGTGAAATAAGTCAGACAGAAAAGACAAATACAGTTGACACTTGAACAACTCCTGGGTTGGGATCGCCAATCCTACACAGTCCAAATAACTTTATGGTCAACCCTCTATACCCATGGTTTTGCATTCACAGACTCAACTACCCACAGATCATGTAGTACTGTAGTACATGTTTTTGAAAAATAAATCTACATATAAGTTCAAACCCATACTGTTTAAGGGTCATCTGTATTGTATCATCACACTTATATATGGAATCTTAAAACACACAAACACACACACACAGAAACAAAAACACCAAACTCATAAAAAAGAGAATGTATCTGTGGTTACCAAAGGTGGAAAGTAGGAGGGAGAGGAATTAGAGGAAGACAGTCAAAAGGTATAAACTTCCAGCCATAAGACACAGGAGTACAGAGGTCTAGTGTGCAACATGAATGACTGCAGTTAATGCTGCTGTATGATTTATAAGAAAGTGTTAAAAGAGTAGATCCTAAGAGTTCTCATCAGAAAGAAAAAGTTTTTTCTTCTTTGTATTGCATCCACATAAGATGATGAATGTTAACTAAACCTACTGTGGTAATAATTTAACAATACATGTAAATCAAAACATCGTGCTGTACACCGTAAACTAAAGCAGTGAGGAATGTTAATTATTTCTTCATAAAACTGGGGGAAAAGTGTCATTCAACTGTATTTTAACTATCATAGTTGCTGTTAATAAGTCAGCTGAATAATAAATAAATAAACATTTGTTCATTGCTTTTAAGATTTTTTCGTTGCTTATTTTTATCAGAGATTTGACAACAGTGTGCAAAGATGTGACTTTCTTTATATTTACCCGGCTAAGAGTTGACTGACCTACTTGAGCTTGTGGTTTGTTGTCTTTCATCAAATCTGGAAAATCTTTGGCCATTATTTCATCAAATAGTGCTTTTGTCCAGTTTTCTCTTATTTTTCCTGAGTTTAATGTATGTTAGACATTTTGAGCAGTTCCCTTATGTCTCATATTCAGTGTTATGTATTCATTAATTTTCTTTTCTGTGCTTCACTTAGGAATTTTCTACTGACCTGCCTTTGCTTTTACTAATCCATTCTTCTGTTATGTTCAGTTTGCTGTTAACCCCGTTCAATAAGTTCCTAATTACAGGCGTCTTGTTTTACACTTCTAGACAACCATTTATTTTTTATTGATTCTCATTCTTTATTGACATCTCCATTTCTTTATTTATTACATTGATCATAGTGCCTATTTTCTTTTTAAGCTTAGCAACTGTGAAATCTTTATCTGCTAAATCTAATATTTGGATCATCCTTCTTTCTATTTTTATTGACTATTTTATCTCTTTACTATTAATCACTTTTTCTCCAGATTATTTGCATTTCTAGTTTTTTTTTTTTTTTATCATATGCCTTATGCTGTGGGTATATTAGAGAGGCTCTGGATTTTGTCTTCTTCCTCCAAAAAGTGTTAACTTTTGATTTTCCAGGCAATTAAATTACTAGCAAATTACCTTGATCATTTTAAAATTTGGTTTTTGTGGTGGGCATATTTTATTTGGTCTTTCTGTGGTTTTACCTAAATCCTGGGATATTTACTAAGATATTCCTACACAAACTTGACTGTAACTCCAATATTTCCATAACACTGTGTAGTGTCTTAATCTCATCTCTCTAGTCTTCCAGCATTCTTTGGTCCGCCTGGAGTCTTGACCTGTGCATGACCAGCATAAAAAGCCTCCAAAGATATTTTTTGTTATCCAAGAACTCCAATGTCTATTTGCTGAATCCAGCGAGATCTTTGTGTTGTACTTGGACTCTGCTGCCATTTACAAAATTTCCCCAGAAAGAAAATCAGGATAAGTATGGGGCTTGCTTCTTTTCAGCCTTTTCTTCAAGAATTGTGCCCTAAATTGACTTCTGTCCAATGACAGGAAACAAATGTTTTATAAATTTGGTCATTTTGATGTCAGTCACTCAATTATGACTGCATTGGGAAGTCCTACTGCAAAACTGATTTTGATTGTCTAGACCAGTAAGGGTAATTTGAATACTTGATAACCCTTACATTTCTGCCTAAATCATCAAAACCTCCAAAAGTAAGAGAAATATCTTCCTACTCCGAACTGCTATTATAACTTTCTTCTCCTCTTGCTATTTGAGGAGTATGTTCCCGTTTCAATAACACGAAGAATAAGTGCTTATACTTACCTATAGATATTCAAATGCATATACATATACATTTATACAGACATTTAACACATATTTACATATAGTAATTTGATTTGACATAGATTTTTAGTGAAACTAAAGAATTGTCGAGAACAAATAATCAATATCCATTTGATAGCAGTTTTATGAAGCAGCCAGTGAAGAAAATCTGAATAGATATTTAATTTAACTTGAGTATTCAAAAGATAATGACAGATACAGAAATAAATGTCTTTTGAATTCAAATTAGGATTTCAACCAATCCCCTTTCATGTACATAACAGCACACAAAACCAGGAAAAATAGATGATTTTCTCACCTAAAATTGTTACTGCGTGTTATGCCTTGGCTCTGGGAGTCTGAGAACCTACCAATTAAAGCAAGATATCACAAAATGATCAACAAAGTTTGTCAGCCAAATTTGGGACCTGAAATGACTCTTCCCATATCCCACTTATTTAATGTAACTAAAATCTAATTGTTTCTAAAGTGGAGATTAGAAAAAACATGACAATCAGCTTCTGTACAGATTTTGTTTATCTTACCAAATAATGATCAGAAGACAAAACAGCAGTTCCTGTCAGGTCCACTGTCAGAACTTTCATCTATTTTATTATTATTTAACAATAGTTTAAAATAATACAGTGATTTTTATTGGTTATACAATCTACATTATCAAATTAACTCAAAGGCTGTTAAAGTAATTTGAAAATTACTTTTATTATATATGTTAAATTGGAAAATATTTTGTTAGAAATTCATCAAATAGAAACAAAATGTTTATGTTTAAAATACTAAAATTTTGAGAAAAGGGATGATCAACCATATTTGTAGGCAAGACATTGGTTTAACACCAGAAAATGGCACAGTTTAAACAAGAGTTTGGTAGTGAAAGACATGCAAGTTTCATTGAATGCTTAGTATATGCTGAATACACTGAATACACTGAATATGGGGAAGAATCTCCCATAAATGGTATCATTTAACATTTGTAATGATACTACAGTGGTGATTTTTAGATTCCTTTTGTAAATGAGTTAATAAGACTCAGAGTGGTTACTTAATCTGCTCAACACCTTTTAGTTTGTAAGTGGCAGGGTTTGGAATGCAAACACACGTCAGCCAGATTCCAAGCTTGTGCCTTTGGCAAACCAATGAAACTAAATTTGAAACTTCACTGTGGGGTAGAAAATAGAGACCATGTCTTGCTTAGAGAAGTCCCTAAGTCTCCTAATGTACAGCTGAAGCAAACACTGTGGTTGGCCTTTACCAGCACGTTGAGTTCTGTGCCCAATAATCATTCAGGTTAAATATGCTCCTGCTTCGCTTTACTGCTTCTATATTACCCTCTGGCTACCAAGTATAAACTTCAATTTTCATCTGCATAATGGCGTGAGTAGCAGGTTTGGTGTGTCCTTTATAACATAAACTCTTCAGCTAAAGGTGTCATTACCCAATACAAAATAAGTAAATAGTTTTAAGATGAGTAAGTTCTGGAGATCCAATATACAGATTCATGCCTGACTGGTATGAAGTGATACCAAATTGTAGGTTTGACTTGCGTGTCTTTGATAATTAGTGATATTGAGCATCTTTTCATGTGCCTGTTGGCCATTTGTATGCCCTCATTGGAGAAATGCTTGTTTAGGTCTTCTGCCCATTATTGGATTGAGTTGTTTGTTTTATTCTTATTAAGTTGTATGAGCTCTTTATATATTCTGGAAATTAAGCCCTTGTCAGTCTCATCTTTTGCAAATATTTCTTCCATTCTGTAGGTTGTCTTTTTGTTTTGCTTGTGGTTTCCTTTGCTGTGCAAAAGCTTATAAGTTTAATTAGGTCCCATTTGTTTATTTTTGCTTTTATTTCTATTGCCTGGGTAGACTGCCCTAGGAGAACATTGCTGAGATGTATGTTGGATAATGTTTTGCCTATGTTTTCTTCTAAGAGGTTAATAGTGTCTCATCTTATATTTACGTCTTTAAGCCATTTTGAGTTTATTTTTGTGTATCATGTGAGGAAGTATTCTAACTCCATTGATTTACATGCCGCTGTCCAATTTTCCTAACAGAAACTGTTAGGAAAATTTTTCTAAAGAAACTGTCTTTACTCCATTGCAAGTTCTCGCCTGCTTTGTCAAGGATTAATTTACCAAAACTTTAAATATATACCATTTTTATTTGTCAATTATACCTCTGTAAAGCTAAAAAATAAGTAAATAACATTTAATTTTACATATAGACATTATGTGTATGATCAGTTTTTAAATTAGAAAAAAGTATGATGGATTCTGTTTTAAAAATTGTTCCTATCTGAAAACACTAATTTTTTAGCAGCGTGATTCATCAGCTTCACCTGTGAAATAATAAAGCACAGATGGCCAGTTCACAGTGGAAGAAAAATCTATTTCCAGGAGGATGTCATCACCTCTCATTAGATGTTTTTGTTATCATAGTCTTCATAAGCCTCATTCTTAATAATTTGAGATTTCACTGAGTCAGTGTACCATAGTTTACATATCATTTCTCTATGCTTGGATGTTTAGATTGTTCAAGATTTTCCCTATTAAAAAAATCAAAGTAATGTTAGGCAACAAGAACAAAAATAAGTGGGTTAAGTGTCTACACAGCAAGAGAAGAGATTAACAAAATTAAAAGGCAACCTACCAAATAGGAGAAAATATTTACAAATCATATATCTGACAAGGTGCTAACATCCAAAACTTATAAATAACTCATACAACTCAACTGCAAGAAAACCCCTCAAACAATCTGATTTTAAAATTGGCAGAGTATCTGAATACATATTTTTCCAAAGAAGACATATAGATGGACAACAGATACATGAAAAGGTGCTCAACTTCACTAATCATCAGGGAAATGCAAATCAAAACCACAATGATATATGCCTTACACTTGTCAGAATGGCTGTTGTCAAAAAGGTGAAGAAAAATCAAGTGTTGGTGATGGTATGAAGAACCCTGGTGGGTCTCTCTGACCACAATGATATTAAACTATAAATTAATATCAGACAAGTATCTGGTTTGAAAGAAAAGTGTATTCACTTTTAATGAACCCATAGATCAAAGAAGAAATTGCAAGTGAATTTATTTTGAACTTTATGAAAATGAAAACTCACCATATCAAAACTGCTGAAGTGGTTATTGGAAGGAAATTCATGGCATTAAAAGCTTATAGTAGGGAAAAAAGCTCTCAAATTAATAATCAAGCCTCTACTTCAAGGTGCTAAAGAAAGAAGGGCCAGTTAAACCCAATATAAAACATAGAAAGGGAACAATAAAGTTAATGAAGAAATGAATGAAATAGAAAATGAACTGAGAAAAAATCAAGCAAACTAAAACTGTTTGCATTGAATGATTAATAAAATTAATAAATTTCTAGGCAGATTTATAGACTAAAACAATAAAAGAAAGAAAAAGAAAAGACAAATGTATTAAAAATATGCTGAGAACTTAGTAGGCAACTAACAAATGTTAGTTGATGAATAACTTCCCTAAGGACACAACATGTCAGAAAAAAAGACATAGGAACACCAGTAATAACTTGCTTCACATTTAATTGCCTTCTTGGCGCCATCTTTACGCATTTTAAATAAGTGAAACTTCACATAACATGCAAAGTTTCACGCAGCAAGATCGGACCGAGCTGTGTCAGAAGTTTGCAAGGAACCAGCGGCATTTGTGCTGTTTTTGACTATCATCAAAAAATAACTCAAGAGGTAAACCTAATATTAAATATCTGCGTGGAAAGTGCCCCAGCCTAGAAAGTGTGCTAACATTAATTTGACTAAATATTCCTCTCAAGAATGTTGAGGAAATTTTAATGCTAAGGCATTTCCTTTACTTCCAAATAGGGAGTTGCTTAACATTAAAGTAAGTGCCAGATGTTGCTTTAATTTTTTTTAAATAAGGAGTAAGCTAAAACAATTACAAATCTTTTCAAAATCAAGGCCTATCTGGATTGACAGGAGAAGGGACAAATCATCTACTGTGGCAAAACAATATGAAAAAGAAACAGAAAAATATTATGGTGGTACCCAGGGAAAGTAAAATCTAAGGAAGTAACATCTCATCTTTGTTACTGTGAAGAATTTCCCTTATCATTGCCTCCCAAGGACTGGCCCATGTTATTCAGGGAGCAATGACAGTACAAAATTTCCATAGAAAAATTTTGATACAGATTTCAATGAAGTATGTACAAAAAAGCATAGTATTATACATTGAATAAAAGATCTCTGCTTATATCATTACTTTTAGCCCCATACATACATAAAATAAATTGGATCAAATGATTATCAAATTAAGTACTATCAAGTTTTGATTTAATATTCAATGGCCAATTTTCTTTTAAGTATAAAGTCTCATAAAATCAAATATATTGAAAACATGTACCAGATGGGAGATACTAGAAGAAATGTCTTTTTTTCTTAGAAGCAGGAAAAGATAGAATTATTTCTAACTACATATTGTAGAGTCATACAGTCTAAGAGAGAAGGCCTAAGATTGTTTGAACCTAACTTGAGGATAATTAAGCTCCTGGTTGACTTTCTCAAAGGATAGAGATAGAACATCTTAGTTTACTCCAGACCACTAAGAGTGCAGTCTTTTAAATTGCTACTCTGACCTGGGTCATTCCTTCCATCAAAGTTTCTTCACAGCCTCTGAAATATTAAATCATTTTGAAGTAAAAGAGAAAAAAGTAGCTTGTTTATTGTACTTGATCCTGTGGTCATTATAGGATACATTTATTTCAATGTCTCCCCACTTTAGTGCCATTAAATTATGTCCTCTGGAACAATGCTAAAAAAAACCCTCACAGCCACAGAATGAAAAATGTTTTAATAAATGAATTACAGTGACCCAGCTTGGAAAGCCTGATTTTCAAGTTCCACAACTACCATTAACCCAAAGAGGTAGAGAATGCAATAGCATAATTTCATGGCAATTCAAGAAACTTGAACAAGTAATTTCCTCAAATGATAGCTGTCTCATGACGTTTATCCTTTTTTTTTCTTTTCTTACATTCACTTAGTTTCTAAATGGAAAAAACCACAAAACTTCTTTCTGAAGCAAATATTGAAAGGAAAAGATGTACAGTACTTCAAAGAACCGACTTAAAAAATTTTAATACAATAAATTTTAAAAAATCTCCTTTTCATTATCTTTTACATACATATAAAAGAACTGAAATTAAATTGAGAAGTTATTCATTCTTGGATAATTTGACTTTTAAAATTATAATTAATTGAGAACACTGCTTCTTAAATTTTTACTTAAAAAGATACATCACATCTATTCAAACACTGTGCCAGGCACGATGGAGAGCAGATGAGTACAGCACTGGTAACAGTAGAAAATATAGTAATACAAAACATTTATTCAATGATATTCATCCAAATTAGAAAAATCTTATAAAGCTTTCCAAGGTTATGAACTAATTGTGAATATCTGGGAGGTCCTTGCATATAACAGACACTCCATAAATCCTTGTTGCATTAAATTGAAGGAAATTTGGTAAGTCAGATCAGTTGTTTTATTTCCTCCTGATACTGAAATTCTGATTTAGATTTGTAATTTAACATTTCTCCTAAATAGACTTTAAGTTTCTATATGACTACAGCTTCATCTTTAAAATGAGTATATTTCTATAAACTTCATTAGAATATGTTTCCATAAAGCTTGGCATGAGCTCCAATTTAGGCTCTTTCATTCACCTGCTGCCATCCGAGTAGTAACCAATCTCTAAATCTTCATTTTTCTCATCTATAAAATCAGGATTATTCCCAAGGGATTGAGGATTAAATAATATAATCTTAGTGAAAATGTTTTGTCCATAAGAAAGTGATATAACTTAGCTAAATTTAATGTATTTTGATAACATTGTTTTTAAAACATTAACTATGCTATATCCTTGAAGGGATACCCAAAAATTCACTTTAAAAATGATGCGGATAGGTTATTTCACTGCTCATTGTTTCATTGTTTTAAAAGCAAAAGTTTTAGCAAATGACTTAAATGCATAGGCTGTATTTTTTTTACCTTTTTTTTTTATTGAGTTATAGTCATTTTATAATGTTGTGTCAAATTCCGGTGTAGAGCAGAATTTTTCAGCTATACATGAACATACATACATTCATTGTCACATTTTTTTCTCTGTGAACCACCACAAGATCTTGTATATAATTCCCTGTGCTATACGGTATAATCTTGTTTATCTATTCTGCATATGCCTGTCAGTATCTATCCCTTCCCACCCTCCTCCCCCTTGGCAGCCACAAGTTTGTATTCTATGTCTATGATTCTGTTTCTGTTTTGTATTTATGGTTTTTTTTAGATTCTACATATGAGTGATCTCATATGGTATTTTTCTTTCTCTTCCTGGCTTACTTCACTTAGAATGACATTCTCCAGGATCATCCATGTTGCTGCAAATGGCGTTATGTTGTCGTTTTTTATGGCTGAGTAGTATTCCATTGTATAAGTATACCACATCTTCTTTATCGAGTCATCTGTTGATGGACATTTAGGCTGTTTCCATGTCTTGGCTATTGTAAATAGTGCTGCTGTGAACACTGGGGTGCAGGTGTCTTTTTGAAGTAGGGTTCCTCCTGGATATATGCCCAGGAGTGGGATTGCTGGGTCATATGGTAAGTGTATTCCTACATAGGCTGTATTTTAATGAATCACTCCTCTAGAGAATTTACTTCATGTAGGAGTTTATTTACTTTTATAACAAAGTAGAAGGACCATGACCATGGCTTCATGTACAGTTTGAAGCCCATACAAGGAGGGAAAAAAGTAATAATTATTTAGCATTTACTACTTCAAGTGTTATTCTAAACATTTTGCAAAGATTTTTTTTCACTGACTTTCTGGTCAACCTCCTGAGACAGGTATTATTATTATCAACATATTAAAGATGAGGAAACTGAGGCTCAGTGAGTTTAAATAATACGGTCAAGGTGCACATTTAGTAAATGGTACACAGGAATAGGGAGAGAAATCTGGTTTCTAATTTATTATCTAAGTTCCTCAACTATCATTTCTTATCTCTTTCTTGACAAAAATTCCATTTTAAATAAGACAACTGTACATTTAAGCTAAACATACTTTTAATAACTTTTACTTGTATTGAGTGTAACTAAAATTAGCTGTACTTTCAGGGATTTTTTTTTTATTTCCAAAATCCATATGGTTCTTAGGACATAAATGTACCCCAAAGTTGTAAGAAATATTTTTTGCAGCCAGCAAGGAATCTGAGACTGAAACTCACACAAGTGGTGTAGATCTAACAGATGCACACAGTTATAGTCAAATGATGAGATTCATTCATTCCTCTTGATCAAAAAGGAGGGATTAGGAGAGACCCTACAGGGCTGAAAATAAAAGCCTATTCAATAAGATCATTAAAAAGTCATTATTATGATTAATACATCTTAAATGGTAACCACTACCATGTCATCCCACTCTGGAAAATTACACATTTGACTCTGAAAAATATAGTATTTTTCTAGGCTTAATTTTGAACTTAGAATAAAATCTAAAGATCTTCCTATGATCTATAAGGTCCTACATGACCTGTCCCCTTGCCCCTTTCCCTTCTTCTTCTTCTCTTTCTCTTGGGCTTGCTTTCCTCAAATACACAAAGCAGCTTTCCTCACAGGGGCGTTTACTGTTCTTACCTTTTGTCTGGCCCACTGTTTGCTTAGATATTCACAAGCTGGCGGCTGGTTCAAATGGGTCCTCTTTTTTTTTTTTTTTAATCTTGTTTTTACTTTTTTTGGGTGGGGGAGAGGTAATTAGGTTTATTTTTATTCATTCATTCATTCATTTTTAAATGGAGATACCGGGGACTGAACCCAGGACCTCGTGCATGCTAAACACGTGCTCTACCGCTGAGCTAGACCCTCCCCCCAAACGGGTCCTCTTTGACTCTGACTACTGTATCTGTAATAATACTTCTATGTCTTTCTATCCCCTTACTCTGTTTATTTGTTTATTGTACTTGACCCTATGGTCACTATAGGATAAATTAATTTCTGTGTCTCCCCACTAGACTGGGAACTTCATGAGGGCAAGGACTTTATCTCTTTTTGTTCACTGCTTCTTTCCCATGACCCAGAATAGTAGCTATTTAAAGAATATTTGTTGAAGAAATAAAAATTTTTGTTAGTTACTTCTGACAAAGGCTATTCATAATAGACTCTGATGAAGGCCATCAATTTTATTAATAGATTATTTAGATGATAATAAGAGTAATGAATCAAAATATTTGTTTGAAAGGTGTATGTAACTTCATATCTTTTGGTCATTGGCAAACTTGATACTAAATAGTATAGGAGGTCAAATATAGAGAACTAAACACCTGACCAGGAATTAAGAGACTGGATTCTGATGCAATCTATGTTATGGCCTTAGGTAAGTCATTTCACCTTTCTGAATGCAGTAATCTGAATGCTACCGAAATTCCAAACCAAAGAAATAAAAACCATGTCCAAGCTCACATACTATGGAAGAGTCTGGTCTGCAAAGTTCTGTTGTTACAGAAACCTGAATCCCGTTGAGAGACCAAGCGACACTCAGAGAGTTGGAGAACTCAGGTTTATTACACCAGTGGGCCCAGAGGAGCTAACACTTCAAGCTCTGGACCCCGTCTGTAAATTTACACAGGCTTTTATAGGGTTTTAGGTTTTGATTACGTTCACACTGTATGCAAATGAGGTGTTAGAAATGGACCAATCAGGAATGAGCTTTTGGGAACCAGTGGAATTTTAGGGGTAAGTTTTGTTTTCCTAGAAGCAAGCTGTTTACAGAAGTGCAAAAGTGGGAAGGAAATGACCCTGCCTAGGAGGTCTTGCTGGTCCCTTTGTGGGTTTTGCCCCTTCACTGTGTCTGTCTCTAAAGTGTGTCTGTCTCTAAAGTTCATTGTCTTTTTCTTGATAGCCTTTCTTCCACATTAATAATGAAGAGGAAAGTTGATATTTATCTGATGATTTTAATTTGGGAAAATTAATCTAACAGTTTTTATAACAGTTACCTAAGGTATTTATTTTACAAACTAAATTTGGGGATGATTTCCAATATTTACTTCCATTTGTTTTGTAGCTCCTAGTGACAAGAAATGATGACTATAGAGGGGGAAATGCTGGTATAAAATGCTTGACCAGAAAAGAACAGTTCAAAAATGGTCATATTGATAGACCCAGTTTAATTCACATTATGGAAGAAAATTAACCAGAGCACCGTTCAATATAAGCCTTTATTTAGAATTCTGTCATGAGAATACAAGCAAAGGAATGCTCCGTCTTAAAGAAGAAGGAGAGCATTCACACAGAGATTTATAGAGCTTTATGGAGCTTTAGTAATAGAGGTCAAAGTTCAGCTCTTTCTGGGATAGTAACATTTGGAAAAGAGAGAAGTTCAGTAATGTGTAGTTTGAGAAATTTAGGTTTATCTAGAGAGGTAGAAGAGAAACTGATGCAGAATTTAATGACATGTGAGGACCACAGAAGGAAATTTTCAGCCCTTCAGGGTCTCTCCTAACCCCTCCTTTTTGATTAAGAAGAATGAATGAATCTCATCACTTGACTATAACTGTGCATATCTGTTAGATCTATACCACTTGTGTGAGTTCCAGTCTGATTCTTTGCTTACTGCCAAAACTGTTTCTTATAACTTTTGTCCTTGCAGTTGAATTTTAATCTTTTACCTAGTGAATAGTTACATGGAACTATTTACGACTCTGGATAGAATACAGCAAACAAACGTTGAGACAAAAGGTATTAACATAAGAATTATCAAAAATTATCAAAAAAAAGAGATATTGGACAATGTGTCTTAGTCAAATCCTGCTGCTCATGGGACCAGTCTGGAGAGCAAATCCTATCCCACCCAGAGCTTGTAGAGAAGAGATGTGGTTTGACATGAATAGGCTTATGTAATACTTTTTTTTTAATACTCTTGATCTACCCAGAGTAACGAGGTTGAAGGAAGGCTTTTGAAAATCTCATTTTAGCAATTAGAAAACAGAGAAGAGAAAGGGTAGCCAAGAGAAGAAAGAAGAAGATAAGAGAGGAGTATTATTTGGCGGTTCTGGGCATTTGGGAATCTTGGGCTGTAGGCCTTGGTTGACCGCCCATGTTCAGCAGCAGCATACTGCTTGGTCTGAGGTTCTTTGGACAGACACCTCTCTTCTGACGCTGCCTGCTTTTCTTCAATCCTGAAAGGGGCCCAGTTTCAGATTTCTCATAGGCATGGAATTCCAGGAGGTGGATGTATTATGTCTTTTTAACTGTGATGCATGAGTAAAAGGGTTGAGTGCCTAAAGTTTGTGACTAACAGTATCTGATCTGGTACGTCCTAATGAGGTTCAAGAGCAACGTTTAACGGCATCGTTTCCAGTTAACCAGGAACGCTAGGCAGTCATTCCTGTGGTTTATCCCAGGGAAAACAGCTCGATAATAAACAGGAGTGTCTTGTATTAAACTTCTGCACTATTTGTTCTATAAATAGAGCTATAATAATGGCAGACTCAAGAATTAGTGGGGAAAGCTCCACATAGCTTTATTTCTCTTGGAGTGGACCTAACAGCCATGAGAGCTAAGGAGAAGGGCATTGGTCATAGCAATGAAAATTTCTTGGATAGTTTTGCAAGTTTCAGTGTTTAAAATGCCATTCATTTGTTCTATTCCCTTGAGGAGGTGCTGGGGGCCATGAAGTTTTGGGGTGATATGCAGAGCATCACAGCATTACTTACTTACTCATCTAGTGAAATGGTTACCTCTACCCCTAGTCAAATAGTTAGGGTTTCCTCAGGTGAGAAGTACAAAGTCTGAAAGTTACTTTTCTGCTTAAGAGCAGCTGCTTTACATCAAAAAAAGAGTTGCCAGTCAATCAAAAAGCATACAATGTTAATAATATATTCAAATTCACACAAGGAGTAATTAAATAAAAGCCATTTGTTAAAGTCAAAAGGGCCTAAAGGTCTAGCTTCTGTCCGTATCTCAGCTCTGTCGTTTTTGTAGGACTGTGTGATTAGCAGATGGGGTAACACCAGAGAAATCCCTTACAATTATATTGACGTTTTCCCATTTTAGCATCTCAGGGCAGACTGAGTAGTCATCTTGATGCTACAGGAATGGAGCAAATCTTATCTTTTCTAACATGGTCCTTCAGAACCAGGTGCTTGAGGCTGGGGTTGACTCAGGACTTAATGCCAATAATAAGGAGCTTGTGTTGACTTTGATTTTTGGAGTTGTTGGACAGCTGGAATGTGTTAAAGTAGCTTGTTCAGTATTATAATTTGTGAAAGCATTGCTTTTTGCTTCTAGAGTCTGTTTTTTTTTTATTTATTTTTCTCAATATTACTTAAGCCATTTATTTTGAAAGGGCCAAGGCATTTAATGCACCTTTCAGGTGACTGCCATGTTTAATTAAGAGCACCAGTTGCAGTGATAAAATCACATTGCTTCTAAAACACACCCGAATAATGGGTCATATCAAAAACACAGCTGTTGTCTGTAAAGATAATTTGTTCTATTATCTCTAGCTAACTGGTAGACCCTAGAAATGTCTAAAGTTTCAGCAATTTGTACAGACTTGACCTAAGGGAGATAGTTGGATTCAAACAAGTTTGAGAACCTCCTTGTTTGGTTCAGTCTTCAAACAGTACAAAATCTGCGTTGCTTTAATGAGAGTCAAAGTCAGAGTAAAGCAAAGGCAAATTTCCAAATAAGTTTATAATAATAATAATGATCACCTCCCTCTTGGTAAGAAAGAAAAATGGAAGATCACCAATGTTTATAGCAGCACTATTTACAATAGCCAAGACACAGAAACAGCCTAAATGTCCATCAACATGACTGGATGAAGAAATTGTGGTAAATTTATAGAATGGAATACTACTCAGCCACAAAAGCCGACAACATAACGCCATTTGCAGCAACAAGATGTCCCTGGAGAATGTCATTCTAAGTGAAGTAAGCCAGAAAGAGAAAGAAAAATACCATATGACATCACTTATATGTGGAATCTACAAAAAACAAAGACAAATGAACTTATTTACAAAACAAAAACAGACTCACAGACATAGAAAGCAAACTTATGGTTACTGATGGGAAGGGGTTGGGACAGGATAAAGTGGGAGTTTGAGATTTGCAGATACTAACTAATACTTATAACATAGATAAATAAAAACTTTATAATGTATAGCACAGGGAACAATATTCAATATCTTGTAGTAACTTATGGTGAAAAAGAATATGAAAATGAATATATGTACATTCATGTATGACTGAAGCTTGTGCTATACACCAGAAATTGACACAACATTGTTAAGTGACTATACTTCAATTAAAAAAAATATATATATATATACTAAAAAAAAAAAAGAAGGAAAAAAAGTCAGATCATTTCCCAGAAACCTGGTGCCATGTTTTCATGTGATCACCTAATCCTATTATGTCATTCTTTCCTCAATTACATTTTGTCCAGTAATCATATATACATTACAGGTTTTCAGTCTTGTAAAAAATCATAAATCCCGTCTATACCATTTCTACATTTATTGTAAGATTATAGAACTAATATAAACAATGTGGAAAATTTAGGAAATAAGTATAGAAATAAACAGGAAATTAATGATTCTCAAGGCCACTTCAAAAATAATCAGTTCTTATATTTTGATGTATTTTTCCATTTAGATATATATATATTAGTATAATAATGATAATTAGTTGTGTAAAAGTCAGTTTTCTACTGTGTACATTATATATTTGAAACAATCTTCATGTCATTATATTTTATGAACATTTTTAATGACAATAGTCTATAAAGTATAAATCCTACAAATTTCTAAATCATTGCTTTCTTTCTGAGTACTTCTAATTTTTCAAAATTATAGATAATACAAAAATGGTATTTATAGGTATAATTATTGCATGAAAATATGCTTCCAGTAACAATATTACTGATAGAAGGGAATACATTGCTATCATCTTCTGATTCAGTTGCCAAGTTGTCTGCAGCATTACTTTCCTTCTTGGAAACATAAAATGCATGAGAGTGCCCATGACATTACTGTGCATCAGAATTAAATAATTCAATTAACATTCTTGTCAATCTGACAGGCAATAGTGGGAGGAAACAGTGACAGAGAAGGCAAAGAGGGAGAAATCCAGGAGTGTGTTGCATAATAAAAAATCAAGGGAGAAGGACTGAATATGTGAGGTAGTCTTTACAAAACAGGGCTGCAAGAAGTCATTTGTAGCAACTAAAATGTCCTTGGAAACAACTAAAATGTCCTTGGTAACTTTTAAAGAGTCATTAAAGTGGAGTGTGAGAGCAGCAAGTAGACTACAAGAGATTAATAAAATTGTTTGTGATCAGAAATGCAGCAAATGTGTGCGGGTAAAATATTCTTTGACGGCTTGAGAGAGGATGGAGTGTGGAAGCTTAGGGAGATCGCACAGCAGAATATTTTAGAGATTTGGAACTTGACCTTGTTTTTAGATGAAGAAAGAAGAAGCAGACCAGAAAAGAATGAGGACAAGAAAGAGCAGACATTAACAAAGCTTCTCTGAGTAGCTAAGTAGAGTCCTGCAAATACAATTAAACTATTCACTTCTCTTTAAAAAATATTTTTAAATGTGTATATAAAAACATGTTTTGAACAGTGCACTTATTTAGTTTCTTTTGTGCTTTCATTGCTCCTTATTTATATCTTGAGCGCTATTAATTTTAGTTCCTCCATGTTTCCATAATTAATTGCACTGTCATCCTTGACTACCTTACACCTTCAACTAAATACATTTTGGGGGAGACACCGAGCTATTAGTCATGTACCACTACTTTAAAAGATAGACTTTTTTAGAGCTTTGTATTTTAATAAAATTTCTAGGAGTATTTTAATTGCTGACATAAGTAGTACTGTTTGATAATTGGAAAGTCAACAATCATTTCCCATTACACACTGAACAGAAATGGGAAATGAAATTTTGAGTTTTATCTATAATTTAAGTCAATGAGGGCAGGAAATATGATCATTCAGACCCCAAAGTCATTTTGGCTTCAACAATTTGTTTGAAACTACTTATCTGAACAGTTGTTTAAACACATCACCTGATTTTTCTGTGGAGGAGAGAAGCTCTGAAAATTTCTAAATTAGTCAATTTAAGAACCAAATATTTAGACTGATTTCTCCCCAAGCCTGAGTACAAATAAACATCACTTTGTCTGGATAATATGTGAAGCACAATTCAGCCAGCTTCTACTATACTTTTTTTTTCCTGCATAATAGCAGAAATTTGACTATAAAAAGAATCTACTTTGATTATAGAATTATTTCCCAATTAATTTATTACTTGACTTATATGAGAACATTTTCTATTATCACAATCATGAGTTTACTTAATTAAGACATAATTAACTTACAATTAATAAAATAAAATGCCAAAACAGAAGAGAGATGTGTAAAATGCAAGTATATGAAATTTCGCAATATTCAAACACTCTACATGAATATATATGCTGTGATAAAGGCAAGACAATTATAAGAAGTTATACACTGGTCAATAAAAGAAAAAAGTATTCTAAATGATGCATTTACTAGCATCTTTCAGAAAGCTCACTTGAACCTTTGGGACAAAGTCATGCTCAAATGTCTTGTCAAATGGTAAGCAAATTAAACACCTAGATGGATACATTCTCTCTCTTCTAAGTCATGAAAAAGGCAAGCATGGCCTTAACTGCTTTTTTACCTACTGGACAAGCACACTTTGCTTCACACAGTAATTCTGTGCTTCACAAATCTTTGGCAAAGTCAATCCCACTTTAAATGCATGTCTGTAATTGGCTGTGTAAAAGTTGCCAGGACTGCACCATTTGCAGTAAGTACATTTTGCAATCACTTTCTAATCCATTCATACTGTTATTGAAGCAAATCTAGGTTTTCACAAGCTTTTTAAAAAAATGAATATTTTTTACAACTTTCATTACTTTTTTTAAAATTGAGGTATAGTCAGTTTACCATGTTGTGTCAGTTTCTGGTGTACAGCACCAGTCTTACAGGAATATGCATATATTCATTTTCAAATTTTTTCACTGCAAGCTACTGTAAGATATTGAATATACTTCCCTGTGCTATACAGTATAAACTTGTTTATCTATTCTATATATACCTGTCAGTATCTGCAAATCTTGAACGCCCAGTTTATCCCTTCCCACCGCCTCCCCCCACCGCCAGCAACCACAGGTCTGTATTCTATGTCTGTGAGTCTGTTTCTGTTTTATATACAAGTTCAACTTTCACTACTTTTGTGCACCAATATGAAAATATCATGGCATTTCCTGCAGAGTCATACCTATATATATATATATATAGTATATTTTACTGTATTTTTACATACTTATATGTGTACAATATATATTTATATACATATATATTTATGTACATTATATACATAAAATGGGTGAACATTTACATCATATATAATATATGTGATAGGTGAAGAAAATCTTACTACCAGATTTATGTTTTTATTCTTATGAAATTGACTTATTGAACAAACTGAATTTTGTAAAATACAATCAGCAAAAAACTTAAAAAATTTTTCCCACATTTGCTTTCAAATACATTATGTTAAATCTCCATGTCTTGCTTCTAGATGAACTCTCTTGCCGATCCCTAACTTCTGATACTTTTCAGATGTTAGAACCATTACATTTCAGATATTAAAAAGTCAAGTCCAGTTTAAATCATAACTACAATGTCTCAGCCTGTTCAAAAACTTTCCACACCCTCTTTCTTCTGGTTAACTATTGCTTATCTTCCAGATGTGTTTAGCCGACTCCGAGGCAGGAAGACTTCCTTGACATTTCTGATCAGATCATATCAAAAGAATACTGAGAAACTCATATGTATATTAAAAAAGTCTTTTGACTTTTAGTGTTTGCAAGTGAGTCCAGCATTTGGAAAAACTGTACTTCTTGCATAAATATATGGTAAGAATGTAGAGAAAAAAGTTTTACTTTGTTAATTATTCTCATTGTTCCCCAGAGGTCAATTTCTTTGCATAGTTGTCACATCTGCAGGGGTGAGTATTTCCACTCATGTTAATGATGAAAAAGACAGTGATGAAGCTGTTTTTATTAGGAAGCGAGGAACTTGCTGCAAAGGGAATCAAGGCTTCATTTATTTCAGGAATTATTATTAGACAGGTGTTCTTTCTGTGTGTATGTGGTTTATTTCAGAATGCAAAGCCTTTTCTTGCTGTGATCTGTGATATTCACGCTTAGGCATAAAGGTGATAAAGGAAAGGGTCAGTTTTGCTTTCTCTATCTTAGCTCCCAACAGCGTGCATTTTCCCATGATTGTGTGCTGCTGCTTCAAAGCACAGCTGTACGTATACATTCCTTTGGGTGATTTTTTAATTAATGTTTATTCCATGCTCCATGAGGCCAGGGACAAAATGTCGAGTTTTGTTCAACACTGTATTGTACCGTCTACACATGTGTGTGCAAGCATACATATATACATCTTCTTTATTTCAATATTAGAAAAGGGAAATGGGTGCCATCCCAATCGTAAAGCAATCTTAATTACATTAAAATATTTTTTTCCATTTGTTGAATACAGTGTAACATTTGATATACTAAATGTGCCAAGGCAGAATTTCAACCTAGAATTGGTCTTTGCTTGGCGTATGGATATGTGAATGGCTGGTTTAACAATCTTCCAGTACTAAAAGAGTCTGTGCCATTTTAGAGTCTTAACAATTCAGATCTTTGTTTTTTCATCAAATTTATTTTCTTAATTCATTCACTCATCGACTGTGTATCAGATTACTATGGCCCAGTCTCTAGGGGAAAAGCAGGTAGACACACGGAAGTATTAGAAGTGAGGTGAACGATTGGAACACAATGAAGACTCAAGAGAATGACTCTCTTGTGCATGGAGAGCAAAGCTTTTGTTTCCTTACACAATTCAGCCTAGATTATTTTGCTATCATCCCCATGCCTTTTTTTTTTTAAATCTACTTTTAATCATAAGATAAATATTAATTACACTTATATTATTTTCTAAAATTTTCCTTATTTACCAAAGAAATATATGTTGTACTAAAAAAATCTTACTGATTTAACCAATATTTACTGAGTGCCCAATCATTATATTCCAAATACTTTTAGTTAAAAACGTTCGTAAGGAAAGATTCATGTCCTTAAAGAGACTTCTCTTCAAACCTTTCTCCCCAATTTTATGATATACCCAAATACCTACTTGATTTCGTGACTCAGTTCTTTTTCTTCCAAACTGTTCATTCTTTAGCATCCTGTATCTTGGTAATTGGCGTCACCGTCTATCAAACTGTACAAGATAGAAATCAATATATCCCACTACATCTTTGCTCTCCACCATCCTGCGATTCATTAATTCAACAAAGGTTATCATTTCCAAATTGGACTTTATATCTATCCGATCTGCCCACTCTATCCACCCTTGATGTAGGTGACCATCAACTCTTCCTGGGTCGCTGTAATGGCCTCCTAACAGGTTTCCTTCATGCTAGTCTAGACTGGCCCCTAACCCACTCTCAAGCAATTCTGCTAATTACAATGGTCTTTCTAAATTGCAAATGCGATCGTGCCATTTCCAACACACAGGCTTTTCCCACAAGTCTCCTCCGTTCTTCGTAGCCTCGTCTGTCCCAACTTGGCACCTCACACTGTGTTTCAGCTGTACTTACTAGCAGGTCCACAACACTTTCCACTTTGTCCCACGTCCCAGCCCTCAGTCAGCAAGTACAGCTGCTCTGTCAGCCCTTTCACCTCTCAGCTGTCCGCCCTCAGCTACCTCTCGTGCAGCCTTCAAAACACAGTCATAGCGTGACTCCTCCTGAAGGCTCACCTGATGCCCAGCAGAGTGCTCCTCTGTGGTCTGCATCGTCTGGGGCTCATGTCTGCTGGACCACTCTTTCTATTTCTATTTCTTCATATTTGCTTCCTTAACACTTCGTGACTTACATGAGCCCAGAGTTTTTGTTTTATTTTCTGCTTTATCCCCAGTGTTTAGCATAGATGAGTATTCAGTATATTTGAATAAATAAAAGGCTCACATTATAGTCAGAGTAAAAGATAGATAAGAAACAAGTTATACTATATTTTACTTAAAAAGACATAGAGGAGGCATTACTCTGTAGTGATTAAGTGGGGTCAGATTGCTTGTACCTGAATTTCAACATCACTGGAAATTTGAGTAAGTGATAACTTATTTGTAATGTAGTTCTGTTGTAGAATCAAATAATATAGTGTTAGCATTTAAGTAAGAGGTGTAAAGTTCTCAGTGCACAAAAAAGTGTCCAATAACATGGTTTGTATATAATATTTATTTCTTTATATTTATTGAAGTATAGTCAGTTTACAATGTGTCAGTTTCAGTGTACAGTCTAATGTTTCAGTCATACACATATACGTATAATTGTTTTCGTATTTTTTATTATAGGTTACTACAAGATATTGAATATAGTTCCCTGTGCTATACAGAAAACATTTAATTTTAATCTATTTTATATATGTATATATAGGTATTTGCAAATCTCAAACAAAATTTATCCCTTCCCACCCCCTTTTCCCCTGGTAACCATAAGTTTGTTTACTGTATCTGTGAGTCTGTTTCTGTTTTGTAAATAAGTTCATTAGTCTTTTTTCTTTCTTCCTTTAATATTTAGATTGCACATATGAGTGATATCATATGGTATTTTTCTTTCTCTTTCTGGCTTACTTCACTTAAAAATGACGATCTCCAGATCCACCTATGTTGCTGCAAATGACATTATTCTATTCTTTTTTATAGCTGAATAGTATTACATTGTATAAATATCCACAGCTTTTTATCCAGTCATCTGTCGATGGACATTTAGGTTGCTTCCATGTCTTGGCTATTGTAAATAGTGCTGCTATGAACATTGGGGTACATGTATCTTTCCAAATTTGGATTCCCTCCAGATATATGCTTAGAAGTGGGATTGATGGATCTTCTGGTAAGTCAATTTTTAGTTTTTTGAGAAATCTCTATACTGTTTTCCACAGTGGCTGCACCAAACTGCATTCCCACCAGCAGTGTAGGAGAGTTCCCTTTCCTCCACACCCATTTCAGTATTTATCATTCATGGACTTTTAAATGCTGGCGATTCTGACTGGTATGAGGTGATACCTCATTGTGGTTTTGATTTGCATGTCTCTGATAATTAGCGACATAGAGCATTTTTTCATGTGCCTATCGGCCATTTGTATGTCTTCATTGGAGAATTGCCTGTTTATGACTTCTGCTCATTTTTGGATTGGGTTGTATTTTTTTGTTATTAAGTTGTATGTGCTGTTTGATATATTCTGGAAATTAAGCCTTTGGCAGTCGCATCATTTGCAAATATTTTCTCCCATTCCATAGGTTGTCATTTTGTTTTACTTATGGTTTTCTTTGCTGTGCAAAAGTTTATGTTTAAGTAGGTCCTGTCTGTTTATTTATCTATTTTTTAATTTCCACTGCCTGGTAGACAGCCCTAGGAGAACATTGCTAAGGTTTATGTCAGAGAATGTTTTGCTTATGTTTTCTTCTAGGAGGTTTATACTGTCTTGTCTTATATATAAGTCTTTAAGCCATTTTGAGTTTACTTTGTGCATGGTGTGAGGGAATATTCTAACTTCATTGATTTACATGAGGCTGTCCAGTTCTCTCAGTGCCACTTGCCAAAGAGACTGTCTTTTCTCCATTGTACATTCTTGCCTCTTTTGTCAAAGATTAATTAACCAAAAGTTGATGGGTTTATTTCTGTGCTCACTATTCTGTTTCATTGATCCTTATGTCTGTTTTTGTGCCAACACCATGCTGTTTGGAACACTGTAGCTCTGTAGTATTGTCTGAAGTCTGGGAGGGTTATTCCTCCAGCTTCTTTCTTTTTCTTCAGTATTGCTTTGGCAACTTTGGGTCTTTTGTGATTGCATATAAATTTTAGGATTATTTATTCTAGCTCTGTGCAAAATGTCCTGGGTGATTTGATAGGGATTGCATTAAATCTGTAGATTGTTTTGGATCATATGGCCATTTTAACAATATTAATTCTTCCAACCCAAGAACATGGGATATCTTCCCATTTCTTTCAGTCCTCTTTAATTTCCTTAATCAGTTTTGTAGGTCTCCGCCTATAAGTCTTTCACCTCCTTGGTCAGATTTATTCCTAAGTATTTTATTCTTTTGGATGCAATTTTAAAAGGGATTATTTCTAGACTCAACTCAAAGACACAGAGATCAAAATTATGGTTCTTTGTGGGTAAAGAGGGTGGGAAGGGATAAATTGGGAATTTGAAATTTGCACCTCCTGGGGAGTGATGGAAATGTCAGCTATCTTGATTGTGGTGGTGGATTCATGGATGTATACATCCATCAAAATTCATCAAATTGTACATCTGAAATATGTGTAGTTTACTGTACAGGAATCATACCATATTAAAGGTGTTAAAAATAAAAACAATACAAGTAAAAATAAAAAGGATTGTTTCTTTAGTTTCTTTTTCTGGTATTTCATTGTTAGTGTAAAGAAATGCAACTGATTTTTGTATGTTAATCTAATATCTTCCTACATTGCCGAATTATTTTATCATCTCTAGTATTTTTTGTGCGGAGGATTTAGGGTTTTCTGTACATTGTATCATGTCATATGCATAAAGTGACCATTTTACCTTGCTTCTTCCAATTTTGATCCATTTTATTTTATTTTTTTCTTTCCTGATTTCTATGGCTAGGAGTTTCCATATTATGTTGAATAGAAGTGATGAGAGTGGGCATCTTTGTCTTGTTTCAGATTTTAGTGGGAAGGCTTTAACTTTTCACCATTGAGTATGATGCTGGCTGTAGGTTTGTCACAAATAGCTTTTATTATGTTGAGATATGTTCCCTCCATACCCTCCTTGATAAGAGTTTTTATCATAAATGGGTATTGAATTTTGTCAAATGCTTTTTTTCTCAATCTACTGGAATGATCCTATGATTTTTGTCCTTTCTTTTGTGAATGTGTGGATTGATTTGCATATGTTGAAGCTTCCTTGTGTCCCTGGGATGAATCCAACTTAATGTAATGTATGATCTTTTTTATGTGTTGTTGGTGTCTGTTTGCTAAAATTTTGTTGAGGATTTTTGCATCTATGTTCATCAATGATATTGACCTGCAATTTTCTTTTTTGGTAATGTCTTTGGTTTTGGTGTTGGTGTGATGGTGGCTTCATAGAATGAGTTTGGGAGTATTCCCTCCTCTTCAATCTCTTGAAGAGTTTGAGAAGGATTGGTATGAGTTCTTTTTGTACATTTGGTAGAATTCCCCAGTGAAGCCATGTGGTCCTGGACCTCTGTTTGCAGAAGTTTTTGGTTTTTTTTTTTAATTGCTGATTCTACTTCACTTCTAGTAATTGGTCTGTTTAAATGATCTGTGTCTTCTTGGTTCAGTTTTGGTGGACTGTATAATTCTAGAAACTTCTCTATTTCTTCTAGGTTGTCCAACTTGTTGCCACATAATTGTTCATATTATTCTCTTACAATTTTTTTGTACTTCCATGGTGTTGGTTGTAAGTTCTTCTTTTTCCTTTCTTATTTTGTTTGTGTCCTCTCTCTTTTCTTACTAGTGAGCCTGAGAGTTTTGTTGATAGTCTTTACTCTTTCAAAAAACCAGCTCTTGGTTTGATTAATTTTTTTCTATTTTTTTTAAACTCTATTTTATTTATTTCCTCATAATCTTTATTTCTTTCCTTTTGTTGGTTTTAGATTTTGTTTGCTCTTCTTTTTGTAATTCTTTTAGGTGGTAAGTTAGGTTGTTTAGTTGAGATTGTTCTTATTTTTTGAGGAAGGCCTGTATTGCTATGAACTTCCCTCATAGGACTGCTTTAACTGCATCCCATAGATTTTGTGACACTGTGTTTTCACTGTCATTTGAGTCAAAGCAATTTTTAGTTTCTTCTTTGATTTCATCATCGTCCTTTTTTTTTTTTTTTTAGTAGCATATTGTTTAGTCTCTATGCAGTAATTTGGTTCTTTGTTTTTTTGTGACTGATTTCTAGTTTCATGCCACTGTGGTCAGAAAAGATACTTGAAATAATTTCTATCCTCTTAAATTTGTTGAGGCTTCTTTTGTGCCCAACTGTATGGTGTATTTTAGAGAATGTCCCACGTGCACTTGAAAAGAATGCATATTCTGTTTTGGGGGATGTAATGTCCTAAATATACATTAAATCTAACTATTCTATTGTGTCATTTAGTATCTCTATTGCCTTGCTGATTTTCTAGCTGGAAAATCTGTCCAATGATGTTAGTGGGGTGTTAACATCTCCTACTATTCCCATCAGTTTCTCCCTTTATGTCCGTTAGTATTTGCTTTATATATTTAGTTGCTCCTTTATTGGGTGCATATATTTTAATGAGTATAATATTCTCTTTTTGTATTACTCCTTTGATCATTATATAGTGTCCTTTTTAAATCTTTCTTAATGGCCTTCGTTTTAAAGTCTATTTTGTCTAATATGAGTATTGCTGCTCCTGTTTGTCATTTCTGTTTGCATGAAGTATCTTTTTCCATCCTCTCACTTTCAGTCTATGTGTGTCCTTCACTATAAAGTGGATCTTCTTTAGGTAGCATATTCCAGGCTCCTGTTTTATTATCCAATATATCATTCTATGTTTTTTTGATTGGGGCATTTAGCTCATTGACATTTATGGTAATTATTCATATATGTGCATTTATTGCCATTTTGAACTTTGTTTTCAGTTGACTTGATAGTTCTTCTTTATTGCTTTCTTTTCCTTTTTGTTTTTCTTCTTGTGGTTTGATAAAATTTCTGAAGACACAATAAATCTAGAAGAAAACATAGGCAAAACACTCTGACATAAATCTTAGCAATGTTCTCCTAGGGCAGTCTACCCAAACAATAGAAATAACAGCATAAATAAACAAATGGGACCTAATTAAACTCATAAGGTTTTGCACAGCAAAAGAAACCATAAACAAAACAAAATGACAATCTACAGAATGTGAGAAAATATTTGCAAATGATGTGATTGACAAAGGCTTAACTTCCAGAATATATAAACAGCTCATATGACTTAATAACAAAAAAACAAACAACCCAATGCAAAAATGGGCAGAAGACCTAAACAAGCAGTTCTCCAATGAAGACATACAAATGGCTAACAGGTACATGAAAAAATGCTCAATGTGCTAATTATCAGAGAAATGCAAATCAAAACTACAATGAGATATCACCTCACATCAGTCAGAATGGCCATCATTCAAAAGTCCATGAATGATAAATGCTGAAACAGGTGTGGAGAAAAGGGAACCCTCCTACACTGTTGGTGGGAATGTAGTTTGGGGCAGCTATTATGTAAAACAATATGGAGAGTCCCCCTCCAAAAATTAAAGCAGACTTACTGTATGATCCAGTAATCCCACTTCTGGGTATATATCTGGAGGGAACTCCAATTTGAAAAGATACATGCACCTTTCATAGCAGCACTATATACAATAGCCAAGACATAGAAGCAACCTAAATGTCCATCGACAGATGACTGGATAAAAATGTTGTGGTATATTTATACAGTGGAATACTACTTGGCTGTAAAAAAAGAACAAAATAATGCCATTTGCAGCATCATGCATGGACCTAGAGATTGTCATTCTAAGTGAAGTAAACCAGAAAGACAAAGAAAAATGCCATGTGATATCATTTATATGTGGAATCTTAAAGAAAAAAAATAACACTATAAATTCATCTACAAAACAGAAACAGATTGGCAAACATTGTAAACAATCTTATGGTTACTGGGAAAAGGGGGTGGGAAGGGATAAATTTGAGAGTTTCAGATTTACAAATGTTAGCCACTATATATAAAGTAGATTTTTAAAATGTTTCTGTTGTATGTAGGGAACTATATTCAATATCTTGTAATAACCTTTAATAAAAAAGAATATGAAAATGAAAAAAAACTTCCAAAAAAAAGTCCAGGTGAATTCTACAAGATATTAAAGAAGAGTTAATACCTATCCTCAAACTGACGAGAAAGAAACACTTCAAAACTCATTCTATAAGGCCAATATTTCCCTGATATCAAAGCCAGACAAAGACTCTATAAAAAGAGAAAATTACAAGCCAGTATCTCTGATGATTACAGAAGTAAAAATCCTCAACAAAATAATAGCAAATTGAATTAGACAATACAGTCAAAGGATCATACACCATAATCAAGTGGGATTTATTCCAGGAATTTAAGGATGGTTCAGTACCCACAAATCAATCAACATGACACAACACATTAATGAAACAGAAGATAAAAATCATATGATCAACTCAATATATGCAGAAAAAGCATTTGAAAAAATTCAATATACATTTATGAAAAAAATTCTTAACAAAGTGGGTATAGAGGGAACATACCTCAACATAATAAAGATCATATATGACAAACCCACAGCTAACATCAGTGCTCCATGGTAAAAAGCTGAAAGTTTTCCCCCTAAGATCAGGAACAAGACAAAGATGTCCACTTTCACTACTTTTCTTTAACATAGTATTGGAAGTCCCAGCCACAGCTGTCAGACAAGAAAAATAAATAAAATCATCCAAATTGGAAAAGAAGAAGTAAAACTTCAACAATTTTCAGATGACATTATACTATATATAGAAAATCCTAAAGACTCCACCAAAAAACTAGTAGAGCTAATGAATTCAGTAAAGTTACAGGGTACAAAAATAATGTACAGAAATCTTGCATATCTATACACTAACAATAAGCTATCAGAAAGAGAAATTAAGTAAATAATCCCATTTACAATTGCATCAGAAAGAATAAAATACCTAGGAACAAATTTAAGCAAGGAAGTGAAAGTCCTGTACACTGAAAACAGTAAGAAATTGATGAAATAAATTGAAACCACAAATAAATGAAAAAATATTCCGTGTTTATGCAATAGAAGAATATTGTTAAAATGTCCATACAACTAAGAAAATCTACATATACCCAAATTAATGCAATCCTTATCCAAATTCCAATATCAATTTTCACAGAAATAAAGAAAACAACCCTAAAATTTGTGTGGAACTAGAAAAGACCACAAATAATCAAAGCAATCTTGAGAGAAAAGAACAAAGCTGGAGGTATCACTCTTCCTGATTTTGAACTATATTACAAAGCTTTAGTAATCAGGACAGTGTGGTACTGGCACAAAATAGACACATACATCAATGAAACCAAATAGAGAGCCCAGAAATAAACCTACACCTCTATGGTCAATTACTACATAGTAAAGGACTTAAGAATATCCAATGAGGATGAGAGTCTCTTCAATAAATGATGCTGGGAAAACTGGGCAGCTACAGGCAAAAAATGAAACCAGATCATTTTCTTACACCATGTATAAAAATAAATTCCAGTGGATTAACAATTTAAGTGTAAGACCTAGACCCTTAATATACCTAGCAGAAAATGTATCCTTTTTGACATCTATTTTAGCAATATTTGTTTTGTTATCTCTCCTCAGGCAAGAGAAACAAAAGTAAAAAACAAACGAAACTATATCAAACTAAAAGGCTTTTGCACAGCAAAGGAAACTGTCATCTACATGAAAAGGCCACCTACTAAATGGGAAAGAATATTTGCAAGTGATATCTCCAGTAAGGGGTTAATATTCAAAATATATACAAAACTCATATACTCAATATCAAAAAACAAAAAATGAACAGAGGATCTGAATAAACATTTTCCAAAGGCCATAGAGATGACCAATAGGCACATGAAAAGATGCTCAATATCACTAATCATCAGGGAAACACAAATCAAAACCACAGTGAGATATCATCTCACACCTATCAGAATGGATAATATCAAAGTGTTGGTTAGGATATGGAAAAAGGAAACCCTGGCACACTTTTGGTGTGGATGTACTTTGATACCATCACTATGGAAAAGAGTAGAGTAATCAAAAAATTAAAAATAGAATTACCATAGAGTCCAGTAATCCCACTTTTGGGTATTTATCTGAAGAAACAGAAAATAATAGTTCAAAGAGATACATGCACCCTTATGTTTGTTGCAGCATTATTTACATGAAGCAACCTAAGTGTTCATTGATAGATGAATGGATAATGAAGACATGATACACACACACACACACACACACACACACACACACACACACACACACAGGAATATTACTTGGCCATAAAAAAGAACATGTTTTGGACAACATGGATGTTATGTTATGAAGAAACATAACAAACAGAAAGAGACTCACAGATACAGAGAGCAAACTGGTGTTTGTCAGAAGGAGAGGCAGGTATGAGGATGGACAAAATAGGTGAAGGGGAATTAAGAGGTACAAACTTCCAGTTATGAAATAGGTAAATCACAGGGATGTAATGTATGGAAAAGGCAATAAAATTAATAATATTATGATAACTTTGTATGGTAATAAGTGGTACTGTAATATTGTGGTGAGCATTTAATAATGAACAAATTTATATAATCGCTATGTTGTACACCTGAGATTAATGGGGAAATGGCAAATGCAGACATTCAGATTTCATTTCCTCTTTATGCCATTTAATGAGGTCTCTGCTGTATTTGGTTATATAAATACTGTTATTGCAAAGTCTGTTGAAGATTGTGGCTCTGTTTTCAGACTTGCAAACACAGTATCTTTATTCCAACAAATGTCCTCAGGGTATTGCAGTTTGCTCCTTATTGGTGTTTCCATTATTTACATAAAATAAAATTAAAAGGGGTGGTGAAAAAGGAATCTTTTAAAATATAAATTTCACAGAATTTTATCACTTTGGGGCAGAGGAAAAGTATGTAAATAAATTTAGAATTGCTTCCAGATACAGACCCACTAGACACAGTTAGATTCATTGAGGTCATTTAATCCTCTGTGACAATTTAGAGAGGGACACTTAACAGTTCTAAATTTTCCCCAACTACCATTATATTTTGTCTATTACAATTATAGGGAAAATCGTAGCTGCTTATTCAGATCACGTTTGATGACTAGTATTTCAGGCATGGCTACTTTTAGCATTCATAAATTTAACAAATATTTATAAAATACCTAATCTCTATCAGGCATTGGGCTACATCCTGAGGATACGATAGTGAGAAGAGTGAAGCTGAGAATCAAAAGGAATGATTATATACAATAAAGTCATGTCTTGCATATCTGTGTTACTGGCCTGAGATTTTTATCTCCTACAAAGTGGATGAGAACTTGACTTGTAAGGAACTCTTTTCCTCTCTATGCCTGCAACATGAACTGATTAAAAGTCTAGACTCAAGCTAAGTGATCTTTAGGGAACAGATGAAATCTGTGGAAGAAATGGTACACAGAGGTGATGGTGATAAAGAGCTTTAAAAGTTACTGATGATTTCAGAGCTATAAGTAGACCGAATGAGACTGATATTCAAAGCGTATTGCAGAGTCCTCTTCATTACTCCAAGCAGATGCTCATGACCTTACTAGAGCCTGAAGACTAGATTTAAATTATGATTCCCAGCAGAACAGCTAAAAAGGGGATATGGATGGTCTCTGTCTTGGACTTTAAATTTCATAAAAAAAAATTGACATTACACTTAAAAGAGTAAAGTAATTATAGTAGTTACTGTATTAAGGCTAGTCATCACCAAAGCAGAAGAAAACTTTGATAATTATTAAATTAGGCCAACTCTTATCTACCCAAAATGTAGTTGCCTGAGCACATATGAGCTTGGAGGAAGAGGTTGTTTTCTTTCTTTCTTTTTTTTAAGAGGTTATTTTCTAAAGCAAAATAAGAAAGACTCATTGCAACCCTGGAACAATAATGTTTTAATTTAACCTTTTAGAGCACAAGGATGCAAACTGGTCTTACTTTGGCTTTGTAGATCATGAAATGATGAAGTTGAAGATTACATGATGTTAAACTGCATCTGCAAAGAAAATTTACAGCTAATCATGCTGAAATTGAGAGATTTGAGGTGATTTTAGCAGCCAGAAGGGGACCCAAGTATTAGTACCATGATAGTCATAAAACCCTAAAATTAAATGTCCCATTTGCAACCATTTCTCTCTTTGCTAGAAGTTACAAGGACTACATACTGTTTTTGCAGAAGAAGAAGTCATGGCATGAGTTGGCAATGGGAAGCGCTATCGTCATTTGCTTCCTTTAAGCTAAGACACTTGTTCAAAACAAGTATCTTTTATTTAGGAACTACCAGAAGTTTCTTAAGACAAGCTGAGTATCCTCTGATCCTAAGGTCCAGGAGAAGAGACGAAGGGAAAGATATGAATCCTTTTTTTGTGTGTATGTGGGGATATGAATTCCTTTTCTGTGGGAAATGAAAACTTACCTATTATCCACATCTACTTGGCAAACTGCAAGTTGTCACCAAATCCTTTCCCTCATTCTTCATGGATATTTAGCTGACCAGGTTGCCTTTCCAGCCAATCTTTCAGCTATTGCTAGTGAAGTGACTGCGTTTTTTACTGTGGCATGTAAGTTGAATGGCTTGTGTAAAACGTCTTCACCAGCTTATTAGGACATTGTTGCCTGTAATTCTTTTCTATTTCCTTTTCTCTCGAGCTAGAATCCCAAACCCAACTTTAATCAGGAAGGGAAGAGAAGACAAAGGATGGTGCACAGTAAGGAGAAAGGCGCCTGACTCCATGAATGACCATATGGAGCAGAGCAAACTCCTGATTAAAAAAAAAGCTGACATTTTCAAAAATAAACTTCCATGTTTTTTAAATGACTGTATTCTGTGTGAGTATTTGTTTTAGCTGTTTATTGTTTACTCTAATTCATTGATGTATCTAGCCTGTGGCAGACTAGGAAATAAATGATTTACTCAGCCATGTTCTTCTTCTGGTCATGAATATTATAATTTTGGACAGTGATCTAGGACACGCTTGTAGTTGAGGGGGCAGTCACAGATGACAACTAAGGGTTTGTTGTTATTGATTGTTGTTGCTGATGGGGTTGGAGAGGGCAAAAAATGAATGTTAGTTACTAAGTTATTGTCTCTCCACTCCAAGTCCGTCCTTTTATCCTCTACTTTTTTTCCAGTTGAATCTCTTTTGCCAGCTAGCTCCATGTTAGGCCCCTGCAAGGGAGTCTCATGAAGACTGGAAGGCCAGAGAGGGGACCAGAAGTTGATTTCTCCTTTTTCTGTTTGGCTCCCTATTATTGTCAGTCTAGAAATGCTTCCTTTTCTTTTGGCAGTAAGCATTTGTTCCACTGGTGCCTGCTGTACTCAGTATGCAGTTTTTCCAACACTTGTAACAAAATTTACCTGTCCCAATCAAAGACAGCAGCACCAGAAAGCTGGCACCTGACTCTTCAGAGGTCAGGTCTCAACCCCCATGGTCCCCTTCTCTGAGTACAGAGACAACACTATCTACTGAGAAGCACCTCCTTAGAGGTCTGGGTTTAAGAGAGTTTTTTTTTTTCTATGCTCCAAAGTATTAATAATTTCAAATAATTCCAACCTCTTCATTTTTCCCCCATTATATGCATAATTAACTACTTCTTTCAGCTGCTAAATTCATATTTTAGTGCCCACTCTTAGCCTTTACAATTCCCTAATACTTGATTAACAATTACTTACATAAAATCCTCTCTGTTAAAATAACTGGTGTGATTTCTGTCTCCTGATTATAGCCATACTAATACATCTAAGAAGAGAATAATGACATGATAACATTACTGATATCCTCTGCTGTGACAAATAGGCATACATACGTATTATAAAGAATACCTTATGAACAATAGGTAATCTTCTAGTGTAAAGAAATGCAACTGAGTTTTCTACATTAATCTTGTAACCTGCTACCTTGCTGAATTCTTTGACTAGTTCTAGTAGTTTTTGTGTGGAACTTTAAAGGTTTTCTATATATAGTATCATGTCATCTGTATATAGTGACAATTTTACCTTTTATTTTCCAATTTTGATCCGTTTTATTTCTTTTTCTTGCCTGATTGCTGTGGCTAGTACTTCCAAGACTATGTTGACTAGGAATGGTGAGAGTAGAGATTTATAGATACTGACAGTGATGTATAGAATAGATGAACAAATTTATACTGTATAGCACAGGGATATATAGTCAAGATCTTGTAGTGGCTCATGGTGAAGAGGAGTATGAGGGCAAATGTATGTATATTCATGTATGACTGAAAAACTGTGCTGTACACCCAAAATTGACACAACATTGTAAACTGACTATAACTCAATAAAAAAAGAGTTAATCTTCTAGTCAAAACTAAACACAGGAGTCAAATGGGCTCACAAACTCAAATGGCCACTCAGTCCAGGTGGCTAAGGTAAATGAGTGAAGCAGATCAGATATAGGGGAGAAAACCCACAGAAGGATGACAGTGGATGGCATTGTGATGGGAAGAGATACATCTTCACATTAGACGCCAAATGAAAATAGGAGCCACTATCAATAACTAGACAAAGTCAACCCCTCAAAAGGCAACAGCAACTGTTTGTGTCTGGGAGTTATTACTATGTGGGAACAAAGATCAAAATTTCAGATATTGGAAAAGAAGCAAAAACTGAATTTTTATCTGAAATCTTCCTATTTATAAATATTGTCACTCATTCAGCTTTTGGGAAAGCATTCTGAATAAATATGATGTTGGGCCTAATCTGATCTACACGTGTCAGCTTGTGGCTAACAGAGAAGGCATTTCTATTCCTCTGAAATGGAGATCTTATCAAGGCCTAAGGGTAGATGAACAACAGAAATTCTTGGGAAGCTTGTGAATTTGGAGAGCAGCGAGTCCTCTTTCTTGCTTCCTGAGTAGATTCAAAAGAAACTTTAAGACTCCAGAGTAGAAAGTTCTGGGTAGTGTGTTGAGAGAGAAGAAACGTAGAAAGAGTCAGGGAGTTTCCTATAGGAAAGCAGAGTGGCCTCTGTATGCCCTGAAAATTAATAAATTAAGTTACTGACGTAAGTAACAAATGACAGAGGGCTTGAGAGAGTTCCACAGGGTGGTGTGAGTCCCAGCGTGGCAGGAAACAGCAGAAACATCTGAAAAGTTAACTTAAGAATCTGAGGGAAACTCAGAAAATGGGACAGACTTTGATTCCATGAGTGGTGAAAAATGCAACAGTAAACCACATGGACAAAAGACTAAAAACAGGACATGAAGACATATGATTAGATGCCAGCATGGGTAACCGGGAACACCCGGGTCTGAACGCCTTCCATCCATGACACCTTGATTACATAAGACCCCAGAAAATCAGATGCTACTCCATGGCGGACAGGGTCTCCAAAATGACTGACATTAAGTTTTTGCCACCTTACAGAATGCTGATTATTAAAATGCGATGAAGCTAGAAAACTGAAGTTATTATAGTAGCACACACCTGACTTTTCCTTTTTCAGATTCGTATCTGCTACAAATTGATTGAAAGCAAAACTTTTGTTTTCTAAATTTGCACTGAAAAGAAAGGAGATATATTTTTGGAAGATTTTTGTGCTACTGACTTTCAAATCTATCTCTAGCTTTGACCTTTCCCTTGGACTCAAGATTCTTACCTCTAATTTCCTTATTTGACATGTTGACTTGTTTGTCAAATTAGTTCAATCTCTACATGACCAAAATCAAATTCTTCATTCTGCCACCTCTCCCCAAACCTATTTCTCCCTCAACACTTTCTCCTTCAACAGTGTAACTACCTTAGAGTGATTGCTCTAGTCAAAAAACCTAAGAGACATTCTTTATTTGTTCCTCCCCCCTCCAACAAAACCCTCCGCAAGTCAGTCCAACAGTGATTACTGTAGATTGTACCTCCAAGTCTATCCTGTATCTGTCTACATCCCCCCATCTCTTCTATGACCACCCTCACACAACCCCCATTATCTCTTTTATTTTAAAAAAAAATGTTTTTATTGAGTTATAGTCATTTTACAATGTTGTGTCAAATTCCAGTGTAGAGCACAATTTTTCAGTTGTACATGAAAACACATGTACTCATCGTCACATTCTTTTTCACTGTGAGCTACCACAAGATCTTGTATACATTTCCCTGTGCTATACAGTGTAATCTTGTTTATCTATTCTGCATATGCCTGTCAGTATCTACAAATTTTGAAATCCCAGTCTGTCCCTTCCCACCCCTCTCCCCCTTGGCAACCACAAGTTTGTATTCTATGTCTATGAGTTGGTTTCTGTTTTATATTTATGTTCTTTTTTTTTTAGATTCCACATATGAGTGATCTCATATGGTATTTTTCTTTCTCTTTCTGGCTTACTTCACTTAGATTGACATTCTCCAGGGACATCCATGCTGCTGCAAATGTCAGTTTTTATGGCTGAATAGTATTCCATCGTATAAATATACCACATCTTCTTTATCCAGTAGTGTCCTGAGCTGGGACCTACCAACTCAATGAAGGCCAATTAAATTTTCAAGAATTTTGAGAGCCAATATGCATTTATGTTGTTAGCTTAAAATCAGGCATGATTGGAAATATTTGCACCATGAAAATCAGCATACAAATCCGGGCTTTTCCTCCCTTCTAGAAAGCAAGTTACTTAAACGTTAAACATCACTATTCCTGTTTCCACATTTGCACCCATATAATCCATGTACCTCACTGCAGCCAGTGTAATCTTTTAAACAAGTGAAATAGGTCTGGTGTCTGCCTTGGCTAACATTCTCTAAGTTTCCCAAGAAACTCTACAGTGATTTATACTGTCCCTACCCCTCTGACTGCAATTTCTACTAACCCCTGCCTCATCTCCTGTCCTTCAGATATGTTGACCTTCCTTTTGTCTCTCTGAAACATCAAACTGTCTCTCATTTGGGGGTCTATCCACTTGCTGCTCTCCCTTCTTGGAACAGACTTCACTAATACCTTCATGTGTTTTATTCCTTCTTATTGCAAAAAGGTCTTAGTTAAAATGTTATTTTTTTCAACAAGGACTCCGAACTCCCCAACGGATTGCCATCTAAATCATGCTTTATCACACATTTCTGGCTTTTTCTTCACAGACTTTATCACTATTTGGAATTATTTACTTCTTTACTATTTGTCTCTCCCATTAGAATGAAGTTCTATAAGGGCAGGTGACTGTTCTTTACTCTCTGCACTCCTCAGTACCTAACAAATGACTGGTAGTCAACAACTATTTTTTAACATAACGAAAATATTTCATTCTTACTCAGAATCCCACTAAGATCAAAAGTTGTTTTTGTTGTTTTGGCTTTGTTGTTTGTGTGTTCATAAACCCATAAAACCTTAATTTGGGCAAATAAAGGTATGCTGAGTAATTAACAATGTTTTTCCTCGAAATGTGTAAAAACTTACTTCATTGCTCTTCAGACACTTTGAGTAAAATACCAAGTCCTAGAAGATCAAAGCATTGCCATATTAAGATCCTCCACAGATTCAGCATAGGACAGCAGGATGATAGAAACCTTGAAACGTGAACTTAGCATTTGCCACCTTGGATGGTAATTTATCTGTTTATTTTTCTGTTGCTGCATTAAACCCAGCTTCTTCCAGAGCAGGGGTCATGCTTTTAAGCATTTTATATTCCAAGTGCTAATCCGATGCCTTCACACAGTAGGGCTTCACATATATTTGTGGAATCAAATTGTATTTGCAATGTTTGTGGGATTTATTGGAGGCAGAAATAATAGAGGACTTAGTCATATTTTAGAAACAAATCTACAACTGGGAAGCAGAGCAGAGAATAAAATTAAACACATAGAAGAGGAATGATCTGAACTGTTAAGAAATAGCTACATTATACAAACTGAAAGGATATTTATTACAAATTTGACAGAAAAAATAAAATTGTGAAACTCCCTTTTAGAAGTTACCTTGCTTTTTCCCTGGAGTCAGAGACTCCAGGACTAAAACCATAATCAGGAATAAAAGACGGTCACAAAAATGTCTTCTAAGATGGTAGGATCGATGGGAGGATATTCCTGTTTGCAGGGTATTCTTTTTTTCCTTTTTTTCTATTTTTACAGATTCATGGTGTATTTTGTCTTTCGAAGAAGGCGATGTTCTGTCAAAGTTCAGCGGGTGCTCTGATTGGCTGGGTGGGTCCGTGAACGTCAGTCTTGGTGTATTTGAGGGAGAGGGTGAGCCGTGAGCATCCTTCTACTCCACCATCTTGGCCCTTCTCCTCCTGTTTGCAGGTATTGATACACTGTTCGAGGCTAAGGGCTGGGACTGAGCTGAAGGATACTGGAGGTGACCAGTCTTAGAGTTTTGTAAAGAGGAAGAAGAAAAGAAAAGGAGAATACTGGAAACAGGGAGATTGAGGAGGGACTGGTGAAAGATCCAAGGAAGATTTCTAGTTGTTTGCTAGACAATCTGGGATGAAAATCCTGCTCCCCATCAGTCAGTTTAGAATTTTCAACACATTCCCATTTGCTCATTAATGACTCTGAGATAGTAGATTCTTTAGGGAGGGTGACATCTAGGTTTTATTACTCTGTACAGATTCAATATCAAGAAATAGTTTTCTTTACCTAAAGCCTAGGCAGTAACTAGTAATATTTCCCCCAATTCCACTCATTTCTCTACCCTCTTGAGTTATACCATTGACATAGGTCTGTGAAGGAGAGCAACAACGTCACGTCCCCTCTCCACAGATGTTTTTCAGGACTCTTCCATTTACTTCTGTTGATTGCTCCTTACTGTCTTAAACTCTTCTCTTGATTTCTTAACCACACTCACACACATACGTCTGTGTGTTCTCTTACAGTCCTAGCTCTCTATTTTTCAGTTTCCTTTGCAAAAGCTGCCTGTTTAAAGAGCATGCAAAGTTTCCCACTGGTCTTAGCATGAAGATCAAAAATTTAAATAAACCTTATTAAGCCCTCACTGATCTGGCCCATGGCTCTCTCTGAAGGTCATTCTGACCCTACTTTCCACCTTGCCCTCTGCCCTTCTGTCACACTGGCCTTTTAAATCCTCCAAATACCCACATGTTACTTCTTGTCACAAGAGCCTTTCCCGGCACAATTTCTCCCTTCTGGAACGCTCTTTCCCTCACCCTTTACTTCCACCTGTTTGCCCTCTACTCACTTTTTTTCCCTTAACATCTATATAATTAAAAAAAATTCTTTTTAATTGAAGCCATGAAAAAGAGTAAAATGCCATTTGCCTCTATTAATTCTTAAATCTCAGCTCAAAAATTGATTCAGCAGGGAAGCCTTCCCTGACCCTACTGTCTAGAGCAGCTTCTTTTGTTAAAAAGCTATGTTTATCTCCTTGAGAGCATGTGCCTCCATTTATAATTATGTATGTATTAGTATGACGATTTGTTTAAGGCTTGACTACTCAACTAGGTGGTAAACTTCTTGACAGAGACCTTGTCAGTTTAGAATTTTATCTCATCACCCAGTTAAGTGACTAGAACAGAGCACGTGCTCAATAACATAAAACGCCTAATTCTCCCACCTCCCCGACTTCTCATTCTTTGTCTCTTTAGCAAGTTAACTTTCCTCTCCCTGATCATTAAATATTTTGGTTCCTCTAGGTTTTGTCTTTGTTCCTCTTCTCTTTTCATTTCTTACTTTTCCTAAGCTAATTTCATTCAGTTTAATGGATTTAATTATCACTTACATAGAGATCATACTTAAATATACCTGTTTCAATTAATCAACACCCCTCTTTGAGCTCCAAATCCATTTACTCAACTGGCTTCACCTTCCTGGCTGAGTATCATAATGGTGAATCAAACTTAACATGTCTAAGACTGACCTCATGATTTTTCCACTGTAAACCTATTATCTCTTCAGAATGTCATCTAATTGTACTAGCTAAAATCATGGTAACTATGCTTAGGGAAATAACTGCAAACATCTTCAGTTCTGCCTTGACTGAAATGATATTTAGTTAATAACAAAGTTCAGACAATGGAATGCAAATTGTTGACCGATTTGCTTTTGAGTGTGCAAAGCACTGGCCAGCCATTATCATCAACTTAACTGGATAAGGAAGGTCAATAAATATTTATGTTTCAATTGCAGTTCTTTTTTTAAATTAAAAAAAATTTTATTGAGTTATAGTCAGTTTACAATGTGTCAATTTCTAGTGTACATCACAATTGTTCAGTCATACATGAATATACATATATTCAGTTTCATATTTTTTTCACCATAAGCTACTATAAGATCTTGAATTTATTTCCCTGTGCTATACAGAATAAACTTGTTTATTTATTTTATTTATACCAGCCAGTATCTACAAATTCCGAACTCCCAGTCTATCCCTTCCCACCCCACTCCCCTCTGGCAACCACAAGTCTGTATTCTATGTCTGTGAGTCTGTTTCTGTTTTATATTTAAGTTCATTTATCTTCTTTTTTTACATTCCACATATGAGTGATATCATATGGTATTTTTTTTCTTTCTCTTTCTAGCTTCCTTCACTTAGAATGACATTTTCCAGGGACACCCATTTTGCTGCAAATGGCATTATGTTGTCATTTTTTATAGCTGAGTAGTATACCCTTGTATAAATATACCACAACTTCTTTATCCAGTCATCTGTCGATGGACATTTAGGTTGTTTCCATATCTTGGCTATTGCAAACAGTGATGCTGTGAACATTGGGGTGCAGGTGTCTTTTTGAATTAGGGGTCCTTCTGGATACATGTCCAGGAGTGGGATTGCTGGGTCCTATGGTAAGTCTATTTTTAGTCTTTTGAAGAATCTCCATACTGTTTTCCTATGACTGTAGACGGTGGTTTTAATATATACTTTGATGCTAATCATTTGTCAGTTATGTATATTGAAACAAAGGCTTGGTATTTGTCAGACTCGTTGAATGATAACTTCACAGTTTATGCGCTAGCTCATGAGAGTGCTATGTAAATATTAAGTAAGAGTTAATTACAATCAAAAGGTATATTTGTATATAGTCCTCAGGCAGTTTACAGGTCAGTTAGGACAAGCACAATCACCCTCAATTTCTCTGGTTGAAAAAGCATTAGATTACTAAAAATAATCACTTACCTAAAATGAATATTTGTGGTAGACAAATTCCATAGCTTTATTTAGTTTACCACTTGGGTTCCTCTTAGAAGAAAGTGTGTGGGAAACATCCCTCTATGAAAGAGTGAGGTCATTGTACTTCATCAGATCGCTCAAAGACAGCAGGAAAGGAGAAGCGGAAGAACACTGCAGCCCCGAGACACCTGGGCCTTTTGGCCACATTTTACCTCATTCTTTACTACAAAGTGAATAAGGGAAACACCTGTCTAGACATATTACCTGCCCTTTGCAATAAATCAAGAGGAATGATTTTACTTGGTCACAAATTCATGAGCTCTTAAACTTTCATCTGTTTAGATTATTGTGCCTTGAGAAGAGAGGTGTGTTCTGCCCTTTACCAGGTCCAGGTAAATGCCATGAAGTTCTTGTTTCTCATCATTACAAAGTTTGTTCTGCCTGGTAGGAAGAAAAATACTGAATTTTAAAACCTCAAAAGTGTTAAAAATAACTTGTAAATGTGATCATGGGTGTTTCAAAGTTTCTGAACATTTTCAAGGTTTTAGTATAAATGCACCCTAAGACCATCAGATTGAAATTTATCAAAGCCTTTGCAAAATTTAGTGTTC
Source organism: Camelus ferus (assembly GCF_009834535.1). NCBI lineage: Eukaryota > Metazoa > Chordata > Mammalia > Artiodactyla > Camelidae > Camelus > Camelus ferus. Next base: position 385,669 of record NC_045729.1, read on the forward strand.
TATGAACACAAGGAGAAGCTGCTTTCAACATTAATCCACAGGCTTCTCAGAGTCTGATGAGAAGGAACAGAGGCCAATATAACTAGGTCTGCCTCCTGACGTTATTCTGTGGCTGAGGGGGGCAGGTGTTCTCTGTGTGGGTCTTTTATAGGGAGGGCCCATTACTTACGGCAGAAGTGAACATGGCTTGTACAAGAAACACATAAAAAAAACAGGAACTACAGAAAATTTTGCAGTTCTAAGTAGGATCCATTTAAAAGTCTCCCTTATCTGAATGCTCATTTTATCACAGTGAATCATTATACCACTTGGCCAGTATTCTCAGTCACTTGGGTTGCCTCCTGGCTTCACCCATCGTTCCTTATTCCGTATTCATTTCCCTCAATGGTTCGCCCTCTTCTCCCTGAATTTACAATGTTGGAGTAGGCCAGGGCTCTTTCTTTGATTTTTTTTTTCCTCTTCTTTATAGCTCACTCTCTCGGTGACCACATTCAGCATCATAGATTTAAATGCCATCTATTTTCAATCTCTAGTCCAGGACTCTCTCCAATACTGAAGTTTTTTTTTTTTTTTTTTTTTTTTTTTTAACTGAACTACTCATTGCCATTTCCACTTGGATGTCTAGATGTATTGCAATTGCAGACTCAGCAAAACCAAAATGAACTCCTGAGGCTCCTCTACGCCCGCTCCTCTGCCCCAGCCGGCCTCTCATAGACTCTTTGACCACTATTGATGGCCACTCCATCATTTCATTTGTTCAGGACAAAAATTCTGAGCCCTCTTTTTCTTATGGCCTACATCCAATCTGCTAGAAAATCCCACTGTTTTCCCTTTAAAATATATTCTGAGTCTGATTGTTTTTCATAATGTCTTCTGTTAACTCCCCTGCTCTGGTCCACTGCCGTTCCTTATTAGGAGGACTGCAATGGGTCCCTTAACAGAACGTCTTGCTAGCAGGCTCACCAAGTCGAGTTACAACACAGCAGACAGAGTGTCCTTTTACTACATAAGTCAGATTACAGCACTCAGATCACGATCTATTTTGCTCAGAACTCTCCAATGACTCCCCACATACTGGCCTACTAAGATTTACATCGTCTGTCTCCATGTCACCCCTCTGACATCATCTGTCCCTTACTTCACCTCTCTGACCACTTTTTCCTTGTTTCTCCTACTCCAGCCACAGCAACCTCTTTGCTAGTTCTCAAATGTTCAGGCAAACACACGCCATACAGCCTTCACATTGTTTTTCCCTCTGCCTGGAACATTCCTCCTCCAGATAGCCACAGAGGTTATCCTTATCTCTTTTCCAGATGTCACTGTGTCGGGGAGGGGTGCCACGGTCACGCTGGGAAGAGCAGCTCACCCACACTGGCCCAGCACTCCCACTCATTCTCCGTCTCCCTCACCCCAGCTTGTCTCCCAAAGCGTTTACCAATTTCTGGCATACAGTATATTTCATTTTGTTCCCTATTCCCATCCCCATAATAGAATATAAGCCCCATGAAGGAAAAGGTTTTTGTCTTTTTTTTTTACTGATATATTTAAAGCACATAAAATAAAGTTTGCCTCACTACAGGGGCTCAATAAACATTTGCTGAATGCTGACTTGAAATCTTCCATATTTATATAGATTATTTAGATTCAGTTGTATGACTTAATATCTAAACTGCATACTCAGTAAAGGCAAGTATTATGCCTCTCTCGTTCACCATGAAACCCCTAGTACTAACGGTGCTGCTTGGCATAGAGTAGGCCTTCAGTATATATTTGTTGTATGAATGATCACAAAATACAGCAATAACTGGTCCTTTATGATCTACTCCAAAACTATATAGAAAAAAATCTACATGTACTATAATCATGACTGATTCTGGATTCTGGACTTTCTCATCAAAGGACTCATTTTCCTATATTATATTACGATTTTCCCCAAAGTGTCACAAAAGTGGCCAGGCTGTTATGCCTGCCACACAGCTTACCCATCAGTCAGTCGATCAGTCCATCCACAGTCAACCTTATTAAGAGCTTTGGGCAGAACTTGGTAATTTTCAAAGTCCTGGTCTTAATTCATGGAAAAATTCAAATGCTTGGTTCTTGGCACTTAGTTCCTATAACATTCATTTGGCAAATAACCTGGAACAGTACTGTAGTCATTCTGATAATCTACTTACTTATTCATTCATTTATTCATTTATTTTTAATTGAAGTATAGTCAGTTTACAATGTTGTATCAATTCCTGGTGCACGGCACAAAGCTTCAGTCATACATGAACGTACATATATTCATTTCCACCATAGGCTACCATAAGATATTGAATATAGTTCTCTGTGCTATACTAATCTTTTAATTTTGTGCTTTTATTCACTTCATCTCTCTCTTTTTTTTCATTTCATTTATGTGCTCATGTACTTGTTACATTTCTTTCTTACCAGTTCACAAGCTGCTTGAGATCAGGACCTAAATCAAATTTCTTTGGATCCTAATTAGACAATATTTTTGCTCCTTGGGTTCAGATTACATGGTCAGGTTCTGCAGTAACTTAGATGTCTAAAAACCTTATCCTGTGCTGACTTCAGCTATCCTCGAAAAAATTAAATCACTACTATAAAAAATTTGGATAAGCACTAGATAAGGTTTAAATATTGTTTGGATCAAAATTCCCACTGGAGATCCTTCTGAAATTTTTCCATGAAAGGAAACACTACCCAAGGGTAAAAAAACAATTTATTAATGACTCACAACATTCTAGGCATTTTACCTACATTATTTTATTTAGTATTCACAGCAACCACAAAAGTTTGTGTTATTTTCCTCAAGTTTTCAGATGAGAGACTGAGAGATGCAGTAATTTGGGAAACGTTACATACCTGTAAGTGTCAGAATGAAGTTTTCAGTCCTGTTCAGTCTGACTTCAAAGTCCATGCTCCTTCCACTTCACCAAGTTTTCAAAATAACCGTGCCTTTTCAGATACAAAATGACACAAGTCTGAGAAGAAACTAAGCACACTGACAGCTAACTCCTCTGTTCTTCTGAGGGGTGCTTTAAATAAAAGGATGTCCAAGAGAAAAACGGAATTGCAATAAAACAGAATATATTCCTCCTGATTTTTCTTTCAATTTTCAACTTTTGGTCTCAAACAGATGTTTGAAGTACAAAACAAGGCAGTCCCTAACAGTCAAATGGCATAGAAAACATAATAAAGAATTAACACTTGACTCAGCTACAGACTAGAATGTGTGTGCTATTTTTTCATAATACAATGTGAACGTAATTTGTGAATTTACATTTGGCATATTCAAGGAAGCAAACAATTTACTGGCTCTATGTTTTCCAAACTTATTCTATTTTTTTTTCAAACTTATTCTATTCACCTACTCTATGTAATTTTTCCTTTCTTACCACTACGTATCACAGAAAATGAGTCTTCTTTAGGGCTCTCTCTACTGATCAGTAACTCTTTCATTCCTGTTGAGTATAAATTCCTTACATAAACTATATATTCCCATAATACAACATTTCATGAAAAGGTCATTACCTAACTACCCTTCTCTTGTAACAGAGAGGAACCAACCTCACCCCAAATTGGATCTATTCCTTTGGCTCTAACCTTTGTGCTCTGTTGCCTGTGCATAGCCATGCTGGCTCTGCACGTTTGTCTAAAATACTGTTGCCTCTAGCCTGAAATATACATGATCACCCATTTTCAAGGCTCTGTCTTCCAGGCTTGACCTTTAAAGGTATAACACATTCCTTCATATGGAAATAAAAATCTGCAGAACAGAAAATAGTATTTGTCTTGCTGGAGGCTTACAGGAACATCATGATGAGACCTATGTGGACAGTTGCCAGAAGAAAGGATAAACATATCCCCTCTGAGAAGGGGCTGGCATCAAGAAGTTTACAACAACCAGTCACACCCCTTCCCCTTCTAATATAAAAGAAGCCTGAGTTCTAACTCGGGTAAGACTGTTCTTTGGGACACTAGTCTGCCCTCTTCTCAGTCTGCTGGCTTTTCAAATAAAGTCACTATTCCTTGCCCCAGCACCTGAGGCACCTGGGCAGGATGAGCTTGGATTCAGTGATACCCTCCCACCACGTGGTAAACACTATTCCTAACTCTTTGGTTAACTCCATGTAGAAGCTAAATCATCCTGGCAGCCTACTCAGGAGGCCTCATATTTTCGTGATGATGGCAAGGTGCGTGAAACGCCTTCTCTGATTATTTTACTAAGGCATCACAAACTCTGAGCAGTCTGAGGGGTGTAATTTTGAAGTTTCAGTCAATCACTTGCCCAGGTACTGAAGCAATGTATCTGAGCAAGACCCTGCGGGGCCTTCCTGGGAGAGATCGCTCCCCCATAGGCTCTGTGGTCGCTCCTCTCTGAAGTACCTAGGTAATAGCATCTTATGAGTTTTTCAGATGCTAAAAACTATCACTAAATGAAAGTAATAAATGAACAGTGAGGAATATGTAATCATATAATATTTGTAACCGCACAGCTGTTATCTAAAATGGCTTCCTTCCTGCTGAAGCACACACTAGCTTGATTTTAAAATGCCCATTTTTCTTTTCTTTAGAACACAAGCCCACAGTCCCCTCCCTGCGCACCCTTTCTTCCAGGCACAGGAATGTGAAGAGATATAGTTCATTAATTCCTGGAACAAGAGACAAACAAGAGACCGCAGCCTAATGAAGGAGGAGGACATGGTCTAATTGTTGCCGAGTCCAAACTCATTCTGTTCACTGCATGACAGGCCCATAAATCAGGAGACAAGGTGTTGGGGCAAGAAATAGTGACTTTATTTGGAAAGCCAGCAGACCAAGAAGATGGCAGACTAATGTTCTGGAGAGCCATCTTCTCCAAGTCAGAATTCAGGCTCCTTTAATACTAAAAAGGGGAAAGGGTGTAGTTGGTTGTTTCAAACTTCTTGATGTAGGAATTCTTTGTTCTTGGAATCCTTTCTTTTTGCACCTGTCCATGTGGGTCAGGTCATGGTGCCCCTGTAAAACCTCTGACAAAACAAACATTATTTTCTATTCTGCAACTTGTTATCTTTATAGGAGTGCAAAAGTGTTAATATCCTTAAAGGTCAGAGCACCTAGAATAGGCTCTCCTGTGTATTTCAGGCTAAAGGCAACATTGTTTCCCAAAAGATGCAGAGCTGGCCAGACTGAGCCTAGAAAACAGGGCACAGGGTTAAAGCCAAAGGAACAGGTCTAATATGGGGTCAGATTTGTTCTTTTCTACTACATGGTAACTTCAGGAACAGGAAGCCTCATCACTAGATTTCCTTAATAGCAATGTGACTACATCAAAAGGAAAAGAATGCAGCCCTGTGTATAACTGGATCCTTGTCAGAAGCACTGTTCCTTGGACATTTGCTATAAAACTGCCCACTACCCCTCCCCAAGGGGGCTCACAGTCTTGAGGCAATAGCTTGCTGTGGCCTCTTTTGCCTGGCAAGGAAATAAAGATACTCTTTTTTACTTCACCCAAAACTCTGTCTCCAGATTTCAATTCGGTATTGGGACACAGAGGCTGGGTTTCAGCAATAGCAGGTACAGATCTCCATTATAAAAAGAATCTTGTATTTGCCTACATTACCAAGGAGGGACGATGCCATGTGTAGGTGCAATCCACCACAAAACATGATTCAGACTGCCCAGCCACCATACTGGAAAATCAACACTGCCCATGGTCATGTGTTCCCCACAATATAACAGTGTTTCCTAAATCAGCAACATAAGAGACAAAAAATCAGAAAATAAGATCTTATGTCTACCTTTTAATGCCTACCAAAAACCTAAATAAAAGATTTAATATTTCAAAATAAAATTTAGGAAATTTGTAGTTCCAAAATGAGTCAGTTATCAGCCCCATCTGGCAAACTTTTTAAAAGACCAGTTCCTGGGCCTCATTCCTCATGTATAAAATTAGAATCTTTCTCTGTTGGAACCGGGAATATCTCCTTTTTTAGTGTTCCCTGGGTGATGCTGATGATCAGCCAGATTTGAGAGCATCCCGTTAGGAACTTTCTCTAGATATAATAAACTCTAGCTTGTTAGTCTTTGTACTTGAAACACAATGGCTTAGTTCTTTACAACATCCTCTTTTTTGTCCTGTCATGTCTTGAACTTTAATGAAATGATCCCTCAAGAACGATCATATGAAACCTACTTCTACGTTCATAGTAAAACCGTAATAGGGAAGAACAAATCTGACTCCATACTAGGTCTGTTTCTTTTACTTTAAACTTTCTGTTCAATTGCTTTTTCTACAAGTTAATCACTAAAAGGATGTTGCATGCAGCTTAAAGTACATGTAATCGCCCATCTCTGAGAACCCTGACTCCCATGCCTGAGATAAAATACCTTTGTCAAGCTCACAGTGTAATAGGGAAGAACAAATTTAACTCCATATTACATCAGTTCCTTTAGCTCTAACTCTGTGCCCTGTTTTCTGTGCTTGGACATGTTGGTTCTGTACCTTTTATAAAAAGAATGTTGCCTGTAGCCTGAAATATTCGGGAGAGCCTACTCTCAAGGCTCTGACCTTTAAGGGTATAATACTTTTCCATTCATATAAAGATAAAAAGTTGCAGAACAGAGAATAATGTTTGTTCTGTTGAAAGTTTTCAGGAACATCATGACCTGACCCATGTGGACAGCTGCAAGAACACAGGATTCCAACACCAAGTTTGCAACAACCAGCAACAAACTTTTTTTTTCAGTAAAAAAGGAGCCTGAATTATGACTTGGGTATGACGGGTCTCCAAGACGTTAGTCGGCCATCTTCTTGGTCTTCCAGCTTTTCAAATAATGTCATTGTTCCTTGCCCCAACACAATGTCTCCTGATATACTGGCCTGTTGTGCAGCGAGCAGAATGAGTTTGTACTCAGTAACAACAGGAAACATCCTGACCAGGCCCACCTGTGAATGGCTGCAGAAAAGAAGAAATTAACACATCCCCTCCAGAGTCTGGCCAGAAGCAGGAAACATTTGTAACAACTTATCTTTTTTTTTTTTTTTTTTTTACTTTACCTCTTCACCTCCTCCTCTTTGTTGTATAAAAGAAATGAGCTTCCAAACTCAGGCAAGATGGTTCTTTGGGACACTAGTCCACGATCTTCTCATTCTGCTGGCCTTCTGAATAAAGTTCCTATTCTTTGCTCCAAAAACTTGTCTCTTGATTTATTGGCTTACCACGCAGCAAGCAGTAGGAACTTGGACTTGGTAACAAAACTACCCATTATGCCATTCAATATCCATAATATAAAATCTTGAGTGAGAATTTTTTTAGAATATTGTATCAAAATAATTATCTTTCTTTCCTGATAAACTGGCATGTTTCCAGTGTATACAAAATGTATAAGAATGATTAGAATACATCTTGCTTTCTTTTTGTCTGAGTTGTAAGGAGTCTCAGAGTTAATTTTTATTCTGAGACACAGAAACTTTATCTCTTAAGACTAGTATTTTGTTCCTCCTTTTTTCCCATGCCTGAGTTCTCCATTTACATCTTTGTTCATTAACTTTATTATACAAAGCATCTGAGCAACAGCTTCAATCTTTAGAGATTCTATTGTATATCAGTAACTATGCTAAATACTTTATATAAAATACTTTAACCCCACAATGTCTTAGTCTCTTCTGTTTGACCTGCTATAACAAACTTCCATAGACTGGATGGCTTATATAAGCACAAATTTATTTCTCATCATTCTGGAGGCTGAGAAGTCGAAGATCAGAGCACTAGTGGATTCAGTGTCTGGTGATTACCTTTTTCTTGGTTCATAGATGGTCTTCACTGTGTCCTCATATGGTTAAAGGGGGACAAGAGAGTTTTCCAGATCTCTTTTATATGAGCTCTAAACCTATTCATGAGGGCAGAGCCCTCCCAAAGGCCCCACCTCCAAATACCATCACACTGGAGACTAACTTTCAGCATATGAATTTTGGGGGGACACAAACCTTAAATCTATAGTACATAGCAAACCTTAAAAATAGATATTATCAACTAATTATTTCAAATGAGAAAAAAGGTTTAAATAAAGAAATTAAATATCTTTCCCAGAATCATGCTTCTAGTAATTAGCACATACACAACTTGAATACAGAATCAATTCTTTTGCCTAGTGTGGTATCTTCCTTTTAAGGTCATTCTTTTTTGTGTCTTCAATAATTTTGGGAGGGGGAAGGAAAAGGAAAAGACAAGACAGAAAAGTAAGGAGAGATTTAACAAGTGATGCTTTGTATATGGTTGTTAATGATTTTATTATGTTAGGGTCTGACTTATTCTCTGTATCTGAAATACTCAAATGTATAAAATATAGCATTAAAGAAATGAGTTTCCACCTTCCCCAGGAAGTGATCTCCATTGAGAGACATGAGCATTCTTTTCTCTCGTTCAAGACAACAAGCAATCTAGACTATTTGCATATTATACAATTGAATGCATCTTTCATTATTATTTCTAAATATCACCTTTCCATTAGCGAGAACCTGGGTTTTCTACAATAAAGCATAAAATGCGTAAAAAATATAAATAGTACTTACTAAATGATGCAAAAAATCTCAAATGTTTATTTAATCAGTAGTTGATAATCTAAATACCACTAATATAAATTTATACCTAATATTAATATTAAAATTTTTGGTGAATATTGATTAAATTATTTCTCAACAAATTATATAACTATATGACAAATATGATGGCTTCAAATTAATATGATAGGCCATGGGATAGTCATTCCAAACTGCCCTTGGAGATTTTTTGTTTCGGCACTGCAGAGGTTCAAACGTCTGTACTTAGTACCAAACATGAGACTACAAAAGGAAGGCATCCAGCATCAGTGCATGAAGTGGTACAAAAGAGAAAAAATTTCAATAAAAGCTACTTACACTTTAAATTTTTTGCTCTTTTCATTTTGTGACAAAAAACAAAGAAAACCCCTTCAGTCTTATTGCATGCTCTATTCTCTATTTCCGGTGCAAATTACCTTTGCGTCTTTGATTTCTGAAGGGAACTTCCTTGTGAAGCACTCACCACCTGGTGTCTCGTATTGCTTCATCTGATGAATTTCACTCGGCGTCACTTCAGGCTGTTGTTAACGTTTCACGCAGTAGTCCACATTCAAATAGGAAAGTGCAGCAAAATGAAACTGGCAAAACGAAATCAAGGAAATAAAGTAATTATAGACATTAAGGCTGGACTATCTATTAAATAACAATCCGTTTCCTTACAGTATTGGTTCCAACTATATAAGCTTACATTGCAAAAGGCCAGCGAATACAGGACTGAACAAAATTCCATGCATGTGGGTTAGGAAAATCCTGAAAATTGTGATGAAACAGAACAATTCCTTTTTAATCATTACCTAATTACCATTCTGTCATAAAGAAAGACACTAGAGTTCCTGCTATGTTAACACACAAGAGGTTAGCTGCTTTTTTTCTTATGGAACCACAGCTCTTTGAATTATAAGGCATTATCTAGCCTAATTTGAGACTTCATACGACATTGTGCAACACTTAAATGTTGGCATTATTTATATATTTAAATTGTCCCCATCATATGGCCTGAAATTTGGCATTATGTATTGTAGCATTCCATAACAGAGGTCTGCCTAATTTTAAATCCTTGTTTTTGAATATTCATCATTCCAGATTATTTGTTTGAGATATTGAGAGAGCATTTCCAGATTATGTGCTTTGAGATAGGGCATATTAAAAAGAAATAGTTTCTCCAGGCCTAAACATTAAGCAACAGATCATAAACTATATTTGAACTAGTTAGCAAATTAGACAAGCAGTGGCTCAGAATTGAAGAAGGGTATGCTCAAAACATACAAACAAACAAATGCAAACTTGACTCTCAGAACAAATCAAATTATCTCTCCCTTGTCCTCTATCTCTTCTAAATTATGACATAATAAAAAAATGATGTATGTGGGGGGTGGGTAGGAAGAGGGATGACAGTTTGAAAATATCATCATATTTTCCCCAGTTTATTTTTTATTTATATAAAATCAACAAAATTTTATATTTATATAAAATCAACACATTTTCAAAAATTAAATCTAAAATTATATTAAAAGTAACTATATTATGACCAGCTGCAGTGTATCCCAGAAATGCAAGGTTCGATTAACATTCAAAATTCATTGATATAATTCACCACAATAACAGACTAAAAAGGAAAAAAAAAAGAACATTATAATATAATTAAGTGAAGAATCCAAATTCCATTTCTGATTAAAAACTCTCAGTAAACTGAGAATAGAAAACTCAGGAATAGAAAACTTCCTATTCCTGATGAGAATATCTGATCTTGTCACTTCTGTTTAATGTTATACTGAAGATTCTAACCAGCGCAATAATTCAATAAAATGAGATTAAAAAACATCAAGATTGAAAAATAAAGAATACGACTATCTTTATTTGTTATGTGATTATCTATGTAGAAAGTCCTTCAGAATCCACAAAAACTACTAAGACTCAGAGGTGAGTTTACCAAGTTTGCAAGTCAATATACTAGGGGGAAAAAGTGGTATTTGTGTGTCCCTGTAATGAATAATTGAAATTTTCATCTAGCAAAAAAAAGTCCAATATTACAAAATATGTGAAATATTTAGTGATGAATTTTATGAAAAATGTGCAAGACTTGTACACTGATAACTACAAACCATTGCTGAGAGAAATTAAACAAGGCTAAGTAAGTGGAGAGACAGAACACACTCATGGAACAGAGGACTTAATACATTGTTAATACTGCCAGTTAGCCCCCAATTTTTCTGCAGATTCAGTGCATAATAAATGGAAACCCAGTGGGACTTTTAAATTGACATACTGATTTTACACAGTATATGAAAATACAGAGTACTTAGAATAGCTAAAGCAAATTTTGAGAAAAAAATAATTTTGAAGGACTTACTGTTCGAATCGGAGAGAAAGGATCAGAGACAGCTCAACAGCAGAGTCAGGTTTATTGGGAGAAACCTGCAGAGGGCGCCTCCAGTTAGACTGGAGCCAGCCGTCTGTATACAGGCTTTGTTATTTATGCCTGGAGGGTAGGAGCTGACTGGGGGATTCTTAAGGAAATAAGGGCTGCTGAACGTGAGAAAGACGTGTCCGAGAGAGGGACGTGTCAGATGGACTCTCCCACCAGTAGTTCTCACTCAGGTCCGGGGAGGGTTTTACAGGCAGAAGGCGGAAGTTGTGGCTTGCGGTGGGCTCAGCTTGTCGCGAAATGGTGGCGGATCACCAAATTGGAGTTGGTCTTGTCTATCACTTACACCACCTAATTTAACAATTATCATAAAACTTCAGTAATACAGATAACATAGCGTTGATGTGAGAATTGAGAAACAGATAATTGGAACAGAACAGAGAATCTAGTAAAATGCCCTCACATATATGATCAACTGATTTTGAACAAAGTGTAAAGGCAGTTCACTGGTAAAAAGGGTAGTCTTAAGCAAATGATGCTGGAACAATTGAATATTTTTATGCCCAAAAAATGAACCTCTATCCATATCAAACACTATATTTAAAAAGTTAATAAAAATGGATCACACCTACACACACACACACACACACACACACACACACACACACAAAGGATCATAGACCTAAATGTAAAATCTAAATCTATGAAACCTCTAGAAGAATATAGACAAGGAATCTTTGTAACCTCTTATTAGTAAAAGATCTGTTAGGTATGACGGCAAAGCTAAACTATGCAAGAATTGATGAATTGTATTTCATCAAATTTAAGCACCTTTCTCGTCAAAAGACAGAGTCAAGAGAATCAAAATAAAAGTCCGAGACTCAGAGAACATGTTTGCAGGTTACACTGATGAAGAGTTTGGATCTAGTATATGTAAGAAACATTCAATGAGCAGTAATAAGAAAACAAACAACTCAATAAAAACAAAAAAGCCAAATTGATTTGAGCCAACACTTCACAAAAGAAAATGTGCCGCTAGTAAATGGCCACATCTAAAAATGCTCGACATGATTAGTCATAAAGGAACTGGAAGTTAAAACCACAATGGTACACCACTACATACCCATCAAAACGGCTAAAATGGAAAAGATTGTACCGCATCTTGACAAGGATATGGAGCGCTGGCACACCCACTCGCTGCTGGTGGGGATGTAAAATGGCATATAAAATTTAGAAAATAATTTGTCATTTTCTTAAAGTTTAAACACACATTATTCCACTCCTAGAAATTTACCTAAGAAGAATGAAAGCAGAGCACATATTCACACAAATACTTGAACGTGAATGTCTATAATAGTATTGTATTAACCAAATACCCATCAAGAGAAGAATGCATCCACAAATGCTGGTACGCTCATTATCTCGGTTAGTTCAGGCTGCTGAAACAAAATACCATAATGAACAACAGAAACTTGTTTCTCACGGTTCTGGAGGAAGGAGTCCAGAACGCGGGTGCCTGCGTGATCAAGTTCTGGGACGTAGACTGCCACCTCCTCGCTCTGCCTTTCCGTGAGCGAGGTCAGAGGGAGAAGCAAGCTCTCTCCTGGCTCTTACAAGGGCAGTTAACCCCATTCATGATGGCTCTACCCACGTGATCTCATCTAATCCTAATCTTCCCCAAACTGTCATCTCTGAATTCCAAACATCATCATGTCAGCAGAGTGGGGAAGTAGGGCTTCAACATATGAACATTTGGGGGTGATAAACTTTTAAGTCCATAACACTCATATGATGGAATATTACTCAGCAATAAAAGGGAATAAACTATTGATACACCCAGAAACATGAATGATATTCAAATAATTGTAGTGTGAGAAAGAAGCTAGGTAACCAGAATACACATTAGATGCTTCCACATAAATCAAACGCTGCAAAATGCAGACTAATCCATAGTGACTGAAATCAGATCCATGATTGCCTGGGGCTGAAAGGATGAATGACAGAGGGAATCACAGGGAATATGAGGAAACTTCTGGGGGGTGATAGAGATATGTTACATTTATATGCTCATTGTGATAATTTCACAGGTGTAATACATAGATGTTAAGACTTAAAACTGAACACTTAAATATGGGCAGTTCACTGTATATTATTTATACCTCAATAAACTGCCTAAACCCCACTAACTGTAATAAGTTAGTAATAAGTAACTGAGGACTTTTCTCTAGGAAATTATAGACAACTATTGAAATATAGATGTTACAAAGATAGTAAAATATAGATGTTACAAAGATGGTGATCAAAAATCATCATTATTGTTTTATTAAGGTATAGTCAGTTTACAATATTGTGTCAATTTCTGGTGTACAGCACAATTTTTCAGTCATACATGAATATACATGTATTCATTTTCATATTCTTTTTCACTGTGAGCTACTATAAACTACTGAATATATTTTCCTGTGCTGTACAGTATAAACTTATCTATTTCATACATACCAGTCAGTACCTGCAAATCTCAAACTCCCAGTTTATCCCTTCCCATCCCTTTCCCCCGACAACCCAAGTCTGTGTTCTGTGTCTGTGAGTCTGTTTCTGTTTTATATATAAGTTCATTTGTCTTTTTTAGATTCCACATGCGAGTGATATTATATGGTATTCAAAAATTATTAGTCATTGTAAAGGAATAATTCAGTCACTATTTTACTAGCATTTGAAGGGGAAAAAAGAGCCTTGAAAAGATGAGCTAGAAACAGTATTTCTGGCCATGCAGGAGGAATGGGGGTGAGAATGGTAACTGGGGTAAGAGATAAGTTGAGAAAAGCAACTACGGGAATATGGGACATGTTAAGACATTAAAGCGGGTGAATAGACCCCCACAATTGCAAATCCAGGGCAGTGATTTACATGGCAATCAAGTGGCTAGAAGAAATTGTGTGTCAAGGATGACAGGAGGAAAAAGACTGGAAGTGCAGAGCAGAAGAGAGGAAAACTCATTTAACCCAGATGTGCCTTTGACTGATTTATTTCTGCTAGGACTGGGCCAAGATAGATGGACTTAACAATATTGCTGTGTGTTAATTGACATAAACCTAAAATATTTTCAGGAAATCATTGAAAACTGAAAGGAAATTGTGTGCATGTGTGTGTCCTTTCTGTTTATTTGGCAACTTCTACTTCACGTATCTACCCATTGATACAGACATAATTTTGTGGAAAGTTGGCATTTTCTTTTATGTTAAACAGATTCAGATATAGTGTATAAAACAAAACAGAGCTTGCCATCAGAATTATTTTCTGTGTCCTATCAGATTCCTAAAATTTACCCCAGCATATGCCCTACATAGAAACTACCCAAATTTTAACACATACTTATTATTTATACCCTGCTGATTCCCAAAATGAAGCAAAGGAAACTCAGTCTAAAAGATATCACTTTAAATGAATAAATTAGAAAGAAAAATGAAGAAAATACCTAAGAGATATTATTGAATACAAAATATATGTTTTCTGGTGCTCAAAATGACAAAAAGTAAGATATTTTATTCTTATTATATAGTGAAAGTATACATCAGATTTAGAAGAGATACGTGTTTTATGAGTACAAATTTCTAAACTTTGTTCATCACAAGTGATAGAACTGTTTACAAGTAGCATTGAAACTGTTGGTATCTGTTTTCAACGATGGTTTAATGGGACATAAGTTTCAAAATTGTGTCTCTTTTAAGACCCCCAAATCTAATTGTAACGTGTATTCTGAACAACAAAAAAGAAAGCAATTTGTTAAGTTCATGGTAAACACAGCCTGTCTTGCTTCTTACTGCTGGAAGGCTTAGTGCAGTGGGTAGGACGGCCATGCCTTGACTCTCCCAGGACAGTTCCCATTCTTCCTGTTGCTCAAGCTTGCTGATTAATAACAACCTTTCACTTCCGAGAGGTGTCAGACAGGATGATAAATTATATGGTCATTCTATAAATAGCTTGCTCGCAAGATTTGGTGACAAATGTCATCAGACACAGATGAGTAATAGCTCCATAGCTCTTAGAATTGTTAATATTGAGTGCTTTTCTCTTAATAACAATCAAGTAAGAGAAATATATTAAGATGAACTAAAAAGTCATGTGAAAAATACTGGAAAATCCAAGTTAAGGTATTTTAATTTCTTTTAAGGAACTACTTTTTCTCTGCAAATTCTTTCCCCCTCTCCCATCATCATCATTGTTCTTTAGAACACGTCACTGTTATGAACAAATTTCCTTATACTTAAATATGTAAATATAGACCTGGTGCTATATCGGGGTCTGCTGATAAGAATGATGACTAAAGTTTTCCGTGTGGAAAATTCATTCATAAGAACATTGAAAAAAAATACATTTCTTCCCATACGTCAAGGCTGTCATTTCAATGACTCATTTGGAGGTTTCTTTCCAGTGGCTAAGAAGACTGTAAGTTAGAGCCACAGTGAGAGAGAGGTAATTAGTGCCCTGGCACAGGACAGAAAGTTCATGTAACACAGCAGGAAGGCTGTTGGCGAGGGGAGACAGCAGGAGCTGTAGAATTCTCACATCTATCAACATTTATGAGGTCAGCAAACAGTGAAACTGTGTTCGTTGAGCTGACCTTTTATTTCTGCGCGTGTTTAAAGTAAAAAGACAAAAATGCTGGTTCCTTTCCTGAAACTTTAGTTGCATAATAAGTACAGATTTTCAGTTTTCCACAGATGCAGTCTACTTACATATTAGGGGATGCTTTAAAATAATTCTTTGATTTCTTGGTCTAAGGCATGGAAATGAGCAAGTGTTGAAATGCTCCCTATGCATGAACGATATTTTGATGCAGCACCAGGGTTCAGGCTTTGGAGCCGTTTACTCAGGGCCACTGTTGGTGGGATGACCACAGGACACCAAGAAAGAGAGCAGGTGCTGGATGCTAGAGCCAAACATGATTCAGGGTCCTAAGGGAGAAGTGTGCCCAAGAGAGGAAAAAAATAGGTAAGAACTGAGATCTCTGTATAAATAAGTCAAACATGATTAAGAGTAAAAATAAGAACAATGCATAGACATTAAAGGTTAATTTTTTTTTAAATTTTTTTAATTGAGTTATAGTCATTTTACAATGTTGTGTCAGATTCCAGTGTAGAGCACAATTTTTCATTTATACATGAGCATACATACATTCACTGTCATTCTCTTTCACTGTGAGCCACAAGATCCTGTATATATTTCCCTGTGCTACACAGTACAATCTTGTTCATTAAAGTTTAATTTTTATGTAACTGAGAATGATCTCTCACAACTCTAAAATGCTGAGTGCCCATATTTTTATTTATTTGTTTTTATTGAGGTCTAGTCAGTTTACAGTGTTGTGTCAATTTCTGGTGTACAGCAGAATTCTTCAGTCATACATGAGTACACATATATTCATTTTCATATTCTTTTTCACCATAAGCTACTGCAAGATATTGAATATAGTTCCCTGTGCTATACAGTATAAACTTGTTTCTCTCTTTTATCTATACCTGTCAATATCTACAAATCTCGAACGCCCAGTTTATTCCTTCGCACCCACCTCCCCCTGGCTACCACGAGTCTGTATTCTATGACTATGAGTCTGTTTCTGTTTTATATATAAGTTCATTTATCTTTTTTTTTTTTTTTTGGATTCCATGTATGAGTGATATCATATGGTATTTTTCTTTCTCTTTCTGGCTTACTTCACTTAGAATGACATTCTCCAGGAACACCCATGTTGCTGCAAATGGCATTATTTTATCATTTTTATGGCTGAATAGTATTCCATTGTATAAATATACCACAATTTCTTTATCCAGTCATCTGTCATGGACATTTAGGTTGTTTCCATGTCTTGGCTATGGTAAATAGTGCTGCTATGAACACTGGGGTACAGGTGTCTTTTTGAATGAAGGTTCCCTCTGGATATATGCCCAGGAGTGGGATTGCTGGGTCTACTTTTAGTCTTTTGAGGAATCTCCATTCTGTTTTCCACAGTGGCTGCCCCAAACTGCATTCCCACCAGCAGTGTAGGAGGGTTCCCTTTTCTTCACACCCTCTCCAGGGTTTATCATTTGTGGACTTTTGAAAGATTAAATAGGCCCATATTTTTAAGGCAACTTTCAAAAATTGTTTTCTCATCGGAATGAGACTTACTAAGCAGCCAAGAGTTTAAATTAAACCATATGTGATGATCCTTATTCTGTTTAAGAAGAAAAATGAAGTGTTTTCTTTTTCTTTCTTTGCTACCTTACACATGAAAAAGGTATAAGGACTTTGCTCCACCAGAGCCTACTGCCACCTACTGCCACCAGAGCCTATTCTAAACTAGTGTTTGTCATTTATTGAATATCTACTATGTGTCAGGCACTGTTCCAGGCAATGATGATAAATAAAAACAAAATAGAAAGACATCTATTATGGAGCTCATGTTATGGAGAAAAAGAGAGACAAAAAAGAAGATAAATAAAATATATGTGTGTAAGATAATGATGATCATCAAGAGAAAAAAAGGGAAAGTGACAGGCACGACCATTTTAGATTGGTTACGGAAGATCTTGCTAAAAATACGACGTGTGAGTCAGGACAGGAAGGAATTGAGGGACAAAGTCGTGTGACTATCTGAGAAATGAACATTCCAGCCTGGGCATGGAAGGTGCAAAGTCCCAGGTGAGAGGTGTTTGACCTACGAGGGGGAAATTTGTGTTGAAAGCACAAGAATGGGAGAAGTGGGCAGAGAGGTAACCGGATAAGATGAGTGAGAGATTATGAAGAGACTTGTAAGATAAAGAAATGACTTGGCTTTTACTCTGAGTTAGAAGACTAGCAGTTACAGTGTTTTGAACAGGGGAGTGATGTGATATGACACGTTTTAATAGGATTTCTCAAGATGTTCTAGTGGTCAGAAATGGAAGTGAGGAAAAAGTGGAAGCAGAGACACCATTATAAAAGTCAGAGTTGAGAATGTCTTAGACCAGGATGGTAGCTGTGGAGGTGATAAGAAGTGATCAGAGTCTGGAAGTATTTTAAAGCAGGCTGTATTTGTGGATGTGAATGAATGCAAGAGAAATCGAGGTGTGAACATAAATCCATAGTTTCTGGCCTAAAGATAGAATTTCCCTTAATAATGTCGGAAAGAGTGTAAACAGGGAAAATTGAAAGGGCTTAGCTTAGTACCTACTCAGTTTGACTTGCCCATTAACCATCAGCATAATCTGCCAGTTTCAGAGCCAGAGAAGCTCGAGAAGTCTTCCTTCACTTACAGCAGATCTCAGCTGCTGTCTGTTAAGCAAGATGCCTACTTTGGATGGTCCACATCTGATTGTTCTTTGTGGATATAATGGTCCAAGATACCATACGCCACAAGTGGGAGTATGTTAGTATGTTTGGAAAGCTCCTGAGTTTGTGCACGAAGCACGAATGTGGTGGGGTGGAGAGAGAATTGGAGTAATGGTTGGTGATACTGTGTTGACTGTAATCCCTGGTAAAAGTGTGATGTTCACTTGGTAATACGATACAATAAATCATCACTGTCTAGTTGGTACTTTCAAATTGATTACTTTGTTTGTCCCACTCCATATCTGTTCTAGAATGCAACCTTTCAGAAAACCGTCCTTACCCATTAGTATCAAGTTGTTTGAACGAAAGAAT
Organism: Camelus ferus; assembly: GCF_009834535.1. Classification (NCBI taxonomy): domain Eukaryota; kingdom Metazoa; phylum Chordata; class Mammalia; order Artiodactyla; family Camelidae; genus Camelus; species Camelus ferus. The sequence goes on from NC_045729.1 coordinate 404,286, forward strand.
CAGTGATGTGCTCACATAATCCACTTGTATTGACATTTACTAGGAATCCTTTCTGTAGTTTAGAGAATTATTGTTTTGCATAAAGCTATTATTTTCTGCAAAAGAATTAATTGCCAAGCTTTAGAGGACATATAGTATCTAATTATGTAGTTTTTTCAAAAGTTAATTTTTCTTAAAATACTTAGCACACTTCTAAGGCTGAAATTTATTTTTACCTATTAAACATAGTTTTTCAGTAGAACTCATTTTAAAGCTTTAAAGTTTAACTGGATCAAAGAACAACATTAGAATTTTTAGGAGGGGAAGACAGAGGTAAAGGGAGAGTGTAAAAGAGAAGAAGGGGGGAACCAAGAAAGGACAAAAATAAGTAGGAGTTGTGAATGAAGAGAGAGATGCAGTAAGGATTATTGTCAACATGGACTACAAGACCTAATTCCATTTCTCTACTGAGTGTTCTGTGACCCACCAAGTAGCAAAAAGGCACAGAGTACAAGTCAGTTGGGAGCAAAGCTCAAATTCTATCTTTCTCCTTGTTTACCTGGGACCAGAGTAATAAAAGATGGTGTGAAAATTTGAGTCTTTATGCAGTGTTGCATTTGTTTTCAGATTTATTCATTTATTTCCAAATAAGAGTTTTATGAAGACTTTCACCAAATTTAAGTTTTCGTTTTTCCCTATAACAAACCAAAGTATAAAATAATTTCCTTTACTTTGAAAACAAGAGATGATTACATTACTACCCAATAGCAAAATGAGTCTGCGACGGGTAATTGTACTGGAGTGATCTACCAACGCTGAAGGAAATCGTAACATTTGAATAAGAAATAAAAATTTTAAATGTTCAAATTGTTCAAATTGTATTTCCAGCCCAATTATTTGAACCAAGACTTCAAAAATAAATTTGTATACATTTTTTCTAACATCACATCTAACATTTTTTTTTTTTCACTAACATCACAGTGGAGGAACACAGACCTTAAGCAGCAAACTTTGGGAAAAAAATCATTTCAGATAATCATAAATGTTATGAATAGTGTAAATTAGAATAATGGGGTCAAAGGTAATTGAAATTTGCAGTTGGGGAAGGAGGCTACATAAGAGAATGTTTAGGTGATGCCTCGTTCATGAAGGGACATCTGAATGAAATTATAAGAAGAAAACCATGAGGAGATAAGTGGAAGATAAGAAGATAAGAAGAAGGCTGGGCCTAGAACTACATTCCCTGCTCTTTCTTTGGGAACTGAAGCACCAAGAATGGTACTATGGCAGAGAGGAGTGGGAAGGTCAGAGGTTAAGAGGGGGCACGTTAGGAGCACAATACAACATATTCTACTTTGGAGACCATGCCAGGTGAAGGGAGGTTGTGTACCCTTTATTAAGGAACACAAAATCTGAGCTAATGGGCTGGGGAAGTTTATGAAATCTCTCTTTAAGAAGACAAAAAAACAAAGGTAGGGCAGTTAAAGGAGAGGTCACCAGAAGCAAGAAGACAATTCTAAAGAAAATACATGTGTAGTTACATAGTTTGGAAAAGGTGTTAACTTTTCTACAAGCCTATGATTTCCCCGAGGACAGGCTCTTTGTCATTCATTTTTCTATTTCTGATGTGGTCTGCTTACCCCTTCCGTCATCCCCCAAAGCATCTATGATTGATTGTGTTTTTACAGAATAAATATTCATTAAGTATCTGTACAGAGTATTTGTGATGTGGAGCACATTTAGGCAAACACTATATGGAATTTCACTTACAGGTCATTTGAAAGGGATGGATGCACCCAGGAGAGAGGCGAGGGACACGCTTTCATGGCCATCCACCACAGACAGCGCGTATCACGGAAAATCTCAAATAAGTGAAGATTATTTTTGAACCATTCTGTACAAATTTCTCCAGAAATCTTTGTGAAAAGTATAACCTTTGTTTGAGTTTTACTTTCAATTAAAGTTTGTATATTTTTCAGACTCATCCTTTTCATCAATGAAGAAGGAAAAGAGCAATCACGCAACTGGTAAGAGCTAGGACATACAGCGTGCCAAGCTTGAAATTAGCGGTGGCAACAATAATTAACAGATAATGTCAATGCAAAGAAGAGTTGTCACAAGATAACGGTCTCCAGCTGTTATATAAATGTTGAAGTGAGACCCATTTTTCAAAAACAAATGTCAAAGTTGAGACAAGGATTTTTATCCTGTAAAGTAATAACCTTTAAGCAACATTCTACTGCAATAATTTATGTCTGATACTTCAACCTTGCTCTAAAAATACACCAGGAAAAGTAATTATTATAATAGAGATGCTATAATTGTGTCCCAACAGCTATTTGTTATCATGTTCAATGTTGTGATTATACAACTTGATCAAAATTTAGCTTTTTAACAGTTTAGAAATGTTTTGATGTCTTTTCCAATATAACTAGTTTCAGTTTCCATTATCATCCTATTTCCTATGTAGATATCCTGCCTACTTGAAAATAATGATTAACATCTGAGAGTTAAATGGCAGATTATGCCCTTTTTAAATCAATAACCATGTCTTTGTGTTAAAATTCACTGTTACATTTTTATCTAATACCTTCAATTGGACATTATAGATTTTATGCCTATTTTTTTAACTAAGTTACATTTTTGCCCTAACAACTATATCTTCCCAACTCTAGATGATGGTAATATCACAAACCCAGATGACAACTAAGTAGTCACATAGAGATTATTACACGACTCATGAGCTAATTTTGGAGGGTATTGCTAAAGTTAGAGATCTTTGTGTGACTTATTTTATTTAAACTTACTTTGTTGAAGTAATTGTGTGCCAGTTGTCAATTTATCGCTTCTCAGTTGAAACACCTCTTTTATTTCCTGCTATGTAATACTGAAAATAGTAATGTAACCTTGAAAATATTTCTCCTTTGCCAGTTGGCACAATGTTAAGTTTTGATCAGGCAGAGTGCTGGCGGGATCCAGCGGAAGGAAGGGGCTGACTTTTTTGGTTTCAGAGCAATCCTTTGTTAAATTTCTGCAGTGTTCAGCAGCCAACAGCACTCCTCCTTGAGCAGCTTTCCCCAGAAGGTAACCTCACAGTCCATGACCCTTGCGAGAAGGTAGCCTCACAGTCCATCACCAGTGAGTTCCACAGTGCAGGGTCTCAGCAAACATTTCCACCATCCTGTGGGCAACGGCCACACCCTCTCCAACAAGGTCTGGGGCTGCGCTTTGGCAGGAAATTTCTTCCATATTTGTTCCTTCCTTTGGTGCTCTGCCTCAGCCAAAAGGAAGAGGCTCTTCCCTGTATCTGCTCTTACTGTCTCCCCGTTAGTAAGCAATCCATTACAATTAAATCTTTATATTAATCTTCTTTATATTAAACCTACCTTGTTAAAATTAGTGTGTGCTTTGATTGGACCAGGACTACTGTCAACTTCATCCCTTCATTTTTGTTCTTGTTAAGTCCCTAGAATATACTGGGTTATTTTCTTATTGAGGTAAAACTTATTCAATATAAAATTAACTATTTAAAATTATATAATTCAATGCATTTAGTATATCCACAATGTTTGACCACCGCCTACCTCTATCTGGTTCCAAAACACTTTCATCCTCCCATAAGAAAACTGTTCTCATAAAGTGGTCACTCCCATTTCCCCCTGGCAATCATCAGTCTGCTTTCTTGCTTTATCCGTGTACCTCTGCTGATTATTTCATATAAATGTAACCATATAATACCTGACCTTTAGTATCTAGCTTCATTCACATAACATAATGTGTTCAAGTTTCATTCACATTGTGGCACATAGTCCTTCATTCATTTTTAAGCTGAGTAATGTTCTATTACATGCATATACTACGTTTGCTTATTTATTTATCCAGTGAAAGACATTTGGGTTATTTGCACATCGTGGCTATTGTGAAAAGCTGTAATGAATATTCATGTGCCAGAATTGAAATGAGTACCTGTTTTTAATTCTTTTGGGAAATATACCTAGCAGTGCAAACACTGAGCCATATGGTAATTCTGTTTAAATTTTTGAGGAATCACCGAAATTTTCCCATGGTGGCTGCATCATTTTGTATTCCCATCAGCAATGTACGAGGGTTCCAGTTGCTCCATAGTTTGGTCATGTGTTCTTTTGTGTTTTTTTGGTAATAGCTGTCTTACTGGATGTGAAGTTGTACCTCACTGTGGTCTTCATTTGCATTGCTCTAGTGATGTTGAGCACCTTATGTGCTCGTTGGCCTTTTGTATATCTACTCTGGAGAATTGTCTATTCATGTCCTTTGTCCATTAAGTTCAGTTGTATGTCATTTCTGTGATTGAGTTGGAAGAATTCTTTATATATTCTGGATAATAGATCTTTATGATTATATATGATTTACAAATATTTTTCCCCATTGTGTAAATTGTCTTTTTTAACTTTTTGTAATGTTCTTTGCATAAATCCTTACGTGTTTACATAGACCAACTTACCTACTTCTTATGTTGCTCACACTTTGGTGTCACATTGATAAATCCACTGTCAAATCAATGTCATAAAGATTTCTCCCTATGTTTTCTTGTAAGAATTTTATAGCCTTATCCCTTATATTTAGGTCATTGACCCATTTTGAGTTGATTTGTGCTTACAGTGTAATCATCAAATTTAAGCTTTTGCGTGTGGATATTCAGGTTGTATAAGCATTGTTTGTTGATGGGCATTCGGGTTGCTCCCATGACATCACTGGTCGTAAGTAGTGCTGCAATAAATATTGGGTTCATGTATTTTTTCAAATTAATGTTTGTGTTCTTTCCAAATACATACCCAGAAGTGAAACTGCTGAATCCCATGGTAGTTCTATTTTAATGTTTTAAGGAACCTCCATACTGTTTTGCATAGTTGCTGCACCAGTTTACATTCCCACCAGCAGTGTAGGAGAGTCCTCGTTTCTCTACATCCTCTCCAACATGTTACTTGTAGACTTTTTAACAATAGCCATTCTGACAGATGTGAGGTGTTACCTCATTGTGGTTTTAATTTGCATTTCTCTAATAATTAGTGACACTCAGCACCTTTTCATGGGCCTGTCTGTCTTCTTTGGGAAAGTGTCTATTCAAGTCTTCAGCCCATTTTTTAATTGGATTGTTTGGTTTTTCAATGTTGAGTTGTATGAGCTGTTTGTATATTTTGGATATTAACCCCTTGTCAGTTACATCATTTACAACTATTTTCTCCCATTCCATAGGCCATGTTTTCACTTTGTTAATGGTGTATTTTGCTGTGCAAAAGCTTTTAAGTTTAATTAGGTCCCATTTGTTTATTTTTACTTTTATTTATTTATATTTTTTGTCTTGGGAAATTGATCTAAGAAAATATTGCTACAGTTTATGTCAAAGAGTATTTCATCTATGTTCTAGGAGTTTTATGGTGTCATGTCTTATGTTCAGGTCTTTAAACATTTTGAATTTATTTTTGTATATAGTGTGAGGTAATTTTCTAATCTCATTGTTCCATGTGTGACTGTCCAGTTTTCCCAGCACAGCTTGTTGAGGAGACTGTCTTTTCTCCATGTATATTCTTGACATCTTTGTCATGGATTAACTAAACATAAGTATGTGGATTTATTTCTGGGCTCTCTGTTCTGTTTCCTTGATCTGTATTCTGTTTTTATGCCAATACCATGCTGTTTGGTAAATATAGCTTTCTTTGTAGTAGTCTGAGATATAAAAGTGGTATACATCCAGGTTTGTTCTTTTTTAATCAGGATTGATTTGGCAATTCAGGGTCTTTTGTGGTTCCATACAAATTTTAAAATTGCTTGTTCTAGTTCAGAGAAAAATGTCCTTGGTATTTTGATAAGGATTGTACTAAATCTGTATATTGCTCTGTGTAGGAAGTTTATTTTATAATATTTGTTCTTCCAATCCAAGAGCACAGGATGTATTTCCATTTCTTTGAATCATTTTCAGTTTCCATTATCAATATTTTACAGTTTTCAGCATATAAGTCTCTCATTTCCTTGTTTAAGTTCATTTCTAGGGTCTTTTGTAGTTGTTGTTGTTGTGGTGGTTTTGATGTGATTTTAAATGGGATTTTAAAACTTTCTCTTTCTGATATTTCATCTTAAGAGTATAGAAATGTAACAGATTTTTGCATATTAATCTGTATCCTGCAACTTTGCTCAATTAACTTAATAGTTTTAATAGTTTTTGAGTGGAGACTTTGGGGTTCTCTATACAGAATATCATCTCATCCACAAATTGTGACAGTTTTCCCTCTTTGTTTCCAATTTGGATAGCTTTTTATTTGTTTTTCTTGACTGATTGCTCTGGCTAGGACGTCCAGTACTATGTTGTACAGAAGTGGTGAGAGTGGGCCTCCTTGTCTTGAATTTCACAGAAAGACTTGAAGCTTTTCACTGTTGGGTATCATGTTGGTTGTGGGTTTGTCATGAATTCCCTTTATTATGTTGAGATATGTTCCCTCTATACACACTTCGATGAAAATCTTTATCATAAATGGATGTTGGATTTTTCCAAATGCTTTTTCTGGGTCTACTGAGATAATCATGTGGTTTTTATCTAGTTCTTTTTGTTAAAGAGGTGTATCACATTGATTGATTTGCATGTGTTGAACCATTCTTTTGATCATGGAATAAGTCCAACTTGGCCATGGTATATGATACTTTTTATGTACTGTTAGATTCAGTTTGCTAATATTTTCTTGAGGATTTTTGCACCTATATTCATCAAAAATGTGGGCCTGTAATTTTCTTCTTTTTTAGTGTTTTAGTGTTTAGTTATTTTTCCTGGCTTTGGTATCAGAATAATGGTGGCCTCATAGAATGAATTTGGGAGTATTCTTTCATCAGTTTTTTGGAATAGCTTGAGAAGGACAGGTACCAGTTGTTCTTTATATATTTGGGAGTAATTCCCCAGTGAAGCCACCCAGTCCTGGACTTTTGTTTTCAGTGATTTTTTAAAAAAACTTACAGATTCTAGTTCACTTCTAATGATCAGCTCTGTTCAATTTATCTGTTTCTTCTTCACTCAGTCTGAGGACACTGTATATTTTGAGAAATTTGTCCATTTCTTCTAGGTTGACCAATTTATTGCCATAACTGTTCATAGTATTCTCTTATGGGTTTGTTTTTTTTTTTGTATTTTTGCTTTGTCAGTTGATATTTCTCCTCTTTTGTTTGTTATTTTGTTTATATGGTTCCTCTCTCTTTTCTTCTTGGTGAGCCTGGCTAGAGGTTTGTTGATTTTTTAAAATACCAGCTCTTGGTTTTATTGATCTTTTCTATTTTTTATCTCTATTTTATTTATTGCCTTTCTGATCTTGATCATTTCCTATCTTCTGCTGAGTTTGAAAGTTTTTTAGTTCTTATTTTTCTAATTCTTTTAGGTGGGAGAGTAAAATGTTTTTTGAGATTTTTCTTGTTTCTTGAGGAAGCCTGTATTGCTATGAACTTCCCTCTTAGAACTTCTTTTGTTGCATCTCATAGATTTTGTAAGGTTGTGTTTTCATTGTCCTCTGTCTCCAATTATTTCCTGACTTCTTTTTTAATTTCATCATTAACACATTAATTTTTAGTAGCATCTTGTTTAGTCTCCACATGTTCATTCTTTCCCCATTTTCCTTTCTGTAGTTGATTTCCAGTTTCATACAATTGTGGTCAGAAAATATGCTTGATGTATTTTCCATCCTCTTAAATTTGTTGAGGCTTCTTTTGTGACTTAGTATGTGGTCTATCCTAGAGAATGTTCCTTGCATGCCTGAAATGAATATGTGTTATTCTTTTTTATTTTGGATGTAGTGTCCTGTATGTATCCGTTAAGTCCAACTGGTCTATTGTGTTATTTAAGACCTCCATTGTCTTGTTAATGTTTTGTCTGGATGACCTATCTGTTGGTATCACTGGGGTGTTAACGCCTTCTTGTTAAACTCTCCCTTTAGGTCATTTAGTATTTGCTTTATATATTTAATTTCTTCTGTACTGGGTGTGTATATATTGTGACATGTAATATCTCTTCTTATATTGATCTCTTTATCATTATATAATGCCCTTTGTTGTCTTTCATTATAGTTTTTGTTTTTAAAGTCTATTTTGTCCAAGTATTTCTACCTCCACTTTCTTGTCATTTCCATTTGCATGAAATATATCTTTCCATCTCCTCACATTCAGTCTGTGTGTGTCTTTCTCCCTGAAATGGGTTTCTTACAGGAAGCATACTGCAGGTTCTTGTTGTTTAATCCGGTCAGCCACCCTGTGTCCTTACTGTTGGAGAGCTAAGTCTATAACATTCAAAGTAATTGTTGATGGACATGTACTTATTGCCATTTTATTCCTTGTTTTCTAGTTGTTTTTGTAGTTCTTCTTTTTCATTTCATCTTTTCATTTTTCCCTTTGTGATTTGAGGATTTTCCTTTGTAATAGTTGTGAGTTCAAATTCTTTTTGGTTTTGTGTATCTACTGTAGGTTTTTGATTTGTGGTTACCATGGGGTTCACATATGCTGACCCATAATTATATCTACTTGTTTTAAATTGATAATCACTTAAGTTTAAACACATTCAAAAGATCTACAATTTTTACTCCCCTTCCCCATATTTGGTTAGATGTCCTATTTTATATCTTTATCTTTTTACTGTTTATTGTAGATGTAGTTGCTTTTACAATTTTCCCCCCAATTTTTAATCTACGTACTGGCTTATTTAAATGATCTTCAATCCTTACTGTGTATTTGCCTCTCCTATAGATTCTTGCTTCTTTTCCATTTAGAGAAGACCCTTCAATATTTCTTGTAGGATAGTTTTTGTATTACTGAATTCTTTCAGTTTTTTGCATGTCTCCGGTATTCTTTATCTCTCTTTCTATTCTAAATGATAATATTGCTGGGTAGAGTAACCTAGGTTGACAGTTTTTCCCTTTCAAGTCTTTGAATATATTATGCCACTCTCACCTGGCCTGTAAATTTTTGACAGAGAAATCAGCTGATAATTTTATGGGACTTCCCTTAAACATGGCTCTATTTCTCTCTTGCTGCCTTTAGAATTCTTTATCTTTTGCTGTTTTAATTATGATATGTTTTGGTGTGGATCTATTTATGTTCATCTTGTTTGGAACCCTCTGTGCTTCCTATACCTGGATATATTTTCCTTCTTTATTGTCGGGAAGTTTTCAGCCATAATTATTCAAATACATCTTTGATCCCCTTCCTTCTCTCTTTCCCTTCTGCATCCCCTATTATGCATAGGTTGGCACATTTTATTATTTTATAGATCTCATATGTTGCTTTAACTTTTTTCATTCATTCTTCTGTCTGCTGTTCTGATGAGGCGATTTCCATTATTCTACCTTCAAGATCACTTACTCATTATTCTGTGTCATTTAGTTGGCTGTTCATTGTTTCTTGAGTGCTTTGTACCTTAGAAATTGAAATATCTATTTTTGTGTGAGTTAACTTTATATTTGCTTGTTCCTTATTAAAATGATCTACTTTTATAACAGTAACCCCTCTTAATTTAGTTAGCATTTTTATTACCACCTTTTTGAATTCAGTGTCTGGTAGACTAATGATCTCTTTATTTTTTCAGAGGATTTCTCTTGCCCTTTCAATTGGGAGAAGCTCCCCTTCCTTTTCATTTTCTTATCTTTCTCTATATCTATGAATTTAGGGAAACTGCGATCTTTTGTGATCTTTAAGGAGTGTTTTAATGTGGGAGCATCCCTGTGTAGATTGAATGTGTCAGATGTCTTTGGTATCAGGGCTGGTTTTGATGTGGGCTTGTCTTTCCTCAGGGTGTGCTGGCCGCTATTGCCTTGATAGAAGATGTGGTTGGTTTTGGAAGATCTACAGCCTGTACAGTGTGTGAAGTGGGATTTCTTTTCTGCTCCATGGCTGTTTCCACACAGTTAGGGGTTAAGTCTACTCCTTAGTTGCTACAGCATAAGCCCTGCGAGTCAGGCTTGAGCAGGCTTTGTTTCCTCTGAGTTTGTGTTTTGCCCCAGCAGATGGGAGTGCTATAGTAAGTGAGACTCCTGTGCTCACAGAGGTCTGATGTGCCACCTAAGCAGACAGCTACAGCTCTGCTCAGACATAGCCCAAGGTTGCATACCTACCCTTGTTTTGGTTGTCCCAGACCTAGTGCAAGGCTATGATGTGAAGTGTGTAAGGCTACAGTATTCCCAGGCTGGGCCTGGGGGTTGAGGTGTTCTGGTTGCAGGAACTGTACTGGCTGCAATGCCATCAGGGATCTGGGCTGTTTCTGGGGGTGCTGATGGATCTAGCACCAACACCGGCTGCCATCACCCCTACTGAATCACACACCAGGCCCTTGAGCCTCCTCTGCATCCTTAGATCTTCTCCCAGGACCTGTCTGCCCCAGATCTGGCAGCAAGCCAGAGCACCCACTTGGCTGGCAGCAGGACAGCAGAGTGCTGATTTCAGTGGTTCACAAGGTGTGGCTTGAGTAAACACCAATAATGGCCACCACTGCTGCACCCAGACCATATCCCATGCCCCTGATCTGTGTCCTTAGGCTGAGTCTTCTCCCAGGACCTGTCTGCTCCAGATCCAATGCTAAGCCATAGCACTGAGTACGTGAGACTGAAGCATTTCTTGACAGGGACTGGGGACTACAGCTTGCTGGTCATGGTGCCTCTTCAGTAAACACCAACAATAGCTGCTGCCACCCCATCCAGCCCACACCCCAAGCCCCTAGGCTCTCTCTGCAAAGCTAGATCCGTTCTTTCCCAGCTGGCCCAGTTCCCATGCCAAGCTGTGATGTGGAATGAGTGGGCTGAGTTGTTAAAACTTACTTGGACAGGGGAGAGCAGCGAGGCAGCAGCCACTAGTGCTGCGCTGTCTTCATCCTGGTTTTTGGCAAGCTAGCGCCTGCGCCTTCTTTGTGAGTGGAGTCAAGGCTTTTCCAGCCCTTCTGTCTCTCCTAGTGGTTCTTCCAGTAGCCGGGGGGCCTTGTCTCCTCTGTATAGGACCGACAGGACTGGGGCACCCAGTCTGTGGCTTGACCCACTCACTCTCCACGGGGAGGGTCCACCCATGTGAACTTTTCCTTTCAGATCCCTCTCAGGGGTGGAGGTCCTGCCCCTAGGTCTTTTCTCCATCCTACCTGGTATCATGGAGATCTTTCTTGTAGCTTTGGTTCTTCTGCCAGTTTCCAGTTAGATCTCTATGAGAGTTTTCCCACGTGTAGATGTGATTTTGATATTTTTGTGGAGGAAGGTGAGCTCCTCATACTTCTGTTCTACCACCTCACTCTGAATCTATTCACCATTTTGCCAGCTTCATGACTGTTTCAGTGGAGTGAGCTCCATACTTTGCCAATTTCCAGGTTGTCACTCTTGAAATTTTGTTAAAATGTTTTACACAAAAAGTAACAAATTATTAAGACAGAATTCATGAATTACAAATGGAAATAATTCTCTCATTTGCACTCACAACTTACTTATGAAGACATTCTCTACAGGATCTAGATTACTGACAAGCTTCGCTAAACCTCTGAATTCTGTAATGTGATCAGATTATTTTCCAAGCTTGCCCTTTTAACAATGGCCTTTATGTTTCTTGAAAATCTATTTAGAATTTAAAAGTAGTAAAATTTCTTAAGCAGATGTCTTTTAAAAGGGTCTTATTCTATCTATTCTAGCACATTTTATTGGAATTCAAGGATATAGTATAGAAACATTAAATATCTTTAATTATATTAAAATTATAAAAACATTTTATAAGGGATTTCCATTTTCTTTTAATATAATCATGAACACAAGTTTTTACATGGTTAGACCAAGACTAAATATCTTAAAATTTTTAGGCTATAAATGATTGTAAACATCTAAATTCTCCTCTAAAGAATCATGCTACTTCCCAGAAGAGGTGAGAAACCTTCCTCCCCAGGTTGGCTTAGCGTTGTCACACTGTATAGACCAGAACACCATGCAGTTTTTTCCTCTACATTTCATTCCAGTTAAAAATGAGAAATTAACTCAAGAAGAGAACTCATTTTGTAGTAAATTTGTAGACTCAATTCCATTCTTGTTTATGCTATGAAGAGACACTGTATCTGTTTGTTCATCAGTGATGGGTGCTACCACTCTTTGGCTACTTGGAACAATGATGCTATGAACATCAGTATTGCTTTTTGTGTGTGAACAGAGTTTTCAGTTCTTTGGGGTATATTCCTAGGAGTGGAATTTCTGGTCATACGGTAACCCAATGTTAAACATTTTGAGGAACTCCCAAAATGTTTTCCAAAGTGGCTTTCATTTATATTTCTTGTTTATTTTGTTCACCACTGTATCCCCAGCACTTAGAACTCCGCCTAGTAGGTCTCAATAAATAGATATTGAATGAATGAATGAACATAATTTTTGTACTTACTAACACATTTTTCACTATACCAAATCAGTGCCAAGCACTTATTTAAAAGATAGGATTATAAGGAGACATTCTTAACTTCAGTCTCATTAGCTGAAGCAGAAAAGAATCTCAGATGATAACCTACAAGTCAGGAGCACATGTCTTAAGAAATAATCCTCATGAACATAATTTAAGAATACAGGAATTACACATTCAAAGTAACTGACAGAAATATATCATAGTTTATTCATAATTAAAACTTAGTAAATCAGCTCCGTTGGCTAGTATATACACCACTAAAACCAAGGTGGTAAGTTTGAACCCCATAAAAGGTGGTTCTGTTGGCTTATGCAGTGGCCACATATTGCAGTCCACTCTCTGGGCAACTGAACGCTGTAAAAAAAATAATAATAAATTGATTGCAACTTTAGCAGAAATGGCTAGCTCTTCTAGACAAGGTGCTTGGGGTTCGTTGCCAGTTTCAGAACTCTGTCTATATTTACACAATACTCAGGTGTAGATTTAAAGGTAATATTTACCCTATGTGTTCCAGATACTTGAGTTCAAAACAATTCAGAAGCATGATTTTATTTTAAATTCCTAGGCAGTTGTGTGCCCTCATTTGCTATTAACCCCACTAAGAGTTATGCTTATGAATCCAAGGAAGCAGTGATTCTTATTTATCAGACACTGATGTGTCACTGTATTTTGAACACTAGGCATCATTTGTGTCAACTTGAAACAATCAGTGATCTGAAAGAATCCGAAAATCACTTAACTACAAAGTAGAATTTGTTTTCTTAAATAATGTCAATGATAATGAAATGCAAGTTCACATAGAGAAATAATTTCTATTTAATATTTTCATGATTTTTTTTCCTCTAATTTAAATTACCTTAGGACATTCACCTAAATTGATTTTGATGTTGTATAATGAAATGCGGTTCAAAGCCAAGCATTTAAAAAAGATATGCATGGATGTTCTTATGGTCAAAATGGAAAAATGTTAGCTCTATAAAAGTTTAAGGGAGGCAGTGAGACTGCCACCATTTAATTCCTGTAAAATAGTAGGCATTGGGATCTCAGCTTTACATATACCTCATTTAATTTTATCACCATAGACAAAATGCTATAATCCTCAGTTTATAGAAAATAACTCTGAGACTTTAGAAGGTTTATGAACTAAAGATGCTAAAGGAGGAAGTGGCAGTCCTGGGATTTAAAACTACTTAGCTAGTAAACTGTAATACCATGTTCCCAAAAGTTACCATAATTTTAAAATAAATTTCTTTGTAAACTTTAGATTTTTTCTAAACAATATTATTATTATATAGTTTTTTTCATATGACAATAGTAATCCATGGTTGTTGAAAATTAGGCAGTATATATAAGCTGAAAATAAAAATAGAAGTTATCCAATCTTATCAGTGTTCAGTATTCAGAGAACAGAATCTTTTCCACCACTCTACACCAAAAGAGACTTTACTAAATACTAAATGGCTTGCAGAATTACTGTAAAAGGTAAAAAGCCAGATTCTAGGCTGTGCTATTGGGCCACTGATTCTTCAGTGATTAGATGTTAGAATTCAAAATCATGCTATGATTTTGCTGCTCTGCAATCTACTCTGTGATTATGATATTACACAACAGCAAAATGCATGTCCCGTGCTTAGCTTGACAGTCACATTATAAATGGCTCAATATTGGGGTCCCTTTGACAATGTAGCAAAAAATCAAACGCTTCCATGACTATGCTTGAGAGCAGAAATGGCGAGTGTATTTTCTGCTTCACTAGTAACTTCCAAATCTCCTGCAGTAACATGGGGTTCACAAGGGTTAAGTAGATACAGAGCCCAAGCTTCGGTGGAGTCCAAGAAATGGAATTTCTAACTTTCTAGTCTCTACAGGACAGGACCGCATCTAAGAAGACGATGAAGGAGGTGTTGAGCACCAACCATCATAGCTGCTAATCCCAACATCTGACATAACCACAGTGAACATTTCTTGCTTTTTCTTAATATTTATAAATCATTAAGTCTGTACCTACTTCTCTATAATCTAATTATTTTATTGAATAGCTGAGTGGTGTTCAATTTTATGGATATATCACAATTGATCTAATAAATACCCTATTTGGAAGTGCAGACATTTATAACATTTTTAATATTACAAATAATGCTTCAATAAATATTTTTGTTGCTAAATCAATGAACACATTTATGATATTTTCCTTAGGATAAACTCTTAGAAGTGAATTTCTAAGTATGCAAAAGAGTAATTTTAGAGAAATAGAGTATCAATTTATTTTTTTAACAGCAGTGTACACAATTACCCACTTTTCCCCCAAATCAAGCCTACACTGGGTCTTATCACTTTCTTAAAAGATTATCATATTGCTAAATTTTGTAGCTACTTGACTCAATGAGGTGTGAAATGTTCAGACCAGCAGCATCTTCACTAGGAACTTTGAAATGCAAATTTTCATACCCCACTTCAGACTTACTGATTCAGAAACTCTGAGAGTGGGGCCCTGGATTTGTGTTTTAACAAGCCCACCAGGTGATTCTAATACATGCTAAGATTTGAGATCACTAATTTAAAAGATAAATAATGACTACTCCTACATCCCTTCTTTTAAAAATCAAAAACAAATGTTTTAAATTTTAATTTAAATTCATTTAAACACACTATTTAGGTAAAAATTTATAAAAATGTGTAAATATGACCATATCGTTCATTTTTTTAGTGAAGTCTTTGAAAAAATGCACTCAAAATAATGGCAAAATTTTTAAAGTAGTAACCTTTATTTTTGTAAGTAGGGGATGCAAAGAAAATTGTATTCTTGTATATTTCTGGTAGAAATATGATTTTATTTTATTTTATTTTCAGTTTCTATGTGGTTTTCTTTCTTTATTCTTTTCTTTTTATTGAGTTATAGTCAGTTTACAATATTGTGTCAAATTTCTGGTGTACAGCACAGTTTTTCAGTCATACATGAATATACATATATTCATTTTCATATTCTTTCAGTAGAATTATAATTTTAAATGTGACTTATATGGCAGAATTCTCTTCCTTGGGAATCTAAATCATATTAATAAAATTCTAGGGCAGGAGGGTGTAGCTCCAGTGGTAGAGCACATGCTTAGCAGGCATGAGGTCCTGGGTTGAATCCCTAGTACCTTCTCTAAGAATAAATAAATAAACCTAATTCCCTCCCCACACTGAAAAAAAAAAAAAAAAAAAAAGGAAAAAGGAAACAAACAAACAAACAAAAAATTCTCAGTATGAAAGTAAACATTACTTAGGAAGTTTACTGCCACGGCCTTACAGAAGGATCCATAGTGATGAATAACTAAAAATCAAGTAAATCTCCATCAGTAGAGAAAGATGAATAAATGACGGTATAGCAGTACATTGAAAATTTACAGTCATTTAAAATAAGTAAAGCTACCCATTCGAACTGGAGTTTTCATTCACTACAGTTGGGACAAGAATTGTAACTTTTTGAGAAATAGACAATGACAGAACACCTATCCATACACTTATTTAATTGAATGAGAGGAGATGACAAGATGTGTGCTAAGTTCTTAAATGGCGTAACTACTGGGGATAGAGATTGGTTGCTAATGTGAATGGAGAAGTAGAGAAAGGTCATACTCTTATCACATGATTTTATCAGTTGTACCTGCCTGGCTGAATAGTCCTTTGATCTCATTCTGCCTACTCTGTAAGCATCTCCAGAGGATGGATGAGAAGCAGCAGCACACTGCAATCATTAAGAAACTAAATTTATTCTGCAACCATATGGACTTAATCCAAATCTAGACTCTACTACCAATCATTACATGGCCTAAGAAAGACTCCTCCACCTGTGACTCAGCTTTCTCAGCTGTAAAATGGGGAAATACCAGCGCCTACCTCATAAGTCCATTGTGAGAATTAAGTTAGTACACGCGAAAGATAGAACTATGCCTTGAGTGTGCTAAATGAGTTAGTATATGATTTACTAAAACAATTAGCTTACAAAGTATTTCATTTTATTTATTTAAGACATTATCATTATTAAATAAAGTAAATAACAGATGACACAAAGCAGATGCTCAGAAGTTGGTACAGTTCCTGAAACACAAGGGACCATCTTCTTTCTCTCAAAAGATGTATTCCTCTTATTCCGCCTCTGCCAGCCTCCCTGGGAATAGAATAGTTTAATCCATTCCCACCATATCCTGGTGTTTCTCTACTTTTTTCCCTCCAGTTTTACTGATCTATAATTGCCTATACCAAACTGTGTAACTTTAAGGTATATGATATACTGATTTGACTTACATACATCATGAAATAATTACCATGACTGGTTTAGTGAACACTCATCATCTCATATAGGTACAGAATTAAAGAAACAGAAAAATATATATATTTTATTTATGGTGATAACTCCAGAATTTACTCTCTTAACAACTTCCATTTATCACTTACAGCAGCAATAGTTTTCTTCATCATGTTGTATGTGACATGCCTAGTACTTATTTATCTTGTAACTGGAAGTTTGTCCCTTTTGACTACCTTCCTCTAGTTCTCCTTCCCCCGACACCCTGACTCTGGTAGCAAGAAATCTGCTCTTCTTTTTAAAATGAGTTAGTTAATTAGTTAGTTAGTTAGTTAGTTTCTGAACATTATGTTAGTTCCTGGCCCATACTATAGTGATCCAATATTTCTGTACATTTAAAATTTTCCCCCATAATAAGTCTAGTGGTCCCCTGTCATCCTACAAAGATATTGCATAATTACTGACTATGTTCCAAGACTGTACATTTCAGACCTGTCATTCAATTTTTTTGGTAACTGAAAGTTTGTATCTTTTAATCTCCCTTTGCTATTTCTCTCCATCCTCCACACCCTTCCCCTTTGGAAACCAATGTTTGTTCTCTTTAACTATGATTCTGTTTCCTTTTAGTTACGTTAGTTCATTTGTTTTGTTTTTCAGATTCCACATCTAAATGTAATCATATAGTACTTGTCTTTCTGTGTCTGACTTTTTTCACTTAGCATAATACCATTTAGGTCCATCCATGTTGTTGCAAATGGCAAGTTTTCATTCCTATTCATGGTTAAGTTATATATATATATATATATATACATTATATATATATATATATATATACATTATATATACATACATATATATATATATATAATATATATATGTATATGTATGTATCTCCACCAACTGATGGGCACTTAGGTTGCTCATATATCTTAGTTACTATAAATAATGTGCAACACCCATAGGGGTGAATATATCTTTTCTAATTAGTGTTTTCATTTTTTTGGATAAATACCCAAGAGTGGATTTGCTGGATCATATAGTAGTTCTATTTTTAATTTGTTGTGGAATTAAGTATTGTTTAATTCCATATAGTTTTCCACAGTGGCTGCACCAATTTACATTCCCACCAATAGGGCACAAGGGTTTCCTTTTCTCTACACTCTCACCAACATTTTTTTTTTTAATAATAGCCATTCTGACAGGTGTGAGGGGATGTCTCATTGTGGCTTTGATTTGCATTTCACTGATGAGTAGCAATGTTGAGCATCTTTTCATGTGTTTACTGGCCATCTGCATGCCTTCTTTGGAAAAATGTCTACTCAGAGCCTCTGCTCATTTTAAAAATTAGGTTGTTTGGGGTTTTTTTTGTTTTTGTTTTTTGTTTTTTTTGGATGTTAAATTGCATGAGTTCTTTGTATATTTTGGATATTAACTCCTTGTTGGTTTTATCATTTGCAAATATCTTTCCCCAATCAGCAGGCAGTCTTTCTGTTTTGTTGGTAGTTTTCTCCACTGTGCAAAAGTTTTTTAGTTTGATCTAGTCCCCCTTGTTTATTTTTCCTCCTGTTTCCTTTGCTGGGGAGACTTATCCAAACAGATGTTGAAGAGCACACTGCCTATGGTTCAGGCCTTACATTTAACTCTTGAGTTTGTTTTTGTGTATGACGTGTGAAAGTAGCCCACTTGGATTCTTTCACATATAGCTGGCCAGTTTTCCCAACATCATATATAAAAGAGCCTGTCTGTCCCCCACTGTATATTCTTGCTTCCTTTGTCATAGATTATTTGTCGATATAACCGTAGGTTCATTTCTGGGTTCTCTATTCAATTCCATCGATCTACGTCTGTTTTTGTGCCAGTATTAAACTGTTTTGTGATTGTAACTTTGTAGTATGGTTTGAACTCAGGGATCATGATACCTCCTGTTTTGATCTTCTTTCTTAAGATTGTTTTGGTTATCTGGGGTCTTCTGTGTTCCCATACAAATTTCAGAATTATTTTTTTGTAGTTCTGTGAAAAACGCCCTTGGTATTTTGGTATGGATTACACTGAGTCTACAGATTGCCTTGGGTAGTATGGTCATTTTAATATTCCTCCAATCCATAGGCACAGTGTATCTCTCCACCTGTCTGTCATCTTCAGTTTCTTTCATCAGTGTCTTATGGTTCTCCAAGTACAAGTTTGTTATCTTATTGGATTTATTAGCAGGTGTTTTATTCTTTTTGATAAGATTCTACACAGGATTATTTTCTTAATTTCTCTTTTGGATAGTTCATTGTTAAGTGTATAGAAATGCAACAGATTTCTCTACATTAATTTTGTATCTTGCAACTTTACTGAACTCACTGATGAATTCTACTAGTTTTTAAATTGTGTCTTTAGGATTTCTATGCATCGCATCATGTCACCGGCACACACTGACAGTTTTACTTTTTCCTTCTCAATTTGGATTCCATTTATCTCATTTTGTTATCCAGTTGCCGTGGCTAGGGCTTCCAGTACTATGTTGAACAAAAGAGCAAGCATCCTTGTCTGCTTTTATCTCAGCGGAAATGCTTTCACCTTATGACCATTACGTATAATGTTAACTGAGGGCTTATCATAGATGGCCTTTATTATGTTTAGGTATGTTCCGACTATACCCACCTTGTTGAGGGTTTTTATCATAAATGTTGAATTTTGTCAAAAGAACAGAAAGCACAAAGTCAAACAATTCGGTAAAGAACAAAGAAAATGGGCTGAGATCAGGTCAGGTAGGGCTCCAGAGGCTGCGTTAAAGGCACTGTATACATCTAGGGCACGATGGGAGGGCACCGGGGAGACGTAACAAGTGTCCTTTTTAAACAGTTAAACATGATGCAGCTGAAGATGTGTGTTCCCGCCCTTCTTGAAATGACACTGAAATGACAAAAGAGTGAGAAAAGGCAATAAATTCAACAGGACAAAGAGAATAGAAAAAGACACAGGAGACGACAAAAAATGTCAAGAGCTTTACAGGATGGAAGCAGGTGACGGAGGAGTAACTGCTTTCCGGAGCACAGGGAGCTTAAACCTCCAGAGGCAGATGGCAGATGAGAAGCTAAGGTCTACCTCACAGAGCCTCAGAAAAATACAAATATGGAAGTACCTTGTACTGATTCTCTAGGAGCTGGGGGTAGGGTGAGAGGCTAAAAAAGGTGGGGCTAGGAGTTGGGTGTAATTCTTAAGATGTCTTGAGACTCAGGTCTCCACCCACATAACTCTTATGGTCAGCTGATTGCCCTTCCCCATTCTTGCAAATAAAAATTTTTCTCTGGAGATAGAAAGACTCCAAACATAAGATGACAGAATTCCAAGAGGGCAGAATGAGGCCCAAAAAAGGAGGTTTAAGTATAAGCAGACACACTTTAATTAAGACCCCACGTCTCTAATGAAACATTAGGTAGTTCCTCTCTGATATTCTGGGGTGCGTCACTTCAAAGTACCCTGAATCTCCCTTCAGTGAAGCCCACTGGTTATAAACCTTTCTAATGTGCTTCATTCCATATTATAGTGCTCTTAAACATAAATGGGTAACATTTATATTTAGTCATTTATATCACCAGACACCTGAGAAAATCCCACAACATCAAAAGCAACAACTAAACAAACAAACAAGCAAACAAAGTTATTCAGAGAAAAATACACAAGACAGAAGCAGTGGAGAACCTTAAAATATATATAATCAATATAGTCTGAAAAAGAAGTACAGATGATATATATCCATGAAATAAGAAACAACACAATCAAAAAAAAGTATACAAATCTTAAAATGATAATAACTGAAGCTGCAGTAATTCAATAGAAAAGTCAGAAGAGAAAGTCACGGAAATTTCCTCAAATTTCAACTACAAAAAGTAAGGGGTGGTAGAGAGAAAACAGGAGAATAACATGAGTTAAAGATTCCGTCCTGGTGGTCACAAATGCAACATGAAAGAGTTCCAGAGAGAGACTGAAAATAGAAAGAAATGGAAAAATAGAAGGCAAAGAATTATTGAAGGAGTAAATCAATAGAACTTCTCAAAACTGAAGAACTCAAAACGGAGTCTCGGAAATGCTCACTGAATATCTGTCAGGATGAATAAAAAAAACAAACAAAAAAAATGAACACAGGGGAACAAGAGAAGACACCAAACCTTCCAGAGTGATGAATTGGGTTGATTTAAAGGATCCGGGGTCAGAATAAAACCAGACCTCTCAGCAGCGACACCCATGCACACAAGCCAGAAGCACAGTCCTCATCGTTACCATTTGGGCGTGAACAGTAATGCCGTTCTCCAAGTTAAGGAGTATGGGAGGAGGCCCAAGCGTGTCCAGGAAGTCTGAGCTCCCTGTAGAACACAGAAAAGAAGGTGGAAAAGCTGTAAGTTAATATATAATAATTGTCTCTCACCTTCATTTTCAGATTGAGCTCAGCTGTTCTGAGATTTCCTCATTTACTCCCCCTCTTACTTCCTGTCTTTGGAATCGAGTAATGTTTGAAATTACAGTCTCAGGGATGAGTCTCCAGTTCCCTTTACCTTGGGGGAGATGTCTACCTTAAGGAGGTAACTCCCTCCTCTCCAGATTTTGAAAGGGGCTTGGGAAGGGGAAAGAGAAAGCATTGGACAAGGCCTGGGCCTGCCGGGAAATCAGGGAATGCTGAATGCCTAGAATTACCACCCAAGAAGCTAGTTAGCTCACACAGGATTTCTCTTAGGCTGTTCACCCCCAAACCAATTCCTCCTCTTCTTAATGCAAAGGTCATACACAGGGAAGCTGTGACAAAGACCTTTGTGACTATCAGTGCCTCACATAGCACTTAGCACAGCGAGTCGTGCTCAGTGAGTATCAGTCTAACCTCCTCTCAAGAATTCACAAGATAAATTCTTGTTAGCTTATCCTTCATCGTTGAAACAAATGACTTTCCATCTATTTTCTACTTTTCCAAAGCTCTCACCGGAGCTGTTAATAAGTGGTATGAAAAAAACTGACTTGATTCACCTGTTAATAAGCTGTGAGATGGTCTAAAGAACAAAGAAAATAAATCAAAATCTGATGGTATTTATTTTAGATGAAAGCAAAATATTTCAGATGAATTCAGAAAAATGAATAGCCAAGTGAAATTAATTCTGCTCGTTGTGGGAACACAGCAGTAAAGTAGTAACAGGCCAGGAAGGGCATCAACAAACGCCAGGAAGGTTATTTTCACAACTTGCTTACCTAATAATGTTTAACACTGAAACCAAACGTAAGAGAGTCATGAGAGAGACGTTCTGCGTTATTCCACGTAAGCAAGTAGGGTCTGTAAGTAGTATAAAGTTACTGACTTGGTCATCCCGCACAACAGCTTGTTAATACAGTAAATACGCAAATGCAGCCTTACATTGCAGGCTGTTTTACAGGGCTCTGTCTGTCTGGATTGTGGAGGGCTGGAGGACAAGGGCAATTGGAAAGGGTCTTAATAAAATGTATTACTTACGAAACCGAGCAGGACCCTGCGGGGCCTTCCTGGGTACAGAATCCCCTGTCCGTGTCCCTCATTTCTTATTTGTAGGAAAAAAGGCTTTAGGTTCCTGAGGCCTTCCGTGAGTTACCAAAAGCAGGCTCAATAGCTAATGATTAGAACAACAGTCATAGGACCCCCTAGCCTGTCTTGAAGGGACGCAGATAACAATCTGATCCATATCTTTGAGTTGTTCTGTAGAAACCAAGGCCCCCACCCAGATGGAGGATGGTGACTATGCGCTGACAGCAAGGAGGGAGGCCCCAGACTGGTTGGAACCAGAAGACTGAGATTTCCAAAACATCACCCTGTTACCTCTCCACCAACCAATCATAAGAATGTCCACCAGCTGATTACACATCCTCAGACTCTCCTTCCAACACTGTCTTTAAAAACCTTTGCCTTTAAGCCGTTTGAGCATGAGCTTGCCTGTTCTCCTTGCTTGGTGCCCTGCAATAAACTCCTTGCTTTGCTGCAAACAACCCGTCAGTTTGGTTTTCTGTGCTGTGGACACACGAGACTTTGTTCAGTAACACTTAGCTTCAAACACAGTGGACATTCAGAAATTCTTTAAATTGACAGTGAAATTATTTCTTGAGTCAATCTGATCTAAAACACAACCCACATCAATGTGCATAAAAACAAAAAAGCAAATGAAGCCTACAGATTTTACTGTCTTGATACAAGATAAAAAGCCCTGCTTGTACCAGTTGTCCTATGAATCAGTCAAAATGATTCAACTAATACATGCTTACCTACTGGGATGCTATGCCGAATATTTATAGTAAGCATTAGCATAGTGTCCTAACAGAGGAAATAACTGATCACAGATGACCAAGCAGTTTAAAGTAAAACCACCTATTCTAAGGGAGCAAAACTTGCTACCCCAAAATGTTTCTTTGGCATGCAGATTATTTTGAGCTGAAAACAATCCAGGCCCATAAGACTTAGGAAGAAACTTTGATCTTTCCTCCTAGCTGCCTCAAGAGTGTAGACAAGAGCTGTTCCAGGAAGGAAGTCATCACCACAGATAACTATAGTATGAACCAAGTATGCAGACTGGGAGGAACCTAGCAAAGTCTGTTTGTTAAAATTCTTATTGTCACCTACTGTCTGTGCGTGGTCTAGCAAACATTTATTTACCGATCATTTGCTTTTCCATCTTTATGTGAATTGCCTTCCTCCCCTCAGAAGTCCCAAACCACTACCCCTAACATCCTCTTTTGCCTTTAGTTGAAAATGCTGTATAAGGTGTGGGACTCAGTCTCTCCGATTATACACATGCCATTAAATTTTTGTTTGACTTTCTCCTGTTGATTTGGTGCATATGAATTTAATTCTTAGACCAGCCAGAAAAACCTAGAAGGGCAGAGGGAAATTTCCTCCCTGACACTAACAAGTTCAGGATATTTCACTTCAAAAACAAAGTATCCTTACCAAACAAAGGTCAAATCAATCCTCAGGTTATATGGGCTCAAACTGTGTCTGAAAACAATTTACAAGCGATGTAAACACATTTCCTGCAAACTTGTGGCCCACGTTTATTAACCTTGTTTCATAGCTTTGGCTCCATTAGTGATTATCACTCCTGTGCATTAGAGAATTACAATCAAAGTTCAAGTCCTTCATTTCACAGACTGAGATAAGAGACCTGAAAGCAGTTTCTTCAAGGCTAAGCAGTGATGTGTGTAACAGATCTGAACCTAACCCTCCTCTTTAACACCTGTGCCTTGTCTTTTTCAGTATTTAAGTCACTTGTAAGAGTTGTGAGTGAAAAATGTTGCCTGCCATGTCAGTAAACAAGGATGCTGCAGCCATCCAGCTACTACAGACGCCCCAAGGGAGCCCTGAAGGAACTCGGGATGGAGACAAAGGGCTGCCAAGCCCTCAGCTACTGCAGCCACCCCAGTGCACCCAGAGGGGCCTCGGGATGGGAAAAAACAGAATACTGCTCCAGATAGCTAAAGTGCATATCCAAGGAATGACTTCAATGAGCCCAGGCTCTTGCATCTTCCTATACACAGAAAAGCGCTAAGTTCTTTACCCTGAAATATCTACTTTTCTTTGATTAGCAGTAATCTTTTGATGTTCTGACTACCTGGTCTTTGTTGCAAAAACTTTTGTGTATTCTGGCTCCTCCCTTATCTCTTCAGAGCAGTCCCTCTGTCTCCTGGGCTTGAAGGCTTCAGAAGGTCCACCAAATAAAACATACTTCTCAACTTTGAGGTTGTGCTTTTTTTTTCTTCCCCAGTCAACAAACAGGGTGATAAAAGGGTCAGGTTATTGCTATTTCAATTGCCAGTTGCAGATTAATGGACAGAATCCTAACTTAACATGAAAACAAATAACATTTCATTTTGTGATCTCCTAAGGTTAATAAACAAACAACAAAAAATCAGAAAGGCAATACATTTAAATCTGCCTATTCACTTTATTTACGCATAAAGAAAAACTAAACTGGGTAAACAGTGAATGTACCTTATGGTGAATTTCACTACAAGTAATGAAAAGATCTCTCCGGTTAAACATTGTCTCTAAACCATCATGATTAGAAATCATTTTAAAAATACTTTCCAGGGACGTCTTTCTTCTTTCTATAGACGTCTGGTTTGATTACTCATTTTCTTCAATTTAATTTTTTCCGGCTTGTTTTCAGTTGGAATGACTTTTCAGAAAAGTGGAACAGGATAGAACACAGACAGCAGCACATATCTGTAGTAGGCCTGGGGTGATTAGGAGACTGGGGTACCGGGTACGGATGCTGGGAAAGGTACGGAGAAAAATCGAGATCTCTCTGCGGCGCAGAGCGCACAGAAGAGCACCCCCGGGGCTCAGCAGGCGAGCCCAGCAGGCGCGCCAGAGCCCCCTCCCCCAGTGCCAATCCCACCCCACCCCGAACTAGAGAAGGGGGATCGCGCATCCCGCCGGGGGTCACCGGGCCCTCGCAGGCTGCGATTGGACGCGCCGCTGCCAGGCACCCGCCACAAACACAAACGCTTGTGCGAGTCGAGGGCTTTAGCTTTTCTGCGTCCTCTCCTCCCCTCCGCGCTCCACGCCGGGTCTCTCTCTGCAGCTTGCTTTGGCTCCTTAGGACGGCGTGAGAGTTCCCGAAAACCTCGCGTCGCCGCCGCTTCGCGCCGCTCCTGCCCCAGCCTCTGCGCCTTCTCCCGAGCCCTCCGCTCCCGCCATGGGGCCAACGTGGGGCCCCTAAGAGTTGCCGCCTCTTAGCCGCGCGCTCCCTGGCGGGCCCGAGCCCCTGCGGGCGGGATATGGCTTAGGGCGCCAGAAGGGCCAGCCTAGAGGTGACGCGAAGGGGAAACGACGGCTCCCGGGGGTAAACGAGGCCAAACAATGAGTTTCCACAAGGAGGACGGAGTGAGCAGCCTGTGCCAGAAGGCGCTGCACATCGTCACAGAGCTGTGCTTCGCGGGCCAGGTGGAGTGGGAGAAGTGCTCCAGCATCTTCCCCCCGGACAGGGGCAGCCAGGGCGGCGGCAGCACAGGTAACCGGGGGAGGGCTCCGCTCGCGACCCCGCAGCCCCCCGGGACTGGCATGGGCTCCGGGCTCCCGGGTCCGGCGCCGGCCGCGCCGCGCCCGGGCATCTTTGGGATGCGGCGCCTTCCTGTCCTACCTCGCTCCTTCCTTCTCCGCGCCTGGTGACTTTGCGCGCGTGCTGTTTGGGTTTTGTCTCCTCGTCTCCGTCTGCCGGGCTTCTTCCGCGTCTCTGGTCCGCTCCTCGCCAGCCGGCACCGTCTCTCGCTCCCAGGCGCCCGCACCCCCCTCTTCCCGCGCTCTCCCACGCTTCCGATCGCCCTCCCGGAGCCGAGAGGCGAGCGCGGGCGGCGGCGCCGGGACGGTTCCCCGAGCGCTGCCCGCGGGGGCCGCTCGCCATCGGACTCCGGCTGCCCTCGCTCGTCCCGGGGAAGGGACCGGGCCGGAGAAAACGTGCTTGGGCGCCAAGAACCGCCAAGCAAACGGGGCTGCCTTGGTTCCCCGAGAGCAGAAAGGATCCCGATAGGGGCAACCCGCGACCGCAAACTGTGGAGCATGTGCCGGTGCCAGAGCTCTTTCACGTAATACATATGATTTTCCAGGGCTTCGTGATGCCTTTGGCGCAACAGCAGGGATTACTTCCATTTTTTTGAGGCGACAAGTAAGGCTCAGCGCAGATACATAATTAAGTGGGAAGACGGGGAGGAGGTTATAAATCCCTTCCATTCACGCGCTCATACGCATCCCAACACACAGGCATCCTCTCTGCCCCTTCAGGAAACTTGCCAAAACCCTGAGTGGGCTCAAGAGCACAACGAGCAGCAGAACTCTGGAGGCGGAAAGAAGTCTCAGGTGACAGGTTTTTCTTAAAGAGGGTGGGGGGCGTATCAGAGCCAGTGTTTTGGTCATGCTCGGGGGAGAGGCGATTTGTGCAGCCTGTTGTGCTGTGGACGCGGGCGAGATGGATTTCGGGAGCTGCGGGCCCCGTGGTTTCAGGAGTCCCTTGTGAGAGGGTCACTTGTTGCTTCGGGAGACAAACTGGCTTCAGATTTTCGTCATCGGGCTGGAAGGTTGCCATTACTTCTGTAGTGCCTTGTTTCTTTCTCTCTTTGCTCTCCTGTCATTTTAGGACCGCGGCGGCCTTGGTGGGTTAAGGGTAGCCAGGGCAACAAGTAGAGCTGGACCTCAGCTCAGTGCGCAGCGCGACGGTGGAAAAGCCTGCGCGTTGGGAAGGAGGCGAGGAGCCCACTGTCAGTGATCCCCCAGCCGCCGCCACCACCAGAGGCAAAGGGAGAGGGGATGGAGGTGGGGAATCGGTGTGGCTTAGCTTTTACATACCATTATCTAGGTGGAATATCTGCCCTTGTGAAAAACCTCTGATCATGGCAACAGGAACCAAGAGAAGCTTCTATCTGCATTTGGCAGAACTGGAGAAGATGCCCTGGAGTGGAATGATGCATAATTGCTGCAGTGCATGTGCTGAGAACTTAGACATTTTGTGAATCGCAACAGACAATGAGCTTTTTTCCATTTGTTCAGTGGGTGTTACATTCCTAGGAAGTTATGAAACTGTATTCGTGGAAGGGGCTGAGTGAACACTGAGTATACGTGTCATGTGTACAGCTGCTAAGCATGAGGTAAACACTCCAAATAGTGAGAACTTAAAGTCCTTTGTGATGATGGAATAAGCTCCTGTGAAATGCCTTTGATGATACGCGCGCTAAAGATAAGACTCGGAGACAAAGCTGCAGTGGAAGAAATGAGAGTATTTAAGTTTGAAGACCTATACGTGGTCGTTTAATAGTTGATGCTGTGGATAAAAGTACTGATTTCCACCCCACACCCCCTCCTTCGTGATCATACACCAAGGATTGATTTCCTGGGTCTCGAATTGACTGATAATGAAGAAAATTTGAAGATTGGAAACCAAATACTAGCTCCTAAATCTTTTATCAATACACAACTAGCAGTTTGAGGTCAAACAATATATGAATTGTCTGAGCTTGTCAAAAGCAGAAGTAGTTGTAGCCCTAATTCCTCTCGGACTTCCCCTTGAGAGCAAAAAGTGGGCAAAAAATAGCCTAAAACAATCACATGGATATTTTTTCATCCTTAAGGGAAAATATATGCTATTCAAATAAGGTATTTGATTTAATATAAGACTATTTATTGAATGGTTATCACTAGAAAAGACATTCTACAAGATTGTCTAAGATATAAAGAGGCATAAGATTGATTTACATTCTCTATTTGTAAATTTGTACAATCATTGAAAGTAAAATACTCTAATCTGCAAATAAACTCCCAATACCAATAGAGAGCTATGAAATGGATTAAAGATTAGTTACCAAATCTTAACTTACAGTAATTAGCCACCCAGCCTCACTTTGTTCTTTAAAGTAGGTTTTTTTTTATAACATATGCACTTGTGCCCTTTATTAAAGATCCCTACATAACATACTTCCGGTAGGTGGTCCTACTTGTTTGTTTAATGAGAAAGACATAGTTGTAGGAGGACATGGACATTGAATGGTACAGTGGTTTTTTTACTTTAAATGTCTGTCAGCACTGCCTGCCCAGATGGTGTCAGTTACCCCAAAGGTGCGGTGACAGCTGCAGGTTTGCAGATTGTGTATATTTTTAGATTCCTTCACATAGGGGCAGAGGGAAAGAATGTCAGGTACAGTCCTCCCTTGGTATCCATGGGGTATTTGTTCCAGGAGCCCCTACAGATAACCAAAATCCATGATGCTCAAGTTCCTTATATACAGTGGTGTGGTGTTTGCATATAACCTAAAGCCACATCCTCCCATATCCCTGAACTCATCTCTAGATTATTTATAAAACTTAATGCAATGCAAATACTATGTAAATAGTTGTAAATGCAATGTCAATAGTTGCCCATAGGTGGCAAATTCAAGTCCCGCTACAGCAGTGTTACTGTCTTGAGGATCAAACAAGCAAATTGACAGATCCTCTGCTTTAGTAAAATTTATGAAGCTTAACTGCAGATGACAACACCAGTTAATTTACTCTTTTGGAATAGTTTATTAGAGACTATTGAAGGCATCATTACTAGCACACTAGAAAGTTCATCATATGGAATTTCTTTGGAAAATCAAATTTTTGCAGTCATTCTACCACTGATTCTCCCTCTACCCCTAAATAGATAGTCTACCCACTAAGTCATTAACGTACAATATGATTTAGTATTAGAATACTTAGGGAAAATACAGAATAAGCAATTGGCCTTAAATGTACTGTGATGCATTATACATAATAGTTTTTGAACTGGATTTGAGTTCATTTCCGGTCAGAATTTAATTGCTGCTCCATATCCAGATGCTTATGAGGTTTTCGGAAACCATGGTGATTGAAAGACATACCGCATAAATGCAGCTGATCAAACCCACCTAAGCTCACAGTCACATCACAGCTGTATAGACCTAACCATGATTTAAATATTTTAAATAAACTTTTAATTCATCAATGTTGTAAATTTGCATTTTTACACTTTTAATTTGGTACTGAGAATTCTAAAATAAAAATTTAAACACATTCTTCTAAATTCAGATATATGTTCTTCAGTTTCTTAGCTGTGGGGACAGGTAGGTGTATGGCAAACAATTTCATTGAAGTTACTGGACTAATAAGAAAAAAGACGGCTAAGTAAAAATTTTAATATTACATCATGATTTCCCCCGAGAATAAGTCTACCATAATTGTTTAAAATGAGGAGGGGGCTTCATAGGATTTTTTTCCTACAAGTATAAAGCAAATGATTACATAATTAATTTCATTTTTTTGTGTCTGAGTTTTACACATTCTAATGATTGTATGAAGAATTACAATTTAGAAACTTAGTAGAAAGTTTTCCTTGAGACTTACAGGTCTGAAACCTATAGTTGAACCACAAAGAATTCAAAACTATCAGCCCATCTGAAGAGCTATATGCCCTAGAGGGTTTTTTCTTCCCAGACATTGATACTCCACTGAAGAATGTCCAGTTCCTACTACTTCCAGTCTCATTTTTATGTGATCATCAATGCACATTATTCTTAGTCTCATTTGCTTCAAAGGGAAATAGACAACTCCCTTGGCTTCAAAGGCCACGCAGGTATCAGCAAACATCTATTATTCCTCATTCTGAGATGTCAATATTTTGGCAGTATTGACAGGATTTTTTTTTTTTTTTTTGCCGTAATCTTTCTCCCCCTTAAGACAAGTTGAGACCTATATTTCCTCTTTATATGAGCTGTGAATCTCTGAAATCTGATTCTTTCAAGAATGATTTAATATACAAAGTATATAGCTGTCCATTTCATTCTGATCACATTTTCTTTAAAAGCTAATCATCATTGTAATTTTGTTTTATGGAAAGAAAAAAAAAAGGCCATTATTTGGGATACATCTGCATTCATTTACAAATTTTTTTGGTACAAGATTATGGCAGAAAATAAACATTATCATAAATGTTTAATAAATGTCCAATGCCAATTAAAATAATCTATACTTTGAAAACATAATTGTGTTCTGATCTACATTTTATTCTGCTAATGGCATACATGTTAATTCAATAGACTAAACTTTTTAAGGGAAGTGGCTTATTTACTGTTTTATCCTCAGTGCCTGGAAAAACCTGTGGCTCCTTTAAGAATCTCAATAAACATTTGTTGAATGAATGAAAGAATGAATAACTAATTAACGTGTTTATCCTCAAGGAGCCTCAGTATACTTATTTGTATAGCAATGGGTGCTATTTAATAATCTCCAAATCCATTCTGAACCTAAATTGTATATATTTGTATCTTTGTCTACAGCGTCCAGTACGTATCCTATGTAGATATGCCTACCAGGTATTTAGCTTTCTGATAATGGCAAAAATTAGAGCACTCGAGGCATTTAAAAGGTAGGATATAATGGTCAACATACTCATGAAAAGGCAATTGAACATCGTGTGGATGTCCATTGACTTTCCTCAGAGTGTGTTCAGGTAGGACTATGATCCATGGCTAAATTTGTAAATGTTACATAATAAAGGTATTGAGTTTATTAAAGTTCTAGAAAAGTGGGAATATCTGTTTAATACATCCATTTACAATAGTAAAAGAGAACCTTGTTAGTTTGCTTAAGTAGAAAGTAGCATGGGAGAAATAATCATAATCATTATTCAAATTTCTGTTAGTCGTTACCGTTAGAACAAGAAATCATCATTTTGCAGTTTTGAAAACTAAGGGAGGAGAAGTTAACAGCTTCCCCTCAAATCACACCTCATTAGTGATTTAGCTAGGATAAGAACTCAGGGCTTCTTAGATCCTGTCCTAGGCTCAACAAAAAGTAGGAATAATAAGAGATCCTGGAGACACTCGTGGTGGTAAAGGGCAATGGAACAAATGTTTGTAAAGAAAGGCTTTTTATTATTGTGCTATTGACTATAATTAGTGGCATATTGGGAGGTATCAATTAGATTTCTCAGTGTGCATTATGACCCAAATCCCCAATTTTTTTTTTTGAGGCTTGCTGTCATCCAAATATAAGACACAATGTTTTCATTGTGTATTTACTTGAGTATATGCCTGCATATGCGCTTAAGTGTGCACTAGTGTTTACTCATATTCTTGGCCAAATATAATTGATTTGTTTCAACCTTAACATCATGTAAACAATTTTGGTGTGCTTGAAATGTACAACTTTGAACTCATGTAATTAGCAATAGAGCTCTTTTTATACATTCATTAAAAAGCCTATGGTGAAAACAGATGAAAACTCAATTATCAGCTAAATTGTTTTTTGATAATTTAAAATTAGAAAAATAATTTATTAAAATCTCATCCGTTTTATTTTCCTACTATATTTTGACTAGGTTATGTAATTAGCAATCCATATTATTATTAAAATTCAACACTATGAGGCATTGGAGACAAAATACTACAATGGAAAAGAGCTGAGAGTCATTTGTTCAAAGGTCCCGAAGTATAATAGTATGGATGTTTCCAAGAAAATAGACCTCCTAATGAGGAGTGTTACTATTAAAGGTCAATGAATTATTTTGTTTGTTTCTAATCTGTACAATAGCAATTTCCTCTTTTGGTGGAATGCCCAACACTGACCAAGTTTAGAAACTGAATCCCTGACAGAAGAGATAGCTGCTGCTTATTATCTAAATAAGGTAATTTTTTTCCCTCATAATTTAATTACCCTAAGTGGCCACTAAAGCTGTAAGAGCTGACATTAAACATGGCTTAGGTAGACTATCAGAAAATATAATACTACATGTGTATAATATGTAACACAGTATACACACGCGCACACGCTCCTTCATGGAATGGTGCTGTGATGGCCTAAGAGCTAGAAGGCAGCATTATCAACAAGCGGTGGTGAGAGGAAAAAGGAACTGATATTAACCTTTATTTTTCACTCAGATGGATCCCGAAGTGTGTTATGATCTACTGTTTAATTTAACATTCTGTTATTGAATAGAGAACATTACAGTCAGTTTTAAAAGCCTTGTAAATATCAGCTTGTCCATACTGCAGAATGATTTTAATTAAACAATGAAGACTGTTATTTTCTCTTCAGTCTCCATTATTTCCTTAGTTCTGTTTCAGTAGTCACAGATTTATAGTCACAGACAAAGCAATATTAAGAAGCCTATTATCATCTCAAATATGTTATAGTATGAGTTGTTAATGTGAGAGGTGGTTTTAGTATTATACTTTTATTCAACAAATAGTTATTCAGCTTGTACCATGTGAAAACCACTGTGCTGGACATTAAAATGTCCTGGTACTAGTAATTAACTGTTGTGCATAGCTGTTCAAGTTAATGTAAAGGTGGAATTGATATACAGTCACAGATTATAAGTCATTACTCAATTATGAATATACATAAAGATTTTAAAAATAAATTTGGATATTTCTTTTTTATTTAAATAGCTTTATATTTTATTTATTATTATATTATTTAATTATTTTATTTTGGTGGGGGGGAGGTAACTAAGTTTGATTTATTTTTAGAGGAGGTACTAGGGATTGAACCCAGGACCTCAAGCATGCTAAGCCAGTGCTCTACCTCTTGAGCTATAACCTCTCCCTGGATATTTTAATACCATGTCTGGTACCATACTTGATACCATGTTTCATTGAATCTAAGATGTTGTTAATTATAAGATGCACCATTATTTTATATGGTATGAAAAAGGGGAAAAGAATGTTGTAAATGAAATTATGGCTTGATGCTTTCTTATCACATAGAATTTTTATTTTATACCTTACGTTTAACTGGCTATTATTTTGGTCTTCTGTTATGGGTGTCAGAATTACGCCCTATTATAGTAACACCGTATGAAGAGTATGAGTAAGTTAACTGCAAAGATAATTAAAACTTTTCACTTTAGAGGCAGCTTTCCTCAGCTTTCTTTGAATAAGAGGTGCTGATCTGAGTTTTATGACTGCTCACTCTCTACAGAATGTTGCCATAAATGTGATCAGTCCTCAGGCAGCAATGGAGAATCAACCAAAGAAACAAAAGGCTTGGAATAGACATGAACTGAATTATAATTTCAGATTAGTTCAGAAATAACTTTTTGGCACATTTGAAAAAATTAAAGAACTAGAATTCTAAAATTTAAAAAAGTGATACAGAAAAGACACAGGATTATCAACTAAGGCAGCAGGAATTAGAATTGAAAGCACACCAATTGGTCTGTTCTTTCCTGCATCGTTATCTGCATGGGTAATAGGTAATTAGATCTAACAGAATGTACAATCCATGGTGATCAAGACTGTGCAAATGTTATGACCTAATCATATACTTCAGCAAAGTTCTATTTTGCTAAAAGTTTGAGGAATTGGCATTTTTTTGGCTTACTGTTTTCTGATGAAAGTGGTCTTTTTAGTGTTTTCAGAACTATGTCACTTTTTTGAGATATTAAGACATGGTAAGAGTGACATCTTTATAGCTAAAAATGGGTCAGAGCTATCAAGTCAGTCAGACAGACAGATGTCTATAGATAGTGGTGGAAACAATTATCCATATATGCCAATGTGTGTGATGAAACCAGAGTTTGAGCAATTTTAAATCTGATTATTTTTGAATGTAATCTAATTTTTGTCAATTTCATGAACTGTGATTCTTACTGAGATAATCACTCAATGAATGGCATATAATGGATTCTCTTTGATTATCCAGAGACATTGAAAGTCTGTGCTAGAGAGATCCTATTCCTCCAGTTTGCTTATTACAGTGGGTAACATCAAAGTCTTAGTGGAGAAGGCAATCCATGCATATTCATCACCCTGGCTCCCCAGTGGCTGGCCCCTTTCCTCCGGTGGCCTTCTCCTCCTCTCTCCGTTACCTTGGCTTTTATGGTCATGCCCAAACACTTGTCAACAGTGCTGTGTTAGAAGTATAAATTCAGATATCCCAATCTCCAACCCAAACCTGCTGTGCTTTTCTCTCTCTCATTGGGAAACTTCATGCACTTTTCTACTTCCTTGTGAATTCCCTGTCAATAAATACGGTGTTGTGCTTAGCATACATCATTTCATCCTTGCAATCACTTTCTTTTGAGTTTTATCACATTCGCCTGAGAGGGTAGGGGGTTCTCATTCATGGATAAATCAATCTTCTTCTCTGCTCATACACCAGAGAAACTGAAAATTTAGGAGATTTTAAAACCAAGAAGACCGGTATCATTCTTAGTCTCCAATTTTCAAAAGAACCCTCAATTCTGACCAGACATCCCATGTTTTCCTATTCAGTTTTCTCCTGTTCTCTAAAGTTCAAACTTTTCCCACTCTATTAAATATTTCAGATTATTCCCAAAGATCCCAAAATAAGTGGCTGTTGATCCTAACTCGTACTTTGTAGAGAACATTATAAACAAGAATTCACTTGACTTCCAGCCTATACCTATAAACTTACCTGATTCCAGAACCATCTCTTTCCTACAAGGAAAGAAGTGATCCAAACCGCTCACCTTTGCTTCAGAATCCATCCATTGTCACCTTTTATGAGACATTACAATTAATCTTTCACTCTGCTTAATTTCATATCTCTTGGCTACTCACTCCATTCCATAAATTTTGAAACATGCTAAAATATATTGCACATACTAATAAAAACACCTCCATCAATTTCATGGGCTGCTCTAGTGCTGTCTCCTTCCTCCTTTCCTAAATACAGGTTCCTAAAGGAACTATCTTCATTCACAGACTCCAATTCCTTACTCCTATTTATCCATTAAATGGCGTCAATCTGGTTAACACAGCCTCTGCTTCACTAGTCTCGTCGAATTCACTAATGACTTATTTGTTCAAGTTAATGGTTACTTGTCAACTCTTGTTTTAATTAAACTTATTTTAACTTTTTATACTGCTTACCACTTCTTAAAAATACTCTTTTCCAGACTTCTATGAAAACACGGTGATCTCATTTTTTTCATACATCTGCTCTTTCTTGGTCTTCAATGTGCATTCTTTGTTCCTTCAAGTTCTCTGTCTTTCAGTATTGGTGCACTCAGGGTTCTCTGGAGTTTTTAATCTTCTCTTTCATGGGTTCAGATTCTACTATTTGAGAAATTCCTCCAGTTTTATCTTGAGTGGCAATCATGTGTGACCAACACCTTATTCAAAATTTCTGCTTGTGTGAACACAAGTGCTCCCACCCCAGTTCAGCTAAAGGTGAAGTCCTGGTTTTCCTTACTTTAGTCCTGTTCATCTCCCAGCGAGTCCTGTTCTGGTCCTTCAATCTTTATACTTCTTCCCTAGAACTTTTAATTTCCCAGTTATCTCCAGAAATCTATTATTTTTCTCATTTCAGCAACCCTTGTTCAGAGCCACTGTGATCTCATACGGATGACTACCATAATCTGTTAACTAATTTTCCTTTTCTAATCTGGCCTCCACTCTTCTGCCTAGCCAGAATATTTCTGAAGTATATATCCAACCATTTCAAAACCTTGACTTAAAAATGTTTCTGGGACTGCTTATTTTAATTTGAACTAAGTCCAAACTCATACCATCCCCCATGTCACAGTTAAATGTTGAATCATAATCATAAAAAAATCATTTTAGACACTTTGATGAATTTTGATCTCACAGATCCTCCCTTCATCTTTTGATAGTCAGATTCTTAGTAAACAAATTTTGTTGAAAAAAATAATCATAAAGACCTAAGAATTAAAGTCTTGGTTTTGTTTTTTAAAAATATTTTTAAATAATTAGTCATGATTGAAGTAATAAGCAATGTAGAACTATGTAATACAGTAAGCTTGTTTTTATAATTTTAGTTTTAGTTTTCTGGGTAAGATTCTAATTCATAGAAGTTCTTTTACTTTTTGCTGTTGTAGGGAAATCCCTTTCCCCCTTACTTTGCATTTCTAGATGGAAGGAGCTACAAGAGAGGAATAATCATAGAATCTTGGCCCATCCCATCTCTAAGAAATGACTTATCTATTTCTTCCTTTTTTGGGGCATAAGCTTGATACCCTCAGGAAAGAACTATTCTCTACTCTTCATTATAGTAAACCTTACAGGGTCAAGTGCCCATGGGGAACACTGATGGTTGTCCAGCCAGGCCTGTGACTGTACGGGCAAGTCCACAGTTAATTCAAGGTGATGTGCTGGCAAGTTCACTTTCTGATAGACCTAAGATGATGTTTCCTGGTATTTTAATCTCTACCTGTGTCTCTCAGTTGTTCTGAGCACAAATGGGTAGGAAAATAGAATGGTATTTATTAGCTTCTGAAACATTAATATTTACTTAGAAATTTTGGTCTCCATTATAAACAAATTCATTCCTTTCAATGCCATACATACAGCAGTAGAATCACTTTTCTTCTTAGTGATCTGTGAATCAGCGTTCAATTCATACTCAATCCATACCCACGCCTCTTTTCCCCTAGGTACTCTTGTTTAAAGAAAAAAAAGATCATTGATAATAGTGGCAACCCATTGTTGTACTTATTATGCAAATTATGATGCTAAATAATTTACATACATTTTCTATATAAACCCCACAACATTCTGATGAAATAAACATTCCCCTATTTTACTGAGACTGTTATTAAAGTCCAAACAATTTGCCCAAAGTCACACAGTGGTGGAGTTGACATTTGAACCCAGGTCTGAATGGTTCCACAGTATGTTATACCATTTTCCTAGAATAAGGATTTTTGCATATTTCCTTCATATCGCTCAATTTTTAGTTATCCAGCCACCTTGAAATTCACAGGCATTTGCATATCTTTTCAGATACTTCCCAAAGTATGTATTCAGTAGCTCCATAAATGTTTTTGAACATGTGATACACACTGAACACTAAAAATAAAAAGGAATAAAGGGAGTGAGTGTATTGGTAGGATGAGAGCATTTGGAGAGCAAAATATGTAAACATCCACAATTCCTTATCCCCAATTATGAAACCTCCAAACCTCTGGAAACTGAAAATTATGTTGTAAATTATCCAGTTTGGCACCAGCACCTTACCTACATTGGTTTGGCATTAAGCTGCCTACAGTTTCAGTTTCAGATTCAGTGTGACTAATCCGTACATTTTATTACAGATATATTAATGTATTTGGTTACTAGATGTTACCCTAGATAATGTGTACCCTACTACCTTTCTGATATCCAAAAGCAAATAATAATAATTTTGAAACACATCATGTGTCCAACATTTGGGATAAAGGCTTTTAGGCCAATGAATCATTACAGCACTCGTGCTATGGTGGTGGGTGTGCTTTAAAAGCCCTTAGAACAAAGGAGAACGGGAGAGCTTCAGAGGAGAGGTGCTACTCGGTCTAGTTAATGAAGCATGAATGTAGATTTGCCAGGCAGCCAGATGAGAGGAGAAAATGCACTGGAGCTGCTTGAAACAGCCTGAACAAAATCATGAGAGAGTAATTAGTGATCAGGGGAAGGAGAGTGGCAGAAGAATGGCATTGGATCAATAGTCAAATCAGAAAGACACTGAGAAATGCCATGCAAAGTTTGGATTTGAACCCAGATGGCTAAGGGGTGACCTGGGAAGATGTCAGTCTTAAAGAGGTAGGTTGACCATCTGAGTTGCCAGACTATGACAGTTTATTCCCACTACCCTTGTATGGTTTATAGTACAGCCTTTCACTTTCAAAAGTGACTTGACTTGAATGAAATATTTTATGACCCACGTTAGTGAGAAGGGAGGTGTGATATTGTGTGTATATGTATAGCCTTTGTCCACAGTTCCTGACTCACAGCTCCCAGAACCCTTGGAATTTCCTTAGTGATGAGAGTCATAAAAGCGTCCTGTTAGGTTGATAAGGTGACTTTTGGACTCAACCTAAGGAGAGGGACTGGCTTCCAGCAGAATCAACCATATGATTAGAGGTTTGGAATTTTCCTTCCCACCCTTGCTACTAATAATCTCCAGGGGCGGGAGGTTGAATCAGTCACCAGTGGCCAGTTATTTACTCAATCATGCCAGTGTAATGAAGCCTCCATAAAACACCAAAAGGATGGGGTTTGAGCACTTCTGCGTTGAACATGCAGACATTTGAGGACATCATGCTTTCAGAGGGCATGGAAACTCCATGGCCTTTTCCCATGCATCTCTTGCATCTGGCTGTTCTCAGTTATATCCTTTTGTAATAAATTGGTAATCCTTTTATAATATATCCTTTTATCTTTTTGTAATAAACTGATAAATAAGTGAGTTTCCTGAGT
This sequence comes from Camelus ferus, assembly GCF_009834535.1. Taxonomy (NCBI): domain Eukaryota; kingdom Metazoa; phylum Chordata; class Mammalia; order Artiodactyla; family Camelidae; genus Camelus; species Camelus ferus. The sequence continues at coordinate 442,666 of NC_045729.1, forward strand.
TCTGTAAGCTGCTCTGGCAAATTAATCAAACCCAAAGAAGGGGTTGTGGGACCCTCCAGTCGGTAGCTGGTTGGTCGGAGAAGAATCTGATGCTACCTGTGGGAGGGTAGTCAGCAGAACGGAGTGGAAAGAACATGCAGTTGGTGTCCAGAGAACTGTTAGCGGTGTGGGGACTCCCCCTCCCCCCACTACACACAAGTTGAAACTGGGTCAAAGAACCTAAAAATGGGAGCATTTCAGTCATAGACTGAAAACTACTTCTCTCTTTCTTCTAACCCACATTGTCCAGCAGTTTCCTTATGTCTTGGCTTTGGCTCCAGCTGGGCAGAAGTTAGTTTGTGAAAGAAGTTAATTGAGTTAAAATGTCCAGGAAAATCTAATGTAAGTGAAACTGAAAATACATGAAGATTATAAAGCCATCGTTGTAATATTTATTCTTCCATTTTAAAATGAGTTAATAATTAAGAAACACATTAATTACATATTTTTCTCTTTTCCTCAAGCTTTGATGCCAATGAATAATTTTAAAAAGTAAAAATAAACTATAAAATACAAAATACGATCACACATTCCTCATCAATGGAATATAAATGGAAAATATATTCAAGGCAGCTTCAGTAAGCAGTGGAAAAATGAAGAGAAACATTGGTGTCTATGGATCATAGCATGTCAAAATTAATTTTTATTCTTATGATTAAGGAGCAATAAAAACTTGGAATCATTTCAATTTCTGAATGGATTTGCATTAGCTGCAAATTGAGAATTTAGCCAGAACCATTTTATCTTACTAATCACGGAAATGTAAATTGAAACAACCTATCATTTCCCCATCAGATCAAGATTAAAATACAGCAATATTTCTCCAAAATTGTCAGAACTGGTCAATTTATATGATGTTTTATTAGTCAGTCTTTTTGGAAATAATTTAGTAAAACTAAATATGCACGTATGACCCTGCAGTTCTATCTTTAGATACTTACCTTAAAGAAACAGTCCCCAGATAGCAGGGACAAGGGGACAAGAAGGTAGCTGTGCTGTAATAGCAAATATTGGGCATTATCCAAATATCTTTTTTGATGAAGTATTATGGAGTGCTGTGACATGAAGTTAGACCTTAAGTATTGCTGAATTTAAAAAAATAAGCAAATTGAATAAAGAAAGATGCAGTAATCATTTATATAAAAGTGTATTAAATCGTTCTACCTGGGTGCTTAGGAGATTTTTTAGTTTATTAGTGCTTGAGCCGAACAGACAGACATAGCACCAAGCTGAGGTCCGTGGTTGCTTTGCCTTGTCCGCGGGACCTCCTGGGTCTCCGGTGGTGGTTAAAGGGAACTGGGTTTGTTCTCTAGTTTGCTAGGCCTGCCGTAGCCTAGTGCCACAGACTTGGCGGCTTCAACAGCAGAAACTTACTCCCCGGAGTTGTGAAAGCTGCAAGTCTGAGATAAAGGTGTCAGAATAGCTGGTTGCTTCGGAGTCCGCTTCTCTTTGGTTTATAGGTGGCTGCTTCCTCCCTGGGTCTCCAAGCGGTCTTCCTCCTGTGACGATCTTTGTCTTCATCTGCTCTTACAAGGACACCAGTCATACTGGATAAGGGCTCATCCGTATGACCTCATTATGCCTTCATTACTAATTTAAAAGGCCCCGCCTCCAAATGCAGCCACATTCCCAGGGACCGAGATCAGGGCTTTAACATAACGCATTTGGACAGGGTGGAGGAACGGACACAGTTCAGCCGATCCCTGTATCCCTAACATCTTTATTTAAAACAAAAGATATTGGATTCATATTGGACCATGATGTTAAACAAAGTTGTAAAAGAAAAGTATAAGCTTATCTAAATCTAGAAAAATTTCCCTTCATGGGAAATCCATTTGTCTTCCGAACTTTGAGAATGCTGTAGCGCCAGATGGCTAACGTCGGTTATTCTAGGAAGGTGAAAACGAAAGTGATAGGGGGATATTATTAACATTTTTGAAAGGATTTTACTTTTTAAAACAGTTGTAGATGTGCAGAAAAATTGGGGAAGATAGTGCAGCGTTCCCATACTCCCCACACCCCCTTTCTCCTGTTATTAACGCTTTGCAATAGCATGGTACATGTCTCACAGCTGATGAACTAGTGTGGATACATGCTGACTAACGTCCATACTTTATCCAGATTTCCTTAGTTTTTACCTAATGTCCTTTTTTTTTTTTTTTTTTTTAAATTCCATCTAGGATACCACATTACATTTAGTTGTCATGTCTTCTTAGTCTTTCTGGGCTGTGACACTTTCTCAAAATTTCTTTCTTGACAACATAGGCAGTTTTGAAGAGTACTGGCCAGGTATTTTGTAGAATGTCCCTTTACTGGAATTTGTCATAAATTTTTCTCATGATTAGATTCAGGTTATTGGGTTGGGGAGGCAGACCACAGAGATAAAGCGCCATTCTCAGCACATCCTGTCAAGGGTACGACATGATTGGGCACTGCTGATGGTCACCTTGGTCACCTGGGGGAGGTTAGTATTTTTCAGGTTTCTCTTCTGTAAAGTCACACCTTTTTTTACCCCTTTGCAATGAGCATATATTAATTTGTAATTATTTTTAACTAAGAATATTTTAAACATACTTAGGTAACAAATCATTAACTAATTTTGGACTTTAGCAATTAGGAGCATGCAAGCTTATTAGAAAGGACCTAGGGAGCTTGAAAATACAGCTAACTGTGTACCTATTCTCTCTTAGCAAGGTGTTATTCTCATTTAGACCATAGAAAGCAGTTTATATGCACATATTTAACATTATTACCTGCTCAGAGCACAGGGAGTTTGCATCTTTAGATCAAAAGTGAAGCTCACAGAAGCCCTGCTTGTTCTATACAGATTCAGAGCTTCTTAAGCTTCATGACTTCAAGGCAGGTTACAGATAAGTAGCCTTCATTTTGCATTCTTGGACCCCTTTTACTGTTCCTGGAAATTATATGTACATATCATGCTTTTGTTGTACACAACTGGAAACTTCCTGGGGTGAAATTTTTCAAACATCTCCATTGTGAATTTTCAAACATAATTATTATTTCCTCCTTACAAATAGAACTTAAGTAAATTTTTGGAACTCTAAATCAGCAAACTATTACTAATACCCATAATGTAAAATTATGTCACCATTACTGCCTTATAATGTGTACTGTCAATGACTTTTTTTTTTTTTTTTTGCGTTGTAATTTTTCCAGACATTTCAGTCAGCCTGTTAGCAGTCGTTGTCAGCTTTTGTGGCCTGGCCTTGTTGGTTGTCTCACTTTTTGTCTTCTGGAAGTTGTGCTGGCCTTGCTGGAAGAGCAAACCCCTGGCTTCCAACGTCAGCACACTCCCACCGAGCGTTTCAAGTGCTCCTACTGAAGTTTTTCAAGAGACTGAAGAGAAGAAAGAAGTTAAAGAAAATGGAAAGCCAGCACTAAAAGCTATTGAGCCCGCAATAAAAATCAGCCACACTTCCCCTGATATCCCAGCAGAAGTCCAGACTGCTTTAAAAGAACATTTAATTAAACATGCACGTGTGCAGAGACAAACTACTGAGCCGACATCTTCATCCCGGTAAGGAAGGATCAAAATAGATAAAACTACTTGTGGGGCGTGTGTGTGTATGTGTGTGTGTGTGTGTTGTATGTGATTTCCTAAGAGAGAAAAACTGAGGTGGGAAAGGAGAAAAGAAAAAGACCAACAGAAGAAATGAGAAAGACACAGGAAGCAGATAATAGAATAAGGAGGGAATGGGTGGGACAGAATAAGTAGGGATGGAGAGAGAAACTGAAGACAAAGACGCCAAATAGAGAGCAGTACCGTGAAAGGGGCTTAGGGGAATTTGAGGTCTCATTAAAACCATCTAACTAGAGATCATTGTTTATTGACTCTTTCCTTTGAAGTCTTTGCAGTCTTTCAATTTAGTTTAATTCAGCCAATCAATATCAAGAAAACAGCCAGGGATTTCATGCAATCACCCAGAAATTTACAGTCAAAACTGAGTAACAGAGACTAATGTTTAGTCTACAGTGGTTTAGCGCCTGTACCATAAACTGCTGGAAAATTTCATTGCTTATTTGGGCTCACATAGACCAAGCCCTTATCCTGGTCAGAGTATGGTAAGTTCCACAGGAGTGTCAGTGAGTATCCTGGACATACCAAGGAGTGTACACAGCAGGAGGGGAGGGGGAACCCTCCTTAAGGAGACACATTTTAAGGATGTACATTTTAACTTAGCCTGGAAAAATCAGCAGGAATTTGCTTGAATGAAAATAATTTGCTATAGTATATTTCAAATGATGTTAACTATAAAGGAAAAAAGAAGATTCTTGTAAAAAGCCATTTTTTTCTACTAAAGTATGGTCTTTAATCTTTAAAATGAAAAACAACATGTTAGTAGCAGTGTTTCTCTGATTCCCAGAATAGCAAGTAGTTTTACTCTAGGACAGGGTGAAAAATCAGTGGTAATGGGAATTAAGTGCTGTTTCCTGCTGACTAATGGACTTCCTAATCTTACCTTGCTGCCTCTAAATCAAAGATGCATTCATGCTTTTCTGACACGACTTACTTTTGTGGGTCTGGAAGTCAATCAGATTGAAAAACTGCCTGGGTCATGTTTGGTACTAGGATTGAAAGATTATTCACTGTATCTTTTATAAATAAAACAGGATTGTATCTACAAATAAATCCTTTTCTTTCTGAAATAAATTCCAGAGGAATAAGAATAATTGTTACTTTGGGATAAGGAGGATGGGGAGGTGTTACACTTTTCTCAGCTATTTAAATTTTATAACCAAGATATGCTTCATATTTAATTATTATTTTGACAAGTTTTCCTGAGCAGTGGCATCTAGGCATTTAGGTTTATTTTTGTGTGTGTGTGTGATTTTTACATCATATGGTCCAGTATACATTAATTGAAATTTATTTATTATTGATATTTAACTATAAAATAATTATCCCATGTGTCACTTTTTTTATATTTAAAGAAAAAACTACTTTAAAATTATCTCCTGTGGTTACTTGATTATCGCTGCTATTGCAAACGATGGCTAAATATGATGTTTAACAAAGCCTTAATATACTCATCAATTTCAGGGTAAAAATGTTTAAATAATCTACAGAACATTTAAAAAATATTGGTAACAGCTATGACTATGTATCAACTTAGCATTCAGAATAATTCAACTCTTTTAGTTGGTTAAGTGCACCCCACAAAAGGACTCTCAATTTATGAAAGCAAATTGAGGTAAGCTATGAGAGTAGCTTGCCATTCTTTGCTCAAATTTTTTTCGGAAACCTCAGAAAAACAAAGTACTATCTCCAAAATAGTATCTGTTGAATGTAAACATACAGCTTATCTGATGATCCCTAGCTATGGGAGAATGAAAAAATTCATACTGAGAACACATGTGTGAAGACTTGGTTTTGGATACAGAATTGGTTTCTAGAAATAAAACACAATAGGAATGACAACACATCATTCTGTCCCTGGATTTCTCAGTAATTATGTGAAATTGAAGAAATCAGAAGAAAACCTGTTTCTTTCAACCTTAAAAAACAAAATTGATTGTGCTTGTGTATCTCATATTTTCTGAGCGAAAAAGTGGAATACAAATTCATAGTTTTGCTAGAACTTTGATACCATTTCATCGGTTTCTTTGAATTTCCTTGTTTATGAGTGGCTGGGGAAGGAAGAAAAAAAATGTATAGTTTTTGAGTGCTTGCAACTTAGTCACTATGGCAGACACTCTTCCTGATAATCTTCTGGCAACCTGCATGAAATGTTATTAATTATCCCTATTACTTGTGAGTTAACTGAAGCCCAGAGAGATTTAAAACATTGCCTACAGCCATACAGCTGGTGAAAGTTAGAATTCAAATTTATCCAGATTGATGGAACACAATTTAAGAGTTAAAGCCAAGAGGATATGGTTTTTCACAACCAAAGATGGTTATGAGGTCTGCTGAGGTCAGGTAGTTGGGAGGCTGGAAAATGAGGACACCTTCCTGCTCATCCTGCTCAGTCAGAAATCTGGAATTATATGTGGTTATCATGAATGACTACAGTTATGGTTTTAATCTATTTGGCCTTGGGATGAATTCCTTGCAGAAAACTTGATTGTTCCCAGTTCTCAAAAACCTTTATCTACATTAATTACATCATCATACTAAAAATTACCTTTATATGGAGAGGAAGGGGAAATTACCAAGTTTATTATGCAGACACAGAGATTGCGGGTACATTATTATGAATCAGATTGTTCTGCTCAAATGCTAACTTTTCATTGCAGTGTAGTGAAATCAAACAACCTCCACCCCACTGCCACACACAATAAATTTAACTTTAATACTTGGTTTCCTCACCTTATTAAGATATCTCAGCTCAAGTTTGGTGTTGAAACTCCCTTTTATTTGGTTCAGACAATAAATGACAGGACATCATATTCCCTCAGGTTTTACTTGTCTCTTTAGTTAAGGGACATCCTGATTAATTAACAGCATTGCTGGAAACTGCCACATTTCCCATATTCTCATCTTGCTTTTCGAATACCTGGACAGTTAACCCCATCAGCGTACTGGCAGTCAGTCAAACAACCCAACAGGTGTCTGTGTATTTCTTACTATTAATATTCTTCTATTAACAATCTTGATTGATTGTTCATTCATCTAATAGCCTTGCTCAGTTGATATTAATGGCTAGATATGAAGGGGCAAAACCCACAAAGTGACCAGCAAGACCTCCCAGGCTTTTGTGCTTCTGTAAAATGGCTTGCTTCTAGGAAAACAAAACTTAGTCCTAAGATTCCATTGGTTCCCAAAAGCTCACTCCTGATTGGCCCATTTCTAACACCTCATTTGCATTTACCCCTAAAATTCCATTGGTTTCTGAAAGCTCACTCCTGATTGGTCCATTTTTAACACCTCATTTGTATATGGCACAAACTTAATTGAAATCTAAAATCCTATAAAAGTATATATAAACCTACAGATGGGGTCCAGAGCTTGGAGTGTTAACTCCTCTGGGCCTGCTGGCTTAATAAACCTGAGTTCTCCAACCCTCTGAGTATCCCTTGGTCTCTTGACAGGATTCAGGTTTCTGTAACAGATATAGTCAGTATATTCTGCATACTCTCCACTTTGCAAATTCTAGGAAACTAGAAAAAAAGTCACATCATAATGCAGAGAGAGAAGACACCATCTTCAATTTAAGGAATTACAAGTACAAACTGTGTGGTGGAGAATGTGGAATTAATAGAATAGAAAAATCACTTCTAGCTGAGGCATGGAGAAGGGCCATTAAACTGAGGCCACAGAAAACTAGGAATGCATCTAAATACCAATTGGAAGAGGATATGCATTCCAGATGGAAGCATTTTATGTGAAAAGACACGGAAGAGGAAATCATGCTACGAAAACACCAAGTAAATTACCTTGATTGGAAAACAGAGGTCAGTGGAGGAATAATGGAAGATAAAGTCAGCTAGTGTTAAAGTCTGGGGAGGCCTTGCAATCATGGCCAAGATGTTCAAAGTCTGTTCTGTCAAAAATATTTTCAACAGAAAAGTCCCTTGGATAAAGAGCGGTGTGTTAAGAAAATTAATTTGGCAACAATTTATAGGACACTGTAGAAAAAAGACATCTATTATGAAACTAATTTAGTAGGCCAGGTATGATCAAAACCAGGAAGTTACAAACAGCAACAAAAAGAAACCTGCGAAAAATTATAAAGGAAGAATCTCAGATCTCTTATAAAAAGAATTCAGTGACATTACAGTCATTCTAAGTCTAGTCCAAACCTATTAAAAGTCTGACAATCAAACTGTAAAAATCTAATGACACCGAGCTCCCATTATAATATTTCGGTTCCATATTGCCCCACACATATAGCTCCATGCTGCTTTGTTAGGCAGAGAACCTGCCGATTTCACTTCTGTATTGCTCTTGACAGCTAGACAAAGCACTGTAGGAACAAGAGGGTATATTTGTTGATTTAAAAAAATCAGTAAGTGAATTTGATGACTGCATCTTATCTTCCCAAGTGGATCTCTCATGGTTACCAGTTAGAAGGGGGCTTGGTCCTTTTATCATCTTGCTATAGACCTCAACTCTCTGTCTCTTTGCTTTTGCTCAGACTGCTTCCCTCGTCTAGAGTGATACCTCTTTTTTGTAATCTACTGTAAGATCTTCAAGGAAAATGCATCTGCGAGTACCTTTTCTGTCCCATTATAAGCTATTGTCCTTTATTATTTAAAGCCGTAGCTACAATCTAGCAGTAACATTGAGCTCTAGTTGTTTGCCAAACCTGAGATGCTAAGTTCTTGGAGAACAAGGCTGTATAACCTGCTTTAAGGTGCTCCTAATTTCCATCAATGAGTAGGTGCATAAAAAGCAGCACGTGGTTTTGATTGATTGATTGATTATCTCTCCACTTTTCTTCCTTAAAGACAGCATTGGGTGGTGAGGTAAACAGTGCTAATATTAAGAAGAGGTTAATGATGATACACTCCCAAGGATGAGTATAAGGACCAATTGTCTGTGTAGTCGTTAATGGTATGAAATGAGGTGACTTACAAATGGCAAAATAATTTGAGAAATTTTGTAAGTTAGCCACTGTTAGAGAGGATTCTAAGTATCTACAAAAAGTAATTAGGGGTCCTAGCGGCAGATCCAACTGAACACGAACAAAAAGCAGGACATGCAAGGAGATCATTGACTCAAGTGTGCTGATGGATTTACAATGAGCTGTGTTTGCTTAGAAAAGTAATTCTTCAAATCATTACACATAAAAGTTAGAAAGGACACTTAATATACATTGTTATAAGAGAAATGAAAAATGATGTAAAAATATATAAAACTGGATTGTGAAGTTTTCTTTAAGAGATTTTTTTTAGTTAAATTATTCTCAAGAGATAGCAAAAATTACAATTTTCATTCCAAGATATGGTAAGGAATGGGAAGTAAACTGTTACACAAAGGAAGAATTTAAAAGGTATTTAATTAGCTAAGATAGGACGTAGTGCTTGCCCTAAACAATGGGAGAACCTGTGATCTGTCTCCATGAAATAAAAGTTCATAAAACATGCTGTGCAGTTGCTTGAGGTAGTTAAATAATCTCCTGTATGAAACATACGTATTTGGTATATAAACTAACTTCCTTTCTGGAATGGAACAGCACTTCGAACCAAGGTCAGAGGCAAAACCTTACAAAATTTATCCAACTTGGAGAGTTTGTTTTCTATCAGGGAGAAATATTATCTCCTCTTTACAAACACTAATTATATGTTGATTGGGCCCTCCTTCTTCATTGTACAAATAATTCTTGGGAAGTTGGCTTTTATTGGTCACAGGAATCTTGGAGTAAATGATTTCATACAAAGTCTTAACAGACAGGTCATGAAATCCCAGCATATATTTAATATGAAGTTCATGAAAAGATTAATGATACTTAATTTCTGCCGTTATAAAGACCACAGTCTAGTAAAAGAGTTGGGGAATGGAAAACAAATCTGAGAATAGGTCATTTCAATACGCTATGTACAATATGCTCAGGGAGATGTGGATACACAAAAGGAAGGTCCCAGGGTCGGATAGGTGAACTTAGCTGGAAGACTAACATTTTCCTCCAAAACCTAGCTGAGCTTACTAGCAACATACTTCCAAGTAAGGGAAGGCCTAAGTGACACTTTGAGTGTAGAAATTTAGAGCATCCATAATTAAGGTCAAAAGACTTTATAGTGACCTAGTAGTACCAACCAGAATGTTCTTGGATTTATTATTCTAACACATTGTTATTGAGATATTTTTGTATAATTTTAGGCTTCATTTTATATTACTTCTTTTCTTATAATATAAAATATTACATTCTCAGAAATTTATTTGTAGATCAAAACTACCAAGAAATATTTCCTGACCTAATCATTTCATATGCATTCCTTTAAATATTTGCAGGATCAAAAGCAATTGCTTATCTCTTGTTATGATTTGTATATCTTTTTTTTTAACATGATGAGAGTTGAAGGGACAAGTATTTTCAGAATAACTGAACATTCACTTCATGAACTGCTATTAAAAAACAAGTTTCCTGTTAATTCTTTGAATAGTATAAAGATAAGTTACCTAAATTAGTTTCAACCATTATATTGCATAATTGAGAAGAAAACCAGTTTTTTTTTTGTCTCAACAATTTTTATTATTATAGGGTTATTAGTCATATGGCTACATTTTTCAGGGAAATTTTTAAATTAATTAATTTATTCAATAGTATTTATAGAACACTTGTTACATGCCATTTTTCTAGACATTTGATACACTTTAGGGAACAAAACTCAAAAATCCCCACCTGCGTTCTTGTGGAGAGGGACCAAACAGCATAGTAATTACATGATGTTTTAGGAGATAACAAATTCTGTAGAAAATAGTAGTGTGAAATAAAGGATTGGTAGGTCTGAAAGGGGACCAGCGTCCCAATTTAACATTTGATAATCAGGGTAGAGTTTGCTGAGAAGGTAACATTTGAGCAAATACTGAAGGAGGTGGAAGGGTGGTCCATGTGGATGTTTGGGAAGAACTTCGCGTGGGGAAGACCCTGAAGGTGGAACCTGCTTTTTGTGTTCCATCAACAGCAGGGAAGCCACTGTGGGTGTAGCCGAGAGAACAAGGTGGAGAATACTAGTAGAAAAATCAGAGAGGTAGCAGGACCTACACCATTTTGGCTTTTACTCTTGAGTAACATGGAAAGCCACCAGAGAGTTTTTAATCAGAGAAGTGCCATGATCTGACTAATGTCTTGAAAGAATTTCTGTGTTGTTTTGAGTATCAACATTGAAGGAGGCAAAAGGGTAGAAGCAGAAAGACCTCTATGGAAGCCAGAAGTGATGGTGGTTCAGAGCAGGGAGATGGTAGATCTGGCTGGATTCGAGATATATTGTGAAGATAGAACACACAGAATTTGATACATTAGGCACATGAGTAAAAAGAGAGGCGTCAAGAATGACTCCAGTGTTTTGGCCTGAGCATCTGGAACGATCAAATTGAGAAAGATGAGTGGAGTGAGTTTGAGAGCCAAGAACAGGAGATCTGGAACTATTGTGTTTAAGGATTTTGTTGGAAATCTAAGTGGAAAAATGGAGTAAGCAACTGGATAATGACTCTGAAATTCTGGAGAAAACCTGTGATACGTACATTTGGGGTCCATATAGAGATATATCAAAGAGGTGAGTGCAGATAGGAAAGAAAACCAGAGATGAATCCTGAGGTACTCCAACATTAAGACACCAGGAACAGCACAGTAGACTGATAAGGAGAGACTAGTAAAGTGGAAGGAAAGCCAGGGGTGTATAATCTGAAAGCCAAGTGAAGAGAGTATGAACAATCAGGAGTGATTAACTGTCAGGTGACTATGATGACGTCAAGGGGGGTGCGGACCATGGATTGACCCCTGAATCTAGCAATGTAGGGGAGACATCATCGACATTTTCAAGAGCGATTATGCTAGGGTTTGTATGTGAGACTAGAGTGGGTTTATATAGAATGGGAGGAGATAAATTGGACAGTGGATAAACTGTCCTCAAATCTTTGAAGGAATTTTGCTACAAATGTATTAGAGAAACAGCACAGCAGAGAGAAAGGAAGTAGGGTGAATGGAATGTTCCTTTAAGATGGCAGAAACAACAGTACCCTCTTGTGCTTATGGTAAAAATCCAACAAAGAGGCGGAATTCAAAATGCAAGAATCAAAGAGGGACAATCTCGAAAGCGACATTGAGACAACAAACTCGAAACAGAGTAAATGGAATTTGGTATACAAGTGGAGGGACTGGCTTTAGACAAGAGCATGGGTCATTCATCTAATATTGATCAGGAAGGTAAAAAATATGGGTACAAATGCTGATAAGAAGGTTGATGAGATAGTGGAAGTATGTGGAAGGTTTCTGCTCTTTGTTTCAATTTCATTAGTGAAAATATGAAGTAAATTTCCATGAACGGAGGTTGGAATGAGGAAGGTGATGGAGGTTTGAAGGAAGGTGAGAAGGTGTGAAAGTTCTTGTGAATCTAGGAGACTGAGCAACAGGAGGGTCTACAAGAGGAATGTGGTCATGGATTTCAAGTGGAACAGTGAGAGCTGTTTTGTCTGTCTCTGGTTACTTTCACTTGCACATGTACGGGTATAGAGGTGATGGAAGGTTGGATTCAACCAGGACTGATTTTTGTCCTGCAACAAAGAAGGTAGAGAGCAACATGGGAACTGGGGATATACGCATGAGTGGCTCTAATGATTAACCATGGAACTGAAGCCAGATAAAGAAGGAAAAATGATATTAAAGAACTAGGGATTGTGAAATAGTGATAGAATCAATGGATTAGAGGTTCTTGTGAGTTGGAAAAGTTGCTTGAGTCGGAGCATAAGAGGGTGTGAGCTGGAAAGAGGTGTTGATCAGAGAGAGACATGCATGAAATTGGGGTTGTGGAGAGTTTGCAGAGAAAGCTAAGGAGGAAATCTGGCTGTGTACATGGTGGTATCAGACGTAGGTAGACAACTTCACTGGCGGAAAGGAATTCAAAGAACCTAGAGGTCAAGTAGTTGGAAGAAACTTGTGCATTGCTAGGAATTAAAACAAAAACATTGTCAAGGAGAATGTTAGTGAACCAAGAGATTAAAATAATGAAAGCTTTAAAGGGAGGGATCTGAGAATGAGTAAATGACTGACAGTGAGCAGTAATGGGGATATGGTGGTTTGACTTGAGCTGCAGAGTTGGGAGCGGTGTGTTCAGGGAGGATGCTGTGAAAGTGGTGATGGAGGGCAAGAGCTACTCCACCTCTAGGTCCAGTGGAAGGGGGACTATGGGGAAAATAGCCATCACATGAGAAGGGCATAGAGGAAAAACAGTGTCCTTGGGGAAGAGCCAGAGCCAGGTTTCTAGTGAGCAATAAGGTGAGAAGAACACTTAAAGAAGAGATTAAGGATATAGAACAATTTTGTTGACATCAGAGAATAAATTAGTCTCAAAAATTCATTGTGCTATGTTATACAAGTTGGTCTGTCTTCATATATACAGCGCCCTGCACAGTCTGTGCTCAGATACCCGTGTGATGAGTGAATCGCGCTTGTCCTTGTTCCAAACTGAACAGATTTCTTCCAAACGGAAGAAAACAGGGAACAAAGATGAAAACTTAACCAGAAAATTGATACACTCTTTATATTTGAGCCTCCTTAGCTATGAAATGGGGTTATAGCTTTAATACATGTTAGTTTCTGATATAAATGTCAATATTAAGACAAGAAGAAATGAGCTCCTTGTAAACGTGTTGAATAAACAAATAAAATGCTACTAAGTATATTTTTGCTTTTCCCCATCTGATTTCTCAAGCAATATCTAAGGTAAATTTAATAAATTTTGCAAGTAAGAGTAGGGGGATGTAGGTTTCCCACTGAAGGAAGAAAGAACTGCTGGGTGCTGAGAAGTGAGCGAGTCCGAGGGCACCTGTCGTCCAGGACGTGTTCACACAGCAGTGACTCTGTGCCACAAACAGGAAGGCTAGGTTTGAGACGGTCACATCCAGAGAGTTCACTGTGGCGTTTGCCCTTTGGCTCCTTGGGTCCTGAACTCTAGTGATAATTATTATCAGTATGAAAAATGATCGGTTTTAAAGCTGTCTGTCATATCTCACTTGACCTTCACAACTATGAAAGAATTGTCTTATGGAGGAGAAGAGTAGAGCTCAAACTTAGCACAGTGACTGGCTCAGAGTTGCCCTCACTCCATACGGGAGGCTGGTACCAAACTGCAGTCTGATTTCAGCCCAGCCCAGCATTTGTTCTGTCTCATCTCAGGGTAACGCAATTCTGGGTAGTGGGGAAAAATGGGCACAGTTTCCAGTGAGATTCCAGGACTCTCTGTATATCAGCCAAAGTGGCTCCTATTTATATTCAACTTCTGGTCTCTGATTTTGTTTGAAAGGATCTGTTGGTAAAAAAATATTTGACAATCACCATATTAATACATTTTATTCCTATGGCATCGAGTAATGCCTAGAGCTACTCTCAGGTGCTCCAGGTGAAGTGGGAAGGTTTTCCCTTCTCCATCTGGAAGAGGACTGACGTGGTGCCTTCCTGGGTTGGAAGGGTAAGAATGAGATCAGTCACAGTCAAATGGTCTGTTTGTTAATTGGTTGGACATTTGTGTGAAACTAAATAGCCACTTACCACTGTCATTCCCAAAAAGAAGAAAATGCAAGAAGATAAAGAAGATCTGTGTTGTCATGGCAATAGTTTAACACTGTAATAATTAAAGCGTCTCTTAACTGACTAGCTAAACTGTGACTTAGTACGTGCACTGTTTACTCTGTAATTAGGGCACTGGCTTAGTAGAACAAAAATGTTACTACTCTGATTCCTGTGAGAAGGGGCTTTACAGCTGCACAATTATATTCCAGATGCATGAGAAAGAAATTATTGATTTTTTTAAGGAGAGGATAGAAGACTAAATTTTTATTACATTGAAAAGCGTAAGATAATGTGAAATTATAGATCAATTTATGGAAAATAATTAATTTCTTGGGGTTTTCTTGCTCACAAAAATTAAAAAAAATAATAAAAATCATTGCATAAGTGAAGAATTTTGGCAGAAATATTAGATTGTTCAATAAAATATTCTACATCTCTTAGGAATATTGAATATATAAACTGGATTATACTAGACCCGTTTAATAAGCCATAACAACATATACTACTTATATTACTTTTTTCTTATTATTTTCATAAATGCTCCATGATTGTTCCCTGACCCTCATTTAAGTCCCTGATCTTGTGTATCTGGGATAGATTCAGAGCACATTCAACCCATTAAAGTGGGATCAATCTGAAGATCAGTCTAAGGAAAAAGATCATTTTAAGCTTTAAGTTAGTAACGACTTCTGCATATATACTCACTTAGACACTGAAACTAAAATATTGGGTCTTAAATTCCCTATGGATTTAATTAGGAGCTAATTCCCTAACCTGAGACGGAGTAGCCCTAGTTTGTTTCTTTATATAGAAATATTTTTCAATTATGATCAAAAATTTTTAACTTAATCATTTTGACAAACAATACAGCAAAAATTGCCTAATGAGTTTCACCTTGCTACTTGGTATTTTCAAAACATGTTATTTCTTATAAAAGAAAAACTATTGCCATGAGAAAAGTATTGTACATGTCTGATATAATTTTACCTGCAAAGTAAACATCTTTGTTCCCTTTCAATTTATGGTAACTTGCCAAAGAAGTTAAAAAAAAAAAATCTGGAAACATATCTGAAGTTATTTCAACCAAGTAAACTTTGGATCTTAGTGGATTACATAATTATATTACATATAATGTTTAAGTGGAAAATTTTATATCAAAGCATATATAAATAATTTTAAAGTATCTTCTATAGCTACTTGGAGTTAATTTTTAAATAATTTAATTGAATGGAATAATCACTACTTTAACCGCATAGCATGGTGGCACAGATTGTGGCCACTGGACCCAGACTGCCTTGATCAGATTGGTCATATTTTAGTTTTAGAACCTGCCTACTGTGTGACTTTAAGCAATTTACGTCTCGTGCTTCAGTATCCTCATTTGTAAAATGGGAAACATAGTGGTAAATACCTCATAGGAAGCTGATAAAGAATTTACAGTGTTCCTGCCACAGAGTAAGCACTCAGTGTGTTGGCCTTTAGGCAAAATCTGAAAAGCCAGGTCAGACTTAATTTTTTTATTGAGAAAATTTTATATGGTAGATTTCTTTCATTTTGGGGGCTTTTATTATTCAACTTTTATTTCATCCCTAATTGTCATTGGGTAGTATTTTCTCCTATCCTAACTCTTATCTGATGCTAGAATATTATTTTTCCTTCAGCCTTCTCCCTTCTTCCATATAAGTCTTTATGACAGCACACTGAAGGCCTCTCTTTCAGGTGGTGATATGTCTATTTAAAAAAAATTTTTTGAGCTAAGTCTGTAAATAACACGGTAGCAGGCAAAGCATTGCTGGTATTTTCACAGATCACTTTATTTCATCTTCTTTATTTGTATAAAAGGAGACCATAGGAAGGTTGAATTAATTTCAGTATAGCTCCAAGTATTCGTTACAATGTTTAAATAATTGTTCAGGGTTTCAGTCCAGTTTATAGAAAGTAAGCTAAGTGTAAGAGAGTGAATTTGGAACACCTCAGTTTAAAATTCTGATATTTAAAATTTCATTTCATTAATATACATAGTAATGATATTGAATATTTAGATAGCTAAAATTACAGAAAGTGTTAGAAAACACTGTGGTCTAGCATCAAGGCAGAAATTTTTTCCCTTCAACATCTGACCTTTGTTTCTACATTTCTTGTTGGGGGAGTTTATTGCTTCACCACGTTGGAGATCTCTAGACATTTTTAAACATTTCATTATGTTGAATTGAAGTCTATCTATGTAAATTCCATGAGTTCTTATTAATTCTGTCCTGAAAGTCCTTCAGCTATTAGACAACAGTTAGTGTCCATCTCACTGTTACTCTTGCCTCTGCTTCTTCCTTTCCCGTCCAGGTTCAACATCCTCAGTTCCTCTGACCACTTCCCAAACGGGATTGTGCCCAGGTAGCTCACTTCTGGGTACGGACTCGTTTTCTGCTCCTCTTAAATCAGTCCTTCTGTGTATACCGGTGAGGCAAATATTAACTAAGCAAAGTCCTCAATATTAACGCTATAAAAAGATACAGACTTAATGCAACAGACAACATAAGTGAGTAAATGTTTTGATGTAGGTGCTAGAGAGATACTGAGTATCAGAGAAAGCTGAAAGAAGGAAAATCAAGCTGCAGGTCTACTGTAGAAAGCAGAGTATGACTGAAGAGGATCTGGACCAAGTAGTGATGGGAATGGAGCAGAATGGACAAGTATATGAGATGTCGCAAAGCAAAAATCAAGAGGTCTTAGAAAATCGAGTAAATCCCATAGACTGAAGGGGAGGTGATCCAAAACATACCACAGGCTTCCAAGCACAAGCGACTGATAAAAGCATTAGCACTATTTATTGTCAGAGATCGTGGAAGACAGAACTGGTTTGAAACTGAAGACAAAGATACATAGAACTAGAATTTTGTCTGCCTGAGACATATCTAAAGAATCATCAGATGCAAGACAATAACTCTAGCCCCCAAATTGATTCTTAGTCTGACGGAGTGATTGAGAAAAGAACAAAAGATCTGGGACCAGGCCTTAGGAGACATGTTAGTTGACCTAGCTCTCACTAGAAATCATGGAGAAGGTGTAAGAGAAGCAGATCTTAATGTGAGCCACATTTACAAGACATTAGTAAGCTGATAGCTAGTGTTCTGGACATGTTGGCGGGATAAATAGTAACTGAATGGGAAATTCAGTTTGAATTTTAAGAACAATTATTTAGCCCCAAATTCCAAAATTCTACATTTTTTTTAATCTTTAAGAGTTTCTGAAGCCCATTCCATGTTGAAAAAAGGAAAATGTACTTGTTTTGACTATTGTAACTATATGTCCTTTTGAAAAGTAAACATTCATTTAGTTATCTTAGGTATTCGAAATAATTAATATAGTATAGGAATATGGACTTCTGATACATTCTTTTTAATACTGTCATCACTAAAACGTGAAATTCATGAGACCAAAATATCCAGATGAAAAGAAATCAGCCATCTGAATGATTTGTCTATATAATATTTACATCTAGATAAAAATTCCAGAAAATCGGTAACATTGATAATAGTTTGTGGAACACTGAACTTTTTTGGTACCCATCTTTCTTTACAATTGTATTTAATTATGTGCTTATGATGGTAAGTAAAAATTCCAAAAAGTCATAAAAATGTAAATTTTTGTGCTTTAAGTGTTTCTATAGTTTTAGGAGACTTTTCTTTTGAATATTGCATTTCTGGTTTTTCAAAAGCAGCTGTTTGCTTACGTGTGTGTGTGTGTGTGTGTTCACCTGTTTACTTCTGTGGATATAACGCTTTCATTATCCTGGGTGTAGGGGAGCGTTTACATGCCACTGTGGGACACTGTCATCAGAATGACCCACCTAAATGATTTTGTGTGTGTGTGCGTGTGTGCAGCCACAATTCCTTCAGAAGACACCTCCCAAGGCAAATGCAGGTCTCCAGCGTCGATTTTGGCATGGGCACGGAACCCGTCTTACAAAAAGGAGAAACCACCACCAGCATTGGGAGGATAAAACCAGAGCTCTACAAACAGAAATCAGTCGACTCTGAGGACGACAGGAAGGAAGATATCAAAATCTGTGGGAAGCTTAACTTCACCCTCCAGTACGATTATGAAAATGAACTTCTAGTTGTTAAAATTGTCAAAGCCCTAGATCTCCCTGCTAAAGACTTCGCAGGAACATCTGACCCTTACGTGAAGATGTATCTTCTTCCAGACAGGAAAAAGAAATTTCAGACCCGTGTGCACAGAAAGACTTTAAATCCTCTATTTGACGAAACTTTTCAGTTTCCTGTAGCATATGATCAACTAAGCAACCGAAAACTACATTTCAGTATATATGATTTTGACCGATTTTCTAGACATGACATGATTGGGGAAGCGATTCTTGACAATTTGTTCGAAGCCTCTGATCTCTCCAGGGAAGCCACGATGTGGAAAGATATCCATTGTGCCACCACGGTAAGTTATAATTCCACCAAAGTATTGCCTTTTGTTTGACCTGCAGTGATATAAAACTAATTATTACCCAGATTATTTCTACCAAGTTAGGGAGTTTATGCCCTGAAGACCTGCAAATGGAGTATATGATCATGTACATACATAATTAGCCTGGCACTTAGCACTATGTGGGTAACATTAGTGATTGTGTAAATAAATTAAAAAAAAACCACAGCTTTTGTAATTTACCAAAAACAGTAGGCCTTTTCTCTTGTGAAATACTGATCCGTAACCTATTCTCAGCACTTAATTTCCTCACAGTTATTACTGACTTTTATTATTTAAGATGAGTTTGTTCCTCAGATCAAACCTAAGATGTACTTGCTGCTCTTTGGAAAAGTCCTTGATTTGGTCTAAAACAGACCGTTCCTTCAGTAGCTTTTGTGGAATGGATACAGTTTGAACTGCTAAATGATCAGGAAGTGATTCTTTTTCATTACAAGATGCCTTTTCTGATTATTAAATAATTTAATATTAAAAATTTGAAAAGCAGAATAAAAAAGTATAAAATAATCTTACCATGCCATGACTTATACGTAAAATCTTGGCGTATCGCTTTCCAGCTTTTTTCTATGACTGTTTTAAAATAATTCAGATCAAACTAAGTTTAAGTTTTTTCACACTGATTTTTTTCATGCTTTATTTGTTTTGGTACATAATGTTTAAATATATGATCCATTAACCTAACCATTTTTTTATTTTTGACATTTAAATTGGGCATAAATTTTATTATACTAAACACTGTTGTGTTTTGTTTTTTTTACATAAATATTTTTATTCAAGATGATTTTGTCTAGAATAGAATTAGAGAAGCAGAATTAGGGAACGGGTTTCTTGGGAGGTTAGGCTGCTAAACTGTTTTCATTTGTTAGTTTTTAAATGAAAGCACTTAATTTTCTACCATGAGGTTGTCTGTGTATTTACCATCTTTTGTCTAAGGTTTACCACAATTTATAAGCTTGAGATGTTGAAGTCTGGACAGAGACAGGGATTATTAAAAACAAGAATTATTTTCTTAATTCAAAATAGCTCCTTTTGTATTTTTCTCATCAATATTTTACTAAGTACAGTCAGTATTTGGAGTCATTATATTTCCATTATAAAGTATATGGATACATTAAATTAAAAATTATATTGTCAGTTTATTGCATTACATCATCAAAACATTTTTAGTTCTAGGGTTTTTATTTCATGGTCTACACTGATAATTTATTAGGGAACAAACTGGACCATATTTCAAAGGCACATTGGAGTTCTTTTGATTTCATATTGTTTTTCACTTTATAACATATTCCTACAAGGATAAGGAGTGCATTTTACTGTTTTAAATATATGACACCTTTTAGAATTCTACAAATGCAGATAATAATTAATTATTAGGCTATTTCTCTTGATTCTCCAGTCTTATATTATACCTCCTTTTATTCATTCAACAAACATTTGCTAATTGCCTCCTATGTGTTTGGCATACTCTAAGTATTAGGGATGCAACAAACATTACCATAAAAATTGTTTTGACACATGTTCTATTCATATATTTGGGTTCAGAGGTAAGTAACCACCAAACGAGGTCTAAAAATTGGCATAATTTTACAGGTGATTAACAGTGGATTTTTTTTATTACATTAATAAATTTCTCTGTTCCATACTGGTCCTTAAAAAAACAGTAAGAATTACTCATGGAAGTTTCAATTTTTGACTGCTAATAGAGCATACCTGGTTTTTTTTTTTTGGTAAATATTAATACACCCCTCAATTTTATTTTCAACTCTCCTATGTGCTTAATGTATTTATTTTCTATTTCTGCTGTAAAAGTTACAAGTTTTGTGTCTTAAAATAATGCAAATTTATCATCTCATACTTCTGTAGGTTAGAAGTCCAACCTAAGCGACAATGAATATATGTATGTTCATGTATGACTGAAAAATTGTGCTCTACACTGGAAATTGACACAACATTGTAAAATGACTATAACTCAATAAAAAATGTTAAAAAAAAAAAAAAAAGAAGTCCAACATAGGTGTTAATTGGCCGAAAACCGAAGTGCTGGCTGGTCTGTGTTCCGATCTGGAGGCTCTGGTCTAGGGGTGATCTGTTCCCCTGCCTTTTCAGATTTTAGAGGCCACTGGTATTCTTTGGTTTTGGGTGAGCCTATGTGAGCAAGCAAGGATATTCTCCCCATCTCATGGTTTATAATCTTTTTTTTTTAATTGAAGTATAGTCAGTTTACAATGTTGTGTCAATTTTGGCTTATAATCTTAATCACGTCTGCCAAGTCCCTTTTGGCATGTAGGAACCATATTCAGATCTGGAGGTTAGGACGTAGCCATCCTTAGAGATGCATTTATTTTGCCTCCCCAGCTATAGACATTTTCATTTCAGTATTCTGGATATAAAAAGAAGTATGCGGATAATAAAATGTATGATTAAATTATTCTAGTCAAATAGTGTTTCTCTTTAGCTGGAACACTGACCCACACACTGTTCCAGAAATGCTTGTGGCTTTTTTGTTGAGAAGATTGTCATGAAACCTAGATTTCTTGACTGTGGGATCCCAGTTCACAGTATACACTACTATCATCTTTATGGTTAATGTAGTGTTTAATTTAAACGTCCCTTCAGCTTTTGAAAAATCATTAAACAATTTTATATTTTCAGATCAATAAAATAAGAAAAGTGATGTGAGTTGAAATTTGCTTAAAAGCTTTCTTCTCCTACTCACATTTTTAATTTTAAACGATTTCACACAGAAATCACAGAGTTTTCTAGAAAGAAGGAGAAGGGAAAGAAATAGAAATTAATGTAGTCATGTGCCCTCACTAGATACTTGTTGAAGAAATGACTTAGCATATTTTCGTGTAAGGTCCTAAGTGAAAGAATGTGTGTTAGTACACACCTCCCAGAAGAAAAAAAACAATAAATACAATGATGTGTCCTATTGATATGCTTGGTTATATTTGTTAATTTTGACTACTTTCTGTAGACAAAAACTTAAACGATTATTCAATGTATAGCACAAATTCATATGTAAAATAAACCAGTAATATTTAAAATTTATTATTAAAAATCCTATCAAGTTGAAACAAGAGTCACAAATTATGTATTCATAATTTCACCACTAATAAATTATTTCTATATAAGAAATATTAATATTTTAATCAGGAATTAGCAAGTTTTTTTTTAATTTCAATTTGAATGACAAAGAAAACAATAAAGGTGTGTCTTTATCCTGTGCGAAAAATAAATTTTCACATTAAAGTTTATCCCACTATATATTATGGATAAGGCAAGCCAATCAGCTCTTGCACTAACATAAAAATATTCCCAACTTAGGGACAAACCACATTGAAGGATAGTGTGTAACCTTTGCCACTACTTCTGCAATAGGAAGGAAAAATACAGATTCATATTCAGTTATATATGCAAAAATAGTCTATGTAAAGGCACACAAAGATTTAATAATAGTTGTTGGCAAAAATGGTAGAAACTAGATGAATGTGGAAAAGGAAGGATTTGTAACATACTGCTTTAGATACATTTTATTTTTAAATACGTGAGAATAATATTATTCAAACTTTAAATTAATTTTTTTCAAGAAGTCCATCATTATACATGTTTGAATCTATTTGTTTAGAACATCCTCCTCGTGTCTTATTTTGTTTGACTTCTGTTTTCTGTTTCTATGAATTAGGCGAAATAGCTAACTCTCTCTGGTCTGGATGGGGTGGTCCTGCGTGGCTCCATCAGTGTGAATGGCTGTGCCTAGTGGTTCTGACAGGCTGGCTGAAGCTGGAGCAGCGCGGGCCGGGGCAGCTTCTGGGTAGTGCTGTGCCTGGGGCTGCCCCTGTGGGGCAACTGAAGCTGATCAGGCTAGGCTGGGGGCCGTCCTTGAGGGATGCTGCACCCGATGTCACCTTGGGGGTTGGCTGTGGCTGGAGCTGGAGCAGGCTTGGGCTGGGAAGAGTCCCAGCGGGACTTAAACACTGGTGGTCACTGCACCTCCGACCCCAGAGAGGAATCCAGCATTTCCTTGCTCATCTGGCAGAAGCTCTAGCCTTAGTAAATGGATTTTCTTCCTGTATAATACGGTATAGCATCCTTGCTGGGTCACTTATCTGTTATGTCTTTGGGCAAGTTACTAAATCTCTCTGAGCCTTAATTATCTTATCTGCTAAATGGGGATTATGAGAAGGTGAACCATAGTTTGTTGACTACACTAAATAAGATAAGTGCTTATGATGGAACCAGGCATTTGTAAATGCTTCATGTACATTAGCTGCCAAGAAGTGTTTGCAGAATGTTATCGCTGGGCCATGGATCTGGTTGTTAATGTAGCTGACATACTAAATGGGAATGAAGATCATGGTGCTAAAAATGGCTATATCCTATCATCATGGTGAGGATTTCCACTTTCCACTGCTCCTCACCCTGTTTGGTGCCTCAAGAGGCTGGCCTTTTGGTCCACAAACTCTGCTCTCTGAGTTCTGGCAAGAGATGTCAGGGCAGGACGAGAATGACACACGGATGGGTGTTCTCTTTAGGTCTTCCTCAAGCTGGCTGTGTCCTTCCCCTGAGGGTACAGTTCCTCTCAGAGCAAGCTTTTCTTCTTGCCACTTCTCTCTGAATTCAGCTGTCCCCCCTCTTGCCCTTTCAGGCCTAGCGGTCATTACAGCCCTTGTGCTGTTACCAGCGTTTTTGTGGTTTCCCTGCTTCCTGCTCACACGTCTGTAGACAGTCTCCCCATTAAGCCCTCTGGAATTACTCTAATTTGTGTGTGCCATCTGTTTCTTCCTATATCCCCGCCTGACACCACTAAGAAAGAACAAGATTCCTGATTACAAACAGGTTAATTTGCTGTAACCTCCTTGGACCATGCCACGTCCTAGGATGTTTGGTGTGTTTATTACCTTTAGGGAAGCTAAATTAGTCCTTTAAATACTGGATAATAAGACAAAGTTTTCATCCACAGAAAGAACCATGACATTGTTAAAAGCTTCTCATCTTTTTTTACACAGAGAATGAGAACCTCCTTCCAGTGGAATTTCACATTTCATCCCACCTGAAAACATCTGAATTTCTGCTTCTTAAAATCAAGGTTTCAGCAAACATAATACATGATGTATTTAGAATAGTCTGGAAAAATAAGTCTATTTATGGTAATTTTATAGGCTTCAAAACATGTATTTATGTGCCCAATTTCTTACTTTAGAAATATAAAATAGAAACACATGAAAAGCTATACATGTCCTTACTTTTTAAGTAGAAGCTACTGAAAATGATTTAACTTTTTCTTGACAGTGATGATTTTTGTGACCATTAATTATGAGAGTAAATTTAGAAAGCAGATTTTAATTTTTGTCCATCATTCTTCAGTTACACAATTCTTTCCCCTTTGTAAGTATACATGCTTCCTGCATTTCTTAATTCTTTAATTTGTTGCTTTTTAATAAAATACCTAAGTTGGGAGAATTATATATATAAGTAAAATCAGTAAGTCTTAGATAATGACCTGAGATCTTGCTCTCAGAGTAAAGTACGTGAGACTTACTTATAATAGGTCAGAAGTCTTTTAATATTAAGTTAAAAGTTCATGGGTATGTTCTAAGTAGGATTTTGAGAGTCTAGATCTTATTTTAGAATTGGTAGAGAGTTCAAGTGATCCTTTGACTTCATAGTTTAGCAAATGGAGGTCCAGTGATATTAAGAAAATCACTTAAATTCCCACAGCTGATTAATAGAAGGTCGAAAACTAGATTCTAAATCTTTAATTAACTCTTATTTAAGTGTTGTTTGCCCTGAATTATGTTAGATTGTTACCAGGCTTGAAACATATGAAAAAGAAATGAAAAGAATTCAATTTTTTAACATGGAAGTTCACTTTTGGTTTACAGAATTAAAATCTCAAAATACTACACAAATTGAATTAAAGAAATTTTTAATATGATACTTATGAAGAAATATATACATAAGGCCTTTAAAATGTATAATCCTGTCACATTTATTTTGCTAATAATGTTTATCAAAATGCATGAAGAACTAAACAATGACTCCTCTGGCCTTATTCAAAAAAGAGCAGTCAGAATCAGAGTTCTAGGCCATTTTTCTTTCTTAAATGTAATTGGTAAAAAATCCATATTGGAGGCATAATTTGATTGTACCATTTGTGCCTCTCTGCATTGTAATGCTTGCAGGTTGTGGGAGACAAAGGAGAAGCCTTTTATCCCCATGATGGTCTAGCCATGTACGTGGGTTTGTTGCAAGCTTTAGGAATTTAGTATAATTCTAAAGGTAGCGTTGAGTTAAAATTGTCTCTTTCTCTCTTACATTTAACTAGTTTAATTATTAACATTCTCTTACATAGCGAAAAGAATATACAGTTGAATTTAAATGTGAACATTCAAAATATTCTCTTCCTGTATAATAAACTGCGTTAAATAGTTTCCTATAATTCAGGTAACTGATTTTCTAATTAAAAAATTCAAAGATATATAGTACTTCATTTGCTAGCTCTGAAATCTGAGGCCATGAAAACAATTTTGAGTTTGTTCTTCTGGCTAGTAAAATGTGAAGCATTATTTCCACGGGGGAAAGTCACAGAGGAAAGCAGAAGACCGCAGGAACTCAGAGTGTCCTTTAATCAGAATCCTGGATGTATAACCATCTGACCATTTCACTTTGGGTAAATTGCTTAACATTTCTGAACTTCTTTCCACATCCATAAAAAGAAGTTTATAATAATATCAACCCACATGAATATTTTGAAAATAAAACAAGATAATAAATGTGCAGTTCTTGTAAAACTTAAGGTTGCTAAGTGTTAGTTATCCTCAACATCTTACAAAGTGGATATTTGTTATCCACTTGATTGCTAGTATCCAGTTCCTTCCATGTCTTAAATTTCTTACTTTAATATTTCTTAATGTATTGCCCTCACAATTAGAAAAAATGAATGCAATATACTTTTTTGTTTGTTTTTTTGTTTTATTTAAACGTTTTTTTATTAAGGTATAGTCTTTTTACAATGCTGTGTCAAATTCCAATGTAGAGCACAATTTTTCAGTTATACATGAACACACATATATTCATTGTCACATGTTTTTTCGCTGTGAGCTACCACAAGATCTTGTATATGTTTCTCTGTGCTATAAAGTATAATCTTGTTTATCTATTCTGCATATGCCTGTCAGTATCTACAAATTTTGAACTTCCAGTCTGTCCCTTCCTCCCCCCCTTCCCCTTGGCAACCATAAGTTTGTATTCTATGTCTGTGAGTCTGTTTTTGTTTTGTATTTATGATTTATGTATTTTTTTTTTTTTTAGATTCCACATATGAGTGATCTCATATGGTATTTTTCTTTCTCTTTCTGGCTTACTTCACTTAGAATGACATTCTCCAGGAGCATCCATGTTGCTGCAAATGGCATTATGTTGTCGGCTTTTTATGGCTGAGTAGTATTCCATTGTATAAATGTACCACATCTTCTTTATCCAGTCATCTGTTGATGGACTTTAGGCTGTTTCCATGTCTTGGCTATTGTAAATAGTTCTGCTATGAACATTGGGGTGCAGGTGTCATTTTGAAGTAGGGTTCCTTCTGGATATATGACCAGGAGCAGGATTCCTAGGTCATCTGGTAAGTCTATTCCTAGTCTTTTGAGGAATCTCCATAT
The DNA here is from genome assembly GCF_009834535.1 of Camelus ferus. Lineage (NCBI taxonomy): Eukaryota > Metazoa > Chordata > Mammalia > Artiodactyla > Camelidae > Camelus > Camelus ferus. The sequence goes on from NC_045729.1 coordinate 469,052, forward strand.
TGTTTTCCACAGTGGCTGCACCAAACTGCATTCCCACCAGCAGTGCAGGAGGGTTCCCTTTTCTCCACAGCCTCTCCATGAATGTGATATACTTAGTGTTTACTCTTATCCTCAATCTTGAAATTGAATAAAACATGACAATGTTTTAAAAGGCTGTGCTGTGGCATACATGGCATTAAGTCTTTTTAATTTAATTCACTAAACCATGGATCTCACTAACTGAATACCAATGTTCTTAATACTTTTGGAGTGCTTTTAAGTTTTCTATATTCTGTGCACAATCTCACGCCCACAGTAAGTAAACGGATGCTTCATAAGTGCAGGCACCTTAAAACCAGTCTACAGAAGCACTTAGATAACCAGAAGGAGAAAATTATGTCCAAACAGGCTGTTGTACCAAGTAGATTGCAGATGTTTTAGTTTATAATCTGATTATTTACCGAGAAGCAAGCATGATATATATTGCTCATCCAGAGAAAAATAATGACCAAGAGAACATTTTGTAACAGGCTGGTTACCTGCTGTGCCCACTTATAGAAAAAAAGATCTTAAATCTGTCAATTCAGCCTATTTCTATCTAGTTCTCCTATTTACCAGAAACTCTTCTGGATGTTTTAGGACATAAAATGTTCCCAATTTAATAAGACCTACTTTGTAGAAAAAGGAGACAGATAATAATGAAAGAAATATGTCGTGTGTCCAGTGAATGGAAGGGCTCTGTGAAACCCGAGGCAGGTGAGGGATGAGAATGGCAGTGAGGTGGGGCCACTCTTCACAGGGCGGTCGGATGAGAGGTTAGGAGATGAGATCAAAGAGCCAGATCACCCACAACCTTTAGGTCTTGGGAAGAACTTTGAATTTTATTCTGAGTGGCACGGGAGACTACGCATGGCTTTTGGTCAGAAGTGAGCTGTGGCCTCATTTATTATCAATAAGATTTCTTGCTACTGTGTGGAGAAGAGACTTCGGGGGGGAGGGATGAAACCAAGTAAACCAATGTCTTATTCTTTAAAATAAACAAAGCCAAGTTCATTCAGCTCAAGTGTCTAGGTGCAGCAGTACTGAGAGGGAGTCCTTCAATTAGGAATTTTGTAATGATGTTTAAAAGCATCAGATACTCCGGACAGCTGTATACAGTTTACCACACAAGTTTCTATGCCCCTCTCTGTAAATGGTGATGAAGATTTGAGAATAAGTCTCCAGTTTGTCTTAGCAAGGAGCTCATGAGATCTGTTAGCCAGTATGATGAAGGGATGCGTTCTTACCAAATTTGTATCTTCTTATTGTGTCCCAAGTTCCTCTTGTCCCAGTGCCTACACCAGGCCATCCCCTCTTTGCTTCAAGGTCCTTAGAATGTAGGTCGTTAGAAGACTTGCTCTGTTAAATCCAGGAAAGGCTGTTTTAAGGCCTCATCTCTGTCTCTACAACCTGCACACTTCTTGACTCCCGGTAGCTATGAGGGAGAGGGTAAGAACCAAGCCATCGTGCCCAGCAGAGTTATTGCCCACTGGAATGAGGGCTGAAAATTATTCTCCCACTGAGAAGAAACACAGGCACTATTAAACAGTATCTCTGGCAGTAATAGCTCTGGGTTGTGGCCATTAAGCCCCACTTAATTCCCAGTGGGTTTGCAGTTGTCCCGTCTGACACTGCCATGCTCTCTGCCCATTTCTGCCCTGGCTTCAGCAGTTTCAGCTTGTCTTTGTGCCATGGCCAAGAACACAGTGCTTAATATTATATGTTTAATAGAAAATACACTCCTTCCTTCTTATAAAAATACAAGCAGGTCCTGCTGAAGGACACCAGGTGAGCATCTTCTCTGTCTTCAAGTGGAGATGGTGGGAAAGAATCAGTAATGAAACTGTGATGTAAAAATCCAGAAAGGCAACTAGGTTCTGTGATAGAACCCCACCTCCGGCTGCTGCTTCCCCAACCTTCACTGTGTTGCCGGTGGATGCAACCGATGTTCCAGGTTCTTGTCCCATCCCAGAAAGAATTCAGAGACAAGACGTAGTGTTTAAAAAAGTAAAGTGAGGATTTGTTAAGGGATGGACAGTACGCTCTCAAGGGGAGAGCGGGCAGGCTCAGCTGAGCGGCTGTCCTCAGTTTTTTTGGCAAGTTAGTTATATAGGGTGTAAAACCGAATGGGTAGAATATTCATTGGGGAGGAGAGGGTTTGGGGTCATATTCCCTGATCATCATCCCAACTCCACCTCCCCAAAAGGAGGAGGGGTTTTTGTCCTTATTTAGTCTGGATCGGAGGTGTCATGGCGTCCGTGCATGATGGGTACTTCTGACCTGCAAGGCTAATTTTATTGATATGAGGGCATAGTGAGCAAAAGGTTGCATTCGGACACTGGAAATTCCTGCCTTTTCTGACCTTTCTTTGTTGGTCTCCAGGCCACTTATCACCCCAAAAGGTGTGGCCCCTTATCAGCCCAAAGGTTCCTGCTTTTCTCTCTCTGCCCAGGGACCCCTGATGCTTCCATGATGTATATTTTCCTGCGTTTGGCTTGTGCCCCTCCTTTCTGCCCAATCCCTGCCATTTGGTCTGTGTCCGCCTTTCTCTGCTCATATCTGGCTGTCTGCCTGCTCTAACAATTGAACGTGATGAAAGCTAGTTTAATCAGAATCACTGAGAGGGAGAGGAAGGGCTTGGAGGAAGTGTTGTATGAAAATTGGGATTCTTTGAAGGAGAAGGAGGGAAGTGGGCTAGAAACTGGAGAAGGGTTGTAATGTTAATTACATTTCCTAATTGTATTCTGTCAAACAGCTTCTCCCTCCCCATTTGCTTCCCATCGTCACTAGGCTGCTTATGCTGGCTGAGTGGAGGAGATGGCCAGGTGCACAAAGTAAAAGAGCATTTTGTCCACCTTAGGGATACATTTAATTCTGAAATTCCAATGTTCTACGGAATTATAGCAAACATAATACCAGATGGCACTAAAGTGACGTACAAATAGATAAACTAGTTTATACTGCATAGCACAGAGAAATATATTCACTATCTTGTAGTAGCTTACAGTGAAAAAGAATATGAAAACGAATATATGTGTATTCATGTATGACTGAAGCTTGTGCTGTGCACCAGCAATTGACACAACATTGTAAACTGACTATAACTCAATTAAAAAAAAATAAAGTGACATATAAACAAATAAGAGTTCAGTAAAACTACTAGATGAGAATCCTGTGACTTTAGCTTCCCAAATCCTTAGTGTACCTTTAAATGGCTCACAAGTGTTTTGACTGTGTTTATTGTTCCCTGAGGGCCACCATATACTGGACATGCCCGTGCACACTTCTAGGGGGTTCCGCTGACAGCCTTCAACTCTCATAAACAATGCCTCTGCTCACTTGTTCTCCGGTTACTGAAAAGTCTTCACTTCTTCAAAGGCTAGATGTCCCTGCTACCACTGAAGTCAAGACCTAGCCTGATGCTCGTATGATTTATTTATTCAGTGTACTTTTTTACTGAGCATCGACCTTAGATCAGTCACTGACCCTAGAAAAACAGTTATAAACAAGAAAAAAAATAGTATTTTTTGGAGCATCTGCTATGTGTCAGGCTGCAAACTGGGCCCATGACACGTTATCTTTGTATGCTGTCCCTTTAAATCGAAATGCACCCTGTCTAGGTAATTGCTGTTAGCCGTGAACATGGATGTCATCCTGACTATGGAGGAAAATGGGGTTGATCTGAGTTAAGTATTCTTGAGAAAGGGTCATTTATAATAAGGCCACTGTGTTGCCATTTATATTATCCCGTGGCATTGCCAGAGCCAGTGGTTTCTGTTTACCTTCTGGTTGTGGTTCGACACTCCAGAGCCTCCCCTCACAGCTTCTTTATATGCTGCTCCCTCTATTTTTAATTCCCTTCACATCAGTCATTCTTCAAGATTCAGATTGAAAGTCGTCCACCTCTGAAGGCTTCCTAGATCCTCACGGGAAGAATCAGGTACTTTTCATCTCTATTCCCTAACTAAAATCCAAGAATCCCTCCGCAAAGCACTTACAACACTGGATCCAAAAAAGCAAGTACTTAGAAAATATGCAGGCCTATGTTTTTATTCCAGCTTGTCCCCTGATTAATTACGTGATGTTCTGAGAGATTATGTGACGTGTCCAAAATCCCAAATAAGCCCTACGGGGAGGAAAGTTTTGTCTTGATCATCGGTGTGTCCCTCCCAGTGACTAGAGTAGTGTCTGCCATTCTGGATGTTCTCAAAAAATAAGCGTGCTCGTGAATGGATGACTGTTCAGAGGCTGACAGGGCACTTAATACAGCTGGAGTGCAGAGTTTTGGGGTTTACCAAGTTTAACAAGAAATTGGTAACGTGAGTGGGCGGGTATAGCTCAAGTGGCAGAGCGCATGCTTAGCAGTGCATGCGGTCCTGGGTTCAATCCCCAGCCCTCCTCTAAAAATAAATAAATAAGCCTGATTACCTCCCCCTTCAACAACAGAAAAAAAAATGTTAAAGAAACTGGTAACACGAAGGTAGGAAACAACTTAGGGGCTGGATTGTTAGGGATTCCATGTGTCATGTTGATGAGTGTGGACTCTATTGTAGGCCCTGTGTGTCCAACGCGTATCAGAGAGTGAAACACGATCTCCTTGAAATTTTTAGAAGAGACAGCAGACAATATAAATGACATTGCACACACTTATTGTCTAGTGTGGTATTTTCTCTTCTTTTAAAACATTTTTGTTTGTTTGTTTTCATGGGGATGGTGGAGGTAATTAGATTTGCTTATTTATGTTATTTTTAGAGGAGGCACTTGGGATTGAACCCAGGACCTTGTGTGTGCTAAGCTTGGGCTCTACCGCTTGAGCTATATCCACCCACCCCTGGCGTTTTCTCTTGAATCCCCAGCTAAATCAAGCCTATGCTCTCTGCCTTAAGGGCTATATGCCTCCTCATCTAAGCCACGCTGTCTGGAGATTTAATTAATAGCCATGTTTTATGACCACCTGTTCTCGAACTTGAAATCAAGCTATTCGCACGAGTTGATCCTTTCTGGTCTTTCCAGTGAGGCTTTGCCAGCTCTGTAGCAAAGTCTAAAAGAACCTGCCCATACGTTCCTGAACATACCTGAACTATGTATCCTATTTAGTCCTTATTTTACTGGTGCCTAAGACTACAAAATTTTAGAGCTAGAAAATAAACTAGTTTATCTCTTTGAACACCATCATTTTACACCAAAGAAACCGAGGTCAAGGGGGTTAAATGCTTGAGGTTAAATTCCATGATTTTCTCAGGTGGATGGGAGGTGCAGGTCAGAGAGAAATAAGTATTTTACTGTAAGTTGGATTCGGTAGACCCGCTTTGGGTCTGTGTTTCACTGTAGCTTCATTTCATGAAGTAATGTACTAACTCAAAGAAGCAGCTCATTTGATCCCATAACACATCATTTAACAGTGTGAGGAAAACCATCTGTTTCTTACCAACCAGGAAATGTGGAAGGCAGGCTGCATTCAGGGTGCTAAGTGGTTGTGATGACTGCTGTCACCATGGCAACCAATTGTTTGTTTAAGGATTTAAAAAAAAATTAGTCTTGATGATTCTTCTTAATGTATCTCTGAATTCAAACCTTCCTTCAGCCAACACCTTCGCACACCTGTTTACTTCAACGGCCCTTCTGGTTTTTTCCATCCTAATCTAGCCTGCTAAAAATAAAGAAACTTTAAAAAAAAATATGATTTTCATTAGCATCCTCATTTTTGAGTGCCTGTTTACGCCAGGCACGTTAACATGCATGATGCCGACCTTGTGAGGCAGATGTCATTATCCCCATTTTACTTGTGATTAAACCGAAGTTCAAGGAGATAAAAGTGGTTTTTCTATGTACTTGGGAACCAGTGCATGGAAGATGTAGGATTTTAACTCTGGTTTTTCTGAACCCTTGCCCTCTCCATTCTTCTAAGCTCCCCGCTGTTCCGTGTTACCAAAACCTTTGGATCCCTATTGCCCAGACAAGTCACCAGACCAGCTACATCTAGCCTTACCTCCTCCATCATGTCACCAAACTCCGTACTTCTCAACGTACATTTGTCCGTTCTTATTTCTGAGTTTTACGCATAGCCCTCACATGCAGCATTGTTCCTCATCTTCCCTGTGAAATCCCATCTCTTTAATCCTTCCAGCCCCAGAGTCATGACTATTTCCCTCCAGGGGTGATTCCATTGTTATTATGCTCACTAGTTATCGAGCCTTCCAGCTGCCTCCTCTCCATGTTCGCACACTGAGTTGCGATAGCTTGATCTTAATTTGAGTTCAGTTAGTCCTGAAATAAAATGTGCACTGCAACTATTTGTATATCACTTTATCTTTCCAATGGCTTTTAGTTTCATTTTGGAGAGACAGAACGTAGAAAAAAAACTTTATAACCATGACCGTGTTTGTGATGTTGACAATAGCCAGTCGTCAGAAAATGATCTTTATTGCCCCATCTCTTGTCTGTGGAACCAGGTCGAAGAAACCAAATGTGCAGTCCCTGACTCAGCATCAGAGTTCCTTGTTTCCTTAAGGCCCTTTTCCAGGTATTGAGTTAGAAGACTGTCATTGTGAACATTTCACCAAATAAATTGGTGTGTATAAGAATGAAATAAAAGTCTTCTTACCCAAAAGAAATTTCATGGAACATGACATACTACACTTACAGGCTTTCAAATGGTTGTTTGCCCAAAGACACAAAAGTTTTTCAAAGGTTAATATGGGAAGTTCATGTTTATATAGTATTGTAGTAAATGAGATTATCCATAAATAAAATTTTCAGAAACTCAAAACCTTTCTCATGTTAAGCCAAAATTACCACTTCAAAAATTTTAAGGATTTTGGATAAAAATAACTCTTAAAAAAAGAGTGTTCACCTCTCTATCTTCTTAAACAAAACATATAAGAGAATTTTCCCTGGCTTAATGACTGAGTCATCATTTTGAGTATTAATTACTGTTCCAGTCTGTAATAAAATGTTGTTTTTAAGTTACTGGGGCATTATTAGTGTTAGGTGCCCTTGAGAGAAAAGTGATTCTAGATTTCTATCCTTTCTAGAATATCTGCTTTTTTATATGTCTTGTGTCTTTACAGCTATCATTTATCTCTGCCTTCACTAAACCTGGGGCTGCTAGTTCCCCCATCTCTACATTTCACATGTGAGTTTTGACCTGCTGTGGATGGATATACCAAGTCAACACTCTTAGAATTTTGTCTAAAATAATAGTAAATGGGTGTTGAATAAGAGATGATATATTCTCCTTATATAAAGGAATTTTACTGCATAACTTTGTTATATATAAGCTGTATGTTAGAGACTTTTCAGTTTATTTCCTGGTTCCTTGCTGGGCACTAGAAGTTTCAGATTGTTGAAACTGAGTATGACCTTCCTTACAAACCTCAGTGGTCTGGGGCAAGCAGAGAAGAGGCAGCAATTAAAACTCAGCCTGCTCCCTGGAGTTGGGACACTCAGTGGTGGGTGCTGAGACCAGTGCGCACCGTAGCTCAGAGAACTGTAGCCAAAGTCTAGAGTTCTGATGTTGCATTTGCTACAGGACCTTTTTAAAGGTCCCACACCCATTTACCTTCATTGAGTTTATTTCCCATAATTATCTCTTACATTGCTTTCATAGCTAAAAAGTTGAAGAATATTGAAGAATATTTACCTTAAAGAGTATTTTGCCCTTTTCCATAGGTAGGCCATTTTAGTTCTTTCACATTCGTACTTCCTGAAGGAAAAATTTTGTATACTGGAAAACCAAACTTTTGTGCAATTATCATGCATGCATACTATACATTCGTCTTCTCCACGCAGTTCATTTCAGTTTCCTTAAAACCCCTGACTACTTGGAACTTAAATGTTTAAGTAGATTTCTTACTACTAAAAAGCAAACTAGCTTGTCACACAGAGCTGCTCAGGGATGTCCTTTAATCATGCTCTTTGCTTTCAGTTTATCTGGGCTGGTTCTTTGCTCACTCCTCAATTTAACCTCTTTATATTTGCCAGTACTTGTTAACAATCAAAATGATGTTGTAGCTGGATTCAGAGAAAGGATCTTTGAGAGATGGGCCCAAACACAGCAAACTGTCTTTGTTCCAGCCAGTAAGCACATGATAAATCTAGAGAAATAGAAAAATTACTTCTATAGGTTGCATAATGTGTAACAATAAAACCGTATCAGTCAAACATGTGGAGAGGTCTTGTTTACTAATCCTTGGGATGTCTCTGTGTATGTTTGTTTTGCTTGTACGCGGTACCTTTCATGTTGAAGTCTAAGCATTTCATCTCCGAGACCGTGTCTCCTGTTTCTTTCCTAGCTTCTCCGTCCCCACCCCCGCCACGTTCCTTGGTGGTCCTTGGTATCTTGTTCTACAATTATAAAGGGATTCCTTAAGTTTTACTAGCTTTCAACACTATACGCCTACTCTGATTGACAGTTCTGGGAAGGGGAGATGTCCAGTAAGGGGAAGATGGATGGCTCCCAGAGGGAGAGCTTCAGCCCATTGACTGAGCCTGAAGAAACACTTGGAAAAAGAGAGAGAAAGAGAAACAGAGAATCATCAGATAAAAATAAAATTCAGACATATTTTCGTAGTTCTTTATAGCCCTCTCTCTTCCTCCTCAACCAGGATCTTCAAGGGCAGAGTCATGCCGTTTCTATGTTGGCTTGTGCAGCACCTTCCAGTGCGTCTAACATCTGAGGCTCAGTAATTGCCTGGTGGTGGAAAGAATGAGTCCCAGTAGGAGGGTGTACGCTTCCTGTTTTCCCCCAACCCTCTCCTTTTAGCTGTTGCTCACTATTTTGGATCTGCAGTAATCCAGCAGCCCAGAGGAGACCCATTTGGATATATTTTTACATAATTGCTTTCTTAATAATTTTCTCAAAAAATTGCTTTTCTTTATTAATTTTTTCTTACTTATCCAGTGTTTCTGAACACCTGATCTGTGTTAAGTACTGCTCCACGTGACGGCAATATAGCAATGAAAAAATAACGTGCTTTATCATATGCCAGACACTGTGTTAAATAGCTGGGGCTTTATTTACATTATCTCAATTAATGACTTAAAACCCCTTTGAGTGGCATTTTTCTCAACCTGAAAATGAAGTTTCCGATACTCAAAGCTTAATTAAGTTTCCTAGGATCTCACAGCTAAGAAGTAGCAAACAGGAGTCAACTCAAGTTTAACTGACTTTAAAATTTATGTTCTTAATTACTAGGCCCTGCTACTTCTAGACCATGAATAAAGAAATGGGAATTACATAAATTAGAACCTGAGCTATAAGAATACGTCCAACAAATGTTAATAATTCATGAAGAATTTTTAAGAACCCAATTCTGTGGACCTGGATGCAGAGCAATTTATTTCCCCCCATATTAAATCTACTACAGATTGTCTTTCCAGGGATAATTTGATTAAATCCTGTAAACAACTCTTTGAGAAGGATCTTAAATTGTTCACAACTCATTTTCATTTGTCCACCATCTCTGCAGCCATTGATCTTTTTTGCTAGGTTCCAGTCTTTTTTTCGATGGTTTGTTGTAGTTGCGAGGAGAGGCGAGCTCGTGGTCCTACCACTCCACCATCTTGACTCTCTTCTTCCTCTTTTTACTACACTTTTTTTTGCAATGTAATCTGTATTCTCAATTAGAAACAATTTAAAATGACACTCAACTACTCCATTAAAGTGATTTTTCACCAATTATATTTTGTTTTCACCATCTGGTATTTGAAATTGCTAACATGACTGATTGTCTTTCTAGGAAAGTATAGACCTGGGTGAAATCATGTTTTCCCTTTGTTATTTGCCAACTGCTGGACGTATGACATTGACAGTCATCAAGTGCAGAAATCTGAAGGCCATGGATATCACTGGTTCATCAGGTATGAACACAGTTGGCTAGTGGGTCAAGAGTATATTCCCAAAGAAAATACTGTACCTAGCCAAAATTCTATATCGCTGCTGAAGTACTGAGTTCATTTGTCTGTCATGGGATACTACAGAAGGAGAAAAAGATTACCAAATAACGTGCTCCAAACACCTCTTTAATTTATCATTGTGACATTTTTTTAAAGGTATCATCAAATTGATTGACTGTGAACTTGGGTTTCTCTTTTTATTTCTTTCTCTGCTGATGCTGTTCTTTCTCAAAAATAAATCATTTACCATACACTTCCCTACTTCCAGCTAGTCAATTGCTTATTAAGGGAAGAGCCTTGGACTTTGAGCCATTCAGCTTAAACTTGCATTAATCTACCAGTAAGAGCCACGTGAAGACATATTTAGACCAAATTCATCTCCTTCACCTGATCTGCAGAGAAAAAACAAGTTTCCAAAACCACCATTTGCATTTGTATTCTTAACACTTTCTCATGAAAAATTTGGACAACAGTAGGGACTGAAAGAAATACTAGAGTAAATGAACACTTCTTGACGTTTCTTAAAGACATTCTTGAAGGAAATTTCTCTTGTGCTAACTTTGATAAAAGTAGTTAAACCACTTCATTCTCTTTAGTCCCTCCATTTAAGTCACCTCAGTTGTAGAGGGTTATTTATAACTTAACAGGTGAACTCTGGCCCAGCTCTGTGGAAGCAAGAAATGATGAGGGCAGAGTAGGAAGGTCAGTAAGCATTTGTTGAATCAAATAAATAAATAGTAGTAGACTATAACTCAGTTAAAAAAATGACTGAAAAATTGTTCTGTACACCAGAAATGGACACAACATGGTAAACTGACTATAACTCAATAATAAAAAATAATAGTAGTATAGATATAGTAATGGATGACATGGGGAGGGGGATCAATAGCTGGTTCTTCAGAACAAAGAAACACACTAAATTTGCATCACAAAAAAGTAGGAGGAACTCTAAGGTCTAGTGTAGAAGGAACTCCAGAGTATACTAAGTGAATAAAAAATTGAGGTTCAGGCATAAATGTATATTCCCCTCTATGTACGAATGGGGAATCTTGGAGTATGTATTCATGTTGCTAATATCTGCATAGAGAAATACTTAAGTGATACAAAAACTTAAGAGGTGGAGAGGTATGGGGACAGATGAGAGGGACACTTCTCGTTGCACATCGATCTCTGTTATCTCATTTTTGAACTATGTGATGAATTTACTCTTCATTTTTTAAAATCTGCAGTGCACAGTTGAAATATAAAGATACTGAGTAAGTAAGTAAATTTATTTTGGTGAAAAGGTCTTAGGTAAGTAAATGTTGAAGAACTTAAAGATAAATAGTGTATTGTGCAAATTATTTTACTCTTTCTGTCATGTATCATAAGAGAACCAAATTTTGAGACAAGCAAACAGCACCGAAGTTGTCGCTAAGTGCAAGACTACTTTTTATTTATATGAAGCTTCTCATTGAGGGAGTGCCTGCTTTAAGAACATCACCTCATTAATTCTCACAACAGGTTTGTAAATCAACTAAGGAGCCAGTGAATTATCTTTGTCACTAGTAGAGAAATGTCATCAGAGACATGATGGGGGCAGCAAATGACAAACCAGGCCTCGTTCCCACTATTGATGAGAAGCCTATACAAAAGTGTACCACAAAAGCCAGCTTCTTCCTTAGAACATACTTCCCCTCTTGTTAAAAAACTGAAACGTAAATAGGAAACAGCCACCGAACGTCGCTCTTTTGCCTTGTATTCCTCGTTATACCCTGTTACTAGCCACAAAATACGTCTTTGTCCGTTAGTAGAAATGCTTGTGAAATAATACAGATACATTTTTGTAGAGCATAAAAAGCATTCATTTGCTCAAATAACATTGCCGTGTTTTTTTGGCTTATTCTAAAGAAATAAGATTTTTTTTTCTTATTATTCCATTAATGAAAAGAGAAAAAGAGGTAGTGGTGCTACAGTTGAAGAGTGACCAGAATAAAAAAAAAAAAAATGAAGACAGAACAGACACTGATTGTTTTAACCAAGTAGCACACTCACCCCAGTGCCGACACTCCCTCCCAAAATGATGCCTCCTTTGTATTAAAAGGTACAAAAAGTAAGGCTTTTAAAAGAAACTTTTGATTGGTACTATATAATTTTCTACAATACTGTAATAGTAGAAAAATACTATTAAAAAACTATTATTATTGTTATTATTAAGGTAGCAGGAATAAGAGAGTAGAGATGAGTCAGTCAACTGGGGCAGAATTTCTTAAAAATTATTTGCCCTCTTTAGCCCATAAAAATATAGTTCAATTCCAGCTGAGTTTTTCTCTTTCCAGTTGTCACTACACAGGCAGTGCGTATCAGGAAGCTTCCTTGAGGACGTCTGTAAACCAAATACCACCTTTCTTAAATTGTATGCTATTGAGGATTTAATAAATGATGTATAGTAATCATTCCTTCAACCCAAACTCCTTCTCAAGCCCTATGACTATAAAATGGCACCTCTAAGTTCAGTACTTTTTCCAACAATTCAAAATGGTTCTAACAAATACAGTTTTTGCTAATTTCAGGTCCTTGTGATCCTATATACTTGTTGAAATACAATGTTGCTCTTTCGTAAGTTTTAGTCTTCTTATTCTAAGTCACTGTGAAGGAAATTAACTTTAATACAGTTACTTCTCCTTGTTAGGATCACATGCCCTAGAAGTCACCTGGGACAAAACACTCCCTCCTATAGCTGTGACTAAAAGAAACGTTACAGGTTTGATTGGCTCTTGATAAACTAGTGAGTTTTAAACATTATTAAACACGGTGGTCAAGTTGATTCTTTTCTAGCTCATTCAAGACAAGTTCTTCCATTTAAAGCAAGGAATTTTAGAGAGTCTATGGCACCCAGCTAAGTCATTTGAATTTAAAACTGGTAATACTAATGGGCTTAATATACCACTTTCCTTATTTAGTAACAATTAACCACAGTTTTACTTACGCTTTGAACTATTACATTCATTTTAATAAAATTGCCGTCCCATTCCTAGATCCTTATGTCAAAGTGTCTCTGATGTGTGAGGGTCGAAGATTAAAAAAGAGAAAAACAACTACAAAGAAAAACACTCTGAACCCCGTGTACAACGAGGCCATTGTTTTCGACATCCCTCCAGAGAATGTGGACCAGGTCAGCCTCTCCATTGCAGTCATGGATTACGACAGGTGCGTTCATCTCTCTGCTCAGCTACGTTTAGTCATATGTAGATCCAGTTCAGCTTTTCAGGTTATTTTCTGCTCTAACAGTTTTCATTGAAATTGGAAGAGGGAAAAAATTACTCATTCAAAATTCATTTTTCCCCATGTTATAACATTTCTTTTTTCTTTCCCCAAAGATGTCATTCTTAAGGACAGGATACCTGGGCTGGTGAGAGAACGAGTGTGGAAGTTGTATGATAACGTTGTAGAAAGCTCTTTTGTGAAGTCTTTTTACAGTAACAACAGAAATTATGATCAACAGATTTTGCTTTCCCAGCTGGGCTGGAATGTGAATGTCATGATATTTACCTGAGCTCCATTGTTAACTGGTCGTGTGAAAGGGCGAGTTGTCCCTTAGAGAGTCACTTGTCCATTTGTAAAACCTGAGCACAATGTGGACCTGTGAACAGTGGGTATTAAGAGAGGACGGTGAATGGTGTCCACAAGGATACTGCCTTGATGCTTTCCCACCAGTCTTAATAAAACATCGCTTTGTGGGTAGTTCTGCCAGCTCACACCCTCTGATCACTTCCCCTTTCATAAAGCAAATGGCAGACTCCTGAGTGCAGCTCTGAAGCCTCGTCTTGCTGTAGCTCCCATTCCCTTCCTCATCTGAAATGTTGCCCTGCTCAGCCCTGATCAGGTCACCACTTCTGTGTCCTTCTCGGCTAACCAGCCTCTTCCTCCTCTGAACTTTTGTCCCACTGAAGATTTATGTCTCTTATTTGGCCCTTGCTATATAGTTCTGATTATTTCGCTTTGTATATTTATAAGACTTTTGAAAGGAATCTTGTATGTTTAATCTACAGAATTAAGCATGTAGACAATGTCTTACTACATGTATTTTGTCCAAATGATAACACAAATGGTACAGAATAAACATGCACAAGTATTCAAAGAGTGTCTATTTTATATTATTGTGCAGCCTTTAGTAATCAGGACCCTATAACATAGAGACATTAAACTGTATCCTCTGGATGAGAGCTAGAAAAATGAAGCACTGAAAAAGAAAATTATTTATGCTATCTATTTGAAATTAGTTTACATCACAGTATACAAAAAAGCCATCACTATTTAAAGAATGAGAGAGAAAGAGAAATCTTGAATTAGTTGAAATGGCAAACTCTAAAAATGCTGTAATGTTTTCATCACAAGTCATCATTCTAATTTCCCAAAAAATTACTCCTATTAATTTCTCACAGCACAGATTACAGGTAGATACAATTGAGCATTTGTCACCCAAACAATTTTAGGGAAATGGATACTGACAGTATATAAAATAGAAAAATTTTTTCAAAGTGATTTTGAAAAACGTACTTGTTTGGGAAACTTCATATTAAGGACATTTCTACATCAATGACAGGCAAAAAGAAGTGAAAAGTCCTACAATTATCTGAGAAGTCTCCTTAGAGATGTCTGTCCGAATAACCCCAGAGAAAATGCCTTTAAATTACACTCCATTCTTGAGACACAACCTAACTACAAACGTGCTTGGCTCAGGTCCTGCCTTTGCCTCTTACTAAGTGTACAAAGGCAAGTGGGTCCCTTGACTTCTGGGTGTTTGGTTTCTTTGTCTGTAAAATGAGATGATGATAATGATATTCATGGTCATGGTGTGAGGATTGAGTCAGTATATTTAAATTTCTTAGAACAGTGTCTGGCACATAATAAGCTCTCAGAAACATTAGTTATCATTATTTGGATTTGTTGCTATGAAAACAAGACGTGAATAGAAAATAAGAATGTTGTTCAGTATGCTTTGGGTGCTGTGCAAAAATAAGTCAAATGCCATGGTATTGAACATAGCCCTGCCCTGTTTAATTGTGGTACAAGCAGTAATGTTCACTGACATACGATTTAGAGTCAATTAATTATGGTTATTTATACAAGAAAGTGGGTCTTGAACTCTTGGTGAGAAATCCAGGCCCTTTGGAAAGAATGATATTTGACTGACATCACTTAAAGTTAATAGGTCTGCTTCCAAGGAAGAAACTCATCACATAGGTAAGGACCCGCTGCCATTTCTCACTCACACCATTCTTCCTATTGTGAAGTGTACTCAAGTTACAGGCGCTGAAATTGTTGTGTGTGTTCCTTTTACAGATTCAGTTTTGAAGGCTAATCCTGTTTAGTAAATTTTAGGTTACTTAAGATTTTTCATGTGACCTGAACCTAGTTTAATACGTAAAATTACGTAGAACTTATCACAAAATCTACCGTTTAAATCATATGTTTAAAATGCAGCTAAGGTGTACAAAAATCCATTAATCTTTGAAATTTGGACTGAAAGCATAATATTCTCCAAATCATAGGGTGGGACACAACGAGGTCATAGGAGTGTGTAGAGCAGGACTGGACGCTGAGGGTCTTGGGCGAGACCACTGGAACGAGATGCTGGCTTATCACCGCAAGCCGATAACACACTGGCATCCCTTGCTGGAGGTGAGCGCTGGGACTCTCTGACGTCTGCTCTCTTTTTAATCTATTGCTTAGATATTATTTATCTGCTAACATTTCACTGACATTTTATATATTCACTTAAAAAAAAAAAAACAGGCATTGTTCTTGCTTTGGTCCCACAGACTCTATAATCCAGTATGCAAGGTTTTGTGTGCCTTGCTGGTTTTTAAAAACCACTACACTTTCTGAGTTTAGTATTCCTTTTGACAGTAAGCCCATAAAAACTGCAAGTCTGTGATTTTCTTGGCATAGTATGAAAACTTATATCAGTGAAAGGTGGAGAAATCAAGTAAATTCATTGCTCACTAGAAACAGGTTTGCTGCTTGCCTTTCGTGAAAGCAGCCACCTCACTGCACCTCCTCAGAAGCCCTAAATAGAGGCCCTGTCATCTGACACAGCTTATCTGTGTATGGGGGCACGTATGCAGCCCCCGGCTGTGCTCAGGGAGTTAAAGGCCTCACAGGTTTTTAAAATACTGAGGCATTAGTTTGCAGGAGTTGAAAGCCTGGCTCTGTCTGCTGTGTGACTACATATTGGAGAACCTTGGGCAAAACTTGTCTTCTCCACGTTTCTGCTTTTCCTCTGTAATACAGTAAACTCAAAGAGTAAAACTAAACAAAATGCTGAATGTTAAGTGCTTAGTCCAGAGTACTGCACAGGTTTGCTCTGATTGCAACTAATGTTAATGGTTATATTAGCCAGGAGAAGTATCAGTATCAGTTTCTATCAGGATTTTTGGCCATGAAGTTAATTGTCAATCTACTCAATACACTGAATGTATCTTAAAGAGTCACAAAGTAAGTAATTTATATGACCTGATTAATTGAGAGGTAATACAGGTTGAGAAAAGGATGTATGGTATAGAGGATGAAATTTATGCAATTCAGTAACAAGTTATCGATAACCACGTAGTGAGTGAAGGATACAGTGCCGTCTCGCCCATCGACAAGATCCTGCTTCTTGTCCAGGCAGCAGGTTGAGTAGGAGAGGCAGGGCAGTGGAGTTAACTAAATGTCCATGGGCCTGGGTTCTAAGCTTAGCTTAGTCACAGAAATGTGACCGTGGCCGTGTGACTCAGGATTTATAGGGAAAATTCAACGAACACTGTACAAACAGCACATGCTCAGACAACAGACGTGAACCGCCATCATAGATACGTGTTTTTGTATGTTAATGTTCCAGATCTTTACCTCACTTCGTCATTTAACGTAAATCTTGTATGATTTAGATTAAATACACACAAAAGCACATTCACCCAGCACTTTCCCCCAGGTAGTAGCTCAACAAGCCCTGAGTCCACCTCAGCAAGGTGGTCGTTTCATTTTGACAACGTGCGTTGTCTACAGTATAACGTCTACCCTGCTGCTTTATCATCCTTTTCCTGATTGTCAGCTTTGTTTTTATTTAAAGTTTGAAAGGTGAATATTAATTCTAAGAGCCTAGACATGAGAGTACCTTGCTTGGCTGGCTGCCTAATCCTGGGCAGACCACTTACAATGTCTACAGCGACATTTCTCCGTGTTTAATGAAAACAGAAATGCGCCTCCTACAGAGTCCACAGGAATGACGCAAGGAGAAATGAGCTAATGTGATCAGCAACTTTTAACTAATGAAAGGACCGGTTGTGTTACCCAAGGCGTATTATAATTATTTATGACTGTTGAATAAGCAGTTACACATTTATCTGGTGAAGAGGAGCTATGGAACAGGCATGTGTTTGTGTCTGAGAACATGGGGACACTACTGTCACTGTAGGACACCCAGGAAGAGTAAGCTACAATATGGACATCAGAAGAAGAGCCCAGATATTTTCTTTTAGCAGCTGACTATCAGAGGACAAGTGGGCCAAAAAGATTATGTAAATGGACTTTCTCTAGCAAATAGCTCCTTTTTGTTAACTCACACATCCACATCACTGGTCAAGCAGAACCTAGGGACCAGAAACCTAAGAACAGGCTGGATTTTGCATTGTGGGAAACTGATGGGTGTATAAGTATGTGTCTTGTTGCCAGAGCAGGGATTAAAATGAGGAGGGAGCAGTTACTCAAGAGCTGTGTAAGTTGCTAAGACAGAGACTAAAGCATCCTTTGGAAAATCTGACTGCATCTACCTCGATACAAAAGTTTATTCTGTTGTAATTAAACTTTCCAAACGCATTTAACGTTTAGGGACTGTGAGAAGTTGTAATTTATCATCCGTGGCTCTCAGTCTCCAAACTCAGTCCCTCTCATTTCATTGATTTGCCCCTATGAAAGTCACTTCCTGCCTTAGAGCAAGTGGAATGCAGTCTCTTATGTCATGAACCGTCTTGCTCTTACCTGGCAGTTACCCCTAGCTACGGCAAATCATTAATTATGTTACGATAAGGACCAATAGCCTGTCATAGAATGTGAAATGAATCTGCAGTCATGAACTGCGCCTGCACAGTGTTGCTCTGCAAAGCCATCCACGTACCGTGCTCTGTTACATCTCTGCGAGATGCTTGTGTTTCCTTACGTTACCTGAGGTGAGTTCTGAATGGCACGGAGGATCATGTATGTCTTCTCTTCAGAGACTTGCCTATCATGCGTGAATATTCACTATTAGAAGGTAACAACTACTACCCACTTTTTTTTTTTTACACTAAATGATGAAATTATTATCTTTCAGTTACCTGGCCGGGCGACCAGTTTTGATAGTCAAGGATCCTGTTCATCTCCCAAACCACCTTCCACACCGTAATGCCTCGAAAATAAAACCATTATAGTAAGGACGCAGGACCGTGTACTCAGCAGATCAGAAAAGAGTGAGAGGTTTGATTTCCTCATTTAAAATATATCCTGATCATGAACAAACTTTGTGTGCAACTTTTACTTTTTTTGTCTGCTTATTAACTTTGGACATCTTGGTGTATTTTACTTGAATATTAATGGTTCTTACTTACATAAGGCATTTTATTCTTCGTGCCATAAGCCTGTTAGCACAGAGTGTTTTAATAAGTTGTAAATTCTTTGCATAAGCAAAGAAATACATTTTTTTCAAAAGAATCCATACTTACCTAAAATTAAATATTGTTAATGCTTCTGCTGTGTAAAGTAGCACATGTCACATATGTATGGTTTGGACTTTGTTAAAACTATGTTCATTTCTAGTTGTGTACATGGTTCTATATAAACTTTAATGGAAACTTTGAACTTCACTCACACAGTATTAAACACTTACATAATCAAATTAATATTACTTGTCTGATAATACATTCTTTCATTCTCAGCAGAATCTTTCCTTGATGAGGTTTGGCTCTTGCTAAACTCAAAACTTTTTCTTTCAAGCTCACTCTTTAAGATAGAGAGAAAAACCTGTAATTTAAAGGACCTTTTTGAGTATAAATTTAAGAGTAATATTTAGTAGCTGGAAAATGAAGATTGAGCCATTTGGGTTATTTTATACTGTCTTAAAATTATATTAGTTCAAATATCTATAGCACTGTTTAACTGATATTTTAAAGATTCTGTTACTCTGACACTCAAATGTAGCATTAGTATTCTTAAGTGAATAGAATCAGAACTCGTAAGTGTTTGTAAGTTTCTCCAGTACTGTGACATATTTATTTTGTGACACAAAGCTATCACATAGATCCTGTATTTCTGGGTATAACAGACACCAAAGGTACAATAAATGTCTGTGCTCTTGTGTGGACTGTATGCAGTAATGGTGACTTTTAAACCCAATCAGAAGCTAGCTAATCCTTAGAAGAGGATATTTTCTTAAAGAAAGGATGAGTTATTTTTCAGCAAATTATAGAACTATACCATAAATAATACAACTTCAACATTTAATAAAAGTAAACAGGAACTCTAAAGGCCCTGACCCACTGTCTTTTTATGAAAGGCATTTGCTTTCATAAGGGTCAAGGATCAGACCACTAGTTGTAAAAACTATGCAAATATTTTTACATGACAGAACTTTCCTTTAAATCATGCCAGCCTTTCATTGTTTCATTTCTGGGCCCTATTGGAAGGTATCTATATTGAATGATCCCAACCTTACTTTTTAAGTTCAGTGCCATGGATAGTGTATCTTTCAAGCTTATCCCAAGATGGAAAGTTAAAGGAATCCCCCCCAAGAATCCCAAAAGGCAAGAAAATCTGTAGTTAGAATATAAAAACATATTCATCTGAATGAGAAAATTTTATCAGCAATTACAGAATTTTGATTTTAGCAAAATCCCCTATTTCTAAATATTGAAAAAAATAAAAAGTTTTAAAAGTTTTAACATTTTGTGTGTTGGCATCCCTCATATGATGGTGGTATTACCAGTAACTAAAATGTAGATATTTTACACAGTAACGTTTAAGGCAAACACAATTCCCTAAAATTTTTCAAAACTACTTGTGCCATCTTAATGAAAACAAGTATTGCTGGTTAACATTTTCTAGTTGAAAATAATCAAAGAAATCTCTTTGAAAATACCTGGTTACCTTATCAAGCCTAAAAGAACCACTTGCTGTCGACAGAAAGACTGAAGACGACACTTCCATTTTGTAATTCTCTGTTTTATTGAGAAATAAAATAATCAAAGGGGAAGGCTTAATAGAATGACGTTTTTGGAGACGATTGTTTGTAGGAATAGCTTCAGCTTACAATTAATTAGCAACTATATTTCCTACTTGAGTGTAATAATTATTTTCACCTGAAAACATATTTTAAGGACTTTTATTTATTCTCAGAAGCTCATGCTTTTCTTTTCCTCCTATGGAGAGAAAGTCAATGTTTATGATGGAAAAATGCAACCAACCAGCCAACCAGGGGACTTTAATATGGCTATTATAGATTAAAATAATTGTTTAAGGTAATTTAAAAAAAATATTTCCTAGAAATTAGAATAAACCATCACGCCTGAGTATTTGTTAATCCTTGAGAAAGCTTAAGGAGAGAAAATTCACAACTCAGATTTCACGCATTATTAAAAATGATAGTTCATATTATAAAAATGTAATCCTACCATTTGCAATACAACGTGCCCTCACTCTGCATAGCCACACATCTGTGCAAACGTAACTTATCCTCTTTCTACTTGTAATTGAAGACGGAATATTTTTCATTTATTATTTCAAATAAGATTTGATGTTACAAATATTCTCCATTAATTTGTGTGAGACATTGTATTTTAATGACAGCACTGACACATTTTGAAATTGCAGCTTAGGTATATATATTATGAATACCTAATTTCAGGGACATTTTCAGGGATGTGCCAAACATAAATCTAAAAAAAAACTCTAATGAACAACTGTTGATCCATTAGCATAACAACACTGATGTCTTTTTTTGTTTGTTTGCTTTATTTTTTATTTTGTTTGTTTATTTATTTATTTACTTACTTACTTATTTACTTATTTAACCTAACTCACTAAGTAATTAGGAGAATAGGAAATTGAGTATGAAAAAACATTGGTTTGTGGATATAGAATCTTCTCACAAAAATCTGAACAGTAGATAGATGCCTTTTTACACTAGTTTCTGAATAATGGGGGTTTTTTTTTGACAATTTTAACTTTTTTGTGAGGCCAGCCCTGTTTCTGATACTTTGATTTACATATAAAACGTATGATATCAATACATTCACAGCTCAGTAAACATATTTTCAGGAGTAGTGCCAGGGATCTCGAGACGGGAACACAGAACCAGGCACCCACTTTCTTACGCAGTTTTTGGGAGCGTGTGCATGTTCTAATTACTGCAGGGAGACCGCAACTGGTCAATACTGACTCAGGTTTTAGATAAAGAAAAATATATTTGAACCTACTTGATTGTGATATTTAGTTGACAATTCCGCCTGTGCTTGCTCTGTGACGTTCATTATTTTAAAATTTGGAGACATGATAAAGAACTTATCAATTTCTTAAGGCTTTCATTTAACAATTGATTGCTTCACAAATGAAAAAGCCAAAATTTCACTTCTTCCTCAACTTTTACTATCCATGAAACAAAATCTAACTTATTTCTGAATAAGTTATCAAAAGAGCCAGAGACTATAACAAATAAAGGGACTCAGAATCTTAACATTGAACACATGGTTATTTCTTTAACTCTTTAAAAGAATACTTGATATTATCATCTCAGACATATATTTTCATGGAATAGAGTTCCATATTTTTTTTTGCCATCTTATAATTTAATTACCTGATAATTTTTTAGAAAAAAAGAAAGAAAAAACTAGAGTTGTCAGGATTCTAGAAAGTCATGCATTCTCCACTAAATCTGTTTTCTTTACAACTTTTTCTTGAACATCTCCGATTGTTCTGATGCATTTTAATTGATTTAAACTTTTAGAGTTTGTAGACCAATAATTTATTGCTGCCAATAAGAAAGGATACAAAAACATGGAAAGTTCAATTGTTTTTTTCTAATTAAAAAATTTTTTTATATTTGTTTTGGGGTGGGAAGTAATTAGGTTTTACTTATTTTTTTTCATTTTTTAGATGAGGTCCTGGGGATTGAACCCAGGACCTTGTGTGTGCTAAGCATGTGCTCTACCACTTGAGCTATGCCCTCCCCACAGAAGTTAAATCATTTAAATTAAGAATCTATATAGTTAAACAGTTAAACACAGATGTTAAAGCATATGGAAATAAAATAGAATGTTAAAGCATATGCAAAATCAAAACCACCTTTGTATTTCAACTTTTAGGGGAAAGTAAACCTTCTAACACTGTTCAAAAAACCCATGACACAGCATTTTAATGGTTACTCAGTGACATGGCTCAGGATATGATTCATCTGAACCTACTAAGACCCATTATTTAAAAGAAAGTAATGAGTATATATTTTACATGGGAAAGAGAGCTAATTAAACAAAATGTTTCCAATATGTTATTTAGTGATACTCTTTAAGGTAAGAATTTTCTATTTCATTAAAAGACTTTTCCAATATTTGCTCAGTCTTATGTTAAAGTGTATAGTAATTTAATAAAGGATGCATTGGTAATACTTGTCATCTGTCAATATCGGTTAACCAAAAAAATGTGTATTTGAACAGTGGTAATTAATTAATATTGTGTTCAAGTGTTTTCTCATCAAAGTAAAAAATTGTTTTTATTTCCACTCTATTCATTGTGAAGGTTTGACCTGATAGCATGATAAAATCATGCTATAGACTTCAAAAAGAAAGTACTAAATTAAGGGTGGAGGTGAGTCTTAAGGATTTATTGAATGCAAACATTTTGGATACTAGAAATGGTGACTGAAAAAATAAGTAGAAGATATTTAAAGGGAAAAATAAGCATCTTCATGCCTGAAAAAAATTTAAATATACTCCTATAAGGAGAATTGATTAGAATAGTCCTATTTTTGTCTATTCCAAAACACTGGAAATAACTTGCTATCGATGGATCTAAAGAGTAGATAGTATTTATACAGAAATATATTAAGCTCAAACTGACAATGATTTCTTCTAAGCTCTAATCCCTAAGGATCCTCTCCAAAGAGCAAACTGCCTGATTTTGTCATAAAGGTATAAAAATTGGCCATTTTCTTCAGAAGTTTTGTTGTGATTTGCATCTGCTATGCACAGGATCCCTATTTCCTGTACAGGGTGATGGATTTCAATTATTCAATTTCATGTTTTTGTTTTCTCAAAAATGATTCATTGGATAATAATGCATATTATTGAAATGAGTCAAACACAGTTAAGAAAAGTAAGTCCCAATGTAGTAAGGTTAATGCATTGGATTTGTTTTTATTTTCTTTTTCAAAATTAAAAAAGTTTTCCCAATCTAAATGTCAATTATGTTTGACTATGACTTTGCTTTGGAATAAAGTTTGTTAACCAGAAAGCTTCCTATAATCGCTAAGGCTGTGAACAAACTGGTCACAGAATAATCATCTATAAAAATTGCATGGTTTATTCTATTTATATCTATATAGATTGTTTTGTGGATTTTATTATATACCTTTTTGTTTTTTCTTTTAAAAGACCCTTTAAGCTTTCCATTTAAAAGCACAGTAATCCCCAATGTGAACAGCATCATAAATTGTATTACCGTGTAGGAAAGAAGCAGATAGACCAACTCTAATATACAAAATATTTGCATTTTTAGTTCTTATAAACAAAAGTCCAATTCAAGTTTATGTCGTTGGCAATAACTTTTTATTGACCCTTCCAACTGAGAGCAATGATTGGTTTCATCTGCAAAATACAGGTAAATTATGGAACACATGAAGTGAGAATTCCATTGAAGAATGGAGAATGAACAAGTCAAAACAGAAAAGAAATATCTCACATTGTAAATACGATGATTCCACCAATGAATAGTCCAAGATACTTGTCAGTTATTCTAAACTGGCAGAAACCATGAAAATTATTTACTTCATACATGACATTGAGTAACTTGGATCCATTATATTTGATCTTTTTTTTTTTTTTGTATCCTTCAGTCATTGTTCATAAGGTGGCTTTTTAACTGAAGTTTGTGATATACTGTGTAGCCATTGTTCAAATCAGTATCTTTGACTTCTGTATCATAGAACAGCAATTTAAAAATCTTTTGAAATTCATGTATCTGGCTTTTGTACATGGTAACCAACCATTTGTGAAACTTGACAGCATATAATTGTATTGCTTAGAACAAATGTTTTGCAACCACGTTTAAAAGATGTTACATATCTCAGTATTTTTACGAATTCTTTAAAATGTGTGAACTTATTTGTCAGGTTCAGATGAATTATGTAACAATGAAACCTCAAAGCTGTTATGAAGTGTACAGTTTATGCTTACTTTTGTAAAAGAAAATGGAAAAGCACTTGAAATATAATTCTACTGTTTCATATGTATTTTGAAAAATAAATAAAGTGATTATAAATTATTTTTTTCTTGTTTGAAGAAAATATGTTTTCTAGATTTAATTTTGAGACCATTGTGTTGCTTTTTCTTTAATAGTCATTATTTTTAGCATTCATTAGAAAGCAGTGTGATTAATTTATCAATAATTCAGTAATGAGCTACTGAATATATCTTAAAAAACCTCATTTACTACATACCATTTTTTACAAAAGTATTAATTTAAGGTCCTAGATTTTTTCCATTAAGGAGAAATGAAACAATCATTAGTCAAGTGTTAGAAGAGGTAAATGCCATTTACACATATTAGCTACATTTGTTTTGTCTACAAAGAGTCCCTATAAATACCTTTGCCAGGTGATCAAGTAGCTGGAGTATACCAGTTATCTTATTTATTTGTTCAAAAATGTTTTTATAAGGAATGTAAGTGTAGCAACTAGTTTTAGGCAGTCAACACAGCACTGACTCAAATCATAATTGTTGATAAATCAGGTGTTCTATACCTAGAGACATTGTTTAAAAAAAAAAGAATTCGTAAGAAGCAGCAAACAAGTAAGCCTTTGCCTCTGTGTGGAAAGCAGAATAAAGAAAAGTCAGTGATCTGACTTCTCTGTCCTTCCTTAAGTTCCTACATCCAAAAAGTATGAGGAACCTGAATGAAATGTAAGTTGCTTCTAAAAAATTTAGTCAAATGACTACTTTTAAAGACTTTTTATTAGTACTCCCAATTATGTCCCCAGGAAGTGTTTATATTTACACTGATTTAAAATTTATATTTCCACTAATAATCTATGAGAGTTTCCAGTTACCTTGGTTAATACTTAATATTATTATTTGAATCTTTGCCAACTTGAACACAACAAAAATAATATTTTATAAATCTTTTCATTTATATTTATTGTCTATCCAGGGGTATTAATCATTTCATATATATATATTGATTGGAAATATGGATTCCATTGCCTAAGACTTTTCCCATTCTTCTGTTGGAGTTGTCTTCCTTACCCATTTTTAAAGGTTTTTGTTTCATTTTTTAAATGCAGTCATATTCTTTATATGACTACATCTCAAACTTATTTCCAATACTATACGCAAGGCAGATGGCTTATAATGTTAGGCTATAATGTATAAACGCAATTTATATGGTCTATATGAATGAAAAATATATGTGAGGAATACAAAGCAAAGTACAATCAAAAAGTTATCATTTTTATCTTAAAAAGCATGATTATCTTGACAATGATCTAGACCGTTCTGGGCTATAACTACCCAGGTATCTGAAAGGATTTGAAGGCATTCATTCACGGATAAGCCATTTTTTATGCTTTTTTAATGCTATTTTTGTGTTATATTTGATTTCTGTCAATTCAGTTCACCCTCATAAAAGTAAATGGAACAAAGGGAAGATATATCCATCAGTGTCTACAGAAAACAGAATAAAAAATTTGAACAGTAACCACAGATAGGACCCTTGATCGTTTCCATGTTTTTCAAGCCCAGTTTTCCTTCAAATGAAAAAAATCATTCAGAGTGGAATCAGTTCCCACTGTAAATGCACTTAGTGAGTCTAACTGTTTAGCTCGTGTGCATTTCCATCAGCAAGATTTTGGGTTTTTTTTAAATTTTCAGCTATTTTTAAAATAATTTTTCAGGACATGTATGATTGAAAATTGTACCTTAAATGGGAAGGTAGACTTGAGTCGGATGACTGGAACTTAAACCAGAAAGTAAAGGAACTAACAGGTAAGAATTGTACTGAAAACATGAGACAGGCCACCAACACCTGAAGGCATTGATCACACTAGTCTATGTGAATGATGCCACCAGGAGCATCTGAATCGAACCACCTTAAATTAGTGAAAAACAAGGGAGCAGCACGCTGAAAGCTACAGCGGTACCTTAACCAGAAGCAGTGATTGAAAGCTGGAGTCAAGAATTGGAGGAGATTTTTTTGGTTTTAATTGCAGAGCACAGCTTTGAACAAAACTCATTCCCAAAGTCTGGGCTTTTATCCTCTACGTGTCATGAAATATACAAGCTAATATTTATACAATTTTAAAATATTTTCCCATTTGCTGTTTCTTAATTCTTAGCAAAAAAGATATGTGGTTTTTTTTTTTTTAACTCCCGTTTTACAGAGATGATGATTGTGGTTAAGAGTGGTTAAATGAAAGCCCCAGGTCATATGGTAGGTGGCGGGACTGGTCCTCAAGTCTAGATCTTTGGTCCTCAAACTATGTGCACAAGCAACTGATCCTTTTTCAGTATAACACTCTAAAACATGCCATGAAACAAAGGACGCTCTGTTGTCTTTTTTGCCTCTAGATAAATCACGAAGATGAAATATGTATAAACCTTACCAATCTTTACTCATCTATAAAGTTCATCTATAATGAATATATGTACATTCATGTATGACTGAAGCATTGTGCTATACACGAGAAATAGATACAACACGGTAAACTGACTATAACTCAATAAAAAAAAATTAAAAATAAAAACAAACAAAAAACAAAAACAAAATAGCAAAATAAAAATAAATGTCATCTATAAAGGTGAGATCAGTTGTATCTGCCGGCTCTATCGATTAGTTAACGTGTCATTGTTATAACAGGTCAATGCACTAGGCACATAGTAGGTACTACTTCTATGACCAAAATCATTCCCATCATTAATACCTAACAAATATGAATGTAATAAATATTTTTAAGAGTCATCAGACAGGAATAGGTACAGATCACTTTGCTAGGAAGAAGGAACTCCCCTCAGATACCAAATTGACACTGATCTGACAAAAAAGAACAAAGAACAGAAAAGAAGGATCACCTCTCATTAAAAATTATTTTTCCAACAACACTATTCTGGTTCAAGCCATGAAACCTCTTGACTGCATTCTATGAATCTTGTTAATTGGTTTAAAAGCCTCCAGATTCTCATAGTTGTCACTGTCTGCTACCCAGTGCTGTTAGGTCCACCTCTAGAAAATGCATCTCTGTGCATCCATATCCTTCCATGAAAACCATAAATGAATCTTAAAGGGGAAAAGAATGATACTAGACCAACTGTGAATCCATAAGAGAAAAATTTGACTCCTGCCTCATATCATACATAAAAATTAAATTCAGATACAACAGGGCTTGAACCTGTAGAGCTTGTGGAAGACCAAGTAGGACGCCTTCCTGATCTTTTTGTAGGCACACCTGGCTGAAACTTTCTGGCTTCTTAAATGTTGAATGTCTTAAAAATGTAAAGACTTAAAATTCATCCAAATTAATCTAAAGCAACTCAACATTTCAAAACAACTCCAATTAAAATCCCAGCGAGTCTTTAAATTTTCTTTTAATGAAATTTGACAAGCTGATTCTTAAATGGGTATGGAAAAATAGAGGTCTCTGAACAGCCATACTGCTGAAAAAGAAAGACAGGAAGCGGTGAGACTTACGCTTATTCTGAAGTTATAGTAATTAAGACGTGTCATACTGGCATAAGGATAGACAAATTGGCAAAACAAATAGAGTAAAACATGTCAAGCAGATATAGAAATTAGATGAGAGGGCACATGGGAAAAAAATGGAACTATTTGTTTAGTAATTACAGCTGTAAGAAAGATTGTCTGTAGGGAAAAATATAAATTCCAATCCCCCTTTCAGCCTGCATACTAAATTCAGTGTGAAATGGTATTAAACATCAAACAAAAACTTTCAAGATTCTATTATAAAGTATGAATGATTTAGAGAGAAAGAATGATTTCTTTTTTAATAGAATTTTAAATGTTATTTTTTATTTACAGTTATTTAAAAATATTGGCTATATTCCTCATATTATACAGTATATCCTTGAGTTCATCTAACACCCAAGAATTTGAACCACCCACTGCCCCACCCCTGTATTGCCCCCCCCACCCCCACTGGTAATCATTAGTTTGTTTTCTATATCTGTGAGTCTGCTGCTTTTTTGTTATATTCACTAGTTGGTTATATTTTTAGATTCCACATGTAAGTGACATCATACAGTATTTGTCTTTCTCTGTCTGACTTAATTCACTTAGCATAATGCCCTCCAAGTCCATCCATCCATCCATTTTGCTGCAGATGGCAAAATCTTATTCATTTTTATGGCTAAGTAATATTCCATTGTGTATATCTTCATCCAGACATCTGTTGAAGAACACTAAAGTCATTGCCATACGTATCTTGGCAGTTGTAAATAATTATGCTATGAACATTGGGGTGCATGTATCTTTTCGAATTAGTGTTTGTTTTTTTTCAGATATAAACCCAGGAGTTGAATTGCTGGGTCATACAGTAGTTCTATTTTTAGTTTTTTGAGAAACCTGCATATTGTTTCCCACAGTGGCTGCATGATTCCCACCAACTATGTAAAAGGGCTCCCTTTTCACCACATCCTCACCAACATTTGTTATTTGTGTTCTTTTTGATGACAGCCATTTTGGCAGGTGCGAAGTGACATACTATTGTGGTTTTGATTTTCATTTCCCTGATAATTGGCAATGTTGAGCATCTTTTCATGTACTTTTTAGCCATCTGCATCCCTCTTTGGAAAAATATCTATTCAGTTCTTCTGCCCATTTTTTATTCCAGTTGTTTGTTTTTGATGTTGGGTTGTATGAGCTGTTTATATATGTTGAATATTAATGCTTTATCAGATATATCATTTGCAAAAATTTTTGCCCATTCAATAGGTTGTCTTTTTGTTTTTTCAATGGTTTTCTTTGCTGTGCAAAAGCTTTTAAGTTTGATTAGGTCCCATTTGTTTATTTTTGCTTTTATTTCCTTTACTTTAGGAGAGAGAGCAAAAAAATATTACTGTGATTTATATCAAAGATTGTTCTGCCTATGTTTTCCTCTAAGAGTTTTATAGTATCCAGTCTTAACATTTAGGTCTTTAATCAATTTTGAGTTTATTTTTGTATATGGCTTTAGAGAATGTTCCAATTTCATTCTTTCACAGGTAGCTGTCCAGTTTTCCCAGCACCACATATTGAAGAGACTGTCTTTTCTCCATTGTATATACTTGCCTCCTTTGTCATAGATCAATTGACTGTAAGTGCACGAGTGTGTGGGTTTATTTCCGTGTTTTCTGTATTGTTCTCTTAATCTATGTGTCTGTTTTTATGCCAGTACCATATATATATGTGTGTGTGTGTGTGTGTACACACATGTACACACACACACACACACTCACACACACCTTCTTATCCAGTCATCTACCCATGGCTATTGTAGATTGCTTCCATGTCTTGGCAATTGTAAATAATGCTGCTATGAACATTGGGGTCCATGTATCTTTTCAAACTAGAGTTTTCTCCAGGTATATGCCCGGGGTGGGATTCCTAGATCACATAACTATATTTCTAGTTTTTTAAGAAATCTTCATACTGTTTTCCATAGTGGCTGCACCGATTTAAATCCCCACCAGCAGTGTAAGAGGGTCCTCTTTCCCCCACAACCTCTCCAGGATATCTTTCTTGTAGATTTTTTTGCTGGCGGCCATTCTGAATAGTGTGAGGTGATACCTCATTGTAGTTTTGATTTGCATTTCTCTGGTAATTAGCGATATTGAGCATCTTTTCACGTACCTATTGGCTGTCTGTATGTCTTCATTGGAGAAACATCTGTTTAGTTAGGTCTTCTGCCCATTTTTTTGAGTGGGTTGTTTATTGTTTGTTATTGAGTTGTATGAGCTATTGTATATTCTTAAAATTGCGCCCTTGTCAGCTGCACTGTTTGCAAACATTTTCTCCCAGTCTGTAAGTTTCATTTTGGATTTGTTTGTTTCCTTTGCTATGAAAAGCTTTTAAGTTTAATTAGCTCTCATTTCTTTATTTTTGCTTTTATTTCTATTGTCTTTGAAGACAGACCTAGGAAAACATGGCTACGATTTATATCAGAAAATGTTTTGCCTATGTTATCTTCTAGGAGATTTATGGTGTCCTGACTTATGTGTAAGTCATAAAGCCATTTTGAGTTTATTTTTGTTTATGGTGTGGGGGAGTGTTCTAACTTTATTAATTTACATGCTGCTCTTCAGCTTTCCCAACACAACTTGACAGAGACAATCTTTTCTCCATTGTATATTCTTGCCTACTTTGTCAAAGATTAATTGACCGTAACTATGTGAGTTTATTTCTGAGTTCTCTATTCTGTTCCATTGATCCATGTGTCTGTCTCTGTGCCAACAGCACTGTGTTTTGATTGCTCTAGCTTTGTAGTGCTGTCTGAGATCTGAGAGGGTTATGCCTCCAGCTTTGTTCTTTTTTTTCAGGATTGCTTTGGCAATTCTGGGTTTTTGTGCTTCCACATAAATTTTAGGATTATTTGTTCTAGTTCTGTGAAAAATGTCCTGAGTAATTTGATAGGGATCGCATTAAATCTATAGATTGCTTTGGGTATTATGGCTATTTTAACAATATTAATTCTTCCAATCCAAGAGCATAGGATACCTTTCCATTTCTTTAAAACATATTTAATTTTCTTTATTAATATTTTAGTTTCTCTGCATATAAGTCTTTCACCCCCCTTGATCAGGTTTATTCCTAAGTATTTTTTTGGTGCAATTTTAAAAGAATTTTTTAAAATTATTTTTTCTAACATTTCAAGTGTAAAGAAATGCAGTAAATTTCTGTATTTAACCTTTTGTCCTGCTATCTTGTTGAATTCATGTATCAGCTCTAGTCGTTTTTATGTGGCGTCACTAGGCTTTTCTATACATAATATGATGTCATCTGCGTATGATGACAATTTTACCCCTTCCTTTCCAATTCGAATCCATTTTACGTCTTTCTCTTGTCTGATTGCTGTGGCCAGGACTTCCAACGCTTTGTGGAACAGCAGTGGTGAGAGTGGGCAGCCTTGTCCTGCTCCAGCTTTCAGGGGGAAGGCTTTCCATTTCTCCCTGTTGAGTATTGTATGGCTGTGGGTTTGTCATAAACAGCTTGTGTTAGTTTGAGATATGTTTCCCCTATACCTAACTTGGTAAGTTTTTATCATGAATAAATGTTGAATTTTATCAGAATCCTTTTTTCTGCACCTGTTGAGATGATCGTATATTTTTTGCCCTTTTGTTGATGTGGTGTATCACACTGATTTCCATACATTGAACAATCCTTGTGTACCTCAAATAAATCCAACTTGTTTGTAGTCTATGACCTTTTTTCATGTGTTTTTAGGTTTGGTTTGCTAATATTTTGTTTAGTGTTCTTGCATCTATATTCATCAAAGATACTGGTCTATAGTTTACTGTTTGGTGGTGTCTGTCTGATTTTGGTATCAGGGTGCTGGTGGCTTCATAGTATGAGTTTGGGAGTGTTCCCTCCTCTTCAATCTTTTGTAAGAGTTTGAGAATGATCCATATAAGTTTTTCTTTGTATGTTTAGTAGAATTCCTCAGTGAAGCCATCTTGTCCTGGACTTGTGTTTGCAAGGAGGTTTTGTTTGCTTGTTTGTTTGTTTTTAAATTATAGATACTATTTCACTTCTAGTGATCAATATGTTCAAATGACCTATTTTTTCTTGATTCAGTTTTGGTGGACTGTATGTTTCTAGAAACTTGTCCTTTTTTTTTTTTTTTTTTTTTTTTTTTGTTGTCCAACTTGTTGGCACATAATTGTTCCTAATAGTCTCTCCTGGTTTGTTGTATTTCTGTGGTATTGGTTGTAATTTCTCCTCTTTCATTTCTTAGTTTTGTTTATTTAGGTCCTTTCTCTTTTCTTCTTGATGAGCCTGGCCAGATGTTTGTCAATTTTGTTTACCCTTTCAAAATCCCAGCTCTTGATTTTATTGATTTGTTCTACTATTTTTTTTAATTTCTAAATATTTATTTCCTTCTTGATCTTCATTACTTCTTTCTTTCTGCTGACTTTAGGTTTTGTTTGTTCTTCCTTTTCTAATTCTTTTAGATAATAAGTTGCATTGTTTATTTGAGTTTTTTTGGTTAGTTTTTTGAGGAAGACCTGTATCAGTATGAAATTCCCTCTTAGAACTGCTTTTGCTGCATCCCATAGGTTTTGTGTGACTGATTTCATTATCATTTGTCTCAAGGTATTTTTTAATTTCCCCTTTGATTTCAACCTGGACCCATCGGTTTTTTAGTATGTCTTTTACTCTCAATGTAATCTTTTTTTTTCTCATTTCCCTTTCTGTGCTTGATTTCTAGTTTCATGCCGCTGTGGTCAGAAAAGATGCTTGAAATAATTTCTATCCTTTTAAATTCATTTAGGCTTGTTTTGTGTTCAAGTATGTGGTCTATCATAGAGAATGTTCCATGTGCACTTGAAAAGAATGCATATTCAGAGTGGTTTTTTTTTTCTTTTTTTATGTAATAGCCTGAAAAGAACAATTAAGTCTAACTGTTCTACTGCATCATTTAGGATCTCTGGTCCTTTTTTATTATTATGTCTGGAAGATCTGTCCATTGATGCTAGAGGTGTGTTAAAGTCTCCTAAGTTACTGTATTCCCATCAATTTCTCTCTTTATGTCTGTTAGTATTTGTTTTATGTATTCAGATTCACCTATATGGATTGCATATATGTTAATGAGTGTAGTATCCTCTTCTTGTATTGCTCTTTTTATCATTGTATAGTATCCTTCTTTAACTTTCTTTATAGCCTTTGTTTTAAAGTCTGTTTTTTCTCATATGACTAGTGCTACCCACCTTTTTTGTCATTTCCACTTGCATAAAGTATCTTTTTCCATCCCTTCCCTTTCAATCTATGTGTGTTTGTCATCCTAAAGTGGGTGTCTTTTAGGCAGCATACTGAAGGCTCTTGTTTTGTTATCCAATCTGTCACTTTGTGTCTTTTCATTGGAGCATTTAGTCCATTGACATTTAAGGTAATTACAGATATGTATTTATTGTAATTTTAAATTTTGGTTTTTTTTTTTTTCAGTTAATTTTATATTTCTTCTTTGTTCCTTTCTTTTTCTTTTTTACTTTTCTGGTTTGATAATTTTCTTTTGAATTATGCTTACGTTCTTTTCTTTTTGGCTTTTGTGACTCTATTGCATGTTTTTGATTTGACATTAACATGCTTTTCAAGTATGCTAACCCATGCTATATCTACTTGCTTCAGACTGGTAGGCATATAGACTCAAACACATTCTAAAAAAAAAAAAAAGGAAAAAAATCTACATTTTTATACTTCCCTCCCTTATATTTTATGATTTTGATGTCCTCTTTTAAATCTTCATATTTATTTTTTCCCTGTTCATTGTAGTTATCACATTTCCAATTTTGATTTTCTCTTTTCTTTGTTCTTTTCTATTTAGAGAAGTCTTTTCAATATTTCTTTTAGGATAAATTAAATATTCCTGTATTCTCTGAGTTTTTGTTTGTCTGAAATATTCTTTATCTCTCCTTCTAGTCTAAATGATAATCTTGCTGTGTGGAGTACCCTTGGCTGCAGGATTTTCTCTTTTAAGACTTTGAATATATCTTGCTACTCCTTTCTGGCCTGCAGTTTGTGTAGAAAATCAATTGATAGCCTTATGGGGGTTCCCTTTTACCTGTCTCTTTGTTTTTCTCTTGCTGCCTTTAGAATCTTCTAAAGGGGAAAGGGGGGGGGAGGGATAAATTAGAAGTCTAGGATCAACAGACACATACTACTATATATAAAATAGATAAACCACAAGGACCTACTATATAGCACAGGGAACCATATTCAGTATCTTGTTATAACCTATAATGGAAAATAATCTGAAAAATTATATCTATATAGTATAACTGAATCACATCATTGTACACTTGTAACTAACACAATGTTGTAAATCAATCATACTTCAATAAAGAATAAAATAAAATAGAAAAATAATATGGGAAAGAGATATAAAAAGACATTTTTCCAAAAAAAGATATGCGAGTGGCGAATGAGCACTGGAAAAAGTGTTCAGAATCATCAGTCATCAGGGAAATGGAAACTGAAACCACAATATACCACTTCATACCCACTAAGATGTCTATAGTTTAAAGGATGAATAACAGCAAGTGTTGACAAAAATACAGAAAAATCGAAATCTTCATTGACAGTTGGTAGGCATGTAAAATGGTACACACTTTGGAAAACTGTCAGACAGTTCCTCAAAATGTTACACATGAAGTTACTATATGACCCAGCAAATCCACTCCTAAATATACACCCAAGAGAAAAAAACCCTCGTACATGAATGCTTATAGCAGCATTATTCATTACAAGCAAAACAGAGGCAACAATCCAAATGCCCATCAGCTGATGAATAGTAAAGTACAAAGTGGTGTATCCACACATGGAATATTATTTGGGAATAAATAAGAATAAAGTAGTGGTACGTACTACAACACGGTAAACCTTGGAAACGTGTGCCAACTGAAAGAAGACAATCACAAAAGACGATGTATTTTATGAATCCATTTATATGGAAGGTCCATAATAGGCAAATTTATAGAGACAGAAAGTAGATCTGTAGTTGTCTGGGGCTACCTTGGATGAGGAGACGGGGGCCAAATCCCCCCTGCAAAGGGAACATGATTAATTTTGGGGGTGATGAAAATGTTCTAAAGTTGATTGTGGTGTTAGGTTTTACAAATATGTGAATACATTAAAAACCATTTAATTATGCACTGTATGTGGATGAATTGTTTTATATATGAATTACATCCCAACAAAGGTATTTCCAAAAAAAAAAAAAAATCAAGAGAATGACAAACAAAAAGTTCAAGATAGTGTTTATTTGGAAGTGGGAGCTAGAAGAATAGAATAAGGATGAAAAAATGTATAGGTTTGAATAATTAGAAATTGTCCAGTTCTTAAGATTTGAGTTCATGGGTGTTCTTTGTATTAATAAATGCACATATATGCACCATACCTACAAACATAAAATAAAAGACCTTGCATGGACCAATGAAAGATAATTTGTCTACAAACCAAACATTATGATTAAGACAATTCTGCACAATTGAGGCTTTTTAAAAAATTCATTAATTAACATTTATCCTGTTATATCTTACATATTATATCCCCAGTTCACAAAACTGAATCAGTGGGTCAACTGTCATTCATTGAATCTGTTAAAAAGAGATAAAAGTTAAATTTTATAACATAAAGTGATAAATGCAGAATGAATAGGCTTTGATCTCTTTAAATCTCTCTTCTACCAGGATTGAGAATTATGTTGGTGTTAATTCTCCCACTGTCCCACGTCCCATGTCCCATGTTCATATTCCCTTTTTAATAGAATTCGTTCGTTTCATTTACCCTTAGAGTGTCCATCATTATGGGGAAATGAAAGAAAGAACAATGATAGTAGCAACGTTGGCCAGAAAACTGACATAAAATTGGCAGTGGGGTAGAGATTGTGGAGAATGTTCTTATACAACAAAGCATGGTTTATAAATAGTCTCATGAAATGTTTAACCTAAAAAATTTTGCTTTGTTATTTATAAATCTAGTACTTTGAAATAACAGTTTTAGTGTTTGTTTTTCTGTTTGTTAGTTTGGTTTTGGGCTTTTATTATTGCATAAATGCCTCTTTACCCTTCTCAAAGCTTTTGTTTCTCTTTAATGCTTCTCCTTTTCAAAAGGAAGTGGGAAATGGCCGTATTTTTTACTTTGCCATCCTTAAAGCAAAATCCCCAGCCCTTCCTTAATATATGTTTTGTTTCATGTAATCCATGATGATATACATTCAATCTGTTTTCAACAAGCAGTATTATTTCCTGCATAATACACCTTTGCCTACTTCACAAATAGTTTGGGAAACAAAATGCCTATCATATCTCAGATGCATAGTGTCATAAACTTTGTTTTAAAGTTCAGAACATTTTGAAATTCCTTACAAAGTTTCACTATTACTCAAACCAAATGATGGATTTTTCACCTCAATAAAATTCAGATTTATGTAGGTGTCATATACATTATCATACACCTCATTTAAATTAAACTTTAAGATTCATTATAATAACCTCTTCAAGTTGTTTCCAACTGTTTCTTCAACACCGGCAAAATTTAAGAATCTCTTCTTAAACAAATTTTGATATTTTATTCAGCTGTCTTACATGAACTGACAGCTGTCACTTACTTGTTCGTCAAATACACCAGAAACTACTAAATAAATCCAAAAGGATCTAGTTACAATGCCATGCAGCATTCCAGCATTTATTATTCTATTTTAAATTTGTACGATTTTATAGGAATATTATCTTATAAACTGAAACGTTTGGATAGTTCTTTTAAGGATTGTATTCCCAGTGAAATAGATTGTCTTTCTTAAATATAGATATGATTATGTAAGTAAATGTAGTAACTGAATTTCAAGTGCATTCTAGCTGTTTAACCTGTTGTGAGCGGTAAGGAAATTTGATTGTAATTGTCATTATCAGCAATAGTTTTACCATTAAATTGGAACTCAGTCCTCAATTATATTGATTTTAAAAGTATTTAATGTCCTTTATATTTTCTGAAGTTTTCCAATGTTGTTGTTTAAATTAGAATGTTTTATATCATAAATAATGATTTTTCATGAGTAAAATTTTAACATTAGAACAAAGGACCCAAACAAGGAGAATCTACCTCATACATAAAATGATGAGAAAAATCTGAACCAAGATATTTTAAAATTTCATGTTTTCTTTTTTCTTTTTTTTTTCATGTTTTATTTTAAAGTTTCCTTGCTTTAAAGGTAAATTTTGATTAATAAAAATTCTTCCTTGTTTTCAATGACTTTCAAAACGTGGCTAATTATAACCTTATTTTGAACCTCAAAATATTCTCATTATACTGGCACCAGCTGGAAACTTCTTGACAATAATAAAATTGTTTGTTTCACATTCTTGACTTAGCAACTGAATGCACAGAAATTCCCGTGAAAATGTCAGTACAGTCTTTTGCAGTTTTAAAGTCATCACAGCTATCATGTAATAAATTATATCCAACCACAGCCGAAATTTAGATTTTGTGTACTCCCATGATAATATTGCACGATGTCACCATAAACAAGGAGGCGGGCTTGAACAGGCATGTAGGCAGAATGTAAGCAGGGCAGAGATGATAACATTGAAGCATGAAAATCAGTTTTATTTTCGTTTGCTTTCTGGCTGAAAATATTGCAGTGTTCACCTTATCACATAAGCAAATGGAAACATGATTTATCTTTTACATTACAGATCTCCTGTACTTTAAAAGATTTGCAGATTTTAACAGTTACACATTCTTAACCCTTCAGATTGTGGGTATGGTGCAGGGTATATGTATCCCCAAATTTACTTGATCTTATTCTTAAGTTCAGAAAGCAGAACAATAATCTCTGAGTTTTACAGAGAAAAAAATATGATAAAATTTTTATACAAGGCTGAATTGTATTCAACTGTAAAGACAGGAAAAGATATTTTAGGTGTACAAATATCCAGAAAGTACAGTGTATATGTAGACTTAATACAAAGTATTTGAGGAAGTAGTTCAACAAAATGAGGAAAAAACAAAAAAGCAAAGATCTTAGAATAGAGAAGTACTAATATAAAGAAATTATCTTTAAGAAAAATTGAGTAAGTATTATTATAAACAATATAATATAGAAAATCTTGAAAGAGAAGATATAAAATATGAAATGATAATATAGATTTAAATTTCAGATTTCACTAACAAAAACTGGAAATTAAAAGGGAAAGAGACAGAAGAAGAAAGGCAAATTGAATGTGTTGTAATATATGGAGCCTAAAAAATGCTTAGATGCAATCATTAAAGGAAAATCACAGTTAGGGTACAGTTACCTAAGGACAGATATTATTATAATGGGAACAGATAATACACCTTCTGAATTAAGAGAAAAAACTAAAATTGTCAATATAGCAAAAGACCGTAAAAAAGAAGGAAAACAATAAGAAACCATTAAAAAACAATAAATTATAAACAAGATAACATATGTTAAAATATTAAATAAGATAAAGTAAGAAACCTCACCTATTTATAGCAAACAGTGTTGGACTGAGTAAATAGCATGAATATCCAAAATAAAACTATAACAAAATAAGTTATGTCACATATTGCATTTAAAATCACATTTCAGAAGAATACATAATGATGTTAGAAAATTAGTTTTTAAATAATTTTTAAAGAGAAATTGCAAGCAAAAGATTTGGTTTATAACACAAGCTGCCTTTTGAAGAGAATGAGCACACAGCAGTGCTGGTAGACGTCTCAACTTCCATCTCAGTTACATTTTGATGCATAGAAAGAAATTTAAAAGAAGACAAAACTGTGAGTATTTTAAGAGAATGCATTTTGGTGTGACTGTTTTTGGCTTTATATATATTTTAATATATTTCAAACATAAAGAATATATTTTTCTGTAAATGCCAGTGATTTTTCCAACATGGGGGAAATTCTTTACTCACTAGTTCATCCAATAAATATCCTCTGAGCAACTATTTGACGTCAGCCATTCTTCTGGAGACAAAATTCATCAGTGATCAAAAATATGAAAATAATCAAAATCCGTGATTTCACAGTAACTGACTTCTAATCAGAGAGTCAGACAATAACCATACATAGTTAATAGAGAAAATATATATGGTAGAGTTTGATAATGGTAATAAATAAAAATTTAATTTATTAAACTTAGTATGAAGAAACAGATTTGAGTAATCATGGATGCTAGGAAGGGTGGGTTGCAATTTTATTTTATTTTTGTTCTGTTTTGTTTTGTTTCATTTTGTTTTGTTTATGGGGGAGGGAGTAAATAGGTTTATTTATTTATTTATTTCATGGAGGTACTGGGGATTGAACCGAGGACCTTGTGCATGCTAAGTGTGCACTCCACCACTTGAGCTACACCCTCCTCCAGGTGGGTTGTAATTTTAAATAGGGTGGTTAAAAAAAAGTTTAAAAATTGGGTAAGCCATTGGGAGGTCACATTTAAGCAAAGACTTAAAGAACAAGAGTTAGTTAAATATGATACCATCTGGAGAGAAGAATGTCCCAGGCAGAGGGCATTTCCAGTAAAAGATCCTAAGACGGATCATTTTTTTTTTTTTTTTTTTGATAGAGGTACTGGGGAATGAACCCACGACCTTGCTAAGCAGGCACTCTACCACTGAGGTATGCATCCCACTGATTATACTTAGATGCTCAAAGAAAAGCAAGCTGGTCACTGAGCTACAATGGAGGAAGAAGGCAGCTGGAGTCGAGGTCAGACTATAAGTGGAGACAGTTCACATAGAACTTTATGGGCAATTGTAAAGACTTTGGCTTTCTTCTAAGTTAGGGAGTGATTAAGCGGGTTTCAGAAGATGAATGACAAAATCCAA
The DNA here is from genome assembly GCF_009834535.1 of Camelus ferus. Classification (NCBI taxonomy): domain Eukaryota; kingdom Metazoa; phylum Chordata; class Mammalia; order Artiodactyla; family Camelidae; genus Camelus; species Camelus ferus. The sequence goes on from NC_045729.1 coordinate 508,762, forward strand.
TCATTACAAGAAAAGTTAGCACAGCTATTGTGTCAGGTATAAAGTCCGACTGACTGTATTACAGGGAGGCAGAGAGACCACTGAAAACACTAACAACAATCTAGGTGAGAGATAATGACCACTCACACCAGGGTAATAGTAGTTAGAGATGGAGAGAATTGATTGCTTTTTAATATATTTTAAAGTTTGAACAAAAATTTCCTGGAAGATTCAAAGATTACTTTTGGCTTAAACAGCTGAAAGGACTAAGGTGCCTTCAGCTAAAATGGAAAATCACGTAGAAAGAGTGGATTTGGAAGCAGAACAGAAAACCAGTTTTGGACAAGTTTAAGTTTGAAATATCATGTAACTGTTAAGTAGGAGAGAAGTCCAGACTGATGACATAAATTTGCAAGTCAACTGCATATAATTAAACTTTAAAGCCACAGTATCATTAATTTTAGTATCATTAAAAGAATGGATATAGATATAAAAAAAGACTGAGGCACAGGGGATTCCAACAGTGAGGCACGGATCAAGGATAGGAAGCCATAAAGGAGACTAAGAAGATGCAGAAAGGATGATGGAGGAAAATCAAAAGGATGCTGATTTCTGCAAGTCAGGTGAGGAAAATGTATCAAGGAGAAAGATTTCTTCACCTGAAGTCAAGTGATTCAAAAAGACCTAGTATGAGGACTGGGACTTGGCCAGTAGATTTAGTAACATGGGAAGTGACTTGTGACCTTAAGCACAGTTTCAGTGGAAGGATGGGGCCAACGTCTGACTGGGAGGGAAAAGCAGGGGGTTAAGAGATAATTAGAGGTGAACACAATTGCAAAGAAGAGCAGAAGAATGAGACTGTATTTAGTGAGGAAAGTAGGGTCAAGAAAAGTTTTCTTTTTTCTTTTTTTTAAAAAACATTTTTTATTGATTTATAATCATTTTACAATGTTGTGTCAAATTCCAGTGTAGAGCACAATTTTTCAGTTATACATGAACATATATATATTCACTGTCACATTTTTTTCTCTGTGAGCTACCATAAGATCTTGTGTATATTTCCCTGTGCTATACAGTACAATCTTGTTTATCTATTCTACAATTTTGAAATCCCAGTCTATCTCTTCCCCACCCCCCACCCCCTTGGCAACCACAAGTTTGTATTCTATGCCTATGAGTCTATTTCTGTTTGTATTTATGCTTTGTTTGTTTGTTTGTTTTTAGATTCCACATATGAGCAATCTCAAATGGTATTCTTCTTTCTCTTTCTGGCTTACTTCACTTAGAATGACATTCTCTGGGAGCATCCATGTTGCTGCAAATGGCGTTATGTTGTCGGTTTTTATGGCTGAGTAGTATTCCATTGTATAAATGTACCACATCTTCTTTATCCAGTCATCTGTTGATGGACATTTAGGCTGTTTCCATGTCTTGGCTATTGTAAATAATGCTGCTAAGATGGGAAAAATAATGTCATGCTTATGTACTGTTGGGAATAATAATGTAAACAAGGAAAACATAATACAAGAGGTGGGTGCAGAATTTCTGGAGCAATGTCTTTAGATGGAGTGAAAGGAGCTGAGGTCTAATGCACTCATGAAAGTCTGGGCTTGAATCAGAAGCACAAGGAGATCATATACTAATGGGCTATCAGATCTTTTAGCTACAGGTGTAGTAGGTAGGTTGGTAGATGTGGTGCTATGATCTGGTGAAGTTCTCCTTTAAGTGATTCCATGTCCTCAGTAAAGAAGGAAGTGAAAGGGGTCAGGTGAGAAGGAAAGCCAGAGCAAAGAGTCAGGGTGTGAGAAAGGAAGATGTGAGCAAAATCTTCCAAGAAAGTAGAGTGTGAGCAGCCCAGGGAAATGTACTAGCATTGCTAGGGATGTTTAAGGGTCTACTCTGAAGTCTGTGGCATGAATTTAAAGGAGGAACAGTCAATGTGATTGTATGTTTTTCTCCAGTTATGCTCAGCTTCACGGCTATAGGCACAGTTGATGGAAATAATAGAAGTGAACTGGAAAGATATGGCATAGCGATCCAAGAGCAGAGTGCATGAAATTGAGGTAATAGAAGGGTTACAGTTATTTATGTTTTCCATGAGGGCTGGTGCAAAAATAGTTTTCCACACACTGAGTTTGAGACATCTAAATGTCCATTTCGAGTAGCCCCAATCATTGGCTCAGAATAAGAAAGAAATAAGTCTTTAAAAATAGAGAGGAAAATTCTGAAATGGTTATTGACGAGCATGAGAAAGCTACACTAGTTAATGTTGATGCTGAAGGGCTGAAGCATAAAAATAAAACAATTAAAGCACAACATGGGTAGACCTTGAAGGCATTATGCTAAGTGAAATAAGTCAGAAAGAGAAACACAAACACTGCACGATCTCACTTATATGTGGAATCTAAAAAACACTGAACTAACAGAAGCAAATAGGAGAGTGGTGATGGCCAGGGACAGGGGGTGGGGAAAATGGGGAGATGTTGGTCAAAAGAGAAAAACTTCCACTTACAAAATAAGTCCTGGGGATCTAAGGGACAGCCTGGTGACTATAGTTAACAGAATTGTATTGTACACTTGAAAGTGGCTGTGGGAGTAGAGCTTTCGTGTTCTCACCATAACAACAAAATGGTACTTATATGAGGTAAAGTATATGCTAATTAACCTTATTGTGGTAAATATTTCACTATATATGTATGTATAATCATAACATCACGTACTTTAAACTTACACAATGTTAAATGTCGATGTTATCTCAATAAAGCAGGAAAAACTTATGCCAGTAAGTTATACAAGCCAACAAGAAATGTAAGGTTGTGGCCTTACAGTGGAATGTCTGAATTGGGGATTTTACATCGAAACAGTTTTGGGTGGCAAAAGGTACAGGGTACACCAACGGGAGTGAGATTCTCAGGTGGATGAGAGAACACCAGTTCAAGCGGGTGGTCAAGGCATTTGTGACCTAAGTGTTTATATATGATCTGACCTGGAGATTAGTGGGGTGTGAACACGTGAGCTCCTGCAGATTGAGGGATGCTGAGGTCAAGTTAAGGCAAATGTGTTGAAGACACTGAGGCTATATAAGAGTTTGCTGATTATAGATCAGGAACATCAAATGTCACAGTGAAACGGTTCAGGGGAGAGTGGAAGGGGTGAGAGCCAATCAATGGAGAAGAGCCCCAGGATGACGAGAACGTGACCTTGGGAGTGGTTGGATGGCCAGAGTGTCTGAGAACAGGAGAAATGCCAAGTGGCAGATTTCACTTCAGAGCCTACTGGGCTCTCAGCTTCCCAGGGTTGCTGAAGTCTGGAAAGGATGCCAGGTGTTTCACGATGGGGCAGACATCAAGCTTCCTTGATCTCTTTGGGAGGCAGTTGTGGGAAACTCCAAGGGAACATTTTCTTTTTAATTAAATTGTGTTATCAAAAGCTCAATTGTACTTCAGTTCTCTGAAAAAGTTAGTTTACTCCCAAAAAAGAAAGGTTAGTAGCTTTCAGTGAAGGTTAGGAGCATGAGTCACTGTATCCCCAGGATCACCCCCATGCCCTGTGAGCCAATCTGGAAAGCCAACTCTCTAATGTGAAGTATGTATTTTTATTTTCTGCTGCTTGATGGAATTTGGATAAAGTGATATGTAACTCAACCATAAATGATGACTCTCCAGCAGAGGTATGATGGAGTCTTTAATTAACTGATTCTCTTATTCTAAGTTATTCACAAGTTTTTTTTCACAAACTGGCAACCCAGTTTTGGCTAAATGGATTATTCCCATACTCTTGTAAGTTGTGTCTTTATCATGAAAGCAATGACTAAACCACTTAAAAATCTCTTCACATAAAGTGATTTTTCAACTTGGTTAAGAAAAGTTTTAAGAGTTGAGGCCGTTCTTTAACTGCCATATGCAGAGTAGCACACGCAGGCTCTCTTCTGAGTTTCTCAAGGGAGAGAAGACTGAAAGGAAAGCTTCAACTAAATTTTTATCATTTGAAATGTTACCCTGAGTATCTACCTTATTTATATCTAGTGAATAGTTTTAGACAATTTAGGAATAAAAAAAAAGATTTGGTTTAAGCTCTCTCTTTTTGAACCAAAAGCCCTGAGCAAGCCTTCAGGAGATAAATGACACCTCTCCATCCTGGTTCCTCATTCCCCAGAATTCAAAACTCATCTCAAATAGCAGGTCTTCCCTTCATGAATTGAAAGAAAGACTGAGAGCAAGAGCCCTGCAAAATCTCAACCTGAAAAAGGACCACACCCAAAACTTCCAATGGCCATAAATCTTCCTTATAATTCATTTTTTTTTTTGCTTTGATTTGATACAGTCAATTCATGGTTCAATTAAGAATTCCCCTCCAAATTCTTAATTACACAAAACAAATCTTTGGCTTAGTAAAAAATGCTGAGGAACAAGATCATATTAGTGGGATCAATAAACCATATGCTGTCTTCTTGTTTTGATTGTCTCAATTGTATTTTCTAGTTGGTCTTAAAAATAAAAATCTGGACTAAAAAAATCATCTTGTATATCATAAAGATATTACTTTATTACTGTAAATATAAATTGTCAAATCTGATTATTTTGCAGCTTATTACTCTATTTCTCCTGGAGAGAAGGCACTTCCTAGAATTTGTGATGGTAAATTCATGCAACAACAGCAAAAAATGTTATGCTATATTTTTTTCCTCCAGAGACTAATGGTCTCTCTAGCAAAGAATTTAGATGTAGAAACCATGAAATTTTAATCATGGAAATAACTCCTTTCAGCTTGATAGTAAGCATTATCATGGGGAGTAGAGACTTGCTCAAACTAGACATCAAAGGTAACCAGTAATGAAGTGAAGGAAAATAGATGGTTTGAAATAGGATGCCACTGGTGTGTGGTCTGGTTTTAGATCAGGTTCCCTACAGAACTTGTATTGGACAATGCTGTGAATATAAATAAGGACAGTAATGACATTTCTGGGGACATAAGAGAATTGGAAACAAAGAAAGACAACTCAGTAAGAGGTGAGATGACTGTGGAGTAACTCACCAAGAGAACCATACTCAAAATAAGGATGCCTGAAAACCTCAATGCTCTAAATGAGACTCATATAAGTGAATCACATAAATGTAACAAAAGCTAGTATTTTTCATTTGGGATTATTTGTAAGAGAAATTCAAAGCATGTGAAATACAATAAAAAGTGAACCAATGTGGAAAACTAATCTTTCTTGTATACATGGCTGCATGTACAAATGGGGATAGGATAAGTTTAACATTAATATAAGTTGGAGTAAAAACCAAGATCTAGAACAATGATGGGGAAGGCAATTGAGGAAGGGTCCAAAAAGATGGAAAAACAGAAAGAAGGGTCCTGATTGACTGTGGATATTGGGCAATACAGACTTAGGGCAACGAATCTCACCATTACAATCTGGGGATATGGGATATCATTAGAAGCAGCAAGAGCAGACTCAGTACTGAACGGATATGTAACTGGCATAAATTCCTAAGTACCTCTTGCCTTGGGTTATGATCTGTACTTACATGTGGAGTATGTCTATACCCGCAGACATGATTGAACAGTTTCAGTCTCAGTCCTTAAAGTGTTGCGGAAAAACGCGTCACAGCTTGGCGTTACAGCTCAGTTGTGACAGCAGCCTGGATCCGGGCGAGAGACCAAGCAGCACTGGAAGACTTGCAAAACTCAGGTTTATTACACCAGCAGACCAATAGGAGTTAAAACTTCAAGCTCTAGACTCTGGCAGTACGTTTACACAGGCCTTTTATAGGCTGCCAGTTTTACACTTTGCAACATCATATGCAAATAAAGTACAACAGAAGTTGACCAATCAGGAACAAGCTTTGTAGAAATTGACCAATCAGAAGTGAGCTCCATGCAAATGAAGTACTACAAATGGACCAATCAGAAGTTAGGGAAGTGGGCCAATCAGAAGTGAGAGTAATAACCAATCAGAAGTGAGCTCAGGGAACCAATAGAATTCTAGGTGTAAGTTAGCAGCTTTAGCGGCAAAAAGTGAGATAGAGCTTCTGGGCCAGGGAACCGGACGGTGCTAAGAGGAGAGCAGCGGCCCTGCCTACAGGTCCTGCTGGTCTTTTTATGGGGCTTCCTACCTCAAGAGAAATGTAAAGGTGAGAATTTCAAGAGTTATTACATTCTCTGAAACTCAAATTAGTTACTTTTTAAAATAAATTCTATATATGAGAACTAGAGAATACAAAATGCCAGTGAAGACAGGGAAGTAAGACATTGCCTATTACAATCTCAGAATCCACGGATGAAACAATTCTAGTTACATGTTAAAACGTATATAATAATCACGTTGTGCCGTGACTGACTGTAATTATACTTCTCAAATACATATGCTTCAAACTAAACTGCCTTGACATGATCTGATCCACAAAGTTTACTCTCATGTTTCTAAATTTATCCCCTTCAAAAGGAACTATGGGAGAGTATTATTAGAAATAGAAGTGCATGGCAGGTTTGATTCATATTTTAAGAAAATTAAATCAATATTTAATTAGAGTAATTTAGACTCTTCCTCAGTACTTCGGCACTATCAGTTTAGTTTATTTGTATAATGAAGATAATTAATACAATGTGCTCCAATAATATAATTTGTTTCCAGAAACTGGAGACAGAAATGAGAAAGTAGAAAATGACACTCAACATGTTGTACACATTTATTTATTCTGTTATTTTGAGTCAGACCCTGCTTTGGTACCAGGGATATATTAATAAGAAAACACACAAGGTTGCTGTGGTCATAGAGTTTATATACCTATCGGAGGTAAAGAGAGAGAATAAAAATAAATAAAACAAAAAGATAATGTTAAACTCTGATAAATACTAACATATTAATAGATAAGGTGATATGATGAAGAGCAAATGAGTGGACGTACTTTGAGTAAGATAATCAAAGAAGACCTTTTTGAAGATGGCACATTTATGCTGAGACCTAAAAGATGAGAAAAGAATATAAGTCAAGAGATAAACTAAGACACAAGCTGACAGACAGCAAATGCCAATTCCCTATGCAGCAAAGAATTTGAAGGAAACACTGCGCTCTAGGTCCTTTCAGGGCACATTATTACCTTGAAATGCTCCCGTTCCCTACCGCCTGAAATGGGCTGCTTCCAAGCCTTTAATACAGGTGTCCCAAATCTGAAAGAGACCTACAGGTATGCCTGGAGCAAAATTAATGGGATAGAGTAATATAAGATTATACAGGAGCTACCATGTGGGAGGGTGAGGAGCAATGGGGGCTCCTAACAAGGAGTTTAGATACTACTCGAGTGCAGTGGGAATCCAAAGAAGGACATTCATCAAGATTATGATGTGTGAATACATGTTTAATAAGGCCAGCATGGCTTACTTTCAGGGAAGCCAGAGAGCCGTGAGAAATAGACATTCTACTACTAAATGGCACATGCAAAATCTCACAAGCTCCAAAACCCAAGGCAGAAGTAATTTGGCAGGAACCTAGCTCAGACCCACTTGTTAATCTTGGAGTACTTCCAGGAGATGCAGGAGGCAACTGGAGCTCACGCTGGGGACACAGACGTTGGCAGCAGCCATTTTGAGGCGCTTTTCCTACCATGATGCTGGTGCTGGCAAGTGTCATTTTGGAATCTTCCATCTAGCTTATTACCCTCAGGACCTGACCCCACCCACCAGGCTGTCTGCACCAGCACTGGGATGCCTCAGGCCAAGCAACTAGCCGGGCTAGGACTCAGCCCCACTCAACAACAGACCATCAGTCACCGTAAGTCCCCTTAAGCCTACTAGTGGCTCAGGACATGGCTCTGCCCACCGGAGGGCCCAGGACCAGATCCCATACACCAGTGGACTTGTACTAGCCCTGGGACCCCAGGACCCTGCAGCCAGATATCCTGGACCCAGCAATGTTCCAACTACTTGGTCTTCATTGCAAAAACTCCTATATATCCTGGCTGCTCCCTTGCCTCTTCAGAGCAGTCTCTTAGTGTGATCTCAGGGGCCACTTTCCAGGCTCAAGTCCTCAGAAAACCCACTAAATAAAATGTAACTCTCAACTTTAGATTGTGCTTTTTTTTTTTCAGTCAACAGTTATTTGGGGAGATTTCTCTGTTTTTCTATTGATTCGTCTATATTTTTAAGGCAATGTCACTTTGTTTTATTTACAGATATATTGAATATCTGTCAAGATGACTATTTGGTTATTGCCCTTTGTGAATTCCCTTGCCTATTTTGCTTATTCTTTCAGATAAAATTTATTGTTTTATTAATGTTGCCAAAATTGTAAGTAAAATTAACAATTATAGAAATAAAATGTTTTTTAAAAAAGAATTAAAAAAAGAGATAGCCCAAATCAATAAAATCAGAAATGAAAAAGAAGTTACAACTGACACCACCCAAATACAAAGAAAGATTATAAAAGACTACTATGAACAGCTATTTGCCAATAAAACGGACAGCCTAGGGGAAATGAGCAAATTCCTAGAAATGTATGATCTCCCAAGACTGAAGCAGGAAGAAATAGAAAATATGGACAAACCAATTACCAGTAATGAAGTTAAATCAGTAATAAAAAATAAACTCCTAACAAATGAAAGTCCAGGACCAGAGGGCTTAAGCATTAAATTCCATCAGACATTAGAGAAGAGTTAGCACCTATCTTTCTCAAACCATTCTGTTGCCAAGCCAAAACCTGGGTCTGCTCACCTGTGTGCAGTAAAACCAATCTACTGACACCAGGTTGTGGTGAAGGAAAGTGCAGCATTTATTGTAAGGCGCTCCCATATAAGGAATCCAGTACAGCTAATGCTCAAAAAGCCTGAACCTCCTGATAAGTATCAGCAAAGTATTTTTAAAGGCCAGGTGAAGGAGAGGAGTTCCAAGTTATGTGATAAGCTCATGCACAATTCTCTACTTGGCTGATGGTGAGGTGACAGGGCAGTGTCACAGGGGTTAACATTATCAACCCTCAAGCTCCAGTAAGCCTGGGGGATGACCATGTGCTCATGGTCATCAAGTAAAGGTCTTCCATTTGGTGGGAGCTTTAGCATCTGAAGCAAATCAGGAAATGTGCATCACATACTATCATCAGAGGGGAGCTAAAGTAGAGGATATGGGGGAGGGGTTTGTCCCAGGAAGTCCTCATAGGGTATAGATGAGTTAAAATTTCAAAATATTACAGAGGAAGGAATGCTTCTGAGCTCATTCCATAAGGCCAGCATCATTCTGATACCAAATCCAGACAAAGATATGATAAAAAAACAATTACAGGAAAATATCACTGATGAACATAGATACAAAAATTCTCAATAAAATGTTAGCTAACTGAATTCAACAACACATTAAAAGGCTCCATGATCATGTGGGATTTGTCCTAGAGATGGAAGGATGATTCAGTATCTGCAAATCAACCAATGGGATACATCAAATTAACAAACTAAAGGAAAAAATCATATGATCATCACAATAGATGCAGTAAAAGTTTTTGACAAAATTTGACATCCATTTATGATTAAAAATTCTCAAAAAAGTGGATATAGAGAGACCATACCTCAACATAATCAAACCCATAGCTAACATCATACTCAATGGTAAAAAGCCAAAAGCATTTCCTCTAAAATTAGGAAAAAGACAAGGATACTCACTCTTGCCACTTTTATCCAACATAATTTTGGAAGTTCTAACCATAGCAGTCAGGCAAGAAAAAGAAATGAAAGGAATTCAAACTGGAAAGGAAGAAGTCAAAATGTTACTGTTCACAGATGAACATGATACTATACATAGGGAATCCTAAAGATGTCACAAAATACTACTAGTGCTCATCAAAAAACTCAGTAAAACTGAAGGATGCAAAATTAATATATAGAAATCTGCTGCATTGTATACCCTAATAATGAACAATTAGAAAGAGAAATTAAGAAACAATCTCATTTACAATTGCATGGCAAAGAATGAAACACCTAGGAATAAATGCATCTAAGGAAATAAGACTTGCACTCAGAAAACTACAAGACACTGATGAACAAAACTGAAGACAGCATAAACAAATAGAAAGAGATATAGTTCTCGTGGACTAGAAGAATTAATACTATTAAAATGACCACACAAGGCAATCTAAAGATATAGTGCAATCCCTATCAAAATACCCATAACATTTTCAAAAGGACTAGAATAACTAATTCTAATTTTTTTATGGAAACATATCCTGAATAGCCAAAACAATCTTGAGAACGAAGAACAAAGTGGGAGTTATTACACATCCTGATTTCAAACTATACTACAAAGCTACAATAAGCAAAAACAGTATGGTATTGACCAACAAACACACACATTGATCAATGGAACAGAGCAGAGAGTGCAGAAACAAACCCACAGTTACATGGGCAGTTAATCTATGGCATATATAATTGGGAAAAGACAGGTAAATCAATATATGGTATTGCGAAAACTAGACAGCTACATGCAAAAGAGTCAAACTGAACTTCTCTCTCATATAATTTACAAAAATAAGTTCAAAATGAAATAGACTTAAATGTAAAATCTGAAACTATAAAATTTCTAGAAGAAAACATAGGCAGTAAATTCTTTAACATCAGTCTTAGTACTATGTTGGGGACTATGTCTCCTCAGGCAAGCAAAAGTTAAAAATTGGGACTACATCAAAATAAAAGCTTTCGCACAATGAAGGAAACTCTCAATGAGATAAAAAAAAAAAAAAAACCCACCTACTAAGTGGGAGAAGATATTTGTAAATGATATAGCCAGTAAGGGTTAATATCCTAAATACGCAAACTCAACTCAAAATTAAAAACAAACAAACAACCAACCCAATTAAGAAATGGGCAGAGGAACTGAATAGATATTTTTCCCCCCAGGGAAGACATACAGATGGACAATAGGCACATGGAAAGAATCTCAACATCACTAATGATCAGGAAAATGTAATTCAAAACCATAATGAAGTATCAACCCACATCTGTCTGAATGGCCATTATAAAAAAGACAAGTAACAAGTGTTGGTGAAGATGTAGAGAAAAGGGAATTTTTCACTCACAATAGTGCATGGGAACATATACTGGTTTAGCCACAATGGAAAACAGTATGGTGGTTCCTTAAAAACCTAAAAATAGAACTACCATATTATCCAGCAATTCCACTCCTGCTTATTTTTCTGAAGAAAACAAAAACACTAACTAGAAAGATACATGCACCCCTATGTTAATTGCAACATTATTTACAATAGCCAAGACATGGAAGCAATCCAAATGCCCATAATAGACAGGAACCCATCAATAGATCTGGCATATATGTACAATGGAATATTACTCAGCCATAAAAATCTCGCCATTTACAACAACATGGATGGATCTAGAGGATAGTAAGCTAAGTGAAATAAGTCAGAGAAAGACAAATACTGTAGGACTTCACTTATATGTGGAATTTAAAAGAAAACAAAGAAAACAAACAAACAAGCATAGTAAAAACAGAAATAGAGTTATAGAGAACAAATAGGTGGTTGCCAGATGGGATGGGTGGAGCAAGAGAGAAATAAGCAAGTGAGATCACCAAGTACAAACTTCCAGTTGTGAAACAAATGAGTCACAGGTATAAAATGTACAGTGTGGGGAATATAGTCAATAGCTATGTAATTTCTTTGTTTGGTGACATAGCACAACCACATTTACCATGGTTGCCATTTTGAAATGTACAGAGACATGGAATCACTACTTTGTCTAACAGGTAACAAAGCATCTTGGGTCAATCATACTTCAAAAACAAACAAACACATAGAAAAAGAGATAAAATTTGTGGTTACCAGAAGCAAGGGGTGAGGAGAGGGAAAATCCAATGAAGGTAGTTCATTGGTACAAAATTCCAATTATAAGATAAAGAAGTAGCAAGGATGAAATGCATAACATGGTAAAGATAATTAACAATGCTGTACACTACATGACAGTTGTTAAGAGAATAAATCATAAGAATTCTCATCAAAGAAAAATTTTTTCTATTTTTAAAATTTTGTGTCTATGTGAGATGATGGATGTTCATTAAACTTATTGTTGTAATGATTTCATGAGGTAGGTAAGTCAAAGCATTATGTTGCACACCTTAAACTTAGTCATTGCTGTATATCAATTTTATCTCAATAAAACTGGAAGTAAAAAAGAGTGAATGAGAGTTAAAATGAGAACTGGAATGAAAAATAAAGCAGAGGAATAAATAACAAGATCATAGACAGTAGAAAAGTAGAAACTAAAAAATATGTGATTAAAATTAATACATGAGAGAAGTTTGCCTTTTTTTTTAGATTCCATAGATAGGGGATATTATATGGTATTTTTCTTTCTCTTTCTGGCTTACTTCACTCAGAATGGCATTCTCCAGGAACATCCATATTGCTGCAAATGGTGTTATGTTGTCAGTTTTTATGGCTGAATAGTATTCCATTGTATAAATATACCACATCTTCTTTATCCAGTCATCTGTTGATGGACATTTAGTTTGCTTCCATGCCTTGGCTACTGTAAATAGTGTTGCTATGAACACTGGGGGTACATGCATATTTTTGAATTGAGGTTCCCTCTGGATATATGCCCAGGAATGGGATTGCCGGATCATATGGTAAGTCTATTTTTAATCTTTTGAGGAGTCTCCATACTGTTTTCCATAACAGCTGCACCAAACTGCATTCCCACCAGCAGTGTAGGAGGGTTCCCTTTTCTCCACAGCCTCTCCAGCATTTGTCATTTGTGGACTTTTGAATGATGGCCATTCTGACTGCTGTGAGGTGATAACTCATTGTAGTTTTGATTTGCATTTCTCTGATTATTAGCAATATTGAGCATTTTTCATGTGCCTATTGGCAATTTACATGCCTTCATTGGAGAATTGCTTGTTTAGATCTTCTGCCCATTTTTGGATTGGGTTGTTTGTTTGTTTATTAAGTTATGTGGGCTGCTCATATATTCTGGAAATTAAGCCCTTGTCAGTCTCATCTTTTATAAATATTTTCTCCCATTCCACAGAAACAGACTCACAGACATAGAAAACAAACTTATGGTTACCAGGGGAGGAAGGGATGGGAACAGACAAATTGGGAGTTTGAGATTTGCAGATACTAACTAATATATATAAAATAGATAAACAACAAGTTCATACTGTATAGCACAGGGAACAACATTCAATATCTTATGGTGAAAAGAATATGAAAATTAATACATATATGTTCATGTATGACTGAAGCATTGTGCTGTATACCAGAAATTGACATAGCATTGTAAACTGACTGTACTTCAAAAAATATATATGTAGATAAAAACTTCCAAAAAATTAATATATGATAAATTTAAGGTGAACAGAACTCACACAATATCTTAATGGCCTATATTTGAAGTAATACATGTGGCAAAGGGATGTTCTGGGGTGACATATTTTGATACCCCTCACTGCACACTCTAATGACTTGTAACTTCTTTCTTTTTCATTTAATGTCACGGTGATCTATGCAGTAAATTTGATGACTGCATTATTGGTTTTTTCAGTTTACAGGCTCTACAGATGATTTTTAATAAGGGGAAAATTACAAAAAGTCATCTATTTACTTATCATAAATTTCATTGAAAATATATTTAGTTTTGTTAGATTTATGGGGTATTACTCAGATTCCTGCCTCAGTCTATTAGTATGATGTGTTTAACTGTCTAATATAACAGTATTATTATTTTTATCTTCTACTTGATGAGATTTTTTAAAAAGAAGATGAAACACTCCAACTCCGCAAAATTTATATCTCAAATTTGTTAACCCAAGATTGCTACTATATAATTAAATATAATTTCAGCTCATGTTGCCTATTCAATGTTCTTAAATATATTTAGACTTCTCTAATCTACGTTTTTGTGTTTCAAAACCAATTTTTTCTTCCTGGCTTTAATTCATTCTCATACCTGACAAAACACTCATTCTGGGGAGAAATGACTACCGGAAGAGATGTTGATTCGTGTTGTGAAATCCCTTTCCACAACATTTTTTAGATTTTCTAATAATTTCATTATGCATTGACTTTTATACAGGTTTAGCACACAGTGTTTGTTGAGAGTTAAATTAGTCATCATAGACTAGTTATTCTTAGGTAAGAAGCAAAAAAAAAAAAAAAAAATACCCTGAAATCTTAATGAGTTAATCCAATACAAATTATTTTTTGCTCACTTCAAAGTCATTGAGAGTTGATGACTCCTCTTCCACCTTGCAGCTCTCTCTGTAATATATGGTTTCCAAAGTCCGCACCTCAGAAGAAGAGAGAGCTGTTTTTAAGGGACAGACTTGGCTGCCACTTACCTTGGTAACTGGCCAGGACCTGGTCATTTGGCCCTAATTCAACTGCAAGGGAGTTTGTAAAATGTCATATTTCTGTGTGCCCAGAGAAAGAAAAAAAACGGTATTTTATAAATGTATAGCATTGTCCTTGTCATGCAAAGTCTTCAAGAAGAGTGACAATAGAAATGGAGAAAACAGGAAAGTATGTTTTTCAAAACAAAGTATAATTTGGGTTTGTTTCATGTTAGTGTGAACTGCCATTTTAAGTAATTGAGACAATGAACCTCATTGTGAAACTATTAATTAAAAATTAACCTCTTGAATTAAAACAAATAAAAAAACATCATATGCCTTTTTTGTGGAAGCTGTGGAAGAGTTGATTGTTTAAAATGTGACACCAAACCCCTACAACTCAAAAGGAAAACAAATAACCTGATTTAAAAATTGGAAAGGACTTAAAACAGACATTTCTCCAAAGAAGACATACAGACATTTCTCCAAAGAAGAAATGCCCAACAGGTATATGAAAAGATGTTCAACATTGCTAATCATTGGAGAAATGAAAATCCAAACCATTTCACACCAGTTAAGATGGCTATTATCAAAAAACAAAAGTAAGTAAGTGTTGGCAGGGCCATGGAGAAGCTGGAAAATTTGTACGTTGGTGGGAATGCAAAATTGTGCAGCTGCTACCAAAACATATGAAGATACCACCAAAAAATTAAAAATAGAACTACCACATTGTAGGGGAGGAAAAATAATTTTCTCTCTAACCTTCTGAGTTCTTGGCTGACACCCCCATAATAAGAGACAGTTTAACAAGAAAAAAACAAACACAAGTTTATTAACATGTATACCTCACGTGTACATGGGATATACCCAGGGGAAAAATGAGTAATTCAAAGAAGTTGTTTAGAATGCCAGCTTAAATACCATCTTCAGCTAAAAACAAAATAAGAAAGGTGTTGGGGGTAGGGGTGGGAGACGGAGATGAGTTATAGGGAGGTGACCAGGACAGGCATGGTCGTCTAGGGTAAGTTTTGCTACGCAGATTTAAGTTGTTGCCTTCTCTACTGACAAGATTCTCTTGTCATGGAGTCACCCTTCTCTTCTTGGCACAAAGAGGAAGACACCCTTACGAAATGGAGATTTTCTTTATAAATGTAAATGTCCCTTACCAAAGGGTGACTTCCACTCTGTTTCCAGAGCTTCTCCACTATCTATTGTTCTATTTCTCAAAACAATCAGCTCAAAACAATCCCTATACTAAGAGGCATATTTTGGCTTGGCATATTCTGCTACCCTTTACCTACATAATACGAGAAAGAGTTAAGGAAATGTTCATAGTTCTGCACACTTACTCATAGGTTGATTTTTTCAACCAGTCATCTATGCATTATAAACCTATTATTAGTATCAAAGAGCCATTTCCTTATGAATGTATTCTCCTTTCTTTGCTGTTCTTGATGTAAGTATACTAATTATGACAATTAAAAATTTATTAAAATCTATAAACATATGCTTTAGATTCTGTGGAGGTTAAAACTATGGCCCTCAAAACTTGACCTATGCAATTGTAGGATGGGGTGTATCACACTGATTGATTGGCATATGTTGAACCATCCTTGTCTGCATGGGATGAACCCAACTTGATCATGGTGTATGATCCTTTTCATGTGCTGTTGGATTCTGCTTGCTAATATTTTGTTGAGGAGTTTTGCATCTATGTTCATCAATGATACTGGCCTGTAATTTTCGTTTTTGGTAGTATCTTTGTGTGGTTTGGGTATCAGGGTGATGGTGGCTTCATAGAATGAGTCTGGGAGTACTCCCTCCTAAGAAAGTTTTCATATATTCAAGACCTTTAAAATTTAAGATCATGTTTTATGGAATAAGAGATCCTACATCTATTAATTACTTTGCTAACACATTTCTAAAATAAGGCATCGCACATATTTATTCAAACTGAGTTGCTCACAGGCTGCCAAAACAAGGTGAGAAACGGTGTGTCATCAAGAAAAATACAAAAGCTTAAAAAGAAGACTAAGTTCTATTGAAGACACATTTTTGAAAGCCTGATTTTATTCCCACTTTTCTGTAAGATCTGTTCTTTCTTCCAAATAATCCCTAGAATATTCCATAGAAGTTTGTCATAAACTTTCTCAAATATTGATAACCAGCATTTATTGAGTCCTGCTATATACCAAGCACTATGCAAGTGCTTTGGGGGGTGAGGGGCATTGAGGGAGGTTATTACCTTTTGCCAACTGAAGGACATTTGAGTTGTTTCCAGTTTGGGGCAATTATGACTTGTGTCACTATAAATTCTCACATACAGGTTTTTGCATAAATAAAAGTTTTCATTTTGGGGGAAGTAAATGCCTAGAATGGAATGCTGAGCTATAAGGTAAGTGAATGTTTAACTTCACAAAAAATTGCAAACTGTTTCTTAAACTGGCTGTACCATTTTGCATTTTCACCAGCAATATATGAGGGTGAAATATATTTCAGGGCTCCCCGTCCTCCCTGGCACTTGGTATTGTCAAGTATTGTTATTATTATGTTTAAATTTTTAGCCATTTTAAAAGGTGTGCATTAATAACTCACTGTGTTTTTAATTTGCATTTGCTTGATGGCTAATGATATTGAGCACATCTTTATGTTCTTCTTTATTACCTAGTTAAAAATCTTAAAAGGTAAAAAGAGCTAAGGCGAATTACTTCCAAATTTGGAGATAATATTTCTGTATCATTAGGATTGTGATAGAGCTAAGACCTGAGTAAGAAGAATTGATAAAACCAAGCTAAAGTATTCTGTTATAGCCTGAAAGACACTGGCATAAATTTTAAACCTATTTGGGGGGAGAGATTTTAGGAATTGTCCCTGAGCACATAGGAGTGTACTATCTCATTTAAATTGCGCTGAGTGGTTCAATCAAATAATTCAAACCCCTGCAATCAGTCTGCCGCTCTAAGATGAGTTATAAGAATCCCTTGATGCTACAACATGCTGAGAGTATTCATATCTTTTCAAAAGTGGTAGAAACTTATCAAAACACGTGCTTTAGTCTGCACGAATGGTCATTCCTTAGATCACTGAATTTTCATTTATGAGTTTAGCTCTCCTACTAACATTAAAAAATGGGCACCAGTTCCCATGAAACTTGATATTCATTTAAAGTGTATGATTTACAGTAAAGGAACATTAGCAGAACATGAGCTACATAGAGTAAGCATGTTCCTCAGATAATAAAATCTTAGCATTTTTATTGAAATTTCCTTTTTTTTTTTTTATAACCTTTGTTGGGCTCTGAGCCCAATGTGAGAAACAGTTAACCTACCAATAAAGGTGGCTGCTTCAAGACCCCAGCGGTGTCAACTAAGATTCTATCATGGTGTCGGCTCACACACCTCGAGGTGCATGAGACTTAAGAGGGAGGTCACTCAAAAGCTTAAATCTTCACTTTCTCTAAAGCAGTATTCATTATAGCACTAATTTTATTTTTATTGTTTTCAGACACAAAGTTCTAAGATGACAGACTATGTGAAGTAAGATCTATATTACAGCTATTTCCAGTGACAAATGTCTCACTGCCCATCACTGAACTATAGGTCAAATATGCTTAAATGCTTCCTTGAATCTGTTGTACAAAATATGCTCTCCTTGAACAGCTAATCTTTAGTCAAATACAGTGTGCACATGTGTTCTTTTTTCTTTTAGCTTTTGGCAGCTTAATTACAACACTGTCAGAAAGATCAGAGCAAAAATTTATTCAGTTCTCATCATTCTCATTCAAATCTGTCTTTCAGTGGTGTGTTTGGATTTGTTAGTTAAGAGAAAGATTATGTAAAAGGTATATTTTTATGGTATGAATGAGTAATCTGTGTAATATTTGTTTTTATTAAAATAAAAAACAAGAGCATTATGTGGAAAGACCAGAACATTGATAATGCCATAAATATTGAGATGACATTCATAATTAAGAACACCTGTTGTTAAGTCAGATGGCAACAGACACCCCTCTGCAGAACAGGTTTTGAAGAAGTATATATTTCTTTTCCATTTACCTCTGAAAAATGTTTTTCTGTTGAATGTAAATTCTGGCAAAAATAGAAACAGTTATTTAAAGTGAAACTGAAGTTATATTTTGAAACAAATTAAACACCAGCTAACTTCCAGCCAGAGAGTCCTTACACCTCCTCTCACAACTGTTTCAGTATTCCTTCACTTCAAGTAAGTCACAAGGCAGCGGTAATGCCTTATAAGCTGGACCATTTTAGCAGCTCTGAGAGGAGATTATAACTAACGGCGAAAATGGGGAATTATTTGTGTAACTGATGTGTCCCACAAATCTACCCACGGCCATGGTGAAGTAGATGGAGTAGTCCTTCATTTCCTGTAACAAGATCTTACTTAATACACAACATCATTTATGGGCCATACCACCTTAGACAATTTTAGTCAGAGCTTGACAATGTCAAAATGATAGTAAGAATGAAGTTTATCTGCATACGACAGAAAATGCAGAGCCCAGCACTAACCCTGCCTAGATGTATACAGGATTAGTTTTCTTTCAGTTAAAAGAAGTCCTAAACAGAGAGTCCAGGCCTAGTATTGCTGTTGCTTTGTAATTAGTGTTTGTTTATATTCAGCCATCCTAAATCCATGAATTTCATCCTTATGGTTGCCAAATGTTCCAACATGGAGGCTGGAGCACCAGCCATCACTTAAGTACTCCTGGAAGGAAGTAGCAGGAAAGGAGGCAAGAAGGGAAAAGAGTCCATCAATATAGTCTCAATAACTCCTGAATTTTTGGAATTTATACATTTTTGTGTGTTCTATAACTTTAAATCACTATTTAAATGATGTAAAATATGTATAATTATTCTATTGCCATTTGGAAAAGGTTATATTCTCTATCTATAAATTATAAACATTTATTATTCATAGACTTCAATAAACCATATCATTTAGCTCCTGTTATCTTTAATTAGTTTTTAATTAATTAATTTTTTATTATTAAAGTAAAGCTGATTTATAAAATTATTGGTGTAAGGTGTACAACAGAGGGGTTCAAATTTTTTTCATTGAATTGTGGTTGATTTACAACATGTGTTAGTTTCAGGTGTACAGCACAGTTATTCAGTATTTTTGCAGATTATATTGCATTATAAATTATTACAAGATAATGGGTGTAATCCCCAGTGCTATACAGTGTATCCTTATTGCTTACCTATTTTATATATAGTGATTTACATCTGATAACCCATAATTTGTATCCCCCCCCTTCCCTCTTCCCTTTGGTAACCACATGTTTGTTTTCTATATCTGTGTGCCAGCTTCTGTTTTGCATCTACACTCTTTCATACTATTTTTTAGATTCCACATATAAATGATATCATATAGTACTTTTCTTTCTCTGTCTGAATTATTTCACTAAGCATAATATTTTCTAGGTCCATCTACACTGCTGCAAATGGCAGCATTTCATTCTTTTTTATGGCTGAGTAACATTTCATTACACATATATCATATCTTCTTAATTCAGTCATCTGCTGATAGACACTTGTGTTGCTTCCATGTTGGTTACTGTAAATGGTGCTGCTCTGAACACCGTGGTGCATGTATATTTCTGAATTAGTGTTTTCATTTTTTCTGGGAGTGGAATTGCTGGATCATGTGGTATTTCTATTTCTAATTTTTTGAGGACCCTCTGTACTGTTTTCCCTAGTGACTGCACAAATTTCCATTCTCATCCTCAGGGTAGGAGGGTTCTTTTTCCCCACACCCTCTTCAGCATTTATTATTTGTAAACTTTTGGTGATAGCCATTCTTACAGGTGAAACCACACACCAGAACAGCCACTCCCAAATTTCTGACCCATAGGAACTACCCATTGTTGTTTTAAGTTTTTAGATAATTTGCTATTCAACAATAGAAAATCAATACAGATTTTGGTACCTAGAAGTGGAGTCCTGCTATAAGAAAAATTTTCAATGTGGAAGTGGCTTTGGAATCAGGAAGATGAAAGGACTTTGAGGGAAAAGCTAGTGAAACACTGAAAAGCTCTGAGGAAATTGTTAGGACATTACTGATGAACCTTGAAAAGGATATAGGTGAAGGATTAAAGGGATGCATGAAAAGTGTTACTGGAAATTGGAGGGAAGAAGATTTTTGCTGTGGCAAAAAGTTTAAGAACTCCATCACTCTCTATAATGTGAAAGGTAGAAAATGTACCCAAATTAATGGGGTGATTGTTCTAAGTAAATTTCCAGGTAGAGTGTTGAAAGTA
Organism: Camelus ferus; assembly: GCF_009834535.1. Taxonomy (NCBI): domain Eukaryota; kingdom Metazoa; phylum Chordata; class Mammalia; order Artiodactyla; family Camelidae; genus Camelus; species Camelus ferus. Next base: position 529,355 of record NC_045729.1, read on the forward strand.
TTACCCAGTTTCTTTTTGCTGTTTGCAATAAGATGGTAGGCGAGAGAGACAAGATAAAGGAAAGGCTGTTAAACACAAAGAAGTAAGGACTTGCTGGTTATAAATTTTCCTAGCCTTCCCAGGTGGCAAATGATAATACAATTTTAAAATGACTTCCAGGCAAAGATCAAAACCAGGAATCTGCCAGGAAAATTTGGTCTAAAGGTAAAGACCAGCCTTTGTTGAACTGTGATACAAACAGGAAATCAATCTTCGCTGTGTTCGACCTGAAATTTGGGGGTTTTAATTGTTACTGCAGAACAGCCTAGTATTCTAACCAAAACAATGAGCAAAGCTAGCAACACAGATTAGAAAGGAATAGATCTATTTGAGGGTCTCCAGCACCGCAGTGTGTCAGTTACATCCAGACACATTGCCCAAATTATATCTACTTCCCCTCCCCACCCCTGCTTTTAAGGAATTTCTTTTTCATCTGGATGGTCCACAGTTAATAAAATAGCATAGAATGGATGACTGTAGCTGAAAGAACAAGGAAGTAATTGAATAACTAGAGTTGTATTGCATCCTGAATTACTTAATTTCTTGAAACTGCTTTACAACTCTGAAGCATGTACTTAATGGTTGAAAGAAGCTCATGCGCCTTCTCTCAAGCCAGATTGCCTCAGCAGAAATCCCAATTTAGTCATCAATTTACCTCACCTTTCTGTGGCTCTCAGAAATTATATTTACCTCCTGAGCTTGTTGTTATATTTAAACCCATTTACTTAAAATAAATAACTGTGCTTAGAACAGAGAATTGACATCTCCCAAGTTAAGACAGATTGTAAGTAAGGTTTTTCTACTTACAAAGTCTCAAAACAGCAGAGCTTAAAAGATTAAGAACATAGACCCAGGAGGTTTGAATTCCAGCTCTGCCACTTACTAATTCTGTGACCTTTCATTTAACTTTTCTAGCCTTCAACATCTTCATTTGTAAAATGGGTGTCATGGAAGTTCTTACCTCCTAAGTCTGTTAGAAATAATTAGGTGAATTTACTTTGTGAATTCAATGAGTTCATTTGCGGTTAAATAAGTGAGTTTGTCGTTAAATGAGTTAATATTTAGAAGTGCCCACTTCATCATATTATAAATCTAATTTTTTACTTAAATTTACATACTTTATGTTTTCTTTCTTCAAACTATCTCCTAGAAGCAATTGGATTTTTTATATTAGTTCTCATTTATTCAACAAACACTTAGTGATTTCCTACAATGAATTGGACAGGGTATAGCTAAAAAACAATTAGCAAATCACCCAAAGTTCCTGCCCTGATATAGCATATGTTCCAGTAGAAGAAACGGATTGAACTACTAACAAATTAAAGTAAAATTACCTTTGTATTAATTGGTAAAAGGTAGAGATTTGCTATTCAGAGAGTGTGTGATGTGGAAAAAATAATCTCAGTAGATTCACTCCCATTTGTTCCCCTTAGTTCCTTCCTTATTCAGGCTATTGAATTTTAGATAGCCATTGCATGGTCCCCCCGTTTATACTAAGTGATTTATCTTTCCTCTAAAAATCTGAATGACCCCCTACTATAAATTTGGTATATGTATTTTGTTCTATTTCTAGAGTTTGTATTTGGTTTCATTTCACCATTTATGGATAGTTTTCATTATTAAAGCTTTATAATATTTTAATAGTATGTGTAATCGTATATTTATGTAAAATTTGAACTTTAGAATCAGTTTTATAAGTTGTGCAAGGGAAATATTGTTGATACTTTTACTGAGATCACTTTAAATTTGTATGTTAACTTGGGAGAATTGACATTTCCACAAGATTAAATATTCTGACCTGAGATCGTATGTTTTTGTATTTGCTCATGTCTTCCATGAGGCCCTCAGGAGCACTGAGAATGTAACCTATATGTTCTTCTTTAAGTTCAGTTTAGGTTAGAAGAGAAAATAATTCACCACATTATTGGAGAAAAGAGTGACTAGATAATGAGTTACTAAGTCCAACCTGTCATGTTATCACTCTGTCAATTACCAACATTCAACTGAAATCAACTGGGAAAACACATCAAAAACAACAACGTGCAAAAATACAGCAAGAAATCTTCTTGCCAAGAACTCACATCATTTAAGACATACATAACAATCAGGTAAAATTATGGTGGTGTCCATACTTAGGCAAGAAGTAAGAGTAAAAATAATGTCAGATTATAACCCTAAAAGGTAAATCAAATCATTTTAGGTTATTCATGTCACTCTCATCAAGACCTTTTCAGATCCTAAAGACTGTTATCAAAAATAAGGGTGAAAATTTAAGCCTGAGAATACATACAATAAGCAAAAAAGTTTTAAATAAGATATAGATGCTTTTCAAAACAGAAGTTTCTAAAATCTGCTCTTTACAGGATTCTCATAATGTTCTGGTTCATGTTGTCCACGAACATTTCACATTATGTGGGTAGATTGTGTCCCCTTCAGGCATCTTTCAGTGGTACTCAGCTTGTCTATTTCCACTTCCAGGAGCCTGAAACACACCAGTCAGCCAATCAAGGGGAATGAAGAAGTGTTCCGTCCTGCGCCGACCACTCAAGGGATCCTCTTTCAGCCTCTCCAGGCTGCCATGTGCCCTGGCGTTACCACTCTTGTCCTCAGGATGTGAGCTCAACACCTCTTCTTCACTGCAGGGCAGACTTGGGGCATCTGGAAGTCCAGGTGCTGACATAACATCTCCTTCAGGGTCAAGCAATTTGTCTTCTTGAGGCTGGAAAAACCTTCAATGACCGCTCCCAAGACTACATCCCCTTTTCTGGTATTTGCTGGATTCCCATGTCTGTCTCAGGAGGTTCAAGGGAGGCCTTGGGCACTGGGAACATGGATGATTCCAGATCATCCTTAGCTCTAGAAGTCCTAAAATCACGTTATCAGCTGGGTTGCATTTCTTCTGATAAATCTAATTTTAAGAAAAATTTAAAAGCAACCTGTAAGGCTGCATGAGACAACAGAGTTTCATAGTTACTGTAGCTTCTGTTCACCTCTCTATGTGTTTTGGTCTTGACAATAAGGCATATTAGAGAATTCTGGGCTTTTTTCCTTATAATTCCTATTAGGTTATTTAATTTTTTTTTATCTTCAGTTGAAGTATATATCAGTGGAAGTTAAACACTTCTCTTGTTAGTAATCTAAAAGTTTCTGACAGATCATTGATAGGCACCTGAGTGACAAAGTTTTTTATGACACACTCATCAGTCACTCCAACTTCTCCTAGCTTTGAAAAATTCTATGTTCTATTCTGAGAGATTTAGCAGGTTTTTTTTCCTGTCTTTAAATTACTTGGCTTGTGACAGGTAATCTTCTGTACACAATGCAACTTTACATTTCAATGCTGCTTCCTAATGTAATCTTTTCAAAGACATTTTAAGCAGAAATTAGGAATCCAAAATCAACTTAAAATTCAGTTGCCTGTGGAGTTATCAGTGTAAGTATCGCCACTGAGATGACAGTCAAAGGAACATCTATAAAAAAGCTGAGTTCTCACAAGCAAAGGCAATGAAATTGCTCCCTGCCCTGGTGGCTGGCAAGTTTCTTTTACCACCTGTAAGATACATCCCAATTTCAAAGAGAAGGCAAAGATAAATGTGCAATTTGGAAGAGAGGAAAGAAGAACAAATTATTGAATGTCTTGCACAGATTTTATGCTACTTATTTTATGTATTTATCTCCATTCTTCATTAAATAAAAGATTGTTATTTTTCTCCTTATCTAGATGAAAAAAGTATAACCTCAAAAAATGAACTAGCCCAAAATCACATAGTTACGCACTCACATATACTTAAAACATGGCAGAAGTGGGATTTGAAACCGGGTGTTTCAAGACACGAAATCCATGCTTATTTCATTATGTTACTTTGCCTATGAAACTTACATGCGCTATCATACAGTGATTAATTCATTAAATAAAATCTTTTAATTTTCCATTAGCATAACTTTTTGAACTAGAAGCATTTTAGTGAACTAAATATGAATACTCCCCTCACCCTCTCCTTTGATCCATTTTCCTTAAGCTTGCACGGAAATCATCTATTTTTGGCCTGTTGCACGCATTGCTGTGCAGTGGCTGCTCATGATTTTGGCTACTTTTGTCTACTTTTTGCATAAAAATATTGTTCTATTTTTTAAAAATATTTTTTCTTTCCATTTTCTAAAGACTCATTACTGATTATTGGTTCTTCTTGTTTCATTTTTGTTTTCACGTCAGTATTTTTATAGTTTCCTTATTTTACCACATTTTAATTGAACGCCAAAGTTCTCCTAAGCAATCATCAAAGATTATGTCTATGTGGAATGAATACTGAGTCCTTCTTGATCTGCTATTTTCATCACCTCAAACCTCTCTACAAAATTATTCCTTTGTTCTTTGATCTTGCAGTTTTTGTCTTAATCTCTTCACCTTTGGTTTCTCAGTTAATAATTTAATAAATGACTTTGTAGTGAAAATTATCCATTTTTGCTCTTTAAACCTCATGTTTTACCCTTTTCCTTGAGAATTTTTTCTTTGATTTTTGTCTCATCACTTTCTGACCACTTGAAAAGAAAATAAGCCTTCTTTCTTATAATTATATTGACCTACATTTCATCGTTTTCTTCTTCCCACAAGAACTTTCTAATCTTGCACATACTCTGCATAATTAACAAATTTCACTATTTTCAAAGCATTTAAAAATACAGTGCATATCACAATTGTATTACGTTACATCATGCTAACACGTGTGTGTGTATATATCTTGATTTTACTACTCTACAGCTTTTTTGTGTCTCTCAACTAACCTATTCACTTGTAACGTCAAACCTAGTATTCTGTTCTTTACATGTTGTAAATGCTATCAGAGTTTCAGAGGCTCTCTTACAGTTATTTGCATCTTTGTTATCCCAATAGAGCTGAAATTCCCAGCCCCAAAAGACTCAAAATTCTCAATTTTCCCCTCTTACTTCCTCTTTATAAACTCTATGTGTTAACAGTTACAGATTTGACCAATTTTATCCTTAGTTCATTTTCATAATTATACATATGCAAACCAGGACTCATGTCATTTGAAAATCTGTACTACACGAGCCTAGCATTTTCTGAAGTATTAATTTAACAAATGCATACTAGTTATCAATGATGTTCCAGGCCCTATTTTGTGTGCTGAGCATAAGAGTGCCAACCACCACTGAAAGCACTTCATATAGTCATATATATACATGTGTGTGTGTGTGTGTATATATATATATATATGTACGTATACATATGTATATGTTCACTGCATATATGTATATATATGTGTTGACGTCAACGCCCTCTAATCAAAGACCACTGGAAACAAACTCCTGGCCACCAGGGAAACACAGAGCTGTCCCCTGCGGTAAAGAGAGCAGCCCACACTCAGAGGAGGAGGCAGCATGCTTCTGCTTCCCCTTCATTTTTTTATAAGGACTTGTCTTTTATTATGAAAATTACAAAAGAATTCCAGCTATATATTTAGGTGGAGGTTACTGGCTCATTTCTTTCTTTTTCGTTTCCTTGAAACAGATATATCTTTGCTATATCCAAAATGGTTTTCTGATTGCACATTTAACTAGATGAATACCAGGACCACATCTATAGCATATCTGGGCAGCCTCCCTTCTTTGACCCCCAAAGGAGAGACTCTAGAATGAAAGCGTATAGGTTAGAAATTATTTGAAAGACAATCCCTGAGCTCTGTTGTTTACAGTATGGAAATCCATATTATTCCCAGTGTCAGGAGAAGATGAACGAGGTTGACTACAGAGAAAGAATTCTGGACTCACCATATCTAGAGCCCCCCATAGCTGTCTCTGCTGATGTATTTTTGATATTATTTCCATTTATTAGGGACCTACACCAACATCCCATTCTCTCTCCCCTTCTCTTATTTTAGAAGCTGAGAAAAATTGTGTAGCAAGGAAAACTCTAGTTTTCATAATACTAAGGTATGCTGGGACATAAAATATGAACATAGTAAGCTCTCAAATAATAAACTCCGGACAGGCACATAAAAAGAAGGTGAAGTAGAAAATCTCATACTCTAATGCACTTTTCAAATCCTATATTGTATTATCCACTTTGCCACCTCAGTTACGTGGGACTCCTTGTTACCAGGTGTCCTAGAACATGTTGCATTATTGCCTTTTCATAACCAGTGATCCCCAGCCAAACCCATAGTAGCCACCCCTACAGAAAAGGGATTCACCACCTGCTATCACCAGAGGAGTATTTCCTGGCAGCACCATGCTTCATTTGTTTTGCTATAACTGTTGGCGCAGGTTCAGGGGTGAAGCCAAGATCCTATAAAGCACCAACGAATTTTTAGATGACATGAAGTATTCACTCAACTTACACGTGTTACTTGTCAAAATCATAGTGAGTTTGAGCCATTCTTGAAGGGTGACTTGAGATACTGCTCTCATTTGTGTTCCATGTCTGCTTGGAACCCCTGCTTTATAGCAATTAACCAAATGAAGAAGCCAGGGAAGAATTTTCCCTAATATTTGAACACCACTGTGCTCCTACAGACTGCAACCGTAGAGATGGGCATGGGAATAAGATGCTTCCCCACCAGGAGTTTTTTGGTAGCTGTCTACTTTTTTGTCATTGTACTTGTAAATGTAATTTATTGTTGTGAAATTTTAAACTGTTGTACTCCCATTTATTTTGGAGCCCTTTCAAATTAATGAGGTTTTAATTGATAGTAGAGGGGAATTTGGTAAGAAATGTAAATAGTACGGGGCATACTCTGGAAATCAAGTATTTTTCTGAACACAGGCATCCAGACTCTCAGTCCCATCTCCCAGCCCACAACTTCCCTGAACAGTTACTGTTTGGGTGAAGCCAAGGCCAGTTTCCAGGCATAATACCCTTCAGCAGTTCAGAATTCAGACTTTACAGCAATCTATTCCTAATCCTTCTCTAAACTGAAATTCCACATTCTCAAAGTAGCAACTCAGCAGATAGGACATAACTTAGATAGCAAGTAAACTTGAACAAATCCCGAACCACCCAAAGGCAGAAGGGGATTTTACCAGCTAAGTAAAGCAAAGCATGTCACCTTCCTTTAACAATTGAATAATCTGGCTTTTTCAGCCTTGCAGGAAATCACCCACCAATCAATGTCCTCACGTTTGCAGGTTCGGCTTTGTTGGGAGGGAATTCTTCATGACATTTTTACGTGTGTTATATGAGCTTCTGTTCAGAGTATCCTGCAATGATGACTGTACTGAAAACAGGCTTGAAGGAGTAGTGTCTGCCTTTGGAGCAGAGACCAGATTTGTTTCCTGAGCAAGATAACTAAGATAATTTTTCTGCGTGGAGGTATGTGGTGAGTTGGGCGGGTTTGCTAGAGGCTCTTTCAAAGGAGGCGGCTTTTCTAATGTCAGGGTTCCTCAGCTGTGGCACAAACACACTGCGTGCAGCATCCATCTGGACCTCCCTCTGCATCACCACCATGGGTCTCGTGGGGCCAGGAGAACCAAAGTGAACAAGAAAATCATGCTGCCTCCTGTGCCATGAGTCACAAAGTCCTTTGTCCAGGAACCATGAGTCTGTCCTTTGCCAGCGTCTGTCACAAATTAGCTTGTGAAAGGGATAAAAGCTCAGAGCCTTTCCAGCCCTTGACAGGCTTTTCTCGAATACAGGTAATGCGTGTCTTCTTTAAGTATCATCATGAGCATCTTACAGACAAAACAACTTCCAGTTTAATCACTGATTTCTATTTGATGTTTGATTTGTCACTACTTACCTCCTAGCAGTTTCTCCTCAGACTTGCATTTTTATCCTTTCATGTACCACCCAGAAACAATTATGAAAGCATCCTTGTTTCTGACAGTGATAAGATGCTGTAGGCTTATGCTGAATACTCCTAGATGTAGAATCATCTAGTCTCTAAAAAGCTCTGATTCTATTAAAGAATATCAAAGACCAAACTCTGGACATCAAAATAAGATGTTGTAGCATAGCAAAAAAAAAAAAAAAAAATCACTATTTTAATCTCATGAATTCATTCTTGTAAAACTTAACTTAAAACTTAAAACTTAAACTCATGAATTCATGCTTGTAAAACTTCTTTTTGCCTTGCTCTGATATGAGCCTGTTAATTCCCTTGTTTTCCCTTTCCCGCTAGCTTTGCCACGCTCTGCCATGTGTTCAAATTACAGTATGCCCTCCTCCATCTCTTTAGAAATTTCCATTTTCCTTTTCTTTGGGTTGGTTTCAAAGTGGACAGGTCCAGATGACACCTCGTAACGATGCCAAGAGTGAAAGAAACCCTCAGCTTCCCTGCATCATCCAGAGTTACATTTCAAGCAATAGAAAGGTCCTTCCTATAAAAAGCCCAAATCCAGCAGTTGCCTTCACAAGCACGCGACCTCAGCTGTGATCCTGAGAGCAGGAAGCCACTGCTGGGACTGTTGTCTGATAGACGATACGATCTTAACTAGAATGAGGAGTTCAGGAAGCAATTGCCACAGCAAAGTCTGGAGACATCTCTCCTGCTCAGGTCTGTAGTGGACACCCACGGTGACCCAGTCTCCTCATGTGATAAAGCATACAGTTCCAAAACTAATCCCTGCACAAATGCATCTGGTTGGTACCAATGAAACCACATTCCAAAACAGAGCTATTGGAAAACCTTAGTGGGAAGGTGTAGATTTCAGCCTTTTAACATTACAAAAAGTGCAACAGAATGGGATTAAAAAGATGCTGAGCGACCCACTCTGTGGCATCCACCATGGTCCAGCGTTCTGGCAGCATCCATATGCACTATTCTTCTCATTAACGTTGAACAGTAGCAATGAATTCTCTGCTTAAAACTATCTGTTTGTTACTCTCCCTCCAATTTAAATCCAAGGGCATGAGAGTGACTAACAAGTGGCAATCTGGCTCCCCTCTAATTCTTTGAACTAGTTTTCTTGAATCACCAACACCCCCACTCCTCCATGTTTTGCAGCCACGCTAGCCTCCCAGCAGCCCCTTAAATATGCAGGCACACCCCCACCTCAGGACTGGGCTGCTCGCTTTGCCTGGAGTATCTTCTCCTGATAGCTGCATGGCTTCTTTTCTCATATGCTTCAGCATATGGTACCTCAGACATCACCAAGTCGATGAGATCTTTCCTGAACAACGCACTTAAATCGCATCCTCCTTAACTTCCTTCCCTCTAAAATCCCCAGTCCTTCCTCTGTACTCTCTATAGCACGCAGCATCATTCTAGCACAGTACACATTTTCCTTATTTATGGTGTTCATTGTCTACTCTCCTTCCTAAGATGTAGAACAGAAATTATAATTAACTATGATACTACAGTGCCTAGAACCCTATCTGGCATTGAGTAAGTGGGCCAAAAAAAAAAAAAAAAAACGAACAAATTAGTGAATAAGTGAATAAATAACAATAACTTGCTCCCACATAACATAATGCATCAACTATCCCTTGAACCAATAAAAATAAACTCATTCTTCTTTCCTTTGGGGAAATAGAGTCTCTTGTGGGTCATCTTCCTTCTCTGAGGGCTGTCCTTTGCTCTTCTATTTCAGTCACAATTTTATCTGGATATGTTTTGAGCAATTAACCAAATAATAAACTTAACTATCATCAATGTACCTTATTTAAATATGGGAAAAAGGAATGAAAAAAGGGAAACTGGTTAATACTAATAAATATATAATAAGAAGAAATTGGAGCTGTGAAGTCTTTATTTCTGCAACTGGACAGAGATTGTAATTAGTATCACAACTTCATTATTTGCAATCTATTCAACATTCCCTTTGACCTTACTAGGTATTTTGGTGGAATAAGATTTTTTAATTGATATACAATCCCACTCTTCATTCCAGAGCTGTTTGAATCTCAAAGGCCTTGCTCCCATAAGATTGCTGTATATCTCCTTAAATTTTGCCACTATGGTACTTCTAGGTTCCAAGAGAATCCTCTGGGTTTTAGACATGCATTTCAGTGCTTTTTATGTAATACCCACCCTACATCCCCTTGATAATCAGGATTGATCATCATTAATAGAGCATCTCATTAATAGAGAGTCTTTATTTTTTTGTGTTGAATTAGTGCAAGAGAAGGCCAAAACACACAAGGGCCAATCTCAGCTTTCCAGTTCACTGGAATCTCTGTTTCTTCTGATGGAAATATTCTTCCCTTAGGACCTGAGACCTTCAACACACACACACACACGTAAAGAACATATTTTGCAAGTGAGTGATCAGTGTAGGTAACTAGAGTGCTGCCATGTTGAAGAGTGAGATGATTGAGCTCCCTCGTGCCTGAACTATGACGTAAAGCCAGGGAGTTGATGTAGACTTGAATCAAGATAGTTAAGGCCTATTGCTGTCCCTTCCTGAAGAAAGTATGCCGCTCTGGGACTCTCAGTTTATTGGTAGAGAGGAAAATAACATATTTCAATAGCCGTACACAAGGTGTCCAAGTCTGTTTATTGGCTCCTATAACGAGAGCACGTCTAGAACAGCAGCTGCATTTGGAGCGAGTTATCAATCACTAAACTTGACCCACTGGACATGCCAAAGTGAGGAGCTAAAGATGCATGCAGTCACTAATTATAACTAAATGTTACAAACTGGGAAAAGTGTACTTATGCTCTTATAAGTCAAGACAATGATGACCCTTAAGAGGATAATGACTAGAGGGAGGGAGGGCACTTTTGATGAGCACATTTAAAAACTGCAGTCTCCTTATCTCCCACCTCACTCTCCATGGCACTTCTAATCCATTTGCTCTGACTTAGTTACCTCTGTGATTATGATGTCATCCCACTTACCACATTGTAAGTTCCACAAGGGTAGGGATTGTGGTAGTTTTAGCATAGATTATCCAGAGAACTTGTATAATTTCCAGCCCATAATAAACACTCCGTAAATCTTTGTTGAATAAATGCTCAATTTTCATTTCTGTGAAACTGAGAAAACTTTTCCTCTATGGAAATTTTAAAGATTTTTCTTGTTTTTAATGTGCTAAATTGTGAATTTTTCTTATTTATTCTATCCACCCCTTGATTTTTTATGTCTTCCTTAAGTTCTGAAAAATGCTTTAGCATTATTCTTCCAATATTATCTCCCTTCCAAATCAGTCTTTACTTTGACTAGTATATTTTTCATGTCTTGTATTTCTGGTTAATTCTTCTTCTAAATTTTTTTCCTTAAATTTTATTTTATTGAGTCAGTTTACAATGTTGTGTCAATCTCCAGTGTACAACACAATTTTTCAGTTATACATGAACATACATATATTCATTGTCACACTTTTTTTCGCTGTGAGCTACCACAAGATCTTGTATACATTTCCCTGTGCTATACAGTGTAATCTTGTTTATCTATTCTATATATACCTGTCAGTATCTACAAATTTCGAACTCCCAGTCTGTCTCTTCCCACCTCCCCTCGCCCCGGCAACCACAAGTTTGTATTCTATTTCTATGAGTCTGTTTCTGTTCTGTATTTATGTTTATTTGTCTTTTTCTCTTCTTTCTTTCTTTCTTTTTTTTTTTTTTTTTTTTTTTTTTTTAGATTCCACATATGAGCGATCTCATATGGTATTTTCTTTCTCTTTCTGGCTTACTTCACTTAGAATGACATTCTCCAAGAACATGCATGTTGCTGCAAATGGTGTTATGTTGTCATTTTTTATGGCTGAATAGTATTGTATTGTATAAATATACCACATCTTCTTTATCCAGTCATCTGTTGATGGACATTTAGGCTGTTTCCATGTCTTGGCTATTGTAAACAGTACTGCTATGAACATTGGGGTGCAGGTGTCTTTTTGAAGTAGGGTTCCTTCTGGATATATGCCCAGGAGTGGGATTCTTGGGTCATATCAAAACTACTCATTCTTATTCTTTATTTGTTATAGTTGCCCATATTTCCCAGTGATACATTATTGTTTTGGTCACCTTCATTGTGTATGTTCCATTATGAGTGCCAATAGGCATACTGTTTCTTTGTTGCGTTTTTCTAATAGTACTTCTAGAAATCTCATGATTTTTACTACAAGCTCATTTTTATTTTCTCAGATTTTTAAAATGTCACCTCTTTGGATAACTATAGCTTCATGCCAGTTTTTAGGGGACCCTTTATTGATCTGCCTTCTTATGTTTTTCCCACAACTTTCAGGATTTTACATGGGGAATGAAGTCAATCTGTGCTTATTTCAGTCTTTTGACAGGAAATAAGTCTCCCAAACTATTTCTTGCAGCTGGAAACCTACTTGTTTCTTGTTCTTACAGATAACCAGGTACCCTTCAACTCTCCATCACCAAAAGTAATAAATATTTTGGTACATGTCTCCTTATGGAATTGTGTAAGAATTTTCTTGGGCTTATATACAAAAACAATATTGCTAAACATATGTCTTACTTAAAATATATGTCTATACTGTGCTCACTTTGATTACATATTACCAGAGTACTCTCTGGAATGGGCCCCTACATTATCTCCTACAGTGCCTGAGAGTTCCTGTGTCTGTGTATCCCCACTGGTATTTGGCCAACCAGGTTTTTAAACATTGCATGTTTAATAGTCATATAGGGATAATTCTTTATTTTAATTTTCATTTATTTGATTAGCAATGATTTTGAGTATCTTTCATATGCCTATAGCCTCTCAGTTTTCTTGAAGTTGCAAACCACCTATCAAACAGAGGATTAGTATCCAAAATACATAAAGAACACTCAAAACTCAACAGTGAAAAATCAGTCCAGCTAGAAAATAGGCCAAAGACATAAAAAGCTACTGAAGAGGCTATATAGATAGGAAACAAGCACATAAAAAGATGCTTTGCTTCACTACCCAATGAGGAAACACAAATTAAACCCAAAATGAGATATCCCAATGGATGGATAATATAAAAAATAGAGACAACACACGTGCTGGCAAGGATGCAGAAAAACTGGATCATACATGTATAGCTAGTGAGAACATAAAATGATATAGCCACTCTGGAAAAACAGTTTGGCAATTTCTTATAAAACTCAATATACTTACCATACAACTCAGCAAACACACATTCTAGAGAAATGAAAACTTATGTTCACACACAAAACCTATACATGAATGTTCATAACAGCTTTCCTTGTAATAGCCAAAAACTGGAAACAAAACAGATGCCCTTCAACAGGTGAATGGGTAAATAAATTGTGGTACATTCATAACATACTACTCAGCAATAGACGGGAATAAGTTTTAATATATGCAACGACTTGGAGGAACCTCCACAGAATTATGATGAATAAACCCCCCCCCAAACCACATACTATATGATTCTGCTTACAAAATACTCTTGAAATGACAAAATTATAGAAATCAGAACATATCAGTGGCTGCCAAGAGTCAGGTATGGGGGGGAGGGTGGAAGGAGGTAAGTGTAGCTATAAAAGGACAACGTGAGAGATCCTTCTGATGATAAAACCATTCTGCATCTTGACTGCATCAGTGCTGATATGCTGATGTGATGTTGGACTATAGTTTTGCAAATGCTGCCATTGGAAGAAAATGAGTAAAGGGTGTGTGAGACTTCTTTGTATTATTAGTATTTTTTTTTTTACAAAAGTTCATGAATCTACAATTATCTGGGAATAAAAAGTAGAATTATTAAAATAATGGAACTATCTGAAGATTGTGAGAAATTAAAATATAAATGTGCCAGATCATGAAGAAGCAGGGTTGTGAAGATTAGGAAGTGAAAAAATAGCAAGTGGTAATCACAGATGGGGATTAATGTAATTTAATGTGATGTAGGAGATACAGGCCTGTCTGTTGGGGTGATGATGGGTCTGATGGATCTAGGGAGTGACTATGGAAAATAAGGCCACTGAATTTCAGCAGCCAAATAAATTTGGCATTAGTGTGTTGGATAGTTCATGCATATTGCACTGAAATTGTCTAAGAGTTGATAAAATATGCAGTGAGAAAATGAAGACTGTGAGTCATGCGGGGAGAATACAGGAAACGCCCTGATAAGCAAGATGTCAGTAAAAGGTTACTGATAATGATTATGGCAGAGATGGAGGGTGGAGGCAGATGACATAAGTCTCCAAACCAGGAGGAAGTTTTACATAAAGTTTTACATAAAGTTTTACATAAGTTTTACGCCTTGGTTCAAGACTGGAATTGAGAAGCTAGGGGAATTCTGGCTCCGCCCTCAACCCCAAAGCAAAAGGGATTTGAAAGATGTGTAGCCTCAGCTGAAGAGCTGCAATGAAGCAGGATTTGCAAAGCAAATTCAGTTTCCAAAGGAAAAGGGACCATTTCATGACTAAGAGGGTCTAGGGAATGCCTTAGGCATTCCAAAGAGTTGAGTGAGAAGTTTCAGAAGTGAAGGTGAAGCTGGAAGGTAGGCTTAGAAACCAGAAGCACAGACTATAGGAGAGCATTCAAGAAACTTAGATTTTCTGTGACCACCGAAGATCAGAGGGTTGCATATGTATGGCGAAAATATCAGCCCACAGCTTCACATAAAACAGTACTGCCCAGTTTACACGGTAGTGTTCACGTAGTGTTTAAGAATCTAGAAAGATGCTTTTGTTGATCTTTGTCCTAGGAGACTGTAAAATGAAAGAAGTCATTGAAATTTCAATATACAGCAAGAATAATACCATATATGTGCTAGTTATGGATAAAAGAGAACTAGAACGTGGAGCTTGATTCTCCTTTGATTTTGGTTTGAATGGGCAGCAAAAATGTGTCCATGCAGAGGGTCCAATATTATGTATTGATTAGACGTTAATGCTCTGATGCGACCCCATTTAAGGGTACAAACTAGAGCAAGAAAAGGTGGAGGCAATTCTGGCATAGAGAGTTTTGGGGTCTTTGAGAGGATTCAGTGAATAATATTCCCATTTCTACCCAAGTGCTAAGTAAATTAAGGCATGAAGTAAAAGAATTGTCAGTTAAAGAGCCCAACCATCACCTTTCTTATTAATAAAACTGATGTCGGAGAATGTGACACATCTGTGGGCAAATGGCCTCATTAATATGGAATTTCCAAAGTAGATGGAGTTTATTATATAAGCATAAAAAAGCCTCTCCACTGACTTAATGTGGAAAACTTTGGACATGAAAGTAGAAAGGCTAATATACGCAGCGGAGGGCAGCCTCACTCCCAGAGAAGGGAAAAGAAAGCGCGTGGGAATACAGAAGCCCTGCTTCTCCTCCCCGAACCCACCAGTCAGTTATGTTATGTCAAGTCTCTAAATAAAACGAGTAAGGGAATGGATGAGTCTATAAGCTCGTAGAGTTGACTTTCCTTGGAAGGTAGTTGTAAAAATCATTTTCCCCACCTGTGTCTCAGGTCTTTGTCTCTTTCTTCATTGGGCTCAGCCCTTAAGTCTAGTGCACAAAGCCTATGACTGTTCCCTTAGGGATGAAATCAGCAGTGGAACAGGCCTGCTGTACTTAATGCCAACCAGCTTTTGGATGCTTTCCTGGGACTGTGAGTGTGCTACACAGTTTTTCCCCCAGAAGCCTCTGAAGTAAGTATAAATAGAAAAAAAATATTTAACTTCTAAGTCACTTTATGCCCAAGGCTAAAAACTTACTCTGAATCTAGTCACTATCTCATCTTAAATTATGCACAACCACACTATCCAATAGAATCTATTCAAGGTTCTGCAATGAAATCAAATGACATCATTAAATCACTCTAAAAATAAATTCCAAAATTAGTTGCCTCAAATTTGCAAATAAACTACTCCTCCTATGAAATTCTCAGAAAGAATTTAAAATTCAAAATTGAAATCCATTTGCAAGTTAAAGTCCATAGATGGCAAAATCCAAAGAAATCGAAGTCTCTGAAGGATCTGCACCATAGACTGTCTTGGAATGCAACAGGTCTCTGAAGTTGCATCAATTTAATGCCACATCTCTCATGAAACTCACTTTTACAGAGAGAGGTTAATAGCAAATAAGAGAGTGCCACAGCAGTGGCCCATGTGCAGGAAATTTAGAAAACAAAGTATCATTCAGACCCTTAAACCATTATCTCAGACTAGATGGTGCTCCCGAAACCTAGCACCCAAAGCAACCCTAGACTGAGGCAGAGACTCAATGGTTTCAACCTCAAGAAAGAAGAGAAAACAGTCAGTCTGTGCCAGTTGTCCAGAACAATGACATGAAAACCTAAAGTGATTTTGGAAAAATCTTTCAGAAAGAGGTTATGTTTCATAGGTAAATTTATCATATGCAGAGAAAACCCAGCTGTTCATTCTATTCTCTGCTTTTTCAGAGAATGGCATTGGAGAAACTGCTTTCTTCTTACAAAGTTTAGCAATTTGCCTTTGTCAGTCTCATCTTTTGCAAATGTTTTCTCCCATTCCATAGGTTGTCTTTTTGTTTTGCTTATGGTTTCCTTTGCTATACAAAAGCTTATAAGCTAATTAGGTCTCATTTGTTTATTTTTGGTTTTATTTCTACTGTGTGGGTAGATTGCCCTAAGAGAACGTTGCTGAGGTTTATGTCAGAGAATGTTTTGCCTATGTTTTCTTCTAAGAGGTTTATAGCGTCTTGTCTTATGTTTAAGTCTTTAAGCCATTTTGAGTTTATTTTTGTGTATGGTGTGAGGGAGTGTTCTAAATTCATTGATTTACATGCAGCTGTCCAGTTATCCCAACATCATTTGCTGAAGAGACTGTCTTTACTCCACTGTATGTTCTTGCCTCCTTTGTCAAAGATTAATTGACCAAAATTTTGTGGGTTTATTTCTGGGCTCTCTATTCTGTTCCATTGAGCCGTATGTCTGTTTATGTACCAATACCATGCTGTTTTGATTACTGTAGCTTTGTAGTATTGTCTAAAGTCTGGGAGGATTATTCCTCAAGCTTCATTCTTTTTCTTCAGTATTGCTTTGGCAATTCTGGGTCTTTGTGATCCTATATAAATTGTAAGATTATTTGTTTTAGTTCTGAGAAAAATGTCTTGGGTAATTTGGTAGGGATTGCATTAAATCTGTAGATTGCTTTGGGTAGTATGGCCAATTTAATAACATTAATTCTTCCAATCCAAGAACATGGGCTATCTTTCCATTTCTTTAAGTCTTCTTTAAATTCCTTAGTCAGAGTTTTGTAGTTCTCCACATGTATGTCTCACTTCCTTGGTCAGATTTATTCCTAAGTATGTTATTTTTTTTTGGATGCAACTTTAAAAATGATTGTTTCTTTATTGTCCTTTTCTGATATTTCATTGCTAGTATAAAAAAATGCAACTGATTTCTGTATGTTAATCTTGTATCCTGCTACCTTGCCAAATTCTTTTATCAGCTCTAATAGTTTTTCTGAGGAGACTTTAGGGTTTCCTATATATAGTATCATGTCATCTGCATATAATGACAATTTTACCTCTTCTCTTCCAATTTGGATCCCTTTTATTTCTTTTTCTTGTCTAATTGCTATAGCTAGGATTTTCAATACTATATTTTAATTTCTGGAATATATAAACAGCTCACACAACTTAAAAAAAAACCCAATCCAAAAATGGATAGAAGAACTAAACAAGCAATTCTGCAATGAAGACATATGAATGGCAATAGGCACATGAAATAATGCTCAATATCACTAATTATCAAAGAAATGCAAATCAAAACAACAATGAAGTATCACCTCACACCAGTCAGGATGGCCATCATTCCAAAAGACAAATGCTGGCAAGGGTATTGAGAAAAGGGAACCCTCCTACACTGCTGATGGGAATGTAGTTTGGTGCAGCCATTATGGAAAACAGTATGGATATTCCTCACAAGACTAAAAATAGACTTACCATATGATCCAGCAATCCCACTCCTGGGCATATATCCAGAGGGAACCTTAATTCAAAAAGATACATGCACTCTAATGTTCATAGCAGCACTATTTATAATAGTCAAGACATGGAAACAACCTGTATGTCCAATGATAGATGACTGGATAATGAAGATGTGGTATATTTACACAATGGAATATTATTCAGCCATAAAAAAGAATAAAATAATGCCATTTGCAGCAGCATGGACGGAACTGGAGATTGTCATTCTAAGTAAGCCAGAATGAGAATGAAAAATACCATATGATATTAATTATATTTGGAATCTAAAAAAAATAAAAAAGAGAGAGAGAGACAAATGAGCTTATTTACAAAACAGAAACAGACTCAAAGGCATAGAAAACAAACTTATGGTTACCAGAGGAGGAAAGAAGTGGGAAGGGATAAATTGGGAGCTCAAGATTTGCAGATACTAACTAATATTTAAAAAATAAACAACATGTTCATACTGTATAGCACAAGGAATTATATTCAATATCTTATAGTAACTTATGGCAAAAAAGAATATGAAAATGAATATACACATGTTAACCTATGACTTAATCATTATGCTGCACACCAAGAATTGGCACAACATTGTAAACTGACTATACTTCAATTAAAAAAAAAACATATATATATAAGTTTAGCAATTTGCAATGGTAGTAGCTGTAGTCACTGGTTTTTACTTGGAGTACATTTATTTATATCCATTCAAACTTAATTTTCATTCTCTTTGTCACCCTGGGACTGAATTAAATGGAGTATATGAGAAGGAATGTTCAACCCAGTGTCATCTTGATTGTTTCTGCCTTGTTAAAGAATTATATCCTGCTAAAGAATGGCTTACATTTTTAATTGGATTTTTTGTTATTAAGTTGACTGAATTCTTTATATATTTTGGATACAAACTCCTTATCCAATATATGGTTGCAAATTTTTTCTCCCATTCTGGAGGTTCCCTTTTCATTTTGTTAGCTGTTTTTGTTTGGGTTTTGTTTTGTTTGGTTTGGTTTTTGTTTTGTTTTGTTTTATTTTTGCTATGCAGAAGCTTTCGAGTTTGATGTAGTCCCATTTGTTGATTTTACCTTTTTTGTCTGTGCTTTTGGTGTCAAATCACAAAAATAATTGCCAAGACCAATATTGATGAGTTTGTTCCTTGTGTTTTCTTTTAGGAGTTTTATATCTGGTCTTATGTTTAAGTCTTTTATCCATTTCAAGTTAAGTTTTGTGAGTGGTGTGAGACAGGGCTCCAAATTCATTGTTCTGATGTGTTTCACTAGTTTTCCCAACACCATTTTTTGAAGAGACCATATTTTCCCTGTTGGATATTCTTGGCTCCGTTGACCACATATGCCAGGATTTAATTCTGGTTCTATAATCTGTTCCATTGGTTGATGTATCTATTTTTGTGCCAGTACCATACTGTTTTTATTTCTAGGGTTTTGTAGAATAGTTTGAAATCCATGACCTCTCATGATTGCTCTGTCTTTTCAGGACCTTTTGTGGTTCCACACAAATTTTAGGATTGTTTCTTCTATTTCTACAAAGAATGCCTTTGATATTTTGATGGGAATTGTGTTGAATCAAGAACTAAATAAACTTTTTTTTCAAAGAGTATATTGAAATTGCCAACAGGCATATGCAAAGATACTCAGCATCACTAATCACCAGGGAAAATGCAAATCAAAGCCACCATGAGATACTGTTCACACCTGTTAGAATGGCTATCATCAAGAAGATAAGAGACAACAGATGCCTGGCTAGGATGTGGTGAAAAAGGGACCCTTTTACATTGTTAGAGGGAATGTAAATTGGTCCAACCACTATGGAAAACAATATGGAGGTTCCTGAAAAAAACAAAAATCAATCTACCATATGATCCAGCAATTCCTCCCCTGGGTATATACCTGAAGGAAAGGCAAACAGGATTTCAATGAGATTTATGCGCTCCCATGTTTCTCTCAGCATTAGTCACAATGGCCAAGATACAGAAACAACCCAAATGCCCGTCAAAGGATGAATGCATAAAAAAGATATAGCAAAGATATATACACAATGGAATATTATTCAGCCTTGAAAAGGGAGGATATCCTGTCATTTGCAACAACATGGATGAACTTTGAGCATGAATTTTGAGCTAAGCAAGATAAACCAGACAGAGGAAGACAGGTATTAGATGACATCACTTATATATGGAATTTAACATAGTTAAATCTGAAAGAAAAACAGAGAATAAAATTTTGGTTACCAGAGGATGGGGTGTTAGGGGGTAAGACTGATGGAGTTTAAGGGTAGAAACTCTTAATAACTATTAAATAAGCCATAGAGATCTATTACACAGTATAATGAACACAGACAATAATACTGTACTATAATGTACTGTGATAAATATGCTATATCAGTAATCATAATATATAAATGTATTAAAGTAGCACACTGTACATCTTAAATTTACACAGTGTTATATGTCAAATATATTCAATTAAAGAAAACAAGATGCTTACATCTAGGAAAACTACCTCCCTGGAAAGAATCCTCCAAGTAGAGTCAACTTGAACCATCTACTGGGTGTCTTTTTGAGCCTGTGGACAAGCACATGAATCCAAGCTTTTTTCATCCACAAATTCCTCCTTAGTGCCAAATGCAGAATGGAATTTGGTGCAGTGGATTTAATGCTGCCTACCTGAGACTGGCACCAGCCTCTTACTATGCTGTATGGTATATGAAAACCTCAGCTATATTGCAATCGGCAACCAACATTTCTTTTCTCTTAAATGCCAAGCTTAAACAAGGTTTTCTTACTATATGATCTAGCTTTTATACAGTCACATCCCTGTTTCAGCTCCCCATTCTGAAACAAACCACTGCAGGCCACCAGCACCGTTTTTGCTCCCTTCATGGCCGGCACACGTGGATTAAGGACTGCTGCTCAAGCTGTAGCAGAATGAGTGCTAAGTTCATCTGTGCAACCAACCTGTTATTTGGCTCAGTCCACTCGAGTGGATCACCTATCCTTAGCAAACTCTTCCACTCCCATAACTGAGCAGAGGTCCTTGCTTCTTTGATTTAGATCTTCTTTGTGAAGCCTGGCTTCTATAAAAATAATCAGCTATGAACCAAGGTACCAAATTATTAAGACCTCATAGACAAAGGCTTCAAATCTCTTGCCCTGGTTACAGCAGTTGAAAGTCAAATGAAGTCTACGTGGCTCACTACAAGCCTCTAAAAGATAATAATAAGATTGCAAGTTTCATATACTACGAAGCAAGGCTCTAAACATACTCCCCTGAACAAATTTTCCCCTTATTATTTTGTTCCCCAAGTTCTGGTTTTGCTTATTTTTCAAAATTTTAGGCCAGTATGAGCCTTGAATCTATTCCCTGAACTGAAGCATCAAATTTTTATTTCTGTAAATGACAGATAGTAAATATTTCAGGCGAGCAGCAAAATCAAGGATATTGTGTAGACACTTATATAACCTTTAAAATAAAATAATTTTAAAATATAAAAGCCATTCTTAGCTCCTGAGTTTTACAGAAACAGACAGTAGGCTGGATTTGGGCTGCAGACTAGATAGTTTTCTGTCACCTGCCCTAAAACACAACATTCTCATTATCTAAAATTCTATTAACATACAGTTTTAAACCCATTTAGAAAATATATTAAATATTTTTTAACATGTCCTTAGTTATCATTTTTTTCCAGTTTCTCATCATCTATTCTAATCACATTATTTCTCCTACTGTAGTCACAGATTTAAATTACAAATGGGACCTTTTAGTTTTAAGTTTCAGCTTCTTTTTTCTGTGGTATCTTTAGCAAAAAACACTTTTTGTAAGCGGTCTGACAATGTGGACAGTAAACACTCTATTAGAAAACCTGCAGTGAGTAATTAGTAAGTGCTTTGTCCCTAAGTCATAGGAAACTTGTGATACATGGAAATCATCTTAAATAATAGGACATATTTTTTTAAAATAGTGAAGTAGCAAAAAAAAAATGAGATAACTGCATAATAATATTGAAAATAATAGTATAAGAAAACACTTCAATATTCAAATTTTGTCTCTTTAATCTGAAACACCAAACCCTCTGCCATAATTATTACATCATCCAAGAGTTCCAAGTTCTTTCTAGAGACTACAGTTTTACATCGTGACCTTTCCTTTCTTCATACTGCACTCTTGGATCGATCATCTTGAATGCAATTTTTAAAAACATTTAGTATATAAAATTGAGAGCAGACCTTTTTATTGTGTTAAAGAGAATGACTTCACATTTAATATTTGATTGTTTATAGTTTTCAAGTCCCACCCTTCTCTACTACCCTCTTGTGATAAATGTGGGCAAGCTGATTTTTTTTTTTTTTTTAAAAATGGGGAAGTTCAAACCATGGGCACAAATGGGGAAGTTCAAACCATGCAGACCTGTTCATCTACCAGTCCTCCCCAAACCACAATAAAAACCAAATCAAAAAAACCTCAGTTTCACTCAAGCTATTTGGGATCAACTTTGATGCCGGCTCTTCTCTCCCCAGAAACCCTCCTATGCAAAGGATAAAGCTTTCCATATTCATGGTACCTGACCTTGTGACATCATCGATTACAATGTCTGAACCACCATTAATAGTGTACGTGTGAGGGGGGTGGTGGTTGAACCTGTCATCTATGTGTCTATGTGGCAACAGCAATTGTGTGTCTGTTTACTATAATTTTGTCAGCCTACCCAAAGCCACCTTGTTAACAGATGTATTCAACCATTCTCTTTCTAATTTATAATTTGGCATTCTTTTCTTTATCCCAGCCTACATCTATATCTGGTTTAAACTGAACTGTCGAGTTCCTTTGGCCAAGGAAAAGTGATCTTTTTCATTCGAAATGAGGCTGTATGTTCTCCAGAGGCGTGTACTCTTTCACTGCTCCCAGAATTCCCAAAGGACAATCTCTACCGACTAACTTGCATTATTACCTCTGTGCCTTTGTCTAGACACCTGGTTCCCACCTTCTATCCAGAGTCTAAATTAATTTCGTCTACATTACCTATTTTTATAATTGCCATAACCATAAATAGAGTCATTCCGACATAAGGTTGCTCCATGATCCCATCATATACAGAGACCCACTGCAATAGGACGTTATTCATCACATGTTTATCATCATCTCATTTAAGCCCATATATAGTGTTGGAGCATTGATGAGTCATCCTGTTGTATTAGGTTCTAGAGCGATTATTTTCTTACTGTGTAGACAGTCCTAATCATACCCTGGTGTCTGCTTCCATTATTTTTCCTTCACAAATGGGTTTAGTTGTTAGGAAGCATGCCAAGAGCAACTTAATTTTTCTCTGATTCTCTATCACACTCATTTCGTTGAAGAATTCTTTTTGTTCTTCCAAACAAAATTGGCCACTCTTACACAATAAATAATACAATTCTTACCCAATTATCACATTACTCCAAACTCAATTGACCTGCTCCAGCCCAAAATGAAAGCCTGAAGTGAGGAGGCCTGCTCTTGTGGTTTCTTCAGATCCATTAATTTCCCAGGATATTGGTAGCTTCCTGTCTTTCAATGGTTTCTCTCTCTGCTGGAGTCATTTCACCATCCAGATGGCTCTCTTACATAAAGTTCCTTTAAATATGACCCTGCACTACTACTGAGTCCACCTTTCTTGCCCGGGAGATAGGTACCCCACCATGAATTTCAGCTCACTTCCAGTGCAGCCCTTTTGCTCTGCAACTAGGTAAGCATTTCAGGGATGCTTTTGCCTATGGATATGTTCTGGCAAAAGTCTGAAAAGGCACTAGTCCCTGGGCCTTCCAAATTTGAAGTTTCTTATCAAATTCTTTTAGTGTTTCACTTTGGGAAGACAATAGCCCCTTCAACCTCTCTTAAGTAATGTGGATGTGATTAACGGATGAAATTTGGCTTCACTGTCACTCAAAATATTGCATATATAATCTAAATGCTTTCTTCCCCATATGACTTACAGGTATGTCTCTTTGCCTTTGGAGGCTTATAAATAAGTTGCATTTGATCATTTCACGTTGTGTTTCATTTGATAAAACAGTTAGCATAAGTATTTGGAGGACAGATTATTATAGAGAAGATTCATAAAATAGACTTTTTAAAACTCTGTGCTAGAAAAAAAAAATCAAAGGATGACAAGAGATGCCTTCCTACTCAAAAACAAAAATGGACCTACTGGAAAACCTCCCCTGGAGGGCCTTAGGATCAGATCTTGCTGTCTATAAAGCAAACTGGTTAAGATCTTGGCTCTGGAATAAGATGAACATGATCCCAATCCTCATTCTGCCATTTATTTCATGTGTGATTTTGGAAACTGTTTTATATTTTAATATGCACTTTAATTAACTGCAAACTCAAAAGATGCCTGGAAACAAGTTTGGAGTTATTCATAATGTTTAATGAACGTGGGTTAAAATAATGTATTTCAATAGATGGATATTTTATATCTTATATTTTAGCTTCAGATTCCCTAAGATCAAATCTTCTTTGTAGTTTAAAATGAACTAGTTCTCTACTTAATGTGAAAATTCAAAGTTATAAATTTTATGTTTTATTTATAATGAGAGATTGATAAACTAATTTTCCATCTCATCTGTGTGGTCTTCAGTTCTCCCAATTATTAGCGTAAGAAGAAAGAAAAGAAAATCTTATTCTAAAAACAATAGATACTATTGTAAATAAAGCTGCTGTAAACATGAGGGTACAGATGTCTCTTCAACAGTGTTTTCATTTCCTTTGCTTATTTTCCTGAAATGGAACTGCTGGATCTTATAGTAGTTCTATTTTCCATTTTTTAAAGAATTTCCATAATGTTTTCCATAGTGGCTATACCAATGAACAATTCCACCAACAGTGCACAGGTGTTCCCTTTTCTCCATATCCTTGCTAATGTTTATTATTTCTTGTGTTTTTTGATGATAACCATTCTAATAGATGTGTGGTATCTTACTGTAGTTTTTATTTACATTTCCCTGATGGTTAGTGATAATTAACTCCTTTACATGTACCTGTCGGCCTGCATGTCTTCTTTGGAAAAATGTCTATTAAGTTTTCTGCCAACTTTTTAATTGGATTGCTTGGAGTTTTTTGTTATTGAGTTGCATGAGTTCTTTCTAAATTTTGGATACTAATTCCTTATCAGATATATAGTTGGCAAATCTTTTCCCCATTCCATAGGTTGTCTTTTTATTTGGTTCGTCTTTCTTTCACTGTGCAGAAGATTTTTAGTTTGATGTAGTCCCACTTGTTTATTTTTTATTTCATTGCTTATGCTTTAGGCATCATACAAAAAGAAATTACCAAGACTCATGTCAAGAAGCTTTCATCCTATGTTTTCTTCTAGGAGTTTTATTACTTCTAGTTTTATGTTTAAGTCTTTAATCCATTTCAAGTTAATTTTTGTGAGTAATGTAGGATAAAGGTCTAGTTTTGTTCTTTTACTTATGAATATTCAACTTTCCCAGCACCATTTATTGAAGAGACTGGCTTTTTCTCCACTGACTGCTCTTGGCTTCTTTATTGTAAATTAATTGGCCGTATATGGATATTATCCTTCACTTTACCTAAAGTAATCACTTTAGGTAAGACATTCAGGCCAGCTTTGTTGGCCAGGGTTGTTATGGATGAAAGAATTGCCCTAGACTTCTTCCTTGTAGGCCAAGTAAGAGTCTGTAAATCACAAATATATCCTGCTACATGGATTAATACCTTGTGACAGTAGAAGAAGTTAATACATAAACTTAAATTAAAAACCAACTGATTTTCTAAGGTCAACCCTCTGGTTTATGCAATTTGTTCAGCTGGTTATGTCTAGAACGCTGAGAATAGAGATGAGATCACAATGGCAGGCCTTAGGGCTTGCCTGATCTTACTTACTGCAATTCTGTTGATAGTAACATTAATTAAACATCTTATGAGGAATATTGAATGTACTTGGTTTCAGATTCTGTTGGTCAGATCAATCAGAGAAGACAACCTAGTGGCATACATCATAGGAAATTTCTCCATAAGGCAAAATGATACAGAAATGAGAAGTAGATACTTTAGGAAAATATTCTACATGGGTGTTCCACCTCTGTGCACACCTTGCAAGAGAGACTGTCATTTGTTCTGGATTCTTTTCAAGCACGTGAAGAGCCTTGGAAGATAAAGATTATGTTGCCATGCAGAACAAAGTGCAGGTTTTCTAACAACCTTGGAAGATAGAGATAATGTCTCCTTCCAGACCAAAGAGCAAGCACGTTCACTTACTGTCCAGTCCCCTACAAATAAAGTCCCCTTCAGGAGCAAAAGTCAGATATGCTAACTACCCATGATGAAAGTTTTGAGTTTCCTAAACTCTCTTATGATGAAACCATGTGTGGAGGCATCCATCTGGACCCACTCAAGTTGTGAGTCTTAAGGGCAAGGAAAATTGACACAGATATGCTAATGCTTGTGCTAACTGCTCTTCTACGAGTAATGAAGTCATTTATTTCTGATCCATGAGTTTCATGTCCTCTGCCAGCAACCTTGAAACTATAGGCTGTTACCAAGTAGAATAGTCTTAGACCCCTTATGGTCAACAGTGACATCCCCAGCCTAAAACATTTCAATAATTTCCTACTGTTCTTAAAATTTAACATAAGCTGCTTACCATGTTCCACAAGGCCCATATCATCTAGTTCCTATCTACCTCAGCAAATATCACTCATGTTACAGTCCATAACTTTCCCTACCCCTTTACTGACTCAACAAGGTTTTTCTGAATGTCACTATTTACTATTATTTATATATACATGATATATAGAGTTTCTGTCTTTATTATTTATCACCTATTTATACTTTTTCAAAGGCTTCTTCTATGTCTTTCTGCCTCTCATATTGCCTCCTTTAAATCCATCCTCTATACAGCTACTTACTTGAGCTCCCTGCAACTCATATACCCACCACCACCACCAGCACCCAACATTTCCATTCCAGTCTTTCAATGGCTCACCACAAGCCTGGATAAATGCAGTTTTCTTAGCGTAGTTAAAAAATACCCTCTAACTTGATCATGCCTTGCAATGCAGTCACAAGTCTAGGTTTCCCTTGTCCCAAGCTTTATGAATCACTAATACTCCACTTCCTGTGAAAGCCGACACCTCCATACATTGGCTCATAGTTGGTTCCTTTCTTTCTCTCTCTGTGTACTCTGGCCCTCGTCTGCCTGGCCAACCTCATCTCATACTACTCTTTACCCTTCCTCAACATGTTCTTGCCACAGTGGCTTTTATGGAGCCATACTGTTGCTTCTGTTCTAAGACTCTTCACCTCCTAGCCCATCTTTTACTCTAAGGATGCAACTCCTGTTTAAATCTCACTTTCTTAGACATCATCTGACCTTCTAATTTAAATTTGGTAGTTCTGTTTCCTTCTTATGATAACCAATCTTTTTCTTTCAGATCATATATCTTAAGGTGCAACTATATATTTATTTTTGTGTTTGTTTTTTATGTACAGCTCTCCTACTGATTCTAGTAGTTTCTACAAGTTCTGTGAAGGAAAGTGCAATGCCTGTGATATTCACCATCAAATGCTCAGTACCTGAGAAGAATCCCTGGCACAAAGAAGGCTCTCGGTAAAGACAGACTAGCTGAATAAATAAATATGTGAAGAATGAGATCATACTATCACTAGCCCCATGCGGTAGGCCTATCCAGTATGCATTCTGTACTCTACCTTACAAACAGAATCCTAATCATCCTGATGGCATCAATATAATTTCCCTGTTTTTGCCTTTTCCTTTTCTGTTTTCTCTTCATCCTGCCTAGTAAGTTGCACTTATGAAGATGCTGGTAGACAGATCTAAAAGGAGCCTGAGTCCTTGATGATATTGTGGAGCTACCACGCCGTGCAGGCATCACACAGTTTGAATCACACAATTTGAAGCATAGCGCCCAGGGGGATATTAGAACAATCCAGTCCATACCTGCCTTTTATAAATGAGGAAAGAGGTCCAGAGAGGTTCCTCAGTGAAGGCTGTGTTGGTTGTAAGGAGTAGATGTAGGATTATAATTCAGGTTCCTCAACTTTCAGGCCATGCTTGGTTATAACCTCTCTTACAGTCTAAGGCTTATTGTTGTTTTTTCACATGTAGAAGTGTTGAAATTTCTGCATAGCATTTTCCAGAAAAAAAAAATGATATATAGGAAGGAATCATCTTGTCAGTAAAGGGAGCAAGACATAGAAGAAGAGGCCAATTTAATAAGGAAGAAAGAACTGGAGACAAAAGTAAAAATTATGGTGTCCTAGAAAAAGGAAGACTTCTTTTCAGAACTCAAGAGAAGATATTCCAGTTTGATTTAATGGAAATTTTTCTTTGGAAGAAAGGAAGTAAGCAATATTTACATAGTAGTGTTAGTTTCGGAAGGAAAGAAAATTCCTTAATATATTTATCAGCTTAAAATTAATTGTTCCTAACACAAGCTACCCATTTCCAAACACATAACACTGCCCCAATGATGTCACAGCAGTGTTGGTAGATTTCCACCATAAAATATTGTTATTTCAAAGATGCTGGTAGTATTTCATGAAAAAAATTTCTCATACGCAAGATTTTAGTCCATTTGACATTGCATGTGAAATTACATCAGAATCTTATAGCCCATCAGAGAGAATAAGAATATAAACCAGGTATACCAGTGTGGTTGGATTAAAAATAAAGGAGGGAGAAAGTGTCTTCTATTGTATAGAAAAACAGAACACCTCCACACATGCAAAGTTCATGGTGATCTTACAACATACAATTGTATGGCGTAATGGAGAAAGCTATGTTGGGTGTTATGTTTATGATATAATCCAGAATACCCTCAAATCAAGAACATACAGACACACACACACACACACACACACACACAAACATACGATTATGTCATGGCATACAATAGCGTCTTGTATGGGGTGTTCCAATGAGCAGCTCAAATAGATCTGAAATAGTTAAATCTCTAAGCTTTAGCTCTTCATTATTTTTTGTGAATTAAATACATTGTTTTATTTTGCTGACAATTAGCTATTATCACAAAAATGAAAGAATATAAACGTTGATGAGAAGAAATGGACCCTTTGAGCCCAAAGCAATGCCTGAAGATGACCTGAAGGTGCCCAGGAGGTAGACTGGTGTCTAGCAAGAAAAGGAAAGAAACCTGGGAAAAGGCTGAAAATTAACTTAATTTGTAACTCTGTCAATAGTAATATTGGAGTCCATTTTCTAAAGCATGCATTTTTTAACAACAACAACAACAAAATAAATAGTTCTTTTGTTTTTTCTATTTCACAGATCTTTACCAACAAACTCGTTGTGTGCTGGAAACAGTGCCAAGCCCTAAAGATATAAAATGAAAGACACAGCCTCCGCGCCCAAGGAGAGAGAGGGTTATAACAAGTGTTAAGATTCATAAGCACAAAGGGCTAGGGGAGCTCATACCTAACCCCACAAAGGAGAGAAGAGGTCGGGGCAGCCTGCTCTGGGTTTGGAAAGCAGAGGAATTATTGGAGGGGAGAGTAATTAAAGGCAGAATCCTAATTTCTGAGAAGTTCATAGCCTAAATAATGTGCCAGGGGTGCATTTGGAAGTTTGGATGTATTGGTAATATGACTGGTAGGTACACTTGCTACAGAAGACACATGAATGAGAGCTGATGAGTGGTGGGTGGAGATAGTTTCAGCAGACAGAAGCAAATGGCAAACAGGCCTTTGGCAAAACACCAGAGAGACACATGGAGGGCACAGACTTAGTTATGAACTACAGCACATCTCGTGGGACAAAGAAGACAGAATGTTTGAGACTGGTGATGTCTCAAAATTGAAATCAAAATGAAGCCCATTCATTGAGAAAATAACTTGATTTTAAATCTGTTTGCTGATTATGATCTTCAACAAAATACTTGCCAGGAAGTAATTTTACTAAAACTCTTATAGAACTAAGTAAAGATTGAAAGAGAGGATTAAAAAAAAAAAAAAAACAGCAAACCTTTTCCTTCCATGAATACTCTTAGCTCACAAGTAATGGAAGTAGAGGACTATACTATAATACAGATATTCTTAAGCATCCTGAACTTGCGTTCTGCAATGTAACTTTCAAACTATTGTTTTAATGTTTTACTTGAACTCCCTTCACACAGTTAATGAATTTATGCTTGTCCAGTCTGGAAAGCCAAACTTTTCTGCTCTCCTTTACTCAAGATTTTTGTTTTATTCAGTTTAGCCTATTGACCACAGACCCTCTAAGTAATCGTCAGAGGCTTACTCTTGGGTTTTCATTGGCAGAACCTAAGATAAAATCCTGGGAGACAAATGTCGGCAGCGTTGTTTCTGTGCAGGACGCTCCCATTGGCAGAAGCCATAAAGCTGATTTCTGCATGGCTCTCTGTTTACTCACTTAAAGGCTGTATGTTTTGATTTGTTTTGTTTTGGCTTTGCTTTGGTTTTTTTGCTAAAGGTCAGCAGAAATGCATATTTTTATTAGCAAATATTCAGCGCCATGCAGCATAAACAACAAAGATGTACAATTTCATAAATTTGATTCTAACAATGAAGAGAAATTGGAAGGAGGAAATAAATGGTGAGCAGTCAGGTCAGGCATTGGGAAACTTTCCAAATGGCAGGGAGGCCAAATGTGAAAGAACACAGAAACGAGAAGGAGAAGAAATATAAAACGATCTGGGCTGAGTGCTGAGGGTCTCTTAGAAGTCCTTGCCCTTGACCTTTTATGTTTATTTCCTATTAAGAGTGGAAAATCTCCTCTGATATTTCTATGTGGAAACTGAACCAATCTCTCAGATCTGAACTCTCTCATGTTAATCCATTTCACAGAATGGTAACACATGATTTTTCACAAATCACGACACAAATCATGTCACTCTCCTGTTCAAAATCTTTATCTGTTCTCCTCCTGAATGACCTGTTAAATGCCAGTTTCTCTGCTTATATTTAAAGCCTTAACACAGCATTGCTCAGACTCACCTTTCTAGGCTTTATTCCGGCTTCTCCCCTTTATGTCCCCAATGGCTCACCCAAAAGAAATGACTCAAACCATTCCCTCTTGCTAAAACGTCCCCTTTATTCGACACTCGCAAAATCTTTCCCATCAGTCAGGGTGCATGAAGATGGACAACATCCGCACAGCTTTTTCCCTCCTCTGAGCAGCAGCAGTACTTTGACCACTTCTCATGGCTTTTATCCCATTCTGTCTTATCTTTTATCTATTTTTGTGTCTGTCACTTTTCCAACAGCGTTTATAAGACGAAATGGTAAGGATACGATTAAGAATGTGGGTTTACTTCTTCTACTTCTAGGGAAATTACTGGACTTCTTTAAGACTCAGTTTTCTCATCCATAAATGGAGGTGATAACAGTGTTAGTCTCATACAATTACTGTGAAGATTAAATAAATTAACATATGTGTAATACATGGAAGAGAGCCTAGTACATAATAAGAACTCAAAAGTGCTTAATTATTCTCAGTGTTTTCAATCTTTATAACTCTCACAACATGAAGAGTGTAGCCTTATATGTAGCAGGTGTTAAATAGATACTGAAGGAGGAAGGGGAGATACGGAGTCATTAAACAAATAAAATAGGAAGGTAGGAAGAAAGGAAAGAAGGAAGGAAGGAAGGTACATTAAACTGAAGAAAACAGAAGTTACATTAAAAGTTTTGTTAATGTTAAATTTGGACAAATATATTTCTATTGCAAAAAAAAAAAAAAAAAAAGCTTCCAGCTAATGCAGGTTCATTATGCCCAACTCCTTGAAGTATTTTTTTCAATATAATGTAAAGTAATAGTGTTCTCCCGTAGTAAGATGCATTTCTTAGACTCAGCACATTTGCATCCACTATTTCATACGTAGGACAGATCGTGCTTAAGTACAAACTGAGGAGAAATCCATGTACTGGCATTCTTCTGGGGCTCTTCATTCACTGGGAAGGCCCACTGAAAATACACACACACACACACACACACACACACACACATACACACACAGAGGTTAACAAAGAATCTCAAACACAGTCTAGCTTTCCAACTCCACAAAATCTCCCCACTACTTCATCGTAATGTTCTGAGGCTGTGACAGTCATTGGTGATTCCCAGCTCTGCAAATGAAGACAGCATGGTAATATGGAAAAAAAGTCTACATCCAGTCAATATTTAAAATGGCAAGAGTAAGTAAGAATTATTGGGAACTGCTGGGGTCAGGTCACAATTTGAAAAGTTACCATTAGGTATGCTGAAGACATTGAATGTGATTGTCATCAAAGAAAACTTTAAGGCAACCAGAAAACTGTGAAAGATGAAGGGATGAAGACAAAAAAGAATTTCATCAATTTTGGCAAAAGGATTTCATAAAATTTCGAGACCAAAGGAATAAATCTAGAGTAAAATCATTTCTCTTTGGATCTTTTCTGTATAATGTGGTCACCTTAAGTGGATCGTTAGTTATCCAACCGTTGAGCTTTGGATTTTCACCCAGCATATATCTAATCATGCTATTTTTCTCCACCATATGAATGTTCAGAAAGACACAACATACCCACAAGTGAATTAATCATCCAGCCTCTTCCTCACCCTCAGACTTGCTCTGCTCCACCTTCTACCTGGAATGCCTCCTCCAGCTGCGTCTGTCCCCAACCCGTCCTCCATCATCATCATCCCTGAGAACTTCCTTCTCCTCTCTTAAGGCTTTGATCAAGACACACGACTTCTCTCACTATCTCCAAATACATTAACTCCTTTCCATGCAAACGTACAGCACTTTTCAAGAATTAAATAGCCCATCAAATTTTGTGACAGTTTTTTTTCTCCCTGTCTGCCTTCCCAGCTGGTGGCAGAGGTTTTAACACAGTTTCTTTATCCCTGTCCCTGCCACTTCCCAGCAGCTGCCCATCCCCATGACTACCTTCTCATTCTATTTAAATCCTGAACTTCAATTTCTGTTCTCAATGTATGTCTTCCAAGAAGTCTTCTCTGAATCCCTGGCTCAAGTCAGATGCCACTCCTCAGTGTACACACCCCTATCTGCGTTATCATATTGTGCTGAAATGATTGATTTGCTAATAATGATTAGATTATAGCCACACTGCTCCGCGGTCAGGACTGGATCACATTACACTTTACATCTGTAGCATCTAACCTAGTGTTTGGTGTGCTGAAAAAATGCCTAAATTAATGCCTTATTTCTCTTTCATAATTAATTCATTGTTCTAGCCTCCTTTTAGGGAGAGGCAGGAGATAGGAAAAAACTGTCAATTCTGCAAGGTTATTCCCTTTGTAATAATTGCCTTTTGTTAATCATCTCTATTGCTTTTGTACACGATAATACTGTAATTTATTTTATAACTGAAAGAAGCCTCAAGAATCACCCAGAGCAACCCCTTTGTACAAAATCACAAAGATAATATGTCAGGAATTCAGGGACACTGAAAATTCTACATGTCCAAAACCAGACTCGACATTTTTTCTTCTAATACGCTTCTGCTTTCTTATGGTAGCCATGTGTCAGAGTACTTGCCTGTGATGGCTAGTTTTATGTGTCAGTTTGGCGAGGCTACAGTTCACCATCATTCAAACACTAGTCTAGATGTTGCTATGAAGGCATTTTACAGATGTGATTAACATCTGCCCTCAATTGATTTTCATCTAATCAGTGGGAAGACTGGAAGAGAAAAGAGGTTTCACCAGAAAGAAGAAGTTCCATCTGCTCTGAGAGTTTCTAGCCTGCCCTTCCTAATGGCCTGTCCAGTGGGTTTTGAACTTGCCTCACCATCTCTACAATAATGTAGGCCAACCCCTTGTGATAGATGATAGATAGGTAGATAGATAGATAGATAGATAGATAGATAGATAGATAGATAGGCATATAGATAGATAGATTAATAGATAGATACAGAAAGAAGGGAGGGAGCACATAAGGAAAGAAGAAAAAAGAATCCTACTGAACCCTTCAAAAGTCCTCTTGAGGAAATGACTGCTTAGAAGAGCATGTTTGCTCATATAAAAGTAACTGCTTATAGCATTTGCCAGAGCCCATAGAATGTACATCAAGAGTGAACCCTAATGTCAACTATGGAATTTGGTTGATAATAATGTGTCCATGTTGGTTCATCAATTACACCAAACATGCCACACGGATGAGGGATGTTGGGGGTAAGGGAGTGTGTATGTGTGGGTGGGGAGGGCTGTGTGCGAACTCTGTATTTTCTGCTCAGTTCTGCTGTGAACCTGAAACTGCTCTAAAAAAATAAAGTCTATTAAAACAAAAAAGTAACCGCATATAAAAGACTACCAGTAGTTGGTGGAGGGACTCTGCAATATCGACATGCAAATGACCTAGAAGGTAATCAGTTTTAAGCACAACCAGACCCACGGAGGGCAAAGCCATCTTACAACAGTACTGGGCAGCTAAGACTTTTTCTGTCTCTTTTTGCCTCTCCTTCTTCAACCCCGTCTCCACCTCCTCAAGAGCCCACAGGCACAGCTAGTGATTGGGGACCGTGCTAACTGGAAAACAAAGGGGATTTCCGTCCCTTCTCTTAGAGGAGGATGTCAACCTTAAGGGGTTCCAGATTAGGGAAAGAATGAAGAATTTTACCCCTGAATAATGTTGGAAGCCTAAAGTATTACAATTAGTGATTTAACACTGTGTTTGCAACTTAAAGTGACTATGGAATTTTTGTTGCCAAAAAATTAGCGTCTGCACCCAGAAAAGTAAATTCAAACTCAGGGACAGAGTTTTGGGAGCAAAGAAAAGAGCAGCTTTATTGCTTTGCCTGGCAAAGGAGAGCCACAGCGGGCTAGTGCCTTAGACTGTGAATCCATCTTGGGGTTGGGGCTTGGTGATTTTATACGCAAATAGGTTGGTATATTCAAGAAGAAACATAAGAAAAACCAAACTGGGAAACATCTGATTAATTTTTAAAGGAACTATATTTTTAATGTCAATGTCCTGAAAAATAAAAGAACTGAAAGTATTACAGGTTTAAGAACAATAAAGAGATATAACCAAGTAAAATTCTTGTTCCTATATTAGATCCTCGACTAGAAGGAAGAAAAAAGTGTTATATAGGTAATGGTTGAATCAAATAACAAGTTGAAATATATGTAAATTCAGTAAAAGTAATAAATCAATGTTAAATTTACTGAAGGTGATAAATATGCTGTACATTTGAGAACCGCCCTGGGGCTAAGTAAGAGCCTCTATGCTGATAACTGTGATAAATATACTGGAGATATAAAAGGTCGTACTCTTAGGAAATATTCACTGAAGAATTTAAGACTAAAAGGCCACCATGTAAGCATCTTAATATTAAGTTGTTCAAAAATATTATATAGATTGGCAGAGAAAGAGTAAATGATAAAGCAAATGGGATAAAATGTTAATAATGGGCGAATCTGAGTAAAAGGTATGTGGATGCTCTCCGTACTGTTGTCATTTTTGCAATTTTTCTAAAACTGAATGGTTTTCTTCTAATTAAATATTTTTTAAAAGCTTTCTTATTTCTTCTTCAATTAAATTTTCAGAATGCAGCATTTTGATGGGGCTACCATGCTACTAAAGGAAGCCTGAACCTAATAATTTAACTTACAATTGAAGTGTCCTGATTTTCAACCTCTCTGCTCTCCCTGTTAGGGGAAATTATCCAACCAACGGAACTGAGTTGTGTGAGCGCAGCAGTGGTTGTGGAAATAGTGCAGCTGGACACTGAAAGATGCCTTCTCACCCTTGTCTTTACTCGGTCAACAGGAGACAGAAGTGCAGCTGTGTTCACCTGAGGTCTTGAATGTTTAACCATAAAAGGCAGTTTACTCTAGATTAACATTAAACTAACTAAATATGCATAATTAAATTCAAATTCTACTGCTAAGGTATCACTTAGGGGAGCTCTGAAATCTCAATTTACAATTTACATCTATTTTCTCATTTGTAAAAATGAAGTTGAATACGATCATCACTAAGTTCTCATAAGCTAAATGCCTAAAGCGATAAAATTAAATGCTTAAAGTGAGACTTGACTGAGAGAGGAGAGAGTGTGGGGTGCACAGAAGCATTCAGACCCACATGAAAGAGACCAAAAGCTCTCTTTCCTTGAGAAAATCACACAGTCACCTACAAATATGGCATGTCATCCCCCCCTTTTGATTATGTTTATGGAAAGTTTAATATTTTGACCATGAGGAACTATTTGTGCCTTTTAATCTAGTTTTCTGGAGACAGCAGAACACAGGAAACCCAGGGCATGATCAGTAGCCTCAGAAGTATGCCAAGGGACAGCACAAATTTTAGAAAAGACTTTCTG
Source organism: Camelus ferus (assembly GCF_009834535.1). Lineage (NCBI taxonomy): Eukaryota > Metazoa > Chordata > Mammalia > Artiodactyla > Camelidae > Camelus > Camelus ferus. Next base: position 565,540 of record NC_045729.1, read on the forward strand.
CTTTAGAAGTTTTGAAAATAGATACTAAGTCCTATAATGCTAAATTAGTAAGTGTATTTTCTTTTCACAGGAAATAGGAATACATGAGAAATGATGAAAGATGTCAATAAAATACCAGAAGAATGGACAGGGGTGTGAAAACGAATGCAATGGAGAAACCTGAAAATGAATTGCCAGTGGGTGGGTCAGGATAGTGAATCAGAGGCATACAAAATGAATTCATTAAAAACCAAGGAATTGCCAGCATGCACCTGTCAGAAAGCCAAAGTTCAGGTGGGAGTGACAAAAGGAAAAACTGTATAAGGGGCATTTAAGACCCACATACCCTTCTCATGATGTAGGCAGCCAGATGACTAATTTTTTTCCACACCAACAGAAGATAACAGTCTGGAGCAGTTAAATGGGAAAAGTTCAGGAGTCAGAGAAGCCAGTCACAGAAGAATGAGAAGCAAAAATGGGGTTTAAGTATAAGTCTGCATAACAAATGAGAAGACCCACACCTACTAGAAATCTGATACACCAACTAGGAATATATTCTGCAGGCAAGAGTCCGAGGGAATCCTCTGGAGGGACTGGCATGCCCCAGATGGAAGATCTAGAAAGACTGATTTTAGAGGGACTCAAAAATTGTCCAGGACCTCATCTACTCACCTTGTAATGAAGGTCACATAGACAAATGCCTTCCACACACTTAGCGCTTCCAATTATCTTTTTAATATGTCTTTTAAATATAAAAGACAGCCTAAGATGACTGACTATAATGTAACTAGAAGTTTAAGGCAAGTTTCTTATATGAAAGACAGAGATTTAAAAAAAAAAACACACTGATTTTTAGAGGAAACAATGAAATAAGAGAGAAACAGAAACGATGCAGAGAACAGAAGAAATGTTTTTAATTCAATATCTTCTGAGAGATAAGCAGAGATATTGCATCCATCAAAGGAAAACAGACGACAAAACAAAACAAAAATATCAGAATTCTTATCATTTCAAAATATGATAGCTAAGTTGAAAAATTCATAGAAGAATTATAATATTGAAAACACAATCTTCCAGAAAACAAAACAAATACAAAAGTTTGGAAAATAGGAAAGACAAATATAAAAGTTAAAGAATCCAATCAATGAGATACAGTATCCCAAAATAAGAAGTCCAGAAAAAAAAAACTAGGTAAAATGAAGAAAATTAAGTTTTACAGTAATTAATTCAAGAACCTTGCTCAAAACATGTATTGAACAGCCCCACAAAGTACCCTAAACAATAGATATAAAAGTCTCATGTCAAGTTGCTTTAATGTGAAATTTTAGAACGCTAGGAACAAATATAAGATCTTAAATCTTCTGAAGAGTGGGAAAAAAAAAAAAACTGCAGACAGTGGAATGACAATCAAAATGGTGTCAGGGAAGCTGGAAGTAGAAACTGAAAATGTAGCAAAGACTTTGAGATTCTTAGTGAAATGATATCCAAACTTGACTTCCGTACTTAACCCAACAATCATAACATCTGAGCGCAGAACGAAGACATCTTCAGACGTGCAGTATCTCAAAAATGTTACCTCCTGGGCACCAGGAAATAGATAATCAAATATGTAAGATTTCTAGGATGACAGAGAAGGCAGGCATTAGATGTCAGTAGTACAGCAGTTTTTAAGAGCAAGTAGTCCAAATTAGAACTGATAACAGATTAATAGATGATGGATATTTGAAACTAAAGAGTATCTGATGTTTCGAATACCAGGGACACATTTCTGGTGGAGAAATTATGGATATATTATAAGTGGTAAGTACAGCTAACTAAATGAATGCCCAAAACAATAATTATTAATTCCCTAAAAAAAGCTAAAACAAAAGTTATTTTTCAAAGATGGAAATGTAATTATATCATACTTCTTATGCTCAGGTGGCATTAATATTTATTTAGTCTTTAAAATATAAAATCTAATGTTTTTAAAAGTGTGCAGATGATCAGAGGGAAAGAAGGCTAAATCCTCATCTTCCTTACTTAGAAATCAATAAGTAATTTTTAGTATTAAAAAATAAAAAAGTATATGCATATTATTTAGAAACTAGAAGAACTAAAGAAACTAGAACTAAAAACTATGAGGTAATTGCCTATGAGGGGGCAGGACAGAGACAGACAAGGCTGAAACAGAAGTTCTTTCATTTCCACTATAAGCCCACTGATGTTTCAAAACTATGTGGACACAAATATTTAACAAAACAAGGTAAATAAAAAGAAAAAATGAGGAATGGCCTTGTTATTTAGTAGAACTTTCAAATTCATTTTTATTTTATTAAACATGGTTACATCTACCTATAGTTGAACATTTATTATATGTATTATTATACAATATATAGATAATTTATATATTATATATCATATTTATATATAATAAATACAACATTTTATATATTATAATACATTATATAATATATAATAATTATACATTATAATATGTACTATATTATATATTATAGTATATAGTATAATACAATATATTAATAATATTTTATATATTATATATTAATAATATATACAAATTGTCTTCAGTCTATAGAAAAATGATTTGTGCACATAATGGATTTCCACAACTCTGGCACTTTCCAAAAATCCAGAGCTCACAAGCTTGGAACATTATTTTAAATCCTAAATTTTAACTCAGGGGCGTCTAACTGAAAAGGAACCATAGAGATTGCTCACATGAGAAAAGTTATGAAACATACAATTTGTTTTGTGTGTGATTAAAAAAAATTGTAAAAATGGTACTTCCTGGGGGGAGGGTAATATAACAAAACCTAGAGTAACGAAGGTGATGATTTTCAGAGGGTTTGCGTGTGACAAACTTAAGAAAGCCCTAAAATCAACCTCGTCTTGTGCTACCCCACTTCCAAGAAAACAGGAGAGTAGCTCAGAAACAAACAATAAAATGCACCAGGTGTTTTTTTATTTCCTTTTTTCATGCAAAGAACAAACTTGAAAAATTACCTGGTCTGTAAAGTAGCTAATTATCTTTTGTGTTGCTAAGGCATTTGATTGTTTAGATTATGCAACATCATGTTAGCTAATCTCCTTGGGAAAACACAGTACAAACAGTTTAAAACTAAGCTTCACCTTCTTTTTTAAACTTATGATATAAATATCACTAGTAAGAACACATGCATTCAAATGAAAAAACAAAAAAATCTAATTCCACAGTTCCTATCCGAGACTATTGCTAAAGATATTAAGCCCAGGAAACGCAAGTACATTTTATAGTGAGAAGACATGTCTCCAGAATTTTTTACTTTGAGGATTGCCCTGTAATTGGACTAGAGGTACGATGAATGTCTAATTACATTTTTAGGGTCTCAGAAAACTCTTTTTCACATTTTTTATTGCCCTGTTACAAAGTTACCATTAAACAAGCATTTACTTAATACTCGCTTCATGCCAATTTCACATTGATAAACAAGATTTTTTCCACCCTTAAGAAGCTCTCAGCTTAACAGTGAAAAAAATGCAGACCCATAATTGCAAGGTGTGGTATATTCATACAATGGAACACTACAGCAATTAATTGAATAAATTATGACACACATAACATGAATAAACCTCAGGAACATAATACTAAGAGAAAAAGAAAGCTGGAGAAGATTAACACAGTATAATTCCTTTTATATAAGACTCTAAAATATGTGAACTGAGCAACCTATTGTTTAGGGATATAAGTATAAACTATAAAGAAAATTGAGAACGGTAAGCGTAAAACTCAGAAGTGGTTTCCTCTGCACATAACCAAAAACACTATAAACTATATTTTCTCCCACTCAACAATCTACCAAGGCTGCCCACAGAATCTAACCAGTTTCTGCCACTTCAGCCAGAGAAATTTCACCGCCTCAAAGGTTATAGCAACTTTCTCTTTTTAAAGTTATATGAAGGCTATAACATGCAATGTTATTTGATTCATTGTTTTCGTCACACCATTCAAATGTTTTACAAATATTCTAAATATTCTACAAACGATTTAAAAATTAGTGGAAAAGGTGCAAACATCATGAAATGATCAGGAAATTGGATGCAAACCGAAATCAAAAGATATGATTGCCGTTTCGCCTGCTGCGGGTGACATTTTCTTTCACAGCATAGAAGTTTTGACCTGTTGAGTCTTCAGCAGCCTTTCAGTGCTCTCAGATCCTTCGCTCTTCTGCATTGCCACAAGCTGCCCCTCAAACCACTAATCACTCTGCAGACTCCAAGTTGTGGCCATGTAACAGGTCGATGCTCCCCCTTAAATGGAATAAAATCTCTCTGAAATGTTGTCATTTTGAGTGCCTAAAAAAAAGATAATCAGTTTTTTTTAAATTAAACCTAAACAATGTGATATATCCATAGAAAGCAAAAAAGAAAAATTTCTCACCTCTTATAGATTCATCCTGCAATGATTAAAACTAACTTTGCAACATAATTCTTCCATTGATAAGTGTTGGCAATTAAGTTTAATGTAAAATAGGGATTTGAAAGTAGTTTCTCAATTAGATTTAGGATTCCGGATGGTTTTATCTGTCTCTTGAGCATAACTTGCCTCCATTTGCCAAGATTGAAAAATGAAATGATGAATGGCTCCCCCAAAGGATGGATGAGTAAAATTAACATTCATGAAAATTGCTATTAAATGTCAGCCCTGTTCTTATCCTGTGGTTCCAACACCTGTGAAAGTCTTACAGCTCTCTGCAATTAACACTTTCTGGCACTAAAATCATTCCTCGGATCAAACCAAAGCCATTTCATAGCAAAATGACTCCAAAGAAACCCAAGGGAGAAGTTTTACAGCAATTCAGACTCCCTGCCATGAGCAAAGTGCAAGCAATAAATTTCTTGCATTGATCTGTTGGTTGCCAATTTGACCATATCAAAACAAAACCTGAAGGAACGTATCTGTATCAGAGAAAATCAAATTAAGAGCCACTCTTATATTCATTTACCCTAGGGTGCAGCTTAAGAATGAAACTCAGACTTCATTATGAACAAAAGTGGGTGGAGGTTTAAAGTCTTAAGTTCTTAAAATATCAGTAATAATTACATACTGGGTACCCTCAGATAGTGGAAAAATATCATTCACTAAATAGTATTAACTTCTGTGGATGAATTAAATGCATTCTGCCCTACCTACCCACTTCAATGCAGAATTTTTTCCTACTGCTCACTTAAGTGCTTGTATGGGCACGGTCAGTCTTTTCTGCAGAGTGATAAAGCTTGCCAGAACAGAGCTTGGAGATTTTTCCTTAAAAAAAGAAAAAGCAATGCAAATATAATAGACTGAAACATAACCTTTGACTCTTGACTTGAGAAGCATAGGAAATGCTTAAGCTATAAACATCTCAAATAAAAGTATAGATTGTATTAAAGATGCATTTTTTACATACAGCTTTGAGATCAGAAGTGAAAACTACTCAGGACCTGATCTGTGCTATATTTCTTCGTCATTATGACCAATTGGAATTTTCTCTTCAAGGTTTTCAAAATGAAAACAGAGCTATGATGATGACCTTTTCAAATTCTGATTTCTTGAATGATTTATTCTCTCCGGTGTACATAGAACTATTTATTCGATCACTAGATTATTTATTCGGTAGCCAGATCATAGAGGCAGGGCCTTAAAATGACGCCTATGCAAGGAGTTTGCTAGACCATCACCATTAGCTGAAAATTTGGGCAGTTTTGGGTCAGGTTGTTGTCCACAGTAAGCAAACAACAGTCCCATTATACCTGCACAGACTGTACTTAATTTAGGAAGAAAGTGCAAAGTTGACGACATTTGGAGGGTGAGTAAGGAAAAAAACGTTCTGCCTTGGCAAGTCTCTTTGGCTGTCTTTGGGTCAGGTGTGCCACGGTGAGTGAGTAAGTCATTTCACAATAGGATTTGCAGCCAAGAAATATCACAAGCCTTCTATCTTTGTGGCTTTGTGAACCAGCATTGCACAGGTGGCTTAAGGGGATGGCCCCCAAGCCAGCATGAAGAATGCAGAGACAGAATAGAATAGAGGCTCAAGTTTTCTCAATTTAAGGAATATCTCATAACGTACCCCAAAAATGTGACATTCAAGGCTCTCCGTGGTCTGACCTAAGCCTAAGTGTCCTCTGAGACATGTCATGTGGCCTACGGGGCATTCTCATAAACTGTCACACCCCCCACGACAGAACCCCCGCCACCATCCCAACTTGGTCCCGAGCAGAACTGAAACAGCATGAGTTCAGCTAAGTAGAACAGACTTGTAGAAAACAAACAATGAAAGGAAATATACTAAATGTTAAAAAGTAGTCATCTCTCAGCGTACTTACTATGTTTCTTTTTTTTGCCAAATGTTATTAAGTGAACACACATTTTGTTTCTTTTGTGAGTAGAAAACATTATTTGTGAGTCTTTCCCTGAACGTACAAACATGTTTTTCTTTCCGCCCACACATTCAAGCATTTCATATCTTTTTCTAATAAAGCCAGTGTAAAATATAACACAGAGTGCAAGCCGCTAGATTTTCTTTCTGTTTTTTATTTAACCATAATTATTTTGTTATTTCTGACATATAAAATTATATAGCAAGAATTTTTTTTCTTTCCCTCAGTGCAGATCATAGTGATGATTGAAGGGGGGTGAAGGTAGGGTGGAATCACTTTTTCACAGAAAGGCTGGGTTTTTTTCAATGTTTTGCCTCCTTCACTAAGAAAAATTCTGATTCTAAGTTCATTCTGTATTCAATGTTTGTGTGTATTCAAATATTTTTACTTGCTTGTCTTTTCTTGCTTCAACTCTCCCATAAACCTTGCCCACACTCTACTAGAATTGAGTTAGTTCAACTTTTTAAAGGTGTTTAAAAGTCAGCTAGTAAAACTGTCTTAATAACATTGTTTAGTAGCATGTAATTATCTTACCTCATTCTCCACTCTGAAATTTTGCTATTTAATATTTCTCCCATTTTTCTAGAAGAATTACCTTGAAATTGTGATGTGTGACAGGTTTTAGAGTTGTATACCTTCATATTGTTAGATTTCTTCCTTTTTGACAAATTTATGAGAAAATTGTTGTGGCAAATATATAGAAGCATTATATTGGAAGTTGTGGATGCTGTAGAATTCATTTGTTTTGGAAAGCATCCACCCATGATGTATTTATTTAAAGTTCATAAAAGAAAAAGAAATGAATATCTGAGGCATAGTTTAACTTTCTCAACAAAGCCTAAAAGTAGAGCTCATAATACAGAGAAAAAGCATACAGAATTATCTAGCTGGACGTTTTTAAAAATTGAATATTTGTTGAATTCTGTTTTGTACTGAGCACAGCGCAGTAACACGGAGGAGCGATGTGTGTTTTCTCCCACACTGCTAAGCCGTTCTCCAACATCAGCCGGGTATCCTACAAGTCAACTCATTTCTAACATTATCACTCAGGAGACAGCGTCAGATCCCACAGGTTAAGGGGTAAATCCCACAAGACTACCCTGCTGCTGACTTCCGATGCCAGTCACTAAGTCCAGGCTGTAAGTTGGAGATCCCCCCAGATCTCCACCTCAGTTGGATTATTTGCTAGAACAGCTCACAGAACACAGGAACACAGTTTGCTTACTGTTCACCAGTTTATTATGAAAGAATATGATACAAACATCCAGATGGAAGAGATGTGTAGGGCCAGGTGTGTGGGATGAAGGCACAAAGCTTCCACGCCCTCTCTTGGAGAACCACTACCCCAGCATTTCCACATTTTCAGCAATCTGGAAGCTTTCCAAACCTTGTCTTTCTGGGTTTTTACGGAGGCTTCATTACACAGGCATGACTGATTAAATGATTGGCCATTCGCAATCAATTCAACTTCCAGCCCCACTCCTCTCCCCAGAGGTGGGATGGGGGAGAGTGGTGGGGCTGAAATTTCTAGACCTCTAAGCACATAGTTCATTTCCCCAGCAACCAGCCCTCTACTATCCGGTGCTTTCCAAAAGTCACTTCACTAACATAAACTCAGGTGTCGTTGACAGGGGTTAGTTATGAATATCGAGGTATCTTTATGACTTTTATCAACTAGGAAGTTCCCAAGGATTTTAGTAGCTCTGTGCCAGGAAGGAGAGGACCAAGTATACATTTTTCTTGTTATGAGTCACAAAAAGCACAGAATGTGACATTTTAACTGAGAGCTAAAAGATGAGGAGAAAAAGAGAGTAGAAAGTACATACAAGTGCTTCAAATCAGAACGAAGGCTTTGCGTTATGAAACTGAAAGAAGCCAAGATAATCTGAGCATCACAGGACGAAAGAGGGAGAGAGGAACCGAGGTAGTGAGATGGACCAAGAGTAGATCATGCATGACCTTGTGAGGAGTCTGACCACTGTTCTGACCACATACGGAGTCTGAATGTCCCTACAAGGAGAAATGTATGGAATTATTTTCAGATTTCAGAAGCTATGTATTTGGCTTCCTCGTCTTAAAATAATTACAGCTAACGTTTTTAAGTACTCCCCAGGGCCAGGACTGGAATGAGGGGAGTAAAGCAATGCCTTGGGTACAAAATGTAAGGGGATGCCAAAAAGCTTGGTCATCAAGATGAATAATATTTACCTTGAAAATCTATGATAAAATATCAAAATTGTAAACGCTGCTACATGTGACATATTACTATATTTTATGATTATATTATTTATTCCTCACAGTTCTCCCTTAGTTCTATAATGTTTATTTTTTAAATTTCTTATTCTCTCTGAAAAATTATAAATTTGTTGACATTAGGAGTTGTATTCTGATAGATTCGGCACAGCTCCTTGCTACAGAAAATGCTTAATGAAGGTGTCAGTAGGATCACTTGGGAAGTGAACACCAAAGCAGAGTCAAAATTGACATATATATTTTATATATTATATTATTATAATATATAATATAATATAGATATATAGATATAATATATATATAATAATTATGTATTATAATATAATAGACATATAGATAATGTATAATAATATATATTATCCATATTATTGTATATTATAATATATGATATAATATATAATACATAATTACATTATATTGCATATATTATATATAATAATAAATCAAAAAGATCTGCAAAATAAATGGCTCTCATGTATAACTGTATTGTAAAAACACATGACTATTCATTAAAACTCTAAAGGTATCACAATGTTACACCTTTCAGAAAAAGCCTTAAAAATTGGGTTTTAATGAAATTGTATTGACATTACTGGACTTCTTAATCAAGGAGAGAAATACATCTGCACACAGGTGGCAACCCCATGCTTTATATGTTCTTACCTTGATGTGTAGACATAGATGTAGCTGTTCAATGTCTCTTAAAATGCATCACAAAAGCTTTGAATGGTAATGTAAAAAATATAAGGACAAACCTTTCTTTCCCTAAGATACTTCACTTAGGTTAAGATATTTTCTCCATAGAAATCAAATTTCATTTGTAGCAGATTCTCTTTAAAAAGCAAGAATGATTTTTCTTTGAAAACCTAAGCAGAACTTCTTTCCAATTCTGAGACAAATATCAATATTATTTGTGTTTACTGTGCCTTTCATAACTTCTGGTTTGTTTTCAATTTTCATGAGGTGCTAGAATAAATGACAAAATTCTAATATAATTATGTCTCAGTCTTGATAAGAGCTGTGAGTTTTGGGAGTTTTTCTGTATATATAACTTTTATTGAAGTAAAGTCAGTTTACAGTGCTGTGTCAGTTTCTGGTGCACAGCACAGTGCTTCAGTCATACGTGCATACAGACATATACTCATTTTCACATTCTTTTTCACCAAAAGTTACTACAAGATATTGAATATAGTTCCCTGTGCTGTACAGTATGAACTTGTTATTTATCTATTTTATATATACTAGTTAATATTTGCAAATCTCAAACTCCCAATTTGTCCCTTCCCACCCCCTTCCTCCCCTGATAACCATAATTTGTTTTCTATGTCTGTGAGTCTGTTTCTGTTTTGTAAATAAGTTCGTTTGTCACTTTTATTTTTTAGATTCCACATATAAGTCATATCATATTCTTTCTCAGTCTGGCTTACTTAGAATGACATTCTCCAGGGCCATCCATGCTGTTGCAAATGGCATTATTTTATTAATCTTTATGGCTGAGTAGTATTCCATTGTATAAATATACAACAACTTCTTTATCCAGTGATCTGTCGATGGACATTTAGGATGTTTCCATGTCTTGGCTATTGTAAATAGTGCTGCTATGAACAATGGGGTGTGTGTACCTTTTTGAATTAAGGTTTCCTCTGGATATATGCCCAGGAATGGGTTTGCTAGATCATATGGTAAGTCTATTTTTAGTCTTTTAAGGAATCTCTGTACTGTTTTTCATTATAGCTGCACCAAACTACATTCCCACCAACAGTGTAGAAGGGTTCCTTTTTCTCTACACCCTCTCCAGCATTTATTGTTTGTGGACTTTTGAATGATGGCCATCCTGACTGGTGTGAGGTGATAACTCATTGTACTTTTGATTAGCATTTCTCTGATAATAAGTGATACTGAACATTTTTTTCATGTGCCTATTGGCTATTTGTATGTCTTCATTGGAGAATTGCTTGTTTAGGTCTTCTGCCCACTTTTGGATTGGGTTTTTTTTGTTTTTTTCTTATTAAGCTTTATGCGCCTCTGGGTACGGATTCAGCTTTCAGCCCTGCCTCTGCACAGCAGTGATGGCTGTGACCTAGACCCACCGGCCATCTCGTGAGAACACACCAACAGTGGAGCCGAGCAGCGACAGCAGCTATGGCCTGGCTGCATCGTGCCTCTTCCCCACAAGGACACCAGCAGTGGAGCTTGTCTGTGGGGGTTCTCAGGCTGCTCTGTTCTGCACACACCCCCAGCCAGAGCTCACACTGCCCTCCCGTTCCCTCAGGCTGCCTCTGTTCATCGGCCCCCACCTCTCTCCCCAGGCTCATCACAGATCTCTGGCAGCCAGTCCTGCCTTGTCCTTCCTGGCTCGCATCTAAGGCTGGGGGTTGCAGGGACCCTCTGTGCCAGTTGCTATTAGTTCTGTCTGCCATCAGCTGCCACTTTCTCCTCTGAGCCTTGGAATCTCCACTTGTCCCCGCTAACCTCCCGGCTGGGCAGGGACATCCCAGCATGAGAGTGCCTTTCTTCGCCTTTCTTCTTTGCTGCTCCCTCTCCACAAGACCCATCCCACGTGGATTTTCTTTTTCTTTTTTCTTTTTTTCTCTTACAAGATTTTGTGAGAATCCTCCTGTATCTTGAAGTGAGAAGCACTTTGCCAGAGTTTGGTAGGTGTTCTGTGTGATTCACTGGGTCTGCAGGTGTAATTCTTGGTGGATTTGTAGGAGGGGGTGAGCTGTGAGTCTCTCTGCTCCGCCATCGTGTCCTGTTCTTGAGTTTCAGCTCTCTGTGAGGGCTTCCTGAGGACCATAGTCCAGAGACAGCCACTCAAATAGCTCTGAAAAACTACTCCAAAAAGATAGAAGGAGAGGCCACTGCATATGTGATTTTGATGAAGCGATCTGTGCAGTCCAGTACACACCTCAGTAGAAGGTTACTGGCAGTCTGGAGGAACAGATACTTCAGGTAATGATCTCAGTGCTTTTCTAAGTAAGGGAAGATGCAAGAATCCAGATTCATAAAACATTTCTCCTGAAGTATTTTGAACTCTCTAGAGAACTGTTTTTCCTGTTTTCTCAGAGCACAGAGTGCCTCATTTTGATCTTCGCCCCGAATTCCTTCCAGGGTGTGTTGTAGGCCAGTGACTGCAGTGGCTAATGACTTAATTCTTGAAGAACTGGATGGTGAGCAAAGTTCTTTGTTTTACAAACTTATGGTAAATTATTTAATGAAGGAACAATTATTTCAAAGTCCAACATTATCTTTTTGTAAAATAAATCTGGACATCAACATTCATTGTATATTTTTTTATGTGTAGGTTATAATTTGAACAGTGTAAGTGTGAAATAAAATCCTGGAAGAAAACACAGAATGTTTTATAATACTGTTCTTATAATTCTTAAGTGAAGAAAACCTTTCTAAAGATGGTACAAACTCAGGGAGTATGCACAAAGACCTGACTACTAAGATTTGAAACCTCTACACCATAAACAAAGTTAAAACATTTTTTTAAACTGGAAAAATGTATCATAACTTACAGATGTGAAAACAAGATCCTTAATATTTTTAAAAGCTCTTGTAAATTATTATGTACATAAAAAATGATCTCAATACAAAAGTGAAACAATAGATTTTGATTTAAAAAAAAGGTTGCAAATAAGAAAAAAATTAGTTGGGGGTCTTAAGAATTACAATTCAGGAAACATAGATTTAAGTAAAACCAAAAGAATCTTTCAGGAAGGAGTCAAGGACTTATAAAAGGCAAAAACATTGAGACTGTATTCTGACGCAAGAAAGGAAATATTTATCCTTAAGGGACAGGCTGTCATAAATTATTTTGGAGGAGGTCCTGTAGGGGAGAAGAATCTGCCACTCCAAAATATACCTTCTGGCATGTTAATTATTTTAAGCTGGCTAATTTCTAAGAAACAGCAGACATGAGAGAAACTCTGAAAACGATTAGGAGTTACCTTTTTGTAAGAAATATTTCAATTTATAAGGGAAATCTCCATTTGTAGGAGTATCTCCCTCACTGTACCAGGAAGACGAGGATGAACAAAAAACTCTGGAAACTCTTATCAATGAAGAAGGCAACGACTTAAGTCATTGCCCTTGTTGACTCTGCTTTTCCTGGGCACCTCCCATCACTGACTGTCTCCAACCTCAACATCCTCTTTTGTCTTTAGCGAAGGATAGCATTTAAGATGAAGGTGTCAGCCATCTTGGTGAGTTTCTTAGATTTTCTGGGTCTCTCCTATATATATATATGTATATATACACACACACACACACACACACACACAATTAATATATATATATAATATATTATATAACAAATATTTATTATATATTTTATGTATATAAAATTTTTATAAAAATTATATATAATTATATAATTTCTGTATATAAAATTTTTCATATGTACAATTTTATATATATATAGTTTTTATAAAATATTATAATATATATAGTTAAATGTTTGTTTGACTGTCTCCTGTTAATCTGCCTCATGTCAAGGTAATTCTTAGACCAGCCAGAAGAACCTAGAAGGGCAGAGGGAAATTTCTTCCTCCTCGATAAATAGATAGTCTATCATGACTTACTATAGGGTGAGGGTCTGATTAGTATTTTTAATTTCTGAAACCCTGGGCACATGTTCTGGATGCTTATGTTAAGACAATAAGTGGTCAAAAAGTCAGTGTCCATCTGAGCTGTGTATAAGCACATTGTCTCAGTGGCCTTCTGGTTCCATGTTAGAGAGCATCTCTTAGCAATACCGACTCCATTTTGGTTTTCCTTTCACAATACAAATGGGGAAATCATAGAACAGATATAAATTGCAATACACATAAATATACGAACAACCTCAGAAATAATTTTTAAATACAGAGTTAAAACAGTATAAGATTTTTCCTAAAGAAATAAAAAAAAAAAAAAAAACGAAGGGAAGATGATGCCAAGGGTTGATGAGGATAAAATAAAAGTAAATTGGACATTCTTATACACTTTTGGTAAGAATGTAACTTGATACTTCCTTTCTTGAAGACAGTTTGCAATGGATGTAAGTATAAAGTGTGTATACTGTAGGATCCAATTGTTTTGTTCCCAGAACATTTTCCTAAGTGTGAAATAAAACTCACATCTTACAGCAAGACAAGAAACATTTAAACCTAAAAAAAATTCTCAGGCCTGTTGGTTGCTTCTGTCCCCTCCACTGTGCATTGTGTATCTGCATTATAAGCTGGCCAAGCATCCCCCACTGGCAGAAATGCCTGTTCAACCATAAAGGGCAACACTCCCCGAGCACCAACAAGACAACTCCTTAAAAGATATCATGCTTCTTACCCTTGGAAGGGGCCACAGTGGCGCCTGGATCCAGATTGTGTAACCTGCCAATAATACGCAGTTTAATGTACAATCCTCTGTCTCAAAAATCTTATCTAATGGCATTTTGACCTCTAATGAAGGGAAGAGTTCTTGGAGGTTTCTGAGATGCTGTTCTCGAATTATAATCCTCAAATTTGGCTCAATTAAAAAATTTTATTTCTTTCTTAGATCTACTAATTAATTTTTCATTAACCTAAGGAGTCATTAAAATGTCTTTAAATATGTATGTGTGTGTGTGTGTGTGCGAGTATGTATGTATAAGGAAGTTCATTACAACATCATAAAAAAACAAACCAATTAGCTGTCTGTTAATAGGGGTTTATTAAACGTGTTACTGGATATCCTTATCCAGTCCAAGCATCTCCTTCACACTTGACCAGCACGCCCTTCAGCTGCAGCTTTCTTTACCACATGTTGTGAAACCAAGCACTGTATCCCGCACCTGACCGTAATGCTTCCCCCCTGCCATGCCCATCGCTCACCACTACCATTCACCCACCAGAACTCCTACTCCTAACCCTTCAGCAGCAAACCACTCCTACCTCCGCTCCCAGGAGAAAGGTTGATGATGACAGGCCATGCCCTTTACTGCTTAAATCTTTTATTCTTTGCAATACAGTTGAGACTGCAAGGGGGCAGAGCAGAGCCACTCAAGGAATGACAGCAATTTAACACCAAAATTGTGGAAGATTCAACCCCCAGTTGGCCTTGGGGATTAAGATGGCGGGAGGTCTGACTTCTAGTAGACCTTGAGCTTCATTATATGCTCATTGTAATATGTTAGTGGGATCAATAACAAGCCCACAGGCACCAGGACAGTCCCACAGCTAACCACAAAAGGTCAGAGTGGGCCGTGGCCAAGTTCCTAGGAATCCCAGCCCCTTCCCTGGGCAGGTGGAATGGTTCCCATCTGTAGGCTTGTGAAGCTACGGAGCCCATAAAAACTGACACCACCACGCCTGGCTGCACTTTTTCACTCCCTCCTCTTTGGAGGTGGCCCACCCTCTGTCTATGCAGTGTATACCTACTTTACTTTAACCCGAACACGCAACTCCCACACTTCTTTCCTTGCCTTTCTCTTGCCTTACACTCTATGCAGTGTGTATCTCTAAATAAATCTACCTTTACTCAACTGCCTCGCACTTGAATTCTTTCCTACGTGAAGCCAAGGACCCACACTTGGTGGGGCACGTTCCAGGGACTCAGCTGAGACCTGGGACATGGCCTTCCTCACGCCCCTCTTCTGTTTTCCTGCATCACAATCACGTTGCACAAACTACCTGACAGGGTGGTAAAAAGTGAACCACAGCCCAGAAAGAAATTTCAAACTCTGTACAGGATGACATTTCTCTCAGCCCCAAGGGGAAGGCAACATGAAGTCAAACTTTCATAAGAGGCTGTCTTACTACCAAACAAAAGTTTGTGTGCCAGACACAGAGTGAAGCCAAACAAACTGAAACATTGGAGTTTGGAGCAGAGAAAGTTTTATTGCAGGGCCAAGCAAAAATGACAGGCAGCTCAGGTGTAAAAAATACAAACTCTCCAGTGGTTTTCAGGAAACAGTTTTTATAAATAAAATTTGGGGTGAAGGCAGCAGGATGTATGACTTTCTTCTGATTGGCTGATGGTGAGGTAACAAGGTGGTGCTGTGGGAGTCTTTTGCTCATCCTGGAGTTGCCATCCTTCCTGGGTGAGGGCCTCAGTTCCGGCAGAACTCAAAGACTTGTTATGTATGTTCCATGAGGAGGAACCAGGACCCTGCCATAAGGCTGCACTATTACTTCTTGACTGTTCCTCCCTTATCTCTACATCCCCTCCAGTCCCTGATCAGCAATTGTTTGAATCTGCCCTTTGGAATTCAGGCAGAGACAGGGAGGCTGAATGAAGCCTATGTCCCACTAACAAGAAGCGGAGGACGTGAAAAGGATTTGTACCAGGGAGGACCCCAGAGGGTCCTGCTCCATTTCACTCTCATGGTCACTGGTGTGTCTTACCTGGCTCTCTAGGAATGCATACATTCATGCACACAAATACACACACATTTATATCTACCATATATACAAAATATAAAAAATAAAACTTAGCTCTTTTAGATCTACCTCTACTTGAGAGAGAAGTCCGTACTCCACCCACAGAACTGATTTCCTTCCAGGTTGCATACTGTGCCCCCCAGCAATGGCTTTCCCCAACCATGTGTCACTCAGCAGGGAGTAACGTTCTTAGGGTCTGAGCAGGGCAGTCAGTGACCACCCGCAGAAGTCTGGCTAATGAAGTGGGAGGAAAGTGGGCAGGGCACAACCACTGAAGAGTGACCCAGCCACTGAAGACAGGACAAACGGGTTAGGACCAAGATGGTGAAAGACTAGACTTCCAGTGGACCTTGAGCCTCATGGCCCCCCGACAGGCGCCATGACAGTTTCTGGGCTGCCCATAAAAGGGCAAAAAGTGGGCAGGGCATTTCCCCAAAACAGTTGGAATAATCCTCCTACCCATTTATTGAGCCCATAAAACCCAACAACTCCGCACCTCATGGACGCTCTCACTCTGGCTCTGTCGCACTCACCTTCTGAGACAGTCCGCGCTCTGTCTATGGAGTGTGTATCTACTTTTACTTTAAACACCTCACACCTCTTGGCTTCTCTCCCTCTCACCTTTCTGAGATGGCCCACACTCTGCCTATGGAGTGTGTATCTCCTAAGCCATTCTCCCTTCTGAGAGAGACAGACTGCACTCTGTCCATGGAATGTGTGTCTCTCAAAATAAACTGACTTTCACTCTACACGCCTTGCTCTTGAACTCTTTCCTGCGCGAGGCAAGACCCTATTCTGCCCCCAGCACTCCAAGTCAGGCCACAAGTGGCCCTCATGACACTGTCCTTGGAGATCTAGCAATGTAAGTTGCAGACACAATTAGATATTTTCCTGTGTATTATAGGAATGAAAGTTGATTGCTTCACTCACACACACACACGCATACACACACCTACTCAAGACAAATATTAATTTTCATGAACAGTCTGAATTCGTAAAGTAGAAAACATTTCCTTAACTATACTCATAATTTTAAGTCACCTCTTTGATGTATAATGATAAATAAAAATTAAAATCAGGAGGCTTACTTCTGGCTTTTAAAACCAAGGAGAGAAACTTCCACACCTTTCCTTTTCCTTAAATCATTTGCTTTAGAAAACTTAGAATGTAAGTACTTTCTCCTCTCTTTGAAATGTGTATAAATTCTTTTGAAGACTAGATAGTAATTTTTTGGCTTTGTAACCCAGGAATGCCTTTTTCAAGGACTCAGAAACTACCTTTTTGAAATGTAAACATCAAGGGAGGTAGTACCCCTAGGGAGAAACTGCCCCCAGTTTCTACGGGATGGAAGCAAATAGCATACAGAAAATGGAGAGTTAATTTTTAAAAATCTGTGAAAAATTATAAAATGGTCTTGTTTTCCTCTAGAGACCAAAAAATAAGCTTACTTTCCCATTCCTCTTAATAAATGGCTAGAGATTTATAGATTCTTTCCAGTCCTTCCAGCCAGATGGCAATTGCTGCTGTCAGAAGTATTAAGCAGTTATCATACCAATATTGCTTTTTGTCAGGTTGTATGGAAAGCAGATGCCCGTCGGTGCTTTTCGTCACTATCTCCTGGTAAACACGCTGGGCATTGTTAGCAAAATAGAAGCAGCACTGTAGTATGAAGGAGCCCTCTTCTTCACTTAACTGAATAACTGAAATACCAAAAAGTATGTCTTTTCACTGCCTCTGTCTTTGTTCCCAGTTTCTCCATCCTTAAATTAAGGAAGGAGAACATATCTCTGAAGGGCCTTTCAACAGTGACTTTCTGAGATGCTTCCTCTTGACTAGAGATTGTCTGTGAACAAGGGCTTCAGACCAACAGATGAGATACAGAAGCCATCACAACTGGCTTTAGCCATAAATCACAGGGAAAAATTCATTTATGCTCCAGGTAACAAAAGAGAGTACACCACAGATGACTCTTTTTTCACTGCTGCCATTTATCCTAGGTCATAATCGTCATCAGTAAAAGACAGCAGTATATAACTAGCCCTTCCAAAGTAAAAGTTACTAGTTTTCAAAATAATTTAAATCAGTAAATTTTTTGATCATGCACCCTATACTGACAACTTTTTAAGCATACACATCCAGGGTACAAATATTTATTTATACATTATTTAGATCATACATTCACTATCATCAATTTGACATTACTGAAACATACTTTCTTTTTGAGACATGCATAAATATAAATGAATGTTGTAATCATGTTACCACATTTCTCACTTTGAAAACCAGTATCTAAAATAACAGCAAGGACTTGCAGTGGATTTTCAACAAAAGTTCTCAAATTGGTCCTTGATTCAACTTTTAATTCTCAAACTAAATTCAGGAGTTATTTTGTCTCCTTATGCGGTTTTGAGTTTTGCTCAAATTAGAAGCAAAGAGAGATTCACTTTATTCACTTTGATGGGTAGGATGGAAATATTTGCACTTAATCAGCCACTAAATGCAGAGTAAACCTTTCTCAATTCTCCAGTTAATGACAAATTATACAGAGAATTTTGTTGTCTTTTAATTCTCTTTTACTTTCTTAGAGTTTGGGTGACTCCTGATATGCAAGTTACAGAAGGTAGAGTCAACCTTTCTAGACAAAGCTTCAAGAACTACAGAGACACATTTTGCAGACCTTCAAGAACAACCCATGGCCATTGAGTCCACATTCTCTCTGTCAATCCCATAACTCTTAGAAACCCTTCATTTCTATTGGATTACAAACTCATGGAAGGCAGGCATTGTATCTTCTACCTTATCTGCAACAACAATCTAGGTCTAGCAACATTTTCTGCTTTGTAGAATAGACTAGTTTATGGATGGAAACCACGGATGGAAAAATTCTGTGTTGAATATCCCAGTGACTGTGCAAGCCCCCATCTCCTGCCATACCCTCATCCACTGGTAATTCTTGGTAATTCTCCCCTTTTTCCTGTAAGTACTGAGCAGTACCACACTTGGGAAACAAACCCTTTCCTTTCATGGTGATATTTGCTTTTTAAGTTTTATCTTTAATGGAGGAGTAGGGGTGTTGTTCCTGGGGGCTGGGGAGCAGGATCAATTCAATCATTACTAGATTATTTTGGATGAAAATAAAATTCTTTGTATCTATGGAATTATATCAAATATATGGTCATCTACATGATAGATCGGCCCAAACTCAATGGAAGGCAGTTGGTAAATGGTATTGACAAAAGTTTGTACATATTTTAAAGCTCCCCAGATGATTCTGTTGACAAAAAAATTTAAACAACACTCAATATAAGAAAGAAGTAAAAAATTTTATTTGAGCCAACCTGAGAATTACAACCTGGGAGGCAGTCTTTTAGAAAGCTCTAGAGACTGTTCTGCCCATTAGAGGTCAAAGCACAGTTGTGTAAATTATTGAAACAAAAGGCAAATTGACTTATGACATCAAATGACATATTGACAGTTTACACAATCCAGATCTGCACGTACAAATATCATAGTGGGTCATGATAACTCCTTACAAGGTTAAGAAAAAAGGTTATCTCCTGAGGAGTTATCAAATATTGGGTCATCCAGATCTATATGAGGTCAGCATCACCCTGATATCAAAACTATACAAATTTATCTTGAAAGGAGAAAATTACAGGCCAATATCACTGATGAAGATAGATGCAAAAATCCTCAACAAAATACTAGCAAACTCAATCCAACAGTACATTAAAAGGATCTTAGACCATGATCAAGAGGGATTTAGTCCAGAGATGCAAGGAATTTTCAGTATTTACAAATCAATCAATGTAATACACCTCATGAACAAAATGAAGAACAAAAATTATATGATCATTTCAATAGATGCAGAAAAAGCTTTCAATAAATTTCAACATCCATTTACTATAAAAGCATGGGCATGGAGGGAACATAACATAACAAGGGCCATATGTGACAAACACAGCTAACATCTGTGATGGAAAGCTAAAAATATTTCCTCTAAGCTCGGGAATAAGACAAGGATGCCTACTTTCACCACTTTTATTCTACGTAATTTTGGAAGTCATAGTCACAACAATCAGGGAAGAAAAGGAAATAAAAGGCATCCAAATTGGAAGGGAAGAAATAAAACCATCACTGTGTGCAGATGACATGACACTACACATAGCAAATCCTTAAGACACCACCAGGAATGACTACAGCTCATCAAGGAATTTGATACAGTTGTAAAATACAAAATTAATATACAAAAACCTGTTGCCTTTCTGTATAGTAACAACAAACTATCAGAGAGCAAAATTTAGAATACAATCCCATTTACCATTACATCAAAAAGAATAAAGCACCTAGGAATAATTCTAATCAAGAAGGCAAAAGACCTGTACTCATTTTACACTCCTGTCAACATTACATGAGAGTTTCAGTTACTCTACATTTTAAACAGCAGTTAGTATTGTTAACAGTTTTAATTTTAGCCATTCCAGGGAGTCTGCAGTGATACCTCATTATAATTCCCATCTGAATTTTTATAATAAATATCTTGTTGGGGTACTGCTTGTGTGCTAAGTGACCATGCATGTATCTTTTGTGAGTGTTTGTAAAGTAGTGGTCAACTTTATTGTTTTTGCTCTACAGATAACCAGTTGTTTTAACACCATTTGTTGAAAAGACTGTTGTTTCTCCATTAAATTGCTTTTATATCTTTGTCAAAAATCCAGACCTTATAAATGTGGTTCTAATTCTGGACTCTTTATTTTATTTCATTTATATACATCTATCCTTATGCCAGTATTACACTGTCTTGATAATTGTTCTTTTACACTACAACTTGATATGAGACTGCAAATCCTTAGATTTGACCTTTTGGGGTTCTTTGCATTTCCATATAAATTTCAAAACCAGCTTGACAATTTCTCCAAAAAGTACCTGCAGGTATTTGGACTAATATTGGATGAATCTATATATAAACTGGAGAACTGACATCTTAATATTATTATTATCTTTAAGACATAGTATATTGCTCCATTATTTAAGTTTTATTTAGTTTCTCTCAGAAATATTATTCTTCAGTGTAAAGGTATTGTACATGTTCTATTACGTTTACCTCTAAGAATTTTCTATTTGGGGATGCTATTGAAGATCATAGGACTTTATATTTTCCAATAGTTTTTTCTTTGTATATAGCAATACAATAGATTTTTGTATGTTGAGCTTGGGTTTTACAAACTTATTAAATTCTCTTACTAGTTTTAGTAAGGTTTTCTTGTATTTTCTCTAGGATTTTCTATAAACATAAATTATGTCATCCATAAAGTAAGAAAGTTTTACCTTTTTTTTTTTTTAATTTCAATGCCCTATTGCATTGGTGAAGCCTCCAGAACAATAAGTAGAAATGATGAGAAGATGCCATGATCATCTTTTAAAATTTAAAGAGAAAGTGCTCTATCCTTTATCATTAAATATGGGTTAAATGTAGGCTCTTTATAATTGCCAACATTGAGTTTAGAAAGTTTCCTTCAATTCCTATGTTTTGGGGAATTCTCATCATGAACAACTGGTAACTATTTCAAATGCTTTTTTCACATCTACTCATGTAACCAAATGGTGTTTCTCCTTTATTTTCTTAATGTAATGAATTATATTGATTAAATTTTAATTTTAAAGCTGACTGTGTATGCTTGCAATAAAACTACTTGGCCATGACATATTTCTGGACTTAATTTGCAAATATTTTGGCAAAAGATTTATATATATATATATTGATAATGATAATTAGTGTGCATTTTTGTTTTCCTACAAATTCTTTGTAAAAGTTTCATAGCAGGGTATGCTGGCCTTGTAAAAAATTAGTGAAGAAGTGTTCCTTCCTACTCAATTTCCTAAAATATTGTGTGATTGGGTTTTCTTCTTAAATGATTGATAGAATTTATCAGTGAAATGATCTGGATCTGGAGTTTTCTTGGTAGAAATGTTGTAACTACAATTCAATTTCTTTAACATATAAAGATATTGAGATTTTGTTTCTTTATAGTCCAAATCTGGTAATATGTGTATTTCAAAGGACCTCTTCATTTTATCATGTATGTCATATTTATTGGCATAAAGTAACAATACTTATATCAGACAAAATAGATTTTAAATAAAGACTGTTACAAGAGACAAAGGACACCCCATAAGGTTCAAGGGATCAATCCAGGAAAAAGATATAACAATTGTAAATATACATGCATCCAACACAGGAGCACCTCAATATATAAGTCAATTGTTAACAGATATAAAAGGAGAAATCCACAATTACACAATGATATTAGGGGACCTTAACATTCCACTTCATCAATGGACAGATCATCCAGATGGAAAATCAGTAAGGAAATACAGGACCTAAGTGACACATTAGACCAGATGTAATTGATATCTATAGAGCACACCATCAAAAGCAACAGGATACACATTCTTCTCAAGTGCACATGGGACATTCTCCAGAATTGGCCACATGCTGGCCCACAAACAAACCTCAGTAAATTTAAGAAAATTGAAATCATACCAAGCATGTTTTCTGATACAATGCTTTGAGGTTAGAAATCAACTACAAGAAAAAACAAAACAAAACAAAACAAAAAAAACAACTGCAGAACTGCAAACACGTGGTGGCTAAACAATATGCTACTAAACAACCAATGGATCACTGAAGAAGTCAAAGAAGAAATCAAAAATACTTTGAAAATGAAAATACAATGATCCAAACCCTTTGGAACATAGCAAAAGTAGTTCCAAGAGGAAAGTTTATAATGATACAAGCCCGCCTCAGGAAATAAGAAAAATCTTATATAAGTAACCTAACCTTATACATAAAGCAGCTAGAGAAAGAAGAATAAATAAAACCCAAAATTAGTAGAAGAAAAGAAATCATAAAGATCAGAGCAGAAATAAATGAAATAGAAACTAAAAAACACAATGGAAGAGATCAATGAAACTAAAAGCTGGTTCTTTCAAAAGATAAACAAAATTGGTAAACCTTCAGTCAGACTCATCAAGAAAAAAAGGGAGAGGGCCCAAATTAATAAAACCAGAAATGAGAAAGGAAAAGTCACAGCTGACACTACAGAAATACAAGGGATCATAGGAGGATACTATGAGCAACAATATAGCAACAAAAAGGACAACCTAGAAGAAATGGACAATTTCTTAGAAAGGTACAATTTGCCAAGACTGACTCAGGAAAAAATAGAAAATATGAATAGACCAATTACCAGCACTGAAATTGAATCAGTGATAAAAAAAAACTCCCAACAAACAAAAGTCCAGGACAAGATGGCTTCACAAGTGAATTCTACCAAACATTTACAGAAGAGTTAACACCTATCCTTCTGAAACTATTCCAAAAAATTGCAGAGGAAGGAACATCCCAAGCTCATTCCACGAGGCCACCATCACCCTGATACCAAAACCAGAAAATGATATCATAAAAAAAGAAAATTACAAGCCAATATCACTTATGAATATAGATGCAAAAATCTTCAACAAAATACTAGCAAATTAACTCCAACATCACTAATTGTTAAAGACATGCAAATCAGAGCTTCAATAAGGTATCACCTTATGCCAGTCAGAATAGCCATAATTAAAAACAAATGCTGGAGAGGCTGTGGGAAAAAAGGAACCCTCCTACACTGTTAGTGGGAATGTAAATTGGTGCAGCCACTATGGAGGACAGTAGGGAGAGTCCTCAAAAAACAAAAAATAGACTTACTATATGATCCAGCAATCCCACTCCTGGGCATGTATCTGGAGGAAAATACAATTTGAAAAGACACATGTACCCCATATTCATGCAGTACTATTTTGTAACAGCCAAGACATGGAAACAACTCAAATGTCCATCAACAGGTGAATGGATAAAGAAGATGTGGTATGTATATACAATGGAATACAATCAGCCATAGAAAAGAATAAAATTATGCCATTTGTAGCAAGATGCTTGGATCTGGAGATTGTCATTCTAAGTGATGTAGGTCAGAAAGAAAAAGAAAAATACCATATGATATCACTTATCTGTGGAATCTAAAACAAAAGGGCACAAATGAGATCTTTGATGAATATAGATAGAAAAATCCTCAATAAAACATTAGTAAACCAAATCCAGCATATATGAAAAGGATCATACATATGACCAAGTGGGATTTATTCCAGTGATGCAAGGATGATTGAACATTCATAAATCAATCAATGTGATACACCACATTAACAAAAGGAAGGATAAAGATTACATGACCATCTTAATCTATGGAGAAAAAGATTTTGACAAATTTAACATCCATCCATGATTAAAAAAAAAAAAAAAAGCTCTCATCAAATTGGGTATAGAGAGAACATATCTCAACATAATAAAGACCATGGATGACAAACTCACAAACATCATACTCAACAGTGAAAAGCTGAAAACCTTTGTTCTTCAATCAAGAACAAGAAAAGGATGCACACTTACACCACTTCTCTTTAACACAGTAGTAGAAGTCCTAGCCACAGCAATAATACAGGAAAAATAAATAAAAGGAATCCAAAGTGTAAAGAAGGAAGTAAAGCTATCACTGTTTGCTGATGGCATTATGTTTTATATAGAAAATACTAAAATATCCATTCCAAAACTATTAGAAGTAATAAATGAATTCAGCAAAGTTGCAGGATACAAGATTAATATACAGAAATCTGTTGCTTTATTATACATTAATAATGAACTATCAGAAAGAGAAAGCAAAAAAAAAAAAAAAAAAAAACCCCATCTAAAATAATATCAAAAAGAGTAAAACACCTAGGAATAAAATTAACCCAGGAGGTGAAAGATCTACATGCTGAAAACAGCAAAACATTGATGAAGGAAATTGAAGATGATACAATGAAATAGAAAGCTATCCCATGCACTTGGATTAGAAAAGTTAAGTTGTTAAAATGGCCATACTGCCCAAAGCAACCTTAATGTAATCTCTGTCAAAATACTCATTACATTTTGCACAGAACTAGAACAAATAACCCTAAAACTTAATATGTAACCAGAAATAAAAAATGAATTGCAAAAGCAATCGTGGAAAAAAGAACAAAGCTGGGAGTGTCACCCTCCCAGACTTCAAACTATTCTACAAAGCTACAGTAATCAAAACAGCTGGTACAGGCACAAAGCCAGTCACACAGATAAATGGAACAGAACTGAGAGCTCAGGAATAAACCCAAACACAACTATGGTCAATTAATCTATGACAGAAAAAGGCAAGAATATACAATGGAGAAAAGACAGTCTTTTCACTAAATGATCCTGGGAAAACTGGACAGCTACATGCAAAACAATGAAGTTAGAACATTTTTTCATACCATATTCAAAACTGAACTCAAAATAGATTAAAGACCTAAATGTAAGACCTGACTATAAAACCCCTATATATGCCAAAAATTTTTTGTATCTGTCTCCTAAGGCCAAAGAAATAAAAGCAAAAATTACCAAGTGGACCTAGTGAAACGTAAAATCTTTTGCACAGCAAAGGAAACCATCAACAGAACAAAAATATCAACCTATGGAATGGGAGAAAATATTCAAAAATGTTATGACTTATAAGGGGTTAACACCCCAAATATATAAACAGCTCACACAATTCAATATTTTAAAAAACCCAATAAAAAAATGGGCAGAATACCTAACTGGATGGTTTTCCAAAGACTATATACAGATGGCAACAGGCACATGAAAAAATGCTCAACATCACTAATTATAAGAGAAATGTAAATCAAAACAGGAAGAAGATATCATCTCAAACCTGTCAGAATGACTATCATTAAAAGTCTACAAATAACAAATGCTGAAGAGGATTTTGGGAAAAGGGAACACTCTTACCTTGCTGATGGGAATGTAAATTGGTGCAGCCACTATGGAAAACAGTATGGAGTTTCCTTTAAAAATTAAAATAGAACTACCACATGTTTCAGCAATTCCACTGCTGAGTACATACGGAAAAAAAAAAAAAACCCCAACACTCCAGAAAAAAAACAAAACACGAATTCGAAAAGATGCATGCACTCCAATGTTCACTGCAGCACTATTTATAACAGTGAAGAGGTGGACACAACCCCAAAAGCCCATCAGCCCATTGCTTCTATATTGTTATAAACATTATTTTAAAGTGTTATTATTTTTGCTTTAAACAGACAACTATTTTCAAGTAAGTTATAAGAATAAGGAATACATATTCTTTTACATTTATCCACATATTTACCATTTCTTGTTCTTTTTATTCTTTTATTTAGATCTGAATTTCAGTCTGTTAATCATTTCCCTTTAACCTGAAGGACATCCTTTAGCAAATGGAATTTTTTTCAGCCCCAAATAATTTAAAAGCTAAAAGGTAATCTTTATAGAATAAACCTTTTGTATGAGACAGGCCCTAGATTACTCAGCAATCACTGTGTTATTTCCAGACAGAGATGACTTAACAGAAAGGCTTTTAACAGAAATTTCCTGTAAGCATTTCTATAATTTTGCAGAACATTATGTTTAAGCACTGACAATGAACTTTTTTTCACACATCATTTTTTCTTATACACAAAAAGCAGTATATTTGGGTGCAATTGTTTTTATTTTCTTATTCCAAGATATTATGTTGCAAGAGGAAGAAAATCAGTAAGGGAAAAAAAGAGAGAAGGTGAAAAATGTATATGAGGCATGAATGAAGAGCACTCAGCTTTGGACTTATGGCTGTGTATTTTTATCTATGGATCCATTTTTTGGGGTTTTATGTGTGTGTTGCTGGGTTGTAATTGTACACTTCATGTAATCAACACAAGACCAACTGGCTGAATAAGCTGTTCACCAGCCTAAAAAGAGATTTTTGCCATTAGAGTTAAAATTTCTAATTAAGAATGTTTGTTAGACTTCTTATTTGAAAATTTTACCTTTGTCATTAAAGGTTCATGTGAAGATTAAGAGATTTAAGATAATTTAGCTTTTCTGCGTTGCAAGTGCAAACATTAATACTGTGAGAATAAAAAAAAAAAGGCTAACCAGCAGGTAAAACTATTTCTTACTAATTTTGCTTCATTAGGTTATGTAGTAATAAAAAGTAGATGTCAATGAGATAGAACTCAGTTTGTGATACCTCTGATGGCCTGTGTCCCCATGTTTTACAGAGGAGGGAAAACTATGGGCAAAAATATTTCCTCTCACTGAATTTCATCATGATGGTCTGTCATAATCTCTCTTTCCCTAGTAGATGAAAACCTATTCAATGTAAAATACACTCTGGAAATGCTCATGACACAACAAATTGACAGATGGCTACTAAGAACAAGGCCAGCTGGTAATATGGGATAGACTCTTAAAGCTGAAAAAAGGGAAGCAGTTTGGAGTCATGGTTATTAAACAACACTAGCATATCAAAAACCCTTAAACCAATTTTTAAAAAATGTTTATCATTCCAGCCAGCTTTCTTCATCTTTTTAAACTTCAGCAAAGCTGAAAGGCCCTTGGAAGGTGGGCATTTATAAACTTTAGCACACTTCACAATCATCTGAAGAACTTGTTAAAACAGTTTGCCTGGTACCACCTCAAGGGTTTCTTTTTAAGTGGGCTTGAGGTGGGGCCTAAAACTTTGCATGTTATACAAATTCACAAGTGATACTGATTCTACTGGTCCAGGGACCACATTGAGAATCACTGGCTTAGAGAAACTACAAATACAAAAGAGGGGTGATTTCATCCAAGTTAGAGTCTCAACATACAGCAGAAAAGAGGGAACTCGCTGATATGGGGTGCACCATGAAAAATCTGGGAAGAGAGAAGAGTCACAGTGGGGGATATTTCCACATAAAACAGAAGTGTTTCTGGAAAGAAAACTTAGTCAAAAGGTGCTTAGTTTTGGCCAGAGTCAAATGAAATCATAAGGTCTGGGATTCTGTAGGCAAAGAGTTCTTGCTAGAAGAAGACACTTGGAAATAATTATTATTTCCTTGGGCAGTACTGCAGGCCAGCCCACATATCTGAGAATAAACCTGCAAGGTACAGTAAAAACCTGATCACTGTGTGTGCTTATTCCCTTGCGGAGCAGTGGAAGTCTCCACTGGGGAGCCTTTGGTTTCAAGTAACTAGGAAGACATCAGAAGACAAAACCTCATAAGAAGGCCCAAAACTAAGGAACTGGCTAGAATGTAGTAATTGCAAATTAGCAGGAAAGAAAGAGAAACAGGGAAAGGCAGAGATATAGAATCCAATTTTAAAATGGGCAGAGGAATCAAACAAGAAAATAAATAAAAGGCATGAAATTTGGGAAGGAAGATGTAAAACTGTCACCTTTTGCAGATGACATAATACCATACATAGAAAAACAAAAGACAGTACCAAAAAACTACTAGCACTTATCAATGAATGTAGCAAAGTTGCAAGATACAAATTTAATATACAGAAAACTGTTACATTTCTATACACTAACAATAAACTATCAGAAAGAGAATTGCAAAAATAATCCCATTTACAATCACATCACAAAGAATAAAATACCTAGGAATAAATCTAACTAAGGAAGTAAAAGATCTGTACTCAGAAAACTATAAGACATCGATGAACAAAATTGAAGAAGAAACAAACTAATTGAAAAATCATACTCATAGATTGGGAAAATTAATACTGTTAAAATGACCATGCTACCCAAGCCAACCTATATAGGTTGTGACATCACAACTCCTGTCAAAATACTCAAGGCATTTTTCACAGAACTAAGACAATCATTATAAAACTAGCTTGGAAACACAAAATATCCAGAATAGCCAAAACAATCTTGAGAAAGAACAAGGGTGGACATATCCTAGTCCCTGACTTCAAACTATACTACAAAGCTACAGTCATCAAAACGGTTTGTACAGCACAAAGACAGACACATAGATCAAAGGAACAGAATAAAGAGCCCAGAAATTAATCCACACTCTTACTGCCAATGAATCTACAGCTAAGGAGGCAAGAATATACAAAGAGGAAAAGACAAGCCTCTTCAATAAATGGTATAGGAAAAACTGGATAGCTACATGAAAAAGAACCACACTGCACTACTTTATCACGCCATGCACAAAAATAAATTAAAAAAGAATGAAAGACTTAAATATAAGGCCTGAAGCAATAAACGCTCTAGAAGAAAATATAGGCAGTATGCTCTTTGACGTTGGCTTTAGTAAAGGCTATGTCTCTTCAGGCAAAGGAAACA
The DNA here is from genome assembly GCF_009834535.1 of Camelus ferus. Taxonomy (NCBI): domain Eukaryota; kingdom Metazoa; phylum Chordata; class Mammalia; order Artiodactyla; family Camelidae; genus Camelus; species Camelus ferus. The sequence goes on from NC_045729.1 coordinate 594,803, forward strand.
AAAGCAAAGATAAACAAATGGTACTACATCAAACTAAAAATCTTTTGCACACTGAAGGAAACTATCAACAAAATGAAAAGGCCACCTACTAAATGGGAGAAGATATTTACAAACTATGTGTCTGATAAGGGGTTAATATTCAAAAATATACAAAGAACTCATACAACTCAATATCAAAAAATCAAACAACCTGGTTTTAAAATGGACAGAGGATCTGAATAGACATTTTCCAAAGGCCATACAGATGGCCAACAGACACATGAAAAGATGCTCAACATCACTAACCATCAGGGAAATGCAAATCAAAACCACACTGAGATAACATCTCACACTTGCCAGAATGGCTATTTTCAAAAAGACAACAAATAAGAAGTGTTGGTGAAGGTGTGGAGAAAAGGGAACGCTCAGGCTCTGTTAGTGGGAATGTAAATTGGTGAAATCACTATGAAAAACATGATGGAGATTCCTCAAAAAATTAAAAAATAGAACTATAATCTGGCAATTCCACTTCTGGATATTTATCCAAATAAAACTAAAACACTAATCCAAAAAGATACATGCACTCCTATGTTCATTTCAGCATAATTTGCAATAGCCAAGATAGGAAAGCAACCCAAGTGCCCATCAATAGACAAATGGATAAAGAAGATGTGGATTCTTCTGTGGAATATTACTCAGCCACAAAAAGGAATGAGATCTCACCCTTTGTGACAACATGGATGGACTTAGAGGGTATTATGCTATATGAAATAAGTCATTCATAGAAAAGACAAATAAGTTATGATTTCATTTACATATGGAATCTAAAAAAAAGAACACATATAATGAAACATAAAGAGAGTCATAGATTCAGAGAAGAAACAGGTGGTTGCCAAGCAAAGGGGATCAGGAAGGAAAAACAAAGTGAGGGAGATTAAGAGGTACAAGCTTCTGGTTGCAAAATAAATGAGTCATGGGTATGAAATACACAGTGTGGGGAATATAGTCAGTAATTATGCAATATCTTTGTATGGTGACAGATGGTAACTAGACTTACTGTAGTAGTCATTTTGTAATATATAGAAATATCAAATTACTATATTGTGTAGCAGAAACTAACCTAGTGTTGTAGGTCATTCGTTCTTCAAACACAAACAGAAAAAAGATCAGATTTGTGATTATATAAGTTCTGGAGTTATAATGTACAACATGATAAATATAATTAACATTGCTGAATCTTGTATATGAAAGTTGTCGAGAATAAATCCTAAGAGTTCTCCTCACAAGGAGAACATTTTTTTCTATTTCTTTAATTTTCTATCTTTATTAGATGATGGATATTTATCTAAACTTACTTTAGTAATTATTTCGTGATATATGTAAGTCAGATCATTATGTTGTATACCTTCAACTTATGCAGTGCTCTATGTCAATTATGTCTCAATAAAGTTAGAAGAAAAAATGGGCAAAAGACCTGGATAGACCTTTTGTCCAAAGAAGACATTCAAATGGCCAAAAGGTACATGAAAATGTGCCCAACGTCACTACTATCAGGGAAGTGCAATGAGATATTACCTCACATCTGTTAGAAAAAGACAAGAGATAACAAATTCTGGTAAGGACTTGAAAAAAAGGGAGTCCTTGAGTATTACTGGTTGGATGTGTATTGGTAGACCCACTATGGAAACCAGTACAGAGGGTCCTCAGAAAATTAAAAATGGAGCTACTGTACGATCCAGCAATCCCAATTCTGGGAATATATAATAAGAAATGAAATCACTTTGTCAAAGAGCTATCTGCACCATCGTATTCATTGCAGCATTGTGTACAATAGCCAAGACATGGAAACAACCTGTGTCTACTGAAAAATGAAAAGGTAAGAAAAATGGATAAAAGAAATATATGCATAATACTAGGAACCATAAAAAAATAAGAAAATCCTCCATTTGCAGCATATATGGACCTGAGGGCACTGTGCCAATTAAAATAAGTCCGACAGAGAAAGATGAACACTGCATAATCTCATGTGTATTCAAATCAAAAATAATCAAACTCATAGAAACAGAGGTTAAATTTGTGGTTACCAGAGGTGGGTTGGGGTGGGGAAATTTATGAATGTAGTCAAAGATACATACTTCCAGTTATAAGAAAATTAAGCTCTGGGCATGTAGTGTACAACATAATGACTATGGTTATGATGTATGGTGCATTTGAAAGTTTCTAAAAGAGTAAATCTTAAAAGTTCTCATTACAAGGAAAACTCGGTAGCTATGTGAGGTGATGGATGTTAGCTAAACTTAGTGTGGTAATCATTTTGCAATACATACATATATCAAATCATTATGTTGTACACCTTAAACTTACACAGTGTTATGTCAATTATATCTAGATAAAAGTAGAAAAAAATACTTTAAAATGACATATTCTTGGTTTAATTTCAGCTTTGAAAATTCCTAGCTATGCAAAATTTGTCTATTCAAACATTTCATTCTGATCCTTTGCTTCTCTGCAAAACCTTAGGATCTATTTAAAAACGAACAAGCCTCTTGGCAACTTTTGACAAATGTTCATTGCTAATGTTATTATAAACTTGTATGAGAGCGTTATGTTTAATGATAATTGAAAATATTGTATAAATTGGAAAATTAAAATACTACTACAGTGAAAGAAATGGAAGGAAGGAAGGAGGAAGGAAGGAAGGAAGGAAGGAGGAAGGAAGGAAGGAGGAAGGAAGGAAGGAAGGAAGGAAGGAAGGAAGGAAGGAAGGAAGGAAGGGAAGTACGTGACAGAAGGAAGCCAACATGAAATTGCTGACAAACAGGGGCCAGGCTAGCAGAGTAAAATTTCTGGCTCTCACTAATATTTAAATTATGAGTCTAAAGACCATGAGTCTTTGCTGCTCAAATTTCAGCATTCTCTTATTAGTAAGTTTTAGGAAAGACAATGAAGGATTAACTCCTGAAGCCCTGATTCAGCCCCTGCCAAATCTGTTTCCAGTCGAAACAGGAGAGAGAGATTGGGGAATTACACACATAGCTGTCATGCTTCTAAACAGTGTATGCTACACAGGCCTCTGATTTGGAGAGGGATGGTGTCAGGAACAAGAGAGCCAGAGGGCCCTCTGTGGGTTTCTCACTAGTTTGGCTTCTGCCTGCATTTTATTAAAGCAATCATTAAAGCTACCCAAATGTACTACCTGGCTATTTTGATACATTTTTTCAAACTGTGGCTATTGTCAAAAGTGTGGGCAAAAAAAATGCCTACGTGTGTGGTAGTAGCCATGGCAGCATCATCAAGGGAAGATCATATGGCTTTGGAAGGCACCCAATTGTCTTAGAAAAAAGTGTCTGTTCCTTTAGTTCATGAGGTTGATTTCTGAGACAGTCAAGTTCCTGGGCTTCTCTTTCCGCATGCATTTGATGATGGTGAGACCTGGAAAAATGGCAGTATGCAAGGCTATGAGACGTGTAATGGTACGTTACAGCCTTGAATGTGCAGTTCCCATTACTAAAGAGTGGTACATGAGGGCAAGGATGGAAGCCATCTGGTAGCTGTGAATACTGGAAACTGCAGCATTTTGTGCATCTCTTCTGTTCAGATAATGGAAGCAGAAGATCATCTTATTTTAGGCCAGAAAAGCTAAAGCAAATGAGACTGTTGGATACCGAGCTAGGTGCTATCCCAGTAATCTGCCCTCCAGCTGTAGAATGAGCAGGGAATTGATTCAGCCAAGCAGGCAGAAGGGCACCCAAGGCGATTCACTGGCACACTCTGCAAAAGCACCTTGTACTGGCAAATTCTGACTCAGTACATTTGTTATTATTTGAGGATGCATTAAACAAAAACATACCAAATAATACAGACAGGGAGAAGAGAACCAAAAGAGGAAATATATAGAAAATTTTAGGCAACTATTTGGCATCCTCAGTTGAATCAGCAAATACATAGCCTCCTTGAAACAGAATCAGAAAGCCCTAAGGAAAAAGGAGATAAAAATAATGCAGCATTAGATCAATAGGAGACAGATGAGATGAGATGAAGGGCTACAACGTGGTAGGAAAGCTTTCCTTGACTGCATTGCATTGCTAGCGATACCTCTTTCTAATATGCGTGAAATCTATTTTTTTTAACATTTTTTATTGATTTATAATCATTTTACAATGTTGTGTCAAATTCCAGTGTTCAGCACAATTTTTCAGTTATTCATGGACATATACACACTCATTGTCACATTTTTTTCTCTGTGAGTTATCATAGCATTTTGTGTATATTTCCCTGTGCTATACAGTGTAGTCTATTCTACAATTTTGAAATCCCAGTCTATCCCTTCCCACCCTCCACCCCCCTGGTAACCACAAGTCTGTATTGTCTGTCTGTGAGTCTATTTCTGTCCTTTATTTATGCTTTGTTTTTGTTTGTTTGTTTGTTTTTGTTTTTGTTTTTTTGATTCCACATATGAGCGATCTCACATGGTATTTTTCTTTCTCTTTCTGGCTTACTTCACTTAGAATGACATTCTCCAGGAGCATCCATGTTGCTGCAAATGGCATTATGTTGTCGGCTTTTTATGGCTGAGTAGTATTCCATTGTATAAATGTACCAACTCTTCTTTATCCAGTCACCTGTTGATGGACATTTAGGCTGTTTCCATGTTTTGGCTATTGTAAATAGTGCTGCTATGAACATTGGGGTGCAGGTGTCATCCTGAAGTAGGGTTCCTTCTGGATACAAGCCCAGGAGTGGGATTCCTGGGTCATATGGTAAGTCTATTCCTAGTCTTTTGAGGAATCTCCACACTGTTTTCCATAGTGGCTGCACCAAACTGCATTCCCACCAGCAGTGTAGGAGGGTTCCCCTTTCTCCACAGCCTCTCCAGCATTTGTCATTTGTGGATTTTTGAATGACGGCCATTCTGACTGGTGTGAGGTGATACCTCATTGTAGTTTTGATTTGCATTTCTCTGATAATTAGTGATATTGAGCATTTTTTCATGTGCTTTTTGATCATTTGTATGTCTTCCTTGGAGAATTGCTTGTTTAGGTCTTCTGCCCATTTTTGGATTGGGTTGTTTATTTTTTTCTTATTGAGTCGTATGAGCTGCTTATATATTCTGGAGATCAAGCCTTTGTCGGTTTCACTTGCAAAAATTTTCTCCCATTCCGTAGGTTTTCTTCTTGTTTTATTTCTGGTTTCCTTTGCTGTGCAGAAGCTTGTAAGTTTCATTAGGTCCCATTTGTTTATTCTTGCTTTTATTTCTTCTAGGAGAAAATTTTTTAAATGTATGTCAGATAATGTTTTGCCTATGTTTTCCTCTAGGAGGTTTATTGTATCTTGTCTTATGTTTAAGTCTTTAATCCATTTTGAGTTGATTTTTGTATATGGTGTAAGGGAGTGTTCTAGCTTCATTGTTTTACATGCTGCTGTCCAGTTTTCCCAACACCATTTGCTGAAGAGACTGTCTTTATTCCAATGTATATTCTTGCCTCCTTTGTCGAAGATGAGTTGACCAAAAGTTTGTGGGTTCATTTCTGGGCTCTCTATTCTGTTCCATTGGTCTATATGTCTGTTTTGGTACCAATACCATGCTGTCTTGATGACTGTAGCCCTATAGTATTGTCTGAAGTCTGGGAGAGTTATTCTTCCAGCCTCTTTCTTTCTCTTCAGTAATGCTTTGGCAATTCTAGGTCTTTGATGGTTCCATATGAATTTTATTATGATTTTTTCTAGTTCTGTGAAATATGTCCTGGGTAATTGGATAGGGATTGCATTAAATCTGTAGATTGCCTTGGGCAGCATGACCATTTTAACAATATTGATTCTTCCAATCCAAGAGCATGGAATATCTTTCCATTTTTTAAAGTCTTCTTTAATTTCCTTCATCAATGGTTTATAGTTTTCTGTGTATAATTCTTTCACCTCCGTGGTTAGATTTATTCCCAGATATTTTATTACTTTGGGTGCTATTTTAAAGGGGATTGTTTCTTTACTTTCTTCTTCTGTTGATTTATTGTTAGTGTAAAGAAATGCAACTGATTTTTGAACGTTAATTTTGTAACCTGCTACCTTGCTGAATTCTTCAATCAGCTCTAGTAGCTTTTGTGTGGACCTTTTAGGGTTTTCTATATATAGTAACATGTCATCAGCATATAATGACACTTTTACCTCTTCTTTTCCAATTTGGATCCCTTTTATTTCTTTCTCTTGCCTGACTGCTGTGGCTAGGACTTCCAGGACTATGTTGAATAGGAGTGGTGATAGTGGGCATCCTTGTCTTGTCCCAGATTTTAGTGGGAAGCTTTTGAGTTTTTCACCGTTGAGTACTATGCTGGCTGTAGGTTTGTCATATATAGCTTTTATTATGTTGAGATATGTTCCCTCTATACCCACTTTGGCGAGAGTTTTTATCATAAATGGGTGTTGAATTTTATCAAATGCTTTTTCTGCATCGATTGAGATGATCATGTGGTTTTTGTCCTTTCTCTTGTTGATGTGATGTATTACACTGATTGATTTGCGTATGTTGAACCAGCCTTGTGTCCCTGGGATGAACCCCACTTGGTCATGATGTATAATCTTTTTTATGTGTTGTTGGATTCTATTTGCTAAAATTTTGGTGAGGATTTTGGCGTCTATGTTCATCAGTGATATTGGCCTATAATTCTCTTTTTTTGTAGTGTCTTTGCCTGGTTTTGGTATCAGGGTGATGGTGGCTTCATAAAATGAGTTTGGGAGTATTCCCTCCTTTTCAATCGTCTGGAAGAGTTTGAGAAGGACTGGTATGAGTTCTTCTTTGTATGTTTGGTAGAATTCCCCGGTGAGGCCGTCCGGTCCTGGACTTTTATTTGTAGGGAAGTTTTTAATTGCTATTTCTATTTCCTTTCTAGTGATTGGATTGTTCAAGTGTTCAGATTCTTCTTGATTCAGTTTTGGTGGACAGTATGTTTCCAGAAACTTGTCCATCTCCTCTAGGTTATCCAGTTTGGTTCCATATAGTTTTTCATAATATTCTCGTATGATATTCTGTATTTCTATTTTGTTTGTTGTAATTTCTCCATTTTCCTTTCTTATTTTGCTAATTTGTGCTCTCTCTTTTTTCTTCTTTGTGAGTTTGGCCAGAGGTTTGTCGATTTTATTTACTTTTTCAAAAAACCAGCTTTTGGTTTGGTTGATTTTTTCTATGGTCTTGTTAATCTCTATTGTATTTAATTCCTCTCTGATCTTTATTATTTCCTTCCTTCTGCTGCTTTTTGGGGATTTTTGTTCTTTTTCTAATTCATTCAGGTGGTGGGTTAAATTGTTTATTTGAGATTATTCTTCTTTTTTGAGGAAGGCCTGTATCGCTATAAACTTCACTCTTAGCACTGCCTTTGCTGTGTCCCATAGGTTTTGAGTGGTTGTGCTTTCATTATCATTTGTCTCAAGGTATTTTTTAATTTCAGCTTTGATTTCCTCATTGATCCATTGTTTTTTCAATAACATATTGTTTAATCTCCATGCTTTCCTTTTTTTCTCCTTTGTTTCTCTGTTGTTGATTTCCAGTTTCATGGCATTGTGGTCAGTAAAGATGCTTGAGATAATTTCTATCTTCTTAAAATTGTTGAGGTTTCTTTTGTGCCCAAGTACATGATCGATCCTGGAAAATGTTCCATGTGCACTTGAAAAGAATGTATATCCTATTTTTGGGGGGTGTAATGCTCTGAAAATATCCACCAAATCTAGTTTTTCTATTGTAGTATTTAATTTCTCTGTTGCCTTGTTTATTTTCTGTCTGGAAGATCTGTCTAGTGATGTTAATGCAGTGTTAAAATCTCCAACTATGATTGTATTCCCATCAATATCTCCCTTTATCTCTGTTAGTAATTCTTGTATGTACTTAGGTGCTCCTATATTGGGTGCATATATATTAACGAGTGTAATATCCTCATCATGTATCACTCCTTTAATCATTATAAAATGTCCTTCTTTATCTTTCTTTATGGCCTTTGTTTTAAAGTCTATTTTGTCTGAAATCAGTACTGCAACACCTGCTTTTTTGGCTTTTCCATTTGCATGGAATATCTTTTTCCATCCTTTCACTCTCAATCTATATGTGTCCTTCTCCCTAAAGTGGGTCTCTTGTATGCAGCATATTGAAGGTTCTTGCTTTATTATCCAGTCTGCCACTCTGTGTCTTTTGACTGGAGCATTTAGTCCATTAACATTTACAGTAATTAATGATAGATGTGTGTTTATTGCCATTTTGAACTTATCTTTGCAGTTGAATTGGTATATCCTCTTTGTTCCTTTCTTCTTCCTTTTGTGGCTTGGTAGTTTTCCTTTGTATTATCATGGATTTTATTTAATTTTTGTGACTCCTTTGTAAATTTTTGGCTTGTGGTTACCCTTTTTTGTAAATCTATCAACCCATTACTATAACTGTTTTTATTAAACTGATAGTAACATGATCTCAAACCCATCCTACTGTTAAAAAAGTTAAAAAAGAAAGAAAAAATATTCTGTATTTCCCTACCTCCCTCTCCCACTCTCAGTGATTTGTATGTCTTCTTTTATAGTTTCATGTTTACTTTATTTGTAATTCATGAGTTTATCACCTTTCCAGTTGTGTGTTTCTCATTTCTGTAGCATCCTGCTGCTTTTCTATAAAGAAATGATTCTAAAGGCAGCAAGAGAAAAGCAAAGAGTAAGTTACAAGGGAACCCCCATAAGGCTCTCAGCTGATTTCTCTACACAAACACTACAGGCCAGAAGGGAGTGGCAAGATATATTCAAAGCCCTGAATGAAAAAAAGATGCAGCCTAGGATCCTTTATCCAGCAAGGCTATCCTTGAGGATAGAAGGAGAAATAAAGAGTTTCACAGACAAAAAAAAGCTGCAGGAGTTTAGCAACACTAAACCCATGCTAAAAGAAATATTGAAATCTATTTTTAAAATATAAATAAAATACTATTTCTGAAATCAGCTAATCAAAGAGTTGAGTCAGCTCTGAGATTTTTTTTCTCACACTTTCTGTGCAAATTTAATTTCTCATTTTCAAGTCTTGGGGGGAAATGCCCATGCTTACAGGTTTCTCTTTAATAAAAGATTGTGGGCAGAGAAAACCAAGGGAGAGTGAGATCCTTGCCCGGGTCCTCATTCTGCCAATTTTGTAAAGCAGTACAAAATCCCGCTGCAGCTCTTAGAGATACGGTGGTGAGTAGGGCTTGGAAAGTCTCACCAACAGTGTACTCCTCCATGAAAGCCTGCATCATTCCTCTGTTACTACCTGTGGCAGGTGTAAATCTTAGCAAGATTGATGGACCTTGTTGGTAGATATGTACCTTTGCTACCACTAATCATATAACTGTTAATTTTTTTTCTAGTTTCTTTTGCTCTTTGAAAGTTTTGTGTGTGAGTGTGGATAGTGTGAAAGAGAGTAGATATTTACCAGTTTAAGCAGTGATCATAAGGGTCCTTATCCGATATCTTCTAGACCCAAACTAATAACTCATGGGTTTATTTAAGTTTGCCCCCTAAAAATACTGCAAAGAAACTATAAATGAAGTAATGAAATTAGAATTTTCAGTAGAGTAAACAAAAAGTAAAACCGATACCACAAAAATTTTTAAATTGTTCCATAGAGGGAATATTTTGTGAGTTCTTTCATAAATAGTAAAACTAAGAGAATGAAAAACACAATGAGCCTTAATTGAGACAATCCCAGACCGTGGATCCAAGTAATACATCAGATCATCGAGAAAAAAAGGTAATAATCAAAAAATAAATAGAAGAAAAATTCCTGTGATGAAATTCTTACATATGAATAAATGCAGAATGAGACAAATCACTGAATTCCAGTCAAATTTTATTTTAAAAGAGCAAATTTAGAAGTTTGACAATACTGGCAATTTGGCTTATATCTCTAAATAAAGAAAATTCTATGTACATTCAAGCCAAAAAAATAACACATGCAAACACACTCAAGAACAAAAGAGTCAAATTTGTATCAAATTTATCCTTTGACAATCAATATAATATCTGTAGAATTTTTAAGTGATAAGATTATGATTAACAATTTTATATCCAACCAAATTGGCTTTATATTGTCTTCATACTTAAAGAAACACTCTCAATAATACAAGGACTCAGAAAATATACCATATAATCTTCATGAAAAAAGTTATTTCAGTTGACAAAAAACAAAAAAATGAACCAAGCATAAATGCTCTAGAATTAAAAGTTCATCACCTAAAAATTAACTACAAATACTTGTCTGAGCATTATTATAGATCGTAAAGGACAATGTTGAAAGAACAGTATGATTTATTCTAAGAGCAAAAAGTCTAGAAGTCAGGAGAGCTGGCACTGAATCTGAGCTCCACCAGAATCCACAGGCAGATTTTCCTGTGATCTTTAGTTTCCTTAACTTTGCAGAAGTGTTAAACGTAAAAATTAGAATGCATGCTGAGACTTTATAAAGTATTATTTAAAATAAAATGAGTTTTTGTCACTCAGCTTATGGGCTCACAAATTTTCCAGTAGAATAAATGCTGTTCTGTGCTGATATATATAGTCAGTATTAAATTTCTCCCTATGCTACAACTGAAAAATAATTGTGTTTGAAATAACATGTTATTTTTCTTGATGAAAAGGATATTACTCATGAAAACTGAAAATGTATAGAAAGAAAACTTGAAGGAAATAAGTATATATGTTGATAAATCAAACTCTTAATCTTTGCCCTAAATCCACTTCTCCTGCAATCTTTCTCATCTTGGTAAATTGTGACTCCATTTTTTTGGTTGTTCAGCCCAAACCCTGAGGCATAAATGACTCTTCACTTAATCCTCTGGATATCTTGCTGGTTCCACCATCAACATATACTAATATCCAAGCACTTCTCACCACCTCCCAGCTACAGCCTCAGTCAAGAGCTGTAGAACTGGTCTCTGCCTTCACCCTATTAAGTCGGTTCTCACAGAGCAGCCAAAGTGATACTCATTTAATCTCTTATCTGCTTAAAGTTCTCTAGTATTTCCCAATGAACTCAGCACAGTAGAAGCCTCACCATAGGGCCTTGGTACTTGCTGTTTGCTCTGCCTAGAAAGCTCTTTCTCCAGGCTTAACACTTGGGTCTCTCCCTCAACTCCTTCAGTTCCTTGCTCAAATGTCGGTTTTTAAGCAGAGTTTCCCCTAAAGCCCAATTTTTAAATACTGTGCTTTCCCCCATGCATTCCCATTCCTCCTTCCTGGCATTTCCGCCCCCATAGTACATATGACATCCTTTAAAACATACATACTACTTTTATTGTCTCCTTTGTTTCTCTGTAGTTGATTTCTAGTTTCATGGCATTGTGGTCAGAAAAGATGCTTGAGATAATTTCTATCTTTTTAAAATTGTTGAGGCTTCTTTTGTGCCCAAGTACATGATCAACCCTAGAAAATGTTCCATGTGCACTTGAAAAGAATGTATATTCTATTTTTGGTGGGTATAATGTCCTGAAAATATCAACCAAGTCTATTTGTTCTACTGTATCCTTTAATTTCTCTGTTGCCTTATTTATTTTCTGCCTGGAAGATCTGTCCAGTGATGTTAATGGGGTGTTAAAGTCTCCAACAATGATTGTGTTCCCATCAACTTCCCCCTTTAGCGCTGTTAGTATTTGCTTTATTTACTTACATTACTTTTATTGTCTGTCTTTTTCCACTAGAATGAAAGCTCCATGAGGGCATGGATTCTCTTCTGTTTTATTCACTGCTGTAACTCCAGCAGAGAAGATTGCCAATGATAGATGCTCCATAAATATTTTTTGACAATAGTTTCAGGATGGTCTCCCTTCTAATATTCTGTTTCTTAACTTTGCACAATGGACATGAATTGCTTATATAATAAAAAATGTTAAACTAAGCATAAGGAAAAGTCATATATGTAAATATAATTAACTTCATCAAAGACAGTAGGAATAAAATAGAAAAAAATCTAAGAAAATACTATCAGGTCCAGAGAATTTATACATCAAGGTTTCGCCGCCAACTATTCACTTGTTATCTTGAAATCTGAGTGATTTTCCCTCTTGTCTATGAAGCTATTCTTCTCCGACACACACTTTGACAAATAATAAATTTTAACAGATTACCTGATGGTTGAAGGAAAGTATAAAAATTAAGGTCATTTAAGTTGAAAAGGAATAAGAAGATGAAATAAAAATTCTACAACTGGCAAACAAGCCAATGACTCACCTTTAGGCCTCCTTTTTATTGATTAAAGAAGCTATTAATAACGTCAATTTTATAGCAGCAATAACCGACTAAGTGAAATGGAAACAGCACAAAATTAAATTAGTTTCCGTGGTATTTGATCTAAACTGAGATAACTTTGTTTACAGTGGAAGGTTTTTAATTTGTCTTTTCACCCACCACTTGTCTTTCCTTAGCAAAGACGACCCAGGGGCTGAGGTTGCCCTTAAAAGTTAATTCATTTGGTTTTTCTTTGCCATCAGTCACATGTGCATGTGGTAAAACAGCAAAAGAACATGAAGTTTTCATATAAATCAAAACAGAAAAATTGGTTTATTTTTCAATTGTAGAGCTCAATGAGCAACTGATTACCTGGTGTGGATTTGGTCAGATGTATTCTTAGCTTATGTTCAAAGTACTAAAGTCCTCCAGTGGGAACATGCTGCCTCTCTCCTTAGTTCTAGCCTTCAGACTCTGTTCTGCACCAATTGTCACTTTCTGGACAGTTGCCTACCTCAGAGAAGCCCCTGGCCGTGAAGCCCACTCCTTTTCATCTCACAATGATGCCCCTTCTACCCCTTCTACCTACTTAATGGCTCTGTTCTAGTGACTAATCCTGCAAGTAAATGATTCCTAATGTTGGGGTTTTGTGTGGTCTGATAAGTATCAACTCTCTGCTCTGCCTGAGTTATAAATTAATTGTCAGTTAGGCCAAAAATAGTTATCTCTCCTTGAGTGTAAATTGTGATCACTGACTTGTTTCCAAGAATCACATCATGGGAGAAAGAGTGGGAGGAGTAACTTTACAGGGACAAAACCTGGAAGACACTACCTTGGCCACCACCTTGTCAAGTTTATATCATCACTGATAAGTCATGTTGATAGCGTTTACCCCAACATGGTGTGATAAGGGTATGTATGTTTCTCAAATCCATAATCTCTGTTTAATTATGAGAGAAACATGAGACACACTCAAATTGACCATTCTACAAAATACCTGACCATCTCAAAACTATAAAAGTTATTAAAAACAAAGAATATCTGATTCTCCTAGACCAGTTTATAAAAAAAAATCAATCCTGGAACAATAAAAGGGCATTAGAGAAAAAAACGAATGAAATCTGAATTAGGTCTAGAATGTAGTTATTAATTACGCACCAGTGTTTGTTTCTTAGTTGTGACAATTTACCACAGTAATGTAGGATGTTAAGACTGTGTTAGGTTATAAGAACTACTGATACTATGTGTCCACCTCTTCTGTAAGTCTAAAACGATTTGAAAATAAAGATCTATTAAAAATTAGAGTCAATCAGATGAAAATCAAAATATTTCTTTTACTATTGACAGAGGTTAGGTTGCATGAGATGGCTTAGATGTGGGCTGATATAGAGTTTTAAATTGTAAAACCAGAAATAGGTAGACTTACCAGAGTTACAGAGTTACATGGGACCACTGCCGGCTTCCCTACATGGGGCCTGACCCTTTGAATGGCTCAGAGGGACAGAATAGAAAGGGTACGTTTTACAGGTATCTGGCTTCCAAGAAGAGTAAGAGCGCTGAGTATGCACACCTGGTTCCTCTCCCAAGCTCCTCAAGGTTATGTCATTGTTTCAGCTCTGGAGAAGAGTGAGTAGGCAAAGACAGACCCAGAGGACACACCTGACGGAGCTGCCTGAACGGAAACAAGTAGAAGGAATCAAAGCCTCCTTCTAACATTTCCCCAACTTCTGGTCTCTTAGCCATTTGAACTGAACAGTCAAGATGAATGTCCTGCAAGTTATGACTACCTTGTTTTTAAGGAGATCAGAATTTTCTTTGAACCATCCTGCTTTTATCTTCATGAGGCTACCACCCATGCAAATGTCTTGTTATGATCAACCTGATAGGTAGTGTTGATTTTGCCTCCAAAATGCAGGGAAATACTTCTAAAAGGCACCTCAATCAAAACGAATCCGAGGCTACTCACTCTAAGATTGAATACTCCCTCCCTATTCTGTTTTTCATCCCATATTACGTCCATGTTACCCATAAAAGCCTATCAGAGGGACCTCCAGTTTCAGCTCCAATGTGTGAAAATTTTGGAAGTCATCATAACTGTTCTTACAATAAGAAAAAGCTGAACATTTGAAACTTTTCTTGACTAATTAGAGAACAGGAGTCACAGGGAAAATCAAAATCCTGAAACCTAAAGAGCCAGGTGAATCCGAAATCCACAGATAGATATGCAGACTCAACTAGATCTATAAAGCAGTAGGGACACTTGGATTATAATTCTGACAAACTGTTGGAGACTGAAGAGCCTGGATTACTGGGATGGTGAGAAACTCCTGGGGGCTTTCCCTCCAGGAATCCTACCAGGTACTCAGGGTGAAGAGCGGAGAAAGACCCTTTCTGGGTCTGGCTGGGAAAGGAAAGGTAATCATTACAAAACACAGCCAGTCCATTCTCCCCAGCAAAGGCGAATTCACCAGCCAGAACTTTCCCACCGTCTTATTTCACCTGGAGACAGTGTGCGTCTACCACTCTCGCCCCCTCTAGCCTTTCTGTCTCACTGAAGAGAGGGGGATAGCTGTAAAGCAACTGTGAAGGACCCAGGGATACAATCTCACTAAAAATGGAGATTTAACCAAAAGATTATAAAACGTTTTCCTTTTTCCATGCCTTTCCCCGCACTTACAGGTCTGCAGTGTATTAACAGTGGATTACAGCTGAGAAAGCTGAGAGACACAGACCCTCTCATGGGGAGTCTCAGGAAAGCACAAAGCCAGCAGGGAAGAGAAACAGCGGACAGTAGAGGAATTCGACGCTTCTGGCACCTAGAGCTACAGCAAAAAATAAACATGGCACATCTCCCGGTCAGATTAACATAAAACCTCACCCTGGTGGCCGTTTACCTGTTCTGTATCACCCAACATGTCATGTCTATCTTCCAATAAAAAATTACACGGCTTGCTAAAAGGCAAGACAAAACGCAGTCTAAAGAGAAAGTACGGCCTAAAATCGAACTAGACTAGGATGACACAGATGTTTGAATCATTGGACAGATAATTTAAAATACCTAAGACTGACATGCCAAACGGCTTCAATGAAAAAAGTACACAACATGTAAGAACAGGCGGGTCGTGTAAGCAGAGAGATGGAAAATCTAAGACAGATTCAAAAGCAAATACTAGAAATCAAAAACACTGTAATAAAAATTTAAAAATGCTTTTGATAGGTTCATTGGTAGAATGGGAAAGGTGGAGGCAAGAAATCAGTGAGCTTGAAGATAATTAATAGAAACTTCCCAAATTGAAGTGTGAAGACATAAAAGAGTGAAAATGAAAAAGAAAGAAACTAAATACAGCAACCAAGAACTGTGAGACAATTTCAAAAGGGGTGACATAGGTGTGACTGGAGCGCCAGAAAATGAGAGAAAGGAGCAGAGGAGATATTTGAAGTAATAATGAGAATTTTCCAAAATTACTTGATAACAAATTACAGACCCATAAAATTCAGAGAGCACAAAGTAACATGACTGTCAAAAAACCTACACCTGGGCATCTCATATTATAAAACTACAGAAAACCGAGATAAGAAAAAAATCTTGAGTGAAACCAGAAGAAAAACATGAACCATGGATTCATGATCCATGAAAGAAATAATTGATAAGTTCGACTTTGCTAAAATTAAAAATTTCTGCTCTATGAAAGGTATTGTCAAGATGATGAGCAGACAAGCCACGAATTGGAAGAAAATATTTGCAAAAAACATGTGACAAAGGACTTTGTATATCCAAATATACAAAGAAATCTTAAAACTCAACAATAAAAAAACACATAACCTGATTTTAAAATGAGCAAAATATTCGAACAGACTCTTCACCAAAGATAAACGATGGCAAATGGCATATGAAAAGATGCTCAACATCATGACGTCAGATAAATGTAAATTAAAATAACAAAGAGATACCACTACATATGTATTAAAATGCCAGAAATCTAAAACACTGTCAATACCAGATGCTGGCAAGGATGTGGAGCAACAGGGATTCTCATTTGTTGCTGGTAGGAATGCAAAATGGTACAGTCACTGGAAGACAGCTTGGCAGTTTCTTACAACTAAACAGTCTCTTACCATACAATCCAGCAGTCACGCTCCTTGGTACTTACCCAAATGAGCTGAAAATATGTCCATAGAAAAACCTGTACATGGGTATTTACAATAGCTTCATTCATAACTGCCAATATTTGGAAGAAATTAAGACATCCTTCAGTATGTGAATGGATAGACTATCTACGTGAAATATTACTCAGCACTAAAAAGAAATGGGCTATCAAGCCATGAGAAGACATGGAGGGATTTTAAATGCATGTGACAAATGAAAGATGCCAATATGAAAGTCTATATACTGTATGATTCCAATTATATGACATTCTGCAAAAGGCAAAACTATGGAAACAGTAAAAAGATCAGTAGTTGACAGGGATTTGGGGAGAGAAAGGGATGAGTAGGTAGAGTGCAGAAGGTTTTTAGGGCAGGGGAACTACTCTGTGTGATACGTTTATAATGAAAACATGTCAATATACAATTGCTCAAACCCACAGACTATACAATGTAGACGACAAGCTTTGAATGATTAATGATGTGTCATTGTAGGTGCATCAGTTGTAACAAATGTACCACTCTGATAAAAAATGCTGACAATAGGAGAGGCTGTGCATGCGTGGGGACGGCAATGGTAATCCCACCCACTAGTCTTGTTTTAGGTGTCTGTTTCAACACCCAACACTGTCAAACCCAACACATCTTGGGAATATGCCACAGTGGTTTTGCCATTACTCCTTGCTCTGGAATTGCTTGAGCCTTCTGGGAAAGATTTGTCCCTCATCCCAATTCTTTCATCAGGAGAATCACCCCCAGTAGATTTCCAAACTAAAGCTGCTCTGCAGGCATCTGAAGCATGTGCTCTTGGGGCCGACAGAGGACAAATACCTCCCCAGTGTGCCTTCCAAGATACTAGTTTTTCTGTACTTTCCAACATTTCCAGTTTTGAAGAACTTTTCATTCTGCTCCATCTTTCTCTGTAAACATATGAGATGCCTCAGATCTTTTATTTCCTTCTGTTCTTCTCCTGTTACAAATGAGGCTCAAATGAGTTTCTAATAATTTAACCCACTTCTGAAATTGACCCCTTTACTTCCCTACATCATGAAAAGTCAGCACCACTTCCTGGAATGAAATATCATCCTTTCACTGTCTCTTCTCATTCTAGTTGGCATTTGTTTTTCTATGATATCTTGAGAAAGATGAAATCAGTAACTTCTGGATCTTTGAAAAGAAACCGTCACTCACAAAATCTAGTCTGCTTTCATTCTCCTGAGATGGACAAGACAACTCATCAGACAGTCTTTCCACTACAATCTGTCCCTCCCCTGTTAAACCCACTTACTAAAGCTGTGGCTCTTACCTGGGTCTACGGAGGCACTCCTGGGGCCCCAATACATGCGCCTGAGTCTTTTAGGATCAAAACACAACAATCTGCATATTAAGACTCACTTGTTCAGCACCTCCTGAGACTTCCACGTTTATTTAAGGTACTCGATTTTTCTGTTTTGTTTTGTTTTGTTTTGCTTTCAAAGCTCTCTCTCTCTTTTTTAAGGTACTTAATATTGAAGACTCACTACTCAGTCCCCATCCTATATTTCTTTTCATTGGAGAAGTTTGAAAGCTACCATCTACACTCACAAAACTCACATGCAGCTGGGATTCTTTTTCTTTTTCTTTTTTTTTTTTTAATTGAAGTACAGTCAGTGTGCCAATTTCTGGTGTACAACACAATGTCCCGGTCATGCAAATGCATACATATATTTGTTTTCATATTCTTTTTCATTAAAAGTTATTATGAGATCTTGAATATAGTTCTCTGTGCTATACAGAAGAAACTTTTTAAAATCTATTTTTATATATAATGGCTAACATTTGCAAGTTTCAAACTCCCAAATTTATCTCTTCCCACCTCCTTTCCCCAGTAACCATAAGATTGTTTACTGTGTGAGTCTGTTCCTGTTTTGTAGATGAGTTTATAGTGTCCCTTCAAAGATGAGTTCATAGTGTTCTTTGATTCTTGATACAAATCAGATTCCACCAATTAGATGAACTCTTGTGTGAGACTGGATAAATGAGCATAAGGCAGAAGTCATCTTCCTATGGCTCTTAGTGTTTCTTGCAAAAAAAAGGGTTTGGAAATGTGACGCCTCCTTGGGTAGGATTTCAGAATCCATTTTCTAGTTTACTGAATATAAAAAGCAACTGCGGTAGTGACAATAGCTTCTTGCCTTAATATAAATCTAAGTGTAATATCACTTTCTCAACAAATATAGTAACTTTCTCGGTGGATCAGCCCTATATGGTCCTGTAAATCTCTTCAGGAGGCCCAACTGAGAATTTTAGTTCTTTTAGTAGGCCCAATAATCTTCAAAGCACCTAAATATTTCACCAATTCTGAGACCTATTTTTCTCACCTTTACATTTCTGAATTTGGGGCACATCATACAATCAGTAGCATTACTATAGAATCACTGTTAACCATGTAGAATTCATGATGCAATTTTTAAAAATCTGTCCATTGAAAAGTTCTTTTAAGATCAAGAAAGCACCGGCATCAACATACCCTGGGGTAATCTCAACTATAAACCCATCACACTTGAGGTTCTCAGAGAGGTTCTCTATGTCTCTTGCACTAAACCATCACTGAAAGAATAGGTGAGACTAATGCCATTTACTCAAGGTCTTATGTGTATTGGACTATCGCTTTAAGCTGAAAAGAGTCCCTGGCTCGGGGAAAACACATCTTAAGTTGTGGTGTCTTGTCATTGAGAAAATCCAGTATGATTAATGCTTAATTCCAAAGCTACCTGCCTAGGTTATAATATTTAAAAGTGGACCCTTAATTGTAAAATCCAGCCCTATGGAATAATGTAAATCACAGCAAAGTTCAGAAAACCAGTTTAAAGAAGCAGCTTCTAACTAAAAATAACCTAATCAAAGTTATTTTGCTCATCGAAAGTCAGGTTTTACCTCTCTCTTGATATTCTTGACATATTCACTAGAATTTGGTGTTTTAAGGGGGCATAAATAGTATTCGTTTACCCTGTCCAAGTTCTAAACTATTTGAGAAGATCCAAAAAAAAAAAAAAAAAGTAAATAGATGAAGATCCAGGTATCAACATCATTAACAGAGTTTTGATAAAGCATCATTAAGGCATGTACCAGAAATGGTCTTTCTAGTACTAAATAGACAGATTAACTGTTCACCACAGGCAGCTTTGGACAAGCTCATTCCTTCACACATAGAGCTCCGCCCCTTAAACATACACCATGAAATGTGTTTTCTTCAAGGGGCAGACTCTCAAGAGAACAGAAGAAAAATGGGGTGAGTTCACATGCCCATTTTCTACCCAAACTGCAACAACATTCACAAAATGAGAAAGGAAGAAAAAAGGTAACAAACAACAAAACCTAGTCTACAATCTTAAAGGGGCTTTGCTGGAGAAACTAATCACAAAAGGTAGGGGCTTTGTCTTATTTAAGTCAATGTTCTTGGAGCCTAAACTACGTGCTGTCACTTGCTGAAGCTGAACATTGTTAGTTGAATACTTATAATAGGAAAGTTAAAAAAAAAAAAGGTTGATTCATGTTAGCCTCTTACTTTTTCCCCTAAAAGCAGGCTAAAAACTCAAAATAAGAAAATTGTTTAGTCATATCATTTTCCCCAAGAAAATATATCATTCAACAAATAACATTCTTACCCAGAGGAGGTGCACTCAGATCCACTCCTCTTTTATCCTCTACTGCTGCCTGTGGCCAAAAAGCATCAACAAGCCAAAAAGGACCCAAAGGATTTCACAAAAACTCCTTCTGGCCATGGAGGAACCCTCGATGCTTCTGCCTGGCCAATAGTCCCAGGCTCACTGCAGACTTAGCCACTTCAAAGAATATAATTATCACAAATGGGCGTTGAATTTTATCAAATGCTTTTTCTGCATCTGTTGAGATGATCTTGTGATTTTTGCCCTTTCTTTTGTGGATGTGGTGTATCACATTGACTGATTTGTGTATGTTGAACTCTCCTTGTGTCCCTGGGATGAATCCAACTTGATTGTAGTGTATGTTCCTTATATGGTTTTGGATTCTGTTCGTCAATATTTTGCTGAGAATTTTTGAATCTATATTTATCAAATATATTTACCCATAATTTTCTTTTTTGGTAGAGTCTTTTTCTGGTTTTGGTATCAGGGTGGTGGTGGCTTCATAGAATGAGTTTGAGAGTATTCTTTCCCCTTCAATCTTTTGGAGTAGTTTGAGAAGGACTGGTATGAGTTCTTCTTTGTATGTTTGGTAGAATTCCCCAGTGAAGCCGTCCAGTGTGGGCTTTTGTTTGTAGGGAGAGTTTTCATTACTGATTCTATTTCACTTCTAATGATCAGTCTGTTCAAATTATCCATTTCTTCTTGACTCAGTTTTGGTGGTCTGTGTGTTTCTAGAAACTGGTCCATTTCTTCTAGGTTGTCAAATTTGTTGTCATATAGTTGTTCATAGTATTTTCTCATAGTTTTTTATATCTCTGTAATTTTGGTTGTAATTTCTCCTCTTTTCATTCCTTATTTTGTTTAATTGTAACCTCTCTCTTTTCTTCTTGGTGAGCCTGGCCAGAAGTTTGCCAACTTTATTCACTTTTTCAAAGAACAGCTCTTGATTTGATTGATTTTTCTACTATTTTTTAAAACTCTATTTTATTTATTTCTTCCCTGATTTTTCTTATTTTTTACTTTTGCTAACTTTAGGTTTTGTTTGTTCTTCTCTTACCAAAGTCAGTATATAGGGAACATATATCAACATAATAAAAGCTATTTGTGACAAACACACAGCCAACATAACACAACAGTGAAAAATGGAAAGACTCCCTGCTAAAATCTAGAACAAGACAAGGATGCTTACACAAATCACTTCTATTCAACGTATTATTGGAAGTCCTAGCCATAGCAATCAGACAAGAAAAAGAAACAAGAAGGTTCAAAATTAGAAGAGAAAATGTAAAATTGTCACTATATGCAGATTACATGATATTATATATAGAAAACCCTAAAGGCTCCACACAAAAACTACTAGAGCTGATAAACAAATTCAGTAAGGTAGCAGAATACAAGATCAGCATACAGAAATCTGTTGCATTTCTTTACAGTAACAATGAAATATCAGAAAAGGAAAGTTAAAAAAAATCACCTTTAAAATTGCATCAAAAAAAATACTGAGGAATAAACCTAACCAAAGAGGTGAAAGACTTATACACAGAAAACAATAAAATGTTGATAAAGGAAATTAAAAATTATTTAAAGAAATGGAAAGATATCCCATACTCTTGGAATGGAATAATTAATATTATTAAAATGGCCATACTACCTAAAAAAATCCATAGATTTAATGTAACCCTTATCAAATTACCCAGGGTGTTTTACACAGATATAGAACAAATAGTCCTAAAATTTATATAGAATCACAAAAGACACAGAATTGCTAGAGCAATGCTGAAGAAAAAGAACAAAGCTGATGGAATAACCCTCCCAGCCTTCAGACAATAATACAGAGCTACAGAAATCAAAACAGTGTGGAACTGGCACATAAACAGACATATAAATCAATGGATCAGAACAGAGAACCCAGAAATACACCCACACACTTATGGTCAATTAATCTTCAACAAAGGAGGCAAGAATATACAATGGAGAAAAGACAGCCTCTTCAGCAAGCAGTGTTGGGAAAGCTGGACAGCTTCATGTAAATCAATGAAGTTAGAACACTCCCTCACACCATACACAAAAATAAACTCAAAATATCTTAAAGTGTTAAACATAAGACAAGACACTATAGGAGGGACTGCCAAGATGATGGAATGGAAGGACATAGTTTGCCCCCTCCCACCAAGAGATACATCCACAGCTCATCCATTCACTCAGAATATCTGCTGAACTTTGACAGAAAGTCTCTTACTTTGAAATCTAGGAAGATTCCTTACAAAATTTGGTAAGAAAAAAAAAAGAAAGAAAAAGGAAATCAGCATTGGACCAGTCGTATGGGGACAGAGCAGCAAAGGAGGAAAAGCACTCTTACACTGGGATGCCCCCTCTCCAGGGGAGAGGTCAGCAGGGAAGGAGGGGGAACTTCCCTGAGGCTCAGAGAAGTGCACAGCAGGGGCATGGCTGTCAGAACTGAGAGAAACCAGCACAAAGGACCCCTGGGATCCCCAGCCCTAGACATGGCCTGATGGGGGTGGGCTCGGACTGGCTGCTGGAACCCGGGGAGAGGGCTGGGGCTGAGAGCACAGAGGTGGCCTCAGGGGGCTGGAATGTGCTGCAGGCTGAGTCTGGGAGTGTGTGTTTTGCCAGAGATTAAGTTCTTGTCCCCCACAAGAAAGAATTCAAGAGTGAGGCATTGTAAAGTGAAAGCAAGTTTAGAGAGAGACACACTCCATAAACAGAGTGGGGTCTGTCTCACTCAGAAGGAAAAAGGGCTTAGGAGATACACACTCCATAGACAGAATGTGGGCGATCTCAGAAAGGTGAGAGGGAGAGAGCTCAAGAGGTGTGGGGGTATTTAGTTTAAAGTAAAAGTAGATACACACTCCAATAGCCAAGACATGGAAACAACCTAAGTGTCCACTGACAGATGACTGGATAAAGAAGAAGTGGTATATTTATACAGTGGAATAGTACTCAGTCATAAAGAAGAATAAAATAATGCCATTTGCAATAATATGGATGGACCTGGAGATCATCATTCTAAGTGAAGTAGGCCAGAAAGAGAAAGAAAAATGCCATATAATATCATTCATATGTGTAATCTAAGCAAACAAACAAAAAAAACACCAAAGCAAACAAACAAACAAAAAGCACCAATAAACTTCTTTACAAAACAGAAAGAGAATGACCAGACATAGAAAACAAACATATGGTTAATAGAGGGGAAAGGGGGTAAGAAGGGATAACATTAGCCAGCAAGGTTTTAGAAGATTGGAATATGTCTTTTTTTTTTTTTTTGCCTGATTATATATAGCACAACATATAGTACCTGCTTATATAAGAAGTTAATAAGTAATACCTAAACTCTACAAACATTTCGAGGTAACTAAGAGTTGGAAAAGTTTTAATCTTCTGCATAATTAAACTTACAATACACTTCAGTTAATACATGAGGACTTCTTTATTGCCTATCCAATATAAACATCCATAAGTCCTGTTACAAATCCAAAAATTAGTACTTCTAATTTAAGTGTATCTCAACTTAAAATGGTAAAACTTCAGTGGACTTTCAAAGGTCATCTCTTTATAAAACTGTACTGGGTAG
The DNA here is from genome assembly GCF_009834535.1 of Camelus ferus. NCBI lineage: Eukaryota > Metazoa > Chordata > Mammalia > Artiodactyla > Camelidae > Camelus > Camelus ferus. The sequence goes on from NC_045729.1 coordinate 618,377, forward strand.
ATGACAGTCTAGTATTATTTTAAATGAGGAGGAAGAATGAGTTCAAGATCTCCAAAGCAGTCAATATAAGGTTCATCTGATGTACAGAAAAGTCTCCATAAATATCCAGTCCAAAAAAAAATCTTGAACTCCATTTTTGCAAAACATGTTCCTATATTAGCAATTGCCCTCTGAGTCTCTCCCTAACCCAGCATGTCTGCAATGCTTTCACTAAAAATTAAGCCCCTATAATCTGAGAAATCAACCTGGCTCCCAGAAACAAGGTTACGATAGGATCATTGATGAAGATAAAGGTACAGGCCTCATGTATGTAAAGCTGTCTACCCCCGTATGACTCATTTCCACTTGTGACCTTATTAAGGGTCACCATACCGGACTTTTCAGACTGTCTGACACCCGACCCAAAACTGGACTTCACAATCCCCTTCTACGTTCACTAGAAATTGAACGGGCCCTCTCATGTGCTCAGATCCGTGCATGACATGTGGCAGGAACTAATTCATATACATCACAGGTAGAATTTCTAGGATTCCCAAACACCAGAGTGTTTCACCTCTTTCTGATACCTTGCTCAGGCTAAGCTCACAGGCAGGCTAAGGACAGCTGGGCAGTAACAACACAGGCAAAGGAGTCTTCGAGCATCAAACAACATGCAATTTACTATACATTATATTTCTGCTACATCACAACTGATCTGAAAAAGCTTGACACACCTATTGCTTTGGTGGTTTTGAGTTTATAACAGTTTATTTCACCTTAAGCAACACTTAGGTGGAAAATTCAGTTCATATTATCTACAGGCTTAGGGTAAGCTTTTGAAAAAAGATGTCTCAAAGAGCAGTGGACGAAACACCCTGCCTCAAAAATGTTCCTCGTCCTGCATTCACTGAATTGCTAAGACACCACAGTTCATCCAATTCCCCAAGCTGGAAAGCCACAGGCATCTAAAATTACTACCTCTCTCTTTAACATGCATGAGATTAAAGATAAAATTTCATTCAAGGTAACTTCCTAAATGACTCTCAAATCTATCTTCGCTACCACCACCAGCACTACTGCTTCTCTGATATAATTTACTCCAACAGCCTAACAGGCTACCATCCTTTCTTTCAGCCATTCTAAGCTATTTGCATTTCCTCAAACCCATCACACTCATATTTGTTTAGACTCAACTGAGCTTAAAATCCCTTTAAACCTTAAACTAAGATTAACCTTCCAGAAAGACCCTCTAAAAATTCTAACACTCTCCCAACAAGGCCCACACCCAACACCAAGTTTACATTATGCGACTCCCTCTTCAGAGTTTCCTCCACCAGCCTTGCTTCTGTGAACTAAGATGGTGAAATAATCTTCCAAAATATTTTTTTTAATCCTGATGGAAGTGACTGCATAACTGGACGGTTTTAGATGTATCATGGTGGTTGTATCATACTCTTATTTCTCAGACCATAAGTTTCACACTGCAGAGTAGATTTTGAATATTACTGATTTACTTTAATGTAGAAGAATAACTTACTTAATGAACTGGGAGACTGAAGAACATGAGACGGAGCATATTGCTATGTAAGAGTATTGTCTCCTGAAATCCTGGTGCCAAGATGATTGCTCTTCCTGCTACTAACGCTGCTCTTGAGTCTTACCTTCTGCTTTTACTGCATCTGATGCTCCTGCAACTCCCAGTGGTCTTTGCTACTGATGCCAGCCTCACACAGCTAAGCCAAACCATGCCTCTCCCATGCAGCAGCCTGCAAATTAGTTCTGAGATGAAAATTTCTCAAATCTCTGGTCACTTCCCAATGTTGGCAACACTTAGCATTTTTTTCCTGTATCAAGACATCTTTGGTTTTTCTTTCTTTGCTCTTTTCTCTCACCTTTATCTCTACTGATCCTTCTCTCATCAAAATTTAAGTGAGAGTCCTCGTCTGAGGGCCTAGTAAATGCAGGGCAAGGAAACTATATGTCTGGTTTTTGTAATTCTTTTACAGCAGCTAAAATAGAACAAGATCAAATTGCTGTAATTTGCTCTTCTACGTAGACTGTAGGTTACAGCTGTTTATTGAACACACGCTGTGCTCAAGCAAAGCACTACAGATGTGTCCAGTGAAAAATATGGAACTCTTGAGCCAGGATACAGGAAAATGGTATTGCAAGTTTTCTTTCTTTATCATGCAATTCTCAAAGTTGAAAGGACACGGATTTTAATTGATCCATCCAAAGTATGTCAGGCATAATTGTCATCCTCATTTTACTTAAGATTTGGAATTGTTTTTATCAAATGACATTTTACCAGGAATTAATTAAGTACATTTGAGGTCCTGATTTATTTATAATTACTAACTGATGTCAATAGCATGACACATATTTCACCCAAAGTGTCTGAGATAAAAATGAAATGATCTTCTCTGCCATCAGAAAGTACAAACATCCTTGAAGGAGCTGCCAATACAGTTAGGGTATCTGTCTATCAGGAAGGAGATGACATTAGGGGTGAGCCATAGGCAAGCGTCCTAAGTAGGTGACATGTGTCAGCTAGCGTTTTTAGCTTCCCCGATTTAGGTCTTTTACACTTTTTAGTGTCCTTGTCTCCCTCTTCCAGCACCCACGATGATTAAGCTTTATCCAGCCCCTTACATCTCCTGTCAAAACTTCCAGGAAGTGTCTTAATGAATTCATCTACACTCAAGTATAAATGATTGATGCTGTTTAAATTAGAAAGAATCTGCAGTTATTGACTTTCAGACTTGACAGATGAGTGGAAAAGGGTTATGTTTGGGCAGAAGGGCTGTTCAGTCCCTGAAAATCACACTGACATGCCCATGCCAAAAACATTTCAAGTGAAATGTCTATTTGTACATGCTTTGGAAAAGGTCGAAGATGGCTTATTATCTACTGAAAGTCTCACCTTGAAGAACCACTGTCATAGTCAAATAGATTACACACATAAAAATGCCCTTTTAAGTTAATATTAAGGTGGTATGTATGGAAAATTAATCCTGTTCTATTAGCTTTACCTGAATAACCTTATTTATTCTTTACAATAGGCTTAGGAGGTAAGTACTCTTCCTATTTCAAAAAGTGGTCCTGTGTGTAAACTATAATCTTTCATTATAATTATCAATAGTATTCTCATAGCTTGTGTGATGAAGGTTGGAGAATAAGAGAAAATAAATAGCTTACTTTGCATGTTGTGTTACTTATTTAAGAAAAAGACCAGGCAGCACAATTATTGTAGCTAACACTTGGTAAGCCTCTCCCATGGCTCAGGTAGCCTGGTGAGAGCTGAATGTACATCACCTCAGATTCTGCTCCAAACAGTCCTAGAACTAGGACCTGTTAGCTCTCTCCAATTAGCAGATAAGAGGAGGGAGGTTATAGCTCAGTGGTAGAATGTATTGCTTAGCAAGCACTGGGGTTCAATCCCCAGTACCTCCATTAAAGTAAGTAAATAAATAAATCTAATCCCCCCCCAAAAAAACCACCATAAAATAAAATAAAATAGTTGCTTAGTAAATTTAAAACAAACAAACAAACAAGAAAACCAAGGAACATTCTCCAGGATAGATAAAATACTCGACCACAAAACAAGCCTGGGTAAATTTTAGACAACTGAAATCATATCAAAGATCTTTTCTGACCACAATACTATGAGATTAGAAATCAGCCATATGAAAAAAAACCTGCAAAAAACACAGACAGGTGGAGCATATTGTTACACGCTACTAAACAGTCAGTGGATCACTGAAGAAATCTAAGAGGAAATCAAAAAATACCTGGAGACAAATAAAACAAAAATACAACAACCCAAAACCTATGGGATGCAGCAAAAGCTGTTCTAGAGGGAAGTTTGTAGGGATGCAAGATTATCTCAGTAAGCAAGAAAAAACTTAAACAACCTAAACTTACACCTAAAGGAATTTAAAAAGAAGGACAAATAAAACCCAAAGTTAAGAGAAGGAAAGAAACCATAAAGATCAGAGCAGAAATAAATGAAATAGAAATTAAAAACTAAAAAGGAAAGATCAATGAAACTAAGAGCTAGTTCTTTGAAAAGATAAACAAAATTGACAAATCTCTGACCAGACTCATCAAGAAAAAGAGAGGACCCAAATCAATAAAGTTGGGGGGGAAAGAAAGGAAAAATTATAACTGACACCACAGAAATACAAAATATCATGAGACTACTACAAACAATGATATGGCAATAAAATAACCTAGAAGAAATGGACAAACTCTTAGAAATGTACAACCTCCCGAGACTGAACCAGAAAGAAATAGAAACCGTGAACAGACAAATTACCAGTACTGAAATTGAATCAGTAATTAAATAATCCCAATAAACAGAAGTCCAGGACCGGATGGCTTCACAGATGAATTCTACCAAACATTTGGAGAAGCATTAACACCTGCTCTTCTCAAACTACGCCAACAAATTGCAAAGGCAGAAATGCTTCTGAACTCATTCTACAAGGCAGCCTCAACCTGATACCGAACACCAGACAAAGATATCACAAAAAAAGAAAGTTACAGGCCAATATCACTGATGAATATCGATGCAAAAATCCTCAACAAAATATTAACAAACCAAATCCAACAATACATTAAGATTTTTCAATATCTCTCCAAAAACTATCAAAAACTCCCCAAAAGGGGGACATAGATGAAACATATGGCCTAGATGACAAACCCACAGTTAACAACAGACTCAATGTTGAAAAGCTAAAAGCATTTCCTGTAAGATTAGGAACAAAACAAGGAAGTCCATTCTCATCACTTTTATTCAACATAATTTGGAAGTCATAGTCAGAGCAATCAGACAAGAAAAAGAAATAAAAGAAATCTAGATTAGAAATAAAGAAGTAAAACTGTCACTTTTTGCAAGTGACATCATACCATACATGGAAAATCCTGAAGATGCTACCAGAAAACTACTGTGGCTTATCAGTGAATTCAGTAAAGTTGTAAGATACAGGATTAATATACGGAAATATGCTGCATTTTCACACAGTAACAACTATCAGAAAGAAAAATTAAGGAAACAATTCAATCTACCATTGCTTTAAAAATAATAAAACACATAGAAATAAACTAAGGGGATGAAAGACCTATACTCAGAAAACTATAAACCTCAGATGACCTGGAAGGAAGGATATACTGCTTTCATGGATTGAAAAAGTTAATACTGTTAAAATTATCATACCCAAGGCAATGTACAGATTCAGTGCAATCCTATCCAAATACCAATGGCATTCCTCACAGAACTACAACAAATAATATTAAAATTTGTATGGAAACACAATAGACCTCAAATAGTTGAAATGATCTTGAAAAAGAAAAACAAAGCTGGAGGAATCAGGTTTCCTGACTTCAGGCTATACTACAAAGCTACAATAATCAAAACAGCATGGTGCTGGCACAAAAACAGACACATAGATCAATGAAACAGAATAGACAGCCCAGAAATATACCCATGCACTTATGGTCAATTAATCTATGAGAAAGGAGACAGGAATATATAGTGAAGAAAAGACAGTCTCTTCTGTGTGGTGCTGGGAAAACTGGACAGCTACATGCAAAATGAAATTAGAATGTTCTCTAACACCATATACAAAAATAAACTCAAAATGGATTAAAGACCTAAATGTAAAACGAGAATGCATAAAACTTCTAGAAGAAAACATAGGCAGAACACTCTTTGGCATAAATTGTAACTATTTTTGGGGGGTCTGTCACCTAGTAAGTAAAGGAAACAAAAGCAAAAATAAACAAGTGGGACCTAATCGAACTTAAAATCTTTTAGTCAGCAAAGGAAACCTTTGACAAAACAAAGACGACCTACAAAGTGGGAGAAAATATTTACTAATTATATGACTGATAAGAGATTAATATCTAAAATATGTAAACAACACATGCAACTCAGCATCAAAAAAACAAACACCCCAATTTAAAAGTGGATAGAAGACCTGAATAGACATTTTTCTAAAGAAGATATACAGATAGGCAACAAGTGCATGAAAAGATATTCAGCATTATTAATCTTCAGAGAAATGCAAATTAAAACCACAATGAGATATCACCTCACACCAGTCAGAATGGCCATGGTCAAAAAGACCACAAATAATAAATGTTGGTAAGAATGTGGAGAAAAGGGAAATTTCATACACTTTTGGTGGGAATATAAATTGGTGCAGCCACTGTGGAGAACAATATGGAGGTTTCTTGGAAAACTAAAAATAGAACTACCATATGACCCAGCATTCCACTCCTGGGTATATATCTGAAAAAGATATAAACACAAACTTGAAAACATACATGTGTCCCAGGGTTCACAGCACATTATTTACAACTGCCAAGATATGGGAACAACCTAAGTTGTTTTTTTTTAATAAGAACTTTTTATTATTATTATTTACAAATGCAGCTATATCCATAGAACAATTAAAATTAAACTTTGTACAAATATTAAAATAATATCTTCACACCCACTGCAATGTACAAGATACCTATATATATATAATATGTATTATATATATACATAAAATTAAATAAAGCAAATCCAAATCCTGTACAATGTTGCATGTGAAGAGATAATCAACAGATGAATAGATAAAGAAGATGTGGTATACAGTAGAATACTATTCAGCCATAAAAAATAATAAAAATTTGCCATTTGCCTCAACATGGATGGACTTGGAGGATATTTTGCTAAGCAAAATAAGTCTAACATAGAAAGACAAATACTGTGTATTACTCAAATGTGGACTCTGGAAAATACTACAAACTAGTATTATAACAAAAAAGAAGCAGATACAGAGAACAAACTAGTTACCAATGGAGAGAAGGAAGGGGGTAGTGGCAAGACAGGTGTAAGAGATTAAGAGGTACAAACAATTATGTAGAAAATAAATAAGACACAAGGATATATTATACAAAATAAGGTAGATAGCCAAAATTGTATAAGAACTATAAATGGAGTATAACCTTTAAAATTATGAATTACTATGTTGCACACCTGTAACATACAATACAGTACATCAACTCTATCAGAATAGAAAAATTGCATATTGATATATTGATTGAGTTGTTTTACAGTCAGATCTGGTATACTGAAACTCACAGTAACAGATCGTGCATTCCAGTAAAGGGAATGGCTCTTTACATAGAGACTCCAAAACCTAATGCTTATGCCCTTGGAGTGAAAATTCTTTTGTTACTTATTGTAGGAAAGATATATTTTGTCTAATTATATGTCACTGACATTCTAAAGAATCAATGTTTTATGTCGTTCCAAATAAGGTCCTTACTGGTTTAGCCTTTTTGAAATAATCAATTAAATTAGCCTTATGGTAGATTTTAGAGATATCCTACCCTAGCAAGTTCACTGCCCATGATGTTGTAACAGCTAATCCTTAGACTGTAAAATTTCCTAAGTAAGCTTCCATCATCTGCCCAATGTTCCTGCTCCAATGAGTCGAAGTTTCAAAAACAGTTCTCTGTCTTTTCACTCAGACTTGGTTATCACCTCACTTCTTCACACATACCATAATCCAAATGACTCGCATCAGTGTATCTAACCCAATCCTTCGCCAGAGACGAGACTATCAGAGAAAAGAAAGAGTTTGATGGTCATCCTGGCAGCAGCATTTGCTGATTTAGCCTGAGAATTATAGTAGCTCTAGGCTTATTCAGCTGACAGGCAAGAAGTTCACTCAACACTGGCTAGATAGAAGAGTATATTAACTATTATCTTACTTTATTATTCCAAAAAAGATCTAATAATTCTAAAACATTTCTGAATATTTTAGCATCCAAATCTGACTTATCTACAGCACCTGGAAAAACGATAGGCACAAAGCACATGCTTAATAAATGTTCAAAAGCTTGAATGACAGCAATTACGTTAATTTGTACAGAAATTTTAAACCTTTGTTTTGTCCTTTAGAAAAATTAATCTTGAGAGCAAGCCATTAGCATTCCCTGGAGCTCACTCGTTTTTCATACCAGTCAATAACGTGTTGTTGACAACAATTCTTTTTGTGTGTGAGTGCATTAGCACCATAGGTTAAACTTTTCATTGAAGGGTAATATAAAACATAGTTCACACATATTAAGCATATAGCTTCATGAACATTTAAAACACACAATATATCCACCACCTAGATTAAGATATGATAGAACATTATTATCGCCCCTAGTAGAATTTACCTTATACGAGCCATTATATGAAACATTTTGTATTTGTATACGTGAAATTCTCACAGCAATTTTATGATGGAAGCAATAATAGCAGTTTATCGCTCATCCTGATTACTCTGTTGCCAAAGAATTTAATTAATAGTCAGTCTAAGAAAGAAACAGAAAATTTTATTCAAGCCAACCTGAGAATTATAACCTGAAAGATAGTCTTTAACAATGACAGTTTACATAGTCCAACAAGAGAAGCAGAGGGCCAGTGTGACCCCTTACAGGACTGAGAAATAAGTGTATTTCCTAAGGAGTTACCTTGCTGGCTATGGGAGAAAGTTGCCTTTTAGAGTGAGTAGGCATTCCTTTGTCTTCTAAAGGAGTCTCATTAATATATGGTGCAGGTGCAAAATGCCCACTAAAGGGATGGGGGCAGTGGCTTACATGATCAGAGAGATAATTTTATGTTTAAATTTTTTTCTTGTCCTGCCTTAAAAATAATTTTAGTTCATCAACTTTCACCAATGAGAATCTTTGGATAAGAGTATGTCAGAAAGAACTGTTGTTTTTGCAAGAACTGAGAACCTATGTTGCCATGAATTGTACCTCATGCTGCAAGAGATTCAATATTGTAATAAAACATAGCAGTAATTTATACTAAATTGTGCATTACTTCCTAGAAGTAATTAGGAAGTAACTTTTGTCTACAGGTCTCTGAGTTGTGTGTCACTGTTACAGAGCAGAATTTAGAAGAGCCACACTTTCTGGTTTTTTTTTTTGTATCCCAGCACAGTGGAGTATCTTTGGTTGCCACACCTATGGGAGCATCAGTGCCCAAAACAACAAAAGTACAGCTCAGTAATTTATCCCAAAATGAACACCCATGTAGGCACGAGCCACATCAAGAAAAAAAGTGTATTGACAGAACTCTAGAGAACTCCTCCTACTCCATCACCAATTCCTCTCCTTGCCCTGAAAATGTAGCCAATATCTGGAGCTTTCATGGCAATCACTTTCTTGTTTTTTAGTTTTAATATGTATCTCTAAGCCAAGTAGTTTCATTTTGCCTGTTTTTGTGACTTTTGTATAAATAAAATCATACAGTATGTATCAATTTTTATATTACCTCCTTAAATGAACATTACATTTAAAAAATTCATCTGTGTTTTAAAAATAACAAATGTTTGTTCGTTTTCATTGCTGATACATTTCATCGCATGGATATACCAACATTTGTTTATCAGTTCTATTATTGATGGACACTAGGAATTTTCTAGATTAGATTTTTTTCTATTATGAATAATGGTGGTATGAACACTCTCATACATGTCTTCTAGTACACATATCTATGCATTTCTATGGGGTATATACCTGGAAGTGAAATTCCTAGGCAATAGAATATACATTAATTTAACTTTAGGAGATAATGCCAACCTGTTTCTGAATTGGTGTTACATCACTTTACGTTCCCATAAGCACTAAAGGAATTCCCTTTGTTCCATGTAATCGCCAACACTTTGTATGAACAGCCTTTGATTTAATTAGGTCATTTTAATTTTACTTTAGTTTTAACTTTAATTCTGGTGGCTGTATATTGGTATCATGGTTTTTACTTCTATTTCTCTATTTCCAGAGGACTTGACTATTTTCATCTGTGTATTGGCCATTGTATACCCTCCTTTCAGCAGTGCTTGTTTAGATCCCTGGCACACTTTTATATTGAGTTATTTTTCTTATTGATTTTTAACAGCTCTTTACATATTCAAGATATAGCCCTGTTGGTTATATATTTTTTCAAATATATTTTTTCCGTTCTGAGACTTGCTTTTTCACTTTTGTAAGGGTATTTGAGAAGCAGAAGTTCTTAGTATTAAGGTGGTCAAATTTATCATCTTTTTCTTTGGTTTCAGTGCTTTTTATTCCCCGTGTAAGAAGTTTTTCCCTATCCCAAGATCATTTATCCCAAGATAAAACTTCTTTTATAATCTTCTAAATACTTTGTGTGTTACCTTTATTTTTACAATCCACCACCAGTACTTGGTTATTTTGCATACAGTGTTAGGTAGAATCAATTTTTTCCAGCCATGTATATTCAGTGATAATGAAACCAAGCAGAACTCTCTAAGGTCTTCCTGGGAACAGACTGCCCACCCCTACCCCTGTGTCCCCTGCTTACTGGTGATTAGAAAAAAACAGTGTGGGACTATACCATGGCCTCCAAAGCCCTCCATGAATAGAGAAAGGTGGGAAAAAAGTCTTAGCAGCTGATGATTAGAAAAGCTAAGGAATGCAGAAACAAAGATAGGGCAGTCAGGCAGAGAAATAACCATAACTTAATGAATAATCCCCAAGGACTCCCAGTTCTATCTCAAAGGCAGAGATGAAGTCTAATGCACATTGCTCAGTTGTTTTGCAGAAACCAGACCCTGACAGGACGGAGAGTGGTGTCCATGAGCAAGAAGCATCCTCCAGACAGGGTGGAATGCAGGCTGGTCATGTTAACCCTGTGACTTCACCTGGTTACCTCATCACCCACCAATCAGAGGACTGTGCAGGAGCTGATCACACACTCTTGACTCTCTCCCTCACACTGTCTTTGAAAATGCGTCCTTAAAAGCCATGGGGGAGTTCAAGTTTTTATAACAAGAGTTTCCCACACTCCTTGCTTGGTGCCTTGCAATAAACATGGTCCTTTCCTTCACCACACCTAGTGTCAGTAGATTGGCTTTGCCGCAACCAAGGAGAACAGACTCAAGTCTGGTCTGATAACAGTATCATCAATTGAAAAGTCTTTCCTTTTTTTCACTTCTTGGCAGTTCCTACCTTTGTCACGAATTAAGCATCCATATATGTTTTGTTTTTCTTTGTTGGCTTTTTACTCTTTTCCACTGATCTATTTGTCTATACTTAAACCATTACCCACTCTTAATTACTGTAGTCTTCTAATAAATTCATAGTATCACTTTGGACAAGTTCTATCTGGCGTTTTTGGTTTTAGTGTTTCTGTATAAAGTTTAGAATCATCTTTTCCAAATCCACAAAAAGATCCATGAAAAACCTATTAGGATTTTGTTTGTATTATGTCTATGGATCTGCTTGATAAAGATTAGTATTTTTACAATGACCAGATCTTCAAATAAATTTATGAATATATTATAGCCCTTTATTATTCTAGATCTTGTTTAATTTCTTTCAATGCTTATAGTTGTCTGTAGATTGTACACATCTTTTATTATTCTTAAGGGGTTTGTTATATTTATATTTTAAGGTGTCATTTCATTTTCTATTACAAATACATAAAAAGTAATGTATTTCCATATCATGAAATTATATCTGGCAAACTTCCTGAATTTTTTTTATTAATTCCAATTATTTATCCACACATGGTTTTGAATTTTTTATTTACATAGTAATGCCAGTGAATAATGACAGTTTTTATTTCTCTTTTTCTGACTTCCACTTTTATTTCTTTCTCTTTTATTTTTTCCCCCTTACCCTCTGGGCTAAAACCTCTACTACAATTTGAATAGAGATAAGACAGCAGGTATTCTGGTCTTACTACCAATTTCAAAGGAAAATCTTTCAAATTTTCACCATAAAATATGTTCACTGTAGGTAGATACACCTTATCAAAAGGTCCTATGTCTTAAACATGGAAACAACCTAAATGTCCATCAATAGATGACTGGATAAAGAAGTTGTGGTACATTTATACAATGGAATACTACTCAGCCATAAAAATGATAAAATGCCATTTGCAGCAACATGGATGGCCTGGAGAACGTCATTCTAAGTGAAGTAAGCCAGAAAGAGAAAGAAAAATACCATATGATATCATTCATATGTGGAATCTAAAAAAAAAAAAAAAAAGACAAATGAACTTATATGTAAAACAGAAACAGACTCACAGACATAGAATACAGACTTGGGGTTGCCAGGGGGGAGGGAGGTGGGAAGGGATAAAGTGGGAATTCAAGATTTGCAGATACTGACTGGTACATATAAAGTAGATAAACAAGTTTATACTGTATAGCACAGGGAACTATATTCAATATCTTGCAGTAGCTTATGGTGAAAAAGAATATGAAAATGAATATATGTATATCCATGTATGACGAGCTATACACCAGAAATTGACACAACATTGTAAACTGACTATACCTCAATTAAAAAATAAAAAAGGTCCCATGTCTTAAGAGTATTAAGAGTGTTCTATATAAACAGGTGTTGGGTTTTACAAACGTTATTTCTTCATCTGTTGAGAAGATCATATGATATTTCTCCTTTATTCTCTTAATTTGGCAATTTCAGTGATGGATTTTTTTCAATGTTAAACACAGCTTGCATTTTTGGAATAACTTTATATATATATATATATAATATATATATGTACTTACACATAACATACTATACACATACATATAACTTTCTCTCTCTACACATACACACACCCCACACATACATAACTCCTGGATTCATTTTATTTCTTTTCTTTATTTAGGATTTTTGTGTACACTTTCTTGTGTGAGATAGTCCTCTAATTTTCCTTCTTTTATATTCCTGTCAGGCTCTGATATGAAGATTATCTGGGTTACATAAAATGCATTGAGGAGTATTTCCTCATTTTCTGTTCTCTAAAAGAGATTGTGCAATACTTTAACTATTTGGTAAATTTCATTGTTTAAGCTTTATCAATATAGAGCTGTGGGCATTGTGTTTATATTTGTGGATTATACTATAGATTTAATTTCTTTAAGGCGTGATACTATTTAGATTTAAAATATCTTCTTTTACCAGTTTTGTTAGAATAAATTTTTAGAAATTTATGTATATAAATACATAATCAAAATTTTCAAATTTACTGCTATGGAGTTGTCCTGTATGTAATAACTTCTTTTGCTTTTTTTTAATGTTTGCAGGATCTTTAATGATATCTTCTTTTGCATTCCTGACATTAGTTAGGAATTTCTAGTTAGAAAAAGTTATTTAAGTTTCTCACTCCTCTCTCTCTGTGTCTGTGAACAATCACACCACTTTTGGATTTGTTAATACTCTTTACTGTATTTTCATTTTTATTCAATTAATTTTTACTTTTATCTTCATTATTTTCTTTTCCTACAGTATTTGATTTAATTTTTCATGCTCCTCCCCCACCCTTTAGCTCACTGCTTGTCAGCCTTCCTTCTTTTCTAACATATTATTTTTTAATCTTTTTTTTTTTTTTTTAGTTTTTTTGGGGGGGCATAATTAGGTTTATTTATTTACTTACTTTTTGGTTTTTTGGGGTTTTTTTGGAGGAGAAGGTACTGGGGATTGAATCCAGGACCTCCTGCATGCTAAGCATGTACTCTACCACTTTGAGCTATACCCTCCCCACCTAACTTATTATTTTAAAGTTATATACTTCCCTCTAAGCAGTGCATTAGCTATATCCTACCAGCCTTTTTAGGTATTACTTTATGATCATTTAGTTTAAAACATTATCTGGTTTCTATCATAATTCCTTCTTTGCCCAACCAATCATTTGGAAATGTATTTCTTATTTTCCAAACATGGGGATTTTAAAAATACATTTTGTTACTAATTTCCAGCATAATGGCCATGGCAATTAATAATAAATATGGTTTTACTTTTTTGACTTTGGACTTATGTCCTGGAGTTTAGCCAATGTTTTAAAATACTCTATGTTTTAGTCCTCACCCATTAGGTCTGAAAGCAGGAGATTTGACTGGTCTTTTCTTATTGTCCACCGTTTCTGTTTATTTTCTTTTGTGCTGTCTTATCTTCTCACGTTCTAAATTATCCTTTATTGTGAACAAGCATTTTGTTTGCAAAATTGTTTGTGGAAATAACATTTTGAGGATGAAAATGATACAATTTTCCCCTAAGGAAGGTTTATGTTTGCTGATGCCAGTCACCTGGGGCCACTAACAAAGGGAGGTCTCCTCAATCCAGGTCCCATGAATTGAGATAAATTTAAACTGAGCCATCTGAGAGCATCATGGCTACTTCTTGTTCATCCTTACAGGGGCTATTCAAAGCCAAGAGTTTTGCAGCTCCTCCCTCTGGGGCCCCTAGACACCACTTACCGTTCACCCAGTTCAGTAAGACTGTCACAGGTTCTGCTCAGCTTAGTGGTGTTTCATCCACTCCCCTAGCCCCTGCAGAATCTGCGAAGAACCTAGAGGAAAAGGAACCACAAATGCCATTTACGTTCTGGGGTTTCTGTCCTTCTCTGTTTCTAGTTCATTCATCTTGTGCTATCCCTGTTTCCCAACGCCTTTAAATAGTTTTTCATTGAAATACATTTGACATATAAGTTTAAAGTGTACACCTGTTGATTTGATACATTTATAGATTGCAATATAATTGCGACTGTAGTGTTAGCTAACACCTCTATCAGTCACATAATTATCATTTATTTGAGGGGCTGGAATATTTAAGATCTACTCTCTTAACAGGTTTGATGTTTATAATACAATATTGTTGTGTAAAATCACAAAACTGTGCATTAGATCTCCAGGACTTATTTATCTACTATTTTAAAGCTCATGTCCGTAAACTATCTCTCTCCTCTTCCCCTACACCCTGGCCCCTGGTAACCACCACTCTATTCTCTGTTTTCACGAGTTTAACTTTTTTAGATTCCGCATATAAGTGATCTTATACGGTATTTGCCTTTCTCTGTCTGACTCACCTCACTTAGTATAATGTCCTCAAGTCCATCCCTGCTGTCACAAATGGCAGGTTGTCCTTCTGTATCATGGCTAAATAATACTTCAGTGTGTGTGTGTGTGTGTGTGTGTAGTCTTCTTTATCCATCGACAGACACAGGTTGTTTCTATATCCTGGCTACTGTAAATAGCACTGCAATAAACATGAGCCTGCATATATCTCTTCAATATCCTGTTTTAATTTCCTTTGGATATGTATCCAGAAGAGGGGTGCTGAATCATGTGATGGTTCTGCTTTTATTTCTTGAGGAACCTCTATGCTGTTTTTTATGCTGGCTCTGCCAGTGTACATTTCCACCAACAGTACATGGGGGTTCCCTTTTCTCCACACCCATGCCGGCACCTGCTACCTGTTGTCTTCTTGATAATAGTCATTCTAACAGGTGTGAGGTGCTGTCTGCTGGTTTTGATTTGCCTTTCCCTGATGATTAGTGATGTCGATCACCTTTTCATGTACTTGTTGGCCATCTGTTTGTCTTCTTTGGGAAAAAAAAAGTTCTATTCAGCTCCTCTGCCCATTTTTCAATCAGGTTGTTTGAGGTTTTTATTGTTATTGAATTGTGTAAGTTCTTTATATATTTTGGATATTGACCCCTTCTTCAAGAAGGGGTTTGCAATTATTTTCTTCCATTCTGTAGGTTGCCTTTTCATTTCATTGAGTTTTTTCTTTTGCTATACAGTGGCTTTTAACTTTAATATTGGTTTTTGCTTTTGTTGCTTGTGCTTTTTGGTGTCATATCCAAAAAATAATTGCCAAGGCCAATATCAAGGAGTTTCTTCCCTATTTTTGCTAGGAATTTTACAATATCAGATTTTATGTTTAAGTCTAAACAGTTTTTAAATATTTTCCCCAAGAAGATTTGTTTCCTTTGACAGAGGAATAGTCTGAACTATGTAAGTTACCACACCAAAGGTAGATTTCAAATTGTCTTTAATTTTGTTTTAATTTTAGAACTGTAAAAGTTACATGCCTTTTATCATTACCTTATGAAATAAAATGACATTGATAAGGGAAGGCATATAGAATTCACAGTGACAGCCAATATAATTGTAATGTAGGGCTAAATTATTTGGTCTAGTCATTACTAAGATGCTAAATATAATTTATGGCTGGGACATCTATGTTGCCAAAGTTCTAGTTCTCTTTTTCTTTAAAAACCCAGCCTACCAAGTGAGTAAAGAATATTCTGCTGTACGGATTTTCTACTGTAATTACTGTTAAGAACTATAGTCATTAAGTATAATTAACATCAAGTGGAATTTTACACAACAGTAAATAGTAGCATAATTACAGATTTAGGCTGTCTGCTGCTACAAAATTAAGTTAAAAATTTCAAGCAAAGTCTGTATTGTACTTAATACATATTCATAAGCATGCAGTGTATTGCCCATAAACCCAGGCGAGATTGTAAGGTTCACATAGAAGATCTACTTTTACCTCCTCCAAGATATCAAACTCTTTCATATTCCATCCATCACATCCTGCTCTCCATATTGTGCCGCAGATGCCCTTAAACTTTAGAAAGATAAGGATACAGAAAGGTGACAGCTTGCTTCCCAAACAGCTTTATGTTTACGTGGTGGGACAAGGTCATTTTAATTTGTTCTTACATCCTTCCCACAAAACAACAAAAAGAACGAAAGACAGATAAAATAATCCATATCAATAAATTAACTCTTTCAATCCCAAAGCTCATACAATGCAGTTCACCTGCCAAGCACCACGGAACCCAGACCGGGAAGAGGAGAGCTAATACGAGTTGTGCCTGCTGAGGCGCTAGCTGGCGCAGAATTCCACCTCCACCGCCCACAAGTGAGCACCTCAGTCTAGAAAATGTGACCTATGGTTAGACTTAGAATGTCGAAATATAAAGGATAGATGGGCAGCAAGATAAAAAGTGGTGGTCCTGTAAAGATTTGATTTTTTAAAAAATATTCATACAACATCGTTAAATGTCAGGAGTCAAATCACGTGGTGACATTATTTATATTATTTACTCCCGAGATACAAGTAGAGCAAAAATCACCAGAAGAGAATCAGGAGGAAGACAGGACAACAGTTAGCCGATTGCCATACAATAAATAAGCTTGTACCCTTAAGGGACTTCACTCTGAGACACGCCGTCTTCCTAGGAAAACGGACGGGCCCCAGATAGAGGAGTAAAAGGGCAGACTTGGTGAAAGGCTCTTCAAGGCCACAGATGATAACTGCATATGGTCATAGATCTCTTTCTTCCTTATTTCTCCTCTCCTGCTCTCATTCAATTTTTCCAGTAAGCAATTTCATTTGAGGGTAAGTTAAAATCAGAAAGAAATCAATTTAAATATGCATAAACTCTGGGCGGGGCAGGGGGTGATGAGAAGAGGCAAATGAGGACCACAGACCAAATGGAAATTTATCCATCAAAATGTGAAATGTCAGGCAAAGAATTTCTATTTTCTCAAAGAAAGTACAGCTCTGAACTTTATTTAAAGAAAAAAGGGGGGCAATGAGCAGCTCAAATGTTCAAGAAGAGACTGTAGAAAGATGTGAATAAGGAGTGTAGGAGGTCAGAACAAAAAAGGAAGAGAAAAGAAGCACAAAAGAGACAAAAGCTAAATTAGTGTCTAAACTCGTGCACACAGACACACACACACACACACAAAAGTTGAAAACACACAGTAAGGAAAACAGTAAATAGGATTTTGCAACTGGCAGAAAACAAAATGAAAATGATTTGAAACTGAATATAGAGGTGATAATACCCATGGAACATAGGGAAAGAGATTCAGCAAATGCATCATTGGAATGTTTTCCTTAAAAAGAGAACTGAACAAGTAGAAAACGAATATTTAAACTAAAATAGAAGAAAACAACCTTGAAATGATGGCTTTAGTCTGAAGATCAACGAAGTATGTCATGTACTAGGAAAAAAAATCAATGCAACAGAGGGACGTAACCTCAGGAAGTTATTGAGCTACAAAGACACAGAAAGAATCATACAGATATCCACGTAGGAAAATAAAAATTCACATGGCCTCAGAATACATGTAGAAGCACTTTTGCCAGAAGATAGTATAATAATACAGTCAAATTTTAAAAGGAAGAAAGGATGACCCTGGTATTTTATACCTAGTCAAGTATTATTTATTAGCTAGTATGTTTAATCTACAAACCATACTTTGACATTTTAAAAGGAAGAAAGGGTGACCTAGAATGTGGTCCCCAGTCAAGCATTATTTATTAGTATGTTTAACCTACAAATCTTACTTGAACATCTCCAGTTCTAATATTGTTCTTTAATTACAAAAGAAAATCCCAGATCCTGGATTGTACAATTGCTCCTTGGACAACATGGGTTTGAACTACATGGGTCCAGTTATCTGTGGATTTTTTTTTAATAGTAAGTACTCTAGTACTACACAGTCCTCAGCTGATTAAATTCACAGATGTGGAATCATGTACACAAAGGAACCATGGATACAGGGGTTGACAATAAATAATTCTCAAATTTCCAACTGTGTGGAAGGTTGGCACCCCTAACCCCCACTCTTATTTAAGAGTCAATGGTATTTCCATTGTTATGAATCTTTAGTTTCCTCTAATCTGGAACAGCTCCACCATCCTTTTTTGCATTTCTTCACACTGATTTTTTTTTTAAGTCTCTAAATTGTTGTTGGTTTGAAAACTGACTCCCATTCATGGAGGGCAAGAGAGATAGAAAAAAGAGGCAGATTATTCCAGACTGGTAGGTGATAAGTTTAATGAGCAAAAGAATTTACGTGTGGGTGGCTGTACACCAGAATCTTAAAAAAAGTTTTTATAAAAGCCTTCGCTGGGTTCAGCCACATGTACTGTCTAGATGGTCTCAATGAGACCTTACTTTCTCAAGACTACGTCCTTGAAACAGCTCCTAGTGTGGGAATTAAGGGGGGGAGGCATAGTCCAAGGACAGCGGAGGGGGTGGAGAGCCTTTGATTGCCAGGCTCAGCTCTGGTGTCAACCAGCAGGCAGTCTCTCAGTGACCTCCTCCAGCAATTGGGTATGTGTGATGTCTCTTCATAATTATATTCAGGTCATGCAAATTTGACAAGAACACCATAGACAGCATCTTAACCAAGTGATCGAATGAGAAGCATCCGTCATGGGGCAAACTGACGTCATGTTTCTCCTCATATAATAAATGGAAAATAATAAACCCAAATTTGGAAGTCAATATGTCTGATATAAAATATAAATACATTCTTGGTTATACTTTTTTTAAAGAAGTGTACATAGTAAAAGTAAACTTCCTGACATACTGTCATCTCAACCCCCAAGTTCATTCTTTTCTTCAAAGGAAAGTGCTGTTAATGGCGTGGTGGATACTTACTGCACCTGTTTCTGTGAGTTGACATATGTACAAAATATATACAGACAGTCCCTGACTTACAAAGCATCACCTTATAATTTTTCAACTTTACAGTGATGGGAAGCAGCAATATTGAGCAGAAATCATACTTTGAATTTTGCAGTGTAATTTTTCCCCGGCATGTGGTCCAGCTCCCCGTCAGCCACACAATCACGATCACGAAGGGAAACAACCAATACAATTACAACCATTCTGTACCCATACAGTAGTCAATAAGCTACAGAAAATATTCGACACTTTATAATACGATAGGCTTTGGGTTAGGTTTCCTCACGTGGGTAGCTGCCCCGAGTTTCCTTGGCAAGCTCGTTATATGGGTGTAAAAATGAATGGGCAGAATGTTCCTTGGCAGGGAGGGGTTCAGGGTCATCTTCCCTGATCTTTATCCCAGCTCCACCTTCCCGGGTGTGGAGAAGCGATTTTTTGTCCTTATTCAATCTTGACTGGGAAGTTGGACGAGGTCATAATGAACAAAAGATTACATTCGGATGGTGGGGATTCCTGTCTTGTCTCACTCTTCTGTCTCCAGGACATTTGTCAACCCAGAAGGTATTTTTTGTTATCAGTCCAGAGGATCCTGTTTTCCTTGGTCTGCCCAAGGACGCCTGTTGCTCGCAAGATGTATGGTTTTCTGCCATTTGGCCCGTGTGCCCCTTTCTCTGCTCATACCTAGCGACCCGCCTGCTCCGCTAGGGCCTACCCCATTCTGTTGCTAAGGATGGACATATACACCTCATTTTACCTTTCTGTCTCTGAACCTCTCTTGTGTGGGGTTCCCATACATATGAAATTAAGTTTGATTCTCTTTTATTAATCTATTTTATGTCATTTTATTTATTTGACCAGGCAAAAGACCCAGAAAGAAGGGATGGTGGAAGAGAAACTTTCCTCTTCCTGGCAGTTTCAAAGGAGAATAAGACCATTAATTGAGTATCCATCACTCTGATGAAACTTTAGATTGAAATTCACTCTCACATATACCCTATTTCTTTTGGCTTTAGAACAATGTGCATGAATAGAGGCTAAGGACTTCCTCATCAGAGCGAACATGATTGCTGAAAACAGTTCAAAAGCAGTAATGTTCAGAAGGACTTTTTAAATGCAAAGATTTCTTCTTTTACAATAGAAAAAAAACCTGATCTCTTAAATATTGTAGATATTCTCATGCTAATATTTTACTGTAAAATATTAATTATTGCAATTAGCCAAACATGAATAATCTAAATGTTCTCAATTTTAGTTTAACAACATTTAAAAAATGAAAGAATTTGGTACAATATACATGTCTGGGAAATAGCATTTAATAGCCTAAACAAGACAAGGAGCAGGCACTGACTTAATTAGAAGCACATATAAATGCTCCCAAGAGCTCAAAGATCCTGCTTTCCTTATTATAGAACTGCTACCTCAGGAAAATACATAAATAAAACAATTCATAAATTAAAATAAAACATTTCAGTCCTATAGTTTAAAATTTTCCTTGATACATATTTGCTGATGTTTACTCTTTGATAATGATCCTTCTCTATAATTTTACCATATCTATTCTTTCCACATAATTTAGGCCATTTCTTCTGATCATTAGTATTTCAATAAAGTACATATAGAGATTCCCATTTCAACATTAATGTATATGATCTGAATAAAGGTCACCTTGGTATGATTGGCAGGTGAGAAGTTATCACCTCCTGATTTCCATTACAAGGCTCCTAGCAAGGAGATCTGCTCCTCAATACTAGATTCTCAATGAATGAATCAATAAATGATGCTAATTTGAATATAAATTCCATAGAAGAAACTTTTTTCTCTTTCAAAAATAACCATTTGTTTAATTTTGAACATTTTCTGATTTTAAGTTTTTCTGTATTTCCTGATTCTAGCTTCTAAACTTTTTCATTTAACAAAAATTCAGAAATATCTTTATGACATTTGACCCCAGACTGGTGGACTAGTGCCAAAATAAAACAAAATAAACAATCACTAAATCTAGAAGCAAGATCAACAAATGCTACTCTCTAACTCAGAGAGTACAAATTAGCAGTTAATGGCTTAGGGATTTTTTTTCACTAAAATAAAAAGAACAACAACAAAAAAGTTAGTTACTGGTGTCTAAAAATTAAGATATTTCACATGAAATTCTGAGTTTGCAATTTCCCTTTGAAAGTAGGGCATTTAGCTGTCAACAGTCACATTCCTACATGGCAGTCATCAAGGACGCTAACCTAAGGTTGCCTCCTTCAGCTGCAGTGTGCACACCTCAGGTCGCCGCAGTCTCCACCACTCCCTATCGTGCTACCATGGCCTCTTCCTTCTTTCTCCCTTCCCTCTTACTCCCTTCCTTCCTTCCTTCTTTTCTTCCCTTTCCCCTTCTTCTTTCTCTCTCTCTCTTCTCCTCTCTCTCTTTCTTTCCTTGTCTGGCCTCTCCAAGCATTTGGATTTGAAACCCCAAACTCAAGATGAACAAAATTACTGCACAGTTTGAGAAGAGTACCTGAAGATATCAGTCTACTTTGTGACCTAAAGGTCACTTTATGAAGCAATCTTCACTTCCTGAAGATTTCTCCTGATGTATCATCATAAATCTCTCCTCTGAAAAGTAAGGCAAACTTTAATCTTGGAAGCTGTAATCATCATCAGGATTTTTAGAAACTGAGTCAGTAAATATTTATTCAAGTTCCTTCCGAGATGGATGGGTGTTGGGAAGCACAGTGACTTACCTGATGGTCTCCTCAGTGTTTGGGCTGCATGGAGAAGAACTGTGATCCAAATGCATAGAGCAGAAAAAAGATTAGCTGGAGAAATACTTTGATAAGGCTGCCATGCCAGAACCAAGGCAAGCAACTGCACCCGGGGTTATTGAACCAAATGTGCATATTGGGAGAAGCAATACACACTCCGTGCAGACCAGGAAACCAGGCCACTAATCTGAAAAATTTACAAGTGTTCCCCCACCCTACTTTCTTGCATGTTTAGGTAAGCTTAGAGCAGTTAACGGTGTTGAAACTGAGCAGATGGCAGTTAAAATTATAAGTGTATCTTATTTTCATGTGCATGTGTACATGTATATATTCCAAGTTGAATGATTTAATTTTATTTTTATTAATAATAAAATAGTAGCATTATTTTTATGACAATTGCTAGCAGAAATTCTGTCTAAGGTCTGTATGAAAGATCAGGGTTGGAGAAAGAGATGTCCATATTCTTAATAATTGAACCCAGTTTTAGGTTGGTTTTGGAAAAACTGGATTTCTCTTAGTATGTTAAAATATTACAATTAAATTTGCTGATTTCAGCCCATATCATCAGAGGAAGAGTGTTTCCTATATGCAAGAAAAAAAATTTTATAGGGGGGAGGGAAGGTTTTTCTCTCCCAACAGTGTTAATATTGCTTCTCCACAGCTTTCTGTTCACAGCTAGACTCCCTTTACTTGGAGACCTTTTAAAGTGGCAGAATTGAACTTGACCTGAAGGTACATCTATAAATTTTCATTATGTAGTCTGCTCTCTCTCCCTTCTTTCTGAAGTCTTCAAAATGGGTGCTGCAGCCATCCACAACCTTTATCATTTCTGATGTAACTTGAACTTTGGGCAGCAGGTCAATTGAGTGGTTCCTGCTTGCCAGTGACTGAAGAAGCCGTGAGGGCTGATAAAAGGTGACACTATTTTTCTTTGGGGTAATGAGGCATTTAGGTGGAATCTCAAAAATGACACAAATGAACTTATTTACAAAACAGAAACAGAATCACAGACATAGACAACAGACTTATGGTTACCGGGTGCGGGGTGGGGTGGGGGGAGGGAGGTGTGGGAAGGGATAAATTGGGAGTTAGGGATTTGTAGATATTTTATATTACATAAAATAGATAAACAACAAAGTCTTACTGTATAGCACAGGGAACTATATTCAATACCTTGTAATAGCCTATTATGAAAAAGAATATGAAAAGGAATATAAATGTGTATATAACTGAATCACTATGCTGTACACCAAAAATTTAACACAACATTGTAAACCAACTATACTTCAATTAAAAAAAAATTCAGAGTAAGAGGGAAACCTGACCTAAGAGTGACTGCATTCGAAAGAAACATGTGAACAATCAAACCAGGTTACACCGCAAGATGACATTTGACTATAACTGAATTCCATCCAATTACTTGCATCCATACAAGAAAGCTGTGTGGCTGCTAATACTTGGGGCAAAAAAAAAAAAAAAAAAAAAAAAAAAAAAAGCAAATTAATTTAGACAGTATGAGAGGGGGGAAATTCACAATTGGAACAGGAAGAGTAGAGAGGAAAGGAAACTTAGACACCAAAACTAGATTCACCCAGTGACCACTCCCCAGAGGAGAATCCTGCCTTTAGGGGAGAAGTACATCTAGGCAAAAACTGGACACAAAAGCTAGGACAAATTCTCCTCAGGGGCGTGGAGAAAGGAGTCCCTTGTGTCCTTATTTAGAAGCCAGAGGTGCTGAAGAAATCCCAATTTTCCCCTTTTGGGGGGTCTGAAGTTGTTTGCCCCTCCTAAGTTGAAATTTAATTCTTCCCACAGGACTGTCAATAAGCAGGGACTCCATTTGGTTTGAAAGACACAAAATGCATTGCTTTCTGAGATCATGTCCATGGGATACCCTTCATTGCATATTATATTCTCTCTGCCTCTTTGCTTTGCATGGCTGGCTCTTTCCCAGCCTTCACAGTTTATACAGCATAAGGTTGAGATTTAATATCTCACCTCCATCAAAGGCACAGTCCTTGATCTGCCGCAACCCAAAGTTTTAAAGTAAGTTGTCTCCTGGGATGCAGAATGTCGTATCTTGTTTAGCTTCTATAAGCAAGTATCGCAAATCATAATTTCTTTTTGCTTCTTTGCTTCCATCTCTGTTGATTACCCACCTCACCTCACTCCCACCTCACTACATGGTTTGTGCTGGGAAATCGCAGGAGATGTTGGTCTAATTCACAGCTGTATCCCCTGGGTACCTTGCAAGGTGCCTGTCATAATCATTGCTCCATAAATCTTTTTGAATAAATGTTTATAAGTGGGTCAATGAAAAATTTTTCCAAGGTTAAATTCGTTAGATGAAACCTGGGAAAAAGCAAGTGAAATGAATGTATTTACGGAACAATTCGTATTGCCAATTATGACTCTCCAAGGGAAGTTCACACTTTTCAGACTTCTTTCACTACCTTTTCATGGTCCACCTGTTACCATCTACTCAATATGTGTTCCATGTTCCTCGTCACTGATTGGAACAGCTCCTTTGGCAAAAATGCCTTTAAAGTAAAAACAGGCAATCCATTTGGCTACTGCAGCCCAGACAGACATACCTTCATGAGCACCCAAGCATTTTATGACTTTGTTCACCATGCAATTTTCTAACATAATTTATATGAAGCTTTCACTTCCCAGAATTGAAAGCCCCATGCCACCAATAATGTTGCTTTCCAGGTTAAAGATCTCTCTGTGATAAATTAATAAAATGGCATTTTTTTTTTTACAAATTCATCTCTTGTGAATTTGACCATCATGAAACTGATAAAATCATGACAAATCAGTTATCTGATGCTGGAGAATGGAGGAACTCAGTCAAAATACAATCTGACTAAACAGCCTCCTAGCTTATTATGACTTATAATTAGGCACAAATGTTTAAGTAGCTGCATGAAAGCCTCATAGAACTCAAAAACGTACTACAGGGCATTGCTGTTCACACCCCTACAGGTCTCCGCTGAGCATGGCCCTTTGCATGAAAACACGGATCAGTGGCAAATCCACTCACACGCGCATTCCTGTGTTTACCAAATGTTTATCAAGTGCTTCCTCTGTGCAGAATCTGTTTTGGCAGCTGGAGATACACTGATGAGTAAGAAAGTGCCTGCTCTCAAGTTGCTCAGAGACCTAAGACAGACCAAAACAGGAAATAAAATTAAATTCAGATCAAAATGTCCCCCCACCCCCATAATAAGTGTTATGATAAAATGTGGGTATGGTACTGAGGAGCACGTAGAAAGGCACCTCTTGAAGGCAGGGAGAATAACATCTTGGAAGTACTAGCCCTTGCTGAGCCGCGAATGGTCTGGATGGGGATCACGCCATCATTCGGTGTTGCAGGATGCGTATTAACTGCCTGCCGAGTATGGACTTCCTCCTAAGTAATGGAACAAGTATAATCGCCAGCAAGAAAGCCCAGCTTTAAACTAACCTCTCTCAAGGGTTCACTGAAGCTCACTGGAAGCAATGAAGTTTGAGAGGGTAAGCAGCCATGGGATCAGTGCCCTGACTACTTTTCAAGTGTTCTGTGAGCTTTCTATGTATTAAAACTGCATCTAGTAAAACAGTCTACCTGGATTATGTTAGCACAGTTACTAGTGGAAAACTGTGTGTAGAGTTACCATGTAATGTCATTGGAAAATTCTAATTCTCAGAGAGGAAACGTGTTTTGACTTGGTGTCTTTTATGTAAGAAACCATCAAAAATTTAGCACCAAGAAAAAAAGGTTTTCCAGGCAAACTCATATTTGAATTATTAATTTATAAAAATTGTGATTCTCCCATGTTTCTTCCCTTTTGTGGTAAGAGAACAGATAAATGGAAGGCTTCGCTGCTACAGTGCCTGTCTCCCCATAGGTCTCAGAACAAATATTTTTCTTCTTCTAAATTAATTCTGATCATACTTGTCATTTGGTTAATCCATTTTTATGTATTCAAGCACCACAAGCCATTAAAAAACTTTTTGAAGTAAAAACTATTCTAAATTATTAATCAATCAATAAATGGACAGACAGATGAATGAATGGATAGGCAGATGGTTTCACAGATAAGCAGATTCTCAAATATACTCAGTGTTAGTGCTGTATTATGGTTTCTTACTTGCCTTTTAATCAACAAAAATATTAATTATTACAAAAA
This sequence comes from Camelus ferus, assembly GCF_009834535.1. Classification (NCBI taxonomy): domain Eukaryota; kingdom Metazoa; phylum Chordata; class Mammalia; order Artiodactyla; family Camelidae; genus Camelus; species Camelus ferus. The sequence continues at coordinate 644,596 of NC_045729.1, forward strand.
TAATTAATAAAGTATATCTATACCCAAGAATGTTAGTTTTTAATAATTCATTGAAATCACCAGGATATATATATTTACATATTTTAATCACAGCATGAGTTAAATTTTTTATTGTACTTAGAACAGTACCTGGCATAGAGAAAATGCTACTACATATGTGCTTACTACATAAATTGTCCTAAAAATATTACAAATAATTATTAAAACTTAAGAATTACCAAGAAGGTTAATTATAGTAGTGAATGACATCTGATAACTAGACATCGTGGTGATCATTTTGTAGGATATAAAAATATCGAATCACCTATGTTGTACACCTGAAATTGACATAATATTGTGTCAATTGAATTTTAACTTTTAAAAGAGAGAGAGGGAACTAAAGTGTTAGAAAGAAATCCAGTAGTTTAATTTTTGTCTTATATATGTACTGTATCTTGCAAAAAATCTACAGAAGTACATAGTACCAACTTAAATGTATAAAATATTGGATAAGCTTCCAAGTAAAGAAATATTGTGCCTTATCTTTTAAGTTTAAGAATTTGGAATATTCAACAATGCTGGTATTCCAATTCCAAGGATATGCACCTATTCCTTTTTGTTTTCTTGAAATTGTCTCCTATTTAAATTGTTTGTTTACCTGCTACCTTTGAAGGATATTATAATTTCCTATGCTTTCAACTATCTATGCCTATTGCTTCTAAATCTATATCCAAAACCTGCTGGAATTCTCCACTTTGAAATATATAAAATTAAAATTATCATCCTATCCTTTCAAAATCGATTCCTCCTCCTGACTCCTCATTTCTTTGAATAACTTCACCTTTCTCTTAATTATAAAGAAAATCTTACGTTTATTTTTGGCTTTTCCTTTCCCTGTGCCCCCCAGACCAAGCATGGCCAACCCCACAAAGAGCCCCTATAGGGAAGCAAACTTTGCCACCCAAATGTCTCTTTGGCATGAGTATGATTTTGAGCTGAAAATAAGCAAGACCAAAAAGACTCAGGAAGAAACTGACCTTCCTTCTAGCTGCCCAAAAGGATTTAGATAACGTGCCCGTTCCCAGAATACACCTATCTGCAAAGAATACGGGTTCGGTGTGGTGAGGGGAACTCAGGAGGGCCTAGAGATCAGAGCTCCAATTTGCATCCCCTTGTCTCTGCGTGGCCCTACAAACAGCTACTTACCAAAAACCTTCGCTTTTCCATCTCCATGTAAATTGCCTTCCTCCCCTTTGAGGTCCCAAAGCACCATCCCCCACAACCTCTTTTGTCCGCAGCTGAAGATGATGCTCAAGGTGAGGGCTTCGGCTACTCTGACAAGTTCCTCAGTTCTCCTGGATCTCTCCCACGTGTATGTTACTAAGTTTTTCTTGATTTTTCTCCTGTTAAACTGTCTCATGTTGATTTAATTCTTAGACCAACTGGAAGAACCTGGAAGGGTAGAAGACAATTTTTTCCTCCCCAGCACCCCACTGCCCACTGTCTCCTGAATGCATTTCCATTATTCTGATTCAGATCTTCATCCGTTCCTACCTACACAACTTCTAGCTGGCCCTCCGATTTAGGAGTCTCTCCTACCCCAGGCTGCTGACACAGTGCTGCCAAATGTTCTTAATACAGCTATTTGTCCGTGCTACTCCTCTGTTCAAATCTCTTCACTTGTCCTAGCATACTGAGTCTTAACCTGCAAGCCTGGCTTTCTAAATCCCCCACAATGTGGACCCAAACTATCCTTCTAGATCTGTCTTCTACAGTTACCCTCAGTTAATTAAATGTCCCAACCCAATTAATTCTGTCCTTCCCAGGACCCCCCATACTTCTTTGTCTTATTATTTTCTCGTTTCCTAGGCGCTGGAAGACATCGCCCACACAACCCATACCTGTTAGTGGATGAAAGGCCCCCCTTCATGATACAGGGGAAAGAATGCGGGGCACTCTGGGGCGTGCCCCGCCACGTGTGGCTCCTTGGCTCCATGCAATTCAAGAGTGAGCCGCAGTTGAGTAAAGGTAGATTTATTCAGAGAGAGATGCATACTCTATGGGCAGCGTGCAGGTTGTTTTAGGAGGCAAGAGAAAGGCCAAGAGGTGCAGGGGTTGGGTGCTCAGTTTAAAGTTAAAGTAGATCCACACTCCAGAGACAGAGTGAGGGACCAAGAGGCCGCGAGGCATGACGTTGCTAGTTGTTACGGGCTGAGTAACGTCATATGCTAACAAGTAGAGGATTGCTCCACCTACTTTGGAGAAGGGGGTGAGATGCTCAGGAAATGGGCCAAACACCCACCCTTTGCCATTTTATGGTCAGCCTTAAAACTGTCCAGGCACCTCTGGGAGTACCATTTGTCATGCTGTTGCGTTTCAATGCGTGTATATCGAAGCTCAAGGTTTACTGGGAGTTGACTTTTCCACCATCTCAGTGCTAACTGCTGTGTCATTCTTTTAATGACTGTGCCCTGCCCCCTTCCCTCCTGTCTCACTTAGAATGGGGATCCCACAAAAGGTGGGTTCTTGCCTGCTGGCTGAAAAGAATTCACAGTTGAGGCAGAGGGACAGAGTGAAAGCTGCTTTATTTCTCAAAAGAGAAGGAAGGAAAGCCTTGGAGCAGGGAGAAGGAAAGAAAGGTGCTCAGGCAAGAAAAAGACACTTGAGTGGAGTGCCATGAGCCAAGATGGCTGGTAGAGACAGCTCCAGCCTGAGTTGGGCCACGTAGACTTTTATGGGAGGCTTCTGATATTATGTCCTCATTCAGGATGTGCTGGAGCCAATCACCTTGTCTTCTGTCTTAGTGTTGGCTTTTCTGGTTGTTGTCCGGCAATCATCAACTGTCACGGTGCTGGTGAGTGTGTCATTTAGCGTGCTAGTACAATGAGCCCATCATGAGGCTCAAGGTCCACTGGAAGTCAAATCTCCTGCCATCTTGGACTTTATCAGTTGTAACCGGTTCTTATGTCTTCTCCAGAGACTTAGATAAGAGTAATTGGTTTCTATTCAAGCGAGGGGCAGAGGTATGATACTGGAGGCAACAGCCTTCATAACAAAAAGGAAAGTTGCTTTGCATCTCAATCAGAATGCAGGCAATCTGGGGGACCCCATGTCCCCACAGCAAACCATCTCCAAAGATTCTGCTCAGCCGTAAACAAGAGGCGAGGGTTGGGAGGACTCCGTCCTGCAGAAGAACTTAAAGATATTGTTATATATATTTCTTGAGAAGGAACTAGGACCCTGTTTCAAGGTTGCACTAATTGTTTCTTGACTGTTCCTCCCTCACTTCTGCACCCCGTCCCTTCCCAGATTAGCAAGTGTTTGAATCTGCCCTTTGGAAATCAGAGGAGGTCAAGGAAACTCCATGAAACCTGTTTGCTACAAAAGAGAAATGGGAGACAGGAAGGATTTGTATAGTGAGGGCCCATGGGGTCCTGCGCCCTTTCATAGCTGAAAGTCCCACATTTTTTCTGATCCCTCTTTTTAAAGTGATCTTTTCCTGTCTTGAACATCGACCTATATTTTGAGACTGATTTGTATTACTGAGTTCCATCTCGGTTTCATAGCTTTCTAGTTAATTTGAAGTTCCCTGAAGAAGGAATCATGTCCTGTTTTTCTTAGTGTCACCTTCAACCCACCAGCCTAGAAGCAATGAAAAATGGGAACAGAAGAAGAAGACTCCAGAGATGGTATCACTGCAAACGTCCCACACTGAATTAGAAGGAAGTAGGAAGAGTCTGGCCATGTTTTAGACAAAAGAAAAATCCAATTTAGGATGGACTTCTTAAATTTGTGAGGAGTTGAAATATCACAAAGGAAGTGAGTAGGTAAATAATGGTAAAATGTTTGTGTGTGTCCATTATTTAATCACCCATACTTATTAAATGCTTACTGACATTCTCTAATTATTTTAAATGCAGAAAGAAGTTCCAAAAAGGATAAAATACTTCACCAAATGTGCTATTCAGAAACTCATTCTAAGTGACTGCACTATGGAGAAGTTCCCCTCAAGAATAAAAGATGAGCAAAACCATCCTTCCGTGTTTACAGAGATGCCTTTTAACACAGACTCTTCCTGCAGTTGAAAAGGTAGTAACTCAGCAGCACTGAGCAACTGAATTCAAGTCATCTTTGAATGTTTTCCTATTTTCAGGAGTTTCTCTGTTTGTCTTAGGCACATAAAAAATGCAAACTAGCTGTTAGCGGTAGAAGGGAGTCTGCAGACTTGCAAATAAGAAATAGGCAGTTAGATAATAAGAAAGCAAAATGCAAGTAAAATAGCAAATGAAGTTACAAATAATTTAAATGTCAGCTATAAAAAGAATCATGTTTGAGATCATAACAGATGCAAGTGATTTTAATAATCTAAAAAGCAGTACCAGAAGTGGTTGGAAAGAAAACCAAAATAACAAATGGTACCTGAATAAAATATTTAATTACTGTGGCTGTTTAAAGTTGTAATAAAATCTCTTTAGTTAATCAGAATGTGCTCAGGACACAGAATTGCATTCTTCTTCTGAAAAATAAATATAAATCTCAGGGGGAGGGTGTAGCTCAGTGGTACAGTGCATGCTTAGCGTGCACAAGGTCCTAGGTTCAATCCCCAGTATCTCCATCAAAATAAATAAATAAATAAACCTAACCATCACCCCACCTCCACACACACACACAAAGACAAAAGGAAAAACAACATACATCTCAAATCTTCTGGATATATTTTTTTCTTATAAATATAGCATAACAATCTCTGAATCTCTTTATGTTTTTTCCCTCAAATCAAGCAAACATTTGAATAACTAAAATAAAATTATATGAACCTATACATAAGCTGACTCTCCTTCAAAAGCACAAATTTTTAAAAGGCAACAATTTAGGATCAACCTATTCCAATAGCATGAACAAGACATTCTGTATCTTTTATCCACATACCAGGCATACAGTTAGATTGAAATGAATTATTATGAGAAAATAAATGAGGGCTAAGCATGATATGAGTTCTCCTTATTCCCTCAAAATACTGCTATAACTAGCCACATTTAAGCACTCGCAGTCCTGTAACATCCCCAGATGCTCCTATATAACTATACCGCTGCTCCTGCTGATTTGTCTTTCTCGTATGGTATTTCCAGTTTGCCCACGACAGGCTCTTACTCATCCATTAGGACCAAATTCTAACATCATTTCCTCTCCAAAGCCTTCCTTATCCATTTCCAACCCTCCTAGACATTTTACATGTAACTCATTGCTAATCATCATGTTATATTCTAATTATTTACATCTCTTTGAGACCTAGACTGTGTCTTATTTGTGTTGTGAATTTCCACAAGTAACACCATGTCAGGACTCTCCTGCCGCTGCTGAGTGAATGTTGATCACATGTCTGTCTAATTGAGTTTCTCGGTGTTATAGAAGCATTGTATCATCCATCACAGTATACCCAAAACTAACCTGGTGCCCACGGAAAGATGACCCTAAATAAAACATTTCAGTGAATTCCCTGGCAATCAAGAAAGGACAGAGTTTAAAGATCTAGGTACTAGGGCTTAACCTAAAGTTTTACAATAGTAGGTTAATACAGATTCACATACCTACACAGAAAGAAAATACAGCATATACAAAAGATTAATCAATATAAACTCTTTTTTGCAAATCATTTTGTTATTGTTATTTCCTGGAAAAACTCAGAAACATGTGCTTCTTTATAGAAGACTCTTTCAATAAAAAGATAAAATTTAGTCAATAAATTTTTGACCACCACAGATCATGTTTTCATAATATAAGGGATAAAAGAAGAGTTGTTATTTTGAAACTTATTCTGATTGTACTCAATGTAATATTATAGGAAAGCCAGTACAATATAGTGTCAGCATTGGATTCATAGCCAATTCAAACATACCTGTGCCCGCAGTCCTGAGCAGTTTAGGTAACTTCTCTGAACCTCCATTTCTTTAGCTGTAAAGTGGGAAGTGCTCCCCTCATGGCATCACTGTAGAGATTAAATTAGTTACCAGCTTTTGTAAACCACTGTATTCTGGAACATAATAAGAGCTCAATAAAATACAAGTGATTACAATGTTGATATACCAGACGGTCTTTAATAAGAAGAGTGAAATTCTATTCATTCCAGTGAAGGAAGATAAAATGTCCCCTGTCCTCACATGACCTGGCTAACCAAAGAAGCTCTGAATTGCTACAATCTTCACAAAACAAGCATCTCTGTGGGTCTCAAATTTCTTTATTAGGCAGAGCACATGGAAGTCTTGGGACTCTTCATGGAATATGATGCCTTTTGTGAAGAAAATTAAATATAAATACATTTAATTCTACCACAGATATAAAATTTTGCTACCAGAAAATATTGTTACATTATAGCACACATCTTACCACGAATATTTATTCTCAGAACAAAATACATGGCTACTAGTTATTAGTGATTTTTCTTTAGATGTTTATTTGGTATACTGCCATTAATACTCAGCATTAGGATTAATAGTCCCTCTAACTAAAGAAAACCTGTATTAACATTTCAGAGTTATTTTTCTCTTTATTTTTTCTGTGCACAATTTTTAGTTAATTCACTTATTTTTCAGAGGTTAATTTTTCTGTAAAAACAAATTTGTAACCTGTTTTCTACCTTCTCCTTATAATAGAGACATTTGTTCACATTAACATACACTCTTCCACTATTAATATAAATATATCTTAAATGGCTGCGTAATATTGTGACAAGCATATACATCATATGACTCAAATATTTTTCTATCATTGGACATTCAAGTTGTTTTATTTTTATTACAAATAATGCTACCATGAATATTTTCATGCACACTTGTTTTCCTGCTTTATCCTTATTTCTTTCGATTTAAGTCCCAGAATATAATTTAAGGTACTGAAAATTTTTAAGGTGGAAGAAAATTTCAAATTAAGAGAATTCAATACATTAGGCTAGGGTATGATTCCTATGAACAGGGAATAAATTAACTAGCAGCAAAACAGCTCGCTCTACCGTGAGGACTACTGGTGTCCATGGCACATGCATGTCATTAAGGCTTTAAAAATCTATGTTCAGAAAAAGGGAAAAAACTTGCTGGTTAGGAAGAATGATCTAAGAGGTCACAGTAGGAAAGTAATATTGTTCATTTTTCATCTTCTAGCATTAAGAATAATTAATAAGAACAGAGTTTATTCAGTGCCTCCTATTGAGCACCAGAAATTAATTATAAATTATTTACATGTACTACCTCACATGATCGTCATTAGAATTCTCTGTGCTGGTAGAGGGGAGGGTATGCTCAGTGGTAGAGTGGGGGCTTAGCATGCACAAGGTCCTGGGTTCAATCGCCATTAGCTCCATTAAATAAATAAACAAATCTAATTACCTACCCCCCACCAAAATAAAAAAAAAATTTTTAATTAAATATTTTTTTAGAAACAGAATTCTTGGTGCCACGTACAATTATCATTCCCATTTTTCTGATATTTTTCATGAATAAACAAAGCCACAGAGAGGTTAAGTAGCTTGGCAAACATCACACAGCTTATTGTTGGTGGATCCACGCTTCAAACCAAGGTAGACAGACAAAGAGCGTGTGCTGTTAACACTCCAATCTCCTACTTCCACAGAGCATGAAATAAACCTCAAATGAAGGAAGTGAAGTTCAGAGAAGATGATGAAAAACATCAGTTTAATAAATTCAAATCTATAGTACTAATTTTTTTCAACAATCATATCAGCAGTGTTAGTAAATATCTATTAAAAACGTGTATCAAATTTGAAGATGACAATTGGAAGGAATATGTCAGAATTAGAACTGAAATAAATTTAAGGATGAATAAAAAGGCTTGGTTAATTTCTGAATTCTTGTTCCAATGATCCATTATTTAGAAACATTATAATATACAACTTTCTCCACGAAGTTTAGTTGACCTGCAGTTCAATAAAGAGTCACATGGCTATTAAAAATGGGATCATGGACAGCATTCTTCATTAACTCAACACTGATGATTGATCAGCTACTATGTGCCAGAGAATCAAGATTAAGGGAGGTAACAGTCCCACTGTCTGTTGGCCAGATGACATCTAGAAAATCAAATCTGGCTCTGAGTCTGCCTTTCAAAGAGGAGCATCCAAAAAAGTGAGATCAGGACAATTAAGGATTGGAGATGAGAGGCAAACAAACACAAACCCTGCCCTCAGCTATTCGAAGGGCAGTCACTGGGGAAAATAACAGTTTCTACTGCATTGTTTCAAGTACATAACACATTCCAGTAGCTAAAACTTCCAAAGAAAGGGACCATCTCAGGAAGAAAGCAATCTTTCATTAGTGGACAAGTTTAAATGTAAAATTGAGGGCCATCTATCATAAGTGGTAATAAAATTTTCTAACACTGAGGACAAAATTAAACTAGACTGCCCATACAATTTCTGCCAACTATAATATTGCGATGCTTTTAAAATCTAAAAACAAAAATTGTAAATGGATTTCTGTAACTGTGATATCTAATTTCATTGAACATTTACAAAAGTTGGTTACTTCCACCGAAGGGTATCTTAATGACAATGCTCGTGGGCCATTCTGCTGTAAAAAAAAAAACCTCTTTTAGCTACAGAAGAAAACGGTACATGCAGCCAAATCTTCCACTGATCCGATTCTGTTCAAAAACCCATTAAAGTAAATCTGTCACATTGGGAATATTTTTAAAGTGTCAGTTTGTAAAAACTGGCCGAAAATTTGGCAAAATGAAGGGGAAAATCCTGAACTTTAAAATATCCATTCCTTCAGGAGGGGAAAATGGGGATCAGATGAGTTTATCAACAACTTCATAATTGCCTAATGGAATTTTCATTGACATATGAATCAATGATATTTTAGAAAATGGACATTAAGTATAATTTATCGATGCCACAGTTCATGCTAAGATAACATTTCCATTGTGAAATTTGCTTTTAATCTAGCAAGTTTTATCTTCTGAGGAAAATTACCCTGAATGAATAATTTAAATGTTCCTATCTACAAGTGAATTTTAATACAGAAATAGCTCTTGAAAACAACCAGAATTACTCTTATAAGGTAAAGGGCTTTGAAAGTCAAAGAAATTCTGCTTAGTAGATTCTTCCTTGCTGAGAACGATACAATTAATTTTTACAAACCTGACTAATGAATAATATATATTGGTACAATTATATGAAAAGCAGGAACATGGATAACTATGAGAAAAGAAAAAACAATGTCCCAGTAACAAGACTGGGGTGGAAATGACACAGTAGGCTTTTAGGAAGATTCCAACCAGAAGGCATTAGGGGAATGAGGAATGGAGGCAATTCAGAAGGAAAGGGGCATAAATGAAGCTCAAGACAGGAAAAGGCAGGAGATGATTCAGTCTGGTTATATCCAGGGGAGAAAGATGACTGGATAAAGAAGTTGTGGTATATTTATACGATGGAATACTAGTCAGCCATAAAAAATAATAAAATAATGCCATTTGCAGCAACATGGATGGACCTGGAGAATGTCAGTCTAAGTGAAGTAAGCCAGAAAGAGAAAGAAAAATACCATATGAGATCACTCATGTGTGGAATCTTAAAAAAAAAAAAAAAAAAAGACAAATGAACTTATTAACAAAGCAGAAACAGACTCACAGTCCTTGAAAACAATCATGGTTACCAGAGAGGGAAGGGGGTGGGAAGGAATAAATTGGGAGTTTGAGATTTTCAGAAACTAACTACTACATACAAACTAGATAAACAACAAGTTTCTTCTGTATAACACAGGGAACACAGTTGTAGTAATGTATAATGAAAAATAATATGAACACAAATATATGTATCTATATGTATGACTGAAACATTATGCTGTACACCAGAAATAATGACACAACATTATAAACTGATTATAGTTCAATTTAAAAAAAAAGAAGTTGTGGTACACACACACACACACACACACACACACACACACACACACGCAGTGGAATACTACTCAGTCAGAAAAAAGGACACAAATGAATTTATTTTCAAAAGATAAACTTTTAAAATGATACATAACATTCCCACATATTTCATTGACCAATGCAAGTCACATGGCCACTCTTGAGCCAAATAGACAGGATGGCTCTCTCATGGAGAGAAGCAGCAAATATCTGGAATAATAATATTATCTACCATAATCACTGTACCAGGTCTTAATGATGTTTTGAATTAGGGTTTTAGTTTTATTTTGGTGGAGAAAGGGGTTAGTTTTGTTTTTGTTTGGTTTGGGGGGCAGTGTGTATGTGTGTGTGTGATTTTACACTGTGCAGTTTTTGGCAACTGTTTTTTTTGGAGGGGGGAGGGTTTTTTTAATTGAGGTATAGTCAGTTTACAATGTTTTGTCAATTTCTGGTGTACAGCACAATTCTTCAGTCATATATGAATATACATATATACATTTTCATATTCTTGTTCACTGTGAGCTACTACAAAATACTGAATATAGTTCCCTGTGCTATACAGTATACAGTATAAATTTGTTTATCTATTTTATATATGCCAATCAGTATCTGCAAATCTCAAACTCCCACCCATCCCACCTGCTTTCACCCCTGGCAACCACAAGTCTGTATTCTATGCCTGTGAGTCTGTTTCTATTTTATATATAAGTTTATTTCTCTCTTTTTTTTGAATTCCACATATGAGCAATATCATATGGTATTTTTCTTTCTCTTTCTAGCTTACTTCACTTAGAATGATACTCTCCAGGGCCATCCATGTTGCTGCCAATGGCATTAGTTTATCGTTTTTTATGGCTGAGTAGTATTCTGTTGTATAAATATACCATAACTTCTTTATCTAGTCATCTGTCAGTGCACAGGCAATTGTTAATGTTATTTTGTTTTTATTATTTCTCACCTATAATATTTCTTATGACTTAGGAAAAATACTCTTATCTATATCCTGAAACTAAGAACATTAGCAGCCCAATGACATAGGATTGAAATGTATGACAGGAGTCAAAATCTCCGCCTTCTTCTGCACAATTTCTGCATTATTTTTCTCCACTACTTCTATAACTAATAGATCAAACCATGTCTGTTTCACAGGCAGGAGACCTTATGCCATACATTATTAAAATTCATCATTAAAATTCTTCTTAATATTTTTCCCTTAGAGATGCAATAAATAGGACAATGGCTAGATCTAGATAAATTTATACTGATTCTCCTACATAATTATCCATTTTGGGCGGGGAAGTGTACAGCACTGACTCTAGGACTCATGCTTGTTTTTATATTTTAGCATTTCTTATATTGGGATCCTTCTTAAAATTAGCATTAGAAGACATTGTACAAAGTAATACATTTTTTTTCTTTCTTGGCTATATGTGAAATTCGAGTGCATTTTATAATATTTCACATCTTAAATTCAATGAAACATGGTTCTTACTAATATATAATCTCATGTTTAACAGGTACTAGCATGTTGAATGCCTTGTCTGCTAAATCGTGATGCTGTGAACCCCTCTTCCCTAGAGAGTGAAATCCACAGGCCCCTTGTGACAATCAGTGGGACTAGTCTGTAAAGAGCCAACCGGAGCATCCAAACACTGGCACCTGCCGTGTCAGCAGACCGAGCTTAATGAAGACCAGGGTTCTTCTCCTTTTTCCAACTTTTATTGTCAGATGTTTCAAACGTTCATAAAATTTGAAAAAATAGTGCAATGAACATCCATTTACACTTCTTCTAGGCTTACTACACGTAACTTCTGCTTGTGCATATGTGAGAATTCTTTTGCAAAACCACTTGAAAGTAAATTACAGACATCGTAACGCTTCATCTCAAAAACTTCAATATGCGTCTCCTGCATAAATATAGATCGTAATCACACTCAAAAAGCTAATAATCACTCAAGAATTCATAATGTCATCTAATATACCATTTATATTTAAATTTACATACATATACATGTAAAATGAAGTTTCATGACATGTTGTAGTTATGGCTTTTCAGTTTCTTTGAATATAGGACATTCTCCCACATGTTTGTTTATTTGTTTGACTGATTGATTGTTTCTCAGGTTATCAACTTTTAAAACTTGTCCAGGTAGTTGTCTCATACAATATCCAAACTCTGGATCTGTCTCTTCCCTCCGAAACAGATTCAGATTGTTTTGTTTTTGGCACAAATACCTAAACAGTGATGTAGCACATCTCTTCTAGCATCCATTGGAAAGCCAGTTGTCCCTCTATAGATGTGGCTGAGTTTGAACATTTTTTAAAGTGATGACCACAAGAATTTTTCCAGTGTAAAGGTATATTTTCCCTTTGTGATAACAAGGAATATGTAGACTATCGACACTGGTGATTGAGATGACTGAGGGTTTGAGAGGACCTAGTAAATGCCATCCCCACTCTGCATCCTGTTCTGTGCAAATGGTAAACAGCCCAGGGAGAACCATACACACCAGCAATTTTTTTTTTACCTGTTCAATAACAATCAGACTGATTCTACCCTAAATCTTGGACGCCTGGAGCTCCAGAGGAAGTTTGCTAGGTCTTAAATACTGGCACTTGTCACACATGGCTACATGGACAGATGCAATCAACAAGAGGGATTCCCATGAGTTACGGAAAGTTCAAGAGAGATGGACACAGTGCCGACTGACAAACAAACTTGAACACACGTAAGTGTCTGCAGTGGAAAACCTTCACTTTCCACAGTCTATTCATCCACTGGGAGGGTGTAGAGTTGCTGTGGACCACAGCGGCAGAAGCCACACAATGATGCTACATGACCTTTGAGCTACAAATCTGGTAGATTGACCTTGAAGACAAAAAAACCCAACGGGAGCTGTCTGAATTCCACTGCTCCACTCCATCCAATAATTTTGCAAGCCCTAATTTCCTGAATTTGCCTATGCTCAAAAATTCTTAAGAAAACATTCCTTATTGGACCCTGTCTGACAGAGGTACAAATATACAGAAATTGAAAAGAAACACTACAGGGAAGGGGGTGGGAAAGGATAAACTGGGAGTTCAAGATTTGCAGATACTGACTGGTATATACGAAATAGACAAACAAGTTTATACTGTACAGCACAGGGAATATATTTAATGTCTTGTAGTAGCTCACGGGTGAAAAACAATATGAAAATGAATATATGTATGTTCATGTACGACTGGAGCATTGTGCTGCACACCAGAAATTGACACAACATTGTAAACTGACTATACCTCAATTAAAAAAAATGGATTTACAAGAAAGGAAAAAAATAAAAGAAACTCTACAAACAAAAATTTGTGCCCCAGTAGTCCCGGACATTTTATAGAGAGCTAAGCTGATTTGGAGTTTCAATAAATGGATACTAGGTAGATATATGCAAATTAGAATGTAGATGTGATATGATATATAATGGCAGGAAGGGTCTTGCTCCTAAGCTCTTTAGTCAGGAGGTTTCAGTGGGAAAAATGTGGCCCTCCATCCAAATTTGATCAGCTAAATGTCACACTTTTCCTTTAAAATTAATCTGTCAATTCCTTGACATTATACTTTAAACGCACCACAAATGAGTGAATACACCCAAGAGTGGTGTTACTCACCTTTTCTATAATGTCAGAGGTCTCTCATGGGGAAAAACAACGGGTTAGCTTTTCTACAAAACATGGTCCCTTGAGTTAAGCAAAATAATGCAGGACAGATTTCCAATTTAGCAGCTTGAGAAACATTCTGTGAAAGTTACAAAAAAAAAAAAAAAATCCTTTCCCAGGGTGCTCACTTGCATAACGGAAGCTCCTGGTCTGAAGATGAGTGCCCCCTGGAAAAAACTCAAGGGGAAATGCACCTCTTTTCTTCTATAAAACCCAAATATTAACTAGCTGCACATTCCCGAGTCCTGCAGCATTTTAGGGTCTTGGCTGTCTCTTTCACTACATCTGCAAGCCCTCTTTCCTGCACCGAGCAGTCTGGAGGGCTTCTCCTTAGAGCACTGTTAAAGAATTGCATTGTACTGATATGCTTTCGTTCTGATTTTCTGCTTTACCCAGAGGCTTGATTAGCCTCTCATAATGAGCTGCCTCCCAGGAAACCTGTTCAGCTCCTGCACAGCTCAGCCCAGGGTAGACACTTGCCCTCTGTTTAGTTACCCCCAGGAGAACAGAAAATTTTCCTGAAATTATCAGATTAACAAAAGGGAAATTAAGCATAGAAAAAGCAACAGTGCAGAATTTAGTATTTTCCACTTCTGTTTGTGAAGACCCTGTTCATTGCTCTCTGCAGAGGACGTTCTTTTTTCTTTCTTGTCAGGGGAAGGTTGCCCTCCGCTCATGGTCCAGGCTGTCACCATGTTGCCATAGAATTCTCCACAGCCGGCCTTTCTCTATATTTCCTCTTCTTTCTCATTCTCTAGTCCTCCCCCACACATCCTTTTCTCATGACCAAACTCCTTGTATTTTATTATTTATGAATTAAAGCAATTTTATCCTCATTGTTGTGGCCTTAGTCTATCAATATGAGAGCTCTGGCCTCACTGTCCCTAATTTCCTTTTTTCCCCTAAAAAAGACAGTTAAAGTGTTCGCCAACAAAAGTCATCTTCTCTAGAACCCCTCTCAAATGACATTAAGAGATGATTTTCTGTTAGGAGTAGATTTTGCCTCATGAATAGCAGTGATATAAGCACATTAAAGGGGAAGGGCAGTATTCTTCCATGAAATGAGAAATGTCGGGATGATAATTTGGCTCCAAAAAGTCATTAGTGATACAAATTCTTCTAACTTTCAGCAACATAGCACTTTTAAGCCTGTGTCCCTTTCCCTCATGCTCATAGTACAGATATATCACCTTCAGACGTTAGAAAAAGTAGAGAGTGAGAAAGCGAGACAGGGGACAAGGCAGCCACGTTCACTCCTTTCAAAAGGGCTTCCTGGACGCTCCACCCAAAGTCATCTACTTCCAGCGCACTGGCTAGACTGTGTGAGACACACAGCACTCTACGAGGGTGGGCACAAAGTTACAGTCCTAGCAGCACAGTAGAGGAGAATGACTGTTTGGTAGGCAACCAGAAACGTTCATGAGCTGAGCTAACACACACAGCGACCACACAAATACAAAACCCTACTAAGTGAGTAGCAAGCTTACTATTTACAGCCAAAGGTCCGAGCTAACAAAAAGCTTAGAGAAAGCAGAGCGAGGGCTGGGATGTCAAGAGCAGACCCTCGGGTTACTCCCACCAGGCGTCCCCTCTGGTCCAGAATAGATGAGACCTCTGTGTGAGAACCACCTCCCACAGAGGGAGCATATAAATTATGAAACATGTTCACTTTATACCCTAAAGAGAGAGATCATCCTCATCACATTCCAACCAGACCAGGCCACCTGCCTTCTCTCTGCCACCTACCCGGGTTAATCTTCTCCCTCCTGGCTGCCTCCATCCCTCCCTCCCAGTCTGCTACCAGTTTTCCCCCTTCTTGAGAGGAAGAGATGGAATTGCTATCTTTTGGTTTTGAATTTTTTTAATTAGATAGGCCAGAATATTTTGTGTGAAAAGAGGTGGATAAAATATGTATTATTTTCATCTTGAGCATGAGAATTTTTTCTTCCTTTATAACTAAAAGTAGTCAACCAATCTATGGAGTCTCCTAGCTGCCCTTTATTGTATAAGGTATTGGAAATCTCAAAATAGATGAAAACTTATCCTTGCCCTATAAACGCTCACAGTTTTGGAGGTAAGACAGGCTCATAGACAGACCATCACGGTGCAATGCAGAAAGTTCTACAATCGTGGTATCCCTTGGGTACCAGGGAGTGCTGAATTGGGCGAGCAACCCAGCCAGAAAGTAAAGAAGAAGGGTAAATTGTGATGCTTCACAAGGGAGAACTACTTCACTGAATCTTTAAAGGCAAGTGGTGGGGATGGGGTCATTCCAAGCAGAGGTGAAACATGAACAAAAGGGAAGAAGCCTCTAGTTTGTGCAGAGAACAATAAAGCAATTTGTGGTTATTAGAACACAATGTGTGAGGCAGGTAACACTTACAGAGGGCTTAGGCCAGATCCTGGAGGGCCTCATACACCACCGTGAGTGTTTAGCTTAATCCTGGAACTGATGGTGAACTTTTGAAGAATTTTAAAGAGTGACAAGATCAGAAATTCATTTTAGATCTGGCTCTGGACTGAAAAATGGATGAGAAGTAGGGATAAGACTACAGTCAAGGAAACTGGACTGAAGGCTGCTATAACCCAGGCAAAAGATGCTCCAAACCTCAAGAAAACACATGCTTTAAGGAGGACGTATTATTAGAGAAATTGTATATTTATTCATTTAATGAATGTTTACTGAGCATATACTGTGTTGCAGGCACTATAATGGGCAAAGGGATGTAACAAACAAACAACCTACGCTCATGGAATTTGCAAAGCATTGTTGAATTCTTCCAGGTCTGTGGATTAAAACATACCGATTTACTTACATGTAAACTAAGGCTGACCTTCAGAAGATTTCAGGCCCTACCTTAAAATATAGTCTTTGTCAGAATAGAAAAAAGAAGCAGCCAGGTCCTCATGCACATGGTGCTGTAAATCTTAAGGGACCTGATTCTTGTAGAATGTCAATTAAACGAACCTGCCTCATCACTGAACATCTGGGATGCAGGTAAATAACTGCCACAGATCTTTGGGGACCATTTAAAAATTCTCGTACATCCGCAAAAACTTTGCAATTTGTGAGACATCTGTTACCCTCAGCTCTGACTTGAAGGCAATCTCCTCAAAACATATTTTTTTACAAACTCAGGAAGTTTTAAAATAGTTTTACAAATTAGCTTCCTTATGATAGTTTTTTTAAGTATATATGTAAATAATAAGAACCTGAAAGCACTCTATATTGTTAACTAAGGCTGAAGCACTGATAGGAATAAAGTCTGAGAGTTACATATAACAGTAAATTTCTCTTCATCCAACTCTTAGCAAAGGAACCTTTTCCGACATGTTCTCGTCCGGTGAGGTGACCAGTCTTTTCTAATGCTCGTTCTACCACAAGCTTGCTGGATGACTCTGATAAAGACATCTCACCTCTCTGAATATATTTCCTAACATGGAGATGGAGGGAACTGAACAGCAAGATTCCTTCTAGCAAAGTGATTGTAGATTTTGTAATTAATAAGGACAATTTCAAACCAGACATTGAATTTCATACAGACAAGAGGATATTAACCAAAATAATTAAATAAATGCTTTAAACCAATTCAAATATCTAAACCAGACAAAATATATACCAAAGTAATGAGATAGCTAGATGTAATTTTTAAATATCATGGATAATAAATACTGCACTGCAGACATGCAAAGTCCTTATTTCTAAAAATAACAGATGGACAAAAAATGAGCAGGAAATCTAGACATTTCTCTGAAGAAGACATACAGATGGCCAACAGGCACATGAAAAGATGCTCAACGTTACTAATTATCAGAGAAATGCAAATCAAAACCACAATGAAGTATCACTTCACATCAGTCAGAATGGCCATCGTAAAAAGTTTGTAAATAATAAATGCTGAAAAGGGTGTGAAGAAAAGGGAACCCTCCTACACTGTTAGTGGGACTGTAAATTGGTGAAGCCACCATGGAAAACAATATGGAAATTTCTTAAAAATTAAAAATAAAGTTACCATATGACCCAGCAGTTCCACTCCTGAGTGTGTATCTGGGAAAGACAAAAACGCTAATTCAAGAAGATACATGAAGCCTAATGTTCATGGCGGCAATATTTACAGCAGCCAAGACATGAAAGCAGCCTAAATGTTCATCAACAGATGACTGGATAAAGAAGATGCGGTGTATACAGCCATACATGGCCAATAATCTCACACACACACACACGCACACACACACAATGGAAAACTACTCAGCCATTAAAAATGAAATATTGCCATTTGCAGCAACATGGATAGACCTAGAGATTATCATACTAAATAAAGTAAGATAGAGAAAGACAAATAATATATATCATTTATATCTAGAATCTAAAAAAATCATACAAATGAACTTATTTACCAAATAGAAACAGACTCACAGAGAAAACAAAAGTATGGTTATCAAAGGGAAAAGGGAGGAAGGGATAAATTAGGAATATGTGATTAACAGATACACACTACTATATATAAAATAAGTAACCAACAAGGACTTACTGTAGAGCACAGGGAACTATATTCAGTATCTTGTAATAACCTATAATGAAAAAGAATAAAAAAAGAACATATATATCTCTATATATATCTCCATATGTGTGTGTGTGTGTATACACACACATATTACCAAATCACTTTGCTGTATACCTGAAACTAATACAATATTGTAAATCAACTATACTTCAGTTTAAAAAAATAATAAATGGAGATTAATGTAGCAGTTCTTGTACAACTGTCTAATTTCCCTCCTGGTTATCTGGTGTTTATATTTCTCCTTTCCTTTAGGAGTTAATTTGGGGAACATATTTCCCGGAAAACCATCCATCCGAGGAGTATTTCATATCTATTAGATAGAATGTTGAAAACTATTTTCCTGTAGCTCTGTCATTTCTGTGCTGGTGGATCATTCCTTGTTCTCACACTTAAAGCTGTTTATTTATGCTTTCATCTTTTCCCATCTATATCCTGATAAAGCCAAGTGGAAAGTTACCTTTTGAATAAGTTTTTGTTACTATTGTTTAAATCTCCTAGATGTATCAATTCTATTATTTTTTCTATTTCTAATTTATTAATTTATATTTTATCTTTAGTAATTTATTTATTTGTTTTGCTTTCCTTGGATATATTTGTTCAATATTCTGTACTGAGTGCTAAATTAGTTTTATTTTTTTCTTGGGTTTTTATATGTAGTGTCCTCAATATTATTTCCAAAATATTATGTAATTTGAGTTTTTATTTTCTATGTGACTCAACAGTTGGTTAAAGTAATTGTTTTATTTTTTTTTTACTTGTGCTAGGCATATCTTATTTTCACTAAATTGTATTTAGAGATTATGCTTTTCTAACTTCTAGAATTTATTGAGATTTTATTTGTGAGTTCCCAAAGACCTTAAAAAAGGTAGAGCTTCTATGGTAAACATTTATATTTTTATTGCAAATCTATTAATTAAATTAAATTTTATAATTAGAAATATTATATCCTTATTGAATTTTGGATTTCTCAATCTGTCCAGGATAAAAGAAATATTTAAAATTGCTGGTTGCAATTGTATTTTTTTATTTCTTATTTTCTAAGGTTATATTTATATATTTACATGCCATATCATTTATGTCATCTATAAATGACATAAAAATTTGTATAATTTTACCACTTCTCCCTCCCTTCGTCTTCCAGTCTTAGTGACAAGTTTGGGATATTTTCTCTGGTACATATAACTGAATTATTAGTAAAAATTAATTATTTGATTATATAGCTTTGCTCACGAGTTATCATGTTAGCTTTGCAACTATGATTTAAATTTTTAAACTGCAGTAATTACGTTTTTAAAAATTAGTATTTACCACAATTTTCTGCATACAGTTTCAATCTTTGCTTGAATAGATTATGCATCCAAGTAGATTTTTTAGGTAGAGTCCATAGGGTATATAGTTAAAGAGTCTTTGTATGTTGGAAACACATGTCTGTTGCCTTGACATGCTAATGAGAACTTGGTTGGATGTGCCCTATATGGATGGAATACATTCTCCCTCCAAATTCTGGAGGTATTGCTCTCCTGTTCTTTCGCACATAAAGTTTCTGAAATTAAACTGATGTCCCTTAATTGATGAATTGTTTCTTCTCTTTGTGTATTTATAGGATTCCCACTCTAACATTGAAAATTAATGACTTTACTAGGTGTGCCTTAGTCTTCAATAATCTTTATTCTGTTTTTAGTGAATATAATCAGTGACTACTGTTTACATCTCCAAGATCTGTCTCTCCCTTTTCTGAGAATAAAATTAACCCACTTTTTCCTCACATTCAATTCATATTGTTTATGTGGAGCTCAAACTCCAACCCAGGGGGTAGGACATATACACCAGGCTTAGGTCAAGCGAAGCTTAATCACCTTGCGACAATCTGAGCCGACCTTGCTGTCGACGTCCCCTTGCCACTAGCTTCCCTGCCGTAATGCATTAAAGAAACACGCACTAAACGAGGTGTTTCTTGTACTTGCTATTGATTCTTCATCCTATCAGATGAGGAAAACAGCAGAGATACCCAAAAGTTTCTCCGCTTCCATTCTGCAGTAGTCAGGAGCTGGAGATGTGGGACCTGTCTCCTGATAGCATCTTTAATTTGGTTCCAAAACTATTGTTCTGCTTCCTGTGATCTTTGGCTATTGCAATATTTAGCTCTTTCCTAATTTCAGCACAAACACATCTTTTTGTTGCATTTTGTTCCCTTCTCTGAGTATTGGGGAGATTTTGCTTGTTTTATTTTTTAAGTGAAGGGTTGGAAAATATATTTATAAAGAAAAAAATCACTTTTTTATATCTGAAAATAAAAAATTGAGAAAAACCAGGTCATACCCCATTATAGAAAGTTCCATATTAGTTGTTACTTTTTTCTTAGTCAAAGTTTCAATTACAGTTTAGGGCAAATAAAAGAATTGACATCATATTTTCTGGTTACCCCTTTCTTTGTGGAAAATGCTCTTAGTAAAGTGCTTTTTTTTTTTTTTTTTTGTAGAAAGAGCGTTTGTTCTTTCTCGCTTCTTTCTTAAGAAGGATAATGTTTTTCCTTCCTCTGACGTAAAAATAAAGTCTAATTTCAAAATTGGTTTCTTCCTTTACTATTTAATGATTTATCATTAATTTATTACCAAAGTAACTGCTACTGGTATTATAACCTTAATCTGTATTTTCTTAGTAAAATAGACACTTGTTGCTTTTTGACTGGCAAGAACCTGTTCATCCTCATGTTGATGAGAATGGCCAGTTCCCACTTGGAGATCCACTCAAAAATGAGTATTACAATTTAGCTTTTTAAAAAAATCGTTAAGTCCCTGGAGAATGTCATTCTAAGTGAAGTAAGCCAGAAAGAGAAAGAAAAACATCATATGAGATGGCTCATAAGTGGAATCTGAAGAAAAAGGAAAGAAAAGAAAAAGACAAATGAACATAAATACAAAATAGAAACAGACTCATAGACATAGAATACAAACTTGTGGATGCCCGGGGGGAGGGGAGTGGGAAGGGACAGACTGGGAGTTAGAAATTTGTAAATACTAACAGGTATATATAGAATAGATAAAAAGATTATACTGTATAGCACAGGGAAATGTATACAAGATCTTGTGTTAGCTCATGGTAAAAAGTATGTGACATGAATATATACGTGTTCATGTATGACTGAAAAATTGTGCTCTACACT
Organism: Camelus ferus; assembly: GCF_009834535.1. Classification (NCBI taxonomy): domain Eukaryota; kingdom Metazoa; phylum Chordata; class Mammalia; order Artiodactyla; family Camelidae; genus Camelus; species Camelus ferus. Next base: position 665,926 of record NC_045729.1, read on the forward strand.
GGAAATTGACACAACATTGTAAACTGACTATAACTCAATAAAATAAAATATTAAACAACTGAAATAAAATTAAATTAAAATTAAAAAGTTAAAAAATCATTAAGACAACACATGGTGAAAAAATTATACACAGTAGTCCAATTTCTTAGCTATGTATCTTGGACAAGTAATTTAACCTCACTGTCCTTTATTTTCCCCAACTGTAAATAAGGGCTATATATCTATTTTATATATGATTGTTATCAGAATTAAATACCATGCATAAAGTACCAAACACATTACAAAGGTTTTACATTATTTTTAAAATTATACTAATAATATATGCTAATAATATTGTTATAGCTATAATTTTTAATTAACATACAAAAAGTCAAATTTACAAAAGAGATAAATGGAGGTATAATGTGCACTATTTTTAAATGCATTCCCTAAAATAACTATTTTACTACAGAAATCCGTGCTTTGGAGTTCTCCGACTCATTAAAAGATGATTGGATGAATCTGTAGCAACATGGATGGACTTGGAGGGTATTCTGCGAAGTGAAATAAATCAGACAGAGAAAGACAAACACTGTATAATAGCACTTGTATGTGGAATCTAAAAATACAGTAAACTGTTGACTATAATACAAAAGCAGCAGCCTCACGGATATAGAGAACAAACCAGTGGTCACCAGTGAGGAGAGGGAAGGCGGGGAGAGGATTAAGAGATACAAAGTATTACATATAAACTACAAGGTTATACTGTACAACCCAGGGAACACAGCCAATATTTTATAATAACCATAAATGGAGGATAAACCTTAAAGGTTGTGAATCACTATTTTGTACACCTGTACTGTAACATATAATAATGTACATCAGCTATATGTCAATAAAAATAAATAACAATAAATAAAAATTTTTAAAGATGGCCAATGTATAAAAACTACAATTCTATACAGTAGAGTGTAGCAGGAAAAGCGGTAGCTTTGCTGTCAGAGAGATCTGGAGTGAGTCCTCACCGGCCTGTGAACTTAGGTAAGTTATTTAACTCATCTGACTCTCCACCTCCTTAATGACAGAATAAGAGCATGGTTATCCACTGGCCAAGGCTTGGGGGAAGACTGAGGGCCTGGTCTATGGGGTGGGCTCAACACATTGTTTAAATTCTAGAAACTCATTTATTTTAAGAAGAAAGGTATACATTTTTGGTAGCACCACACACAAGAAATTTTGACTGAAGGGTATGCATATTTTAAGCACAATTAAATTGCAGAAAGATTTAACACAGGCTTGGAATCCTATATGTACTGAATAAGATTACGGAAGTATAATCTCCATTATTCAAAACATTTGTGAACACCCCATATGCTGGATCTCTTGTAGGTATTAGAAGCCAGTATCTCTGATGAAGTAAAAATGGGGGTTAGTTGTCTCACATCCTTTCTTTCCAGTTCTGTTTGTATCATAAGAGACTTAATCACCAAGAGCTGGTGCCTCCAGGCCTTTGAACTGAGTTTCAGGAAAAGAATACTTAATTAATTAATTAATTATTAATAAACTAAAATACAACAGGGGCCCAGCTGCCAGGTTTATTTATATCAACCATCCTTGAGGACTTCTCTTTGCAATCTTTTCAAGCCGCTTTCCAACCTGCTAATCAGAACATCAGATCTATTCTGTCACTTTAAGACATTGGAACAATAAAGCAGGAAGCATCGTTCCCCACAAAGCTTCAAAACTGACCTCCTTAAGACAACAGAGGAAACAATAATGAGATGGTCAAAAAAAAAAAGTAAAAATTCCTCAAGGGTGAAATGACTTTTTTTAGGTCCATGCAAGCAAATATGCTTGCAGAGTTCCATCTCAGCAAGAAAATGTCATTGTGTTGACAGTGAACCCTGTCATCTTTTTCTGTATCAGGAATGCTAAAATGTGACTGTACTTTCAAGAATTCATTTTGACAGCTCAGATTTTTTAAATGAATGTTTGCCATACCCAACTACCATTGCTCTAGGTGACCATACTGAAATATTTACAACACCATGCGTGCTCCTATGTTACGTAATAAATATTTGGGATATTATTGTGTTTAATATAAAGGATTTAAATTAAACTAAAATAAAATCAAACCCTCTCCCTAGACAACGTTTATGGTGATGCAGTCTTTCAGCATGATTTTTTATGCTATTGATCCAAAAGTCCCAGTCCGGATCTCTACATGTGAAGGGAAGAAGGTTTCGACACCAGTCTCCCAAACTCTGCTATCAGCCCCTTAGTGACCAGTCATAACAGCTTTTGTTTGCCCACATAACCTCCTAACTGCAGAGTTCACATAACAAATATTCACTTGGTTACTTTCTCTTATATACCATCCAATTGAAAATCTCAATCTGAGAGACTTAATTTCAAGTCCTGTTTCGGTCTTGTGGTCACATAACTTCTCTGGATCTCAATTTCTTCCTCATTAAAAATATTGATAGTAAAATCAGTTTTGTAGCATTGTCATGAAGATGAAATGAAATAATATATTTAAAGTGTAGAACCTAATAGACCCTGATAAATAGTAGCTCTTGTTCTGAGCAAAGGTCATGTGAGATATAAGCGCCTAGTGGGAAACAAGGGTGAGAAAGGACCTATTCCACTCAGAGCATCCAGAGCGTCCAGGGTCCGCCCTGTGAACAGATGCTTGAAGCTTCCCTAAGCTCAGCTGTGAAGGAGAAAGGCAAAACAGAAAATTAGCTGGACATAGCCAAAAACACTGCTTAGTTGCAAACTGTAACCCTTTCTCTGGATTTTCTAATTGCACTTTGATATTCCATTCTCCCGTCAGAAGAGCCGATCAGCCCTCTGATCCCTCTAGGGGATAATAAAGGTCCCTTTAATGATGCATAGCTATCTGACTGATAACGCTTAGGTCGTGCTAAGAGATACCACAAGAATAATTTTTACTTTATGCAAATATCCACACATTAGGTCACTCGTAATCCAGAAGTCATCTCTGCACTGTCAGAACATTGAGGTGGCCCAATACACATAGAGGAAATAAAAGGAGTAAAACAAATAGCAATTCAAAATACCTTTTGATTGATAAAGACTATATCAAAGGTCACAGCTTAATATAAGAGCTAAGTTGGCTCACTGACTGAACGCAGTGTTAGGCAGATTCACCCACCCACTCACAGGCACTGCTGAACAGGAGCAGGTAAGACTTGAGCCACAGAAGGGTTGAAGAGAACCACTACGTGAAGACAGCCCTATTGAAAGAGAAAAGAAAAGAGAAGTGTCCTGGACATGCTCAGTTGATCCCTCCCAAATGTAAATGAGTCTGTTTTGGAGTAGAATAAAAGGGATGCGCAGTGGCCAGCTTTGCACCTTAACACTGAGTTCCTTAAACTGGGAGACAGTTTCAGAAATGAGAGGGGAAACGTCGTCCCCTAATAGTCACAACCAGAAAATTAATGGAAATATACTGAAAAATGAGAAGAAAGAAAGTTCCAGTGTTTTCACCCAGAGAGAGAAGTAGGGCAGGGCACCTTGTGAGAAGGATGTTTAACTCCACGTCCCCACTCAAGAGAGGAACGTGAACACAAGACCCTTACTGTCTCACCAAGAGATAAATCATTTCTTTTTGCTTGTGGAGGAGTTAGCAAAACTCGCAAGGGGGTATAGAAGCCCTCAACCCCACGCTTTCATGTGGAGAGAAGGGATTAAAAAAAACCTCTTTTACACATGGCAGCCTATTCTAAGGGGTGGTAAAAACATAATCCCAGGCACTGCAGAAGGAAGACCCCTTTTACCCCGGTGTGGTGCCCACATTGTAGTGGGAGGACTTGGTCTCATGTGGCCCCAGGGCACAGAGAGGAAGGTATCAGATGCAGGAAGCCTTTTCTGGCATCTGCGTGGATCCCTATTCTTGACCTATCTCAGAAGTAAGCCCACACAGGCTGCCACTTCTCAAGCCTAAATCCTGCCCTAAAGGTCCTCCAGGGTTGAGCTTAGTCTGTTTTTTCAGGTGCAGGCGAGTAACCGTGAAGCTACCCACGTGACACTGGCACGAGGGAAATTAGGGAGCTAAGGCCTCATGTCTCTTTCACACTCCTCTCTGGCTCACTGGGAACAGCCCTTCACTCTTGCGTCGCCCGGGACCCACTGTGGACCCAGCGTCCTTGCTTAGGAATCATTCTACTATCCTTGCTCCTCACTGGGACACAGGAAGTTTTATAAAACTATCCCCTGATGTGTTGCTGCTTTCTCAGGCTTTCTCATCACGAAACAGGCATGAGATGCCCTTGCTTCTCTCAGATCCCAGCAGAACATCCAGATTTTCTATTTATTCCACCCACTCCAACACTGTTTGACTCAAGAAGAGCGCAGGAGCTCACAGTAATTAATAAACAAAGCTATTATCATTATCATGATCATTATTATTATTAACCTAATATGGCTCCATTTTATCAGCTATAAAAAGGTATGATAAATCTACTTTACTGAATTGTATTGCAGTTCAAGAAATCAGCATTTATCAAAAGCCAATTGCAAAGTATATTTAAATACTATTATTTTTCTTCTGTGAGTTCTTTGAGGAACATGTCTTCTATTTTTACTCACACTGTCTCATATGGTGTACGTAATGAGTTCAACTAATGTTTTCCATAATCACCTAAAACGTATACTTTAAGAAGTTTACAACACAATTGAAAATGTTTATTTTCCATCAAAGTAAGCAGAAATGACTTCATGTAGGGTTTTCATAGCCCCCCAATTTGACACAGTGGTGGTAAGCACATAACTGGAGACTAGTAAATATTTGCAGAGTGATGGATTCACTTTATCCCAATATATTTAACTAGCTGCCTGTGGCTTCTAAAGCAAGAATATAATTCTGAAAATGCCTAATTTGTCTTGTAGAAATAATAAGAAAATCAACTTCAAAAAAGTCACAATAATATTCTGGAATTATTTTCAGATATGGAACAATGGAAATACATTAGGTTGAAACTGTGTCTTGAAGATGAAACAATACAGTGACAAGGGTAAAATGAAGAAATTCATTTCTCTGTTACATTTCAGAAAGGTCAGGCTGGCAGCTTTGTTTCAAGCTGTTATTAAGGAGCCTAATTCCTTCCGTCTTGGTTCTTTGGGGTCCCCTAGTACAGTGCCCACTTATGCCTAGTAGTGGCTGAATAACAGCATGTCTGTGAAAAGGAGATAAGGCCCAGAAGAGGCCCAACAATTTCTGCTCATTGGAAAAAAACTTTAGTTCTGTGGTTACACCTCACTGCCAGGGAAACTGAGAAGCAAGAAAGAAAAAATTTTGATGGGCAACTAGCAGACCTAATTACATAATAAATCATAGGTTAATTTACAGGTAAAATCTAGCCAAAACAACTCCTTTGCAGATCAGAAAGGCAGAGGAGTCAATGTCCTTCCACACGATTTATGTATATCCACAAACTATAATTTGCCCCAAGTATATAGCATAAGTTCAATCAATGGTCATTGGGAATTTATTTTATAGGTGAAAAAAAAAAAGCTACAAGAGTCAGTTTAGTCAAACAGAAAAAAAAAGTCATAATAAGGGATACTGTTTGACTTAACCTTGTATAAAACCTACTAAAATTGAAGCAGAGAAACATTAATAAAAAATCTTTTCTTTAGAATTCATTTTAGTTAGGATTCCTCACTGAAAGTACCTTATAAAAATGAACAACAAAATAAAGCGACAAACAAAATTTTAATAATAAATCAATAAAAATAACAAGAAACTAAGGATTGTTTAAAATAATAATGCATTATCATCAACTTACATTAATCAACAAAAAAGGAAAGTGTAAGTATGTCACTTTAGGGACTGGAGTTCCCATTCATTCTACTCTCTGAGTGAGATTAATAAGATGTTTAATGTCTATCTTAAAGCAAAAGATGAGGATAACACTCAAAACAGATTATCAATCCTTAAGCAATGGCGAAATACTAGGCTTTATATTTTTTAAGGATTGTCTTTTTAAGATTTAAAAGTAAAAAGTGAATGAAGGCTTTGAAATTTGGAAATGGATTCCTTAGAATGCTATAAGAAAAACAATGGAGCATAGATATATAATAAGCTTTTATTCTTTAACATGCTTATGAGTTAAATTTACATTTAATAACATTTATAAATATAGCAAATCATAAGCCTTTGGTTCTAAATTCTTTATTGCAGTAGAATTTTTATGATCATATAACTTATAAATTTTTGTGGTAAATAAGTTTTTTTAAGTTAGAAATTGACCTTACATGTTCATGTCCTATTCTGTAAAGTAGATTCTTAATTTGGGCACCATTGCAGCATCTACACCTGACAAGTGAGTCCATGTGACTCAGAGAACTTTACTGACAATGGTTGAGGACTAAATGCTCCAATCAAAAGATTTAGAGTGGCTGAATGAATTAAAAAAAAAAATAAGATTCACATTTATGCTGCCTGCAAGAGACTCACTTCAGATGTAAAGACACATACAGACTAAAAGTGCATGGATGGAAAAAGGTGTCCCATGCAAGTGGAAATGAAAGAAAGCTGAAGTAGCAATACGTATATCAGACAAGAGACTTTAATACAAAGACTGTCACAAGGGACAAAGAAAGACATTATATAATTATAAAGGAATCATTCTAACAAGAAGATATGACAATTGTAAAAATATATGCACCCAACACAGGAACATCTAAATACATAAACCAAATATTAACAGACATAAAGGGAGAAACTGACAGTAACACAATAATGGCAGGGGATTTTAACACTCCACTTACATCAACAGACAGATCATGCAGACAAGAAAATCAATAAAGAAACAATTACCTTAAAAAAATGTTATATGACATGGATATATATAGACATTCCTTCCAAAAGCAGAAAGATATATGTTCTTTTTTAGTGCTTGTGGAATATTCTCCAGGATAGATCACATGCTATGCCACAAAGCAAGTCTCAGTATTAAGAAGATGGAAATTATATCAACTTTCTTTTTCAAAAACAACAACAGAGACTAGGAATCAACTATAAGGAAAAAAAACTCCAAAAACAGAAATATATGGAGGCTAAACAATGTCCAGCTACACAACCAATGGTTGACTGAAGACATCTGAGAAGAAATAAAAATATACCTAAAACAAATGAAAACAAAAACACAGCAATCCAAAAACTAAGGGACACAGGAAAACCTGTTTTAAGAGGAAATTTTATAGCAATATAGGCCTACCTAAAGAAATGAGAAAAATCTAAAATAAATAATGTAACCTTACACCAAAAGGAACAAACAAAACCCAAAGTTAATACAAGGAAAGATATCATAAAGATCAGAGAGAAATATATGAAATAAAGACTGAAAAAAATAGAAAAGATCAATGAAACTAGGAACTGATTCTTTGAAAAAATAAATAAAATTAATAAACCTTTAGCCAGACTAATGAAGAAAAAAAGAGAGTGGGCCCAAATCAATAAAATCAGAAATAAAAATGGAGAAGTTACAGTCACCACCCAAGACTACAGAAGTACAAAGGATTATATTAGATTACTATGAACAATTTATACACACAATAGAATGGACAGCAAAGAAGAAATGGAAAAATTCCTAGAAATCTACAATCTCCCAAGACTGAATCAGGAAGAAATAAAAAATACAAACAGATCAATTGCTAGTGATGAAATTGAATCAGTAATTTTAAAACTCCCCCAAAAATGAAAGTCCAGGACCAGATGGCTTTACAGGTAAATTCTACCAAATATTTAAACAACAGTTAACATCTATTCTTCTCAGATTATTCTAAAGGTTTCAAAAATAATAATAATAATAATGCTTCTGAACTCATTCTGAGGGCAGGATTATTCTGATATCAAAACCAGACAAAGACATCACATAAAAATAGAAAATTACAGGTGAATATCACTGGGGTGCATAGATGCAAAAGTCCTCAATAAAATGCTAGCAAATCAAATCCAACAATACATTAAAAGGATCACACAGATTAATCAAGTGGGTTTTATACCAGGGATGCAAAGATGGGTCACTATCCACAAATCAATCAATGTGATACACCAAGTTAACAAATTGAAGAATAAAAATCATATGATCATCTAAATAGATGCAGAAAATGCTTTTTGACAAAGTTAACATCCATTTATCATAACAGCTCTTCAGAAATCAGGCATAGAGGGAACATACCTCAGAACAAAGGCCATATATGACAAGCCCACAGATAACATCATATCAATGGTGCAAAGATTTAAACAAGTCCTCTAAGAACAGGAAGAAGGCAAGAAGCCCACTCTCCCCATTTTATTTAACATAGTATTAAAAGTCCTAACTGCAGCTCAAACAATAAAAAGAAACACAGATTGGAAAGGAAGAAATATAACTGTCAGTCTTTGCAGATGACATGATATTATACATATGAAATCATAAAGACACCACCAAAAAAAACTACTAAAGCTCATCAATGAAATCAATAAAGTTGCAGGACACAAAATTAATATACAGAAATTTGCTGCATTTTTACACACAGGCAGCAAAATACCAGAAAGAGAAATTAAGAAAATAATTCCATTTGCAGCTGCAACAAAAAGAATAAAATACCTAAAAATAAATCCAAAAAAGGAAGTAAAAAAAACTGTAGTCAGAAAACTATAAAACCCTGATGAAAGAAATTAAAGATAACATAATGGAAATGGAAATGGAAATTTATGCCACAGATTCATGGACTGGAAGATTTAATCGTGTTAAAATGACCATAGTACCCAACGCAATCTACAAATTCAATGTGACCCCTATCAAGATATCCATGGTATTTTTCACAGAACTAGAACAAATAACTCTCAAATGTGTATGAAAACACAAAAGACCCCAATAGTCAAAACAATCTTGAGAAAGAATAACAAAGCTGGAAGTACCATCCTTTCTGACTTTAAACTATAACACAAAGCTACAGTAATCAAAACAGTACAGCACTGTCAAAAACAGACACATAGATCAATTGAAGCAGAATAAAGAGCCTAGAAATGAACCCACAATGACTTGAGCAAGTAATTTATGACAAAGGAGGCAAGAATATACAATGGGCAAAAAGACAGCCTATTAACTATATGGTTTGGGAAAACTGGAGAGCTACATACAAATAAATCAAATGGGACTATTCTATCAAACCATGCACAAACAAAGAAAATCAAAATAGATTAAAGACTTAAGCGTAAGACCAGAAACTGTAAGACTTATAGAAGAAAACATAAGCAGTACACTGACATCGGTCTTAGTAATATATTTTTGGATACGTCTCCTCAGGCAAGGGAAACAAAAGCAAAAATAAACAAATGAAACTAAATTAAACTAAAAACTTTTGCACAGTGGAGGAAACTATCAACAAAACAAAAAGGCCACCTACTGAATGGGAGGATGTATTTGCAAACTACATATTTGATATGAGGTTGACACTAAAAACATACAAAGACCTCACACAACTCAACATCAACAAAACAAATTACCAAATTAAAAAAAAAAAAAGCTGAACAGATATGTCTCCAAAAGAGACATCCAGATGACCAACGGGCACATGAAAAGATACTCAAAATCACTATCAGGGAAAATGCAAGTTGAAACCACAATGAGACTGTCAGAACAGCTATCATCAAACAGACAACAAATAAAGAGAGGGTGGATCAATATGGTGGAGTAGGAAAACATGGAGCTCACCTCCCTCAACAAACACATGAAAACTACACCTATATATGAAACAATTTTAATGGAAATATAACTGGAAATTTGCAGAAGAATTCCTACGCAATCAATGTTGCAAGCAAGATTTTCACAACTGGGTAAGATGGAAGAAAGGCATAAAGTCAGGAGCTTCACCCATGGGATGGGTCTGAAAGGACAAGAAGGTCTGCATCAGCAGACTCTCACCCTGGGGAGTGAGTGGGTCAAGCCAGAGACTGGACATCCTAGTCCTGGGGTCCTACATGGTGAAGACAAGCCCCCTTGACTGCTGGAAGAACCCACTGAGCAGATAGAAGGGCTGGAGAAGCCTAGACTCCACTCATGGAGAGTGTGTGGATGCTGGCTTGACAAAAAACAGGGTGCAGAAAGACTTGCACTGACGGCTGCTGCCCTTGCTGCATTCCCCCATCTAAGTGAGCAAACCCCCAGCCCTGCTCATTCCATACCACAGCTTGTCACAACATCTGGGCCAGCCATGCCCTGGGAAAAGACTCAGTCTAGCTACACAGAGATAGTTCAGAGGCCTGAGATGTGGTCTAGGTTGGAGTAGGGGGAGCAGCACAAGGCAATTACCAGCATTTACTGGAGCAGCACTGGGAACCAGCATGCCTCAGTCCCTGCTCCCACCCCCCAACCAAGCAAAGCAAGCTCCAGTCCACCCACTTCACATCACAAGTTGGCACTGGATCTGGGGCTGACAGGCCCTGGGAGAAGAAGGCCAGTTTACCACAGTCCATCTCCCAGCTGAGCTAGCAGTTTGGCCCCCCAACTCCATGCCAGAGGTTGGCAATAAATCTGGGGCTGCATTTGAGCAGAGTCATGGACCCAGGTACAGGAAACACAAAGGGTCCCAACAAGACAAGCTCAAACAGACCCACACCAAGACAATAGTAAATGTTAAAGAAAAAGAGAGAATTCTAAAGGCAGCAAGGGAAAAAAAAGAGTCATTTACAAGGGAACCCCCATCAGACTATCAGCTAATTTCTATGAAGAAACTTTGAAGGCCATGATATATTCAAAGTTTGAAAAAGAAAACCTGCAACCTAGGATACTTTACCCAAAAAGACTATTATTTAGCATAGAAGGAGAGATAAAGAATTTCTCAGACAGCCAAAGACTACAAAAATTAAGCAATACTAAAACTACCTGAAAAGAAGGATTGAAGTGTCTTCTCTAAGCAGAAAAAAAAAAAAAAAGCAAAAATCTACAAAAAAGGGAAAATCTCAATACGAAAGGCAAATATATAGTAAGGACTGAAAAGCATTTAAATAAGCCAGTACATAGATTAACAAACAAAAAAAAAATGTAAGTGATTATAACTACAATAACCCATAAAGAATAAGTATAAAGATGTAAAATAAGACATCAAAATTACAAAATGTTTGGAAGAAGAGTAAAAGTACTGTTTAGAATTTGTTTGAACTTAAATGATTATCAGCATAAAATAAGTAGATATAATTATGGTTCAACACACATGAACCCCAGAGTAAGCACAAATCAAAAACATAGTAAGTTCACAAAAACCAAAATTAAAGAAACTCAATCGTACTACAAAAGAAAATCATCAAATCACAAAAGGAAAAATGGAAAGAAGAAATGAACAGAAAAGAACTACAAAACAGCTGGAAAAAAAGGAATAAAATGGCATTAAGTACATACCTATCAATAATTACTATAAATGTTAATGAACTAAATTCTCTGATGAAAAGAAATAGAGTGGCTGATTGGGTTTAAAAACAAAACAAAACAAAACAAGGACCTGCAGTATGCTGCCTACATTAGATTCACTTGAGGGTGAAAAGCATACAGACTGAAACTGAGAGGATGAGAAAAGACAAATGTAAAGGAAAAGAAAGTAGAGATAGCAATACTCATACTGGACAAAGTAAACTTTAAAACAAAGGCAATAACAAAAGATAAAATATGCACAATATAATGATACAGGGATCAGTACAAGCAGAGGTTATTACACATTAACATATATGCACCCTACAGAGGAGTACCTAAATACATAAAGCAAACTAAGAGAAGTGAAAGGAGAAATTGGCAATAATGCAATAGTAGTAGAATTTAACACCCCACTGACATCGATGGACAGATCATCCCAGCAGAAAATCAATAAAGCAACAGAAGTCCATTTGACTTAATTGGCATTTACAGGACAATATAACCAAAATAAAAGAAAAGTGCACATTCTTTAAAAACATACATGGAACATTCTCTAGGATAGACCACACAGTAGGTTACAAAACAAGGCTCAACAAATTTAAGAGGGTAGAAATTATATTTTTTTCCAAGCACAATGGTATGAAACTAGAAATTGACTACAGAAAGAAAAAATGAGAAAAGAACAAACATGTAGAAACTGAACAACATCCTATTAAAATAACCAGTGGATCAACAGTGAACTCAAAGAAGAAATCAGAAAATATCTTGAGACACACAAAAGTGAAAACACAACTTTACAAAAATCTGTGGGATGCAGCAAAAGCAGTTCTAAGAGAGGAAAGTTCACAGTGATACAGGCCTTCCTCAGCAAACAAGAAAAATTTCAAATAAACAACTTCAAATAATTAGATGAAGAACAAACTAAGCCCAAAGTCAACAAAAGGAAGGAAATTATAAAGATCAGAGAGGATATAAATAAAATAAAAATGAAAAAAATGAAAAAGATGATTAAAACCAAATGAGTTTTTTGAAAATATAAACAAAATTGACAAATCTTTAACCAGGCTAACCAAGAAGAAAAGAGAGAGGCCCAAAATAAAAAAAATAAAAGAAAAATAAAAAGAAATGAAAGAAGAGAGTAACAACTGATATCACAGAAATTTTTAAAATTATGAGACTACTATAGTTATATGCCAACAAATTGGACAACGTAGAAGAAATTAACAAACTTCTAGAAGCATACAGCCTGCCAAGAATGAATTAAGAAGAAACAGACAATTTGAACAGACTGATTGCAAGAAGTTAAAATCTGTAATTGAAAAACAAACTCCCTGTAGAGAAAAGTCAGAAAGAAAAGAAAGAAAAAGAAAGAAAGAAAGAAAGAAAGAAAGAGAAAAGAAAGGGAGGGAGGGAGGAAGGAAGGAAGGAAGGAAGGAAGGAAGGAAAAGAAAAGAAAAGAAAAGAAAAGAAAAGAAAAGAAAAGAAAAGAAAAGAAAAGAAAAGAAAGAAAAGAAAGAAAAGAAAGAAAGAAAAGAAAAGGAAAGAAAGAAAAGAAAAGAAAAGTCAAGTCCAAGACCAGACGGCTTCCCTGAATTCTACCAAACATATGAGGAAGAGCTTATACCAATTCTTCTCAAACGATTCCCAAAATTTGAAGAGGAAGGAACCCTCCTAAATTCATTCTGAAGGCCACCATTATCCTGATACCAAAACCAGACAAATACACTAGAAAAAAAAAAAAAAGAAAGAAAATTACAGACAATATCTTTAATGAAAATAGATGCAAAAATCCTCAACAAAGTATTAGAGAATCAAATCCAACAATACATTTAAAAAACACACACTATGATCAAGTTGGATTCTCAGGGTTATAAGGGATGGTTCAACAGATGCAAATCAACCAATGCGATACATCATATTAACAACAGAAAAGACAAAAACCACATAATCATCCCAATAGATGAAGAAAAAGCATTAGACAAAATCCAATATCCACTCATGATAAAAATCTTTCATCAAAGTGGGTATAGAAGGAGCGTATTCAACATAATACAGGCCATTTAAGACAAAACACATTGCCAACATAATACTCAACAGCAAAAAAGCTGAAACCCTTCCTGCTAAATTCAGGAATAAGGTAACAGTGCCCACTCTCACCACCTCCTTTAAGATAGTATTGGAAGTCCTAGTCACAGCGATCACAGAAGAAAAAGAAACAAAAGGTATCCAAATTGGAAAGAAAAAAGTAAAACTGTCACTATTTGCAGCTGACATGATACAAAAGCTGACATGAGACAAAAGAACAATGATGGAGGTATCCAACGCTCAGACTTTAGAATGTACTACAAAGCTACAGAAATTAAAACAGCAGTGTCAGCACAAAAACAGACACATAGATCAATGAAACAGAACAAAGGCCAGAAATAAACCCATGCACCTATATAGTTAATTGATCTACAACAAAGGAGGCAAGAATATACAATGGAGAAAAGACTTGAAAAAGCCATGTTGGGAAAGCTGGACAGCTACATGTAAAGCAATGAAATTACAACATTGCTTCACACCATGTAAATAATAACCTCAAAATGGCTTAAAGACCTAAATGTAAGACATAATGCCATAAAACTCCTAGAAGAGAAATCTAAGGAAGCAGTCTTTGACATAAATTATCGCAATATTTTCTCAGATCAATCTTCCAAGGCAAAAGAAATAAAAGCAAAAATAAACAAATGGAACCTAATCAAACTTAAAAGCTTTTGCACAGCAAAGGAAACCATCAAAAACACTAAAACACAACCTAGGGACTGGGAGAAAATAGTTGCAAACAATGCAACCAACAAGGGGTTAATATCCAGAATATACAAAGAGCTCATACAACTCAATATCAAGATAACAAACCACCCAATCAACAAATGGTCAGAATAAATAGATATTTTTCCAAAGAAGACATGCAGATAGCTAACCAGCACAAGAAAATATGCTCAATATTGCTAATTACCAGAAAAATGCAAATCAAAACCACAATGAAGTATCACCTCACACCAGTCAGAATGGCCATCATCAAAAAGTCTACAAATAATAACAAATGCTGCAGAGGATGTGGAGAAAAGGGAACCCTCCTACGCAGTTTGTGGGAATGTAAATTGATAGTCTCTATGAAAAACAGTATGGAGCTTCCTTTAAAAACTAAAAAATAGATCTACTGTGTGATCCAGCAATTCCACGGTGGTTCTATATATCCAAACCAAGCGAAAGCTCAAATTCAAGAAGATACATGCTCCCCAATTCACAGCAGCACTATTTACAATGGCCAACACATGGAAGCATCTCAAGTTCCAATCAACACACAACTGGATTACGTGAGCTATGGTGGTGCGTACATATAGGAAAAACCACAACCACAGACCCTGTGTGGAGAAGGCTAGGTGACCTGCAAGCATGACTACAAAGAACAGGATGACTGTTAAACAGGAAGGTGACAAGGTTTGTAAACAAGAACACCACCAGTAACAAGGTTTGTAAACAAGAACACCACCACAGCACATAACAGGAAGTGGAGTGTAGGGGTGCTGACATACGTTTCTCGTTACACTAGAATTAATTAGGTTATAATCACACTGATAAGTAGCAGGCAGGCTTCATGGAGGAAGATTTTTCTTCATTTTTCTCTACTAACCACACCCATCTCAGTGAAGCACATTTAGTACCTAATGATCAGGCCCAGACAAGACAAGATCTGTGAAAAATCCTACTTCTCCCTTTCCCAACCCAATTTCTTACACACTTTTCTGCACGAAACTGACGTTCATCTGTGACATTTCACCTTGGTTTTGCCTCTCATGACTGTCCCTTGTCTTTCCTTTTAATATGGCTTCAATGCATAAAATGGCAGTGAATGGTAGCAAAATTACTAAGTTTTCCTTATGATCCTTCTCTGCAAAGGTCCAAAATCCTCCAACTCTTTGTAAATAACCCTGGAGTATAATTTTTCTGGGCATAATGGCTAATGAATGATATGTGAAATTTGGAAAAGACTTGTTTTTAATTAAAGAAAATACTTAAAAAGCAGAAAAATAATTGTGGGGAAATATTAGAAAAACTACAATTATTTAGGATGGAAATTAGAGTTTAGACATTAGTTTAACAACTTACTTCAAAGATATAAAAAGTGTATCCAATGGGTGAGATGAGAGAAGAAGGAACCCAAAGCACTGAATTTCTGCTAAGAAACAAGAGACAATATAAACCAGAATGAAAGGTTTTCCTACCTAGCAGACAGTTTTACATTAATTGGACACCTGAAAAAGTTGTATTACCTATTTTCCTGGGAGTCTTAAAAAACAAAACAATATCATATTTCAAAATAGGATTAGGTGTGGTCCTATCGGGAGATGGGTTAGTGGAATAGATGACCTCTTAAATTCCCTTCCTACCCTAAGATTCTATCTTTTATTATGGCAGTCAGAGACTTTCTGCTGGGCAAAATTGATTTCTAGCAAAGGACATATCTCCAAAGAACCATTTTTCATGGCTTTGTATATAATTTTTATTGATAGCATAATCTATAAAGACTGAAGAGATGGCTCCCATCTAATGAAGGTCCTTAGTCTCTTTGCTTGGAAAGACTTACATTTCTATGATTTCTTACAGTTCTTAACTCATTGTGACCCTAATCTAACATTGATATTGTGTATATGGAACCTGGTTAGCAATAAGAGTATGAGACTAGAATAATGTAAGCTTAGAGCATAACTCCACCCTCCAAATATTTGAAAATACTATCTTTATGAATTTTGGTTTTCTCATATAAGCAAATTTTCATTCATCAAGTTTTATAAAGATTAGAATAATCAGGTTGGGGAAAACAACCCGAGGGGGCTGGACTCACTCTTGAGAATATTTCTAGGATGTCACATGTATACTTTGCCATCGTAAAATATAGTCACCAATGTACAGGTACTAGAGTGGTACAGAAAAATGAAGAAATGAGAGAGCCACTAGGGATATGTTATATCAAGCTGGAAATTGCCTTGAACTTTTCCCACGTGTGCTTTTAGCTTTTCATTCTGGAGTATGGCGCTAGCTGTGGGCTTGTTCCAGATGGACTTTATTATGTTTAGGTATGTATCTTCCATTCCAACGTGGTTGAGAGCTTTCTATCATATATCAGTGTTGAATTTTGTCTTTTTCTGCACCTATTGAGATGATCATATGGCTTTTATTCTTTAGTTGGTTAATGTGGTGTATCACACTGATTGAGCTGCACATACTGAAAAATCCTTGCACCCCTGGAATAAATGCCACTTAATCGTGATCTTTTTACTGTGTTGTGGAGCCGGTTTGCTTAGTATTTTGTTGAGGAGTTTTGCAGTGATTTTGACCTAAAATTCTTTTTTTTTTTTCAATATCTTTCTTTGGTTTTGATATCAGGGAGATGTTGGCCTCATAGAATGAGTTTGGAAGCATTCATTTCTCTGCAATCTTTTTTTTTTTTTAAATAATCTGAGAATAGGTGTTAACTCTTCTCTAAATGTTTGATAGAATTCACCTGTGAGGCCATCTGGTCCTGGACTTTTGTGTGTTGGGAGTTTTTTTTTACTACTGATTCAATTTCATTACTGGTAATTGGTCTATTCATAATTTCTATTTCTTCCTGATTCAGTCTTTGGAGAAGGAACATTTCTAGGAATTTGTCCATTTCTTCTAGATTGTTCCTTTTATTGTTATATAATTGTTTACAGTAATCTCTTACAAGCCTTTGTATTTCTTTCGTGTAGGTTGTGACTTCTCTTTCATTTCCAATTTTACTCATTTTGGCTCTTTCTTTTTTTAATTTTTAAATATCTTTATTGTGATATAATTCCTGTACAGTAAACTATACATATTTCAGATGTACAATTTGATGAATTTTGATACTTGTGTATACCTATGACACCACCACCACAATCAAAATAGTTAGCATTTCCATCACTCCACAAGAGGTACAAATTTTAACTCCCAATTTATCCTTTCCTACCCACATTACCCCCGGTAACCATAAGTTTGTTCTCTGTATCTGTGAGTCTGTTTACATTTTGTAGAAAAGGTCATTTGTGCCCTGTGACACAATACCATAAGTGATATCATATGGTATTTTTCTTTTTCTTTCTGGCTTACTTCATGTAGAACAACAATCTCCAGGTCCATCCATGTTGCTGCAAACAGCATTGTTTTATTATTTTTATGGCTGAGTAGTATTCCACTGTATATACATATATATATATGTATATCTCAGATCTTTTTTATCCTGTCATCTGTTGATGGTCATTTGGGTTCTTTCCATGTCTTGGCTATTGTAAATAGTGCTGCTGTGAACATTGAGGTGCATATCTCTTTTCAAATTATATTTTTATCTGGATATATGCCCAGGAGTAGGATTGCTGGACCATATGGTAAGCCTATTTTTAGTTTTTTGAGGAACCTCCATATTGTCCTCTATAGTGGCTGCCCCAGTTCACATTCCCATCAATTGTGTAGGAGGGTTTCTTTTTCTCCACAACTTCTCCAGCATTTATTGTTTGTGGACTTTTGAATGATGGCCATTCTCCTGGGGGTGGAGGCGCACCCTGTGTCATATCTGTATGAGATGGGGTGCCCCTCCATACCCAGGCCTGGAGGTAGAGGTGCACCCCATGTCATGTGAGGTAACATCTCATTGTAGTTTTGATTTGCATTTCTCTAACAATTAGTGATGTGGAGCATTTTTTCATGTGTTTGTTGGCCTTCTGGATGTCTTCTTTGGAGAGATGTCTATTTATATCTTCTGCCCATTTTGTGATTGGATTGCTTGTTTTTTGATATTGAACTGTATGAGCTGTTTGTATATTTTGGAAATTAATCCCTTGTATATCATGTCATTTGCAAATATTTTCTCCCATTCTGTAAGTTGTTTTTTTGTTTTGTTGATGGTATCCTTAGCTGTGCAAAAGCTTTTAAGTTTAACTAAATCCCATTTGTTTATTTTTGCTTTTATTTCCATTACGCTAGGAGCTGGTTTGAAAAAATATTGCTGTGATTTATGTCAGAGTGTTCTGTCTGTGTTTTCGCCTAGGAGACTTATAGTATCCAGTCTTACATTTAGGTCTTTAATTTTGAGTTCGTTTTGTATCTGGTCTTAGAGAATATTCTAATTTCAGTCTTTTACAGGTAGTTGTCCAGTTTTCCTAGCACCACTTATTGAAAAGACTGTCTTTTCTCCGTTGTATATTCTTGTCTCCTTTGTCATACATTAATTGATCGTGAGTGTGTGGGTTTATTTCTGGACTTTCTATCCTTTTCCATTGTGTCTGTTTTTGTGCCAGTAGCATACTGGTTTGATTACTGTAGCTTTGTAGTATAGTCTGAAGTCAGGGAGTGTGATTCCCCCAGCTCCATTCTTCTTTCTCAAAATTGTTTTGGCTGTTTGGGTTCTTTTTTGTTTCCATTTTTTACATTTAAAATATTAACATTTTTCTCCAGTTCTTTGAAAAATGTCACTGGCAATTTAATAGAGATTGCATTGAATCTGAATATTGTTTTGAGTAGTATGGTCATCTTATCAATATTGATCCTTCCAATCCAAGAACACAGTATATGAGTCTGGCTTATCATCAATAAGTCTGGTTTATCAATTTTGTTTGTCTTTTCAAAGAATCAGCTGCTTAGTTTCATTGATCTTTTCTAATTCATTTTTGTCTCCATTATTTATTTTTGCTCTCAGCTTTGTGCTTCCTTTCCTTCTACTAACTTTCAGTTTTGTTGGTTTTTCTTTTTCTAATTCTTTAGGTGTCAGGTTTTTTTTGCTTGAGATTTTTCTTATTTCCTGTGGTAGGCTGGTACTGCTAGAAACTTCCATCTCAGAACATGTTTTGCTGCATTCTATAGATTTTCAATAATTTTGTTTTTGTTTTCGTTTGTCTCTAGGTTTGTTTTGATTTTCTGTTTGATTTCTTCAATGACCCATTCATTGTTTGTAGTATATTGTTCACCTTCCATATGTTTATGTTTTTTGCTGTTTTTCTCTTGTAGTTGATTTCTAGTTTCTTTTTATGATTGAAAAGATTCTTTATATGTCTTTATTCTTTATATGTTCTTTATATGTCTATTACATTCATCTTCTCTAATGTGTCATTTAAGACTCATGTTTCCTTATTGATTTTCTGTTTGGATGATCTGTCCATTTATGTAAGGGAGTGTCAAAGTCCCCTAACATTATTTAGTACTGTCAATTTCTCCCTTTGTGTTTGTTAATATTTGCTTTATATACTTAGGTGCTCCTATATTGGGTGCATATATATTTACAGTTGTTTTATCTTCTTTTTGGCTTGTTCTCTTAATCATTATGTAAGGTCCTTCTTTGTCTCCTGTGAGAGTCTTTGTTTTAATGTCTGTTTTGTCTGGCATAAGTATTGCTACCCTGACTTTCTTCTTATTTCATTTATGTGGAATAACTTTTCCATCCCCTCACTTTCAGTCAAATAAAATGTGTCCAATGTGTCTTTATATATAAAGTAAGTCTCTTTTAGCCAGCATATATATTAATCTTGTTTTTGTATCCATTTAGCCATTCTATGTCTTTTGATTGAAGCATTTAGTCCATTTACATTTAATGTAATTGTTTATAGGTATGTACTTACTGGCATTTTGTTCATTGTTTTGGGGTTGTTTTGTAGTTCTTTTATGTTCTTTTCTTCTTACATTCTCTTCTCTGTTGATTCAATGACTATCTTTAGTGTTATTTTGGATATTTTTTGTGTGTATCTATTATAGATTTTTGGCTGGTGGTTACCATAAGGCTTATAGATGGCTATCTGTCTGTCTATCTATCTAGCTATAATTATTTTAGATGCAGTTCTTAAGTTCAAATGCATTTTAACAACCATGCATTTTTGCTCTCAACCCTGTTTAATGTTTTTGACATCATATTTTACAACTTTTTGTTTTGTGTCATCCCTTAGCTTCTTCTTATGGATTTAGATGATTTTACTGTTTTTGTCTTTTAATCCCCCTAGTAGCTTTTTATATGGTTGATTTACTGCCTTTAGTGTATTTACCTTTACCAAAGAGATTTTTCCTTTTGTGATTTTTATATATCTAGTTGTGGCTTTTTTCTTTTGTACTTAGAGAAGGTCCTTTAACATTTCTGGTAAAGCTAATTTGGTGGTACTGAACTCTTTTAGTTTTTGCTTGTCTGTGAAATTTTGTTCTCATCATCAAATCTGAAAAAAAAAAAAAAAGCCTTGCCAGGGAGCATATTCTCAGTTGTAGGTTTTTCCCTTACAACACTTTAAATATGTCTTTTTACTCCTCTGGTTTGGAGAGTTTTGGCTGAAAAGTCAGCTGATAACCTTGGTGCTCTTAATATTCTCTCTTTATTTTTAATTTTTGCCATTTTAATTACCATATATCCTGGTGTGGTCCTCTTCAGGTTGATCCTGTTTAGGATTCTCTGTGCTTCCTGGACCTGAATGTCTGTTTCACGTTCTAGGATAGGGAAGTTTTTAGCTACTTTGTCTTCAAATATTCCACTACTGGTCAGTAGAACCAAAGCCCAGGGGGTCCTGGGGCTAATGCTGGCACACATGTATGTGGGCCAAATCCTGGGCTCTCTGGTGAACAGGGCCAGGTCCAGAGGTGGCTATGGGCTCAGGGTGTTCTAAGGCAGATGAATTCTGGTGGGTTGGGCTGTGCCCATGCCCAGCTAATTGCTTGGCCTGAAGCATCCCAGTATTTATGCAGACAGGATGGTGGGTTGGGCCGGGTCCCAGAAGTATTCCAAAATAGCCCTTGCCAGCACCAGTGTTTGATAGAACAAGCTCCCCAAAATGGCTTCCACCAGTGTCTGTGTCCCCAGCTCCAGTTTCCTCCTGACATTCCAGGAGACTCTTCAAGATGAGCAGGTGGGGCTGACCCAGGGTCATTTCAAATTTCTGCTTCCCTTGGTTCCTGGATTGTGCAAGATTTTGTGTGCACAATTTAAGAGTGAAATCTCTATATTCCCAGACTTCTTGGGCTCCCCAAAGTAAGCTCTGCTGTCTTTCAAAACCAAACTACCTGGGGACTCATCTTCCCAGTACAGAACCCCCAAGCTGAGGAACTTGACTTGCAGCTCAGCCTTTGGGAGAACTTCTTCAGTTGTAACTATTCTCTTGTCTGTTTGGGGATAGTGCACCCCAAGGTGTGGGATTTGATATCGGGACTCTGCCCCTTCTACCCGTCTTGCTGTGGTTCCTTCTTTTTATCTTTAGTTGTAGATGATTTGCTCTGGTAGTGTGAGTAGATTTTTTTTTTTTTTTTTGATAACCAAAGGGGGATCTAAATTTTATGCCCAAAATCAAACAAGGCAAAACAGGGATGGTAATACAGGTGGGCACAAAAATCATGAAGACGAGAATGTTTTAGATGATACTGAATTGCATATAATATTTTGAAATAGGTCAAAATGTCAAGGGGTTATTTATTCAAAATAAGATCTTCTGGTTGCTGGTAATGACAAGGTGAACAGTTCTTTTAAAATAAAAAATCTTTCATTCTGAGGTATGTTGAAATTTTTAATTATTTTTTTGAAATTTTCTCAAAGATATAAATCAGAACAGAGGAGAGACCTCTCATGGAGTGCCTCTATGTAGATTAGTGAAACTATTAGAAGTAGTTATTCTTTCTCCTTTGCTGCAATGGTGTCCAAATCTTATCAGGCTTTGAAGGAGCTACATGTTTATCCAATGATAATTTCTACATCAAGCTGTTTCTAAGCTGTGAAGATTCATAAATTTCAGGATAATATCAAGCCCATAGAAAACCAAAATATGTATGCCAAAACTTGCCAAAAAGGAAAATATGGCTTACTAACAAATGAAGATACACAGAAAAAAAAATGTCCTTTTATTCAGCTGTTTGATCTAAATGGCATTTCCAGTTTAAATGGTAGAAGGGAGTGGGAGAAAGTCCTTGTTTTAGTCAGAAATTTTAATACAAAAATACCAAATTCAAATACTATACCTACCAGTATATCATCTAAAAACAGAAATTGAACTTGCAGATGAAGAGATAAAAATTTCCCTGAACCTTGGAAGGATTATTTTTCTCAATTTTCATTAAGATCCATCTGAGTTTTTTTTTAAGTGACAAAGTTTGTGTTCACAAAGATAATTCTTGTAACAAAATAAAAGATGATCTGAGAGATGGTGAGTCTGGGAAGTTAGGATGTTTTATATATAGATCAAGCAGTTTTGCTTCCAGCCAAAAGGGGGAAAGAGCTATCAGATCTAACCTCCCAACTAAAACAATTAAAAAACTGGATGAAATATATGAAACAACACTACATGTGTGTGAGAAAATTACTTGAAGCCAAGAAACAACTATTTAAAACAATTAAAGGGAAGTGGGGAGGGTATAGCTCAAGTGGAAGAGTGCATGCTTAGCATGGCCAAGGTCCTGGGTTCAATCCCCAGTACCTCCTCTATAAATAAATAAATAGACCTAATTACCTCCCCCTACCAAAAATAATTAATTAATTAATTAATTAATTAATTTTTAAAAAAGAAAAAAAAAAAACAATTAAAGGGAAAAGTTCCTATTGTATACAGTGCCTGTTCCAACCAGCCAAACTGGAAAACCTCATCATTTGAGGAACACTGGATAGAGTTCTCCAAAGGATCTTGCCTTAGTTGTCAGAATAAGTAGCCTTAGATTAAATATGGCTCTGATTCTGCTTAGCAAATAATAATAGCAAGACCCAGAAGGAGCACATCATTTTCAAGCAACTTAACGGTGTTTCATAACAAAGCTCAAGAGTATTCATAGGAATATAAAAATAACCCGCAAACAGCAGAATGAAATCAAAATGTCTGGCATCTAATAAAAAACAAATATCAGGGACACAATGAAATTGAAAGATAAAACCCATGATGTGGAGGAAAAGCAACTAAAACCGCTGAGGTCACAATGAGCCACCACTTGAAACCTACCACAATGTCTAAAGCAGACAGGCAGATGCTAAGTGTCGGCAAGGACGTGAGGGAAGGGGAACCCTCACACCTGCTAGAGGGAATGTAAAGTGGCACAGTCATTTTGAAAAGGACAGGGCAGTAGTTCATCTAACTATTAGACATAGAGCTACCTTAGATCCAGCAACTTCACCCTTAGGTATTTGCCTAGTAGATATGAAAGCAGGTGTCCACACAAAAGCTTGTACATGAATGTTTGTAACAGCATTATTCATAATAGCCAAAAGGGGGAAATAACAAAATGTCCATCGACTAATGGGTATGTTAATAAAATGTGACACAGCCATACAACTGAAAATTATTCAGTCATAAAAATGAATGAAACATTGCACATGTTACGCCATGGAAAACCTTGAAAACACTATGCTAAATGAAAGAATCCAGCCACAAAAGACCACATATTCTATTTCAATAAAATGAAAATCCAGAACAGGGGAATCTATAGAAGCAGAAAGTAGATTTGTGGTTTCTTAAAGTTGGGAGGGAGACAGGAGGATTAAGAAGTGATAAATAAAGTGTATGGAGTTTCTTTCGAAGATGATGGAAATGTTCTAAAATCGACATGGTGATGGTTCTACATATCTGTGAATATAATAAAAAACTATACAATTGTACACTTTAAATGGATAATTGTATGGTATATCTCAAAAAGCTGTTTTAAAAACCAACATGGCGGGAGGGTATAGCTGAGTGGTAGAGTGTGCACTTTGCATGAACAAAGTCCTGGGTTCAATCCCCAGTACTTCCATCAAAATAAAAAAATACCTAATCACCTCTCCCAAAAAACAAACAAACAAAAAAACAAGTAAAAATAAAAATCAACACAGAACTGACACAAACATTAGAATTAGAAAACAAGTGCATTAAAACAGTTCTTATAATTATATTCCTTGGTTAAAGTTACATAAAGATATGAAAGATGTTTAATGATCCAAGTCAAACTTCGAAGGATAAAATTTGTGATGTCTGAGATGAAAAACACAATGAATGTGGTGAACAGCTGACTAGACATTGAAGAAAAAAATAATGAACTAGAGGGAGCAATAGAAGCTATCCAAAATAAAACTTAGAGGAAAAAAGAATCTAAAAAAAAAACAAATTATTGATGAGCTGTGGGACAATGCCAAGTGACCACATACACATATAATTGGAATACCCAAAGGAGTTAGGTGAGAGACAGAAAATATCAGAAAAAATGGCCAAATTTTTTAAAAATTTGATGAAAATTACAAATTCATAGTTCTAAGAAGTTAAGTGAATCCCACGCACCCCAAGGAAAAATGGGGAATATTTTTTGGATAACAGTCCTTTATCAGGTAGGTCTTTTGCAATATTTTCTCCCATTCTATGGATTGTCTTTTCATTCTCTTCACAATGTCTTTTGCAGAGCAGAAGTATTTAATTTACTGAAGTTCAATTTATCAATTATTTCTTTCATAAATCATGCCATTATAGTTTTAGGTATTGTTTCTTTCCTATTTGCATTCTCATCATGTAACCCAAATACGTATATGTTAATCTTTTTACTCCCTTTTCCACATCTCTTATGCTTCCTTTAGAACTTTCATACCTTGTCTCTCAGCCATCATTCAAAAGTCCACAGATGATAAATCCTGGAGAGGGTGTCGAGAAAAGGGAACCCTCCTACACTGTTGGTGGGAATGCAGTTTGGTGCAGCCATTGTGGAAAACAGTATGGCGATTCTTCAAAAAACTAAAAATAGACTTACCATATGACCCAGTAATCCCACTCCTGGGCATATATCAAAAGGGAACCTTCATTCAAATGTTCATAGCTGCACTATTTACAATAGTCATGACATGGAAACAACCTAAATGTCCATGGACAGATGACTGGATAAAGAAGATGTGGTATATTTATACAGTGGAATACTACTCAGCCATAAAAAATGATAAAATACTGTTATTTGCAAAAACATGGATGGCCCTGGAGAACGTCATTCTAAGTGAAGTAAGCCAGAAAGAGAAAGAAAAATACCATATGATATCACTCACATGTGGAATCTTAAAAAAAAGACAAATGAACATATGTATAAAACAGAAGCACACTCACAGACATAGAATACAGACTTGTGGTTTCCAGTGGGAAGGGGTGTGGGAAGGGATAAACTGGGAGTTCGAGATTTGCAGATACTGACTGGTATATATAGAATAGATAAACAAGTTTATACTGCATAGCACAGGGAACTATATTCAATATTTTGTAGTAGCTTATAGTGAAAAAGAATATGAAAATGAATACACGTATATTCATGTATGACTGAAGCATTGTGCTGTACACCAAAATTGACACAACACTGTAAACTAACTATACCTCAATAAAAAAGTAGATCTGCTAAATCATGCAGATCAATCCATTCTCTTGCTCTTCAGAAGTCAAATGTAAACTTTAAGTAATACTCCAGCACTTGATTTCAATGAACATAGTTACATTTATAAGTCCTAAAACAGCTCATATTTTATATTCCAACTAAAACATTTATACTCACTTGATTAACTCCCTTGTAAAACTTGTAAGAAAAATCAGCTTCCTGATATACCTGAAATTTAAAAAGATTAGTTCATCTTGATATCCAAAAATGTCAGTTGGAGAAGATTTAGGAAACAACAAAACTAGGCAATTCTTATGCTACAGTCACCTTACAGAATATGGCAGGGACATTCTCAGTTTGGACTATATAAAACCGGATGGCCTGGAATCAAACCACAGTTCTGCCTTTTACCATCCATGTACCCTTCCATTAGTGATTAACTTCTGATTCAGTTTCCCCATCTATAAAATGGGGGAAATAATATGTTTACTCTGAGAAGTAAATGAGTTAGCATGTATAGAAATAGGTAGACTGATACCTATTTTTGGAAAAGTTTTGACATAAAACACACACTGTGATGCCTTTCTATTATTTTTTTTTTCATTTTTATTGAAGTATAATCCATTTACAATATTGTGTCAATTTCTGGTGTACAGTATAATGCTTTCAAAATACATGAATATACATATATTCATTTCCATATTCTTTTTCACCATAAGCCACGACACGATGTTGAATATAGTTCCCTATGCTATACAGCATAAACTTGTTTATCTATTTTCTAACATTTTTTAATTGATTTATAATCATTTTACAATGTTGTGTCAAATTCCAGTATAGAGCACAATTTTTCAGTTATACATGAACATATATATATTCATTGTCACATTTTTTTCTCTGTGAGCTACCATAAGATCTTGTATATATTTCCCTGTGCTATACAGTATAATCTTGTTTATCTATTCTACATTTTGAAATCCTAGTCTATCCCTTCCCACCCCCTACCTCCTAGATTCATTTTCATATTCTTTTTCACCATAGGTTACTACAAGATATTGAATGTATTTCCCTGCACTATACAGTATAAACTTATTTATCTATTTTATATATACCTGCCAGTATCAACAAATCTCAGACTCCAAATTTATCTCTTCCCACCCTCTTCCCCACCCCCAGTAACCACAAGTTTGTTTTCTTTCTGTGAGTCTGTTTCTGTTTTGCAAATAAGTTCATTTGTCTTTTTTTTTTTTTTTAAGATTCCACATATAAGTGGTATCATATGGTATTTTACTGGTTTGATAATTTTCTTTTGTATTAGCTTGGTTTCTTTTTGGTTTTTGTGACTCTATTGTATGCTTTTGATTTGTGGTTACCTTGTTTTTCAAGTATGTTAATCCCATACTATATCTGTTTGCTTTAGACTGGTAGTCATGTAGGCTCAAACACATCCTAAAAAGAATGAAGAAAAAACAAAGAAAAAAAAGTGAGAGGAAAAAATATCTATATTTTCTTTCCCCTCTTCCCCACCTTTTAGAATTTTGATGTCCTTTTTTTTTTTTTTTTAACATTTTCATGTTTATTCTCTTGCAGCCCATTGTAGCTATCACATTTCCAATTATGGTTTTCTCATTTCTATGTCTTCCTGCTTCTTTTCTATTTATAGTAGACCTTTCAACATTCCCTTTAGCATAGGTTTAGTGTTACTGAACTCTTTTAGTTTTTGCTTGTCTGAAATTCTTTATCTCTCCTTCTATCCTAAAGGATAGCCTTGCTGGATAAAGTATCCTAGGCTGCATCTTTTTTTCATTCAGGACTTTGAATGTGTCTTGCCACTCCCTTCTGGCCTATAGTGTTTGTGTAGAGAAATCAGCTGAGAGCTTTATGGGGGTTCCCCTGTAACTAACTCTTTGCTTTTCTCTTGCTGTCTTTAGAATCATTTCCTTATCTTTAACTTTGGCCATCTTAATTATAATATGTCTTGTTATGGCCTATTAGGGTTCTTCTTGTTTGGGACCCTCTGTGCTTCCTGTACTTGGATATCTATGTCCTTCTTTAAGTTTGGAAAGTTTTCAGTCACCATTTTACTTATATCTCTCTGGCTGTATGATTTAGGAGTATCAGTTATCTACTGTGGTCTTGAAGGGCTGTTTTTGTTTGTTTTTATTTAAAGTGGGAGCTTTCCTATGTAGACTGTTCGTCCAATAGTTTTGTTGCAAGGGCTGTTCTTAGTATGGATGGTTGCCACATCTTTCTTCCATGTGTGTTGGCTCTTATCCCTTTGATTGGGGGGTGGTTGGTGGTGTGATCAGAGCCCGTTCTGATTGTTGTTGTGGAGCGGGGCCTCCTTTATGGTTCTGTGCTTGTCACAGCCCTGACAGGTGCCAGGTCTGCTCCCCTGTTGCTGGAATAGGGGCTTCTAGACCCGTTTCTGAGCTGTGGTGTGTGGTAGGCAGGGTTGCTTCAGCTAGGAAGAAGAGTCACTCAGTGTACCTCTGCAGGAGATGTTCACTGGGAAGTGTTCTCATAACTAACTAGTTTAAAACTAGATCCAATGACAGGAATAAGTAAGACTGTTCTGCAGCTCTGGATGTTGAAGGACAGGAAAACTTAATCCATTAAACTGCTTCTGAAGTTCATCCAATAACAGATTTTTCACACACTATACTGAGGCTAGATGGGTATTTACTGTGACAGCTGTGAATGATGGAGAGTGTGACAAGGGACGTAACAGAGTTTCAAACTTCCTTTCTGCTTCTTGTTTACCTAAAGCAGATAAAATGTCTCAGAGAAAGAAAAATTGTGTGAGGACTGATCCATCATGAACTGGAAACCACAGTGGTATCAATGCGGTCATAACTGGAAACCACATCTGGTATCAACTCAGTCACACTCAGACTGAAGGCCACACTTCCAAATGCTGGCTCCCTCTTTCTCAGCAGCCTTTCCATTATTAGTAGTAGTATTGCAAGGTTTTTAAAAGAACTAAATGAGATGGTTCATATAACACATGTAAAAGGCTCAGCCTAGGGGTTAATGCAAATGGTAACTTAAAATAGTAGCATGATCACTTCACAAACCCCTTACACCTAGCCTGTCACCTGGCAAATTCTGACACAGACTAAGTAATGTTAGTCTGTTAAAATATTAATGGGTCCAGGGCAAGCCCATGAGCTCTCTGTATGGAACTACTCACACCCAGAGACAGAAATAAACATCATTAGGGCACCACACAGCAAGAGGCACCATGTGTTCCAGCCCTTTATTCTGGACGCAAGATTGAAACAATTATATGGAGATTATCTTTCTCAAATAATCGCTAAATTCAATTTCTTATATTCCTATAAATTACAAAGACAATGAAAGTATAATTAACAATATTGGAAACTACATTATGAACAATACACATCTTAGTAAACTGGGAATTTGTGCATAAATATACATACAATGATCCTTAGTTGTACATAATAGGATTCTGCTATTCGTTTTTAAATCTTTCTCACTAAGGAATCAAAAACTTCATCAGACAGAATGAAGGAAAATGTGCCTCATTCTACCCTATTTCTATCCTTTCTTCACATGGATTCTGGATTCTCATGTTGCTTCCCATTTAGGTCCCATGCCAGACTGGAATGGGCACTTGATTGCATAAGGACTTTTAATACTTATTGCAGACAAATCAGGATATTTCTAACAACCACCACCCAAAGTTCAGGCTTTTAAGGGGATTAAGACATACAAACCACTATGTATAAAATAAATAAGCAATAAGGATATATTGTACAGCACAGGATAATATAGCCATTATTTTGTAATAACTTTAAATGTGGTATAACCTATAAAAATATTGAATCCTATGTTGTTCACCTGAAACTAATATAATATTGTAAATCAAGTATACTTAAATTTTTTAAAAAGAGGAAAATTTCAGACTGTGTTTCTACATCTTTAGCCATCAATGTCTGAAGCTGCAAAGAATTTAAGCAAATCAGGGATAAGAGCATTTTTCCTCTGCCTTTAGCAAAATTTACAGAATGCTCACCTTTAAATATTTATCACTAAAAAATACTTTCTCTCCATTTGCACAATGCTCAGCTTTGTCTCTGCCTTTTCACCAGACCTGGATGATTCTAAAATCTATATTTGTTTCTCACTTGTTGATTCATTCACCAAATATTTATTGAGTGCTTACTATGTCCCTGGAGATTCTCTAGACCTGGGGAGATACAGCAGTGAGCAAGACATAACCTAGAGCTTTATTTACAAGAAGTTAATTTTATTTACAAGAAGTTAATTTTATTTACAAGAGTTAACTTTATTTACAAGCAGAGTAAATCCTGTCTGATTATTTAGATGAAAGATAAAAATTACATAATTAGTTATATGTGGAAATAAGTCTTGGTTTCTACGGTGTATCCTGAGTACTTTTACATCAAACATCCTTTTTAGGAGCTGCAGCCATTCTAAAAAGCTCAATGGCAGGCATCGCACTGATTGCATATCCAGTGTGTCACCCCCTGAAATAAACAAACATCACAATGTCGGTAGATAGTACTGGCTACTATAATTGTGAGATGAACTTTGGTAGAGACATAAATTTTTGGTAAAGTCTTAAGGCTGGAAAATTTCTAGGCTGCTAAATTGATTTCAGATAATGGATCTGTGAGGCTCATCCTTGTTATTTCAAAAGATTTTCTAAGCTTCTCCAGTTACAGCTATATTGGCCTTAGAGTGAATTCATGATAATAAATCTCTCAAGATTTTTCCACGTTAGCTCAGTCACTTAATGAGATACACAATCATCTAAAGAATATAAGGGTAAAATATAATGCAAAATGTGCAATCAGAAAAAAGACAAACCAAGGAGAAGGAGAAATAAGATTAAAGGTCTCTTATCCCTAAATACAACAAATATTTTTTGAGTTTCTAACGTAAGTGAAACACTGCAATGGGTGCTGAAGGTACAAAGATGAGTATTACTCAGTCAATGAGAAGATTAGAGTCATAGGGTTTTATTGCAGAACAGTGACTCTTTAATTTGTATTGTATTTATGAGACAGCTTCCAGATTTTTTAAAGACTTTTAAAATTCTCAAATATTTGATGAAACCCCTAAATGTTCACTCTTGTATTTCCATTATTGTTTGTGTATGTGCACACAT
The DNA here is from genome assembly GCF_009834535.1 of Camelus ferus. NCBI lineage: Eukaryota > Metazoa > Chordata > Mammalia > Artiodactyla > Camelidae > Camelus > Camelus ferus. Next base: position 696,841 of record NC_045729.1, read on the forward strand.
GCATATATACATTTCTAAACATAAGTTCATATCTGTATATATACTATATACTCATATATTGTGTTAATTTATTAATAGAAGTACTCAACAATTCCATCTTATTTAGGACTTTCTCTGGAGGAACCCTTGTCTATAGGAAATTATAAAAATAATTGAGAGTAAGGATATAGGTAATTAGGAAATTTATATGCATAAGTAATTCTTAATTTGGATTTCTTGTTTCAGTTTATAGGAAATCCATGAAAATACTATTATTTATCTTATTCCTCAAAATATCATTAAAAATTTTATTCTCACAAGTGGAAAAATTGAGATTGTTATCAAGAGATTGTGATTGTTCTCTAGGACCAAAATGTAAAGCTCCTTTGCTTTCATTTCAGTGTATTTTTATCGAATCATTGTTTTAAGGACAAGGAAATGTGTTCAGGATATTAAAGAGGAAAAAAAGAGAAATGGGAGTTGAAGCCCAAGAAGATGAGAATGATGCCAGCTGGGAGCACAGCAGTGATGACAACATTCACCACGGCCTGCAAGCTCTTCTTTGGCCTGACTTCTGCTTAATCTTTGCAGATTCTTCTTTTGTCACTCTGTGCCTCAGCAACATTCAACAATGTGCTGTGTCCTACACATATTTTGTTGTCTCTCGCTTTAGTGTCTCTGTTCATTCTTTCTCTTCTGTCTGGAACACTGGTATCTCCCTTCTCCACTGTTTTTATAATCTTATTTATGCATATTGTCCAAACCTCAGTTCAGACATATCCAAGTTACCTTCTTTAATTACTACCTGCCTCTTTCAAGCTATTTTTCACTCATTGCCCTCAGATGTCTCTGTCACCATGCAGACCACACAGTATTAGTAGCATCAGATTGAACCTAATGAACTTTCCATTATTTGCTTGATGTTGACCTACAAAAACTGTTAGTCTCTGCCACCAGACTGTAAACTGGATTGGGACGGGTCTTTACTAATTAATTACTGTCCACTCCCTCCCTGTTCAGAACAGACCCCAGTAACTGTTTATCTGAATGAATGGATAATTTTGAAATAATCACAGAAATGTTAAGGATGCTCCTAACTGTCCTGTGCCCTAAATTCAAGCCAGTTTTCAGTCCACTCACTTCGTGGGTGAAATAAATGCATGATTAAACCAAATCTTCTCATTTTTCATAATATTCTGGGTTTTTTTTTCATTTTTTTAGTTTTTGGAGGGGGAGGTAATTAGATTTATTTATTTACTTAATGCAGGTACTGGGGATTGAACCCAGGACCTTGTGCATGCTATGCATGTGCTCTACCACCTGAGCTATACTCTCCCCCTCTGATAATATTCTGTTTTTGATAATGAAACAGGGCTCCGTGCAATGTTTTTTGTTGGTTGTTCTTGCACATTCCATGGCTTCTTTGTGAATAAATCTTCATTGGGAACCTGAGAAAATCTGTCCCCTAGCAACAGTTCTCTGTAAGCTACATTCATAAATCAATACAAAGAAAGGATGTGAGAGACACGGAGAGAGGCATTTGTGATTTCTTAGTTGAGCATAATTTTAACTTAACACAACATTCAACTGATTCAAACTGATTATGGACTGAATTCTCTCTGTTCCCCCCTTGGCTTCAGTTCTGTATACTTCAGCTTCATCCAAAAGAAAAAAAAAAAAAAAAAAACCCTGATTACAGCACACAATCTATGCCTTCCTGGGGCCATTTAGTCATGCTTATATGACTAATGGATTATGAATAAGAAGTGGACACATGATTTACCTCACACCACTCGCTACTCATCTGTCCCTATTTGCCAAGTGCCCACTGTGTTCCAGGAATTAAGCAAAGATTACAAAAATGAGTAAAAAGTAATAACTCATATTCAAGGAGCTCAGAATTTTGTGAGAGGAATGAGATATATAAATAAACAATGACCCAACAAAGAGGGAAACCCAGATCAGAGAGAGAACCAATCACAACAGCCTTGAGAGAGAGTTTTAATTCTGCTGCCAGAGGGTAAAATGGTTGGTTCCTTTCTGAAATATACCTGTAGAATCTGACAATTAGGCAAACACTGGTGACTTTGTTGAGAACAGCAATAGTATCTCCTGGGAAAGGAACCCAGACACAAACTGGTTAAGGTTTTGTAACAGAAAAGAACACATCTGATGCCACATTAGACCTGTTTCTTTGACTTTAACCCTGTGCCCTGCTCAGTCTCCTCACCTTTTATGAAACAATGTTGCCTTTAGCCTGAAATAGACAGGAGGGCCTATTCTCAAGGCTCTGACCTTTAAGGATATTAACACTTCTGCACTTATATAAAGGCAGCAGGTTGCAGAATAGAAAATAACATTTGTTTTGTTAGAGGTTTTACAGGGACACCAGGATCTGACTTACATGGGCAGCTGCAAGAACAAAGAATTTCTGCACCAAGAAGTTTGCAACAACCAGCCACAACTCCTCCCCTTTTTGGTATAAAAGGAGCCTGAATTCTGACTTGAGTAAGATGGTTCTCCAAGACATTAGTTTGCCATCCTCTCGGTCTGCCAGCTTTCTGAATAAAGTCACTGTTCCTTGCCCCAACACCTCATCTCCTGATTTATTGGCCTGTCGTGCGGCAAGCAGAAGAGGTTTGGACTCGGCAACAGGATAATTTAAGGGTGAAAAAGTAGAAGCTACTTTTTCAATGTGTACACCTGATATAAATTATAACGTTAATACTGAAATAAAATAAGTTTTAATTACAGAAAGTTAAAGGGGTAAAGTGCCTAGAAATATCTATTATTAGTAACCCTATGGATTAGATATCTTTATTTTCTGCCTTTTACAAACAAGGAAATTAATAAACTGGACTTGAACTACAAAAGCAAAACCATCATTGTTGGGCTTTTTTGATATTAAATCAATTTCCCGATTTGCAAGTGGGTGCTATCTTGGAAAGCATTTTCATATTTGACATAAACAAACAACCCTAATAGGCATTTAAATCAGAAAAATAAAGGAATAAGAAAGACAAAGGTTAAATGTTTCTTCAAGGTCACATGATTACAAAACCTGCATGTTAGGGGAAGTTATAGCTCTGTAGTAGAGGGCATACCTAGCATGCACAAGGTCCTGGGTTCAATTCCCAGTACCTCCATTAAAATGAATAAATAAACCTAAAATTACCTCCCTTCCATCAAAAAAATTTTTTTAAAAACTAAAATGCATGCATCAAAAAAAACCTGCATCTTATCCAGAACTCAACTCTTCTCCTAACAGAGAAAATGTTTCTCGCCCTTCCAGTGTTGGAATCGCCACTCAGTCTGCCTTAGAGGTGCCGTATCTGAAGTCTACCAGAGGCCAGCATGCTCCCCGCAGTTGCTGTACATTGCATGTCCTTTTCTCCTCTATTCGAATTTGCCAATCAGTCTGAGGCAAAATAAGGTGTTGATTAAGAGGCAAAAGGCAAGATTCTGAAGCCAAGAGCCTCCACGCCAATCCAGGCTTTGTCACTATCACACTGAGCTTGGGTGAGTAAATTAACCTTGTTGTCACATAGTGTATTCATTTGTGAAGTGGAAAGGATAATTATCGCACCTACAGCATAAGGTGGTTTTGAAGATTAAATGAGTTAATACAAGGCAAGCACTTCGAACAGTGTCTTGTACATAGTAAGTACTGTATGTGTATTTTATATCAGTATTACTATTTCTGCTGTAGACTAAGTCAGCAGATATCGCAGCTATCAAAAGAGAATAAAGTGGTAGCCAGACCCGTCCGTCTCTCCTAACTGCCACCACAGCCATTCTATTGAGAGGTTTAAAAAGAGAGAGACTTGGCCACAGATTCTGGAGAAAATTACTGGTAAAGAATATGATGAAAATGCTTAACTACAGATATAAAATATTTGAGGATTTCTTTTTCCATGCTCTCTCTTTCCTAATATTAGCCTTAATATTGAAAAATTGGTTTGATGTTCCACATATCCACCAATCTCAGGAAAATAATTCCCATCTTTATCCTAACATTATAACTTCAGTTCCTTTCTGTTAATTTTCATGAAAACTCCCATATTGAAGACACATGCCTTTTCTTAATGTAAGAATTTAAGAAGGAAAAAAGGAGATGTGGGGAAAAGGGAGCTGAGGAACAGTATTAACGTGAGAGGTAACTGAGAACAAACTTTGCAGACCGACTTCCATTTTCTCTGTTCTACTCAGACAGATTCTCACCTGAGCTTTGTATCTCTTGAGAAAACATGTAATGCCTTGGAATGTTATTGAATTGCTGCTTCAAATGATTCCTCTCTAATCGAAGATATACTTTGAAGAGAAAAAAATAGACCACACCCAATTTGCCATATGTTTTTCAACTGGTTAAGCCAAATTATGTCAGAAAAATAACAAAAATGTTTAAATAAGTAAAATGTAAAATTTGAAGGACTGTAACATTTATTAAGCATCATTCTGTTCCTGGTTTCTAAGATGAGGCTTTCTAATGTATTATTTAATTCATATAACTATACTACAAAGTAAATATTAGCTTTACATCATAGATGATGAAACTGAAGCTCAAAGAAGTCAAAGATCCTGCCCAAGACACAGAGCTAATAAGTGCAGACCTCTGTGCAATTTATTTGTGTATTTTTTATTTATTTATAAACAAATATATTTGTTTTATTTATTTTTGTTTTGCTTTAATTTATCTTTGAGATAACATTGATTTATAACATTATATACTTTCATGTGTACATTACAATATACTTCTATGTACCCTACAGTGTAGATTTAATTTTATTAGGAGAATGAAGGAAGAAAATAATATAAGCTCTCTCTCAATTAAGGAGAACTTAAAAATACAGAATAGTTATTACCAAAGACCCTAAACAAAGAATGCACAGATAAATAGATTGAAATAAACAAACAAATTAACACAATTCTCCTCTATCAGAAATGAAAAAAAATTGTTATATATTTGTAGATATTCAATATAAAAGGAGATAAAGATTACCTCATCAAATTTACATTTGACTATAGTTACTTCTATAACATACGCTTTTATCTCTATGTATTGGAGAGTTGTCTGAAGACCTGAAATACGATTTTCTAGGATATACTGTATTATTCATGAAATATTGACTGTTATTTTCATTCAAAATGTAAACAGCATTCCCAATTATTTTAATTATTTTACTTCCTTTCCTTGCTCTTCAAAAAGCTATTATAAACCTAGAATATGTTTTGGTTTTGAGATGAATAGAATGACTCTTTGTCTCCTTTTTTGAAAAGTTAATGAGATAAATTAGGGAGAATGCTGGAGGAAGAGAGGCTTTTTTTTTTTTTTAATGTTTTTTAAAAATCTTTTTTTAGAGTTTCAAAATATAACTAAGTTTATTCACTGCCCTGCTTTATATTCAAAGGAATAATGAGAAATAATGAAGCCAAACCTTTTTCTTCATTCACCAGAGAATTACATTTTTATGTTTACAAGGGAGAAAGAAGAGAGTTCTTATTTTGTTTTGTTTCATTTTGTTTTGTTTTGCCTTTTAAAGAGAAATTTCTCTCAGTCTCACTTGCTGTATCTTTGGGAAAGACTCAACCAGTATCTTTTTCTGTATATCCCACGTGAAACCCTTCATTGTTAGATGTGAATTCGATTGAAATAGGATGCACCAAATACCATTATTATTTATTCTACGTAAGTTATTTGGAGCTAAGGGTCAGAATATAGTCAGTTCAATTTAGAAAACGTTGACTGAGCCTCCTCCAGTAACAAAGCACAGGAGTAAGCATTACATGTATGCAATAATTGATAAAGGACCATCCCTGCTTCCCAGCAGCTCACAGTCTAGCCCTCACATAACTTTAATACAGGACAGCATAGAATAAATTCTACAACAGCCTTTCAAACAGAGTGTTATGTCTGAGCTGCCATCAGAGCACTTATCCTAAATGTGCCTTGTCCAGGTCCTGATCCTAAGGACTTCACTTACGATTGTCAACTAACCATAATTTGGAAAGACTGCTTCAACCAAAACTAGCTGAATTTGTTTTCAGTACTAGTCCTTTAGAGATTCGCGTGCGCCAACACCCCAAACGCTGGCGTATACTTCCATATCCTTCTAAGTGCCACAGCCAGTTGTCATTTGGGTTTCTTTTAGTGGTAGAAGCAGAATAGACTCTGCCAAGTATACCCTGTATTCTCAAAATCATCATCATCATCATCATCCCTTCAGTTGGGGAATATTTTCTTTACAAGTAAATCCATTCAAGATAAAAAAGCACCAAGATAAGCAATACGAGAGAGAGGGACAAAGTGGTAAAATTGGAAGGTGTTTGTTACCACTGTCAGCCAGATGTTAGATTCATCAAATCCATCCAGACAGTCAGTGTCCTCTCCCTCCCTTCCACTAGTCCTGCCCAGGCTCTGTCATGCTTCCTCCTAACTTCTGAGGGCTCATAAATCAGCACTACAGGGGGTACTCTTTAAGTCAAGACTCCGCCCCAAATAAGTGTGCCTTAAAAATACATGTTAGCCCCTCAGGCTCAATTTTTACAGACAACTTGCTAAGTAACAATTAACTAATCCGTTCCACCTATTATCTGACCCGCTTTCAAATTTTTTTAAATCATTGGACTATGTGAATAAATAGGAGGGTTATGTTTCTGTAATAATTAGGGAGATATTGGAGGGGACATGAGGTTTCACAATCTATTCATATTCTATTATGTAGAAGATCACCCAGTAAGCATATGCATAAAACAAATAACACTGTGAAACAAATATTAACCAGAGAAAAGACGGTGGGTAAGCCAGGGGCTCTGTCTGTCTTTTGTCCTGGCTAAAAGCATTTTCTTGGTAAATCCAATACCACTTTTTATATCCTCTGAGGATTTGAACTTGATCCTTCCCTTAGAACAATTATCAGGAACATTACCATTCCCTCTGGCTGAAAAACAACTACTGAGTTCTATTCCTGTGGAAAAAAGTACATTTTGTGCCAATGCAATTTTCAAGTTAGACATCTTACAAAGAAAATCTAAAGAGATAAAAATTTTTCAAAAGGGGGCACTGAAAGAAAGCTCCTCTTCTAATATGGTTGTTTCACAGGCAGATGTCTTGTTTAAAAAAAAATGGTTAAAGAAATTGCTACTCTGCAGTAGTTGGAAACTTTTCCTTGTTTCAATATTTCTTAAAAATTCATATCAATTCATTATTTTTCCTTTAAGCAGGAAGTTTGCCTAAGAATCAAATTAAAATACAGAGACAGTTTGTTCTGGATTCTGCTGCAGTGAGCCCCATAAATATTTGATTTTGTGTGCAAATATAGGTACTGGTATTTATTTTTGTAAAAAATACTTCCTGTTAAGAAAAAAGAATCAGTGAGACTAAGAACTTTTGTTTTGTTATCTTAACTAAGACCCCAGGCAACTGGAAAGAGAATATCAAAAAAAGCATCTTCCTACCAAAAAAAAAAAAAAAAATTAAGAAGAAGAGAAGCAATTCCATAAAATCTAGGAAGGAAGCAGAAGAAAAGTCTCCTTAATACTATTAGAATCCGAGGCCTGAAAAGAACCTAGGTAGTTTATTTAACTTACTGCTCATCTCCCATCTAAATCATCTTACAAAGAAGATGCCCTGCTGTTTGTTTATTTCTCAAGCAGAAAAAGATTCCACAGCATCCCAAACAATTTAAAACTATTTAGGAAAATTTTGGAGGACAGTGAGCTTTGTATGTTATGTAAATCTCCCCCTCTGTTCTTTAAATATATGTGTATCCTTAGTGGAGTGCAAAAACAAGTGATGACAGCCTCTGTTGTGTCTTTCCTAAGTCACTCTTTCAAGTGTTAGATCAACTCAGTTCTCCTGACCTATCCTCATATCTGCCAAGCAGGTCCTTCGGTACAACCTCTTGTGCATTTGAGTGGCTTGTCTCTGAACCCTGCCAAATATTTTATATCTCCTTTTAGATGAGGAACCCAGATGTCATCAAGATAATGAGTATAAAGATTATCTTGTGCCATCCATAAATAATGCAGTGGTTACTTTAATGATGATTTTAATTTTAATACTTTAAGGAGAGATTTATGAAGAAAATTACTTAGGCTCTAAATCTGATTCTCAATATTAAGTTTGTAGTAGGTGCTATGACTTTTGATTGATTTGCTGATAGCTTGATGTGTGCATTCAGAAATTCATCATGGTTTCTTGCTATAATGGAATAACTGGTGTCTGATTAGATCTCTTATTGTAAAAAAAACCCAAGAATATTAGATTAAATATCCGAAACAATTGTTTTCATATTTTATTTCATATGTATTCTATATATTGGACAACAGACAGCATGAGATCATAATTCTGACAGAAAGGAAACAAATAAAGTAGCCATACAATTGCCTGGATTTTTTGCCTGTAGACACATTCTGGATTGTGGCATACAAAGGGAGAACACAAACAGACTATGGATATGTCACTGGATTGTGGAGACCAAGAGCAAGGTTCTGAGACAAAGGTCAATGTTAACTGGAATTTGGAAAACAGTACCTGAGAGGAAGAAACATGAAAAAGAGAACTCCAGAAATCTGCATAAGATACTCTTGAGTCTTTGACTGATTACAAAGCTGCACGTAAGTTGGGATTGAAACATATAAAGCTAAGGAAAGAATAACTACTAAGGAGAAAACAAGTATCAGAGCTTACACAAGGCTGAGAGACATCCAAATTTTATTCTGCCGGAGGGAGAAATCTCACTGAACATCTGGGGCACTCAGGAGGGACTCTTTTAGAAAGGCCACACCTGAGGAGTAAAGCTAACCCAGCCCTAGTGTAAAGACAATTCTGGATTCATTCTAATAAGTCTCAGAAAGAAAAAAAAGCCCAGGGGGAAAGGTATAGCCCAAGTGGCAGAGTGTGTGCCTAGCATGCTCGAGGTCCAGGGTTCAATCCCCGGTACCTCCTCCAAATATAAATAAACCTAATTACCCCCCCCACCATAACAAAATAATTAAATAATATAATAAATAAACAAATTAAATAAATGAATTTTAAAAGCTCAAAAGAATCGAGCAGTTCAAGGAATTAACTACTGCCATAACAAAGATCTTTTAAAGGATGAGTAGAAAATTTAAACACTCAACAACCAGACAAGTGAAACAGAAGATGAGCCAAAACCAGGAAGAAAATCACTCAACACAAACAAGACACAGAAACAACAAAGATGATAGAGAAATAGACAAGGATTTTCAAAACATCTGTTAAAATATGCTCAAAATGTAAAGGAAAACATAAACACAATGAGAAAAAAAATAGAAGAACAAAACCAATTAGAACTTCTTGAGATGAAAATGCAGTATCTGAAATAAAAAATGCACTAAAAGAAATTAATTTTACTGTGTGTAAGTTATATTTCAATCCGTCTTGACCCCCCCAAAATTCATTGGATAGAATTAACAGTACATCAAGTAATTATATACATTAATTATATACATAAGCTTATACATGGATTTTTGACTGCATGGAGGTTTGGCACCCCTAACCCCCAAGTTGTTCAAGTGTCAACCCTACATTGTGAAAAGACGACACAATCACGCTAATTAACACATACGTCACCTCACATACTTAACCGTTTTTTGTGTGCAGCAAGAACACTTAATTTACTCTCTTAGCAAATTTTACAATACAGTATTATTATCTGTAATCATTAGATCCTCAGAACTCACTCATCTTATAACTGAAACTTTGTACCTTTTGACCAACACCTCCTCATTTCTCCTACCCCCAGTCCCTGGATACCACCATTCTACTCTCTGCCTCTATGAGATTGACTTTTAGATTCCACGTCTAAGTGAGATCATACAATATTCGTCTTTTGTTCTTTGGCTTATTTCATTGAGCATAATGTTCTATGAGTTTATTATCCCTGTTATTACAAATGGCATTATAGTTGATCCTTGAACAACACAAGTTTGAACTGCACAGGTCCACTTACATGCAGATTTTTTTTTCAATAAACACATACCACAGTACTACATGATCCACATTTGGTTAAATCCTTGGAGGCTGAACTGAGGATATGGAGGGCCCACTGTAAAATTATACATGGATTATTGCCTTCACAGAACTAGGAACCCCTAACCTCTGCATTGGTCAGGAATCAACTGAATTTCCTTCTATTTTATAACTTAGTGATATTTTCTTGAATATATACCACATTTTCTTTATCCATTCATCCATTGATGGACACTTAGGTTGTTTCCATATCTTGGCTATTGTGAATAATGTTGCAATGAACATAGGAATGCAAATATCTCTTTGGGATATTCATTTTATTTCTTTACATATACACATAGAAGTGGGATTGCTAAATCATATGGTAATTCTATTTTTTAAGCAGTTTACCTAATATTTTCTGTAATGGCTGTACTGATTTAAATCCTCACCTACAATTTACAAGGGTTCCCTTTTCTCCACACCCCAACCAACATTCAATATTTCTTGTCTTTTTTAAAATAATCATCCTAACAGGTATGAGGTAATATCTCATTGTGGGTTTGATCTGCATGTCTATGGTGATTAATGATTTTGAGCATCTTTCCATATACCTGTTAGCCATTTGTGTGTCTTCTTGAGAAAAATGTCTATCAGATCCTTTGTCCATTTTTTGTTTTTTATTTTTTTGGTTTTAGTTTTTAGGGGTTTTTTGTTTTGGATTTTGTTTGTGTGTGTGTGCTGTTGAGTTGTATGAGTTCTTTCTATATTTTAGATATTAACTCCTTATCAGATATATGGCTTGTAAATATTTTCTTCCATTTTGTAGGTTGCCTTTTCATTTTGCTGATGGTTTCCTTTGCTGTGCAGAAGCCTTTTAGTCTGATGTAACCTCAGTTGTTTATTTTTGCTTTTGTTGTCTCTACTTGAGTTGGAGAGATTATTCTGGATTAATAAGGGGGTTCAATCTAATCACATGGGTCTATAACAATAGAAAACCTCTCCCAGTTATAGAAAGAGGACGCTATGACCATTGACTAAGGGTCAGAGAAATGCAGTGTTGCTGGCTTTAAAGATGGAAAAGGGGAGATATGAGCCAAGGAGTGTAGACAACCTCTAGAAGCTGGAAAAAACAAGGAGACATTCTCCCACAGAGCATTCAGAAAGGAACTGCATCCTGCTGAAACCTTGATTTTGGTCTAGTGAGATGCATGTTGACTTTCTAACCTACAGAGCTGCAAGATAATAAATTTGTGTTTTTTAAGCCACAAATTTTGCAGCAAATTGTTTCAACAGCAGTAGACAGTGACTACAGATCTTGGAATGCCAATATTAACCCATAATGCCTAATCATAATGCTGCTTTACCTATGACCTCCTAATCCTTATTTTAAACACAATTATAACAAGTTTAATCAGTTCCATACTTGGCCAGTAGAAATCTTGCATCACCAAAATGGTATTGCCCAATGATTCATTATATGTTTCTGACTTAAATGAGAAAGATGGTAAGAAATTCCAATCACAAAACTCATAAGCAAGGAATAAGCTTTGGTTCTAAATGAAAATGTTGGTCAACAGAAATGTTTATAGGTTTTATTAAAATGAAATATATATTGTATGTATATAACATTTTAATATGTCCTACTTTCACCAACTTTTCAATTCAGTATCATCTGTCTCAATCATATTGAACAAAAAGAGCTCCCATCCCATTGAATTTCTACTAACAGCAGCAAGAAGTAAGGTTGAAGATCCAAGAGTGGATGGCAAAGGTTATGGAAAAATGTCAACGTGCTCAAAATAATAAATACGCTCCAAGCATGGAAATCATGCAGTGGGCCTTAGGAGTGCTTAATTCCATTACTGTATTCCTGCGTGATACCACAACTGACTTTTATAATGACAAACCTGAGTTGCCAAAATATTGAACTAAGGCTCCATGTGTACTAAAGAAACAGAAATCTGAGAAATACATTTTAAGAGATTTTCATTAAATTGCCAAAGTAAATAAATGTTGATGCTTCGAAGGACATTTGAGAATTGAAGAATTTCCTTAAGAATTCTGAAAATAAAAAATAACTGGAAAATATTTGCTTCAGCTATTGGCTTCAGTGCCAAAATGAGATTCCTGCCTACATATTTACAAGTGCAAGGTGTTTAGAACCAATTTCTGAGCTTACCATAATATTTAAAGTATTATGATATTTTTTCCTAGACCTTCCTCTACAAAATCCTATCTTTATTTCTCAAAAGAATATTCATAAACTTAAGGTTAACACATTTTTCTAACTCAAATACATATATAATGTATTCACATATATGACAGGTTTCATAAAATGTTATATTTTACACTAAAGCAAAATTTAAGTGAATGTTTATTTTTACAGACAATAAAAATTTTAAAAGGACTTTTTCTTTTTAATTTGAATAGAATTCATTGAAAGATTTTAACTTCTTTGGAATGCCAACTGTATTGAAGTCATTTGTTATTCTGGGTTTTAATGTCATGTTTCTTTCTGTAAAACAATGGTTTTGTCATTTGTTGCCTTTATGCCATTCTTTACTGAATCTAAACTGAGAGAAGCATAAGACAGCAGGTTATCTATCTGAGACTATGAAATAAACGATTTTGAGAAATGAGATTTGCAGCCCCTTAAAAAAAAAAAAAAGAAAGAAAGAAAACCCTAGATAAAAAGTTTAGAAAAAACAATTCTGTCAGCTTCTACCAATTTCTAAGACTCAAATTAACCTCTTCAATACTGATGTGTTCCTTTCCAATTCTCTGAGTAGGTTACAAGTAAAGGGAGGAAACTGAAACAATAATCACAATTCCTTTTCAAAAAAGAACCCAACTGGAAAACTTGGGTAAGAGTTATCACTTCACCCAGATGGGAAAAAAAAAAAAAGGAAAAAAGAGGGCGAGAGAAAGAACGAGAGATCCAGGACACCATGTCACTACTGAGAATCTGATTTCCTGACATAGTCCTTAAAAATCCATGTACCAGTCACTCATGTTACTGATGATGAGAACCCCTGTCAGGGAATCAATTCATGGCTCCTTGTATCATGACAGCAATTTTCTCCTGAGATGGAAACCAACCCAAAACGTTGTAAAAGTATACTGCAGACTAAATCATAAGGTCATGAAACACAGTAAAAGAATATTGACTTTGGAATTAAACAGACCTGGGCTTGAATTCTAGTCCAAATACTTATTAGTTATGTAACTGTTACCAGGAGGAGAGGAAAGTTACCTCGGTTCTTAGTCACCTGAAAAAAATGAATTTTTAAAGACATGCAGAAAGCATGACATACACAGAATATTTTATGAGTGAAGTAAAAAGGAAGTAAAATACAGCACACCCCAGGAGCTGGGGGTGGGCCAACCCAAGAGAGGAAAAATGGCGCCCCTCCTTTGTCTCTCCTGCTCTTATAGCCTGGCTTAGGGGGCGTATTCATGATTGACTGATTGATGGCTTATGTTCTTTGAATGCTCAGGCTGATTGCCTGATGGCTCACCTTCCTTGTGCTCAGACATGCCCATCTCTTTTACACATGTTTCTACCCATGATGCACACAGAGAACCTATGGGAGGGGCTCGAACTGTAATGTTAATTACATTATTATGAGCATTGGTTCAGGTTAAGCTGTAGATAAGTTTGTGTTCTTTTTTTTTTTAGATTCTACATATGAGCGATCTCATATGGTATTTTTCTTTCTCTTTCTGGCTTACTTCACTTAGAATGACATTCTCCAGGGCCATCCATGTTGCTGCAAATGGCATTAGTTTATTCTTTTTATGGCTGAGTAGTATTCCATTGTATAAATATACCACATCTTCTTTATCCAGTCATCTGTCCATGGATTTAGGTTGTTTCCATGTCTTGGCTATTGTAAATAGTGCTGCTATGAACACTGGGGTGCAGGTATCTTTTTGAATCAAGGTTCCCTCTGGATATATGCCCAGGAGTGGGATTGCTGGATCATAGAGTAAGTCTATTTTCAGTCTTTTGAGGAATCTTCATACTGTTTTCTACAGTGGCTGCACCAAACTGCATTCCTACCAACAGTGTAGGAGGGTTCCCTTTTCTCCACAGCCTCTCCAGCACTTATGACAGAATTTTTTTTAAAAAAGACAAATGAACTTATTTACAAAACAGAAACAGACTCACAGACATAGAAAACAAACTTATCATTACCAAGGAGGAAAGAGAGTGGGAAAGGATAAATTGGGAGTTCAAAATTTGAAGATACTAGCTACTACATATAAAATAAACAAGGCCCTACTGTATAGCACAGGGAACTGTATTCAATATCCTATAGTAACCTATAATGAAAAGGAATATGAAAACAAATATATGTTTGTATATGTATGACTGAACTATTATGCTGTACACCAGAAATTGACATAACATTGTAAACTGACTACTTCAATAGAAAAAAAGGAGGGAAAGGAAGGTGGCCTCCAGTTGTGTCCCTCCTTTGCTCAGCTGCCCTGTTCAAGGTGGTCCTTTCATCCTATGAAGAAAAGGATATGAACTTCACCACTCTTGCCTCTTTTCAGTATTCCAAGTGCCTAGAAAAATAGTCCTTTTGTCCATGAATGTTATTTGATTTCTGTTTTGTTAGAATCTCTTTTTCGTGAAACAAAATAAGATCTGGCCCTTTTCTAGCAGTGAGGAGAGGCAGCCTGGTAGACACCTACCTTCGCAGCCTTGATTCTTGAATCTGTTGTTTACAATGGTTCTTTTAGTCTGACGGGGCCCACCAGGTGAGGGGATAAATCTTTTTTCCTTTCAAACATGCAGTGGAACATGAGCTTTGTGATGGCTGTTGGTTTTTCCTTCAAAATAACAAAATTGTTGGTAAAAATGCTATTTTTGATTCAGTACAGCCATCCAAGATATGGCCCTGTGGTGTTTTCTATTTGTTACCCACAGTTTCATTATATTTTATAATGGCCTTGGCACACCACAATTATTGCTTAACCTGGTTTTGTAGTGAACAAGACAGCAGAATTATCAATTGCTTGCTTAACCTTATTCTTCCACATCTATACCAATCTTTCATTCATTTTCAAAGTAGCCTAACATAACTATTTCCATTGAAAATACAGAAACATCCTCTTTAAGAGAGCCCACGTTACAATATTCCTATTAAATCTAAGGCCTTGGCCTACCTTACTCCTTAGTTTTTCATCTCCTCCATCCCTCCTCCTTGTTGCCCATATTCACAGTAACAATTGTGTTAACAGTAATTTTAACCGTTTGTTTCATTTCATCTCGTAAGAGTCTTCTCAAGGAGTCAGTTAATCAAGACTATTAGTTGCAAGTAACAAAATCCACTTCCAACAAGCATAAGCAAACAGGGGAAACTTACTTGAAAGGTAATGTCTCACAAAACCCAAGAGCAGGAGATGGATGAACCCTGCCCCGTAAAAGGCAGGGACCAGGCGAGGAGACCAGTAACCCTGGTTACCACTCTCTCTATTTTTGCCTTTATCTGTGCAACCACTCCTCTCATCTCCCCCTCTCTTCACACGTGACTTCACAGAAGCAGCCTGCCCTTGGTCCTCAGCTGCCTGGTCTCCAGGTCACGGTCAAATTTCAAATTCTGAAAATTGAGAACCTGACAGTAGTCCACTGACTGTAACCAAGGATTCGAGTCATGTAATTCAAATGTGGTTATCATGGTGCCATCTTGGGGCACAGGGAAATGGGTTATCAAAGAAAAGGGAAACTTACTGGAAAGATCCCCCCAAATGTCCTCACTACCAGGACACAGGGTCTGTTGAATTAGCCCCATTTTAAGATGTGAAAACTAAAACAGTCTTGTCTTAAAAGACAGGTTTTTTCCTTGGCTCTGTCACTAACAAGATTTTTGAACTTAGTTAAAATCACTTTAGACCATATAATTTACAAGTTTCCTTCCTGTACTAAAATACAGCAATTCTGTGTTCACCTGGGATTGATCATTTAAATAGTCAATGCTCCTGTATGGATAATATTTTATAGCTTGACAGGATTGGCTTGAATAGTTACTTTGGGCCAGGCACTATTCTAAAAGCTATATATATATATATATATACACACACACACACACAATACAATTCTGACACAAACTTCACAAATGAAGGGCACAGCACCCCAAAATACTGCTCTTCCTTCAGATTCCAACCATGAGCTTGAAGGTTCCCAGGCTACCCTGCACTTCTGACCAACTGGATGCAAATTCAGAGTCCCCACTATCCCTCAGGTTTGATAACTCCCTAAAACAACACACCAGAACTCAGGAAAGCCAATAACATATATATTATTATACAGAATATATATATATATATATATATACAGAATTTAAATATATATATACAGAATTTAAAACTTCAAAATATGCTTTTAAGAAATCAGGAAAAACAAGCCATAGACTGAGAGAAAACATTTGCAAATCATATATTTCGTAAAGGACTTGTATTCCGAGTATGTAAAGAACGCATACCAAAGGGGGAAAAAAAAAACTCTGTTAAAATAGAAATGGGCAGAAGATTTGAACAGACTCTCCTCCAAAACAAAGATTTCAAATGAGCACAAACAATGATGCTCAAGGTCATTAGTCATTGGGGAAGTGCATAAAACAAGTACAATAAGGTATTCATACAACCCTACCAGAAGGGCAAAAATTTAGAAGACTGACCACACCAAGTGTTAGTGCAAATGTGGAGCAACGAACACCTGAATGTGCAGTCAGTACTGCACACCTACGAAGCCCCCACACCTCGCACCAGTTTGTCTTGGTCAGCTATTTAGCCGCTGTAAAAATAACCTCCAAATCCCGGAGGCTTACAACAAAAGTTTAGTTCTCATTCACACAAAGTCCTCTGTGGTGTGGTGTCTCCCCAGAGGGTAGTCTGATGGCTTTCCTCCACTACAGGCTAGGAACCGGGGTTCCTTCAGTGGGTTTCTTTATACTAGAATCTTTTCTTTCAAACCAGGTGGACAGGGGAGAGAGTATGGGAAAGTCCCAACAGCCAACCACTTTGTCCCCTAAGTGACATAAATCACTTGTTCACATTCCATGTTCCAGAACAAATCACATGATCAAACTGTTTTCTGCTACAAATAGTTGATGATTAATTGTGTTACCTATTTTCTCTACCTGTGCTCTGGAGGCTATCCCCTCCAGATTTCTGAGAACCCCTATTCCAAACCTCATCCCCTCCTTTTTGGATACTTTCAACTATTGAACCATTTCCAATTTCCAGATTATTGAACAAATTTTGATTGGCTCCATTTTCCCCTAAAATCACCATACTCTTTTTTTTCTGCAACATTTTACAGTTTTGTGTTTAAGTGGGTGGTCTAGATACAGACCTCCCAGTGTGACTCCTTACTTGGCATGGCATTTAGATTGCTCTCTAACCACCCAAAGGACCCTTTCAGAAACTTCAAGCCATTCTTACTGGGCTCTCCTGCTCAACGCCTGTCCCACTCTTCATAGCTCCCTTTCCTTAGCGCATATCTGTATTCTCTGGTTCTCACCCTGCGTCTGCTGGCATAATCTCACCGTAATACAGTCCTCCTCCATGCTCTTGACCAGTGGCCCTGGGCTTGGCCCTTCACTCTTCTTTCTTTCATGGTGTTGACTATCATGTTTACTATTTTTTTTTCAAGTGTAATTAACACCAAAACAATATAATGTGTTCGATGTGCTTCTATAAATATTCTCTCACTGCTACAGTGTTAGAATTCTGTAGTTAGAAAAATTAAACCAGCTAAACATAGAGCCAGAGGTGTGCTGGAAGGAGTGTTTTACTTTTTATTTTTGTAAAATTTTATTTATTTATTTAGTTTGGTTTTTCCTGGGGATAGGAGGAGGTAATTAGGTTGGTTGGTTTGGTTGGTTGCTTGTTTATTCTAATGGAGGTACTGGGGATTGAACCCAGGACCTCGTGCATGCTAAGCACACACTTTACCACTGAGTTATACCCTCCCCACGAAGGGATGTTTTAACTACAACCTCTCATTTTTAAGGCAAATCACAACAATCTGGGACTTGACTGAGGTCATACTGCTGCTGGCCATCAGGAAAGCAAAGACTGGAACCTGTCTCTTCAATATCCTATACACTACACTAGGCTGATATCCTGATTTTTATTAATTCTCTTCAATTTGTTTCCACCACTTTTCCAATTTACTCAGAATAAATCCCAGTGAAATTCTGTAAGGTTGTCCAGAGGAAATATCTGTAGATGTAGATCTTTCACAGAGAAAGGCATCTTCATAGACACTAAATCAAAGTAAAACCAAGTATTATTATTTATGAAATATTTCAGTTGTTTATTTTTATTCTAAGGTGAAACTCTCATTCATTTAAAATTTTAATTTATAAGTATTTTAATTTTAGGAGTATGAAAGCATGAAAAACCATTTTGATATAAATGGTAGTCTCTTCTAAAAGGCAGGTTTAAACCAGTTTTTCTTCAAACATAAGGATAATCCTCTCTGAAGTGTTACTAGTTGGGAATTAATTAGTGGATTTTATTTAGCTAAGTTTGTAATTTAATCTTTATTATTTATTATAGCAAGTAAGTAGCCTTCATTTCTTCTCTGAAAGGCAGCTATTCTGGAGAATCAACTATCCTAGTTGAGATTTTCCGTGGATAAACAGAGAAGAGGCCCTATAAAGACACATTTCAAAGCTCCCAAAATATTAAGTGCTTTGTATAAATGTCCGGGGTCGCCAGTAATCATGATACAATGTCGGTCTGTTTTTCTTAATGGAAGTATAGTTAATCTACAATATTGTGTTAGTTGTAGGTGTACAGCTAAGTGATTCAGTTATACACATGCATTTTTTCAGATTTTTTTCCCTTATAAGTTATTACAAGGTACTGAATATAGTTCACTGTGCCAGAAACAGGAGCCTTGTTGTTTATCTCGTTTATATGTAGCGATGTGTATCTGTTCATCTCGGGCTTCTAATTTATCTCTCCCCTCCTTTCCCCTTTGGTAACCATAAATTTGTTTTCTATGTCTGTGAGTCTCTTTCTGTTTTGTAAATAAGTTCCTTTGTATTATTTTTTTTTAGATTCTACATGTAAGTGATATATAATATTTGTCTTTCTCTGTCTGACTTACTATGAAAATCTCTAGGTCCATCCATGACACTGCAAATGACATTATTTTTTTTAATGGCTGAGTAGCATACCTGGCTGAGTAAATAGATTTTTTTTTTTAAACACATCTTCTTTATCCAGTCATCTGTTGATGGACATTCAGGCGGTTTCCATGTCTTGGCTATCGTAGATAGTGCTGCTATGAACATTGTGGTGCATGCATCTTTTTTATTTAGTTTTTTTCTTTTCCAGATATACGCCCAGGAGTGGGATTGCTGGGTCATATGATAGCTCTATTTTTAGTTTTTTAAGGAATCTCTGTATTGTTTTCCATAGTTGCTGCACCAATTTACATTCACACCAACAGTGTAGGAGGGTTTCTCTTGCTCCATATCCCCTCCAGCATGTATTAATTGCAGATTTTTTGATGCTAAACTTTTCTGACCAGTGTGAAGTGATACCTCATTGTAGTTTTGATTTTCATTTCTCTGATATTTAGCAAGTGTTTAGCATCTTTTCCATGTGACTGTTGGCCACCTGTATGTCTTCTTTGGAGAGATGTCTGTTTAGGTCTTCTGCCCATTTTTTCTTATTGGGCTGTTTTTGTTTTTTGATACAACATTTGTGTTTTTACTCCTTTTGAATGCAGCAGTTGTATTCTGGAGACACATAGAATGTTTTTAAACCCAAGCAATTTATTTGGCTATTTTTGAAAGCTTCTATATGTTATCTCTACCCAAATATCTTCTGTCAATAGTGATGGCATCCTGCTGAGCTGAAAACAAAAGTAAGAGAGGAACAATCTACAATGTATCTACTTCCTGGACACATACTGAGCAAAGTAAATGAGTCAGATGGATATGAGTCTCAGGGTGGACAGGTGTGGAAAAATAGGTTTAGCCATTGGGGAATGTACTCATATACCCTCAGCATCAGAAATAAAATACAACCATTTGTTTTTTGGAGCTTGAATTTATGAAATTCCAGTTGCTGGCCTCCTAAAAATATTTAATTGGAAAGACCCAAATCACCTGGATTACGGCACAGCCTTACAAGTCAGTGGGACAATTTATGGGCTCCTTTTCTTGTTCTAAATAAGAAATAGGAGACTCTAATAAAAATTAATCAAATACAATAAAATTATAATGTTCTAATACTTATAAAAAGATAACAGGAAAGGTCATCATGAAGGATGGGGAATTAGCCAAAAGATGATCTGAAGGAAATTATAGATAAAGGGTAAATATAGAAAATTACACTAAAGAGATTCTCAATTATTGAGACTGTCAATAATTTGGGTTCTATAAATGGGGAGAGTTTCTTATGTGAACAATTAATCAATTAACAATTAGTCAATTAATCAGGTCTGAGTAAAGGAAACTGAAGAGAAATTTTGGTTATAGTATTTTTTTTTAAGGAGGAAAATTGGAACTAATGTTTTCATTTGTTGGTTTCTACTTTGAAATCTAAGGTCCATCCTCCCTTCATCCTTAGGAAATTGTGGGAAAGAATTTACTGCATTTTATTAGGGCTTCTGATAGAAGAAGAGACCACATTGTGCATGCTGGAGCTTGCCAGTGGCTTAGTCTATCCTTAAAGGGCTCTGTATTTTGACTCTGTGTCCATGGCCATGTCCCTTTTGGGGATATCCTTACATTTGCCAAATTCTTCCTATGCTTCTTGGAGGAAGATTGTTAAACAACATAGTGCACAGAAGGAGTTGTTTTTTAATACTACCTAGATTGGCAAATGGACCTATTTAGTAACTGGTATAGACTGCTGTGAGAGAAATTACTAGAAGAGCCTTCTAACTGTTCTCCTTGCTTCTTCAATCTGTTCCCCACACTGGAGCCTGGATTGTCTTTTGAAATTTTGATCATATCCCATCTCCACTATAAACTGTCCATTACTCTCCTCCATTGCTTTAATACAGTCACCAGGCCCTTCATAGTCCAGCTTCTCATAACTCTCAGTCTTTTTTTTTTTTTTTCAATTTTTCCTGTCTGTGACTTTTTTTTTAATTGAGTAATAGTCAGTTTACAATGCTGTATCAATTTCTAGTGTACAGCACAATTTTTCAGTCATACATGAATATACATATATTCATTGTCACATTCTTTTTCACCGTGAGCTACTACAAGATCTTGTATATATTTCTTTGTGCTATACAGTATAAACTTGTTTATCTATTCTATATATACCTGTCAGTATCTACAAATCTTGAACTTCCAGTCTGTCCCTTCCCACTCTGCTTCCCTCTGACAGCCACAAGTTTGTATTTTATGTCTGTGAGTCTGTTTCTGTTTTACATTTAAGTTCATTTGTCTTCTTCTTCTTTTTTTTAGATTCCACATATTAGCAATCTCATATGGTATTTTTCTTTCTCTTTCTGGCTTACTTCACTTAGAATGATGATCTCCAGGGACATCCACTTTGCTGCAAATGTTTTTATGTTGTCCTTTTTACAGCTGAATAATATTCCATTGTATAAATATGCCACTACTTTATCCAGTCATCTGTTGATGGACATTTAGGTTGTTTCCATGCCTTGGCTATTGTAAATTCCTAGCTCTCAGTCTTATCTTTCACAGACAGTCTTTCTCCAGCTCTTCTGATCAGCTCTACTGAATGCCTCCCACTTCCCTGAGTTCTCCAGCTCTCTCACCCATGCTTTTGAATGTGTTGAGCTGTCTATATAATATACTCAGCTCAAACCTTATCACCTCTGCTCCCCCTTCTCACCTGATAACCTTACCCAGGCTCCAGAAGGACTTCCCTGATCCAGGACTAGATTTGGCCCTGATTCCATAGCATCTTTTATTTGAGTAAGCTAAAAAAGGACCTAAACAGTTCAGCCAAAGACTAAGGTTCCAACCAGCAGTTCTTTATCAGCAGCTTATAGACAAAGCAATTTTGGAATCATGCCCCAGAATGGAGACTTGGATGTCAGATTCTTTTATAGCAAAAATTAAAATGAAAGTTTCAATCAAGATTCTAAGACTATAGATAACAGATATCAAACAGAGTCACAGCACATACCATTCTGTAGGAGCTTTCTGGCACCCTTCCCTCCACTTCCTCCCTTAGAACTGTCTTCAGCCCGCTACAGGTCACAAATAGTAATCAATGCTTAACTGAAAAGAGAAAAAAGAGAGTGAAGCTGCCAGCCACACCCATTTCTCCAGCTATGGATTGCAAGCCTACAGCAGGACCCAGGTGACAAGAACAAGCGTGGTCAAGATTCAAGCAATGGTGGTTCCCATCGTGGCGCTGTGTTTTGGAGTCCACACTGACATGGAATTAATCTTTTGGGCATATTGCATAGTTTAAACTGAATGCCATCAGGCAGACAATCAGGCTTTACCACATTATGTGAGTTCACTAGATCGAAGAAGTTTTAAAAATTCTGCCTAAAATGAGCAACAAGGATATATTGTGCACCACAGGGAAATATAGCCATTATTTTGTACAAACTTTAAATGGATTGTAATCCAATGGTGTATATATTGTATCACTATGTTGTACACCTGAAATTAATATAATATTGTAAAACAACTATACCTCAATTAACTAATTAATTAATTAATTTTAAAAATAAAAATTCCACCTAAGTAATTTCCTAGAAATTGGTTTGTGACTCAGGGTATTTCTGATTTCTTGAGAAGTTAGAGTTCTTAGAAGCTCTCTTGCAGCTGTTGATGTCCTTGGAGGTTTTCTTTTTTCTCACTCATTGAAATCTCTTTAGAGAATTTTACCCAAGCCCACACCTTTAGTTATCATCCTATGGCTCCCAAATATTTATTTCCAAGTCCAGACATCTTCTCTGAGCTCCAGATTCATAACCAGATTCTTAAGACATTCAGGGGCATGCAGTATACACAGTCACACAGGGCCCTGTGCTTAGAAGGGCCACGTGCTTAGAAGGACCATCCTTTGGTTTAGTGCTCTGCAGTAGCCATGTTGAAATTATTAATAATTTTTTAATAAAAGTCTCCATATTTTATTTTGCACTGGGTCCTACAAATCATGTAGCCAGTTCTGCTCATAGCCTAAATTCATCTCCATAAGGAACTTACATACACCTTAAACTCAACATCTCCTAAGCTCCTAATTAGTTAATGATCTTCCCCTCAAACTTGAGCAGGGTTCCTTGGTGCAAAGGCAGTAACACCACCCATCTTGTGGAGCCCCTAGAACCCCAGGACCCATTCTTGATCCCTCCCTCTACCTTACATCCCATGTGGTAAAGGCCTGTTGACTCTCTAAATCTCTTTTTAACCTTCTCCCTTCTCTCCATTATCACTGCTTCCACCCTCATCCAAGATGCCATTCTTTCTTACCTAAATTATTACAAAAGCTTCATAACTAGTCTGCCTTCTTCCACTCAGATCCTTGACAATCTTTGTTCCATGCACAGATACATACCATCCAACGCACATACACTCACTACTGCTTAAAATCTTTCAATGCTTTCTCCTGACTCCTAGGTTACATTCTAAAACCATAGCATACTTACAAGCCCTGTGGTCTGGTGTTGCGCTACTAGTATTTTTTAATATGTTTACTACATTGCCATTTACCCTCTTTCCCCAAGGGCAGCCCTATCCTGAATTTCATGATTATAAAAACTAATGTGGTTTTACTTATCACTCTGTGCCACGACAAGCATAACACAAAGGAAGCATGCACACTGAGAATTTGATAAATAAATGTGTGACCCAAAAAAAAATGCAACAAAGAGAGGGACACAGAGAAGGGAAGAAGAACGGAGGAATAGAAGGAAGAAGAGAGGAAAGAAGGGAGAGAGGGAGGGAGGAAAAAAAGAATGGAAGGAAGGAAGAATGGGCAAGATGGAGGGAAGGAAAGTAGATGGTGGCAGATACACTAAGGCTTATTTTAAACCTTTATCCTGATTCACCAAATGCTCTTGGAGTTTGTTTCTAACTTGGAACTTGGAACTAAGCAGATATGAACCTACTAGCACAGGGTCTTTTCTACCAGAAAATGCGGAAGTATCCTCAAGAGTTCTTTATCAGGGATGGAAAAATGACTTCGAATGATGTTTAGAGATGGAAATTCTGCAGACTAGGTAAGAGTCTATACCATGTGCGGTAAACACAAAAAGTCTCCCTGGGTTAATCAGGTAACATGAATGAGAGACACCGGATGTCAAAGAATTAGCAGTTGGAAGGACTGTCGCTAGCCAGAAAGCACATGTTCCATGTAAAGGAAGCCACCATCACTCTGCATTGACCAACTGCTATTCGGTGAGACAACAGATCCAGGAGCGCCTGCTCAAGGGAAGATAAAATGCTGGATGAGTGCTAAGTATCTATTCCACAATGATACGCAACCCAAACAAAACACTTTGTTTGCAGTGTCAAGCCTTCTTTGTAGGGTCTAGTAATAATGATAATGAATGGATTCATAGTCATCAGAACCTCCATGTTGGTGGTAGACAGCCTCACTTCCTTGGGGAGATTAAATTATAGGGAGAGGAGTAGTTTGGATTTGTACTTCAAATCTATAATCAGCAACCAGAAAGAAAATAAGAAATGATCTTCCACTGTGTGTTCAAATGAGAGCCAGCTACCTGGAATGGTGAAGTACAGCTTGGAAAATCGGGCACATTTGGACCAAATTTGTGAAAGAGTTATTTAAGAGACTAAAGTTTACTGAAGCTTGGAAGTCTCCCTAAATGCTCACTATTGGTTAAGCTAATGAAAAACACAAATTACAGTGATGCTAAGCAAAAGAGTGCCACAGAAATGCCTCAGCATCTTGAAGTTGAAGCCACAAGAGGAAAGATGCTACTGGACAGGGATAAGCCAGTTCATTGATTTCAGCTAAAGCAGTTGGCATCTTCCCTGTCCCTGAATCAATGAAGGGCTCAGCTTGGAAATGACTCCCTGATCTGCTTTTCGTATGGCAGGTTGGCCATGGCTTTTGGTACCCAGATATCCATCGATGGCCATTTTAGAGTCCCCTGCAGGGGTGAAGATAGCTGTACACTGTTCTGATTGTGACTCAGAGACATGTAGTGACAAACTGCATCTTGAGAATTTTAACTCTCATTATAGGAGTAGAACCCCTAAAGGAAGAGGAAATGAAATCCCAGTATGAATGTGTGAGTTCTCAGAGATGCCGGAGAAAGCTGACTGGCACAGCCAGACTGAGCCCAGTGAGGCCTTCAGATTAAACGAAGAAAAATCTCATTCACCTCAAAGAACAAAAAGAAACGGATCTTGAACTGTGAAAAGGAAGGAATCCCAGGAAGCAAAAAATGTGTACTGTGTGCCTCTCTGTGCCCCAACAGAGATTTTTGCTAAGGGGAAAATGTAATGAGGCAGAGAATTGAGAGAATTGCACGCAACAGAATTCCAGAGGGTCTGGGGGACTGAATTTGAATAAGGAAAACAAATGGTAAATGTGATTGCCAGAGAGCTGAGGGATAGAAACGGGCAGTTGTCAGGAGTGTGGGGCACAAGCATAGCAGAGCATAAGGCAAGGAAGGGGCAGAAGCAGTCGAATGGTCAGGGTATTGCAGAAAGGAAGCAGAGGCAGACATTTGTAGCAGCTGCCCCTGAGTGAGAACCCTTGGGCAGAGCAAACAATACCTGGAGATGTTTTTAGGAAGATTTTTAAGTGCCACACTGTATAAAATTCCTATCTTGCTGTTTCAAACAGAGCAGCCATAGACATCTATGCTGTTCTTCAACTTTTTAAGAGTAAAATTCATAATAGAGATGTTGAGGTCTATGAGCAAGGGGTGGGGGAGGTTGGGGGAGGTGGGATGTCTTAACAGGCAACTGCAGGCCAAGTAGTCCACTTACAATTGGGGTACATTTTGGGGGTCCCATCTAGGATCAACATTTACTTAAATACCAGACATCAAAATAAAGTCTATGGCAGTTACTGGAATTTAAGATAACATATTTTGGAAAGTGTATGGGAAAGAAAACAAAAATCTCTAAATGCTAGAGCTCGTCCCTCCTGGGGACTCAGGGGTGCATTTTCCCGGCAATCTGCCCAGCGTGCTGTTGCCCACAACATGGCAAATACTCAACAAGGAGGGGCTCTGATATCTACTTATTTAGAATGTCACCCACTCTGCAAAAAGTCTCAGTTTACAAACTAAGTTTGACCTGCCTGCTCAATGCTGGTGGGTATAATTGATTTTAGATTATCCTGATTAAAGTGAGTTTAATTTTCAGACGGTTGTTACAGCTAATGTCCCTGCTGAAAATAATTCTTATGAGGCGCTTCTGACAGTTTGGGCTTAATTACTTTCCCTAAAATTTTCCTGAAGTGGAAGAAACAACAAGGAGAGGTTATTTAAGCTCATGAAAGCTTTAATACTTCAACCCATGTGACAGCTGGGAAGCTTGGTACAGCAAATGATAATTTACAAAATATATTTTCCTCTTCTCCTGTTACTAAGTGGAAATAGCATATAGATGATTACTGTCACTTAGAGGAAGAAGCTGAACCCTTTGATCTGATTACAGACGTCTAACCCAGGGACAAAAATGATATGGATAGTGCTTTGGGAAGAAAATTACTTTTGAAAGAAATGCTTCACAGTAATTATTATTGCAAGGGCAGCAGCCTCCTCCAGCTTGGGCACTGTGTTCTCCTCAAAGAGTCACACTGCTCTTCCATCCTTCTTTATTTACAGATTGATTCATTTCTTTGTTTTTTTGAAATCAGATTTATCAGTTAGTAATCCCACCAGGACACACTAAATGGAATCGTGAAGGCTTGAAAGGGTTAATCCAGCTCCTCAAAGGCCTAAAATGCTACCAGGAAAATGGCTCAGAAACTGAAACAGTGCTCAACCTTGGCCGCACATTAAAATCAGTTGAAGTGCTTCAAATCAAAAAATACCAATGCCCGAAGCCCTGGCCCCAGAGTCCGTGGTCCAGGGTGGGACTCACCATTGTTATTTTATATAAGCCCCCCAAGTAATTCTAATGTGCAGCCTCATTTGGAAACCACTGAATCAAAAAAAGAATCTGTATACAACCATTATTTTAAAAATCGACAAGTGGTACTTATTACAAATGTCAGTGTATTGAATGTGATTCAGAAGATGAACTCAACACCAAAGGAGTTTCACCTAATCACGATGTCTTTCCAAAGAAATGGCAGGACAATATGTGAGTCCTGCTGGTACCATCATCTAGAATTATCCATAAAACTGCCCACTTGTTCCAAAATTGGGGATTGCTATTTTGCAGAACACGTACATTATTTCAGCTTTCCAGATATTTATATTAATCTATGAGAAGCTATCTCAGTCACCACTATAAATCAATATGCTTTCCTCTGAAATGGTACAAGTTTCTAAATGATGGCTTGTTCATCAGGATTGGTCAGATTCTAATTTCTTCAAGAAGTGTGGCCAGCATTACCACAGAACCACTTTTAGGGGGTGGATTTTAAAACGTACGGGTTGCTACCTACACTGGCCCGTTTTCACTCACTCATTCTCCGCCCATCCGCAGAAATGCTCCTGAAACATAGGGCACACACATAAGGCCTGCCTCCTGTGCAGAGGGACAGAGTCCTAACACAGCGACGGGAGGAGCAGGCCTCTGTAATTGCAGTCGCCAGCTGCACGAGGGACCTCGCGGCTGCTGCCTTCATTCTACAGGCTCATTTCTGGGGAGATACTTACAGATAAGGGAATGGAGGAGGAAAATATTGCCTTGAGTTTAGTATTTGTAAGTTCAATTGGATTGACGTTCGGATTTAAAAGGTGTCTGCTCACAGTTACTTTATAGCTTACCTCTGGCCTCCAGCAACTATGAGCCAGAGCAGCACTTTTCACACTACGGCCCCAGGGCCCCGCTGGGAGGAAGGGGAGGGAGAAGGGTTTCCTTTCAGGGGTAGACAAAGTCAGCATTTATTTTTATAATAATGCTAAGTTTGGTTTTTTTTGCCCTTTTCAAAGAGTTAACATTTGTACTGATGGTGTGAACACAATGCTGGGGGAAAATGCAGGGGGCCCAGCATGAAACAAGCAGAAAACTGTGGTTAGAAGTCATGCTATTCTTAATTGCCATCCACTCATGGGGAAAAAAAAAGTCACCTATTCCATTACAGTGACTCAAAAGATTGATAAGGCAGTAAAAATTAATTTTACTAAATCTCAACCTTTGAGTGCACAAGGATACACAAAGCACTTTGGCTGCATTCTGAGGTATGATGATTGTCTCAAGAAAAAACACTTGTGCAGTTACCTGAGTTGCAAGCTCAACCAGCCACTTTTTCACAAAACTCTTTTTTACTTAAAAATATAACCGACAAGCTATGACCATTCAGTCTTGTATGTTGGGCAGAAATTCTTTTAAAGTCAATAAAATGTGTTTATCAATTCAAGAAAAGTCACTGCAAGCATTTGTTGCCAATGATAGAAATTCAACTTCCAACTAAAAATTAAATTTGAAAACTTTTATCTGCCACCGTAAGCTTGACAGCTTCCCAGTACTTAAAGACTTAGGATATTATCAGTGGTAATATTAACAAATATGATTTGGGGGGGGTTATATAATGAAATATGCCAACATTCGAAATACCTGCATAACCCTGTGAATTAATATTTTTCAAATGACCAGTGCAATATAATACAAAATCACACTTCAGAACAAGACCCACCCATCCAAAGTGTAAGATAGATCTATGGGATTTTTATTCAACTAAGTACAGAAAGCTCATTGATAAAGTCTCAGATTCCACATTGCAACTAATCTTAAGAAACTATCACTTGTCGACATTGGTTAGAAGCAAAGAAGAGTAGCCACAATTATCTGAAAAGGCTATTAAACCATCCCTCCCTTTTCCAACTGCATATCTATGTGTGGCTGAATTTTCTTCATACACCTTAACCAAAATAACATATCACAACTTTCGAATGCAAAGCAGATATGACAGCCCCGATGTCTTATATTAAGACAGACATTAAAGAGTTTAGTAAAGTGTAAAACATTGCCACTCCTCATATTTATTCTGTTTTGAAAAGTACTTTTTATTTTGCTTTGGAAAATATTTATATTAAAAAGATTTTTTATGTTCACATGTAACAGACTTATTATTGTTATTACTTTTAATGTAATGCTTGGCTAAATATTTCTCAATTTTTTAGTTTTAATTGCTGTACATTAAATATCATCGATACTTAATAATTTTGAATGTAATGAGATCTTGAGACAGAAAATTTGTAAGTAGCTGCCCTAGGTGAACTCATCACCTTCCACATACTTCACCAAACCATTCTCTTATTCAGTCACTCACTCAGCCCACAGATATTGATTTAGCATTTATTACTAGGTGACATTATAGTGGCTGAGGCTAGGGCAGTGGATTAAAAAGACCCAGTCTGTGTTCTCCTGGAGTGTGTGGTGTGTCTAATGGAGTTACACAATACACAGGTAAACAAATGTATGAGTGGGGAATGCTGACAGTGATAAGTGCCATGAAGTGAATGAGACTGAGTGAGAGTGACTCCCAGGACTATTTTTTTTTTTTTACACCTTTATTGTGGTATAATTCCTGTACGGTAAATTGCCAATATTTGATAGATGTAGACACCTATGAAACCACCACCACAATCATGACACCTAACATTTCCATTGCTCCCCAAGAGGTGCAGACTTCAAACTTCTGATTTATCCCTTCCCATCTCCTTTGCCCCCTGGTAACCATAAGTCTGTTCTCCATGTGAGTCTGTTTCTGTTTTGTAAATAAGTTCATCTGTGTCATTTTTCTAGATTCTACATATAAGCAATATCATATGATATTTTTCTTTCTCTTTCTGGCTTACTTCACTTAAAATGACAATCTCCAGGTCCATCCATGTTGCTGCAAATGGCATAATTTTATTCTTTTTTATGGCTGAGTAGTATTCCATTGTATAAATGTACCACAACTTCTTTATCTAGTCATCTGTGCATGGACATTTAGGTCGTTTCCACATCTTGGCTGTTGTAAATAGTGCTGCTGTGAACATTGGGGCATGTGTCTTTTTGAATTATATTTTTCTCCAGATATATGCCCAGGCATGGAATTGCTGGATCATATGGTGAGTTTATTTTTAGTTTTCCTAAGGAACCTCCACACTGTCCTCCATAGTGGCTGCACCAATTAACATTCCTACCAACAGTGTAGGCAGTTTCCTTTTTTCCACAGCCTCTCCAGCATTTATCATTTGTGGACTTTTGAATGATGGCCATTCTGACTAGTGTGAGGTGACATCTCATTGCAGTTTTGATTCACATTTCTCTAACAATTAGCGATGCTGAGCATCTTTTCATGTGCTTGTTGGCTGGCTGTATGTCTTCTTTGGAGAGATGTCCCAGGACTATATTAGACTGGAATTTGAGGAGAGACCGCAATGAGTAGATGACATTGTAATTGAGGCTGAATGACACTAAGGAGCCATCTATGCAAATATCTGGGGAAAGCCTGTTTCTGGGAAGAGAGAGAAAGTACAAACACTGCAGAACAAAGAAGTGGGCCTGAGTCGGATCAGGGAGTGTCTCGCAGGTCAGAAGGAGCTGAAAGTTTATACATAAAGGGATATATCTAATCTGTCTTTCCTTCAGTCAGCAAACTCCCTCCCTCCCTCAACACTTGCATTCATGATATTTTTTTTCACCCCAAAGGTGTCTTACTTCCCCCTGTTCTAAATCCACATGCAAATCATAGGCTGAGTTAAAAAGAAATAAACCCTTCCCAAGATAGAAAGATTCCTATACACCTTTACAAAATGATTTTTTTTCCTGTTCAGAAAGTGATTATATAAAGGGCAGCAGACTGATAGCAAGAATATTTCTCTGCCCTCCCCTCATCTACCTAAAGGCAGGATGTACATTTTCTTCTGTGAAAATGTCCCCTTCTCTCATACGTGGAAGAAGAGAACTACTCTTATCACTGGAGACAGAGACAGAGCCTCAAAATGAGTTTGCATAAACAAACCTTATTACTCCCTTATCTTCCATTAACTTTCCTATTTATTAACTAGTTACTGTCCCACCGTGTACAATGCCTTGAAGCCCAAATCCCCTCTCTTTGTTAAAATGGGATCGAAGTCCCTAAGTCTAAGCACTTCTCTGAGTTTCACCTTTTTTCTACGAACTCCCGTGCGCATATATATTAATAAAAATTGAGTGTCTTCTCTCCTGTTAATCCGCCTTTTGTTAATCTAATTCACAAGCCCCTAGTCACTGAGCCTAAGAGGGCAGAGGACAAGTTGTTCCTCCCTCACGAGAGTTTCGATCTGTTCTCCTATGCATAAGGCCTCTCCTCCTTAAATCAAATAATGCTTTCATTACAGTGGGAAGTGGTACCTTAGTGCCAAAATGTTTTAAGTTTTACTAGTAAATATAAATTGTAATTTGTGGCCACAGCCAAACAGAGGTACATCTTAATAAGTCATCACTTTGTTGGCATGCTTCTTACAAGGAATTTTCCACTCTGGATATAAGAACCTTTACTCTAAAATTCAGGCAGTGTCCATTCAGCCTCCAGGCAAGCTTACTGAGAATGCTTAAGTACCCATCCTAGGACTGTATATTCTTGTAATAATTCATGTCAGTGTTATCTATACCATAAATAATTTATTAATTTGTGGGGGCTGAGGGATCATGACCCTTCTAAGAATCTGATGAGAGTTGAGGACGCTCACTATAAATTTTTTATACACAGAAAAATGTGCCTAGAATTCCAAGTAATATTTTAGACCCCTGGAGATCATCCATGAGTCAAGTTAAGAACCCATGCTACACAGTAAATCTTGATACCTTTCAGGTTTTTAACAAGCAAATGATATGACCTGAGATAGAGAGAGAGAGGTAGATAGATAGATAGATAGATAGATAGATAGATAGATAGATAGATACATAGATAGATAGATAGATAGATATTTGTAGAAAGTACCTGGTAGTTATTTAGACAGTGAGTTCTAGTAAGGCAAAGACTTTAGATAGAAGGATAGTGTAATGGTCCAACGATGAGATGCAAAGTGAGCAATGATGGTAGCTTGGACTACATAAATCATAACTAAAGACCTGATATGAAGGGATTTCTAAAGTTATAATTCAAGGAAAAGAAAAATAATAGTAGCCCACAAGGCAGGTATGATAATTATCATTACCAAACACAATAATGCAAGAAAGTATAAGGAGAAAGCAGAAAGATGTACTGAACCACAGCTCAGTAAACTGAAGCAGTGATTTTAAATTTTCCATAAGCCCACACCAGGGTCACAGAGTTCTACAAAACTGTCTCTATCTGTGAGGATCCAATCTAGAAATTTCAACAGGAAATGTTTAATTAAAAGAATCATTAACTTTAAAAAGTGATGAACTAGAAAAAGAGCATTCTAGAAAGTACAGAAAGAGCAAAATGCAGGAAGCAGAACTACTTCTAGGGTCGAAAGCACACAGGGAAGGGACTAAGAGCCCTAGACTCCTTCCCCAAGCCTGTTTCTAAGCTCCTACGGGCACAAATTGGCAAGACCTTGAAACTTCCATTGTGTCAATGTTCTCTTTTCCTAAGAGAGGACCTGACACTTTTCCGTCTGGGTTTGGTGGTCAGTAGCTCTCATTCCAGGCCTCTAGGCAATGACGGACGGTGTGGGAATTTCCTGCAGAGAAGGTAGCTATTCCAAACAAAGTCATTGAAGGTTATGAGCACAAGGGAGTAGCTGTTTGCTCAAGGTGACTTGGAGGGGGGCCTTTCCACTAGCAAAGAAGTTTCAAGATAATATTGAGACAGGAAGGAAGGGGACAGGGCACAGCTATTCAAGGAACAACACAGCAGTTAAGACCAGGATGGTGGAAGATTCAACTCCCAGGAGGCCTTGAGGCCCAAGATGGTGGGAGATTTGACTTCTGTTAGACCTTGAGCCTCATTATATACTCATTATAGTATATTAGCATGGGAAGTGACACTCCCACAGGTGCCATGACAGTTCTGAGGCTAAACATAAAAGGTCAGAAAGTGGGTGGTGGCCCAATTCCTGGGCATCCCAGCCCCTTCCCCAAGGTAGCTGGAATAATCCTCCCACTTGTTAGCATAGGAAGCTACTGAGCCCATAAAATCTAACACCCCCACACCCCATGGCCGCTCTCCCTTCTGGGTGAGGCAGACAGCACTCTGTCTATGGAGTGTGCATTTACTTTAAACTGAGCACCCAACCCCCCACACTTTGTGGACTTTCTCTTTCCTTCTGAAACAGCCTGCCCTCCATGGAGTATGTATCTCTCTTTTTTTTTTTTTTTTTTTTTGTTGTTGTTGTTGTTTTGTTTTTTGGACACAATTTGTAGAAACTTTATTTTCCGTCAACCTATTTCCGTTTTAAGAGTTTGTCTAAAGAACAGCTTATGACCACTCCGTGGTTGTTGCAACCCATTCAGTGGCCTGAGCAGTGGGAGCTGCAGACCAGTCTTCAGTGGCGGGCTGAGCGCTCCAGTCTTCAGTAGGGAACTGCTGAATAGGCACAGAGGGCACCTGCATGCCTTCAGACCAGTCCGCCACCTCAGGCTGAGTAGCAGTGAACTCAGGAGCAGGAGCTGTCCATTCACCCTGAAATTCCTCCTTGGTCACGGCCTTTTCAGCTGCAGCCTGCTCTTCCTTTTCAATCTCTTCAGGATCTCTGTAGAAGTAGAGATCAGGCATGACCTCCCACGGGTGCTCCCGGGAGACGGTGCCGCGCATGCGCAAAACCTCCCGGGCGAGCATCCACCACATCAGACCCACTGAGTGAGCTCCCT
Source organism: Camelus ferus (assembly GCF_009834535.1). Lineage (NCBI taxonomy): Eukaryota > Metazoa > Chordata > Mammalia > Artiodactyla > Camelidae > Camelus > Camelus ferus. Next base: position 730,687 of record NC_045729.1, read on the forward strand.
TGTTGTTGCATGGGATGGCAATGTCCACGTAACGCAGAGGGGAGTCTGTGTTACACAGGGCAATGGTAGGCAGGTTAACGTAAGATGCCTCGGTGAGAGGCTGGTGGTCAGCTCTGGGATCGGTAACCACCAGAAGTCTCGGCTCCCGGAAAGCTGCCTGGATCTGGTTAGTGAAGGTTCCAGGCGTGAAGCGGCCAGCAATAGGCATGGCTCCAGTGGCAGCAGCAAACTTCAGCACAGCTCGCTGGCCAGTATTCCTGGAGGATATGACACTGACATCAGCTGGGTTTTCAATGGCAACAATGGCCCGAGCTGCCAACAGAAGCGTCTCCCAGGTTCTTTTCAGATTTATGATGTAGATACCATCACTTTTCCTTTTGTAGATGTACTGCTCCATTTGGAAGTCAAGGTTGGTGCCACCTAAGTGGGTTCCGGCTGCAAGGAATTTGAGGACATCAAGGGCTCCGGACATTGTGAAAGTTTCCCTTTAAGTTACAATGGGAATCCAGAACAACGCCGTATGGACCCCTCTCTGGGTAGCGCGGAAAAGCTGTATCTCTCTGAATAAATCTACCTTTACTCAACGGTGGCTCGCTCTTGAATTCTTTCCTGAGCAAAGCCAAGGACTCACACTTGGTGGGGCAAGTCCCAGGGACTGAACTGAGACCTGGGACACGGCCATCCTGTCACCCCACATTCATTTTCCTGTATCAATATGGAGACTCCAAAATTCACATCTTGGTCTCTATCTGTCCAAATTCTCCTCTCAAGGTAGTGGACCACTCCTTCCCAACCAGTTTCTTTAGTAGAAGGGACTTAGCAGGTGAACAGGCTTTGAAACTGTGTAAACTTTACAATCAGATCTGGGGTCTGATGCTCAGCAGTGTTTGCCCTGTGGCTATACAAGATAAGAAAGTCCTTTAAGGCTATCATGGAGGCTTTCTGATACGCCATTCATGGCATCACTAGGAAATCCAAAGCCTAATTTTTATTTAATTCTACTTTTATTTATTTAATTTTGTGGTTTTAGTTTCATACGCTCCCCAGCACACTCATAATTGACCAGGCTACCTCAATGTCTTTGCAAGCAACACTGTCACCCTAGCTAGTAAGTCCCACAGCCACTGTGCCAACACCTGGCCCTGTGCAGCACTCCATTTCATGCTACCGCCAGCGATAGTTCAAATCATTGTGAAGTTGCTGCGTGCACCAGGCAATACTTGTGCCACACTTCCTCCAGCAAGGAGATTCTGAGTGTTCATTTAAACGCAGGAACGACTGCAACTCAAAGCCCCATTACTTCATAGCACCAGTTCAATTCTAGAACCAACTTACTTATCAGTCAGGGTCCTGGCAGAAAGACAGCACACCTTCAAAGGTTTAACTGGAGATAATTTAATAAGGAAACAATTCACAGAGATGTGGACAAGGTTAAGAGTATAAACAAAAGATGATGAGGACCCCTCGACTTGCAACAGAGGGAAATCTCTAGCAGCACCAGATCTAAAGGGCAAGAAAAGGGAATCTGGTTATCAGAAGGCCATGAGAACCAGAGCCACACATGGAGAGATTTCTAGAAGAATCTGTTGTTTAAAAGGAAGGTAGCCACTGCTGATCCTGGAGAGAGTGGGACAAATAAAGGCTTTAATCAATTAGTCCTCCTGTCTTCTGGTCTCCAATCCTTGCCTCCCACAGTCAAACACAAATAGAAGGCAGAGAACAGCATGTCCTGGTCCCTAGCAGTCCACCTTCCAAATCATATAAAAGGGCAGAGAAACACAGAGAAAGGATCTGAGGGGCAAATGGGAAAAAAAATTGTAACAGCTCCTAAATGCATTTTGTGAGGCCAGCATAACCTTGAAAATAAAACTTAACAGGGGCATTTCAATTAAGAAAAATTACACTCATAAACACAGACAGAAAAATGCTAAATAAATCATTAGAAAATTGAATCCAGTAATATATAAGAAGGCTAGTAAAACAGAAACAAGTTGAACCCATTTCAAGAATGCAAAGGTAATTTACTATTTGAAAGCAAATCAATCTAATTCACCATGTCAACAGAATAATTGAGAAAACTCATATAATCATCTCAGTTGATACAGAAAAGGCTTAAAAATTCAGCATACATTAAAAAAAAAAAAAAACATTTTAAAGCCTGTTGCTAAACCAGCAATTAAAGATACATTCCTTAATCTGTTGAAGTATATCTATAAGAAATCAATACCAAACATCAAACTTCATAATAAATTTTCAACTTTCTCATGGATAAATTTTTTTAAATATTAAGTGTAACCAAGCAGGACCTATGGGGCCCCCTGGGACAGGCCCCTCCCCCAGATCCTCTGCTTTAGCTCTGAAGCACCCAGGTAATAGTAGCTCATGTCTATTTCCTGAGTTTTTCAGATGCTAAAACTGCCACCAACGGGAAGAAATTAACTACTTGATGATCAACAGCACGTGCCCCCAGACCTCCTCGCACCTAAGGATGGATCACCATCAACCAATCAGAGAATAGTTTACAAACTAATCACATACCCCGGAAAGCCCCTCCCTCATCTTGCCTTAGAAAACGCTTTGCTGAAACCCTTCCAGCGTTCAGGGTTTTAGAGCAGAAGCCACCCATTCTCCTTGGCATGTTTATAATAAATGCTGCACTTTCCTTCACCACAGCCCAGTGTCAGTAGCCTGCCTTTGCTGCAGCAGATTGACTTGGCAAGCAGACCCAAATCTGGCTTGCTAACATAAGTTCCCAGTAAGTGAATAAGGCAATAAAAAGAAATACATTATAAGGATTATTGGTGCATGTTATGATTATATACATAAAACAACCCAAAAGAATCTAAAATTAAAATATTAAGATTAATAAGTTTATTTAGAGGGTTCCTGGATCCTAAGTTAATACCAGAATCAATTGCCTTTATACACACCAGGTGCAGAACTTAGAATATGAATTTTTCAGTGATGCCATTTACAATAGCATAAAAATATCAAATCTCTAAGAATTAGCCTAGTAAATTTCATGAAGAGCTCCATGCAAAATACAAAATATTAAGGAGAGAAATTAAAGACTGAAACAAGGAGGAGAAAACTATGTACATAGGTTTATATTGTGAAGATCACACATTGTAAAGATATCAGTTCTCTCTAGATTGATTTCATTTCCAGGTAATACAATCAAAATTCCAGTAAGTTTTTGGTAGACTGTAACAAGTTGATTCTAAAATATATGTAGAAACACAAAGAATCAAGAATAGCCAAGGTAAAGTGAACTAAGGGTCGTAAATGGCAAAATATCCCTCTTTCATACGGGTGAGTTGTACTCCGTTACACATATATGCTGCCTCTTCATTATCTGTTCAGCTATTGATGCGCACTTAGGATGCTTCCATATCTTGGCAACTATAAATAATGTTGCTGCTAATAGCAGGGTGTATGTATCTTTTTGAAATAATTCTTATTTTGTGGTTGGCTTTATTTCTTTGATGACTATGTAAGTTTAAAAAGCTAAAGCTCTAAATGTTCTTAGAAACAATAAATAGTACATACATGTAAATTTTAAAATAAATGTGCAGTAAAAAAAAAAAAGGAAATGAGCTATCAAGCCATGACAGACATGGAAGAAACTTAAAAGACATATTATTTATAGCACAGGGAAATATACACAAGATCTTATGGTAGCTCACAGAGAAAAAAATGTGACAGTGAATATATATGTTCATGTATAACTGAAAAATTGTGCTCTACACTGGAATTTGACACAACATTGTAAAATGATTATAACTCAATAAAAATGTTAAAAAAAAAAAAAAGACATATTACTAAATGAAAGAAGCCAGTCTGAAAAGGCTACAAACTGTACGATTCTGACCAAATGACATCCTGGAAAAGGCACAGCTACAGAAGCAATAAAAAGATCGTGGTTGCCAGGGGTTTGGGGAGAGGGAGGGAGGGAGGGATGAACAGATGGAGCACAAGGGACTTTTAGGGCAATGAAATTATTCTATGTGACACTATAGTGGTGGCTACATGTCATTATGCGTTTGTCAAAACCTCTAGAATGTACAACATCAAGAGTGAACCCTAATGTAAACTGTGGGCTTTGGTTGATAATAACGTGCCCATGTTGGTTCATCGATTGTACCAAACATGCCACACGGATGAGGGATGCTGAGGATAGGGGAGTGTATATGTGTGGGTGGGGAGGGCTATGTGGGAACTCTATTTTCTGCTCAATTCTGCTGTAAATGTGAAACTGCTCTAAAAAAATAAAGCCTATTAAAAAAAGAAGAATAGTCAAGGCATTTTTGAATAAGGAGGAAGCAGCAGTGGTGGCGGCGGCGGTGAAAGAGAAAGGATTTAACTACCACGTACAGTCTTACAATAAATACACAATAGTGAAGAAAGTGTGTTACTTTTGTAAAGACAGACAAGTAGACCAACAGAATAATACAGAGTCCAGAAACAGCCCCAACACATATAGATATATGTACACTCAACCCAAAAGGAAAAGATAATATTTTAAATAAATAACATTGAAATAATTGGATGACCATAGGGACAAATGAAACTTGATTCCAACTTCAGGCGATGCACAGAGGGCCAGCTGAGCTGAATGGCCTGTTGGTGTCTCGGCGAAGGCTGACTATCCCAGAATAATCCCAGATGGCTGTTCTGGGAGGTCTCAGCTGGGGCTGCTCATCTCTGCTCCGCATGGTCTCAGCCCCTGAGCCCAGCCCTGTTCACATGGCAGCAGCTTTCCCATAAAGCATCTGTTGTCAACTGGGATGACTTTGCCCCATTCCCCGGGACATTTGACAATGCCTACAGGCCATTTCAGTTTGTCACAACTGGGGGTGGAGGCTGTGAGGTGGTGTGTAGGGAGGCTTGCTACGGGCACCTAGGGGCAGAGGCCAGGGACTCTGATAAATATCCTACGGTGCACAGGACAGCCCCCAGCAAAGAAGTGTCAGGTCCGAAACGTCAGTAGTGTTGAAGCTGAGAAACGCTGTAACACAGTGCGAAGGAAGCTGAAAGTTTATTGAAACCTAGGCTTGGAAATCATACATTATTATTTTTGCTGCATTCTATTAGGCAAAGTATCACAAAGCCAGTCCAGATGCAAAGGGTTGGAAAATAGATTCCACCTTTTGGTGGAAGGAGCTACAAAGAATTTATAGACAATTGTTAGTTACCATAGAAGCTGATGCTTTAGAGGTGGGGTGGGAGATTGAAGTACTGTGTTTCCTTGAAATGGAGATGACTGATACACAGAGGGATTCAAGGATGGTTCTGAGATTTTGGAAATGGAACATTAAGGAAACAGAGAGGCAGCGGGCTAAGATTTAAGATGGCAAAGGTACTATGTAATATTCGGGTCTGACTTGTTGGTCTTGAGATACCCACGTCTAGGGAGGGGAATTGAGTCATATGAACGAATGCAAGAGGCCATGAAGTCTTGGTGTTACCAGGGAGAGGGGAAAAAAGTTATCTTTGTTCTTTGTCACCTGAAAAAAAAAATGAATTTTTAATGAGACAGAAAGCATGACATAAACAGAAGATTTTATGAGCGAAGTAAAAAGGAAGTAAAATACAGCACACCCCCGAGAGCTGGGGGCAGGCCAACCCCAGAGAGGAAAGATGGCGCCCCTCCTTTGTCTCTCCTGCTCTTATAGCCTGGCTTAGGGGGCGTTTTTGTGATTGACTGACTGATGACTTGTGTTCTTTGAGTGCTCGGGCTGACTGACTCACCTTCCCTGTGCTCAGACATGCCCATCCCTTTTACTCACACTTCTACCCAGGATGCACACAGAGAACCTATGGGAGGGGCTCAAACTGTAATGTTAATTACATTATATTGAGCATTGGGTCAAGTTAAGCTGGTCCTTCTCTCTGCTGTGCAGCCACAGGGTTGGATCCTAGCCAGCTTCTTTGCTGGCCCTCATTTAGAGAAAGTAAAAAAATTTTGGAGCCCCTTACCCTGGGCACAGGCTGTACTGTTATTTTCTGGGTTGTAATCTCCCTCTTCCTCTCCCCTTGCCCGGGGCTCATTTCTATCTAACTGCCTAACATTGGCAGTTAACACAGATTTAAAAACCCTGAAGTTTATCTTATTTTTATACTCATCATAATGTCATAACACAAAAAATCCAAATTCAACTTCAAAAAAAAAAAACAAAACAAAACCCAGAAAAATAATCCAGGTCTTCTCCAAGGCCACTTGATGCATCAACAAAGGAGGAATTACATCCCACAACAAACACGACAATCTTTAAAACTTCTTTAGGTATTTCCTGCATGCCCCCAGTCTCATCACAGGTGACAGCTACTCACATACCTTCCCACTTTACTTTTACAAACCCCCAACGCCTCTCTCAGCTTTGTTGACTTCATTTTTATTTCTCCACCATTTGTCTTCCTCCTGCCACCTTCCTTGGACCTTATCTTTCTTGGTAGGTCTGTATCTTAGTAATCTACTCCTTATCTTCGCTTTTTCCCTTTTACAACCCCACTCGACAAAACCAAAAAAAAAAAAAAAAATCCTCCCCAGTTCCTACTTCCTTAGAAAGTGAATTAAGTGGGGGTTAATAGTTTATTTATATTTTAAAACTTTTTTGGCTCCTGGCTAGCTACATGGGGAAAAATGATTCTATGACATTGTCTCACCTGCAACTTATCACTTTAGAATATTTACAAGGAAAACAGACAGTCTCAGCTTCCATTTCCAGGTATAAATGAGCAGAAAGATTTCAGACTCAACGTAGGACCAGGGCTTTTCCACAAACTGCAAGTTGTCTCACCTGAAGGGTAAGTTATGGGAATATACAGACACAGCGCATCCAAAGGACGTGATGTTTCACAGAGAAACAGCATTTATCCTGCTTTACACAATGCTTGAAGCTTGTCAGTGCTGAGCACTTCATTTCCACAGCTAAGAAATAAAGGGCCCTGTGTTAGTCTTCAGGGGCTGCTATCACAAAATACCGTAGACTGAGTAGCTTAAACAAAACATTTATTTTCTCAGAATTCTGGAGGCTGGGAGTCTCAGATCATGTGTAAGCACGGCTGGGTTCTGGTGAGAGCCCCCTTCAGGATTGCAGACCGCCACCTCACATGGCCCTTCCTTGGTGCATGTGTACAGGGAAGGGAAAGCTCTGGGATGTCACTTTTTCTTCTTGTAAAAGCACTGGTCCCAGCGTGGGGGGCCCAGCCTCATCGCCTCATCTAAGCCTAATTACCTTCCACAGGCCCCACCCACAAATACCGTTAGATTAGGGGCTGGGGTTTCAACATATAAATTTGGGGGGAACACAGACATTTAGTCCACAATAGGCCTAAAAGTCTTAAGATCAGAAAGAAAAAACTCCTTGGAGGATGTGAAAACTGCTGTTTTCATATAAAATATTTTCCTGGAGTTGAATTCTGAGCAATTCTTACCTTCATGACAAATACAATCTATTCTACATTTCAGCCGGAAGTAAGACCTACATTTATTCCTGATTTTAAAATATTGTAGTGCTTCTCACAAAGCCACCAGTTCCTGCATTCATTAACTTTCCTCTAAAAGCAAGCAGGCTTGATTTTTTTAAAAATGTTTTATTAATTCCTATAATTAAAAACCCTTTTCTTTTTCTGTCCTTTTGCATGACAGAATCTTCCCTTTTCAAACATCAGTTTTTCTTCTTACTGAATTGCAGAGGTGGGGGAAAAAAATAAAAGGAAGAGCATCGTGAGTGTAAACACATCTGTTGCCATGGCAACGGCGGCAGCTGAGCCAAGCACCACTTGTGGCTGCAGCGTTTGCAGGAGACCAATTACCAAATCTGGAATCTCTAATTCAGTAAACAGGAACAACAGTGAGCATAGGTAGAGAAAACTGCTTGTTTTATTCGGAGGGAGAGAGACAAGCTAGGAGACATCAAGAAATGTAAGACGCAGAAATGATATTGATGAGCGTGTCCGTGGCCTGATGAAGGGACTGTCTTCAAAGGATCCTGGGGAAAATGCAATTTGCAGCTACCACGACTGTAACATGGGAGTCTGATCTCACCTCCTGTGTCTCCTGGTCCCCCCGCAGGCCTGGTGTTGAGGCAGTGGGAATACAGTGCCCCCCTCACTCCCGCAATTTAGCAAACTGTTGTCCAAGTTGCTGTCTACTGGGTACCATAAAATTCTGAGCAACGTAGATCAAGTCCAGCAGGACTTGACCATTCACGCAGCTTTTTTGCAAAAGAAAATCTGCTTAAACGCTCAGTGCCATGGAAATAAAGCTACAGCTACGTTTCTCATTCTTCTCCATCTTAAGAATGAGAAGCACAAGCATAGAGACTTTTTATATACCAAAAGCATCCTTATTTGTCCTCTGGGTCTTAAGGATCGGAGAGCATCTTTGTGCATTTTGTTTTCCAGTTGTCTTAAGAAATGAGTTAGGCCATTTTTCCTTTCTTGGATTGGCCCACTCCTAATTCTCAGGAGTGTACTATCTTTTACAATTTTTTTTTTAACTTCACTAAGAAAAATCTTGAAGAAAAAAAAAGAAATGTGTTAATAGGAAGAACTAAGTACATACTTATTTCTGATATTTTGTAAACAAGAACTGAGGACCCACCTCATGAGGACTTATACCTGCTAGAGGATATGAAATAAAAGTTATGTGTGTCCTATATGACATCGCCAGAATCAAGACCCTAAGAACGAGGGCCTCAAGGATCTAGTTTGTCACAATCACAAAAAATACGCCAATGATCTCTTTAATGACTCACTCGACTATTCAGGTTCTTTGAGCCTTCTCTTTTGTTCACAAAACAGAACAGTTTCCTACACACATCACTGGTACTTAATAAAATTCATCTAATTGAATTTAAGTAGACAAAATGAAAAGTTGTTAAAGCAATTAGTTCTAACAAACATGAATAACTGAGTATGGTTGAAGTGTGGTAAAAGATCTTAAAAGGCTTTAATTTCTGCATTTTAAACTAAAATAGTGGGTTTTAAAATTTTATTGTAAACATTAAACTTATTTTTCTATGGGTCCCAAAAAGATGTTCCATCTTGGTTTATAGAGGTAGAGTTTGTACAGTGGGAACAACAACGCCCAGAGACTTTTTTTTTAAGTTTTGTGTCCAGCTTGCACTCTAATTGGCCACATGAGTCTGGGCAAATCCTTTCCTATTCTATGATATTTTCCCTTATGAAGTCCAAATGACATTATAAATATAAAGGCAGTTCAAAAGTTGTAAGCTATAGCAGTAATCAAAACAATACGGTACTGGCACAAAAACAGACACATAGATCAAAGGAAAAGGATAGAAAGCCCAGAAACAAACCCGCACACTTATGGTCAATTAATCTAAGACAAGGGAGACAAGAATATACAACGGAGAAAAGACAGTCTCTTCGATAAGTGGTGCTGGGAAAGCTGGACAGCTACTTGTAAAAGAATGAAATTTGAACGTTCTCTAACGCCATATGCAAAAATAAATTCAAAATGGATGAAAGACCTAAACGTAAGACTGGGTACTATAAATCTTGTAGAGGAAAACAGAGGCAGTACACTCTTGGACATAAATCACAGCAATATTTTTTTCAAACCAGCTCCTGGAGTAATGGAAATAAAAGCAAAAATAAACAAATGGGACCTAATTAAACTAAAAGCTTTTGCACAGCTAAAGATAGCATCAACAAAATGAAAAGACAACTTACAGAATAGGAAAAAATATTTGCAAATGATGTGACCAACAAGGGACTAATTTCCAAAATATACAAACAGCTCATACAGTTTACTATAAAAAAGCAAGCAACCAAATCAAACAGTGGGGAGAAGACATAGATAGGCATCTCTCCAAAGAAGATATCCATACGGCCAGCAGGCACATGGAAGATGCTCTGCATCACTAATTGTTAGAGAAATGCGAATCAAAACTGCAATGAGATGTCACCTCACACCAGTCAGAATGGCCATCATTCAAACGTCCACAAATGATAAATGCTGGAGAGGCTGTGGAAAAAAGGAATCCGCCTACACTGTTGGTGGGAATGTTAATTGGTGCAGCCACTATGGAGGACAGTGTGGAGGTTCCTTAAGAAAACTAAAAATAAACTCACCATATGATCCAACAATTCCATGCCTGGGCATATATCTGGAGAAAAATATAATTCAAAAAGACACATGCCCCAATGTTCACAGCAGCACTATTTACAACAGCCAAGATGCGGAAACAGCCTAAATGTCCATGGACAGATGACTAGATAAAGAAGTTGTGGTATATTTATACAATGGAATACTACTTGGCCATAAAAAAGAATAAAATTATGCCATTTGCAGCAACATGGATGGACCTGGAGATTGTCATTCTAAGCGAAGTAAGCCAGAAAGAGAAAGAAAAATATCATACGATATTGCTTATATGTGGAATCTGAAAAACAGGCATAAATGAACTTATAAATAAAACAGAAACAGACTCACGGACATAGAGAACAGACTTATTGTTACCAGGGAGCAAAAGCGGTGGGAAGGGATAAATCAGGAGTTTGAAATTTGCATCTCTTGGGGAGCGATGGAAATGTTAGCTGTCTTGATTGTGGTGGTGGTTTCATGGGTGTGTACATCTATCAAAACTCATCAAATTGCACATCTGAAATATGTGTAGTTTTGACTGTACAGAAATTATATCATCATAAAGTCATTTCAAAAAATAACATAATACATCCATTAAGCATCACAAAAAATGTGAGCTATAAAATAAATTACATAAGCCCAACCACTGAAGTGTCTTTGTCCTTTGCGTCTTTACATAAATGACGCCTTCTCGGGAAGCCCACCCCTGGGCACCTTGTCTAAAGGGCAGCTCACTGCCAGCCCCCTTCCTGCTTTACCTGACTCTTTAGAACTTACCGCCGTGTGCACAGGTTCGCACCCCGCTGACCTGTTTTGTGTGTGGACTCCCTGCTTGCTGGAAACATAAGCTCATGAGCACAGAGCTTTCTGACTGCTTCCTTCCCCAGCTGTATCCACAGAGCCAAAACAGTAAGTGTTTAACAATATTTTTTGAATGAATGAATGCATGAAAGCAAAAGTGAATGAATAAAAAAATCCATTGTCAATTTTTTCTAAGTGGCTTTCCAAAATGATGGAAACTTGACCAGAGTCATTACATCAAGGCCTCTGATCATATCAGTGGAAGAGTTAGGAGACCCAGAAAGGGGACAGTCCTAGGCGTACCTCTCAGCAATTCCCGCTCAGTCACACGGGCAAGCCAATCAGTCACGTGAGCCCAGCCCTCTGATAAGATTATTATCAACAGAGAATATGATTACACGAGCAAAGTGCTTTAAAGGTTAAAAGCGCCAGTAAAGTATTACATCCTGTATTATTATTAAACAGTGGGGTTTCTGGTGCCTTAATATTTTGTCAGGGACATAAGCCGCAGTGGGAGGAAGAGAGACGGTTGCAAAGCAAACAATTTCCCGCAGGGTGGAGAGAAGGGAGCTGCAGTGGGTCTCGGCCTCTCTACTCTGAATGCATTTGGAGCCTCAACCTTGGGCCACAGAGTAGAACACAGACAACAGAGCTGTGGCCGGAGACCACGGACATCCTCAGCGGTCTTCATGAACCTTGGAAGCGCTGAGTGGGGAAGCGGCCTCAGACAGCCTAGCAAGCTAACTTGTGTACATTAATGTGCACGGTTCAGTACAGCATAAAGAGCGTAATTAAAAACATTTAAAAATTAGTCATATGTCTGAAAATAATAAATCACTGGTTCTTTCAAAAATGTCATGAAAACGGGGAGCTTCTCCTGACAGACGCCATTGTTCTGTGGGTACTATCTTAGTAGCCGTGCCCATGATTGACTTTCAAATAACACTGAGTTTGTGGGTATTAACATTCAGAATAGTTCTCCAGACTTTGTATTTCTCTTTTCCTCAGAATCATTATGTGTTAGGTCTTGAGAATGGTTTTTAATGACAAGTTACTGATTCTGGTAGGAGTGAGTTGAGTTAGAAACAACGAAAGTTCTAGGCCTATGTGTTGGGGATAGATGTGATTATTGAGGGACAAAACCCTCTGCAGTCACACGGCCCTGTGTTTCGGTTGCAGCTCAGGGACTGTTTCAACCAGTGTCTCAGCGGATTTCAAAATGGGTTTTTCAGAGTCTGGCCATCTGACTGTGCAAATAGTGGACCCATGTTGCATGAGCTGATATGCATGAGGGTTTTTAATGTTTAAAGAAAGAGGGATGGGTGGAGAAGAGCGGAGTGTGAAGGAGGGAAGGGGTGGGGAGGATGAAGAGAGTAAGGGAGCATCGTCTCTCTGTCTCCTGACATGTACCAGGCACTAGTTTCGACCCCCAGTGAAAGAGAGCAGTGAAGAACAGGAGTTAAAGAAGCAATAATGAATGAGGCAGGGAGTGGGGGTGTGCAATCACGGTACGATGCAGCCTCGGGCGTGGGCGAAGAAGCACTGCACAGAGATGGGAATAAAGCCATGCTCTACCCTGAATCCCGTTCACCCGCCCACAGCACCCCATGCTGCCACTGCCCTCGATGCTGACTTGGTGCTAAGGGACCCCAGGGCAGCTGTCAGACCAGCGGCTCTGCTTGGCAGAAACACTTAGAGAGAGCAGTCCCCGCAGGAGTGGGGCTGACCCCATCAACGCGGGGGTCAGGGCGGAGGAACAGAAGCGGCCGTGCTCTCAGACCCACGTGAGACCTCGTGGGGGGAGCCTGGCAGGGCTAAGGGCTTGCAGCTTGGGTGGCGGTGTTAAAAGGACCCGTCACCAGTGCACTCAGACAGGTAAGGCTCAGGGCAATCCCGGCTATAGAGAGCTCCAAGCCCCACTGAAAGGGCTCAATTAGACGGCAGTAGGTATATGGTGCAGTGACCTGACACAGACGCATAGAAGGTATTAAACAAATGTGTTAGGTCTGGGAGGATTTCCCAGGTCCTTGAACGCAAAGGGGCAGGGAGAACCCCCACATCCCCCAGTCGTTCTCTGTCTCCCACGCCTTACGTAAGCATCCTTCCTCAAACTGCAGTAGCTCCAGGGCTTTGGGTGCGGGTCCAAGATGATGTCCAATAGCTTTCTGCTCCCTGTACAAGTGACAGGTTGGACTCTGATTGCCATTTCCCTGTCAGGTGTCAGGGGACAGACAGACACATGGGAATTCGCCATGTGTTTTTATACCCTACCTCACTGGCATCTCTTAAGTATCTCCGAAATTAACAATATCCTTTGGAAGAGAGAACAGGGTTTTTTTTTTTTCACTTGAAATAAGGCCAATGTTAAATGAGCAAATTTGAATGGAGTTAGCCGTAAACATACCGCCCAGCTCAGAGGGCAATTTTAGGGCCGAATTGCCATCCCTTAAAGTGTGTTCAGTTTCTCTCCGTTCACCATGCTGTTTTTAAAGCCCCTGTAATGTTGCCTTTGAAAAAGGGGCTGTAGGAAAAAAAAGTCAAAAAGAAAAAGTCTAATAATCAAAATGAGGCTGCATACCAAACCCAACAAAATAAAACATTTATCTCTCCCAGGGGTCTGCCGCTGCCGGAGCCTCCAGCTCGTCTACTGCTGAGAAGTTTTATGTTCCCTTGATTATATCCAAAGCAAAATTGCCCCAAATTATTTAATCATATGCCTACCAGGAATGCACTCCATCTGACAAATATAAAGTGAAGTCAGCTGCTCTCTTCCCGGAATTCGATATCTGATTGTGTAGATTTTCTGAGTAACACAGATTTATAAAATGGGTGTAAATTAAAACATGAAGAATTCAAGTTGTTTCAGTCAGATGAATGATTCAAAGGACAGGAATGTAAAACTTATTAGCTGTGCACCCAGTCACAGGAAAGTCTCAGAAGATCTGAGGAAATGTGCGTGTGTGTAGGAACTAGGTTGTGAAAGGTTTTCAAGTTAGAAGCCACATTTTCCTCTTCTTGAGAGGTTTTCCCCATTCTCCCCAATCCTACTCCCTAACCCATTTATACTAAAGTGTAGAATTACAGCTGTATAGGAACTTAAAATAGCAATCAGTTCAATCACTCATTTTTAAGATGCGAACTAAAGCTCTGTAAAAATAGTCTTTTTGGTTTAAACCTTCCTGAAAAGACAGTTTAAAATGCTAATCCAGAAGATTGATTACAAAGGCTTTCTTCCCTTGAGTCTAACCCTAGAGGCTTAAAAAGGGATGCATTTTTGTCACCAACAAGAAACATGATGCTAAAAGATTTCATGTGTGTCTCCCCCAAGAGACTATGAATTCTTCAAACAAAGGTGCCATAACCTATTGTCTTCACAGTTTACTAATGCACAAAACAGACATTAAATAAGCACGAAAAGAATAAATTATTTCATATGTGAGGTAAATCAAATTCCCCTCCCCATCATCCTATTCAGGAAAGATTTGTCAAGTCTTCCATATAATTTTCACCAGTTATGGATGGTGCCAGCAGCAGACGTCAAATATTATATGTAAATTAAATACTATAGAGCTGTTTTTAATGGCACAGACCACAACGTATGGCCAATGGTCTTGACTAGCTAGTGACTTAATTTCTGCAAGTGCATAAGAAGAATGTACAGAAGAAAAAAATGTCCACACCTGACTTTTGATATGACACATAAAACCATTCATTTTTAAAAGAACAGTCTCTGAATGCATGAAGATCTTGGAATCTGGCTGTATTTCTATTGTCCCTCCTCATAATAAAACCATTGTGTCAATCCTAATGCAGTAATTACGGGAAGGCCCCCTATACAGTCGGCTTTGTCTCTTTGTCTATGAATTACACTTTGCCTTCCCACACTTGGTTTGTTGGGTGACCTGTTGACAGCTTATGGCCATTCAGACAGAAATAATAGCTTCAGCGATCACATTTCAAACTCCCGTACTGAAATGTGAGTGTCTTTATGCTAAAAGTTAAAAAAAAAAAGAACTACCCAACTAAGACATATTCAAATATATCATATATATACATATATATCATATACATACCATATGATTTGTAGACATTAATACTATGTTTATGTCAACAGGTAGTTTTCAGCTGCTTTTTGAAACTGCCAAAGAATCATTATTCTTTTTAAAAAAGTATTTTTACTTAGTTCTTAATAAGTAAAGAATTCCCCATAAGAATCTCCAAGTACTTTTACAGAGAATAATTTCTCTAACCTTTACAGCATGCTTCTCTGAAAAAGTTTCTAAAAGGGGAGATATGCTGGCACATTGCTCTTAGGCTGATGATGAACTCTGGGAGGTAAAAACCTGACTTTGCCCAGACTGATCACACTGGGGACCTTCTGAAGTAGCTTTACAACTGTCCCAGTATGTGACAGTATATACTTCATTTACCACGTGTAGATGTAGCATCAGTGAAAAGCAACCAGCGGGGGCTTTGAAATGTCAATCTTAATACAGTTCACGTTTCACCAAGTAAAAACCTAAATATTGTAAAACCCACACAGACACCACTGCCCGCCCTCTCTCATAACCGCTCAGGACCCTCTCTGAGTTGCTATAGCTCTTATGGACGATTTCTGGGTGCATTGACAACTTCCCATCTCAAACACCCTTCCCTATTCACTTCTCCCACCTGCAGGATCTCTCTGCCGTGTGTGCCCTGTGAGAGACTGCTGACACAGATGGCCATGCAAAAATCTTAACCTTATTCTGCTTCAATGTGCATTTTATACTTCCACACTCTTGCTGTTATGATGCAAATCTCCTAAAAATGAGGCTCTTCCTAGCCATACTTGTGGGCTTTCTGGAAGGGCTATGGATTCAACACAAGGAGGAACTGTCAACAAAAAGGGAAGGAAATGGTACCCCAACTTCCTGTCCCTCCGTAAGATAATGTTAAGTTCCAGAGAGTGTCACCAGCTGGACTGAACTCCATTGCCTACGTAGGTAGCCCACCGCATTCACTGCCCCCCTAGTGGCTTTCCTCCCTTCCCGCTCCCATCTTCTCAGCCTCTTCCCTTGAGCATCCCAGGATCCACCCAGGTAAACTACCTACTCCCACGTCCTTTTTTCCAGGGTTGGCTTTTAAGGGATAACAACTAAATGAAGTCAGTGGTAATGAACAAAGTCTCAGGTAGCGGGGGGCGGGGGGGGAGTGTCACCTTTTGCTAAACATATGAAAATGTGTTCCAATCACAATATTCATATCATGCTAAGAAAATCTTGGAAGGGGCACAGTCTCCATTTTCAACCCGAGGGTGTTTTCAGCCATAGTTTCTGGAGCTGTATCTCCAGCAGCATATTTTTCCTAATGGTACTTGCTTTTCAGAGTTATCCATTTGTCTCTGGACTCCATCCTTTATCTTACCTAGCAAAGGTTACAGAATTATAAGTTATATTTCCATACTACTTTATCCTTCATTTTCCCCAGCTACTGTCAGTCTGGCTTATAGTTTAAATGTTAAATATATAAGTGAATGAGGAAGGAAGGAAGGAAGGAAGGGAGGGAGGGAGGGAGGAAGGAAAAAAGAAAGGATGAGAGGGAGGAAGGAAGGAAAAAAGAAATGATGAGAGGGAGGGAGGAGATATAACAGAGTTTGAAAATGCATTTGGTGCTAAGCCATGCAGCTCTAAAAGGCCAATTTGATTCATTCCATATATATAAATTACAATATTTGCAAATTATTTGGTTATCTGTAATTCTTAACAATAAGCCCAGGTATTCCTTCATGTCAAGTGAGAAAATAAATTTTACATACCAGAAACTCAGGAAAAGCACTGAGATCTTAGGAGCAGTCTTCAAAGGAAATTAAAGTCTGAACACGAAAGCAGAGTTCAGTAGCGGGGGTCAAAACAAGGCATTCCGAGTTCTTAGCAGAATGCTTTAGTTCAGGGGCACTTTATTCCATTCCACAGAAGAGTTCAAAAATCAAACTGCATAAAGGAAAACAAAGTGTGTGATGCTTCTGGATCTTGAAGACACAGTAAAAGTTTATCTACAGGAAGATGAAGTTAACGGTTAAAATAAAAATCTTATAAAAATTAAAATAGTGATACTGTCACCCTATTACCCAGCAATACACTCCTTGGTATTTACCCAGAGGAGTTGAAAACTGATGTCCACACAAAACCTGTACACAGAGGTTTATAGCGGTGTGCGGATGTCGATGTAAGTGGTTGGCAAGGAATGGGGGAGGGAGAGATGAACAGGGGAGCACAGAGGATTTTTAGGGCAGTGGAACTACTCTGTATGACACTCTAATGGTGGATATATGTCATTATACATTGGTCCAAACCCATAGAACATACAACACTAAGCGTGGGCCCTAAGGTAAGCTATGGACTTTGGACGGTAGTGACGTGTATGATGTGTCACGGTAGGTTCGTTAATTACAACAAAGGTACCGCTCTGGTGTAAGATGTTTATAATAGGAGAGCCTATGCTTGTGTGGGGGCGGAGGGTATATGGGAAATCGCGGTACTCTCCATTCAATTTTGCTGTGAACCTACAACTGCTTTAAAAAACAAAGTTAATTTTAAAAAAAGTTAAAGTAGTGCATAATTTAGTTCTCACCAGCAATTCTCTATCTTGAACTGACTTGTTCAAAATTGTTCTTAAGAAGTTCTTTCTTTCTTCCCCCTCCTCCAAATAATATCAAGACCAAGAGGAAAATACTCAACCTTGAAACGTTCGTGATTTTTTAGTTTCTTCATACCACTGTCTCCAGATCATGTTTTTACAAAGGGTGTGGATTTGCAAAATTTTTTATGAAAATGTTCTCAGCAAATAATAGTCCAGCCACCTTGGAATGTATGTGATCTTTTACTTCCTACCTCAAGAATTAATCTTCTTGGGTTTCCTTCCAAGACAAGCAAGCTTTAGTCCAGCTGAGGGAATCAGTAAGTCATTGATCCAGGCTGTAATTTCAAACTGTTGAGGTGCTGGCACCATCTCCCTCCTCCCCATTTCTTTAGATCCTCCTCAGCTCCTCCCTTGGTCCTCTTTACTCCCACACACCCACAGCCCCCCAGTACCCTCCTTGGAAGCAACACGGGTGCAAATTGGAATTATAGGAAAGTTTTGAAGTCACTCAGGCATAATAATTTGCTTTCTATTTTTAAAAGCAGATTTACTGGTAAGATAAATCAAGTGCCAGGCAAAGTGGTATAATCCAATGTTTTGCTTTGTGCCTCTTTCTGGAGAACAAATACATTTTTCCCTCTGCATGGATGAGAAATCATTTAGAGGCCTGGAATAAACCTCACCTTTGCCCCCAAATTCTTGATCCCAAAATATTGACTGTCTTGATGAGAAATGCAGACGATCCGCAAGAGACCAGACTCAGAGACAGTGCCGGGAAGCTGGACGTGGCAGCTCAATCGCGGGGACAGGGGTGCATCTAGTTTCCTTCTCAGTGTTCAAGGCAATAAAACAGATCCCTTGTATTTACAAGTTATAATATTTTAGTCTTCCTTTGCTTCTTCTCTGCCTGTTTGGAATCAAGGGATAGGAATTAATATATATCAAAGTAAATATCTTTTAAAAACCCAAGCAAGCAGTAGGAAAAGAAATGTTTTATTGCTTATTTATAAATGTGCACCCAAAGCTCCCCATTCCAGGTTCCTGTTAATCTTAGAGATAGGGCCACACTAATCTTCTTGGGGTCATTTTAAAAAAAAAAGGTTAGTATTGAAGTCAAAGTCTATGCAACACAACTTATGGATAAGCGGCCAATTAACCAGATAGCCCAGTTTCATGGCCCAACTGCCCCTTTCTTACTCTTAAGGTCCTTCCGTTAGCCCATCCCAGTATTTGAAAGTTCTCCTGCCTTTTACTTCAGCAGACTTGAGCTCCAGTTACACTGGGTTCTCTCCCCTACTGCAGTGGTTATTACTGAATAAAATCTGTCTTTATGGCCACTAATTAGCTTTATCTTTGACATCAGTCAAGGTTCAATAAAGGAAACAGTAACCACTCTAGGCATTTCAAACAGAAAGAATTTAAATACAGGAATTAGGTACTTACAAAGTCTTTTTTTTTTTTTAATTGAGGTGTAGTCAGTTTAATGTTGTTGTCAATTTCTGGTGTACAGCACAATGCTTCAGTCATACATGAATATACACATACTCGTTTTCATATTCTTTTTCACTGTGAGCTACTACAAGATATTGAATATATTTCCCTGTGCTATACAGTATAAACTTGCTTATCTATTTTAAATATACCAGTTAATATCTGCAAATCTCGAACTCCCAGTTTATCTCTTCCCACCCCCTCCCCTAGGCAACCACAAGTCTGTATTCTATGTCTGTGAGTCTGTTTCTGTTTTCTAAATAAGTTCATTTGTCTTTATTTTTTTAGATTCCACATATGAGTGATATCATATGGCATTTTTCTTTCTCTTTCTGGCTTACTTCACTTAGAATGACATTCTCCAGGGCCATCCATGTTGCTGCAAATGGCATTAGTTTATCATTTTTTATGGCTGAGTAGTATTCCATTCTATAAATACACCACAACTTCTTTATCTAGTCATGTTGATGGACATTTAGGCTGTTTCCATGTCTGGCTATTGTAAACAGTGCTGCTATGAACACTGGGATGCAGGTGTCTTTCTGAATTAGGCTTCCCTCTGGATATGTGCCCAGGAGTTTACAAAGTCTCATTGTAAGAACTGGAGAATTGGAGGTAGGATTACTACTTTTACTCTCTAAACCAGAAGCATTTTTTAGAGTGAGTGGGGCTCTATTAATAAGAACACTGGTATAACGGGCTTAAATCAGGACTGTTCTGGGCATGCAGATATATGTGTTCAACCTGAAGTCAGGTGGCCACTACCATGGCAAATCACACCTGTTCGTTATATTCAGAGTTTTGAAGCTTCTACTCCTGCTGCTGCTGCCACAACCCTGAAAGGCTCCCACATCCCCCACCAACCTTCAGCCAGAGTGTGCTTGTCAGGAAAACAGCCTTCTCTTCTTCTGCCTCCTCATTCTGTCCAAGTGTATCTAATTGGCAAAACCTGACTCACATCTGGACCCCACAGCTTCAAGTGAGTCAGGAAATGTTGTTGATAGTTTTCCAACCTCTGCCCAAAAGAGAAGGATGAAATGCAAGTTCAGTGAATCGATATAAGCTTCTACCATAATCTATTATACTAAGCTATTTGGCTGTGATTTCAGACTAAAAGAGAAGTCTCTGATGTGTCAGAGCTCTAAAAAAAAATGTGAAGTTTCCAAGTTCCCCACTCAAGGTTACCTGTTGAGCTCTGGGCAGCCTGACTCAGGACTATTCATTTGTTCCACCCATCACTAACTGTTGATTCTAATTCTATTTCCAGAGAAAGTAGGTTGATAAAGTGTTCTTTGCCCTTAATCTCTCTGTTAATAAATTACCAATGCATTCATACTTTGTGAAAGCAACAGATAGGGTTGTTTCCTAAAGGAGTAACGAAAATAGCATAAAATATCTGTGTTATCAAGAGGAGGGCTGCCTGAGGACTTATAAATACCATATTTTGGTTGGGTTTACTTTCCACCTGCTGAATGTACTGTAGGGTACTTACTAAATTGGTTGTTTGCTTTGTCCTTTGGGTGTGGCTGTGACAGATACCAAGGAATGTCAGGTAGCATCTACCAAGGAAGAGGCAAAAGAAGAGGGAGAAAAAAACAGAAAATGATCAAAAGTCAGTAACAGAAAGACCCAGAGATACAATGAGACAGACAGACACATGAATCTTCCCCACCATGAGATACAGGTGTGCACACAGGCACACCCTGAAAATAAGAGAGTGGGGCAGAGAGAAAGGAGTGCACAAAGGCAAAATCAGAGAACAAAACTAAATCAAGAAGACACAAACATAGAGATTAGGAAAAGTCTCTATAACACTGAAACGATGCAGAGAAACATTACAGCACACGGACAAATTTTAGCGAGTTTTGTTTTGTTCTTATTCATTGTATTTCTAGGTTATTTTCATCGTTTTTGTTTTGTTTCCCTGTTAATTAAAGAATGTCACATGAATATATATCTGATTATGAACTAGCTTTGGTCCAGAATTAAATTGGTGAGGTACAAATTTAAGAGACATTGAGAGAAAATAATTTTTGAGGTGTTCAGACCCACCATCCATGCTTCCTCTGTCCCAGATTTCTGCTCTGTAGAGACCGTGAGCACCTTGCTTTGCTGCAATAATTTGGGGTTTAATTAAATAAGTATTTCCCTTTGGTGTGGTTGAGATTCCAGTATATCTCCCTGGTTCAGTTATTTGGACCCTTATCTTCCGAAGGGTTATTGCTGATAATGTTCACACCAATTAATTCATTTTTCTCCCACGTCACTGTTTCCTCCAAATTAAAACAAAATCTTTTAATGAGGAGTATTTTTCAAAAAGCAACCACGAACAGACTAATTGGTGAACAATCAAACACAGTATTATCACAATCAGGAATCAGACAGGGAGGTCCACTGTCACCATATTATTCAACATTGTTTTGAGGTTCAAACTCATGTAACAGGCAAAGTGAAATAAACTGCATAAATATTGGAAAAGACAAAATCATCATTATTCCATGTAATCTGATTAAATAGCCCCAAAATATGAAAGATTCAACTAAGATACGTATTAAGAATTAAATTAGATTTTTGTACACAAGAAATATAAACAAAAATCAATAGCTTTTCTATATGTGAAAATAACCAGTTAGAAAATACAATAAGACAAATATACTATTTACAACTGTGGCAAAAACTACGAAATACCTAGAAAGAAACTTAGAAAGAGAAGCAGAAGAGCTCCATGAGTAAAATTCCAACACAGGACAGAATGGAAAAGCTAAACAAGTGAAGAGACAACACACTAGTCACAGTCAGAAGACAGAATGTCTTAAGACGTTAACCCCACCTGAACAGATTCATAGACACACTGAAATTCTCATTAAAATATCAAAGCTGGATCTTGAAACTTAAAAAAGGGTCCAAATAGGGAATGACAAAACAAATATGAATGAATTGCTGAGAAATTTTTGATAAAGAAGAATAACAAATAGCTACCTGTCCCACTAAATATGAAAAATATTAAATCTACTATTAATTAAAAAACTAGTATAGAAATAGATAAATCTAGATATATGTGGAAATACAATATGTGATGAAACTGATGTTACAAATAATTTGGGGAAGATGAGCTATGTAATGAGGTGCATTAGGACAACTATTTATGATTTGAAAGAATTTTAAGTGAATTCATAATCTCTCAACATATACAAAGATACCAAATATTAAAATGCAAATGTGAGCAATATATCTTTTAAAATATTAATACATATAAACTAGACAATATTCTATAACTTTTGGATGCTGGAGGGAACCTAAGTAAGAAAGGAAATTCAGAATTAATAATGAAAAATCTGACAAATTGGATTACACAAAAAGTTTAAATTTTTATATTATGAAAAACACTATTAAGAAAGCCACCTAGTGTCAGACAAGGAGAAAAAAATTGTAACACATGTAACAGACAAAAGGCTGGTATCCCTAAAGTATAAATAATTGCAAGAGATTGATAAGAAAAGACAAATAAGCCAGTGGAAAATGGGGAAAGGATAATAGCAGGCAAATCATCGAAGAACAAATACAAATTGCTTAAAAACATAAGGAGGCTACAATTGAAATAAAAATAAGAAAATAACTTTCACCCATGGGAATGAGAAGACTTAAAATGATAGCATCCAATGAGAGTGCTGGGCAACCTGACACTTTCACAATATAAATTAATATTATCTACAGGAAAGTAATTTGTCCACAAAATTGTAAAATGTGCATTTTTTTAATATTTTTATTGAAGTATAGTCAGTTTACAATGTTGTGTCAATTTCTGGTGTACAACATAATGCTTCAGTCATATAGGAACATACATATATTTGTTTTCATATTCTTTTTCACAATAAGGTACTACAAGATATTGAATATAGTGCTCTGTGCTATGCAGTATAAACTTGTTGTTTATCTATTTCATACATATTAGTCAGTATCTGCAAATCTCAAACTCCCAATTTAACCCTTCCCACGCCCTTCCCCACCCCTTGGTAACCATAAGTTTGTTTTCTATGTCTATGAGTCTGTTTCTGTTTTCTAAATAAATTCATTTGTCTTTTTTTTTTTTTTTTTTTGGAGATTCCATATATGAACGATCTCATATGGTATTTTTCCTTCTTCTTCTGGCTTACTTCACTTAGAATGACATTCTCCAGGGCCATCCATGTTGCTGCAAATGGCATTAGTTTATTCTTTTTATGGCTGAGTACTATTCTGCTGTATAAATATACCACATCTTCTTTATCCAGTCATCTGTTGATGGACATTTAGGCTGTTTTCATGTCTTGGCTATTGTAAATAGTGCTGCTATGAACATTGGGGCATGTGTCTTTTTGAAGTAGGGTTCCTTCTGGATACATGCCCACGAGCAGGATTCCTGGGTCATATGGGAAGTCTATTCCTAGTCTTTTGAGGAATCTCCATACTGTTTTCCACAGTGGTTGCACCAAACTATTCCCACCAGCAGTGTAGGAGGGTTCCCTTTTCCCCACAGCCTCTCCAGCATTTGTCATTTGTGGGCTTTTGAATGATGGCCATTCTGTGAAGTCCCTGCCTTTTAAATCCAGACTAATCTGTTTGATTAAACTGATAATAAAGATTGCCAGAGAAAACTCAAGATGTGTCTATGTGAAGAAAACATTTCAAGGCGTTTGGAGAGATGCTTTTCTCCAGAAGGGCTGGCTGCCTTTATCTAAGTGACCTGCAGCGAGAAAGATTTTCACAGATGGAGTTTTGTTGTCATTGTTGTCGTTTATTATTTCTAATTACTCTCCCTCAATCACATAAGACTTATAAAAAGATAAACATTTATTAAAAGCCTATGAAGCCTGAGCTATTTGACTTACGCTAACTCATGTATCCTTAAAACATATTATTCTGCAACTATTTTTATATCCATTTTAAAGATGAGGAAACTGAAATCTAGGATAATTTGACCAATATCGTACAGATAGTAAGTTAAATAGATGTTAAACACTAGATGTTACATCCAGGACCAAAACTCAGACCTATCTAACTCCAAAGTTTGTGTTTCTACACGGTAAGCCACCCCACCACGAAGTCTTGAATGTTGCTCTCAATCAGAACATTACTACGTGGATCTCCTAAGCATGCTTTTCCCATTTCACACTTCATAATAATCACATTTCACAAAGACCGTCTAACGTACAATAAGATTCATCCTTACTTAAACTGTAAATTGGAACCTTAATTACTTCTCTTTTAGGTAGACTTCATTTCTGTCTGCAGACAGTCTCTGCTCATTGGAGGAAGAGGCAGTAAGGAGTGACCGGATACTCTAGCTTAATTACGTCATTTGTCTCCAGGACCCTTCTTAGCATTTTAAAATGAGCTAAGAGTGCAAACCAATTAACAGACCAAACGAGATTACACTCCCAGACTATCCCAGACCACCATTCCTGGTAAATATGAATGTTAATAATTAGTGTTTTAATCAGAATAAACTTTAAGCCAAGGGAAGTATGGAGACAAACATACTAAGCGCAAGTCAACGTCATACAAGCAGCTGTCTTGGCAGAGAAGGTGTGAGTGTTCAAAAAAGCTCTATAAAGTCCTGCTACCCTTTGCTTAATCTTATACCATCCTTGTCAATACCATTGTTTCCAATTCTGAACACAAACATCACACATCAAAGTCTTCGAGCTGAGCCAGCCAACCTCAGCCTTTGCAAACAACCATCACAATCACTGCAGGTCTTTGCTAACAACCCTAATAAAGAGGAAACAAAAGTCAAACATCTGGGAGTGTTTTCGCCTAGAGACATCTTGAGTTTTCTCTGGCAGGACTTAGAGCTCCTTGTCCTATTTCAGGGGATAACTATATGACCTGAAGTTTAAAAAAAAAGTAAAAAAGAGTACCCTATGAGCAAAGCAAAATCAATCAATTAATAGAGTGATTATGAAGAGTACTGGTGCTTAAAGAATATAAAATGTGATCACTGAGAATTAAGGGAGAGAATATATTGCTACTAAACAAGAAGCCAAAGGATGCAGCAGTGGGAAAGCCACGTTAACCATCTTGTGTCTACAATTGACAGGGTTAAAAAAAATGTGTGGGACGGATAGGGCACTAGGAAGGAAAATCCATACAGTATAAAACTATGCAGCAATTAAAAGACTCACGAGGGAGCTCTTTATGACTGATACAGAAAGATCTCAAAATAACAATCTTCACAGAAAATTTAGGATACAAACAATGTGTAAAATATATAATCATTAACATTAAAAGAAATTAGAAAGGGAGAAAGACCATGAATGTACATATTTGGATTGTATTTACATGAGTATTTCTGAAAGGATAACATTGGATACCTGGGAAGAGAACTGTATGGGTAGGGGCAGCGGTGGGACAAATATTTTTCATTGTATATTTGCTTGTTCATTTTAATTAGCATGTACTTTGACCCAGTAACTCCCTAGAAATTTCCCTATGGATAAGACATATTCCAAAATACAAATTCAAAACAATATTCACTTAGTCTTGATCCTGTGATCCAACATTTTGAAACAGAAACTTCTTGAAGCTCAGATTCAACCATAATAATTAGTGTCTAACCCACGTATAGCCCTTAACATGGATCAGGCATAATCTAAATTTTTTACACATTTTAACAAATGTAATCATAACCAAACCTAAGAGGACGAGGCTATTTTTTTTATTGTGGCAAAATGTATATAACATGAAAAGGCAATATTCATTGTAACATTGTTATTAATAGGAAAAAACTTTCCTCAAGTTAAAAGTACATCAGTTGCTCATGTAAAATGTAGTGGATCAGCAATCCGGCAAGCGTGATGAGCAAGGGGAGAGTACGTATGAACGCTGAGTCAAACCGCCGCTCTGCCAGCCCAGGTGCATAGGTCTTTGTTTGCCAACCTTAAGTGAATCTGGAGAATCTATTTTGGTAGCAAAACCAGGCAGTCATTTGGGGTTTGGAAAGAAAGAAATCTAAGGGAAGTACTGCGCCAGCATGTCAAGAACTGGGAGGGTCTGACATTTTACCCTGCCTGCAAGCGAACAAGCTAGTCTGTCATAGATTCTGGGATGCTTGCAGAAGACACAAGACTCCAGAAATACAGCACTTAATTATTCACAGCATTACTCATAGCCAGAGTTTTAGCATTTTCTTATGCTGATCCCTGTGCTCCAGTTCCAACAGGGTGACAACACAGGGCAGATGACCTGTGCACACACCACGGGTTGCATTACAGGAGAGGAACTTAGAGCTTAGGGAACCCAAGTCTCTTATTATGGGCATTAAGGGTGCCTGCCCTTTGTTCTGTAGGGAAGCTCTGTGCCTATTTTCCAAGACCGTAATCACGTCTGAACTTTGCTCTGGAAGAGACGTTATCTGTCTTCCAAGACTATTCACCACGCTAAAATTCTTGAAAAGATGGCCCAGAACAAAGGTAATCAGTGTCTCTGGTCATAAGATGTGCAGAAATACAGGAGACTCAAGGATAATATCCACCCCTCTTTTCCACATCATCTTGGCTTCTAGCGAATTTTTCAGTGAGCGCACCACCAGGTCAGCCATTCTGATTAACATGATGGAGACTAAGACCTAATCTATTCAATTTTTCTCGTCCAGTAATAGTCTTAATTAAGAGTATTAATAAGACTCCAAGCCAACCTACAGAACTGACCACAACCATGCCCTGCTGGGTCCAGGACATAACCAGCCAAACAAATACCATAAACCATCAGGGACTACATTAGAAACACAGGTGGACTTCACCTTAAGCTCCTGTACTGACCTTTCTACTTGGCTGGAGACATTAATTCAGGTACAGGAAATACATATCAGCAGTTGCTCACTCTTCACCTCAGCCTTCCAAAAAAAGAAGTCTTAGGTAATTCTCTCATCCTTACAATGCTTTTCTGTGAGTTGAGACTGGTCTGTACGACTTTTCGCACTGAGTTGGTACCACTGATCACTTTGATGAAAGACAAAGACAAATTTCATACCACTTTTTCTAACTGAATTACCCCCCCCCCCATCGTGGGAATAGCTATCTGCAAAGTGAACGTAAATAGCAAGCCAGTTATTCTGAGAAGTAACCAAGGGTAACTGCAATTTGGAGGGACTGCTATAGTCATCTGAGGGCTATTGAATCAACTGGAGGTTTTTCTTTAAACCCTTGAAGATGTCTTATGACCACTTTAAGTCAAGTCATTGTATTTTCAGGAGGGAAGCAAGTTCATGCTTGGCTCCTACACAAGAAGTGCTTTCCCAAGGGTGCATTTGGCACCCCTAGAAAAAAAAAGTATTGTTTACATTTTGGGGGTCCCCAAAAGAAACTCACATCAAGCTAGGGCCCCAGATTGACAGCGCCTCCAATATGCCCTGCTAGCCAGTGGCTAAGCCTTAATATTCCCAGTTCAATTCAAATAATTAAATCTAGTTCTTGTCTTTGGAAGGACTGCCTAAGGGGAGTCAGTCCAGCCTGTCCACTTCATATAGGCCACCAACCAGGATGCCCCCCGTTTATGAACCCCTCACTGAATCACCTGTCAGTGTCTCCAGATATCTATCCCACCCCCACCGCCACAGCTGATCCTCAGTCATTCCACAGGATGGACAGATGTCACCTGGTTGGCATGTTAAGGGTTTGGACCTTATTTGTTCTATAGAAAGCAAAAGGAAGAAGAGCTTCAGAGCACAAATCTGGAGCTGGGGTGCCGAGGTGTGGCTCTTGGCCCTGCCACACTTCCGTTAATAGCAAGATGAACACTGATCAGATAAGGGGAAGAAAGGTCTATAAGTGTTGGGAAGCTGCAAGCTCACAGTAGCACATGCAGATTTCCAAAATTTGTAGTTAGTTAGCTCAAATTTTATTATTAGCAACAAACACTGTCAGTTGTGTTCCTTGACGCAACAGGCTCACTTTGTTCATTTTTCAGGAAATGTCTGCCAAATAATCAAATCTGAGCAACCATATTTTGCTCTGCCAGTTTCAAGTTAAAAATGTTGCATGGAGAAGCAGTAAGTTCAGCTCACAAATCAAACAACAGGAAGGACTTTCCCTCAAGGCCACCATCG
Source organism: Camelus ferus (assembly GCF_009834535.1). Lineage (NCBI taxonomy): Eukaryota > Metazoa > Chordata > Mammalia > Artiodactyla > Camelidae > Camelus > Camelus ferus. The sequence goes on from NC_045729.1 coordinate 758,802, forward strand.
GACAACAGTTTGTAGTGGAAGGGCTCTATGAATGCTTCCTATTTGTGACATAGAATATTTAAAAGATGTGAACGCAAAGGTTGAGATCTAGTCAAATTTATAATTTCTACTGCTCACCGAAGACATTCTCAAATGAAACTCACTTGGTAGTTAACAGGGTTCAGGTACCCCCAAATGCGGCACTTCGGCATATTGAATATTTTAAAGTGAAGGATTTTGAGAAACAACAGGTGCAAGAAAAACTCTGATATCCTCCTTCCCCCACAATAGGTCATAAGACCTTCATGTGAGCATCACCTTCCCTGTACTGGGAGCAAAGGGGAACCCTTACTTCCAATGGTGGAGGGGCGTCCAGAGGAATCCAAATGAACAAGTGGCTCATACCCTTTTGTCTTATCACATTTTTCTACAACTTTCCAGTCTTCATCAAATCTAGGATAAAAATGCTCAGGCTTAACTCCTTCTCCAGGTCTTCATTACCTTCACGTCACATAAAATTCATATTAAACAAATTTTTACACGTTCGTCCTGTTAATCTGTCATCTGTCAGTCCAATCTCCAGGGCCCCCGCAGGAGACCCTAAACTGAGTAGAGAAAGAGATGTTTTCTCCCAAACACACTGAAGGATAAAATAGCTACTTGTAAGTTTGGTGCCATTGACTTAACTTGTGCTCAGAACCAACATTTTTACCCACCATCACTCTGTGCTGTTAGTGCAAATGTCAACATAGTGGGAAGGATAAATAATTTCTTAGTATTTTTGTAAAAATAGATTTGATTTCATTGACCCTCTATACGTGTTTTGGGGATCCAGGGACCTGCAGAGCACACTTGAAAATGCTGGTTTCTATGAACATGATAATGCCCCAAACTAGGGCAAGTGCAGTAGAATGGAAAAGAGGAGCCGTATAGGAAGATATTGTTGAGTAGAATACATAGGAGTTGGTGATGAAATACACATGAGAAGTACAGAAGAAGGAAGGGCCACTTATGTGGAAGACGACCTAACTACCCGGTATTAACGTAAGGCACCAAGGAAAACAGCAGGACAGACCAACAATGGGACTACTGATATCAGATTTTAGAGACAGCTGCTAAAAATGAATTTTCCCTAAGGGAAAAGAGACTCAAGGGGCAATACTTTGTTTAGAGACAATAATTCTGAATGTAGTTGGGTTGATCAATCAAATGATCGTCGAAGCCAGCTTCCCGTGGACTTATGATGGACTGCTAGGTTGAGGGAATTGAAATGATTAGTCTAGAAATACCTAGAAGAGGTGTTTCACTTAATTCCGATCTAGCTACCAATAATGAAAGCGTCTAGTTGAACTGGCGGCTGGCCGTGCAACAAGAGGCGGTGCATTTAGTGCCAGCACAGGATCCTTGACACCGGATGGCAAACTTGGCCAAGACACTGTGTGTCTAAACAGCAGAGGGGACATCTTCACAAGGGTATTTGGTATCACTCGTTAGCCCTGGAGCAAACAGCCACAGTGTAAACACTGGACATCACAGTCCTTGGAATAAGCTTCAAGGATCACCAGTAACGCTGGCAGCAGAGCATTTGGTGGTATCCGTGACTGCTTATGGGGTCACCACGGGAGCCTGCTGGTTTGAGTTAGGGTAGGAAGTTTGGGAGTAGCCGCTAGTGTCGAGGAGGGGGAAATTTCCCCCTCTATCCATCTTGACTTCTAAATAAAATGGACACAAGAAAGACTAACAGGAGGGGAAAAAAACGTAAATTTTAATTCACGTGCACAGAGTTCTCACAGAAATGGGACCTAAGAAGTGGTCAGAGCAGGCAGATTTTATATCTTCAAGGCAAAAAAAAAAAAAAAAAAACCAATAAATTTGTGTCATGTTGATGGAACAAGAAATCTAGGCCCTGGGTGCTTAAGCTAACTAATTAGTAAAAAAAAAAAAAAAAATTAAACAGAGTTTGAGCTTGGAGTAGTAATTTAAAGGAATAACAAGGTTTGTTTTAAACAGGCTTCTCAGCCCAAGACAAGGCTGTCCTATACCCAGATTTAGGGGTTGCCTCTCTCACATGGGAAATTTATCTCCTGCTTTTAGGGAGACAGAGAGGAGGGTCAAAGTGCTTCTTTGACATTGGTTGTTTCTTAGGTAAACTTTATTTAAATTATCAATATGTCATTGAGGCATATTTGGGGGTGGCCTGCCTTGGGTCCCCAACACTAGCTAATGGAGAATATAAAAGACGGTCCAGTCTCCGGAGGAAATTCCCAATATTCTTTGAGAAGAATTTGCAAAAGGACTAGTGCTCCCACGGAGATGTGAGAGAAGCCAGGGAAGCATTGTTTTTAGGTATCATTTTCCCACTGGGTGATGAAAGCTAGCAAATGATTATTAGGTACAAACAAAATCCTAATACAGAAAATTAATTTTCTGATTATTCTTATCTTTCACAGACACTGGCTTGATCCAAAAGGCATTTTAACAATGGCTTATTTTTCCCCAAGGGTTTTTAAATTATGAGTCAAAAAGCAAAGAGATTTCCTTTTTAATAATAAAAAAATTGCTGTTTTTATTTTATCTTTGAAGACTCCATCTGTGTCTGATCATCAGTAATAACCAGACATCACTACACAGCCTGACATTTTTAGTATCTATTTTCCAATCTATATAATACTAATGTTTGGAGGATTTGAGTTGCTTCATCATGCTTTCTGATGGTTAATCTAGCCAAAGGATTTCTCTGTTTTACAAAAAAGTGTACAGGTATATCTTGTTTTATTATACTTTGCTTTATTGAGCTTCGCAATGTGTTTTTCACAAACTGAAGGTTTGTGGCAACTCTGCATCGAGCAATTCTATCAGCACCATTTTTCCAACAGCAGTGTTTTTTAAATAAGGTATGTACATTGCTTTTTCAGACATAATGCTATCGCACACTTAAAAGACTGTTGAATAGTGTAAACATAGCTTTTATATGCACTGGAAAACAACAAAAATAATTATGTGACTTGCTTTATTGAGATATGTGCTTTATTGTGGTCTGGAACCAAACCTGAAGCTCTGAGGTATGCAGTAGCCACTGGAAAACTCAGTAACCTGACCATGGCTTAAATACAGTATTTTACATCGTATGTAACTTTTAAATGAAGATTTGTTAAGTACCTGGTTTACTATAAAAGTTATAAAATCCAAGAAGGTAATTAAAGAACCATTAACACAAAATATATATTGAGTATTTACAAAAAGTTCACTTATGTTCCATTAACAAAAATAGACCATAGATAGAAATGGTCCACCACTCTCTCCATCCCAACTGATCTCCAACCATGCTGACCTTTCTGCCATTCCTCAAAGATGCCAAGCTGATCCTGCCTGAAAGATTTTACACGTGTTATTTCTTTTGCACAGCAAAATACTCCAAAACTGCATGACTTAAAAAAATAAGCATTTGTTATCCCACATTTTCTGTGGGTCAGAATTTCAAGAGGGGCTTAGCTGGGTGCTCTGGGTGCAAAGGCTCTCTTGAGGTTACCATAAGATGTTAGCCGGGGCTGTCATCATCTGAAGCTTGACTAGGGGCAGGAGGGTCCAAGGCTAAGACAGCTTCTTCATGTGGCTGGCCAGGTGGCACTGGCTGTTGGCAAGAGACCTTAGTTCGTCACCATGTAGCCCCCTCCATAGTGATACTTGAGCATCCCCATGATATGGCATCTGGTTTCCCTATGACCTCCCATCCCCTTGCCCCGCATTGTTTAATAGCACTTATCAATGCCTGAAACTAAATTATGTATGCCCTCATGTGTTTGTTTTTTATCATCTATCCCCCAAACTTCATGCTGGGAGTGAGTTTGTCTATCTTGTCCACAGTGCAGGCCAATTGCCAGGCACATGGGCTGGCACAGAGTAGACAACTCAGTCAAGACTTTTTAAATGAATGAACAGTTTTTAAAGCAGTGGTAATGACATTATACTCAGCTTTTCATGCTCTTTTACACTGTTTTGCAACTATACGCAGAGAAAAATATTAACAGTAACCTGAAGAGTGACAAATCACAAGACTAGACTCCATAATATTATTTTTAAGTGAATTATAGTGTTTGTTAGTGATTAAGGTTTTCATTATTCAATATGAATGATTTTTACCTGTTTAAGGAAATTTTCCAGGATTTATGAAATATTTTAATTAGTATATATATTATGAGAAAAGGTAAATGATTTTAAATATTCAAGTTGAATAAGAAGCAGTCAGCTATCAGGAGAAAGTATTTGGAAATAAATGTAGACAAATAGAAATGTTCATTTTGGAAGGGGCATAGTCTCATAAGTATGATTTATTTAATGCTTCTGGTTCACGGGGCTTTTTATTATCTCAGTATCTGATGTACATATGTATCATCTATCATTCTACTGAAGTAAGTAAAGAAAGAAGTGTGCTTCTTTTAAACAGATGAAGGACAGTTCTCTGTACTGACCCTGCTCTCCCACCCACAACTCTCCAGGGGGTAAAAGTGCATCTTGCCATTCTCTGCTAATCAGAATATAATTAAAGTTAAAACCTAATATTTATGTTTCATCTAAGATGCTCTAGTTTATATTCAGCGCACGCGCGCGCACACACACACACACACACAGACACACACATACACAGAAAGCGTAGAAATGGTCTGTCAAATACTCATTTCTGCAAAGTATTTGTACCTGTGCAATTAGATTATCATGGAGATAATCTTCTCAGACTAATAGCTCTCATTGCAAATGTCATTCTTCCAGCTTTAATCTATCTAAATTGAGCAGGAAAGCAGAAATGGGTAGGTCAGTCAGTAATTGACCCTCTAACTCTAAGATCAAAGTAGGCAAAAGATGTTCATTCTAAAGGGGATTGCTGAAGAATTTGGGGGACAGAGTAATAAAATTATTAAAATAGAAAGACTATTAGAAATTATCCAATTCACCTTCTCAGCCAAAGCAAGAGTCCTCCACAACACTCAGCCTCTGCACCAACTGTAATTGTGGTGGGTCTCCTCCTATCAAAGGACTTTTAGAAAATGCGAGTTAAAATGTGCCTTTTATGTTGAGCCAAAGTAACTCTGAGAATCTTCCACATCTGGAAATTAGTTCTATTCCATAAAATATAATAAAATGAGGCTAATTTTCTGCCACTTGATAATTTTTCTAATCAGTGATTCTCAAAGTTGGGTGCACATTGGAGTCATCCTGGGAGCATAACTTCTGATCCCATCTGCAGAAGTCTGATTCATATTATTTGGGGTGTGATCTGTGTGTCTGAAGTTTTAAAAACTCATGTGACTCTAACGCGCAGGCAGCCTTGAGAACCACTGTATTTGAAAAGAGCTATCTTGTGCCTGACAATTTTAATCTCTTCCCAAAAATAATCCTTCCCTTTTCCTTCTGTTATTCTTCACAAGGATATAATTTCCAGATTCTCTCTATTTCTCAGTCCCCTGAATATACTCTACTTAATGGAAATGGATTTTTAAATGCAGAAACTAGCAGCTCTCCAGGGGTCTGTCCAGTGTGGAATAAAGTTGCCATTGTGGTTCATTATTCTCTGCAGATTGAATTGTATTCGTGTTTAAATAACTATATGACACTGAGCCTACATCCAGCTAAAGCTCTGAATTCCTTTTTATGTGAACTGACATTAAACCATGAATCCCCAGTCCTAAACGTACAAAGTGGATTTTCTGAATTTCCTCATTTACTTTTATCCTAAATAACTTCCATCATGTTAGTTTCGTCTCTATATTCTATCTTATTACTATCTTATTACTATTATCTCTATATTTTATCTTATTACTTTTTAAATGTATCATTATTCAATTATTCAATACAACAGGCAAGAGCCAAGATTAGGGTTAAGATATTCACCTCAAGTGCAAAATTTAAGGGGCACGAAAACTCTCAGGAATCAAGACAAATAATTTCTTCAGCTTTGTTGAGGTATAATTGACAGACTTACAACGTAGTTAAAGTGGACAATGTGGTGATTTCTTATATGTAAACACTGTGAAGGTATTCCCACAACTGAGTTCCCACACAGCCATCACCTCACATATTTACCCTTATTTTTTTTTGGTGATAACAAAGGTTTTGCTCTCTTAGCAAATGTCAGTTCTACAATACAGTATTATCAACTGCAGCCACCGCATCATACATTAGGTCCTCAGATCTTACCCATCTTATAACTCAAAGTTTGTATCCTTTTGCCATTCTCTCCCCATTTACCTCTGCCTGCAATTCTGGCAACCACCACTCTACTCTGTTTCTATAAATTCAAGTTTTGGTTTTTTTTGTTTTGTTTTTTTTTTTGATTCCACATATAAGTGACACCATGCAGTATTTGTCTTCCTCTGTCTGACTTATTTCACTCAGTATAATGACCTTCAGATTCAGACATGTCACAAATGGCAGGATTTCATTCTTTGCCATGACTGAATAATATTCCTTTGTGTTTATGTAGCACATTTTCTTGATCCATCCATTCCTCACCCCATGGTTGGGTTGCTTCCTCGCCTTGGCTACTGTGAATAATGCTACAGTGAACATGAGAGTACAGATTTCTCTTTGAGATAACAAATAATATTTTAATGGAACATTTTAAAGAACCAAAATCCATAACAAAAGATCTACAATAAGCAAAATACCAAAATTTTAAAGACAGACAATTCTCATTTGTTTGTTTTTTCACTTGTTTGTTTTATGACCCTGCATTATTGTGCTGTGGGAACAGTCATTTCCAAGCAGCCTGTGATTCCCAGACCAGGGTGGCCACCAAGCCCCCATCCCCCATCACCCCATCTCTATCACAGTGGGTTTATGTGGGCTGATGACAGCATGGGAGCAGACTGGACAAAGCCGATTTTATATGTAGCCGTGTTTTTTGGTTGTAAAGTTTTTATTACCTTTTCCATTTGGTTCATAATATGAGGGGCTATTTTGATAAGTGTATATGGGGGGACACTTTTTTTCTCATCTCAGACTCCAGTAAGGAACCTCAGAGCACTGCAACAACTATTTTCCCCCATCCCCATATTTATATATATAATTTGATAAATATGACTTTTGTATTTTTGTCTAAGGCATCGATAAATATATTGATCAGGAGAAATTCAAGTAGAAACCTTAGTTCACTAGGGGAGGAAGATTGCTCCAGTTTGAAAATTGTTCAAATGACTAAAAAATTCACTTACATGTAGTTATTTTTTCCACGTATCTCCATCTTCATACTTCTGTACCCAAGAAGCGCTCACTATTTACTAAACTGAATTGTACTCAATATTTGGTAAACTAGAATAGTTTGTTTCACATACAGGCAAAATATCAGAAAGCTTACAGTGTTTTATTTTATTTTATTTATTGTTTTTATACTTTTCATCTACAAAGAAAAAAACCACTAACTCTTTTATTTGATTTATTTAGGACAATTCACTCTACTAATGGTTTCTTTCTCCAGATAGTAGAATAAAGGGGTGGAAATGATAGAACACCACATTTTTGTAAAGTACAAGAAGAATTTTCTAACAACTAGAAACGTTCAAATTTAAATGTGCGCTAATTATTTCCTCATCACTAAAAGTATGCAAGCAAAAGACATATGTCACTTGCTCTGAATGTCACGGCAAGGGTAAGATACAAGAGGAGTTTGGGTTCAGTCACTCTGGAGGGCCTTTCCAGCTCTGAACTCTGTGATAAACAGTCTTACTAGGGTCCAGGTGAGTAAAATTAGCCATTCTTTCGACTTTGTATTGTATGTAACCATGAGTCAAAAAGACATTTGCAAATAAAGAAAAAAGTAATTATTTTCATGATTTCAAACCTAAGGACTAAACAGGCATTCTGAATAGTCCCAGGGCCCTTCTAAACAATCCATCACACATCGTTTTGTCCACACCCTATGAAACTTACTCTCTTTTCTGCCTGCATTACACATTCTCTTGATTTAGTACTTATTTGTAAAGTAAAACATCATTGTTATTCTATTCATTCTAGAATTACTTCTTTCTTACCTCTGAGGGAAAATTAAGTCATTTCTATTGTCTCCAGACCCTTCTGAGAAAACTGAATTTAAAGGTACTAATAACATTTTGATAATATATCTTACAAAAATATGTTTACAGTGCCCAAGGGAAGAATAAACTTTTTATTCCATTAGAGATGAAATATATATATATCAGGCTTCCCTACATGAGTGGTCCTCAACCTGGCTATTCATGACAATCACCTCAAAAGTCTTTAAAATGGTGATGCCCATGCCTCACCTCAGGCCAATTAAGTCAGAATCTCCTAAAGAAAAAAAGAGTCTGGGGAAAAGTGTTTGCTCAAGCTTCCCAGGTGTTTTTAATGTACGCCAGCAGTCGAGACCCACTGTTCTGTTTGTGTGTTACACTGCCTCGCTCTTTCTCGTGCGCAGGTGGAACTTAAAAACAAAAGCAGTCAGAGGTTCTCTGCATGTGACTTACTCCATGCCAGCAACTGAGACGCAGGTGCACTCAGAGCACTTTAAGTGGCCAAAGAGGACAGAGTGGCAGTCACTGACTCCCAAGAGGAGTTTTTCTCCCTCAATGTGGAAAAATTAAAGGTAAAGAAATATTACTTCTCTTAAACTAGGTTGAAAATAAAATACCCTGATTCACAATTGAAGGTTCTTTATGTTTCGTTTTGTCTTTACTATAAAACACAGTTGAGAAACCAGTAAACCATAATTTGGGGCACTCCTAGTGAGTCACGATGCCCTGCCTAATTGCTGGTAGCTTACATCAGCTAGTAATAGTTAGTAATAAAAACTAGTAACAATAATGCTGTTTATATCTCAAATGACTTTAATAACTCAGTTATGGGTCAATCATTTGGATCATTTATTTAAAAATAAGCATTTGATCAAATATATAGACGAATCTATCTAATGGGCCCATAATACAGGATTGATTCAATAGACTATGGATGAAAGATAAAGGTATATTAAAATAGACCAATACTGTTGAGTGAAAAAAAATCAGGTTTAAAAGTAGTATAGGGGGGAAGGCGTAGCTCAAGTGGTAGAGCACACGCTTAGCATGCACGAGGTCCTGGGTTCAATCCCCAGTACCCCCTCCAAAAAATAAATACATAAATAAGTAGACCTAATTAACTCCCCCTCAAAAAAATTTTTTTTAATTTTTAATAAAAAGTAGTACAAATACTATAAACCCATTTTAATAAAATTATACATCTATAGAGACAAAATATATTATTGTATATATCTTAGTCTTCCATATGCTGGGGAGGGGGAATCAACAATTGGCAAGCCATGCAGGAGATGGCTGGACCCTGCTTCCCACCCTGAGGATGCTGCAGCTAGGAGACTGTGGGACATCTTACAAAGGCCAGTAGAGGGTAAGGTTTCTTATCACATCAGCCCCCGAGACCTCTGCCTGAAAGATTTGGTGGAAAGAAAAGTGATGAAAGTCCCTTTTCTCTCTCTCTCTAAACTTAAACTAGCAGCAAAGTATATTTGTGGAGCTACTTCCTCGGACTTAGTGACTCCTGGGGATCCTTTTCCTCCCAGAGGTGGTCTCTGTTTGTCTTTGTCTCTGTCTATCATATCATTTGACATAAGGAAGAAAACCATTCATCTGATTACATTTTCCTTTCTTGTTCTGTGTCTTAAGAGCTTGGCTTTGTGTCCAGTGAGAATATTCTCTCTGATCTCTGCCTTTCAGAAGGTCCATTTACCAAGGTGCATCTGGTGGTCAGCTAATAGCCTGGTGATTTGAGACACGAAGTCTTTTTGTCTGGCTGTGCCAGCTCTCAGGGGAATTTGCCACAAAAGGTGCCAGTCCATAAGAGGCCTTTGTCATCTCAAACTTCCTTGCCTTCAGTACACTTTTCTTACTGCCTAGAGCAATGAAGGGCTTTTACTTTCTTAGACTAACCCTGGGAATGAACTTTCCGAATCTTTTGAGAGCTGCATACCCTCACGGGAGATGCCTCTCATGTCTTTGGTTATACCATTTTTAAAAAGGATTAATGGTATGATTCACTATTTGAGATTAACAGAAGATGCTACCCATCAATGTCCAGATGATAGATCCTTTAAATCAGTTATATTTAAAGGGTAAAATCTGAAGGAGGAGATCAAGATTGCAGAAAAGGAAGATGCTGAGCTCACATCCCCCAACCAATGTATCAAAAATACACCTATATGTGGAGCAATTATCACTGAAAACAAACCAGAGACTGACAGAAAGACTCTTCTACAACCCAAGCTGTAAGGAAAGGTCCACACGGAGTCAGGTAAAAAGGGTGGATAAAAATTCAGGTTAGGACCCACACCCCTAAGAGGAGAAACAGAAGAGTAGGGGGATATCAAGGGTTCAGAGACCCTCCTTGGGGAGTGAGGGGTTTGAACCACATATTATGCACCCGAGCCCCAGAGTCTGACACCAGGAAGACGAGTCCCCTTAGCTAGCTTGAAAACCAGTGGGACTTACAGGAGGGCTGTACGAAACTGAGACTCCACTCATGAAGATCATGTATACAGTTGCTCACTCCTAGGAACCAGGTGGAAGAAGCAGATTAAAACTGCGCAGGGCTCTGGCCAGTTTCCCATGACCACCCCGACCCACACTGAGTGCCCACACTGGCCCCTCTAACTTGGGTACAGCTCCCTATTAGGACAAAGGCTGCCATTGCAAAGGAGAGTGAACAGTTTGGCTGGACAGAGCTAGCTTGGACCCAAAGCACAGAGCTTCTGATCCAGCACCTTGGGACCTGCTCCACCCCTCCAACAGGTCACTGTTAACCACTGAGAATAGAAGCTCTGGCTTTAGCCTCTCTTTTTCCACCGCATCTCCCACCAAGGTGACAGTTGCCAGCACACTGTGGGGGAAGATGAGCCCTGTACTCACTTTAAATCCAGCTGTCTCACCAGAGCCACTAGGCACATGCAAATTGTACAGGGATGATCTTACACAAGAACATCCCTTCCAAACCAGGATATGTAACTGTTGCACCTCATTTCATAGAGACAAAGTTAAACAAAATGCAAAGACAGAAGTAACTGTTTCCATGAAAGAACAAGAAACAAACCCTGGAAAAAACAACTAATAAAACAAAGATAATTTACATGATTTCAAAGCGTAACATAGGAATGCTAAGTAAATGTGTGAAAAGAATAGAAGAACACAGAGAATTTTAACAAGGAACTAAAAAATATAAAAAAATAACCAGTCAGAGCTGAAGTATACAATGACTGAAGTGAAAAACACACTAGAAGGAATCGACAGCACACTAGGAGAAACAGAAGACTGCATAAGTGATCATGAAAATAGAATAATAGAAATAACCCAAACAGAGCAGAAAAAAAAACCCCACAAATTTTAAAAACAAAGACAGTTAAAAAGACCTCTGAGACAACATCAAGTGTACTAACAGTCACATTACAGGGGTCTCTGAAGGAGAAGAGAAAGAGAAAGGGGCGTAAAGTGCACCTGATGAAATTATGGCTGAAAACTTCTCAAACTTGAGGAAGGAAACAGATGTCCAGGTAGAGGAAGCACACAGAGTCCCAAACAAGATTAATTAGAACAGACCCACACCAACACTTATCATAATTAAAGTGGCAAAAGTTAAAAATAAAGAGAGAATTCTAAAATCAGGCAAGAGAAAAAAAGAGGAGTCACATACAAGGGAACTCCCATAAGGTTATCATCAGACTTTTCTGCAGAAACCTGGCTGGCCAGAGGGGAGTGGCAGGATACATTTAAAGTGCTGAACGGGAAACACTTACAACCTAGGATGCTCTACCCAGCCAGGTTACCGTTCAGAATTAAAGGAGAAATTTTTCAAAAAGAAAAAAAGAAAGAACAAAAGGGAGAGAGAAATAAAGAAAGACTTCTCAGCCAAGCAAAAACTAAAACAGTTCATCAATACTAAACAGATGCTAAATGAAGTGCTAAAGGATATTCTCTAAGTAGAACAGAAAAGGCTACAACAAGAAGTAAGAATGTATAGTAAAGGAAAAACCCCACTAGTAAAAGCAAATAAATAGTAAAGGCTGTGAATCAGCCACCTAAATAAGCCAGTACAAACATTAAAGGACAAAATTGTAAAATCAACTACAAGTATAATAAACAGAGATAAACACAAAGATGTAAAATATGAGATGAGAAATGCAAAATGTGAGAGAAGTGAGTAAAAAATGTAGCTCTATTAAAATGTGTTTGAACTTAAATGACTATCAGTTTAGAACAAGTACGTATAGCTGTAGGTCAACACCCCATAAACCCCATGGCAACCACAAATCAAACACCTACAATAGGTATACAAAAACCAGAGAGAAGGGTCTATGGCCATACCACCCTGCATGGACCTGATCTCGTCAGAGAGAAGGAACATGAGCATACCACTAAAGAAAATCATCAAGCCACAAGGGAAGAAACTAAAAGTACAGAAAAGAACTACAAAAACAAACAGAAGAACAAGTACAAAATGGCAATTAGTACATACTTATCAATAATCACTTTAAATGTCAATGGGATAAATGCTTCAATCAAAAGGAGTAGGGTGACTAGCTGGATGAAAAAACAAAACCCATCTGTATCCTGCAAAAGACTCACTTCAGGGCTAAAGACATATAGACCGAAAGTGGGGGAATAGAAAAAACATTTCATGCAAATGGAAATGACAAGAAAGCCCAGGAAGCAATATTCATATCAGACAAATCAGATTTTAAAACAAAGTCTATAATAAAAGACAAAGAAAAGCATTATATAATGATAAAAGGATCAATACAAGAAGAGGATATAACATTCATTAACACATATGCATCTACTATAGGAGCATCTAAATATATAAAGCACATGTTAACAGACATACAGGGAGAAATTGACAATAATACAATAATAGTAGGGGACTTTAACTTACCGCTTACATCAATGGACAGATCATCCACAAGGACAACTGATAAGGAAACAGTGGTCTTAAATGACAGATTAGAACAAATGGCCTTAAAAGATGTCTACAGAACACTTCATCCAAAAACAGTAACATACACATTCTTTGTAAATGCATATGAAATGTTCACTAGGAGAAATCACGTGCTAGGCCTCAAAACAAGTTTCAAATTTAAGAGGATAGAATTTATATCAAGCATTTTTTTCACAATCACAAAACTAGAAATCAATTACAGGAAGAAAAATAGAGGAAACACAAACATGTGGAGACTAACAACATGCTACTAGAAAAACCAATGGGTCAATGAGAAATCAAAGAGTAAGTCAGAAAATATCTCAAAACAAATGAAAATAAAAGTAAAACTTTACAAAATCAATGGAACACAGCAAAAAGAGTTCTAAGAGGGAAGTGTGTAGCAATGCAGGTCTATCTCAAGAAAGAAGAAAAATTTCAAGAAAACAACTTAACCTACCATCTAGAGAAGTTACAAAAAGAAGAACAAAGTCCAAAGTTAGCAGAAGGAAGGGTATAATAAAGGAAATAAATAAAATAAGATAAAAAAAGAAAAAATTAATGAAATCAAGAACTGGCTTTTTGAAAAGATAAACAAAATTGATAATAAAAAAAAAAAAACTTTAGATAGGCTCATTAAGAAAAAAGACAGTATCCAAATAAACAAAATAAGGAATGAGACAGGAGAATTTACAACCAATATCACAGAGATTCAAAAAAATAAGAGAATACTACAAAGAGTTATATGCCAACAAATTGGACAACCAAGAAAGAAAGAAAGAAATGTCTAGAAACACACAATCTTCCATGAGTAAATTAGGAATAAATAGATAATCTGAACAGACCAATCACTAGTAGTGAAATTGAATCAGTAATCAAAACACTCCCAGCAAACAAAAGTCTAGGACAGATGGCCTCACAGTGGCATTCTACCAAGTATTAAGAAGAACTAATACCTATCATTTTCAAATTAGTCCAAAAAATGTAAGAGGATGTGACACTCCCAAACTGGTTCTATGAGGCCACCATTGTCCTGATTCCAAAACCAGACAGACACTACAAAAAAAGAAAATTACAGGCTAATATCTCTGATGAACATAAATGTAAAACTCCTCAACAAAATATTAGCAAACCAAATTCAACAATATTTAAAAAGAATCATACACCGTGATCAGGTGGGATTTATTCCAGGGACACAAAGATGGTTTGATATTCACAGATCAAATCAATGTGACACACACATTAACAAAAGGAAGGATAAGATCCCATGTTCATCTCAATAAAGGCAGGAAAAGCTTTTTAACAAAATTCAATATCCATTCATGATGAAAACTCTCATCAAAGTTAGTAATGAGGGACTATATCTCAACATAATAAAGGTCATTTATGACAAATCTCAGCCAACATCATACTCAATGGTGAAAAGCTGAAAGCTTTTTCTCTAAAATCAAAAACAAGGATGCCCACTCTAGCCACTTTTATTCAACATAGTTTTGGAAGTCCTAGCCACAGCAATCAGAGAAGAAAAAGAAACCAAAGGCATTCAAATTGGAAGTGAAGAAGCAAAACTGTCACTATTTCCAGATGACATGATACTTTATAGAGAAGACCCTAAAGTCTCCATACAAAAACTATTAGAACTAATAAATGATTTCAGCAAGCACTAGGATTACTAGAACACAAGATTAATATACAAAAATCTGTTGCATTTCTATGCACCAATAATCAAATATTAAGATGAGAAAGTATGGGGGGAGAGTATAACTCAGTGGTAGAGTGCATGTTTGTCATGCATGAGGTCCTGGGTTCAATCCCCAGTACCTCCATTAAAACAAACAAACAAACAAACAAACAAACCTAATTACCTCCCCCAAACAAACAAAAATAAGATGAAAAAGTTTAAAAACAATTCCACTAAAACCATGTCAAAAAAAAAAAAAAAAAACTAAACTAAAAGTAAACTTAACCAAGGAGGTGAAAGACTGCATACTATACTATGAAAACTATAAAAACATCGAAGAAGGAAACTGAAGATGCTACAAAGAAATGGGAAAATATCCCATGCTTTTAGATTGGAATAATTAATATTTTTTAAAAGGCCATACTACCCAAAGCAATCTACAGATGTAATGCAATCCTTCCCTACCAAAATACTCATATTTTTCACAGAACTAGAACAAATAATCCTAAAATATATATATGGAACTACAAAAGACTCCAAATAGCCAGAGTAATCTTGAGAAAATAGAAACAAGCTGGAGGGGTCACATTCCCTGACTGTAGACTGTATTACAAAGCTCCAGTCATCAAAATAATGTGACACTGGCACAAAACACAGATGCACAGATCAGTGGAACAGAATAAAGAACCCAGAAATAAACCCGCCCTCTTATGGTCAATTAATCTACAACAAAGCAGACAAAAATATGCAGTGGGCAAGACAGTCTCTTCAGTAAGTAGTGCTGTGAAATCAGGACAGCTACACGTAAAAGAATGAGTTAGAACCCTCCTCACGTCATATACAAAAATAAACTCAAAATGGGTTAAAGACCTAAATGGAAGACCAGAAACCATAAAACTAGAAGAAAACATAGGAAGAACATTTTTTGACATGAATAGTAGCAATATTTTTTGGCTCTGTCTCCTCAGGCAAAGTAAATAAAAGCAAAAATCAGCAAATGGGACCTATTTAAGTTTAAAACTTTTTGCACGGCACAAGAAGCCATTGACAAAAAAACAAAAAGAAAACCTACTGAATGGGAAAAATTGCTGCAAATAATAAGACCAATAAGGGACTTATTTCCAAAATATATAAACAGCTTATACAACTCAACATCAGAAAAATCAAACAATTTGATTAAAAAATGGGTAGAAGACCTGAGTAGACATTCTTCTGAAGACTTACAGATGGCCAAGAGGCACATCTTTGCGATGCTCAGTATCACTAATCATCAGAGAAGTGCAAATTAAAACCCCAATGACATATCATCTTACACTTGTCACAAAGGCTACCACCAAAAAGACCACAAATAACAAATACTGGTGAGGATGTGGAGAATAAGGAACCCCAGTATACTGTTGGTGGGAATGTGAATTGGTGCAGCCACTATGTAAAAGAGTATGGAGTGTCCTCAAAAAATTAAAATAGAACTACCATACAATCCACCACTTCCACTCCTGGGTATATATCTGAAAAAAACAAAAACACTAATTAGAAAAGATACATGCACCACAATGTTCATAGCAACCTGTTGTTTTGTTTTGTTTTTTTTTTACAATAACCAAGAATATGGAGGCAACATGTATTCATCAACAGATGAATGGATGAAGAAGATGTGAGATAGATAGATCAGTATATATATATCATATACCAGATATATATATATATACACACACCAGAATATTCTTCAGCTATAAAAAAAGAATGAAATTCTGCCACTTGCAACAATGTAGATGGACCTAGAGAGTATTATGCTTAGTGAAATAAGTCTGAGAAAGAAAGACAAATACTGTATGTCATCATTTACATGTGGAATCAGAAATATAATACAAACAAGTGTATATAATGAATCAAAAACAGACTCATAGCTATAGAAAACAAACTAGTGGATACTAGTGTAAAAAGGAAAGAGGACACAAGATATGGGTCAGAGATTAAGAGATACAAGCTACAATGCATAAAATAGATAATAAGAATATTTTGTACAGAACAGGGAAATATAGCGATTTTTTCTAATAGCTTTAAATGGAGTTTAATTTATAAAATATTGAATCACTAAGCTGTAGACCTGAAACTAGTATAATGTTATAAATCAACTATACTACAGTAAAAAAATTATAATAATAAAATTTGAATAAATAAATAAAACTAGCCAAATCTCATTTACCGCTGAAGCCTTCCAACCAATCCACTAGTCTCTCTAGTCTCTGAATTCTTATCCTTTTGTCTATACAACACATTTAGATCAATCTGATTCCAAGTTACATTGTTATTTCACTTTGTATATCTGTAAGACTGCCCTTTCCAATGAGAATGTAAGCAAACTGAGGACATGACTCTATAAGAGCCCAAGACAGCTTTACACACACAACCGTTCGGTTCCTACTTTTCACATTTATGAGGGTACGTCTCCTTCACAAGGAGCTTGCTCAATTCCACTTAAATCATGAGAGGTCCAAGGTTCTGATGATCTTCTAACACCCACAGCTAAATCAGTAATTCCTGTCAAAGATCTGTCACAGAAGAGTCCACCATAGCATGTTTGAAAACACTTCCAATTTGTATAATCCATTGTTGTTTACAGTAACTATGTCTTTATCTGATCATATGCCCATTGCTTGATTAAGCAAGAAATGCTTTTTACCTATGTTATCTGTATAGCAGTCAAAATATTTTTCAGAGGATGAATTTAGAGCAAATCTTCCCAAAGTTTGGTTTGGAGAACATGAAACTATTAAGATACTCTGTCAAAATTTTATGGTGAAATAAGAATGAAAATGCTGTGTATTTTACCCAACTCTTGGAAATTCACACTCTGCATTAATGTACTAAGGCTCCTGTGAATTCTTGCAGTGAGCAGACTTGCTTAATTTGGTTTAACCCAGCACTTCTCAGTGAATCATTTGTTGTATAACATTCAGTAACACGCTACAGAGCACTCTTAGGGAAATGCTGATTCTGAGATTCAGAATTTCATTTCCTCTTTCTTAAAGGACGTGCAAAAAGAAAACTGAATTATCACATACAGATTGTTCGGGTTAATTACAAGGAATCTTAACATCATAAGACTTTGTTGTGTCCAAACTTCTCCTTAAAAGGTTTGTCATTCAGAAGATTGTCTTTCAGTGTCTGGGGAACCAGAAAAACAATTCACATTATTTCAAGCTTCTTAGAAGCGAGGAGGATCATTTTGTTTACCAGTTAGCCTCCCCAGTGAACAGGACGGCTGTCAACTTTCTGGTCGCTAATATGGTTTTCCCAAAGGTTCATTTCTTATTTTTTTTTTTTTTATTCTGGCTGAATTGTTGAATCTCAATGGTAATGCTTCAAAATATTCTATCTGGGAATGAATCTATTAACACCAAAGGAAGCTTTGGATTATGCACAGTGAGACTGCCTGACAAAAAAGAATGATGGAAAAGAGCATCTATCCTGATAGAGAACAAAGCCTCCTGGCTCTGCTTAAAATATTAAAATCTGGTTTGCAGCAGCTTCTGTCCCTCTGTGAAAACAGAGAAAGATGGTGAACGCTCAGAGCTGGAAGAGGGTTCTGGGTGCCATAGTAACGGCGCCCTCAGTGATGACATTATGTACCACCTGGCGCTCTCCGGACTAAATTGCAATATTATGTCTCGGTATTCACCAAGGTGGGACAAAGCCCAGGCATAAAACAGAATAACCACATTAAAGCAACAATTCACCTACAGGTTAGAGTAGGACGCATCAATCTTTTTTATACTCCTAATAATGTGCTTTGTGCTACCAGGTGTTGGCACCACAGCAAGATTTACGAGTACACAGCAAGACTCAAAGCGCTCTCAAAGTAAAACAGGGAGCCATCAATTTGTGAGTAACGAACCTGCGTATGACACCCGACTGAAATCTGGTTATTTCAGTAAGAAATTCTTGCCAAACTTTTAGTCTGTTTAATCAATAGATGTGCAAAGGGTAAGGTTCAGTGATCACTTCAGGGAAACACGGAAGAGAGCTGAGTAAGATCTTGGACCACAGGACCTTCACCGCATTAAAATGCACTGCTTCTGTGATGCAGTCACAATGGTTCATGGCATTAAAACTAAACAACCTACTTGAGAAAATTCCCAGTTTTCCACCTAAACAGGGAAAACACAGTTCCGCTCTAGCTTTACCCTCACACCATTACCATGCTCAAAATGCTTAGGACACCAGATGTGTGGGGTCTTTTCCCCCAGCAAGCAATTCTCTGCAACACCAGCTGGGTGTCCTACAATTTAACTCAATTCTGACACTATCCACCTGGAGACAGTGTCAAATCCAACAGGTTAAAGGCTCAGTTCAACCAGACTGCCTCCGATTTCCCCACCCACCCCCAACCCCATTCCACGTGCCAATTACAAGCCCAGGCTACCGCCAGGGCTTCTGACTGGCTAAAAATTAAAAGTTTCCATGACTGCCACACCTTGGATTCCATTGATTTGCTAGAGCAGTTCACAGAACTCAAGAAAACAGTTATTTACTTTTACCAGTTTATTTAAGAATGTAATAAAGGGATACAATTAAACAGATGCATAGGGCAAAGTCTGGGAGGGTCTCAGGCACAGGAGCTTCTGTCCCTGTGGAGTTGGGCTGCCTCACCCTCCTGGTGCACAGGTATGTCCACCAACCTGGAATCACTCCATGGCCCATGGTATTAGGTTTCTTACAAAGGTTTCATCACATTGGCATGACGGATCATTAACTCCATAGTCAGCCCTTCTCCCTTCTGAAGAAGATGTGGGGTGGGACTGAAAGTTCCAAACTTCTAATCATGGCTTGTCTTTCAGATGGGCAGCCCCCACCCAGCGCCCACCCAGAGTTGCCTCACTGGAACAAAACGTACTACTATCACCCAGAAAATTACAAAGGGTTTCAGAGCTCTATGTCAAGCATCAGGGCCAATGACCAAATGAAGGATGCTCTTCGTGCTCTTGTCACTTGGGAAATTACAAGAGTTTTAGGAGCTCTGTGCCAGAAACCAGGGGCAGAGACCAATACACATATTTTCTATTATCTCGTGTTACCAAATAAAGGTAATGATAATTTCCCATCTTCCCATGAAAAAGAAATTCTTTATGGCTTTGTAAACTTATTGAAATGAAGCTTGTGTCTAACTGTGGGCCCTAATTCATTCCTAGACAGGTCAATATCCATTCAACAAGCATCTATTCATGGAGAATTTGTTCCATGTGGAGCATCACAAGTGCTGTGAAAGATATGTTATCATTACTATTCACCAAATATTTCTGCCTAGAGAGCTTTCCAGATACATGACGACTACGCTCCCTGAGCCTTTCTGAAGTTGACAAGCAACTTGCTTTGGCCAATGGCGTGTGAGTAGAAGGGAAGTCTATTATTCTCCATTACCCTGGGTCCTTGAGTAACTCCACTGAGCAGAGCTCCCAGCTGACCAGTGTTGGACATGAAATCCAAGAGAGACAAACTTCTGTGTTATGTGACTAAGATTTGTATTGTTTGTTACCATAGAATAATCAAGACTTTATCAGGTAAGAAAAAGATAATCACTTTTTAGAGCACTTACTATGTACACAGCACATTATATATTATCACATTTAGTCCTCACCACAATCTCATAATGAAGGTATCTCTCTCATCATTTAACAGAGAAGAAAATTGTGTATCAGAGGGACTAAATAACTTGCCCAAGACCAAACAGCTGGAATATGGCAGAGCCACAAATCGGGTTCTTTTTTTGTTTTGTTTTTTTGGTTTTTTTGGTTTTTTTTTTTTTTTGGTTTGGTTTTATTTTTTATATTTTTTGCAGGGCAGGGTAGGTAATTAGGGTTTTGTTTTGTTTTGTTTTGTTGTTTTTTGTCTTTTGGGTTTTTTTGATGGAGGTACTGGGGATTGAATCCAGGACCTCGTGCATGCTAAGCATGTGCTCTAAGCATAGTTCTACCACTGAGCTATACCCTCCCCCAAAACCAGGTTCTAAATCCATACTCTTTCTACCACCCATGCAGCCTGTTCTTGAGGGAGTTAAATTCTAGCCAATTTTTTAAAACATAAAACACAATAATTTTGAGACAATACAAGTGTATAATGTATATATAGACAATACAGGAAAAAAAAAACTTTGCAGAAATACAAATTTAAAAGATCCATTTGTTACAGAAAATCAGCCTCTGTACCCCAAAAGATGAATTCAAACTTAGTGACAGAGTCCTTCAGAGAAATAGAAAAGAGCAGCTTTATTGTTTTGCCAGGCAAAGGGGAATCACAGCAGGCTTAAGCCTCAAAAACTGTGAACCCATCTTGGGGTTGGGGTCTTGAGGTTTTGTAAGACAGAGCAGAAGAGCAGTAACAAAAGGGGGCAGTTTGTGGTGCTGTGTTCTTAATCTTTATAAGTCCATCTGGCGCCACGGAAAACTCCTTAGGCTCTGTCCATTCTTCTGAGGTCATCAACCCGTGACTTTCTTTCCAGAAAACAGCTTCTGGGTTAAAGAATGGATAGGGAAGGTTGGGGGCTATTTTAGCAAAGCAATTGAGCATCTAAACAAAAAGAAAAATGAGGTGTGTCAAAATGAGTCAGCAAATGCCTTAGCATCAGGGAAGCCATTTTGTTAGTTATATTAGTAAGACTTCCACTCTTCCACATTTAGACCAAATGTAATTAGTAATAGTGATATAAATGGGTCTTGACTCAAATCTATAAGATTTAGCAAAATTTTGATGGGTAGGAAGAATGGAGATTACAAGAGAGGCTAAAGCACTGAACAAGCAAACATGGGCAGGAAGTTATTAGAAGACGGTTGTAGCAGAGGATTCTTATAGAAAAGAGGGGAAAAGATGCAGTAAGTTGGCCATGAATGGTCTCTTTATGTTTTATTCCCCCTATGGAACTAATTTTTAAGTATAACAGAAAGCCCTAAAATTCTAGTCAGTTCTAGTAGGACACATTGAGAAATACATTTAGGACAATTGTAAACATATTTGAAAATGTTACAACCTAAATTTAGATTCTGCAAAATCATAATGCTTTTACCTTAGGATTGTAATTCACCATTCTGTTACATCTTAAATTCAATTGTTAATTTTCTCAGTAAAGCACATATCAAGAAATACTTGTAGAACAAGACAGAAAGGGGTTTTACTGTATAGGCAGCAAGATCCAGTGAATAACCCCATCCTCAAATGGATGAAGGTGTCACTATCTTGTTACCCAGTTGAGTCATATGGATCCTGCTTGGGCCTCAGTCCAGCCAAGGCTCTCTGCCCCCGCAGGTGAGGGTTCTTTCCCCCTGTTTCGGTTCCAGGAGGCAAATGACAAAACCGAAGCTGAGATCAACACAGTACAAACCTTATTCAGTGACCAAAGAATGGAGAAGGGGGAATTAAGCTCACAGAACAACTTCTCCCCCATCTGGCTAAAGGGATTTACTTTTAAAGGGTAAAGACAAAGGCAGGAGGAGTGAGGCCAATGATGGGGTGGGGAGGCATATGCATTAGTCTACAGGGAAGGGCCAGTGCTTTTGTTGTTAGATGGAAAGAAGACGTGGGTAAGGGGAGAGGAAGGAGGAGGGAGCAACCCAGAAAATAACATACGCCTGTGCTCAGGATAAGGGGCTCCAAATTTTTTTACTTTCTCTAAATGAGGGCCAGCTAGGATCAAACACTGGCTGCACAGCAGAGAGAAGGACCAGCTTAACCTGACCCAGTGCTCATAATGTAATTAACATTACAGTTCGAGCCCCTCCCATAGGTTCTCTGTGTGCATCATGGGTAGAAACATGTGTAAAAGAGATGGGCGTGTCTGAGCACAGGGAACATGACCCATGCGTCAATCAGCCTGAGCACTCAAAGAACATAAGCCATCAATCAGTCAATCAAGAACCCCCCCCCAAGCCAGGCTATAAGAGCAGGAGAGACAAAGGAGGGGCGCCATCTTTCCTCTCTTGGGTTGGCCCACCCCCCAGTTCTCAGGGGTGTGTTGTATTTTATTACCTTTCTTCTTTACTAATACAATCTTCTGTTTATATCATGTTTTCTGTCTCTCATTAAAAATTCATTTTCTTCTGGTAACAAAGAAATGAAGTACCTTTTCCCCCCTCCTCCCAGTAACACTTTTCCCAAGGGAGTAGGATGCCACCCCTTTTTATCCTTTTTTGATCCTTAAAGTCTGACCCTGGCTGCTGGTAGGTGTGTCACTTAATATGCTAATATAGGAAAATCAATGTATAATGAGACTTAGGATCTGTTAGAGGTCAGATTTGTTGCCATCTTAGTCCCAGCCGGTTCCATCTGGGTTTTTTTCGCTTGTTTGTAGCTTCCTTTCTTATCTCTGGATCCTTTAACTTAAAGATTTATGTTAACTCCTGCTAAAGGTGGGCACTGGCAAGTCTGGAGAGAGGACACTCCTGCTAAAGGTAGGTGTTGGAGGGCTGTGAGCAAGGACACTCCTGCTTAAAAGTGTGGGCTGGTGGGCTTTGAACAAAGACTTGGAGCAGCTCTGGCAATACTCTGAGTCAAGCCTAACCCCAGAGTTGAAATGTTGCAAAGTATAGACTTCTAGAGTAAAAAAGGAAGAAACTGAATTATTTAAAATAAAAGAAAAATGAGTTAGAATATTTGAAGAAAAAAGAATTGGGTTATAAGTTGCCTTAATGGATAGTAGGTATTGAATAAATGAACTACAAGTTAGGAAAAACTTCATAAGCAGGGAGGCAGCGATACACAGAGCATGTTTAAATTACAGCAAAGATCACGGAAGAGCAGAAGAGAAAATAGAAAAGTACTTGGAAAATACGTGTTTGTGAACAGATTTAGCCAAATAACCAAACAATAAATCAATGTGTTAGGGTTAGAACCAGATTACTGATGGGTTTTAAAGCTGACGAAGTCATCCCAAAGGTATGAGGCACCAGAAGCTTTAGAACAGAGGACTAATATAATGTGACAGGAGGGAAGGGGGCGGGCCACAGCCACTCAAGGAATGACAGCAACTTAACACCAAAACAGTGGAAGAGTCACCTCCTAGTGGGCCTTGAGGATTAAGAGGCTTGACTTCTAGGAGACCTTGAGCTTCATTATGTGCTCATTGTAACAGTGTGATCAAATAACACGCCCGCAAGGCGCCATGACAGCCCCGAGGCTGACCGCAAAAGGCCAAAGAATGGGCGGTGGCCCAGTCCCTGGGGATCCCAGCCCCTTCCCCAGGGCCACTGGATGGATCTCCCCTGTAGGCCTGTGAAGCTACTGAGCCCATAATAAGTGACACCACCACGCCTAGTGGCCCTTTTCCGCTCCCTCCCCTTTGGGGACGGCCCACACTCTGTCTATGCAGTGTGTGCCTACTTTTACTTTAACCTGAGCACCCAAACCCCACACCTCTTTCCTTGCCTTTCTCTTGCCTTACACTCTATGCAGTGTGTATCTCTCTAAATAAATCTACCTTAACTCAATGGCGAATTCTTTCCTGCGTGAAGCGAAGGACCCACACTTGGCGGGTCACGTGCCAGGGGCTCAGCCCAGACCTGGGGCTCAGCCGTCCTCACGCCCCACATCCGCTTTCCCGCATCAATAATATAAATCCCTTATTTGTATTTAGTACATCTGCATGGTGGTTCTTTCCTTTTATGCTCCCTACAGTGCTAAAAATTGGTGAGAATACTGAGAAGCAATTATTTTGAGGTCTTTTTTAAAATTTTTATGAATTCTTTATTCAAACAATACTAAAATGTTTTAAATGTGTAAGGGAGCAAAATTTGCCACCCCAAAATGTGTCTTTGACAGGAGGATTAATTTAGGCTGATTATTTTTAAGAAATCAGAGACTCAAGAAGTCACTTTTTACCTCCCCTTTAACTGCCTAAAGAATTTAGATAAAGGGCCTGTTCCCAGAACAGACCTATCACCAAAGATGTCTGCAAAGGACATGGGCTGGTGGGGGAAACTTGGCAGGGCTTGAAGACCAGTGTTCACTCTGTGACCCATTGTCTCCACATGGCCCAGCAAATACTTTGTTTACCCATCATTTGCTTTTCCGTCTCCATGTGAAATGCTTTCCTCCCCTTTGAAGTCCCAAACCACTACCCCCAACATCCTCTTTTATCTTCAGCTGAAAATGGTCTTTGAGGTGAGGGCTTCCACCATTTGGGGGAGCTACTCAGTTCTCCTCAATCTCTCCCATGTGTGCATGTGGTTGGGGAGGAAATTTTCCTCTGCCCTCCTAGGTTCTGCTGGCTGGCATGAGAATGAAACTGGCATGAGACAGATTAACAGGAAAAACTCAAACAAAGGTTTTATAACATGTGCACGAGGGAGAGACCCAGGAAAACTGAGTAACTCACCCAAGTGATGGAGGAAGCCCATCCTTCATCCTTGGTGGAAGACAAAAGAGGGTGCTGAGGGTGGGTGGAGTCAGAGTACCAAGATAATCACAGTAAACAGGAGTGAGGCTGTTCTGCAGATTTAAGTCACTGCCTTTTCTGTTGATAAGAGTTTCTAGAGCTTTGGTCATCCTCCTCTTCCTAGTACAGAGAGAAAAACACCCCTACAAGTACAGAGTTCCCTTATAAGTGTAAATGTTCCTTACAAAAAGGTAACTTCTACTTGGTTTTCAGAATTTCTCCCATGTCTGCTGTTTCTTAGAAAATAACCAACTTAAAATAATCAATATGCCAAAGAGACATATTTTGGGGTGGCAAGTTCTGCTCCCTTAGAATGTTATTAAATAATTTGCTTGATTTTTGCCTGTTAGTCTGTCTCATGTCAATTGAATTCTCAGACCAGCCAGAAGAACTTAGAAGGGTAGAGGAAAATTAATTCCTCCTGACAAATGAAAATAGTTTTTTTTTTATAAATGTATATACAACAGCACTTTCTACATTAAATTTAGAAAATGTAGTTTTTTAAAAAGTTCCATCAGTAATAGTAAATAATAATAATAATAATAACAATAATAATAATAATATTTCTATAATACCTCTGAATGAATCTAGCAAAAGATATATTAACTTAACACAGGTATGTGAATTTTACCCCAACAGAACTTTTACCAAAAAAAAAGTAACAAAAAAGTTCACAGATATAGAAATTAATGTAACATTTTGATATACATCTTCCAGATGCTCTTAAATAAAATGAAATTATACAATGTATGCCATTATGAAAGCTACTGTCTTTGATTTGACATGATATTAAGACTATTTTTAGAAGTCAATTAGCATAAAAGTCATATTAATGGCTAAATAGTATTTCTTTCATTGATGAAAACTTAATCAGCTGATCTAAGAAAGAAATGGAAATTTTTATTCCAGCCAAAGTGAGGATTATAACCCGGGAACAGCCCCTCAGAAAGCTCTGAGAACTGTTCTGCCCATTAGAATTCAAAGCACATGTATAGAAGTTTTTTTGAGACAGAGGGCAGTATATTAAATGATGTATTATTGACAGTTTACACAATCTAGATGTAAGCATACAAAGGAAGCAGTGGACCATGGGCCATCGTGGTCCCTTACAAGATCAAGAAGGAACGTTTCTTTAAGGAGTTGTCTGGTTGGTGCTGGGAGAATATTGCTCCTTATGACTGAGTAGGGTACTTCTGCTAAATGGGGAGGTTTGGCCGATGCATAACACAGACACACAATGCACAGTAGAGGGGAGAGAGGAGGTCAAAGGGCTGAGAAAACTTTTTATGTTAAAATTTTTCTTATCTGACCATAAAATACAAATTTTATTTCACACTTTATATGGATACCCCATAATTTATCAAGTCTATTGCTTGGCTATTATAACATTTTTAAATTTTGATGTTAAAGCAATGATGTGGGAATACTGTCAGATTATTTCTATTGGATACAATTCTAGAAAAAAAATTGTGGATCAAAGGAAATAGACATGTTTTAATGTACATGTTACTGAAAAAGTTACAGCAATTTAAATTTGGAGAATTACCGTTTTCGCACACCTTTATCTAAATTGAAAATTATCACTTTGTATCTTGACCAAGTGAAAAACAGTGTATCATGATATCTTAAATTGCATTTCCTTAATTACTAGTGTGTCTCAACAATTTTTATACATGTACTCACAATAGGAACTTTTAATTGGCAATTCATATCCTTTTCCCATTTTTCTATTGATATGTTTGGTCAAGTGTTTTTCAAAGATAACTCCAGTTAGGACATGCTAAATAGATTGAGCTATGTGTGCTGCCTGACTGCAACTGAAGGCAGATAAGATTTCAGGACCATAAATCTTCATTTCATTTATATTGCTTATAAAGCTGTGGCTTGTTTTGTTTAGGACCAGAATGACATTGTGGTCAAAAGAAGAAAATACCAAAGAAATGTCCATTTTTAACCCAATGTAGTCAATAATCCTGGTCCATGTAGTTGAAAGCAGCTCTTTGCCCCTTGCCCGCTTGCCCATTTCTGTTCCCTTCTAGCCTTAAAAGAACCTGATTACAGGAATGCGATCCCTAGGCAGTTAACCTAACCCCTGACTTGTGCTCTCCTGAATGCACACTGCACCTTCCCTAACCTGTTGATTCTTTTCCTAGGTTAAAAGAAGTAAGAATGAAGAATTAAGTAGTTAAAGAACGACTAGCCCTCTACCCCTAAAGCCCCCTTAGTGACCCTGCAGACTGATCATGCCGGCAAGATAGTATCTAAAGAGACCGTCAGCCCGTCTGCACGCAAAGGAGAGTGATGCATAATCCAACCTCCTGCCTGCATGATTCGCTGAGGTTCTTCCCCCTCTTCTCCCTTTAAAAACTGTCATGGCTGAGCAAAATCTTCGGAGTTGGTCTCGGGACATGAGTCCACCTTGCCCCCAGATTGCCAGCTTTTCTGATTAAAGCATCTTTCCTTTCTACTGACACTTGCCTCTCAAATATTGGTTTGAGTGGCAAGTGGCTGAGCCTGAGTTCAATAACGTAATCAAAAGCCATTTGAATTTTTAAACCCAAATCCTTTAATTCTACTTCTTGAACACTGGGAAAGGAAATGGAAACATGGAGTGACTAATAGTATTTGTTAAAAAGTTTCCTCTTCCTCTCCCATTCATCCTCTCATTCTAGTGCCTTTTGACCCTATTTCTCTCCTCAAAGCCACCTAAAACTTCCTCCTAGCCCAGGTAACTTTTGTTTCTATCCCCTTCCTCGGCCTCACTACTATTTACCGCGTGCTATGCAAATGTAATTTTAAAAAATTCTCCTCCCACTTCAAATAACCTCTCCACAAAGGTAGAAGGGAAAGAAAACAGTTTTATTATTAAATAAGCATTAAGCCAGAGTGTTACGCATATCACAGGCACTGTTGTAAGAGACTGCAAAGACAGAAGAACGTCTCAGCCTTTCATATAGCCAGGCATATCTAGTACATCGCATTTATGTTCTCAAGCTGAATAATAACTAGCTCTCAGGTAAGAGAACTGAGAGCACCATTCGTCACGTGTAGTCCATCCCACATCCACTTGGTAATGAGGCGGTCACCTGTGTTAGACAGTTGGCTGTATCCACAGAAGAAACAAACTTCTCATCTCTTGATGGCAGGAGATAGTTTTGAAGTGAGACACCCGCAGAAACTAGGCACCTACCGTCCCACAGAAGCTGGAAGGTAGGGACACTATTTTCCTTAACGTTTCCTTACATTTCAAAGAGATGGCTCCCCGGTCCTTGAGAAAGATAGTCCTGAGTTGTGATGTAAGCAAGAGTCTTATTTAGGATTTTTTCTTTTTTTTTTTTTTCCTGTTTGTTTTCTTATTTTTCAGGGGGAGGTAATTAGATTTATTTATTTAAATTTATGGAGATTGAAACTATGACCTCACACGTGGTAAGCTACCACTGAGTTATACCCTCCCCCCTCCTTATGTAGGATTTTAAAAGATTTATGTGTATATATTCCAAAGGGACAATTAGCAGATTTTACTTTAAAATGCACTGGAAGAAAAGAAGGGTAGGGGGTCGGTTTCCCCTCCTTTTTGCATTAGAGAAAATAAAAGAATTGGTTTTTCTTTTTCATTTTGTATCTATATTCGCATATCAAATAGATTTACCTGACTCAGCTTGGCAACACCAAACTTTTCTCCTGAGGGCAGGGAAGACTAGGCCGGAGGGCTCCGTGATAGGAGGGCAGAGGGGGAAAATGCCTCACTGTCCCTGAGGAAATGTTCTTGAGGTGATTAAAACACATTTAGACTAACAGTCAGTGTCCGCAAGCTCCAATCTGACTCCTGCAATTAATTTGCTGAGTGGTCTGGGGCGAAGTAATTTTAACTTTTGCAAATCTCAATTTTTCCCTCAGAAAAGTGAGGGAATAATTATTTGTGTAGATCCTTTCAACTACAAAGTTCTGTTTTTCATGAGAAAATAAATGATAATGGACACTTCAAACAGATGCCCTGGTAAAAACTGAAATGGACAAATTTCTGGAAAACTGAAAGACGTCTTCAAATCATGAAGAGACGCAGATGAGAAGGTAAAGAAGCAGAAGAACCAGGATTCTTTATCCAGAACAACAGGGAGCCATTCACTCAGAACCACCAACCACCATGAAACAGGCAGCACAGATTGCACTGGGAAATGCCCACCACATCTCTGTGCACTGAACTCTGCTCAGTTACATCTCTGACCCTCCAACCGTATCTTGAGAAAATCATCAATTCAGTCATCTGAGGATATGACAATCATGATATCTAAATTATTAAAAAAATTTAAACACAAAAACATATGAGTCACTATATTCAATATCTTGTAGTCACCTATAATGAAAAAGAATATGAAAACAAATATATCTATGTACATATGTGACTGAAACGTTATGCTGTACATCAGAAATTGATACAACACTGTAAACTGATTATACTTCAATTTAAAAAATGCAAGAGAAAACACATATGTCAGGTTTTACAGATTAAGGGTTGTTCTGTTCTTCTTCCCCTAATTTGGCAGTAAATCTAAACAATGTAGTATATGTTGGATAAGTCGGATTAGATGTGCCACTTACCTACGCTCTACAGCAACCACAGCGGCATTCAACAACGGACGTATTTAGCTCAGAGTGTGGATTTGAGCAGGTCTGGCTGGATGGGAGCTGCAGGGCTGAGCTCGTGCCTGGATGCGTGGGCTGCCAAGGATCAGCCGTCAATGGAAGCCTCAGCTGGGAGAACGCAGCTCTGCTTCCGGTGTCTCTCCTCATCCAGCAGGCTAACTTGAGCATCCTTCTCAAAATGAGGCAAGAGTGGCAAATGAAGGCTCTGTGAATGAAACACGTTTCCTGTCATATCAGCAAACAAAGGATGCTTCAGCCTTCAAGCCATAAGCCACTACCGCCCTCCAGGTGGTGAGCCGGAGGGAACTCAGGATGGAGACAAAACGGGATACTGGCCCTACATGGCTAAGGTGCATGGCAAAGGAATGATTCAATGAGCCCAGACTCTTGCATCTTCCCATACACAGAAAAATGTTAAATCCATTAACTTGAGGTGTCTGGTTTTCTTTAATTAACAGTAATTTTTTGATGTCCCAACTACTTGGTTTTTGTTGCAAAAACGCCTATATATCCTGGCTCCTCCCTTACCTCTTCGGAGCAGTCCCTCAGAGCTATCTGAGAGGCCGCCACCCAGGCTTGAAGTCCCCAGAAAGTCCTCCAAATAAAACATAATTCACAACTTTTAGGTTGTACTTTTTTTTTTTTTTTTTTCAGTTGACAGCTCCCTTCCAGCCTCTGCTTGGTCATTTTGCCAAATCTTAGGGTGACCAACTCATTCTGGTTTGCCTGGCCTGTCCCTAACCCAGGAAGCCCCCTCAGCTCCAGGCGAACCAGGGCAGCTGGTCACCCCACAACTACCCACTGGCCAAAGCAAGGAACATGGCTCAGCTCAGAGTCAGAGTGGGAAGGCTCTGCAAAGCTACATGGAAGAGTGTGGCTGGAGGGGGTCATTAATGCCATCAGCCTAGCACACAAAGTTTTTAATTTCTTACTACCTAAGTGTTCTATTCTTGGGTTTCCAAAAAAAAATAATCCACAGGGTTAGTTCCGTGTCCCATGCTTATGATGTGACTTCCCTGACCCTGGCCAAGGTGTGGTTTTTGAATTGCAAAACCAGGGAAGCACAAAACTCTCAACTTGGTACTAAAACTGTCTGACCCAGTAAAATGCTTTCTAACTTAGGGGCTTCAGACCTACAGGGGTAAGACCATTGAGAGTTCCTCCTCAAAAACTCAGATCAAATGCATCCTGGCTTAACCCATTAATAATTATCTCATTAACAAGGGACCTGCTAGAACCCACCAGTATATCTCCAAGTTAAAGAACTTCACTTTGACTTAATCTACAGAACTTAATTAACAAAGGTGTATGAGAACTTTCTCCTCAAAAAAAAAAAAAAATTAAAATGTTACTTCACCTATTCGGTCAAAGCCAAGCCTATGAACTTTTCCTGTGAAGTGTGTTGCATTAGACATATATTCCAGAGAAAAAAGAACATTCCATATTTCAAAAAAATGTAAATCTAATATTCATGCTGGATCCATCCAGTTGTTATTTCATCAAATGTGATGAAAGCTTATCAGCCCCATATCTGAGCAGTTTTTCCTTTTCTGAATTCTTACTGCCCACAAGGATCTCACAGAACTACTTTTAGGGCAGAGAATAGCATTAGTCATCTAATTAGGACTGGATAAATTTTTGGTATCTCATTTAATCCTCATAAGAACCTCACACAATATACTAGTTTCCATCCTTCATCTTTTTTATTTTTTTTTTCTGTTTCAAAACCTTGAGAATGAGAAAATTGTTACCTTGTTCTTCAGGATTATTCTGAACTTTCTCCCAACTGTACTTAAATATTTAATGGTTACATCTCTAAGAAAGGAGATAATGTATTATTTAGATAATTCTCAATGAATGTGTTTCTCAAACATAAGCAAGACCTACCTGAGATATCTGTTAGTAGATGTGAAAAATGTGCAAATCCCTACTCAGCTCAGGGATTCTGTTGCCATAGTTCCTGGTTGTCTCCCATAATCCTCAGCTTTGACAGCAATAAAATCCAGATCCTCATACATCCGTCAATTGATATAATATTGGGACTGAGTATATCATTCACTTAGCTCATCACCTCCATGTTAAATATTAACAATAGTTATTAGATGTGCTTACCTATTTGTTGCAAAGAAGAAAGTAATATATTCTGTCCTTTCTACAATAAAAAGTCAGGGAAATAGACAAATCCATAAAATGTAATAAAATTATAGAAATAGATTATATATGTTATATAATATACATAAATATGTTTTATATATTTAGTACATGTTGTATATACATCTATCTTTTTACTTTTATATTATTATATTTTATATACAATTATGGATTGTATTATATATAAAAATCATGACAAATGTGACACCTTAAATCAGTGGGGAAAGTATAGGGTAAGTCAGTAAGTGGTATCAAAAACTCTCTGACTTTATACAAAAATAAATCCTAGGGGGAGGGTATAGCTCAAGTGGGTAGAGCACATGCTGAGCAGGCATGAGGTCCTAGGTTCAATCCCCAGTACCTCCTCTAAAAATAAATAAATGAATAAACCTAATTACCTCCCTGCCCCAAAATTTTTTTTCAATAAATAAATAAATTCTAGAACGATTGAAGATTTAAATATCAAAATGAAAAATAACTGCTGCTAGGAAAAGATATAGTAAAATGTATGTAAATATTAAGGTAGGGAAGGACTTTGCCATATAACATAAACTATATGTAAATATAATACAGAAACCAGATACAATAGGCAAGAAAAGTAGCAATGCAATTTCCAAAAAAATGTACTGTTAAAAGCAGATGTTACCAAAAATGAAGGAGGGCTTTGAAGATTTTACCAAATTACCCTCCTTGCCTCCAGTCCGCTGGCATAGCTATCTGACTACACGGTGATGAGGGGCTGGGTCAGAAGAGATGTATTCATACCTATGAGATTGCTGACGGTGTGCGAGGCACCCTGCCAGGTTCTGGGGATGCTGAGATGGTCCCATTCTATGATGGAAGAACTTGGAGTCTTGTGAAGCAGATAGATTTCTGCTTATAATACAGGGAGCTCTGGATAGGCAGGGAGACTCAGAAGGTACCAGCCATGAATTTGAAAGATATGTATCTAAGGTCCTGGAAATGATGAAAGCCAGAATAAGGTCTAAAAAATCTAAAGATCTGATTAGATTGTGTGATAGAGATCTTCCTGTGATCCTGACAAATAATTTGTTTTTCCTTAACCTCAAGGAAAGGCTGCCTCAAACAAGATAATCCTTAAGGTCATTTCTTATTGTAACATTACACCAGTCTGTCAAGCAGTTGCAAAATCATAAGACAGTTATCCAGGCCATAGGTCATACTATGACCTTGAGTCTATGTTTTCATCCTATGTGTTAGAACTGCTTTAAGTAAGTTTTCCTGAGCTGAACTGTTTCTAGAATAAATTATCTCTCTCACCTTCCTGGGGCCTAGGAACTCATGAAAAATTCTCATAGGTTTCAGGAATTTTGCTGCCTGTCTTGCATTCTCATAAAGAGATTTGCCTTCTCATATGAACTCCTTAGAAAATTTTCTTTTACAAGTTTATAAGTATATAGCTTCTTCAAAGACTCTTGGGTAAGAAAACAAGGCAATTGCTTTCCTAAGTACATATGCTGTGTGTAACGGAAAGAGCATTGACCTGAGAGTGAAAAAGCCTGGATCCTTGTTTCAGAAAAGTTACTAGCCTTTATATATATATATGGTTTTTTTTTTTAATTGAAGTATGGTCAGTTATAATGTGTCCATTTCTGGTGTGCAGCACAATGTCCCAGTCATGCATAGACATACATATATTCGTTTTCATATTCTTTTTCATTAAAAGTTATTACAAGATATTGAATATAGTTCCCTGTGCTATGCAGAAGAAACTTTTAAAATCTATTTTTATATATAGTGGCAAACATTTGCAAATCTCAAATTCCCAAATTTATCCCTTCCCACCCCCTTTCCCTGGTAACCATAAGATTTTTTACTATGTCTGCAAGTCTATTTCTGTTTCGTGATAAATTCATAGTGTCCTTTATTTTTTTTCTGGGTTTTTTTTTGTTTTTTTTTTTTTTTTTTTAGATTCCACATATGAGTGATATGGTATTTTCTTTCTCTTTCTGGCTTACTTGACTTAGAATGACTGATCTCTAGGTCCATCCATGTTGCTGCAAATGCTAGCCTATATATTATTAGACAATATCTTATATACAGCAGGCACTCACTAAATGCTTGCTGAATTGAATTGGAGCTGCTAGACCATTATTGTGAAGGATTTTGATGTTGTAACACTACCACCTAGTGGGAAATCTGATCAGGGAAAAAAAAGTCAAGGTTTTCTTAAAAACATCTTTTGATTATCTTTGAATCAAATATTTGAGGTCCATTTTTAAACAGCCAAATGATAAGGTAGGATTTCTTGATCACTGGAGTCACAATATATGAATAGGTGACACATAAAGAAATACATTGGTGGTCAAGTAATTTTGGGTAATCCAGGATAAAATGAAAATAAACAAGCTTTTTTTTTTTTTTTAAGGTGAGGCTTCTCAGAGCATTTTTAACTTGTACTGTTCACCA
Organism: Camelus ferus; assembly: GCF_009834535.1. Taxonomy (NCBI): domain Eukaryota; kingdom Metazoa; phylum Chordata; class Mammalia; order Artiodactyla; family Camelidae; genus Camelus; species Camelus ferus. The sequence continues at coordinate 793,073 of NC_045729.1, forward strand.
TGTAATGTCTTTGGAATCGAGGATTTGACTTCCAGCTGATGTGTATATTTAATGTTGCTGTAGCCTTTTCTCCAAAAGTTACTAAATCAATGGCAGGAGTTACAATCACAGCTACACTTTTATTGAGGATAAGTATAGCGATTTGCAGATTTCACAAGCTTTATTTGAATACTGATTTCTTTTGGGGGGGAACATCTCATAGGAATATGTTCCACATACATTTTTATCATAGATCACATTTAAAATGTTGATCTAGTTATATTGGAATGGTTATCAGGGTAAACGGGTCAATTGAGCAATTATTTTGTCACTCTTATTACGCAAATCAGTTTCACCTTTGTGACCTTCCAATGGCTTGAAGCCCTGGAAAAAGTAAAACCTGGCTAAAAATATTAAATTTGGTAGGATCATAGAAATATGTCCTATAGAAGAACAGTGAGGAAATAGGGACTCAATGTCATTTTTTTTAATCTGAAATTTTGCACCAACACACCGCAGGGCTACTGCAGGCCATGTTAAGTTTTCAAGAGAAACATGTCTTGACATCTGTGTTGGATACTGCGTTAACGATTAACCCAAAGTAGTTCAGTTTCACCGTTAGTTCGCATTACATTCCTTTCATTGACATCATATCTTTGTGAAGTTGAGTTTTCTATGGTTACTGTGATACAAAAACCAAAAACAGGCACTGTTTGAAAACTGACTGGAACTATTACTTTTTTCTTTTTCTTTTTCTTTACCATGAACCGAGAAAGTGTGAGGCCCTCTGGATTAATTCATTCACTAGTTAACAAATACTTGAGAACTGACTAGATCCCAGGCGTTGTTTTGAACGCTGGCAATGACACCAATAAAGCTCACAAAGTCCCTACTCCTAGAAGTCACATTTTAGACAGGAAAGACCGACAACAACAAATGAACATGCACATCAGTGTGGTCTGAAGAGTAATTTAGTGCTGTCCAATGCCTCTTTGATTCCATTAACCCTGTTCAAAAACCTCTGATGGATTCCCACCACCCATCCAGTAAAATGTAAAGTCCTCGGTCTGGCCTTCAAGCACCCCCACAATACTTTCAATAATTTAATGGTTATAACTTTTTCCCACGAAATTCCTGGACCTAGAGGTTGCTACATGCCCCCTTCCAGACACCACCGGTGTGAATGTAACGGCTTCCTTATTAGGACATAAACTACTTGAGGAAAGGGACAGAACTTCATTCAGTTTTGCATTCCTTTCAGGACTAATATGGTTCCTTGTCTTCGGAAATCACTCAGTAAATAATTGCTGAATAAAGGGAAGACACTAGATCACAGCATTGTACAAAAAACAAGAGCAGGTCAGTTCCCCGCCTTACCAGAGAAGACTCCTCTGCATAAATTTCTTGAGGACTGATCCAGTCTTCTCTACTTACTCAGGGGATGTCCAAACTGCGTTCTTACACACCCATTCCTTTGGTTTAGGAACTCCATTACAATAAGAATGTATCTCAGAAATCTTCTTTGACTTTTTTGCCTTGTTAGAAATTCACTGTCTTAACTCTAAACTGCGAGCAGGTTCAGGAATTCAGTGAATATCTGTAGGTTGGCAAATAGCACCAATTACTTTTCTTGAACTGACAGGTCTCACATTGTCTGTTTTCAAGAAAATGGTGTTAACACCCAAGTCAAAACAATCCTAGTTCTGGGTTTCAGGGAAATGTTGCTTGTCAGCCTGCAACTCAAGTGCTTTTCTTCAAGCTAACGTCACACTTCAGCAATCAGCACAGTGCTTCATGTCTACTTCCCATTTCATCACATGGAATATTAAAAGTTTGCTCTTAGGATTGAAAATTAATGAAATTTTAATTTTTACTTCTGCATTAAATGAAAAAAATACTTGTGGCTTGGAAGAGTAAATGAATGGATTAATAAATAGGTGAGTGAGATTAGGTGAGGATGATTCCACAATTAACACATAAAAATAGAAATTACGCCAACCCAAAGATTACAAGACTCAGCTGTCCATCGCTTTCCATTAGACATGAACACACTTTTTTAAAAAATCTCTCCTGGTTATGATTATTAACGATAAAATAAAACATATCAATTGACAATTAAGTACTCTGTGGTTTGTCTACTGTCATTTAACATAGGTTCTAACCAGTTTGCACGGCCAGGCTGCAAATTAAAGAATTAAAGGTCCCAATAATAGTTCCTCTTAAGATTAAATTGAATGGAAAATGAACCATTCCCAGAACAAGACTGAGTTAGAGGGGAAACAATTTGCCTAATATCACTTTGGAAACCACCATACGTCCCACATCCTGCTAGTGCCTGTCTAGAAAATGCCATTTGCTTTAGGTGATTCCTACACAGGGATTCTGTGCATCATTATCATGATAAATCATGTTCATGTATTGACTGAATACTCTGTATCTCCCTACCAACACCACCAGAATAGAAGCCACAACGGGGGCCCTGTCTGTCTTATTCATCACTGTGTAACAGTGCCTGCAATGGTATTTAACTCGTAGTAAGTACTCAGTTAAAGAAGATACAATGTGAGCTTGGTTTGCCACTGGATTTCTTCCCAGTGCTGAAACACATATTAGAAAGAATAACATCAGACAGAAGCAAGACATTCAACAAGCTTTTATTTTACTTTTTTAATGGAGATACTGGGGATTGAACTCAGGACATTATACATGCTAAGCACTGAGCTATATCATCCCCTTCAGACAAACTTTCATAACATCTCTACTACTGTAAAAGTGTCTGCCAAGTCTTACCATGAATTTCTTATTTTAATAAGCCATTTTTTAATTAATGCTTTAAATTCCCCAAAGACCAGGTTAAAACAAGAAAAATCCAAGCATTTTATTTTCAAGACAATTTTAACTTCAGAAGTACATGTTTGACTTTATTCAACAGATAAGACCTTCCCCTTTCACATCACCCTCACCCACCATGCTTAATTGGGGGTATTTTTTTCAGTATGTGGACGTAGGCATTAGAAGGAATTTAGACTTACATATAAATGGAATCATCCTATACTATTGCTCTGTAATTTTTTTTTCTTTATACTTGTAATGAAATGTATCAGGGACATTCTTTGGTTTCAGAACATGTTGATATTTCTTATCTTATTTTTGCCCAATCATCTCCTGAATAAGGAGAATGATGGGTCATAGATCATGACATTGTCCACTAAAAGTGGAGAACTCTGCTCTCAGCTATCCCTCATGCTCAACCCCTACAAAAAGGAAAAGGGATATTTCTCCAGAAGCAGTAAATATCAGTTTTTCTAGACTCTCCCATTCTTTCTCAAAACAGCCATTTGAGACCTTGTATTAGTTTGGCATGGCTGCCATAGCCAGAACCACAAACTGTGTGGCTTAAAGAAATAGAAATTTACTTCCACACAGTTCTGGAGGCTAGAAGTTCAAAATCAAGGTGTTCGCAGGGTTGTTTCTTCTAATGCCTGTCTCCTTGGCTTGCAGATGGCTGTCTTCTCCCTGTATCTTCACATCTTTCCTCTGTGCATGTCTGTGTCCTAAACTCTTCTTATAAGGACATCAACATGTTGGATAAGAGTCTACCTTAATGACCTCGTTCTACTACTTTAAAGACCCCATCTTTAAAAATAGTCACATTCTGAGGTACTGGAGTTAGGACCCCAACATATGAAATTTAGAGGGAACTATTTATATTTAAGAGTATATGCAGATTTCCATAACATAACAAACATTAATTTTAGCAATAGGAACTATGAGACTAGAGTACTTCATCAAAATTCTAAATTAAGTAGGACATACGAGAGAACTGCAACTTTGACTAGAGATCCCAGCTATTGGCAGGGATAGAGGTGTTTTGCCATTTAATTTATGTATTACTTTTTCCATTTTGATTTGATGCTCATATATCAGAATGGATACTGATGGAAAACACACTTATCTTCCATGTAAAATCATTATTAGGAAATAATGTTATCAACGGCAGCCAATAGCAGTTGAGAAGACATGATTATCTCGCTTACTGCCCTTGGTTTAAAATGAAGTATTTAAAATCCTTAATGCATTCACTTATCATTCTGTCATCCAGGTATTTCCATTCCCCAGTGAGATCCAAGCCTCAATTTCATCTTAAATTTATGCAGCATCTGTTACCTATGCCGTTCGATATGGCACAACCTTTTCACAAAGTCCCTGCTGAGGACTAATTTCTTCTTGCATAATTTCCACATTGATTTCCAAGATACCAATGACCTGAGTAAAAATCAAGCTGCATATTAATCTCCTGCTCATGTGAATTCTTCAATTCAGGAAGTTTTTTCATGTATTAACCTTCGTGTGAACAACTTTCAACCCATAACCTCCCACAAAAGGCAGTTAGAGAGACAGCGCTCATAGGCAGAACTGAGCTGGCAGGACCCTCACACACTCATTGTCACAATGGGGTCAGGGACTTGCTTGTTGATTCAGCCTTTTCATGTGAGCTCGAGGAAAAAGTGGAGGCATTCAACTTACTTACGGCTTAGAAATAAAGACTCTCTGCTTTGTTAAGGGAGTTACAACAATCTAGTCTATGGCTGTTATTTTACAATTTCCTGTGTGTATCGTGATAAACATAACTTAGGCTTAGAGCATAGAATATAGAGTACGGAGAAAAAGTCCTGAGAAAATCTCTTTTCAATACCAGAAGCAACAGGCTACAGAAAGGGAAAAGCTATCATGCTTAGATTGGTGTTTTGTTCCCTAACACCTCTTGTGATAATCTGTGATCCCAAAAGCACATTAAATTGGAACCCCAGTTAACATGAAGGGGGACTGTTATAAACTGTCAAGGTGACTTCAGTGCCCCAGCAGGTGGGGAAAAGAATAGTTTCAATGTCTTCATCATGCATAATAAGCAGAAAGTAATATATTTGAGCTAACGACCATGATCTGAACTTGGCCACTATAAATGGTGCATATATAAAGCTCTACACAACATAGTTCATTCTGCAGCTGTATTTCCCAAACACAAAGAACACAATGAAATTCAATATCACAAATATTACAAAAGTTAGCTTATTTATAAGCAGAGCACTACTACATCTAGCAAAATCCATTCTGTCAGTGTGGGCTGAGGATAGACTCATTTGTCTGTTTCAAATTTACATAAACCCAAAAACTTGTATTAAAACCTGGAAAACCACAAACTTAAATTTATTAGATCACTGAGAAATGGCCTTTATTTTGCACACACACACACTTCATGTTTACAGATCTTTGCCTTGATATTCCTGAAGCTTCCAAGGGATTGATGAGTGTCAGGTTCTATTTACCAAATGATGGCAGACTTACCACCACACCTCTCTTCCACTCGTAGACAAACAAAGAAGCACCTGTTAAGCATGAAGTCTCCCCAGTTATCTCTCCCTCGAAACCCAGGAGCGCCAGGGCCAAGGTTATGCCTTTTGGCCCAGTCCCCTACCAAGATCTGTGGATCACAGCAGGTCACTCATTCTCTCTCTCTTTCACTCTCTCCCTACCTCCCTAGCTTTTATAAGGAAGCACCTTCAACACTTCGCCTGTAAATCTCCTTACCTAGATGACCCAGTTCATTAGGTATATTTCCTACTTTCTACATTACCTCTGGAGACAATGTTGCTATACTTTCTGCCACTACACAGGGATCCCTTTTTACCTAGTTTCAAAAACGTTTCCCCCAGTTTCCTTTAAGCCCTCCCTGGCAGCCTCCTGCAAGGCCAGCAGTCCTTCACTAACAGTCTCTTCAAGACACCTCAGGCTGTCACTTACACTCTCCTCAGAATTCTTCCAGCTTCTGCCCACTGCCTGAGCTCAGAGCCATTCCCACCTTTCTTTAAGTTTTGTTATGACAGCACTCCACTCCTAGACATCCAGATATGTAATAGCTATCCAATGCTGCCTAACAAATGATTCCAAAATTTAGCAACTTAAAATAACAATCTGTATTTATTATCTAACACATTTTATTTGTTTATATAATTATTGGGTTACTGTATCTTTCACCCCCCTAAAAAAGTGAGCTTCATGACAGTAAGAAATTCTTCTTGTTTATTACAATACATCCAAATCTAACTATGCCTAAGAAACAGTAGACATTCAATAAATATTTGTTGAATATATATTCAGAGAAGTTAATTGAACTATTTTTGACCCAATTACTTTATTATACTTAAACAGAGTTTAGTTTTAGAAATAAAAATATTATTCCAGACAGTAATCCATGAAATGTGTGAATTATCTCTAATTCATTATGCATTTGAAACCAAAACATACTCAACACCTAATTCAGTTTTACTCAGCATGATCTCACTTTTTACAATACTCTTTTGAAACTTCTCATATTCATGGTGATACCTGCTTTCCTTTTTCTACAACTTTATTCCCAGTTTGGCCCTCTCCATCTATACGTTCAGACACCATCCAAGGATAAACAGAAACTCATTGAAAGATACCAGGATATGCCACTCCAAAATGTCTCTTTGAAATAGTGACTGCTTTGAGCTAAAGGTCACTGAGAGCCAGCAGGTGCAAGAAAAGCTCTTTACCTCCCCCTAACTGACTAAAAATAGAGCATAAATTTTCTCTTTTACAAAAGACTTTTAGGGGGAGGGTATAGCTCAGTGGTAGAGTGTCTGCCTAGCATGTACAAGGTCCTGGGTTCAATCCCCAGTAATTCCATTAAAAAATGAATAAATAAAAATAAAACTAATGACCTCTCCCCCCAAAAAAAACCAAAAAGAAATTTTTTTTAAAGGATATTTATATTTATAGAGGAAATTTACACTTGTAAAGATGTCTCTTTGCCAGGAAGAAAGCCATGTCTGGAGACAACTCATCACCTGGGAGACTCACCTGCATAACAAGGCAACCCTTATTTACCAAACATCTCCTCCTCTCACCTTCCCATCGTGCCTTCCCCACTCAGAAGCACAAAACCCTTTTTGTTTCCAGTCTTAGATTGTAGATAAGCTTAAATCATCCAGCTGCTTCCTGGAGCCACATTTTATTTTGCAAACTCCTGTGCAAATGTCAGTCATTAAAATTGATTTTTCTCTTGTTCATCTGCCTTTACCACTTTAATTCAAGGGCTGCAAATCCTTGAACCTAGGAGGGTGCAGGGAAAAATATTTTTCTTCCCCTACAACATCCAGACACACCCATGTACATGCAAGCATGCACGCACGTGCACACACACACACACACACACAAACACACCACTCAATAAATGGAGAGACAAATTCAGAGAGGCAGGCATGCATGCACACACATAAAGACATAGATATACACAAACCTACACAAAGACACTGGAGGGGAACAAAATTTGCCACCCCAAAATGTGTCTCTTGTGCTTGATAGCGATTTTGGGGTTGATTGTTTTCAAAAAGCAAAGGCTTATAAAGAGCTTTTACCTCCTTCCCTTAACTGCCTAAAAAAAATTAGATAAATTATGTTTCAAGAGAAAGAAAAAACTGTCACCACAGATAACTAGAGACTAATTTGAACTGGGTGTGTTAGGCTGGGGAAACTTAGCAAGGCCTGTTTGACCAAAGTTCTCTGTGTCCCATTGTCTCCGCAAGGCCGAGCAAACATTTGTCTACCAAACATTTTCTCTTTTTCATTTCCTGTAAATTGCCTTCCTTCCCTTTGAAGACATGAGTGCCTACCCCCTTCTCCTTCCCTCAGATGGCATATGAGTTTCAACTGCCTAAATCGTCCTTGGAACTCCTAGTCTTAGGGAACCCTCATATGTACACAATTAAATTTGATTTTTTCCTGTTAATCTACCTCATGTCAAATTTAATTGTTAGATCAGCCGACAAACCCAGAGATGCAGAGGAAAGGTTTTTTCCCCTCCTTTACAACATATAGACACACAATGAAATGCTTAGAAAGACAAAATTTTTAAAAATCTGCACAAAACTGCTACACACTACATCCTCCCCTCAAGATTCATAAGTTGCTTTAAGTCTCTTGTGTAAAGAGATTAGATTAAGTGAATTAGCATTTTCCAAAATTATGCGAACACAGAACTACCTTACCCTGCTATTAGCACCCTAAGGGGCAGTCTTCTGGAGGACACTGGCTTGGTAACCCTGAGCAGGAGCATCCTAAGAAGTGGGTACCTCGGATTATTTTAGCACAGGGAGTATGCATGTCACCTGGGGAGATTTTTCAAAATCCAGGCTCAGAAGCCATCCCAGATATATTAAATTGAATCTCTGCACTAATCCATTATGTGTTGACCTGTCACTAAAATTTAACACAGCAATTTACTTCTCTTATTTCTGCTTTCTTAGCTGGCATCTCACCATTAACCCCATAAACAAAACTCTCTGGAATTCCTTTCATGTGATGCCTAACTGTCTGGTTCTGAGCCCAGATGTCACCAGCCCCAAGGAGCCTTCACTGGCCTGTCCAGATGGTCAGTCTGATCCCTGTTTTCCATGGTGTCACTGTACCTTGAAGTGTTTTTCTTGTCCCTATGCCTACAAGCCTTCATCATAATTATTGGACTGTATGTTTCTCTTTTTTCAGACCGTTGCTTCTTTTTTTTTTTTTTTTTTTTTTTTTTTTTTTTTTTTTTTGGTGAGGGGAGGTTATTAGGTTTCTTTATTTATTCTTAGAGGAGGTCCCGGGGATCGAACCCAGGACCTCATGCATGCTAAGTACGCGCTCTACCACTTGGGCTATACCCTTCCCCAGACTGTTGCTTCTTTGCATATGAGTCCTCAATTTTACATCTTTATGTTTCTGCCTTTCAGCTTGTTTAACATAAAATAAATACTCAATAATTTTATTGTTGTTGGTTTGGATTTAAGTTAAAGTAAATTGAAGTTTCATTTTATTCTACTTTGGGGCAGTTCTCAATTCTCAGTTACTGGCACATAACAGTCATAAACACTGAGCCCTTTAGGTAGCACTTACCCCACTTAATACATATGTCCCTGTATTAGGGACACACTATGGAGACAGGAAGGGGCAGGGCACAGCCATTCAAGGATTAACACAGCAATTAACACCAGAATGGCGAAAGATTCAACCCCCAGGAGGCCTTGAGGCTCAAGATGATGGGAGGTTTGACTTCCTTGAGCTTCATTATACGCTCATTGTAATATATTAGCATAGTAAATAACATGCCCACAGGCGCCATGGCAGTCCTGAGGCTAGCCGCAAAAGGTCAAAGAGTGGGACATGGCCAACCTCCTGGGAATCCCAGCCCCTTCCCCAGGCTACTTAGACTGGGCCTTCCACTTATTAGCATATGAAGCCACTGAGCCCATAAAAACTGGCAGTATGGGCGCCTCATGGCCACCCTCTCCCTCGCTCCCCCTTCAGAGACGGCCCGCACTCTGTCTATGGACTGTGTACCTACTTTCACTCTAATCTGAGCACCCAACCCCCACACCTTGTGGCCTTTCTCTTGCCTTTTGATGTATCTCTAAATAAATCTGCCTTTACTCAGCTGTGGCTCTCTCTTGAATTCTTTCCTGCACGAAGCCAAGGACCCACACTTGGCGGGGCACGTCCCAGGGGCTCAGCCGAAGCCTGGGACACAGCTCCCCTCACAGCACACATCCGTTTTTCCTGCATCACTATTCCTGGCCAGTGTACACAATTGCGTCAAAATGTGTATAAGGATACGACCAAGAAGATAACGTTGAATAAGACGTCCAAAGCATTCAGAAGACTAGTGTTAGCATTTGAACCAGATCCCAGACTCCCAGCTCACTGATCTGCCGATGGCTACCACCTGTGTTAGCCACGGTCGTGTAGCACTGGAGAGGTCAGAAGAGGCCAAATACTGAAAAGGCAACACCAAAGGTTAAAATAATAATAATACTAATAGCAGCTGTCATTTGCTGCCTGCTTGCTACTTGGCCGAATGCTTAACACTTGTTAACTCACTAATCCTTACAACGCCCTTGTGAGCTATTTACTATTAGCTTCCTGTTTTTACAGATGAGAAAATTAAAACATAAAGAGTGTTTATAGACTGAAAGTTTGTGTGCCCCAAATTTTGTATATTGAAGCCCTACCCCTCGCCTCCCCCCATGTGATGGTATTTGGAGCAAGGGCCTTTGGGAGGCAATTGGGCTTGGCTGACATCAGGAGAGTGGGGCCCAGACGATGAGCTTAGTGTCCCTGTAAGAACATTCCTTAAAGTGCTTTTTATCAGCTCTTGATCCTCCTGGCCTCTGACTTTCCTTACCCTTAACACAGATGCTAAATGCGACCATCAGCATTGTCCCTTATTCAACGTTTAATAAGTATTTCTTGTGATCTTCCAATCCAGATGGTGGGTCAATCTGGGGGGCATTCTCTGTGTCTCTTTGCTCCCATCCCTCAATAATCATTCTTCCTCCAGCTGCACTATTTCACACTTTCCTTAACGCACAAACTCCCTCAATTGGCTCAGCTTTAGAATTTGCCTTTCTCCCACCTAGCCAGCCTGCCCTCATAGGCACAGTGTTTTTCAGAGCTTCTGTTAGGATACTTCCAGATACAAGTATCAACAGCAAAAAACCTGACTGATGGAGGCTGAATCCACAAAGGTATGATTCATGGTTAACAAAAAGTCTAGAGTAGAGGTTCCAAGCAGCTTAGTGGCTCAGCATTCTGGATTAGAGTCTCAGAGGTGCTCTTGGCTAAGTCACAAGACGGCTATTAGAGTTCCCATCAGTATTTCCTCCCACCGGTGTACCCAGCAAAACACAGAGAAGAAGAAGAAAGTACCTCCCCACCAAGGGTACTCATCGCCATAACTAGAACTAAGCCCGCCCTCTTCCCACCAGCAGAGAAGGATGAGGTTAGTGTGACTCACTTCATCAGTTACGGTTCACTTCTTGCATCAAGGGGCAGGCGTAACTTCCCTGAGCCCGTTGCTGCCTGACTGATACCTCCACAAACGCAAGGTTAAATCAGCAAGAAGAAAGAGAAGCAACCATTGCTGGGTCGATAAGCAGCTGTCTTGGCCACGAAGCCACCCAAGCTGCCAGGACCAGAGTCTTATCTGTCTCACCTTGTATCCATCACTCCATCACACAGGGTGCTTCGTAATATTCCAAATGGATGAAAGGCTCAAAGATGACTTCAGTAGGATGGCAAACAACAAGAACAGTATTTTAGCATCTGTGTGTGTGGTGTTTGTGTATAGTAAGAAGCATTAGGGTTAAATACATAAGTCACACTAATCTTTGAAAGACCAAATGTTGGGTTTTTTTTTTTCAATTCTTATTTTTTACTGAAGTGTAATTGATTAACAATGTTAGTTTCAGGTGTACAGCAAAGTGATTCAGTTATACATATACATACATACATATATATTTTTTTTCAGATTCTTTTGCATTACAGCCCATTACAAGAAATTGAATATACTTTCCTGGGCTATACTGTAGGTCCTTGTTTATTTTACATATGGTAATGTATATCTAATGTGTATAGTAAATTAGATAAACAACAGGGACCAGTGGTTTTGAAAGATCAAATGTTTTAAAACTTAGCAAAAATATACAACATTTACAAAGGTATACAAAAATTAATACTTACAGATGGAAAATCGTGTATGGGCTAGATAGTAGTATACGATGTGATGATTATTTTTAGGAGAGACTTCTAAGAAATGTGAATTTTCAAACAGAATGTGAAGGAAGGAAACAACAAATAAGGAAATGAGTGAGAAAGACCGCCCAGGGGAGGACTGGACTAGAATCAGGAATGCCCAGTAAAGACCACGTTTTGACCCCTTCTTCTTTTTTTCTTTTTTTCCTAAATGTCATTATTTCCCTCTCCTAGCAACCTCTTGTCATTCTCTGCCAAACTTGTTTTATAAATAGTCACTCCACACTGCCTCCGCTCCTCACCGCCTAATGACTGCTCAATTCTGCTAGACAAGAGCAGAAAAGATAGCACTCCTGGAAGTGATTTAGCCCGCACCCCATTTCTTGCCCTCCAGGTCACCTACCCTAAGACATAGAACCTTATTCCAAAAAGATGTACAGGAGAGCCTTCCTCTGGATGAAAGGAGACACCGGCAGAAATTCTGAATTTCCTTTTAAAAGATGTAGCTGGCCCTTGGAAAAGCCAGTGCTGTCAGTAACCCTCTCCTTGTCCCCCAGTGCCAGCTTGGCTTACCAGAATTTAGCCCATTAGACTTTGATATTCCCTAAATTAAAGTGATTAGGAAAGCATCTTAGAAGATCCCTTATGGAAAATAATAATAGTGATAGAAAAATGCAAGACACAAGCCCAAACCAAAACAATTGCAGAGTAGTAGGTAGTGCATCTAGAAACTGGGTAAATTCTTCTAATTCTTGGGTCTCAGTTTTTTCATATTTAAAACTGGAGAGAAAAGGGGAGTTAGAACATCTCTGTAGGATTTTTCAGTGCCTAAGATTAGTTATTTTATGAAATTTCTGTCTCAAAAAAAATCACCAATAACCCTTCGAATTGTTACGCGTAGTATTCTTTAGTCTTTCCTCATTTTCCTTTGCCCCTGGCAGCTCTGGGCGCTCTGGAGCACCTCTGCTTCCTTCGCTTGCACTCAGAGGAATCTGGAAATTTGCCATGAAGGAGATGGGAACTCCAGATGGGCGCGCTGACACCAGGCTCAACAAAGCTGTCTGAGCCAAAGGAATAAGGAACGTCCCATACCGCATCTGTGCGCAGTGGTCCAGAAGACGCAATGAGGATGAAGATTCACCAAACAAGCGCTATACATTGGTTACCCGTGTACCTGTCAGCACTTTCAAAACTCTATAGACCACTAACATGAATGAGAACTAACTGCTGATTACCTATAAATAAAGTTCTAGAACCACAAAAACACACACACACACAAATAAATGTATGTATATGTACAACTGAAACATTATGCTGTAGGCCAGAAATTGATACAAGGTTGTAAACTGACTATACTCCAATTTTTAAAAAAGTCTTTACTGTCATCTTTAACTATCTCCTTTCCTCAGTAAATGACCAACATACATTCAACTTTTTTTTTTTCTTTAGCATTCACTCTTTTTAATTAAAAAGAAAAAGCAGTAGTTCACACAAGGCAATCCCCTCAACCCTACCCTCCTCTCCTCTTCCCCAGCAACGGTATTTGCCAGTTATCTCATACACCACTCCCCGATATGTCTTCCCAAGACCTGATCATCTCTGGTTTTCTTGACAACATCCATTTATTGCTGAAGAAAATAAGAATCATCCATGTTCTGGCCTCAGTCTGCTCTGTGAGCTTTATCTCAAGCTCAGTGGGTGCTAAATATATACCCATTGGAGGGGGAAAGTACAGAACGACTTGACGAAAGGACAATTATTATTGGCTACAATATAAATTTTTTATGCCGCATCTGTTGTCCAAGTAGATACAGTTTGGTTCAATCCATTTAGAACATCTGACTGGGCAAAATAAAAGTGAAAGCTTGCTCCTCTTATGTGGAGTTTCACAGGGATTTAGAAAGCACCCAGTGTTTCAGTCCAAGGACACTCCTGGTCTGAGGTAAGTCAAAGAACTCTTCCTCATCTTGGAACTTTTAATTACTCAGAGGCTAAAGAAAAATTAACCTCTCCTCATTATTCACATATGAATGTGAAATGCAGAGGGACGCCTCATCACTTAGTCATTCATAAATTTTAGAACATTTGGCTCAAAAATAGACGATAACTCCTAAAAGTTCTCTCCCTGCTTGTTATTTCTGATTATTAAGTTGTCTACAGCAGAGAGTCTGTGACCCAACACATCAGCCTACTGCTGTTTTTAGTTTTGTATACATTTCCTTCCTGCCAATTTTCTGGATGTGACAGTCTTCTACCGATGACATAAAATGAGTAAGTATCCAGGAGCTAAAACTGAGGACCAGCCCTTTCCCCAACTCAGAAGGCAGTTAAATCTATCATTTTAAAATGAAACATCTTTCTTTTTCGTTTCAGATTTTAGAAGCATAGGAGAGACATAATGAATAACAACTAAGAAGAATGACATTTGAGAAACATAAGGGGGAAAATAAAAAGTCCTTCCTGTAAATTGGTGACTTTGTTTTTTCAGTTCTCACACTAGTTCAGGTAGCCTGGGATTAGAGGCTAATCTAGTTGCATACTGTTGATACTTCAACCAAATCTGTTGCTTTCACATACAAAATAATGGTCCCTGAGACCAACAGTAATTCCATTTCCTTTATATTTTTTTTCTTTGTAATTAGATGCTCTTCCTCTGCCAGTGTTTGAAACATTCACAGTCCAGAGTAACTAAACTCATTTCTCTTGCCTCCATGCCAATTAATTGCCTAACTTCCTCTTCTCTCCTTTGTAATTTGGGTGTGTCTTACTTTGTTTAGCAAATGTATCTTTTTGGTGTGGGGGCAGGTAATTAGGTTTGTTTACTTTTGGAGGAGGCACTGGGGATTGAACCCAGGACCTCCTGCATGCTAAGCATGTGCTCTACCACTTGAGTTCTACCCTCCCCACTAGCAAATGGATTTTTTTAAGTGTGTATGTAAAATTTTTTTGAATTTAGTCCATAATATAAATATACTGGTGAGGTCACTGTTTAAAGGAAATCATTGATAAATGCTATTATAAGGTAAGAAACCTGGCAGCCACCTCTTAATGTCTCTCCTATAAAATCTGGTTTCCACTCTGAGTGGCATAAAGTAAGATGTATCAAGAAACATTTCAGGTCTTTAGAGTGTAAAAGCTTTCCAACTATTTTTACTTTGTGTGTGTGTTTAATTAGGACAGTTTGAGCGTTGTTACTGTTTGATACCCAAGCTTCAGCTCACCACGGATGATCATGAAAGACATGACCTTCGCTGCAGGCTACTGAGTTCTTGGCCCCAGAGTGTTCTCACTTGAGTCAAGATCACAGTGCTCTCTTGTTTATGAGTCATATTTTTAAATACACTGACAGTTTCATCAGCATTATCAAAGTTTTTGCATGTAGGGTTTAGTTCAGGCTTTCTTTCGCTTCACAGAAGCCACCTGGTTCTACAAACAACTAAACAAAGGTGTTTATATTGGATTAGCACTCAAAAGATGGCATGTCAGGATCGAAATTTGTTTGTTGTTTTTTCATTCTTTTTAGCATTTCTGGCGAGTAAAGCGTGCAAGAACTAAAGAATACATTCTCTACCTGATGCGAGGAAGAAAGGAAAAACAATACTCTATATAAATTGTTTCTGTTAAATATCAAAGTCCCAAATAAAAAGGAAAATACCCCGAAACGACCACTTGATGTCACTGCTGTAGCTCATCTCCAGGTTTGGAGGGGAGCAGAAGTTCCCTCCTTCCTTCCTGTCACCAGAAAAGAAAAATGAGATAAATATAGTTTTAATATTTTTTCACAGACATTTTATAAAGGGTAATGATTGTTTCCATTTTAAATTGGGTTATTTCACCTTATTTATTTTTCTTGCTCCGCCGAGAGAAGGCAATTATATGGAGTCTGAGCACGTGCTACTAGAGAAAGGCAAATATTCCATTCCCACGTCTGCAGTTCTCAAATGTAACTTTGTATCAAAATTCATCTGGGGAGGTTTTTAAAGCACAGATCCCTGGACTCCATCCAAGAACTACAGGATGAGAATCTCCAGAGTGGGTGACAGGGATCCATATTTTTATAAGTTTCTCAAAGTGATTCTGATTATCAGTAAGGACTGGAAATCTCTGTTTCACTTCGCCCTGCACCTCTCCTAATTTATCATATTAGAGAACATAGGCTGACCTGATAGTCTATATAACTGAACAATTTTAAATTTCACATCCTCATCTGCCACTCAAAAGGAACTTTTTGGATGCTGTCCATCCTTCTTTCAATCTTTTTTCATCTTCTCTTTGTTAAATCGCCTCTTATTTCCCCTTCTTTAAATACTACACAGCATACATTCCCTTACTAGCAATAATTATATATTTTGTTTTACTTCTATATTTATTTCTCAACTGAAGGAAAGCTGAGCTGGTCCCACCTCCCTCTGCTGTTTGGTCCTCCCTTTTATGACAAGCAGTATCATAGTTCCAACATTATTCCTAATAATCAAAACAGACTCCCTGATAAAATGCACACAATGTTATATGTCAAATATATTTTTATGAAAAACAACAATGCTCCCTTTACTGGCCAATTACATGCCTAATCGTATGTAAGATATTTCAGGTACGTTCTGTCATAAAACCTCCTGCGAATAGCACCATTAATGTATCTTTACAAATGAAGAAATTGAAGCCAGCACGTTGCCTCTTTCACGCCCACACCCTACTCTGAAAGTCAGAAATCCTATCTCAGCCTCCCAGGTGTTCACTCTCTTTTAGATGCTACTTTGTTTTGGTTTGTTTTGTTTTGTTTTGTTTTGTTTTGTTTTGCTAGATGCTGCTTTGTCTGATCAGAAATAGGATCACCTTGGTACTGGCCAATTTATTCAATGACCAGTGTACAGACTTCAAGGAAAATTAGGCGACAGGTTAAACTTAATGAGGCCTACATGATGGCATAATATGCAATCTGCCTGATGAGTCATGTTATTCCTTGTTACCAGGGAAGAAGGGCTAACGGCAAACCCCAGAACTGTGAGCCAGCTGCTCTGTGCCAACCCAACACACTGAGGATTTTCCCAAAATTTCGCTGAGTGAGGGACAGAAGAACCCACACCTTGGACAAAGAACATAGTTAGTGGTCTTACTTTTGGCTGATAAAATGCAGATTATGTTTTCTTGTTTTATTTCTACAATACTCACTGCATTTCTACTGCTCTTCTATAAAAAAAAAAAAAAAAAAACCCAAAAATGTCAACAATATCAAGTTTCTTGCTTGCTTTCAGACTTCAGAGGAGATTTGTGACTAAAAACAGACTCGCCCAACCAATCATTTATGTAAGAAATACTGATTTGATTTTAGCATGCTACCTAATTCTGCCTTTTTCCTGACACAACAACTAGAAAGAATATCAAAGAAAAAATGCATTGCTAATTCTGAGAGTAGCCAAAATAATGATTATACTAGCACCAGAGACTTGAAACGCTGCCAACAGAAAGAAAACAGATACCTCGTTCGTGTTGCTTACTTGTGTAAAGTTGAAAAGAGATTCTGAATCCATGCCAAGGGCCAGGTCTTGGACCTGGCGATCACTCAGCCATGATTTTTTTTTTTAATTAAGGTGAAATTCACATAACAGGATATTAACCACTTTAAAGTAAACAATGCAGTGGCATAAATGGCATTCACAGTGTTGCACAATCACCACCTCTAACTAGTTTTAAAGCATTTCCATCCCCGCAAAGAAGTCTTGCACCCATGAAGCAGTGCTTCCCATGTCCCTCTCCCCCAGGCCCTGCCAACCACCAACCTGCTTTCTGTCTCTATTGACCTACCTGTTTCAGATATTTCAGATAAACAGAATCATATAATATGCAACCTTGTGGGTCTGCCTTATTTAACTTAGCATGTTTTTAAGGTCTACCCATGTATCAGTACTTCATTCCTCTTTATGACTGAATGACATTCCATTGTGTGTATATAACACTGTTCATCCATTCATCTGTGGATGGGCATGTGTGTTATTTCCACCTTTTGGCTAATCTGAATGGTGCTACTCTGCAGTAAACTCATGTATACATGTATTTGTTTGCTAGCAATTTCTAATTCATTTTGGTGTAGTTAGGAGTGGAATTGCTAGATCATGGGGTAATTTTGTTTACCTTTTTGAGTAGCAGCTGTAATATTTTTTATAGAATATCTCTTCTCCTGCCTTCATCTCTATCTCCATTGAGATAGAAATCTAACAACTTGCATTAAACCAGCAGTTCTCAAAATTTTTCATCTCCATTTCTCTTTACGCTCACAAACATTTTTAAAGAACCCAAAGAACTTTCTGATTGTGTTGGCCATGTCTACCAATATTCACTGTATTAGAAATTATAACTGAGAATTTTTTAAACTAATGGAGCAATTCTGTATTAACATAAGTAACATATTTCTTAGAAAGATAACTGTATTTCCCAAAATAAAAATATTTAGTGACAAGAAGGGAATTTTTATATATTTGCAGCTAATGTAAGACAGCTGGGTTCTCATACCTATTTTCTACATGCAATATTCTGTGATAAGCTGTTTCACTGAAATATAGAAAGAAACTCTAGCTGCACACAGATATGTAGTTGGAAAAGGGGGGAGTGCTTTAGTAGCTTTTTTGGAGATTTATTTTCTTTGATACTACATGAAAACTTAACAAATGGTGGAATCTTAAAGGCTAGTTGTGATGTTGGAATCTAAAACTGTATTAATGAGTTTTTCCTGATTGATTGCATTAAAATCCATTTGTTTATTTAAGTACTTTGAATTTCTCTTTTATCCATGCATGATTTTAACATTATAAATGCTGGCTTACTGAATTATATATCGCCTCCAAACATTGATACATCTTATACAATAACTAAAAATACCTTATTTGTTAATATCACCATGTATCTCATTAGAAAAATACAGGAAAGCGTTCAAGGTCACAATGGTGGCAGAGACATGTTTTCCAAAATTCTAAGTTTTACTTAAAAGCATGAATTTTGTCATTTGTGATGTCCCTGAATTGGCAGACTTACTCCCTTTATTTTTGAAATAAATACCTGCCAATTATGGAAATCTGAGTAATTATATTTTATCAATTCATTTCTTACTAGTTGGTGGAAGTTTTCTATGATTATCACTCCTGCAGTTCTCTTATCAAGTCCCCAGAGGTATTTTTCCCCTTTAAAAAAATCCAAACATTACTAAATTTAAGAAGTGCTGTTGTATACAGTACAAAATCCACTTTAATATTCAAGACCTTTGGGATGTGGACCTCAACTAAATTTCTTCCTTTATGGTCCACTAATCCCTCTTACCTGTGGTTCCCAAAAATAGCTGTTCATTGCTACAGATTTCAGACACCATCCCTGAGGGATTCTGATTTAATCGATCTTCTAAAAGATTAACTTTTAATGGGAATCTGTACAATTTTTAAAGTTTCCTCCTTGATTTTAATGTGCAACTGTGTCTGGGAACACGAGCTGGAATTACTCTGGTCAGACTACCTTCCCAGTCAGCCTTTCCACTATCACACTTTTCTACCTCCACACGTCTGCTCCCTACCTTTTTATACCCTCTGCCTGCTTTCCAATTAATCACTTCCGACTCACCTTCAAGATGTAGTTCGATTCATATCCAATCACAGTCCCTACAAACATCCTCCCCGATTGTTCCAACTGGAAAGCAAACTCTCACTCCTGAAACTTCAGGAATAAACACTGTTTATCTTCCCAATGCATTTGGCACATCACCTTGTACCACTTCCTTTATTGTTGCTTTGAACAATTTTCGACACGCTATTGCTACTTAACTTTTGACATATTTTTGTTTCATCTCCCTTTCTGCAATGAAAGGGCCTCCAGGGCAAGAATGTGCCTCATTCTTCTGGATACCCAGTTCCCAGGTACTGTCTTGCATACTGCTAGCTTTCAGACAATCTGTTACTTTGATGGCACATCTCTAAAAATTATAGAATGTACAAGGTAATGTTTAGTATTTGCACAGTGCTTGCTGATTTACAAAGAATTTTCATATCTGATTTATGAAGAATTGTCATATTAGCCCTATTTAATGTGGCAGTATTTATTACTCCTCTCTTCCAGCTAGAAACTAAGGCTTAGAGAAATCTAACAATCGACCAAGGTTAAATAAGTATTAAGTGACAGAGTATGAAAAAATAATATCTAATTCCAGAGGCTAATCTCTGAGCTATTATGCTATATTTCTTTATATATTATACATTTACTATTCACTTTTTTATCCCCTAATTTTTATTTAAGTACTTTACATATGCAAGCAAACATAAAACAGTCATGTTTATTTAGCCTAGGACACTAGGCTGAGCTCTTAAATAATGTCATCTCATTTAATTCTCAGAAGAAAAAAAAATGATTCTAAGGAGTCTGGGGCATGGGGCAAAGGGCAACCCATGAAGGCAGATGAAGTCAGCCTTGCTAAGGAGAGGAAGCACAAATTGGACCTTAAAAGATGGGTAGAAATAAACTAAGCAGCCACTAAAAATAAGAGGAAATGAGCACCAAGAATTTAGGGTGTGATAAGAATTTTAGCCTGGCTGCTTCAGAATGTTTGTGCTGGTAGGTTCCATACTGGGAGATAACGTCAGCTTGGTAGGGTGAGGTTGAAGAGAAAGATCTTATGCCAGGATAATTAATGCCGTCTTGATCTCTTATGCAACCTATTGTTAATAGAGTCATTTCCTCACTTAAGGACTTTCCTGATAACATCTTTGAAATTTGGTTTGAGTCAACTTTTGCCTTGTTATTTATAGCCTCAAAGCCTGATATATTTCTGCTGAAATCTACAATGCTGAAATATTAGCAGGATCAATCAAAACACCCCGCAAATCATTCTGAACTATTTTATTAGAAGCTGTTGCCGCAGTCACAACTTCAGAGGGGCTACTTACTTTCTCTCCCCCTTCTGTCTCACAGGGCAATCACGAGGGCTCTGATTTGACTTTGGTTCTACGGCCAGAATATTTCTTCAAAAGGTTCCCCGCTATCTGAGATATAATACTTTAAGCTTAAAAAGAGCAGGGACATGTTCTAAATTCGACCTAGTTTAGTTCAATCCAGTGAAATAAAGTAAGTAGAAGTCTCAGAATCCCATCTTGCATTATAAGCCTTTTTTTCTTTTTTTCAGAAAAACACAAAAAGATTTGTCCTCACATTTAAACTCTATTAATAAAATAGAAGAGGGAAGAATTAAAATTAAAATGTATTTCTATTATGCATTCATTTAACAAATCCTGTGAGCTTACATGTTGGAGTCTAAGAACAGAAGATGAATTGGTGAACAAGAAAACCTTTCTGCTTGCATTAATCTTTACATTCCAGTAGGGACATAATGCATATGAACACATATATATCTCTGTAAATAAGAAAACTAAGTGTTTTGTACAGAGTGACAGAATATGTACTTTAGACTGGTTGGCCAGGAAAATTCTTTCTGAGGAGGAGATATTCAAACAAATCTGAATGACAAGAAGTCAATCCCATGAAGATATGGGGAAGGCATCTTCCAGTGATGTAGGAAAAAGAATATGGGGCAAGAGGATGGCCATGGGACATGCCCTGCCAAGTGTGGGTCCTTGACTTCACTCAGGAAAGAATTCAACAGTGAGCCACAGTTGAGTAAAGGTAGATTTATTCAGAAAGATACATACCCCATAGAGTGCAGGCTGTTTCAGAAGGCAAGAGAAAGGCCATGAGGTGTGGGGGTTGGGTGCTCAGTTTAAAGTAGAAGTAGTTACACACTCCGTAGCCAGAGTGCAGGCCGGCTCAGTCAGAATGTGGAGCAGCCACGAGGCGTGGGGGTGGTTAGTTTTTATGCGCCCAGTAGCTTCCTATGCTAACAAGTGGGAGGATTATTCCAACTACTTTGGGGAAGGGGCTGGGAGTCCCAGGAACTGGGCCACTGCCCACTTTTTGACCTTTTACGGTCAGCCTGAGAACTGTTATGGCACCAGTGGGAGTGCCATTTCCCAAGCTAATACGTTACAATGAGCGTATAGTGAAGCTCAAGGTCTACTGTAAGTCAAATCTCCCACCATCTTGGGCCTCAAGGCCTCCTGGGAGTTGAATCTCCTGCCATCTTGGTGTTAATTGCTGTGTCGTTCCTTGAATGGCTGTGCCCTGCCCCCTTCCCTCCTGCCTCACCAGGAAGAGGAAAGAACTAATGCACAAGTGTATTTTGTCAAGAAATAAAAAAGGATTCTACCCCTGCCACTCAACTCACCTGGACAATTTTTAAATTGGGGTCCATGCTACAGACCTAATAAAAGAGAATGGAACATAACTGCTATCATCTGAAAGTTTGTGCCCCACTAAAATTCATATGTTGAAACTAATGCCCAGTGTGATGGTATTAGGAGGTGGGGTCTTTGGGAGGTGCTTAGGCGAGGAGGTGGAGCCCTATGAATGGGATTAGTGCTTTTATAAAACAGACCCCAGAGAGATTCCTTCCCTATCTGCCATGTGAGGACACAGTGAAAAGATACCTCTATAATCCAGGAAGTGGGTCCTCACCAGACACTGAATCCACTGGTGTCCTGATCTTGAACTTCCCAATTCCAGAACTTAAGACATAAATGTTTGTTGTTATTAAGACACCCAGTTTACAGTGTTTTGTGTAGCAGCCAGAATAGACTAACACAATAACGGAATAACAATGTAAAATAATGGAGTCGGACTGACAATTATCTATCCTTTCTCACCGACATAGTCTCTTGGCAACTGCTGTTCTTTTGGACTATAGTGACCATGTTCTAAGTGAACAGTACACTTTCCTTCTTACTATTGGTAAAAGTATTGTGTATTTTTCTTTCATCATGGTAAGTACGAATGCCACAATAAAATTATACTACTAATCACTTTTGAGGTTCAATTCTTTATGTCTATTAATTTTTTAAATTATTAATAAGTATATTCTAAATATAATCCAAAATGATTGCCATTGGAGCACCAGTGACATCACTGAGATGGTGAACAAATCGGAACTCCAACCATTTTTGAACCAGTAGAGGACTAGCAAGGAACCCTTCATATCCAATGAAATATGTCTGGATTAACCATACTTGATTTCCAAGTATATACAAGGCTCTTCTGAATAAAGTTTAAATTCACTGATATAACAAGCAGGGAGCTACCCCCTATCCACTAATCACGACTGCTTTCCTTTAGCTTCATTCCTCAAGCCATCAAAAGGTAGTAACAATAATCCTGCCAATGCTCGAGAGACAAGCCAATTCTAAATAATAATGATAATAGTAGCAGCTACCATCTATGGAGCAGTAAGGATGCTGGGTGGTTTACAAAGACAGCCACAGTAAAACTTTGTGATTCCTCCCTTAAGAAGTGGCTCTATCACCACCCATTGAATCTGGGCTGGTCTTGTGACTCACTTTAATGAAGAGAAGGTGGACATTGGCCAAGTGTTAGAGTCTAGGCTTAACAAGGTCTATTGCTTCTGCTCTTGCTCTCTGAGAATGCTGCTCAAGACCACTCTAAAGAAGCCCAAACCAGCCTACTAGAGGAGGAGTGGCCACGTAGAAATAGCGGGTCAAACATCGGAGCTAGCCCAGTCACACAGCAGATTCATGAGAATGACTGTCTTAGAAGCCAGCTAGTCCCAGCCAAGCCAAGCCATTATGTGATCTCAGCCATATGAATGAACTTAGGTAAGACCCATAGAAGAATTGTGGAGTCAACCACTAAATCATGAGAAATAAGTCAATGTTGTTTTGGGAGGGGAGGGGTAATTAGGTTTATTTATTTTAATAGCGGTACTGGGGATTGAACCCAGGACCTCATGCATGCTAAGCAAGTACTGTACCACTGAGCTATACCCTCCCGTCAAGTCTATGTGTTGTTTTAAGCTCTTAAATGTTGGGATGGGGTTCTTTGCAATAATAGATAAATGATAACCTAAACATGGACTAGGAGATCTAAATGTTTCATAGTGAGTATCTAAATGAATTTTTTTTAACAATCCTGTGATGTCAAACTATTAAAGACATCCCATTACAAATAAATAATTTGAAGCTCAGTAAATTTAAGTAACTTGCCTAAGGTCACACAGTAAAGCAACAAATCAAACCCAGCTCTGTTTGTCCTCAAGAACCTATTTATATCACTCTACCATTCTATGGGGTGTTTTAAAGTATCATTCTACAATAATGTTTGTGAAGGAAAAAAGGTGGGTGATGAGGCTTTTAAAATCCAAGCCAGCTCCAGGAGAACTAGATAACTGATACTCCTTAAGCCACAGTGCTAGAGAGATATGAGCAATATGAAGAAGCAGAGGAACCACTCCCAATTAAAAGATCAAGAGAAATCCCCTGAAAGCACGATCAAGGAAACAGACATTGATGGCCTACTAGATCAAGATTTCAAAAAAGGAGTGATCAAAGTACTGAAGGAACGAAAAGAAATAGTGTTTAGAGATATAAAATATGTCAAAAATGAAATAGAAGCTATAAAGAACCAAGTAGAATTAGTAAACTCATTTGCTGAGATGAGAGCTGACGTAAAGGCTGTACAAAGCAGGATAGAAAATGCAGAGGAACGAATAAGTGACCTAGAAGACAGGACAACAGAAAGCACCCAATCAGAACAGCTGAGAGAAAAACAAATAAAAAACAATGAAAACAATATAAGGGACCTATGGGATAATATAAAGTGTGCCAGTCTACGCACAATAGGGGTTCCAGAAGGGGACGAAAGAACAAAGGGGATTGAAAAGATCTTTGAAGAAATCATGACTGAAAACTTCCTAAACCTAAAGAAGGAATCAGATATCCAAGTACAAGAGGTTCAGAGGGTCCCAAACAGGAAGAACCCAAACAGATCCACACCAAGACATATCATAATCAAGATGGCCAGAAAGGATAAAGAAATGATCCTAAAGGCAGCAAGAGAAAAAACAAACAGTGAATTACAAGGGAACCCCATAAGATTTCTCTATACAAACCTTACAGGCCAGAAGGGAGTGGCAAGATATATTCAAAGTCCTGAATGAAAAAAAGATGCAGCCTAGGATACTCTATCCAGCAAGGCTGTCCTTTAGAACAGAAGGAGAGATAAAGAACTTCACAGACAAGCAAAAATTAAGAGTTTAGCAACACTAAACCCATGCTAAAAGAAATATTGACAGGACTACTCTAAATAGAAAAGAAGCAGGATGCTACAAAAATGAGAAACTCATAACTGGAAAGGAGGTAACTGCCATGAATTACAAAAAGAATAAACACAAAATTGTAAAAGAAGACAACTAAATCATTAAGAGTGGGAGAGGGAAGCAAGGAAAGCCACTGTGGAAAACAGTATGGAGAGTCCTCAAAAGACTAGGAACAGACTTACCATATGACCCAGGAATCCCACTCCTGGGCATATAGCCAGAAGGAACCCTACTTCAGAATGACACCTGCACCCCAATGTTCACAGCATCACTATTTACAATAGCCAAGACATGGAAACAGCCTAAATGTCCATCAACAGATGACTGAATAAAGAAGATGTGGTATATTTATACAATGGAATACTAGTCAGCCACAAAAAACCAACAACATAACTCCATTTGCAGCAACATGGATGTTCCTGGAGAATGTCATTCTAAGTGAAGTAAGCCAGAAAGAGAAAGAAAAATACCATATGAGATCACCCATATGTGGAATCAAAAAAAAAAAAAAACAAAACATAAACACAAAACAGAAACAGACTCATAGACAGAATACAAACTTGTAGTTGCCAAGGGGGTGGGGGGTGGGAAGGGACAGACTGGGATTTTAAAATGCAGAATAGATAAACAAGATTATACTGTATAGCACAGGGAAATATATACACGATCTTGTGGTAACTCATAGCGGAAAAAAAATGTGACAATGAATATATATATGTTTGTGTGTAACTGAAAAATTGTGCTCTACCCTAGAATTTGACACAATGTTGTAAAATGACTATTACTCAATAAAAAAAATTTTTAATTAAAAAAAAATCCAAGCCAGTATTATTTTTCTATATGGAATATAATATTTCAGTTTTTAGAATTTCAAAAAATAATAATGTGTATGTAAAAAGGAAGACAAATTAAAAATGTAGATAATTTATTTGTGAATGGATACACATACACATATATCAATCAACATCTTACATTCACACAATTTCCAATCAATTCAAAAAGTTATAGTACAATACTTTTTAAAATTAAAACAATGCCTGATGCTGGGTTCCTAGATCTTCTACAAAGTTATAAAACATGAATTCTTCCAAATTTCTCTGATAGCTTCATAAGCTTAAAGAACACTAAACATTGTGCTCCCTTAGGCACTCCAGTCACTCTGAGATTTTGTTTCAGGCCAGGCCACCTCCTTCAGGATCCTTTTGCTCAGCTGCACCTAGGTCCACACAGAGGCAAACTAATTATTCAAAATGAGCACCTGCTAGTTATCTCATTGCTAGGTTCTGGGGGCAGAGATAGAGAAGGGAGAAACATCGTCTCTTATGAAGCCAAGAACATATGGTGGAAATCAACCGAGGTGATCCCTACTTGTAGCCTCGCTGGCCATCGGATGAAAGATCTGACAACTGATCGTGTAGCAGCCAAAGTCATCCACCCAGAAGGTAATCATTTTAACTGACGTGCGGAACACACGCAGGCCCATGGGTCATGAAAGGAGCTGTCTTGAAAGCCTCGGTGTCAACAAATTGCTCATTGCAGCCCTCATGGTGGCCCACCTGGTTTCCACCTCCCCACCCATATTCAGGATCTTTTTAAAAGAATAATTTTTAGCCCTATACATCCAAAAGAGCAGACACAACGAGCATCTGCATGAAAGGCGAGCGCTTTGACCCTCACTGCTCTGCAGTCCCCACCAGAGAGTGGTGTCCGGCATCCACACGTTTGAATCTTTATTGTAGATTGTTACCAGAAGGAACTGTAGCCTCATAATTGTTATCTGTTATTTACATTCCATTTCAATATTCCTGTGGTTTTCTTTTTTTTTTTCTTTTATCAGATTCTGTTGGTAAATGAAAAACAAAGAAATGGAAGAGCTTTCAAACTGAACTTAAATACTGAAAATTAGGGAGGCAGAGCGCATGCTTGGCATGCATGAGGTTCTAGGATCAATCCCCAGTGCCTCCATTAAAAAAAATAATGATAACTAACTAAAGACAAACCTAATTCCCCTCCCCCCAAAAACACAAAGAAAGAAAGAAAATGTAAATAAATAAATACTAAAAAGTAGTAGACTAAAACAGCCAAACACCACAGAAGGACTCATACATAGCATTTAATTTCCATGCTTCTATTTGTTGGCTGGAAACTGTGTTCAGGAGTCATTTCAGAGCTTGCTCACAGTCAGGAAGTCGGCTAGGCAGCTTTCCCAGGGAACGCAAAGAACATGACAGGGCCTGCGCTTTGACAGATGCACGCCTAGACCACCTTTGGGGGCACCATGCCAGGGTCCGTATTCCTCACCCTGTAATTAACTATTGCCATTGCAATAGGATCCTTACCTCCAAAGTTATCCTTTTAATTAATGTATATATTGATCTTATTTTCAAAGGGATTGTTCTAGTGAATCACTGAATTCTGAAAGTAATCTTAGTTATCTTATCAAAAATTATCTTAGTTTGTTTTTTATTTACAGGGACTATTCCATAGCTAGTAGAATACCTAGAATATATAATATCTACATGACTTTTTAAAAGATAAGAACAAGTTACCAAAAGAGTAACTTTTGAAACACTACATAATTATTAACATTTGTTAAGCACTCATTGTATACCATGTAATATACTAAGTGCTTTTATACATCATTCATTCATTCATTCATTCACTCATTCGATATATACCTAGTGTCTACTATGGGCACTATTCTAGGTCCTGGAGACAGCTGTGAACAAAACAAAGCCCCTGCTTTCACAGCGCTCACATTCCATTAGGGAGACAATCAACAAATAAGTAAAATGTAAAGCGTATGTAGGAAAATAAGTGATATGAAGAAAAATGAAGCAGAGAAGGGAAATAGCGAGTGACTCTGTGTATGTGGATGTCAGGGGGATGTTTGTTAAGAAGCATTGAACAATTTCTTACAAACCACTTATTTAATGCCCACAACAGCACTTCATGGTAGGTACTTCCATTTTACAGGTAAGAAAATTGAGGCTTGAAATGTAAAGCAATTTGCTTAAGGGCACGCAGTATACAAAGGGCAAGGCAAGATTTTAACCTAGCTCTGCCTTACTCAACAAGCTGTGCTTTTAACCACATTCCTCCCGTCGATTCACCCAAGTTTGTTGCTGGAAGTCACTGTCACTGCTTCCCCTTCTGTTCACCCCTCTCTCTTCAACTGAATCTCAGCACCAGGTTTGAACGTTAATATGTGATATATATATTTGAGTTCTTCACAATGCATAACCTACCTCAAGACTGGTTCTCCTAGGATAACAGGAATTGCTTCTAAGACTCACCATCCACATGGCGTCGCTTAAGCCACGTAGCCAGCTGGGAAAGGGTGGCAGAACTATCACCACTCCGTTGTCCAGGCTTTTGGCTCCTCGATTTCCTCTTCACCCCCTGGAAGGCCTTGCACCTGTGCATTAAATGCATGTGTAAAGATAGAAGGGGTACGCCACAGGAAAATGGGGATGGGGGAAGCTGTGTTCTCAGCCACTCCAATCCTGAAGAAGAGGGGCTGGGCGATAATTGAGTGATTTGAGGGAAAGTACACATACAATCCTAAGCAATCAAAGGGAAGATTATCTTTCTTAATACTGGGGGTAGATGTTTTTCTTTCTGCCTCTCAAGTCCAAAAAGGGACTGCAGAACAAGTGGCTTAGGTTGTAAACGTTAAGGTCAAGGACCCCTTCTGTTGAACTTAGCTCTCAAGATCTCACTAGTCAAGCAAGTGTGAAGCATAATTAATAGCAAGGGAAGTATATGTTGTGGAAGATACGCTGTGAAAGTCAGAGGCTCCTTCCATGGGCCCCAACAGCGAGCCTACCACAAAGAGGACTTAACACTCGCAGGGCTGTTAAAAAGTACCACTTACTGAAAGCGTGCTCTTCCCCAGAGCCTCTTACTGGAGTTGCTCTGTGTGGGTGTGTTCATAAAAGTGGGTGAGCAAGCGTGTACTGGGTACAATCTGTGAATGTGCAAGGGAAAACAGAACCTCTCAATGAGAAAGAACTTATGTTTCTGGCACTGCATCTGTGCAAAAAAGACACAGTCCCTGTAAATGTACTAAAGAAAAAAAAAACTATTTTTTAAAATCTGTATTTTACACATGTCATCTTCTTGGCACGTTTCCCTCCTGCTGACTTCCGGCCGACCTAATAGCCCTTTCTCACCTGAGGGCCACGAAATGTTTCTAAGTCTGGCAAAGCCTGACTAACCAGACTACTCACTTGGGGATCCCAGAGGCAAACCCCGGCCCAAGAACAGACGTGACTCTGCAGGGCGCACCTGCCTGGAGGGCGGAAATCACATCCTTTCCGAGGGCCGGGCGGAGGCCGAGCCAGGCCACGCGAGCGGAGCGCGGCCGGGCGGGCAAGGATCCGAAGTGACTCGGAGGGTGTGCGCGACCCGGGGCGGGCAGCGCCCCCTTTTCCCGCTTCCCCGCGGGCGATCCAGCTCTCGAGGTGCCGGCGCGCGCGTCCCGCGCGGCCCCGCTCCCGGGCCCAGTGCGCCTGCCCGGCTGGAGCCGCGCCCCCTCCGCCGGGCAGGCCCTGTGCCCGGCTCCCGAGGCCGCGCTCCCCTAGCTGCGGCCTCTCACCGGCGCGGGGGCGGGGCAGGGGGCGGGGCCGCGGCGGGGCGGGGGCGGGGCGGGGCGGGGCTCGCGCCAGTGCCCCGGGCTCCGCCGCAGCTTCGCCTGCAGGTCTGGCGGCGGGCGAGCGGCTCGGTCGCGTCCTC
Source organism: Camelus ferus (assembly GCF_009834535.1). Lineage (NCBI taxonomy): Eukaryota > Metazoa > Chordata > Mammalia > Artiodactyla > Camelidae > Camelus > Camelus ferus. The sequence continues at coordinate 822,570 of NC_045729.1, forward strand.
CGGCCCCATGGCAGCCCCCGGCTCCCCGGCTGAGTGCGGCTACATCCGGACCGTCCTGGGCCAGCAGATCCTGGGGCAGCTGGACAGCTCCAGCCTGGCTCTGCCTTCCGAGGCCAAGCTGAAGCTGGCGGGGAGCAGCGGCCGCAGCGGCCAGGCGGCCAAGAGCCTGCGGATCCAGGAGCAGGTGCAGCAGACCCTGGCCCGGAAGGGCCGCAGTTTCGTGGGCAACGGTGAGTGGAACCCCGCCGCCCTCTGCGCCCCCCTCACCCTTCCCCTTCCCCCTTCCCTAACCCCCCTCACCCTCAGCGCCCAGCTGCGTCCACCCGCTTCTTCCTGAGAGCGCGGGAGCTGGGGTTCTGCCCACCTGTTGCTCGCCGTCCCTTTGTACGACCTGGCGCGCCTGCAGACTCAGACCAGGTTACTTGGGGAAAGCACTCTTTTTAAAAATAACCTCTTACTCAGCTTTGTCATATAGGTATCTATGTATATTAAATACACATACATATCCATGGAAAGAATTCAGTCCAAAGGTTTTCACCCCTTCCTTAACCAGCTCCCCTCCCCCCCCACCCCATCCCGGCCTCCACCCTAGGGGACTTAATCTGGAGGCTCTGGAGAAGTCTGTAACCGCTTTGAAATTCTTTGCAGAAATTTGGTATGATCATTTTTCTGAGAGAAAGTTCCCCTAGCTTTTATTAGATTTTTTAAGAAGCTATGACCCCCCCCCCCGCCCCAATAAATATTTTTAATAAGAAAACCTGAGAGTACTGGCGCTCGTACAATTTGTAAATTGGGATTGCGGTGCCTCGCCCAGGTACTTCGGGGCACTCCACCCAGCGTACGGAGTGAATGGATGATCTAGGAAGTGAAAAAGTTGGGTAGGAAGCTTTGGGCTGGGAAACAATCACACCACCCGCGGTTGGCCAAGAGGAGAAGGAAGGGGACTTTGGCCCCGGTGAATGGGAGTTTAAAAAAGAAAAACAACACTATATTTGTAACTGATAATCAGTGGAGGTGGAAGGGGAAGAAGACGGCAAACCAGCTGTGAAAATTAAGAGAACATGACATGTCATTTCTCCCCTGCTGAAGGTCAGATGATCAGAGCCACACAGTAATTCTTTTATTAGTTGTTTAATTTATTTTTATATTATACAAGTATTATAGGCTTATTATGGAAAAGAGAAGAAAGAGAAGAGGAAAGAAATTGAACAATTAAGTTGGGATATCAGTTGCTTTCTGCCATGCTGAACTGTTTCTCTAGGAACTTAACTTGGGCAATGTTAAATGTAGAACCTATTAGGAAAAACATAAATGCTTGCAGACCAGATCAGAGATTTAAAACAGCAGACCCTGGGAGGCTGTATTGTTTTCTATTTGTGTAAAAGAATCTTCAAGGGTCAGTCAATATTTACATACTTAAGAAGTAAAGAGAAGATGTTTGACGATTATAGTTGATGTAATGGTGTGCCTACTATGTTCCGGGAATTGGACTAGGTAGTATGCATTCATTACATTATTTATGTTTCCAGTGGGGAAAAAAGCTTGTGAGGTAGGATGCTTATACCCCGTGTTACAGATGAGGAAACTGAGATAGCTCCGTGAGAGTGGGATGGTCTGGATGACACAAAACTGCCACAGCACATGGAGAAAAAGAGCCTAAATGTACATTTAGGAGTCTGACTAAGGACCCCAGGGCAGGTGTGGCCAGTTTTTGACCAGTGGGGTCGTCGTACCCCTTGAGTCCGCAGGTCCAGCACTAAACTGGAGCCAAACAAGCTGCTTCTGCTTGGGGGACATGAGGGATGCACGTTAAATATTCTGTCTTGCCCTCTGAGAATGGCTGGCCAGGAAGAGCAACCAGACATCCACTATTCAATAAATGTGCAGAATGAACAGAAAGGAGCATTTGCTGAGCATCTACTGTGTGCCTAACCCTGTTCAAGAATACGTTTGCATTTTATTGTTTCCTTAGAACAATTTTATGAGATAGATGTGAGGATCCATTTCACATAAGAAGAATGAGTCAGCCTGTCAACATTTATTGCACACTCAGTCCCAAACCCACACATGGTCTGTCCTCTCTACAATGTTCATGTTGCTTGGTGAGTTCAAGAACTACCAAGTGAGCCTTTACTTCATGCAGGGCACCACACATGAAGTTACACAGATATGTGGAATTAAACAGACACTCTGCGTGCTTAAAAGCAAGGAGTTTAAAGTCTGCAGAAGGAAACTGCCCTCTAAAGAACTGTGTTATCAAATGTAAACAGTGGTACGCTACCCAAAAGAACAGCCAACAAGTTACAGAGTTTAGAAGTGTGATTACTTGGAAAGCTTCTCAGAGGAATTGGGATTTTAGGTCTCAAAAATTCAGTGGGATCGGGCATAGGGCAAGGGTTGGAGGAAGCACATTCTAGGAGGAACAGCAGGGATATTTCATAGTTCACAGAATTGACAGTGTTCGACCAAGGGCACTGGCATGATACTTCTGCTCAAACGCTCAGGGCAGCTGCTTGAGGGGCTAACCAAGGAACAAAGTGAAGTATTTTTATGACAACAGGAGCTTCCCAACAAGCTGAAATACACTCAGCAGCCTACACAGAGCAAGTCAGGCAAAGAGATGAGGCAACAAACACCTACTTAACTCTAAAGCTCAGCTCTCTGAAACAGCAGAGGAAATCTGCTTCAAAGGAATTGAACATTAACACACCGTGGGCCAATTACCAGGGTGGTTTGTGTATGTTGTTTAATTAAAGTTCTTTGAAAAGGTTGGGGGGGGGGTGCTCCTTATGGTTGTGAGTATTGTTTTTTTATTATTTCCGTGTTACTATCCTGTCTCTAAAGTTGAAACAGACAGGCAGTTGTTGAAACAGGGCTAGTCTGGAAAGAATCCTGTATCAACACAAGAAATTCCGGGAAGAAAGGACCCTGGTGTTAACTGCTTGTTAGCTCCAGGGCCCTGGAGAATTCTGAATTGTTGACATACCTGTAAGATCCAGGCAGCAGATAATCTGTTGAAAACAAGAGAATGGGATAAATGTGACTGATTTGTTGATAAATATCCTGCAAGGGTCTTTAACCCACCAGCTTCTCTCTAATGCCTTTATATATAAGTGAGTGGTTTTCATTGTAAATCACTCTAACTTTTGTTGTGATTTTAAATTGTGCTGAACATTTTAAAGTTGGCTGTATCTCTTGTGGTGAGTGGTGGGGGAGGGGACAGAGGTGTATAGCAGCATTGTGAAGTGAGTCTGCATTGTAGGAGATTTTAAAAATTCTTTTGTAAAAGTCATCTAGAAGACGTTTAAGAATTGCAAGTATTAGCAAAGGGAAATTTTTACTTACTTTGAAAGTAAACTTTACTTACAACACTACTTGGGTACTTGGGTAGGAAGAAAGAAATGTTTTAAATTGTTGTATGTAATCCTTATAAAACACAATGAATAATATATCCTAATGAAATTTGCAGCTTCTTTGGAAATCCACCATAAAACCTTGAGGCATGCTGTTTATTTAAATGGTTTTCCTGGCCAAGATGTTTTGAATATAAATGATCAGGAAGAATTCTGGGAAAAGGACTGAAAATTGGCTCAGGTAGCAAAAAAGGCAATTAATAGGTTTGGGGTGGGGGGTGGTTAGACATTGTTTAAAGCCTGTATGAATTATTTGTTGCCAAAAAGGAATTCCAGGAATGAAGCAATTCTGGGATCTAGGGGACTAGTCATTAGAAAGTAGGAGAAATCAGGAAAGAAGGAAAAAAATATTTGGGTGGCAGGGATATACATACATGGCCGTGCTGTTGGGAACGTTACAGTGTCAGTAGTGCCACCTGACTTAACATACCTCCATGTCTTCTTAGTATAGCCCAGTGTCTAGCAGATCGATTGCAATGAGTTTAAAAAAAAAAAGAGTGTGTGTGTCTTTAAGGAATTCTTCCAATTATAATTAGTCAAAGGAAATTGAATGACAACAACATGGTGATTACAAAAAAATTAACTCCCCACCCCTAGAAATGGGCAAAACACATCTTTTATGGAGAAGGTCTGGAGTGTGGGCATGGGTAGGGGTGCTTCAGAATCAATGAGACTGTAGCAGTGTTTGATTATAAAAGTACACTGCTCTCTGTGTCCCAGGAGATGCAGGCAATCACCTTGAGGGTACTGTTCACTTAGGCTTTTTTAAAAATTAAATTTAATGTTTTTAAATTGAAGTATAGTCAGTTTATAATGTTATGTCAATTTCTGGTGTAGTGCACAATTTTTCAGTCATACATGAATATACAAATATTCATTTTCATATTCTTTTTCACTGTGAGCTACTGTAAGACTTGAATATATTTCCCTGTGCTATACAGTATAAACCTGTTTATCTAGTCTATATATACCTGTCAGTATCTACAAATCTTGAACTCCCAGTCTGTCCCTTCCCACCCACTTCCCCCCGGCACCACAAGTTTGTATTCTATGTCTATGAGCCTGTTTCTATTTTATATTATTTAAGTTCATTTGTCTTCTTTTTTAGATTCCACATATGAATATCATATGGTATTTTTCTTTCTCTTTCTGGCTTATTTCACTTAGAATGACATTCTCCGGGGCCATCCATGTTGCTGCAAATGTCATTATTTTATCATTTTTTATGGCTGAATAGTATTCCATCGTATAAATATACTACAACTTCTTTATGTAGTCATCTGTTGATGGACATTTAGGTTGTTTCCCACTTAGGCTTTTTAAAAGACTGCTTTAATGTTATCTATGCCCTGTATTAGTGGTTCCAATCATGGGAACAGAGGGTAGCTCACTTGAATTATTCTAAGTGTTTGTTCACATTGGGTCATTCTCCTAAAGTATTGTTTTGGATATCGGCTTTACATCTTTTCCCCATGTGTTAAAATAAGGCTATTTTATCTTTATTTTATCTTCAAATAGTTAATAGTAATTTTACACTCAAATTGAATTTCTGGTCTGATCCATAGACATTATTAAAAGCTTTATTTTTTTCTTTTCTGAGGCAATAAGCATGTTTTCTCCTATCTATGATAATAATGAAATACAATAACAAATTTGTTCCTAAAACCTCTAGAATTTAAAATCAGACTTGATTAATACAGCCTTTAATAAGATCATTTTGCTCTATCTCAGATGATAGTCAAGAATTTTAAATTATACAGTTCTGAGATAAATGCTGGGCTCCAGCTGTTTTGTTCATGTATACAAATGTATGAAGACTTAAAAACCATACTCCTCGTGGGGAATTAAACAGTAAAAAGCAGTGATGCAAGTAGGAATAGACAAAATGAGTAGAAAACGTAATCTCTGTATTAGAGTGCACCATCTCACGGCCCTGATTTAGTAGGGTAAGAACAATAAGCAGAATTTCAGGTCCTCTTAGAATGATTCAAAAAGCTATTGTTTAGCTTTTGTACAATGCCATTAATGGTGGCTGGCCATAGAACATAAAAGCAGTCGCTCTGTTCTTAAGTACAGTGCTTTAAAATGAGCTAGGAGCCCAACCAATATGTAGACTTGAAGAAAAATGCATATTTAGAAACAAGAATCTTGAGCATTTGAAAAGACAGCTCTCCATTTCCATGAAAAGAAGCCACATATTTATGTTCTTGGAATAATCAGCTTTAGGCTTAACAATATTAATTGGCCAAAGCATCATAATCGAAGTTCTGCAATTCCTTGATATCCAAAAGAAAATGTTGTTCATCAGAAGCTTAATAAATTATTCCCACTAAATCTTAAATCTTACTTAATACATTCCCGGGATGGAAGTGAGGAGCCTCATGTCAGAATTGTTGTATCTTTACTACCTTTTCCTTTGAAGGAGGAAAACAAATGGAAATTTTTTGACAGATCGTAGGAACTTATTATAGACTACCAAAATATCACAGATAAATACGCAAGCCTTACAGGTAAGAGAATGACAGTAAAGATATATCATCCAGATGTAGAATCAACCTTGCCACAACAAACATTGTCACTTTTTCTAGTCACTTGGAAAGAGACTGTGTATATTTGGAGGATATTTTTTTTTCCAAGACAAGAGCATTCATGCAACTATCATCGTCCCATTTTGGCTCCACTGCGGCGACCCACAGGAGAGATGTAGCCCCAAAGGGTTAAGTGCAAACTGAATTTGGGTGGCTAGGATATTTTGAATGAACAAGGAAATATTGACCAATCAGCCATTAACTTGTCAAGTTCAAGTGCTGATCGAGGACTGTGCTAGAAGTGGCAGTAAAGATGTGATGCTTTATGTCAAGAAGGTGAAAATTTACTTGCAAAACAAGCCCCCTTCCTGTTTTCATCTGGCCTCACTGCAGTCCATTTTCCACCTAGGTAGCGGAGTAGATTTCCTCAAATCTCAGTGCATCACTTCCCAATTTAAGTTTCTTGCTGTTCCCTACGGGAGTAAAATCCTCATTCACCACGGCATTCCAAGTTCTCTGTGATCCCATGCCTGCATCTTCTCAAACTTCATCCTATCACCACCTCTCCCACGCCCAGCCAAACGAAAGCCTGGGGTTTATCTCGCTCAGATTCCTACCCCCCACCCCTCCTGCCCTCCTCCCTCCCTTCTCTTGGCAAGGTTAACTCTTACACGCCCTTCAGAACTCAGTTCAGTGGTGCCCTCATCCCTCCCTCACCCTCCCTCACCTCACGGTGTAGGGGGAAATCTTGAATGCAAGTGACAGATTGGATCACTGTGAGTCACAGAAAACGTTTCAACAGGGGAGAAACGTGGGAAATGCAGAGGTTTTCTGAAGAATGCACTGGGCAGATTTGGGGGATTTAAGGAAGGGAGAGAAGAGGTTAGCACTGACAAGTGAGAGGCAGTGGAAATACCGGGACTTGTGAGTCATTACAAAAACCAGTAGTGAGGGTTTTTTTTAAAAGCAAAAAGGAATTAAATGTGTAAGTACTATAAACTCGTCTTTTTGACTATTAGTTGCATCACTGTGAGGATAATGTCACTGCATTGTAAAGTCTTTCAAGTAAGCATTATGGGATGTCTCAGCAAATGAACTGTCAGGAATGCCAAAGTAAGGAGATAAATTATAGGAATTAATATAATTAGATTTAGCAACTTCCGGGATGTATCAGCTTCAGTACTTCACCAGTGTGCTAAGAGACCCGTTTATAGTCACAAATTTTATAATCACATATTCTGGCCACTCAAATAAAATACATGATATAGACACTTGCAATATAAAAAGGCCTTTTAAATCTGTATTTTGTGGTTATCTAGGTCAGTAATTTGAGGATTACCCCCCAAAAATGTCATAGAGGGGGGAGGGTATAGCTCAGTGGTAGAGCGCATGCCTAGCGTGCGTGCATGAGGTCCTGGGTTCAATCCCCAGCACCTCCATTAAATAATAACAAATAAACCTAATTACCCCCGCAACTGATTTTTTTTTTTTTAATATCGTAAACAGATGTATCAGAGGATAACCCCAAACTGCTTACGGGGGTCCTGGGAAATAAGGACTTCTGGTGGCTGGCTAAGATGTTACTAGTGGGTGATGGCCACCGACTGGGAAGCATGTGGCCCTTTCTGCCGGGAGAGCTGCTCTGTCCCTGACCTGTTCAGCTTTGCTGGAAGTTCACCTGTGCTCACTGCTGTACCACCAACGCTGAGCTGACTCCTGGCATATTCGTTTGTAAGAACTCATAGCAAGTACTTGCCAGCTGTACACTCAATTTTCACTGAGTTGTTTCTCATGGTCAATTGTGTGAGCTGTCTTAACTGGTCACTTACAGCACTGCACACTTTTTGTGAATTTTTCAAAAATGCAAAACATTATTAGGCTTTGATCTGCTTTAAAACAATTCCTCGCTATGGTTTTTTAAACCAATAAATTCCACTCATCTTCCAGCCTAAGCAAGTGCTTACGGAAGCTCGATGCAATGTGTGGAATTGTGGTTTCCATGAATATCTAGTCATTTTTCTTAGAAAGTAAAAAATAGAAGAAGAGAAAGGAATTTTTTTTTTTTAATGTTAAGTCCAGGGTAATGAATTCTATGTTGTATGCCCACACAGGCAAAGAAAAATCCTTCACTAATTCAGAAGTCCTGATGTTTGGCTCTTAATGGTCCTAACATATTTCATGTGTTCTTTTAAGTACCTACTTTTGTTAGTAAATGATTTTAAGGAGCTATTTAAATATGAATTGCCATAGAAATTCCTTCTGATAAGGTTCCAGATTGTCATATAGATCATATGTCATAATGTCACCTATAACATGTCCTCAATTTTACTTTAATGGAAGAACTTAAACCTTTTTAAGGTATGTGGAGAAAGGGAGCTGCTGGTACCCAGAGGAAAGACCAAATTCAAGAAGATGATGGCTTTTAGACTCGCAATCTCTTTCCACCAAAAAGACCACAGTGAATCCACTGTGAAGGGAACGGCTTGTGACTGTCCACACAATTAAGTGTAGCATTTAATACTGGTAGTGAACACCTACTGATTCATATGCATACATTTAACCATACCTGTTTTCATGGGGATTTCTTATTCCCTCCATCTCCACACAGTCTCCTTTTAGAGCTCAGTGTGAAGTCCATCAGTTTTTTTAACCACACTTGGAGTGCAGAGGCTTGAGAGGAAAGATTCCGAATGTGAATGCTCCTCTCCTCTCTCTAATATAAGCAGGTTATATAAAAGTTTTGCTGTTTGTTTAGCAGTTCTCTATCATCTCCTTACCATAAAGGAAGCTGTAGTTGATTTTTTAAAGTGCCCAGATATAGGTAATAGGGTCCCAATAGAGGCTTGTTAATTTGATTTCATAAATGTATTAAATTTAACCAATAAGGTAATAAAGCTGGTGTCAAAACCTACAAAGAAAGAACTGATAATAGAAATTAATTTATTACTTTTGACCTTTAACAGTATTTCATTATTTTGGACAATACTTGCATAGATGACTGGAAACCAGGGTGGTTTTCCCATGAGCAGTTGCTTTGGGAATCACATCATTCAGATTCACATCCAGACCTAGAAAGAGAGAAAATTACACTCCTGTGAGGTCTGCACCTTTGCAACCCTCTGAGCAATTGGAATCCTTCCACCATCAAGACCAGCCCCCCTCGCTCCTCCCCCAGCCCCCTCCCACCTCCAGCCCTGCCCCTGCACAGTTGCCTTGTCCTCAATTTGCTTATTTAAAGAGGATAGGGTTCTGTAACTACCTCCTTGATTTCCCTTAAACTGGGCTCCATAGACGTCCGCAGTGTTCTTGGAAAAAAAGGTTTGGATGTTGCCTAAGTGAATTAATTTGAAATATTCCCTATAAACCATCGCCTTCAGTAGGAAACAGCAGAAGCACATTATGTACTGTATCAGTGAAATGAACAACTGGTCAACCCACAGTAATGTCATGGTGATCCTCAGTGTCTGGGTCGATCAGAAATAACCAGAAAAAAGCCAAAATACCAGAATAAAAACTCTGAGATACAACTCCCTGTAAATTAGAGCACGCAAACTAGTTTACCCTCTTTCTACAGCAGATTAATTCATGAAAATGTATGCAAAACAAATTTTGTGACCCAAATTCTTTTTTTTAAACCATATCTTATTTTTTGCATTTTGCTTTACAATTTTAAAAGCACTTGAATGTTTGTTTATTTTTTTTTCTCAGCTAAACCTCTCTCTCAGCAGCTCTGTTAGTAGGTGGGATTACGGGAAATAAATCTAAGTGATTTGTCCAGACACACAGAAAGTAGTAGAGTTGGAGGCTCCAGACCAAGTCCACAGATTTCTCAGCTTAAAGAAAATACCGACATCCTTTTTTGAAGTAAAGAAATCCTTTGAAATATACTCATGCCCTAATTTTCCACATTAGAAAATATGGATTTTTTTATGTTGGACTTATTTAAAGTAGGATGTGCCTGTATGTATAGTATGTTTTTGTTGCTTTCTTATTTCTATTTTTGGGGAAGAGCATGGCTGAATTATTCTGTATGTTCAATAGTCATATTATTACATCTTTTTTCCTCTGATTGAGCAGAAAATAATGGTTTGCCCTTACGAGATTAGTTTCCACCCTGATTAATATTTAACCTTTTTATTTTTAATTCCACCCAGTTCAAAATTTCTTTAAAATCTTAGAACACAGCTGCTAATTCACTAATCCACTGCACTGATCTCAAACTTATGACTGCCTAGGCCAATTAATCTGCATCATTTGTTGTTTAAGATTGTCCTTTTAACCAGAGAAACCATCTCCTGAGCCATCCTGCTGGTTGAATATTAGGAGTCAGACCTTTTCGTGCACAGGAAGAGTCCGTGGTTTAAAGATCTAATCTTATTTTATTGCCTGTTACCAACTACCTTGTAGTTATTTTGGGAACCAGTAAACCGGCCTCAGTTCATTCATCTGAAGACTGAAGGAGAAGTTTCCTTATAAGGATTTATGTCAGCAAATAAAGAATGAACATTTACAGAGTATTTACAGTTGCCCCGGCAAAAGGTTCAAGAGGAAAGAGAATGATTGTTTCTGGTTCTCATGTCAAAAACTGTGAACACAGTCCCTCCAGGGATTTGGTCAAATGGCAATTTCAGAACAGCCACGATGCAGTCAGATAGTGGACATCAGTGGAAAGGCTGAACCCAGACTTCAAGCCTGACATTAAATCTCTCTGCAAGTAATTTACATTTCCCTGTTTATGAAGGGACATGATAGCTAACTGCACCACAGAATATTGATTAAAAAGTACATAAAATAATTTGAGCTCCTTAAAGAAAAGTAATATTGAAATGTAAGGAGTTCATCCAAGTTGCTTTTAAAGGCCTTTACCCCCACCCCCAGGCAACAATGTGAGTTAAGCAATGTAAGATAAACATTTAGCCTCCTTTCCCATACCAGCAGGACCCTGGCAGCCCAGCCTCCCCATAGCCTGCCGTGGGGGCGGGGGCGAGAGAAGGAGGAGGGGGACCAGAGCTGGGGACCACAGGCAGGAGCCCAGGCAGGCTTCCAGAGTTCAGTACTTATGCCTCTCACAACCTTTGCTCTGGGGTCGTATTGAGGATTCCTTTCCCTCATTCAATGTCCTGGTTGCAGGCATCACCCTGTGTCGCTGAGGTTAAAAATTAAGGGGCTGCCTGACCTTTTGCTAACCCTTGAGAAGAAGTCAGGCCCCTAGAAACAGGAGATGCCTGGCTTAGCTCAACTCTTCTGGTCTTCAGGGTGACAGTTACAAGCCTGCGGCTGCCTCCCCCAGGACCCCTTGAGGACTAAAACCTGTTTACCAGCCAGGAAATAAGACACATGTACAAACACAATTTGGTATGGATTCATACTTTTTAACTCTCTGACAGCAACACTCTCCATTCCCCTCTCCCTCAAAATAACTTGTGAGTCTGTAGTTAGTCTTTGAAATTTTGACTTTATAACAATTTATTGGAAAAAGTACGTTGGTATGTTCCAGTTGTATTGGAAAGGATCAGCCTGTGTTGCTTTATTCTCAACATCTTTCGTAGAAGAGTTAACATGAGTATTTCAGTTTTTCCTTTGATTTCTAAAAGAATGCTACATGACAGAGAAAGTAATTTTGGTTAAAATTAGGGAACTAGAAATTACCTAGGTTTTAGAAGCCTTTGTTTTGATTAGCCTTTTTTTTTTTTTTAAGACAGTGGGAGATTACAAAAGAACAAATAAAAAGCTGGGAGAAGGATAAAGGAAGTAGGTAGAGAGAAGGGTCAAAATACTGTCTTCGACTGCCCCCTCTACAAAGAGGAGCGTTTTAAAAGACTTGCTTCAGTTGAGAGTCCCTGCAGGCCCCACCGAGCTGAGCAGAAAGGGCTGCCTTCTGTGCAGTGTCTGCGGGAATCGGCTGCCTCCTAGACCCCATACTAAGTGTTAGGCAGGAGGTTGATTCCCTTTCCTACGTACCTCTCACATTGCCAAGTGCCTCAGGCCAGAGTTGGCCCTTTTAAAGCTGATCCATGCAAAGTTTTCTTTGACTACACCAACCCATTATATTTATTGCCTTTACCTACATCCTCCTCAGGAAGCTTCAGAGTTCCTACCTTGGAAATAGAGGTCTCCTACTCTGACTTAAGAAACCGAACTTTTCTAGTATGGACTACTAAAGCCAATGAGTAATTCCCAAACCAAATTCTTCAGCATTCTAATAAACATTTGTAATGATTTTTGTGAAAATCCCCTCTCCTTTCTTCCCTTTCAGCAAAAGAAAAAAATTCTTTAAAAAAATACATCTTAAAAAATTGTTTTTAAATTTTAGTTTTTTGAATTAAAGTACCATCAGTTACAAAGTGTCAATTTCTGGTGTGCAGCACAATGTCCCAGTCATGTGTATACACACATGTATTCGTTTTCATGTTATTTTTCATTAAAGGTTATTACAAGATATTGAACATAGTTCCCTGTTCCCTGTGCTATACAGAAGAAATTTGTTTTTTATCTATTTTTATATAAGTGGCTAACATTTGTAAATCTCAAATTCCCAAATTTATCCCTTCCTACCCTCTTTCCTGGTAACCATAAGATTGTTTACTATGTCTGCGAGTCTGTTTCTGTTTTGTAGATGAGTTTATAGTGTCCTTTTTCTTTCTTTCTTTTTTTAGATTCCATGTATGAGTGGAATATAGTATTTTTCTTTTTCTTTCTGGCTTACTTCACTTAGAATGACGATCTCTAGGTCCATCCATGTTGCTGCAAATGGCGTTCTTTTTTATGGCTGAGTAGTATTTCATTATATAAATATACCACAACTTCTTTATCCAGTTATCTGTCGGTGGACATTTAGGTTGTTTCTATGTCTTGGCTACTGTAAATAGTGCTGCTGTGAACGTTGGGGTGCAGGTGTCTTTTCAAATTAGAGTTCCTTCCAGATATATACCCAGGGTGAGATTGCTAGATCATATGGTAAGTCTATTTTTAGTCTTTCAAGGAATCTCCATACTGTTTTCCATAATGGCTGCACCAAACTACATTCCCACCAGCAGTGTAGGAGGGTTCCCTTTGCTCCACACTCTCTCCAGAATTTATTGCTCATAGACTTTTGTATGATGGCCATTCTGACTGGTGTGAGGTTGATACCTCATTATAGCCATGCACAAATCACTCAGTGTGATACACCACATCAGCAAAAGAAAGGACAAAAACCACACAGTCATCTCAATAGATGCAGAAAAGGCATTTGATAAAATTCAACACCCATTTATGATAAAAACTTAGCAACGTGTGTATAGAGGGAACATATCTCAACATAATAAAAGCTATTTATGACAGACCTACAGCCAGCATACTATTCAGTGGTGAAAAACTGAACGCCTTCCCACTAAAACCTGGAACATCTTTATTTTTAATTCAACTTTTATTTTGAAAAGCTTGTGGACAATGTTGTGATCACCTTGTGGTCATTTGCCACATCCTCCAAGGGTGATGTTAAACTAGCACTTAAAAAGCCACTCATATAAAAAAATAATGCTTGTCATTGACCTTCATTGTGCAAATTGAAAATATACTATTATTATATAACCTTTAACTACTGATTGGCCCACTTACATTCTCCTAATATGTGCTTTGTTGCAGGAAATCTTCACCGAGCTACCAGTGTTCCCGAATATGTCCACAATCTACACTTGGTTGAAAATGACTTTGCTGCTGGGCGCTTCCCTTTTACTAAAACCTATGACGTGCTGAAGGTATGGTACCGGAGAATAGAGCCCTCGCTGCTGGACTGCCATGCAAACATGTTTAAACTTCTGTAGGTTATTTTTATTTTTTGGGGGGGGGAGGTAATTAGGTTTATTTATTTTAATGGAGGCACTGGGGATTGAACCCAGGACCTCTTGCATGCTGAGCACGCCCTCTACCACTGAGCTATATCCTCACCCTGTAGGTTTGTTTTTTTTTATTGAGTTATAGTCAGTTTACAGTGTATCAATTACTGGTGCACAGCACAATGCTTCAGTCATACATGAATATACATATATTCATTTTCCTATTCTTTTTCACCATGAGCTACCACAAAATCTTGACTATACTTCCCTGTGCTACACAGTATAAACTTGTCTGTTCTCTATATACCTGTCAGTATCTGCAAATCTCAAACACCCAGTTTATCCCTTGCAAACCCCCTCCTCCCTGGCAACCACAAGTTTATAGTCTATGTCTGTGAGTCTTATAGTCTTATTTTTTAATGTTTACCATTCTCAAGTATTACCATTGCCTAAATGAATTATGAGAAGATTGGCTTTGTGTGGACACCATGGAAAACCAGGCACTAAACGTTATCAAATCCTGGTGCAGATAGTCAACCGAGTCTTGTTTACCCAGAAAGGGGCCGACTTCTCCACTTGACCCAGAGAAACCAACCTCTTGTATAATCATCCTAGCATCAGTGGACAAGGCAGATGAAAACTGATTCCCGCCTGATTTGAACTTTCTTTCTGTCTTGTGCAGACAGGCACAACCGCCACTTACGAAGCCCGCTGGGGGAGAGGAACTTCGCAGTACAGCTCGCAGAAGTCAGTGGAAGAAAGGTCCCTGAGGCAGCCTCTCCGGAGACTTGAGATTTCCCCGGACAGCAGCCCGGAGAGGGCCCACTACCCGCCCGGCGAGCCGCAGTACAGCCAGAGGAGCCAGGCCGGGCACACGCTGCGGGCCCAGGAGGGCCGCCGCTCCGCGCCCGCGCTGCCGCCGCGCTACGCGCGCTCCGAAATCGTCGGCTTCAGCCACTCGGCGGCGGCGAGCAGGCAGCGCCACTACGACACTTACCAGCGGCGCTACCAGGACGCCGTCTTCGACGGCGCCCCTGTCGCGCCGGTGCTGCTCACCTACCCCAGGCCCGGGACCAGCCACAGCCTGGGCAACCTCCTGGAGAAGGAGAACTACCTGGCCCCGGGGCCCGCGGCAGGGCAGGTCCGGCCGCCGGCGCCCGCGCACCCCGGCGGCGTGCAGGGCCGGGCGGCGCGCTCGTCCTGGCACCAGAGCTCCTTCCACAGCACGCGCGCCCTGCGGGAGGCCGGCGTCGCCGCGGAGTCGGGCGGCCGGAGGATGCACATGACCGTGGGCCAGGTGGCAGCCGGCGGAAGCGGGAACGTGCTCGCGGAGAGAGGCGCCTTCGCCGACGCGCAGCTGGGGTGAGTCCCCGTCCCCATCGTCCCCATCTGCGGCGCGCTCCGTGCCAGCACATTCTGTTCCCACGGCCCTGACCGCGTGAGCTGGCGCTTCTGGGGCTGCAGAGAGGCTTCCCGAGATAAGTGGTTAAAATAATGACAGATTAGCCTATTTACTCCAGGGACAGGGGCCAAGCTACCTGCTCATATGGCAGCTTCGTGAGGAAATGTGACTTTTAGTCCATCTGTTCCAAATTAGATGCTGGCTAAAGGGATGGCTACCCCTTGGCTATGTGAAAATCTGCTCTGAATAGAGCTAACTGCAAAGTAGACCAAGAAATAGATAATTGCATGCATTTTCTCAATCGTTCCTTGAAACCAAGGAAGGAAAAAGGCAAACATTTATTCCTGGTGCTGAGTGAACCTTAAATGCTGTTTTTTTGTTGTTGTTCACGAGATATATTCTTTTTTTCTGAAATCTTTTTTTTCCTTAAATGCTGTTTTGATAACTACTACCATAAAAAGACTGAGAGCTAAGCAGAGGCAGATAATTTCTAGATATCTCTTTCCTTCTTTTGATACCTTATAATTTTACCTTTTGATTCTAGATTCACTGATTTGGAGGGTGGTTTTGGGGTTTTTGTTTGGTTTTTTTTTCCAATACTGAATAATTAAAATAATTGAAGTTTCAGGGTCATTTCTTTGCCTCTTCTATTTACCTTATAGCTTGACTAACCCAGAGTCTTTGGAACTTAACCGTTATTCAAATTTAATGCTAGAGCACAAATTTCAAAAACCGAGTTACTAAGAGAAAGGCTGAAAAACGGGTGATTTATTACATCAGTAACTCCTAAAAGAATGGTATAGTATCACTATGGCAAAACATTATGTGATTTTTTTTTCTTTTAATTTCTGAAGTTGCTTAATGGAGGTTGTTACCTTTAATCATCCCTTTAAGTGAATTTGTACAGTGCGCTCACTGACTAGGCAGGCACCAGTGAGAAAAGATGTTAGGGCTAATCTAACCTTTTTAAAAGTTGAAGTGCAGTCATTTTACAACATTGTGTTGATTTCTGGTGTACAGCATAGTGACTCAGATATATACGTATGTATCTTTTTCCTATTCTCTTTCATTATAGGCTATTACAAGGTATGGAATATAGTTCCTTGTGCTGTACAGTAGGACCCTGTTGTTTACCTATTTTATATATACTAGTTAGTATCTACAAATCCTGAACTCCCAATTTATCCCTCCCCACTCCTTTTCCCCCCGGTAACCATAAGTTTGTTTTCTATGTCTGTGAGTCTGTCTCTGTTTTGTAAATAAATTCATTTGTGTCCCCTCCCCCCCCCTTTTTTTTAAGATTACACGTATAAGTGATATCATATGGTATTTTGCTTTCTCTTTCTGGCTTACTTCACTTAGTATGATGATCTCCGGGTCCATCCATGCTGCTGCAAATGGCATTATTTTATTCTTTTTTGTGGCCGAGTAGTATTCTATTGTATAAAAATACCACAACTTCTTTACCCAGTCATCTGTTAATGGGTATTTAGGCTGTTTTCATGTCTTGGCTATTGTAAATAGTGCTGCTATGAACATTGAGGTGCAGGTGTCTTTTTGAATTAGAGTTTCTTCTGGGGGGCTAATCTGATCTTGAAACAAGAAATAGTTTTTATAAAGCAAAATTGAGCATGAGACAGCTAACATTTCTTGTAGAAAGCAGATCTTTGTCAGTATGGACACACTTACAAAGAAGAAAAATTCATGAAGTAATTATTTATGGAGAAAAAAGCTGATCAAGTCTTTTAAATGGATAATTCAGAATGTATTAAATGCCCACTGTATTTCAGGATTTGTGCTAGATACAATTTTAACAAAATTATTTAACAATAACAAAACTGTTGTGCCACATCCTCAAACAACTGGCTTCCCCTCCTCCTCCATTTGTGTGCCCCACATGGCTTCAACCACCTTGTCACTTCCCAGTCTCTCATCAACCCACAGCAGTATGGCTTTAGTCCCCACCATTTCACTGAAACATTCTCCCCACACATCTGCCAGTGACAGTCTTAATGCTACAACCAAAGTAGACACGTATTCGGTGTGTATATTACTCAGTCTGTGGGCAGCGTTTGACACCACTAGCTGTGAAATTCTCTCTTCCTTGGTTGTCAGGGCACCAGCTTCTCCTGGTTTTCTGTAGCCATGTCTTATTCTTCTCTGAGAAGAGTTTTCTGCATGCCCAAGGAGGTCACCCTCAGCAACCTTTCTCTTCTGCTCTTGGTGCTCTTCCAGAGAAGCCCTGGGGCACAGCACTTGTATTCTGTGATTCGCAACATCTTTTCTTCAGTGTGTCCTCCAGCCTGAACTCCAGATCTGTATGTAGTTCTAAACAACCTCCTGGACATCCCGATCTCAGTATATTCAAAACTAAATTTATCAGCTCTTCCCTGCCCTCTGTTCCTGTCTCTTCACACTAAAGTCTCACCGTTTCCCAACCTGGAAGTCATTTTTAAATTTTACCTCCATAGTCACAAATCACCAAGCCATACATATTTTTATCTCATTACTGAGTCTTAAACTTCTACCCTTCTTTCTGTGTCTGTTGCATTGGCCCCACTGCCTGTGGTCTCCTCACCCAGAACCATTCTCTAGGACTATTAGGATGATCTCGCCAAGTCTGATCACCTCTGTCTTCAATTTATAGCCTTTACTTAATTCCACCAGATTTGCGTGCTTGTTAGCGTGGCGCACAGAGCCCATGTTTTCAGCACTACTTATCATTCTTGTCTCATCTCTTTCTGCTTCTCCATCCTTCATCATCACTGTCCCCAAACACTCCCCCAGACACTCAAACCACCTTGAACCTCTTTTACTTCCCTTAATGGAAAATATTTTTTGCATATTTTCTTTCTTGCTTCATTCCTCCCTTTCTTCCTTTCTTTGCCTATCTATCTATCTTTCTATCTATCTATCTATCCTCTCTGTTTCCTCCCAGTAGTTGTGGTTTTGCCTGGCTACTCATGATTCTGCATTTAGCTCAGTTACCACCTTTTCCCTGGCCACTCCCCTCACAGTCTAGTTTAGGTGTCCAGGTGGCTATGCAGTGTGGGTGTCTCTACCAGCATAATTTATTGTGGTTATTCATTTACCTATCTGCTCTCCCTCTAGTCTTGAGCTACTTGTGAGTGTCTTATCATCTCGATATTCCCAGTACCCTAGAACAGAGGTAGGTCCGTGATAGGCACTTTATAAATATGAGGTGAAAGAATGAAACTGAAGAAGAAAGAAATGAAATATAAACTTAATTTCTTGCCATCTAAGTTCTTTGTTGCTCAAATTCTAGAACTATTAAATAATTTATTTCCAGTTATTGTTTTAATAGATAGGGTGAATTTCCTTGGAATAATTAATCACATTTCAAAGAATAGGAGGAACACTTGGGGTCAAGAAATTTAAAATAAAGCACAAGAAATCTGTCCTCAATAATTCTCAAAGTTGCCATCCTAGAGACCAGACAGCATAAAAATGAACTCTTCTTGAAAATTTTACTATTTATGGAAAAGAAAAGGGGTCAGAGGTATAATGATCAAGGTGGCATCCATGCCTGATTCTCTGTCTTCCTTTGGTGGTCCACATGGCTCATTTCAGTTCCCCCCGGGCTGCTGACTAAGAGCCCTGCCCCTGACAGCACACACTCTGCCTTGCAATGTCTCACGTTTCAAACTCTCTCCAGTCCCTGTATTTGGAATCCACATTTTTACGTCTTGTGAAGGTCCCACGTGTAATGAAGAGTTCTTTCACATTTGTGGAACATTCCCAAAGAGTAGCTGGATAAAACTAGAAACCTGCATAATGACATAAGGTATCAAACAATGGATCTTTGTTTCCAAAAGAAGAATGGCTGGTCAGTTACTAATGCAACTAAAAATCAAGACATTGGAGTGAAAGAGAGGCAGTCCACCTGCTCTAATTCAGACTAATGAAAAAGGTTAAAAAATCACCAAGTAAAACATTCTAGATCAGTTTTTCTGAAAATAAGATTTCTGTGTGGGGGACTGGTGGGTCAGCAAATGAATATTAGGGTCCTCCAGTGAGCCCCACACTGCAGTAAATAAGCACCAAGGAGATTAAAAATTGAGTGGGATATACAAGGGTCTAGAGAGGACCCATAAAAAGAAAATAAGACACATCAAGTGCTAGGTTGTGCTAGTGTCTGTAGGAATTCCGAGAACAGAAGAGCAATGTTCTCTAGGATTCAGTAGAGGAAGACTAAGGAGAGACTGTATCTCTGGTAGGACCACTGGTCAGGTTTGTGACACAGAGCAGAAAAGATGTCATATTAACTTCCCTCCACATCCTCCTAATTACCATTTTTGTAGTTCTTTTGATTCTTCAAGTCTCTTTCAACTGTATCTTTTTTTCCATTTCCATTTTTAACAACCCAGTTCACAGCTTTATTGCTTCAGTGAAGACTCTTGTGGTGTCCTCAAAACTGTCTCTAGAAACACATATCCACTCCAGAGTCGTCTTTGCAAAGCAGTGCTTCCATCACACTTAAAATCTTTGTGAGGTGGGGGAATTTGCCTTTCCTAAGCATCCGACAACACGCAGGAGCCCTTCACTGGTCGTCTGGCGTCGGCTTGCCTTCTAAGCCGGAGCCCTGTTCTGACATCTGGGAACCAGCCTGATCAGGGCTGTGTTGTTATTGGCAGCAATGTGTTTGCTGAGAGATTGCACACCTACAAAAAGCACCATTTTTAGTTTTTTCCCTGTACTATCTCATATTCTCACCACTTCCTCTTAACATTTTTCGTTTATATTAACATCATTTTAACATATTGACTAAAGTTGTTGAAAAGACTCGCTCCTGGAGAATGTGTTCAGTGGGTATTGGGGCCCAGGAACAACTGGTTTTCCTGATCCTCCCCTCTCCAACCCCACCTCCCAAGCCACATTTCTGCAGGCTTCAAGAAGTGTTTTAGGAGTGAGGGGAAAGGAAGAAGGAAGGAAGAAAGGGAGGCAGGAAAGAAAATAAGGAGGAGAGAGAGAGACAGACTGAAGTGAATCTGAGCAGGGGTCTTTCCTGGGTACAGAAGCCCCTCCATGTCCCCTGTTTCTTGTTTGTGGGGGTAAAAAGGCTTTAGTCTCCTAGACCTTCTCTAAATTGCAAAGAGCAGTCTCAAAAAGTTAATGATTAGGAGAACAGAGTCACAGGACAAGTAGTTCCTCCTGAAGGGATATAGATAACAATCTGATGCAGATCTTTGAGTTGTTCTGCAGAAACCAAGACCCCCACCCATGGTGGAGAGTTACTGCACACTGACCACCAGCACGTAGACCTCATACTGGTTGGAACCAGAATGTTGATGATTGAGATTCCCCAAACATCACCCTGTTACCTCAACACCAGCCAATCAGCATAAAGTCCAGAAACTGCTTAGGCAACCCTGCAACCCTCACCCCTAATGTCACCTTTAAAAACTGCTTTCCCCAAAAGCCATCGGGGGTTCTGGTCTTTTGAGCACAAGCTGCCCATTCTTCTCACTTGGTGCCCTACTATAAACACTGCACTTTCCTTCACAGCAACCCGGTTCGTTACATTGGCTTTGCTGCATGTTGGGCAAGCAGACTCGAGTTCCATTTGGTAACAGAGGGGAGGAGTGCTGTGTGGGAGAAGAGAGACGGGAAGGAATAGCTCTAGCTGGGGAGAGGAATGCAGGACAGGTTTCACAAGAAGTGATGATATTTGAATAGGTAAGAATTAGGTAGAAGAATGGGCTTTCTAGAAAAATCCCAGAGACTGGCTTGTGAAGAGGCATGCAGTGTTTAGAGAAGCGTTGAAAGTCCAGTGGGATGGGAGGATGGGTTAGTCAATGAGGGGGTGGAAGATGGCAGGACATGGAGCTAGTCTAGCGTCAGAAACGTGCGCCATGTTTTAGAGTTGGACTTTACAGACAATAACAAAACAGAAAACTGATGCCCTGACAGCTGTGGCAGACCTTCTTGTTGAGGAGGCCTTCCTTGTGGTTGGGAATTGTCTTTAATGATGAAGTAGCATTTGATGGGCTAGTAGTGAATGCAGAGCTTCTTTGTGAGTCATGTCCAGGAAAATAAAGGATTAGAGTAATGGAATCTTTTGTGGGTGTTGGAGACTTGGGAAATTCAGACTTTCCTGAGTCATTTACGACTTATGAAGTAGATTAATGACTGAATCTTAAAAAAAAAAAAGGATTAAACATAAGGTTATTCTTAGGTTATTAATGATCTTTCATCGGTTATAACACCTGAAGTGGCAGATGGTGAAAGATTTACAGCTGTTTGACTTTTGATTTCCCTGTAAAATTATTGCAGTCCATGCATGTAGGCTATTTCCAGCTCTTTTAAAAAGGGTGTTTATATTAAATAAAAGTGATTCAAATTCTGGTTTTAATGGTACAGCCTACATTTTTTACCAATTAAATTGACTCCTGAGGCACATTCTAAAATACGAGATCATTATGTAATTCTCAGTATAGATGCCAGAGGTGTTCTGCTTCATTTTTAATATCCTTATACTCATGAGGTAACACTGCTATATTTGAGCATGTGTTTCAGAAGCAGTGGGAATTCCATTTTGGTCAGAAGGCCCATTAGTCTTATCTCCTCACCTGTGCCACATCCACCCCACACAGACACCCCACTCACAGCGTGCACAGGCTCACCTCTGTGCACAGGTGCGTGTGTTACTGTGTTAGCCTGATGTAAGGGAGGACTTACTCACTGCTTGCTGGCAGATGCTGGAAGACACCCTCGCATAATGTCTTTGGAACTTCCATTATCTGGAATGACTCAGCTGTAACCCTCTTTGAACCCAAAAAGAGCCTTTAAGGCATGTCTTTAGCCCCAGTTCTAAGATGTTGCCCCCTGAGCATGGTTTCTCTGAGACCATCCTTAAGGAGGTACTAATGTGCTAACATCCAGCTTGGGAACAGGCTGCCTACCCTAGTCACCCTCCAGGCAGAAGTAAACCGGGAGGGGGGAAAAATGCCAGCGCTATGACGCATTTGGGAATTATTGTTTTACAAGTAGTGATTTTATTTGTCCTCTGTAAATCATCCTCTCTGTATCAAACTGAAATCACATTTCATCCTGCAATTAGGAGAGGACAAAGTATGCTGCCAGATAAATTGAATGTCATTACAGTGACAAAGCAAACGGTAGCAGAATGTCTAAAATTGTTTTTTAAAAAAAATTTTATAGTTGCATTTTATCATTACCTTTCTTGATGGATTCTGAAATACCAGCATGACTTATTTTGACCAAACTCAGTTTTTCTGGCTTTTACTTTTCTCTTACTGTTATATTCATTAAACAAGAACACTTTCGGAATGCTCCTTCTAAAACTTATTTTCAGGTAAAATAACAGATTCGGAGCAGCTTTGAGAAAAATCTAATGATTTTTGAGAGAAGGTGTGACATTACCAGGGTAGGAATAATTCCATGTAAAGTCTAGCTGTGCCTTCAGTTACTTTATAAGATACAATTGTTATACTACACATATTTTGTCGTAAACAGAGTTAAGTTTCTTTCTTTGGTCTCTGTTATGATTCTGCTCAATTCAGTGATATCTTCAGAGGCTAGTCTGACCAGAGCTGGAGTGTTTCTGCTACTCACTTCCTAAACCTTCTGACCTCAGGGGCTGATTTTTCTTTCGGGTGAAGAGGAGCCAAAGAGCAGATGACCTAGGTGCTCAGTCATCACGGGAGGATCAGGTTGACAGGCAGGAGAGAGCAGGTTTGGAAAGTTGTTTAATCTGTGACTGTTTGTCTAGGAATCTGGACACGGAGATGACTCTGGAACGTGCAGTGAGTATGCTTGAGGCGAACCACACGCCGCTGTCCAGGATTTCTGCTGCAGCCACTTTTATACAGCACGAGTGCTTCCAGAAATCTGAAGCGAGGAGAAGGGTGAGTATCATCTCAAGTCCGGTGCAAAGCTAGCACACTTTCACATCTATTACGGTGGCCCTGCACACTGAAACCAAATTTAATTTATTTTAATTTTTGAAAAATCTTCATGGAGTTAGTGTCAATTATGGCTCAATTTAAAAATAAAATAAGTAAATAAGTAAAAATAAAATCTTTATTGAGTCTTTTTAATTTAAAAGGAAATTACGCTTATTACCAAAAAACAAAACAAAACGTTCCTTCAGTTTAGAAACTTAGAAGGTAAATCACTACATGTACGTCTTCCTTCTTTGGCCACCTCTTACTTTAGAACCATCCCCAGTGATAATTGTAACAGTCTGTGTACTTTCAGATTTTTTGAAAGACAAAGAGGGAGAGAGCGAGAGAGAGTGTGCGTGCATTTTAGGCTATTGTTTTATATATTTTAAAAATATATGAAATGTAAGCAATGTTTTCCAAGTTTTGTTTTCATTAAATAATTTCATTAACATAGTATAATAGAGGTTCGCTCATTAACATAGTATAATAGAGCTTTGTACACACATCTTTTAGCATTTCCACAAGTGTTCCTATAGGACACATCGTCCAAGATGGAATCAATAGGTCATTTTATTTTATTTTTTTTTTATTTATTTCCATTTTTTTTAACTGAAGTATAGTCAGTTTACAATGTTGTGTCAATTTCTGGTGTACAGTATAATGTTTTAGTCATGCATATCTATAATGTATTCCTTTTCATGTTCTTTTTCAATATAGGTTACTACAAGATACTGAATTTAGTTCGCTGTGCTATGCAGTATAAACTTGTTGTTTATCTGTTTTGTATATAGTAGTTAGTATCTGCAAATCTCGAACTCCCAGTTTATTCCTTCCCACCCTCTTTCCCCCTTGGTAACCATAAGTTTGTTTTCTGTGTCTGTGAGTCTGTTTCTGTTTTGTAAATAAGTTTGTCTTTTTTTTTTTAGATTCCACATATGAGTGATATCATGTTATTTTTCTTTCTCTTTCTGGCTCACTTCACTTAGAATGACGATCTCCAGGGCCATCCATGTTGCTGTATATGGCATTATTTTATTCTTTTTTATGGCTGAGTAGTATTCCGTTGTATAAATATATTACAGCTTCTTTATCCAGTCACCTGTTGATGGACATTTAGGTTATTTCCATGTCTTGGCTATTGTAAATAGTGCTGCTATGAACATTGGCTGCATGTGTCTGTTTGAATTAGAGTTCCCTGTGGATATATGCTCAGGAGTAGGATTGCTGGATCATATGGCAAGTCTATTTTTAGTCTTTTGAGGAATCTCCTTACTGTTTTCCATAATGGCAGCACCAAACTACATTCCCACCAACAGTGTAGGAGGGTTCCCTTTTCTCCACACCCTCTCCAGCATTTATCATTTGTGAACTTTTGAATGATGGCCATTCTGACTGGTGTGAGGTGATACCTCATTGTAGTTTTGATTTGCATTTCTCTGATAATTAATGATGTTGAGCATTTTTTCATGTATCTATTGGCCATGTGTATGTCTTCATTGGAGAATTGCTTGTTTAGGTCTTCTGCCCATTTTTGGATTGGGTTGTTTGGTTCTTTTTGTTTTGTTATTAAGTTGTATGGGCTGTTTATATACTGTAGAAATTAAGCCCTTGTCAGTTGCATCATTTACAAATATTTTCTTCCATTCTTTAGGTTGTCTTTTTGTTTTGTTTATGGTTTCCTTTGCTGTGCAAAAGCTTATATGCTTAATTCAGTCCCATTTGTTTATTTTTGCTTTTATTTCTGTTGCCTGGGTAGACTGCCCTAGGAGAACATTACTACAATTTGTGTCAGAAAATGTTTTGCCTATGTTTTCTTCTAGGAGTTTTATGGTTTCAGGTCTTACGTTCAAGTTTTTAAAACATTTTTAGTTGATATTTGTGTAGGGTGTAAGACAGTGGTACAGTTTCATTCTTTTGTGTGTGGCTGTGCAGTTTCCCCAAAACCATTTATTTTGTATTCTTGGCTCCTTTGTCATAAATTAATTGTTCATTATGTGTGGATTTATTTCTGAGCTCTCTATTCTGTCTCATTGATCTATATGTCTGTTTTTATGCCAATATCATACTGTTTTATTGTAGCTTTTTCATTATAGCTTGAAATCAAGGAAACATGGTACCTCCAGAAACATGATGCCATTTCTCCAGATTGCTTTATCTGCTCAGGGTCTTTTGTGGTTCTGTATAAGTGTTACAGTTGCTTATTCTATTTCCACGAAAAATACCATTGGAATTTTTATAGGGATTTCATTGAACCTGGAGATTGCTTTGGGTAGTATAGACATTTTAATGATATTAATTCTTCTAGTCCATGAGCGTGGAATATCTTTCCATTTATTTGTGGCTTCTTCGGTTTCTTTCATCAATGTCTTATAATTTTCAGCATACAAGGTCTTTCAAAACCTCCTTGGTTCAATTTATTCCTAGATACTTTATTCTTTTTGGTGTAGTTGTAAATGGGATTGTTTTCTTAATTTCTCTTTCTGATAGTTCATTATTTTAGTATGTAGAAATGCAACTTATTTTTGTATATTGGTTTTGTATCCTACACCTTTACTGAATTTGTTGATTAGTTCTAACAGTTTTTTGTTAAGTCTGTAAAGTTTCCTATATATAATTCCATGTCATCTGCTATAGTGACAGTTTTACTTACTCCTTTCTGATTTGTATGCCTTTTATTTATTTTTCTTGCCTAATTGCTCTGGCTAGGAATTTCAATACTATATTGAGTAAAAGTGGTGAGAGTGGGCATTTTTGTCTTGTTTCTGATCTTCAAGGAAAAACTTCAGCTTTTTACCATGGAGTATGATATAGTTGTGGGTGAAGGTTTTTCATAAATCACTGTATCAAGTTGAATAACTTCCCTTCTATCCCTAATTTAATGGATTTTCCTTTTTACTCAGGAATGGCTGTTGAATTTTATCAAATGCTTTTTATTCATCTATTGAAATGGTTCTATGGCTTTCATTTTAATTTTGCTAATATGGTGAATTACTTCGATTAATCTGTAACTGTTACCCCCATTCCTGTGCAAAATCCCACTTGGTCATGATGTGCTTTTGTACTTTTGAATTAGATGTGCTAATATTTGGTTAAACTCAAGGACGCAGTTAAGTTACTTGCAGACAGTTTGACTTCTTTAAAATCTTGCTTTTAAGATTTGTTAGGTGGGACCAGAGCAGCGTTTATTCAAGAGCTAATTAGCCCCCACTTCTTAAGGCAAGGCACTTCTGAGGACTCTACTCAGTGCCCCAGTGAGTGACAAGGTTTTCTGGCTGGCTGATCCCACCGCTCCTGGGCCTTCGTGAGCATGAGGGGCTGTTCCTGTAACTCCTTTTAGGCAGTTACTTCCCTGGCTTCAGGCAGCTTCTTCACACAGATGTACTAATTAATACTCTGCTGAATGCAGATGGGACCCGCTGCAGATCTCAGGAGGCCTTTTTCTGTGCACCTCTTTGCTCCCTGGCGCTCTTCCCTGCATACACTAGCCTCTCTGTTCTCGGATTCTTCGCTCTGTCTCCTCAGCTCTGCTTGTTGAATCCCACTTAGGTTCTCCCTCCCCACACCGCAGCCTGGGACTCTCCTGGACTACGATCTGCTGCAGCAGTAGGCCCTCCTCACTGGTTTCTCCATCTTTTAGGGATCGCTGTCCATCACTGCATCGTGTCCAATTATTGAAACCGTTGTATGTTTTGTCTGGTTTTTAAAATTGTCTCGGATGTAGGTAAATCCAGTTCTCATTACTACTGGATCATTTTTTAATTTTGATAAATAACTTCCTATAAATCCTCCCCCGAATTACACAGATTTACAGTCCTACCAGCATGGTGTCAAAGTGCCTATTTGCAGTAACCGTTACTACCACAAGGTATGATTCTTTATTGTTCATTTTTGCTAATCTTAGAATCAGAAAGAAAGATACCTCTTTATAGTAGAAATTTTCCTATTTTTTGAAATCTAGACTGGTCAGTTAATCAGTTACAGAGAAAATCTTTATTTAAAATGAGACACATGCACATCCAGAGAGCTTGTCATTGTCTTTCATATGTAACCTCTGCCCATCATGTATCATTTGCCACTTTTAGTTTAAGTTTTTTTAAAGTGAAATGAGCACTTAATGGCAGTAATTTATTTATTTGAGTTCATGTTCTTCTAGATTCTTACATTTTACCTAGTCTTTTATATTAATTTCTTCCACAACTAATTACAGAGCTTTTTAAAGCTTTTCACCTTTCGCTAGCCTTTCTAAAGTGTTCAAGTGAGTTTTCAGAGAGACAGAACTTCTTCCATACTTATATATATTACTTTCTCCTTTTTAAAAAAAGTTTTAACACCTTTATTGTAGTATGATTCCTGTACAATAAACTACACATAGTTCAGATGTATAATTTAATGAACTTTGATAGATGTATACACCAATGAAACCACCACCACAATCAAGATATTTTATTCATTTTTTAGACTAGGTAAATGAATGACATAATTATAATAACAAGTCCAGTTGACATAAATGCATTGGGTAAGAAGCCTAAGTTGTGCGTGGTAAACTAGAAGAAATAGGAGTGCAAAGTCTAACCTAGTCACTGACTAGCTTTGGTAGTACTCAAAACCAGTAGATCTCAGAGGGAAAAGGGAATGTGATTATATATAAAACAGAAATGGACTCACTGACATAGAATACAGACTCGTGGTTGCCAGGGGGAGAGGGGTGGGAAGGGATAAACTGGGAGTTTGAGATTTGCAGATACTGAAAGGTATATATAAAAGAGATAAACAAGTTTATACTGTATAGCACAGGGAAGTATATTCAATATCTTATAGTAGCTTATGGTGAAAAAGGATATGAAAATAAATATATGTATATTCATGTATGACTGAAGCACTGTGCTGTGCCCCAGAAATTGACGCAGCATTGTTAATTGACTAGACCTCAATTAAAAAAAAATTATTAAAAAAAAAGAGAGAATGTGATTAATCCTGCAGATCAATTAAGTCAGACAAAAGACCTTCGACCAATTTTTTTCACTTGCCTTTCTTTAATTATTCATGAAGCTTGAGCACCTTTGGGTATATATGTATTTTTGACTTTGTCTTTATTCAGTCAATTATCATTTTTTTTATTCATTGACTATTTTTCCTAAGATGTGTGTCTCCTTGATTATTTGTAGGAGTTCTTTACCTATGCTGCGTGTTAATCCATTGCTGCATATGTGACGATGTGGTTTTCTAACATGGCTTATGATCTCTTTTATTATGCAGGATTTAAAAATCCTTATGAAGTAAATTTATCAATATTTTTCTTCATGATACCTGTATTTTAGCTATTGCTTTAAAAGACCTGTCCCTTACATCTGTTTTTTAGTTTTAAAAGTTAATAATTCTTGGGTATTTCTCACTGACCCTTTGTCTGTGTTTACTCCGTGGAAAAAATAAGTAAGGATTTTTAAAAACAATATATTTATAGTAATAAACCTTCTTTATCCATAGAGGTAAAGAGAATTGGGCTAATATGAGTCCTTTGGTGCTAAATCAGATAAATGTTCCAATCACTTTTTATTCCCAGTTTTTAAAACTGGGCATTATCATATATATGCTTTCATTTTATAATGTGGAGTTACATGAAATTTTCTTTTGTTAACCAAGGTGGACTAGATTTCCACTCTCTCTTAAATTATTAATTTGATTATAAATATCATTTTGCTTACACATAGCCGTGCTGCCTTCTTAGCTCTTACTTAGTGATGAAGCTAGAACAAAGGCTAGTTTTAAAAATAATGAAACATGAAAACTGTATGAAACCTAGACACATATGTGCGTGATAGAAAGTCACATATAACATCACGTATAACATCGTGATATTATAACCCCAGAACATTAACAAAATTCCATTAATATTAAGCATGGTAGTATAGTATTTTAAATTTGTATATAAAAAACAATTACAATTTAGATATGAAGGTCAGAATTTGAAATCATAAACTTTTAAAACCTGTGACATCTTTTCAATCGTTATTTTATTTGGTTAAGACTCAGAATTTAACATTTTCAACCCCTCACTGCTTTTTGAAAGTCTTCTTTTGGCCCAGAGTTTCCTGTGTGTTTTGTTTTGGTTTTTTTTCCCTGTCTCTTTGGCTCCTTCAAGTTTCCTCTGTAAAAGAGAAACATTATCCTCAACCTGTCCCTGAAATGTTTATGTTCATTAGATGCTTTCCTGGGACTGTTCTTATTTGACACCGTCTCCTGACTGCCCACGTCTGCTTCTCTGGCTTCCACCGATGTGTGATCTCGGTGCTGGTCACTCAGCATCCCCAGCACGTATCTTTCCCTGGGTTCTGAACCACATGTCCCTCTATCTCCTAGACATCCCACTGAACTCAGTACCAGCTTATCTAAAAAATGAACACTTGTCTTCTTTGCTTTCTTTTTTCTCTGCTTTCTAGTCCTCCTTCTAAACTTACTCTTTCTGCTGGGTTGGGAGGCTTCAGCATGGACTCTCAGGAGTCAGTGGGGGCTGCTTGTGAATCCCGGCACTCTGATAACCTGGGTGACCTTGGGCAACGTATTTTACCTCTCTGAGCCTCAGCTTTCCTACCTATGAAATGGAAGTAATAGTTCTGTAAAGAGCTGTGAGAATGCAGTCCGATAATGGTGCAGCACTTGCCCCATGATAGTAACTCAGCAATTGTTTCCTCTGTGAGTGAGTGGTAGTTCACCCAGGTGGTTGGACACCAAAATATGAACCCAGAGACTTCATTGTGTGTTTTTTTTTTAATTAAAGTATAGTCAGTTACAATGTGTCAATTTCTGGTGTACAACATACTAGTTCAATCATACATATACTTAACGTATATTTGTTTTCATATTCTTTTTCATTATAAATTACTACAAGATATTGAATATTGAACCCAGAGATCTTGAACCTTCTTTTTTCCTTACGTATTTGTGCAGATTCAAGTCCTATTAATGCTGCTCTTAAAAGTGTCCTGAATCTACCTACATCTTTCCCTCCCTACTCAGTGATGCTATGCTGATCCCTGTCACCATCATCTCTATTAATCCAGCTGCTTCCTAATTAATCTCTCTGCCTCCATTCTTATCCACTCCTAATCCAGTCTCCTCACAGCACCCAGCAGGACCTTTCCAGTAGCTGCCCTGCTTTCCTGCGTTATAGAAGACAAATTCCGTAATTTAATCTGCAAAACCCTTCTTAAGTTGGTTTTATTTCCATGCCTGCTTGAAATCTCATCACCAAAGCAGTGACTGCCGTAATGGTCTTGCAAGATCTTATTATAAAACTAATACAAATTCATTATAAGAAATTTGAGAAATTAAGAAAGAACAAAGGAAAAAACCCCACAGGTCCTCTATTGTTCTCATTTTGGTTTTGCTCTCTGATTTTTTAATACATATATATACATAGGTGTAATCAAATTGAATATGTGGCTTTGTTTATGGGGATTTTTTTTGTATTGATTTTTAAAAGCATGCATAAATACATGCTTGTTGTTTTTTTAAAAAAATACAAAGTAGCAGGTCCCGTTCATACATGATAGCCTCACGTTTCTGCCAGACTCCCCAGTCCATTCCCTTCTTTATGTCTGTGAGTGGAAATGCATAGATATTTTATTCAACTTTTTTCAGTAACATTACATCAAGCATTTTCTCATAACATTAAAAATATGTTGTAAACTTCATTTTAACAGTGACATATTAATAGTGATAGTAGTAACTACCATGTGTTGAGTAACTAGTCTGGGCCCAGCGCACAGCTGCTAATCTCACACAATCCCCGTTTGACTGATGAGGGAGCTGTACGACTAGGAAGATGTCTGTCAGCTCAAATACCTGTCTCTGTTGTGGATACCTGAGTATATGTGCATGTGACGGTTAATCATTAGCCAGCCTTCCCTCATCACTGGACATTTATGGCTTCTTGCTTTTCAGTATTATAAATGATGTAGCTGCTATTACTGTGTTAATCTGTATCTGCATTTCAAATTATTTTCTAACAAAGTTTACTAGAAGTCATTATTTTTTAAAGTTTTTGACACATAAGGCCAATTGCCTTCTTGAAAGCAATTTACAAAGAGTGGTTAATTCTTTTTTTTTTTTTAATAGACTGTATTTTTTAGAGCAGGTTCAGGTTCACAGCAGAATTGAGCAGAAAATACAGAGAGTTTGCACACAGCCCTCCCCACCCACACATACATACTCACCTACCCTCAACATCCCTCGTCCGTGTGGCATGTTTGGTACAATCGATGAACCAACATGGGCACGTTATTGTCAACCAAAGTCCATAGTTTACACTAAGGTTCACTCTTGAGGTTGTACATTCTGTGGGCTTTGACAAATGCATAATGACATTTAGCCACCACTGTAGTGTCATATAGAATAATTTCATTGCCCTAAAAATCCCTTGTGCTCCATCTATTCATTCCTCCCTCTCTCCCTCTCCCGAAACCCCTGAAAACCACGATCTTTTTATTGCTTCTGTACCTGTGCCTTTTCCAGAATGTCATTTGGTTGGAATCATAGTTTGTAGCCTTTTCAGACTGGCTTCTTTCATTAAATAATGTCTTTTAAGTTTCTTCCATGTCTTTCATGGCTTGATAGCTCATTCTTTTTTTTTTTTTTTACTGCACATATTTTTTTTAATTTGCATGTATGTACTGTTCATTAATTCTTTTTAAAAAATTTTTAAAAATTTTTGAAGGGGGAGAGATAATTAGTTTTATTTGTTTTTATTTTTATTTTTTTTAATGGAAGTACTGGGGATTGAACCCCGGCCCTTGTGCATGCTAGGCAGGCACTATACCACTGAGCCATACGCTCCCCCATCCAGGGAATGGTTAATTCTAATGGGAGGGAAAGGAGAGAAAGGGAGTGACACTTCACAGACGAGGCGACATTAGAGCTGGCTTATGCAGAATGAGTAGGGCTCTGCCAGAAGAAAGGCAGAGGGGCCCAAGCAGCCCAGACAGGAGAGGATGTGAGAGCAAAGGGCCCAGGGCATGAGGGAGCCCTGGGCCGGCAGAGTCGGTCTGTTCCCTCTACTTATTGGCCACCAGAACCCCTCATCATTTAATTCTCTTGGAGGTGGCGGGGAAGAGAATCAGAATAATCAAGGAGAAAGTTAAAATTCTAATATATAATTCTGCCCTATCATATATTTAGAAACCAGCTCAAATGAAGCTTTTTTGAAGTCCCGAGACATTCATGTTAGTCTAGATTTTTTGTTTTCCCTGAAGAGGGGACACATCCCCTGAGGACTGAGCATCACAGGAACACACGCAGCCTCTCTGGTCCCACTCATTTCCCTGAATTTAAAGGGACAAGAACAGCGCATTTGATGTTGTACCTAACGTGCAGAGGAGTCATTACCAACTATCCCAGTTGTGGGCAGTGAGGAGGACGTCATCACCTTCTTGCGTTTGATATGACTTCTATCTATTTGATAAAATGGATAAAATAACTAAAGTTTATTTTTAATGTGGGGCAGGTGCCAGACACTAGGGAGTCAGATTCCACCGTGAGCAGAGCTGGAGCAGGACTTCAGCATTTATCTGAGCCCGGCATGTCTGCAGTGCCTTCTTTCCAGACTGGAGCAGATGCTGGAAGCCAAGGGGGTAAAGGGGAGCAGGGCGAGGGGACGAGTCAGAAGGCGCTGAGCAGAAGCCGGCCCGCCCCGCCCCGCCCCCCCCCCCCCCCGCCCCCCCCCCCCCCCCCCCCCCCCCCCCCCCGGGCAGGGCAGTGGAGGCTTCCACCCGCCGCTTCTCGCTCCTGCCGTCGTCACAGCTGGAAACGCGGTTTGGCCAGTAGGCCATCTCGCGTCATATTTTGAAGAAGACAACTTACAAATTCTAAGTTATAAATGAAGTAATAAAATATTTCTCTAGTCTAGCTGGCATTTATGAAGTTTATAGAGTATGAATTCGACCATCATAAAACCTAACTATGAAACAGAAATTGACAGAATTAGGGGAACACATGAGTTACAGGCTGTTTTCAAATAAATTGTGTCTTTCTACTTTGAAGGAAGTGTAGTAATAGCAATAGACAAAGCGATCAAGTAGGTGGTCTGTTGGGCCAGATTTAGTTGGCAGCTGTCATTAGCATTTTCCTACGTCAGAATGGCTTTAGACATAAGCCCAACAAAGTTGCTGTAACCAGTCTCCCTGACTGTTTCCTCTTCTACCAATGTCTCCTTGGAAAGGAGCCAAAGTGGAAGTCTTCTTCCCTATTGCTGCCAGTGGCATCATAAAGAGACCGAAAGACTACTTTCCTCTTAAGGTTCTTGCAAGCTACTGGTAAGATACTGTGTATAAAACTCGTAACACTGTGTAACACCCCTCCTAATGATCGACGTGGAAGGAAGCGTTGTTATTTTTGTTTTTTTATTATTATTGTGGTTATTGTTATTATTTTGTTATTATTTTTATTATTTAGATTATCTTAACAGCTTTAGCATTTATTCCTGACTTGCTAGTCTCCTCCCTAATCCTAACAAAGGTAAAGGTAAGACTGGGAGACACTGTCTTAAATTCCATTTATCTGTCTATACATAGAAGGTGGGAAAATGTGCCAGTGGACCTCAGTGCAGCTCTCCCCTCAGGGGGACCCGTCGTGCAATTAGAGCGTCATTCATAAGTGATGAACTTCATCTGAATGGAAAACTTACGCTCATTCAGGGCAACTTCATTGCTAAAAATTTCTGCATTAAGATGATGAAAATGACTGAGATCTTTACCAAAAGGTCTTACCAAGTTAAAAAAAATTTTAATCAGGTGCTTACGGAAGCCTGCGAGAAAGAAAGCCCTCAGTCTACAACTTAACCTTTCTCCTTGGAAATGCTGTGTCCATCTCCTGATTTCTTCAGATAACATTTGTAGCACAAAACACAAAGTCACCTTGTTCAGACTGTCATTATTTGTCCTCTTCTCAAACAGCCATAGGTTTCAGAGTTTCACATCTGCTTTTCTTTTCTGTTCCTAGTTCTGACCCTCTGGTTTCTTCTCTAATAACATGCCCTTTCCTGCATATTTATATAGAAGAAATATTTTTAAAATAGCACATTAAAAAGTATAAAGTTGTGTTATTAAGCTGCTTGCATAACTTATTTAAATGTTTTTAAATACTCAAAGCAACTGATCATAAAAATAGTTTGTATTTTTCCAGTTTGAAAATACACTGGGAATTACATTCGTGGAAATATAACATGCAGTATGGTGACTGTGGTTACTAATACGGTGTTGGATATCTGAGAGTTGCTAAGAGAATAGATCTTAAAAGTTCTCATCATAAGAAAAAATTTGTAACTATGCGTGGTGCTGGATGTTAAATAGATATGATCATTTCACGATATATACAGATACTGAATCATTATGTTTTACACCTGAAACTAATACACTGTTAACTGTCAATTATATCTCAATAAGAAAAAAAAACAGCTTGCGTTTAGGGTAAGTTTTGCATTGCTACTACAGTTGCCTTGGTGAATACATTTTTATTTCTGCTACTGATGAAGGTAATTCGTATTCAGTTTGTAGTAATTGTAAAGTTCTGTTCTGGAAAAAACACTGTAATATGATATTCTTTCATAAAACTTTCTTTATTCCTCTTATTCTCAGTTCTCTTCATCTTTATAATGATTAAGACTTTAATCATTTCACTGTTTCTGTCCACTTAATTATCACTTATCCACTGCTTGTCACTTAACCTTGCCCTTCAGTTTTCTCATGGGTTTCTGTCTTCTCTTCCCAGCTTTACTGTAAGCTCCTTGAGAGATACTGCCTTGCAGCAGGGGTATCTTGTGCACTGAGTGTCCCAGGCTGTGCCACACATTGATTGATGAGAGTTATCACCAAAATCAGTGAACTCATCTGTTCGTTCATGTTACACTGAGTATCTTTAATGCCGCGTCAAAAAGAATAAATACCTGAAGTGTGCATCCACTTCATCCCCAGGTTAATCAGCTTCACGGCATCCCCAAGCTCCTACAGCTCCTGAAAGTTCAGAATGAAGACGTCCAGCGAGCCGTGTGTGGAGCCTTGAGAAACTTGGTGTTTGAAGACAATGACAACAAATTGGAGGTAGCTGAACTCGGCGGAGTCCGTCAGCTGCTCCAGGTGCTGAAGCAAACCAGAGACTTGGAGACTAAGAAGCAAATAACAGGTAGTGTTTGCTGAGCGCCACGGGGGATGGCACAGTGCGTCTCAGCCAGATGCGTTATGTCGCCTGTTTTTCTCAGGTTTCCTGGAACAGACGATCCATGGGCTCGTTGTTACCTGAGGGCTGGCTTTCAAGGAACATTATCACTGCTGGCTTAGACCCGAGATTCAAGTCAAGTTCGAATTCCCTTTTTTTCCCGAAGGAGAAATTATTCTGAGGCTTTTGGTTAATTTTTTGTTGTTTTGGGGGGAGGGGGGAGTAATTAGGTCTATTTATTTATTTTAATGGAGGTGCCAGGAATTGAACCCAGGACCTTGTCCATGCTAGGCATGCGCTCTACCACTGAGCTATACCCTCCCCCCTAGTTAATATTAATTAGAAATTCTATGCACCTTCCATCACCTGGACTCCCCTCAATACCAACTTCCTAGCTCACCAGTCTCTCTACCCCCGAAAAAAGAAGAAAAGCAGGACTGGATATGTTTTCCAGTTCTCCACTTCATATTTCTGTTCAAATACTGATTTGAGCAAATAAATAAGTCCTTTCTGCCCATAGATTAGAAAAATAAAATAATAATTGGCTAGAACTAAAGCAGTGGTTTTAATGGCCCTTGAAGCATGGAGAAGGGAGACGCAGTTCCACTTAAACGAATAGTGCATGTGGTGGGGGAGACAAATGGTTCATTGAAAATGAAATGAAAATAGTTCATCAGATCTCCGCTGAAGCTCCCTGAACACACTACAAACAGCACAAGAAGCATTCCCGAGAGTGGTCATCAGTGCTGTTGCCTTGGGGACACTTTCATTAAGTAGCTTCGGTGTCCCCAGTGATAGATATTTTTAATTTATTATCATAAAAACCTTAGGTTCTGAGGTATTTTTAGGTGTTGTCCGGTGTTAAATCTCAGTTTTACAGATGAGGAAATTAAGGTTCAAAGAAGTTAACCCTTTATAATATATGAATTTGTTGTTGTTGTTGTTGTTGTTGTTGTTGTTGTTTAATGGTAATAGTTACAGGGATGACACAGGAGAACGGAGCGCCGGAGGGTGGTTGCGTCCCAGGTCTCGGGCGCGTCCCTGGGATGCACCCCGCCAAGTGAGGGTCCTTGGCTTTACGCAGGAAGGAATGCGAGAGTGAGCTACAGTTGACTGAAAGTAGATTTATGCAGAGAGAGATGCACACTCCGTAGACAGAGTGCCGGCTGCCTCTGAAGGCAGAACAGAGTGACAGGCCTAGAAGACACACATTCCACTGGCACCATGCGGGGCGGTTAGTTTCTGTGGGCTCCATGACTTCGTGTGCTAACCGGGGAGAGGTTCTTCCAGCTACCTTGGGGAAGGGGCTGGGAGTCTCAGGAGCTGGGCCACCGCCCACTTCCTGACCTTTCGTGGTCAGCCTTGGAAGCATCATGGCGCCCATGGGAACGCCGTTTGGCTTGTTTGTGTATTACAGTGAACATGCAATGAAGCTCAAGGTCAGGGGGCTGAACCTTCAGTCGCTGTGTCATTCCTTTAATGACTGTGCCCTGCCTCCTCCCCTCCTATCTCAACAGTGTCCATACTTACTTAAATGAGGTACTCCATAAATATTGTTTCAAATTGAATTGAATTTACGTTGCACTTCTACTGTTCTTTATAATAGAGCAGTTTTCTTTTTTCTTTAAAAATGTTATCATGCTATTTTCTACCCATTTACGTCTCAAAATATCACATTTTTTCTGTTTTGATGTATTTTAATTTTGTAAAACTATATGAAGGGTTACAACATCCTGCCCTTCCACCCAGCATGCTGTCATGTCCCACAAGAGACTTCCTTTCATATCCATGACTTCTGTTAAAATACCTACAGAAATTAAGAGTGATCTCACTCATTCATTCATTCATCCTTTCATTCAGCCAGCATTTACAGAGCAGCCTTCAAGTGCTGAGGGGTGAATCACAGTCTAGAGAGAGAGACTTTATTGTAGACTTTATTCTCCATCTACTAAATAAAA
Source organism: Camelus ferus (assembly GCF_009834535.1). Lineage (NCBI taxonomy): Eukaryota > Metazoa > Chordata > Mammalia > Artiodactyla > Camelidae > Camelus > Camelus ferus. Next base: position 859,820 of record NC_045729.1, read on the forward strand.
CATAAACAATTCTGTGGTGGTTGGCATAAAAAAAATTAGCAACCAAACCTCACAGTTAGGACCCAATATTTTCCTCATTAAAATACAGTATTGAACCACAAAGAGAATCAAACCAATTTTCCTGTTTTACAGTCAAAGAGGACTCCACGAAGGAGATACATTTCACTGTGGACCTTAAAAGAGGGAAAGGCTTTGGGCTGGCGTTTTGAAGGAGGATCAGTGTTATTCCCAGCAAAGTGAACGTGACTAAGCAGAGAAGCTGCTGGTCATTTCGAGGAAACTTGGGTCATAGAGTGACTGAGGTCGGGGTGAACGGTAGCTAGAAAGCTTGGGAGGGTATGTGGGTGTGTGTCAAGGAAACTATTTATTGTTTATGAACTTCCTCTTTTTTTGTATAAGGAGTAGGAAACGAAGGACAGAGAATGTTCTGTGGTGTTGTTGCCATAGAAGCCGTTCAGTCATCCTTAGATATATCTGCGGAGCTGATGAATGGCGGCTGATGGTGCAGTTCCCAGGATTTCTAGTAAAAGCAAACATCCCTACCAGAAAGGGTTCATTACATGTTAACTGAGTTGATATTTGAATGTTTGATACAAATCCTTCTAAATAACTTCCTTTGGTTCTATTAAAAGAAGCAACTAAATAAGTGTTTTCTGAGCCTCAGAAATAAATTGTTGACTTGATATTGACATTTATGTTTTTGTTCAGGAACACAAAGCAAGTAACCCTATATGTGAATCTTTTCTTGGCTATTTCTGAAACATCTTTTTATTGAGCCCCTGTTATGTGCTAGTCATAAGCTAAGAGTTTCCATTTTTCTATCTTTGTTCCTCTTGGCGGCTCCGTCAGCTAACGGTATTATTGACTGTTTCCATATGCTCAGTGTGAGGCTCAGGGGGTTAAGTGAGTCACCCAAGGTTGCACAGCTAGCAAAGAGGAAAGCCCAGATTTGAACCCAGTGTCACCTAAGCATTTGTTTCGCTGTATCGAAGTGGCTCACACCGACTGCTTTTGGGGCAGAGAGTGACTGATTTTTACGGTTCTCTGGGAAGAGGCTTGTCTTTGAGAATCTCAGATCAGAGAGCTCTCCCTTGCCCCTCTTCAGCCTTTTCCTGTCTTTCCTCTTGCCACTGCCTTGGTTCACCACTCTGCTTCTGGTGATTTGTTTCTAAAAGGAAAATATTGTCCCATTATGCTCCCCATTACCTATAAGTTAAAGTCCATCCTCTGTAGCATCCTACCCAGAGATCTTATGATATGAGTCTGGTGACCATTGGAGAATGTTTCCTTTCATACCCCTCTAGCCCTGGCTCTGAAGTCCTAAAGAATTTGCTGGTCTATCCTGTGGCCCTTCTGTCTTGATATCTTTGCCTCTGCCGTTGTCTTGGAGTGGAACCCTTTTCCACACCTAGACCACCTGGTAAACTCTCTCGTTCTTCAAAAGCTGCTCAAATATCACTTCTCCCTGAAGCATTTTCAAGGACCATCCTACTATGCTTTCAGCCCCCCTCCTCCTCTCAGCACAGTTTTGAAGGAAGAGGCTTCTCTGAACTGCCTTTGCACCTTTTTAATGTTAAATTGCCACTTATTTCATCCAGTATATTATTCCAGTAACAACTGTGGTCTCATGTAAGTTTCTCAACAGCTGTGGGTGTCTGACCAAATATAAAAAAGAGATTTACGGCCTGGGACTGTCTAGATTACAGACAAATAAGAGAATTAGGTGTGTTTTCAGATAAGACCCTGACATTTCTGGCCAAGATGTGAAAAAATAAACCATCTTTTTCTGTATATGCATAAGAAGTTCAGTACCAGAGCTTTATTTGCTGGGAAAGAAGGTCAACTCACGTAATTTTTCTGCGTTTTCAGTACCAGCCTGGGGGGGGGCTCTTCCCTTCAGATGAAAAGACTTGAGGATCATCAAGACTTTCCCCCCATGAGATGCCCCCCCTCCCTTGCCGAGTGAGTGTGGTGGGGTACTTGAGTGGAAATGAGAACAGTACCTAGTGGTCTCAGAAGTTCACCTTTAAGGTGACTCAATAGTGAGCACTTGCTCGAGTGAGTAGGGCTCTGCTTGGAGTTAAAACAGGTCATGATAATAAGGTAGGGGATCATTCGTCCCTCTTCTGCAAATTGCATAAGGAAGAGTCGGGATGATTGTCAATGGAATTTGTTGAAAATGCATATAGACCTCTGTATATTTTATGGAAATATTTAATTGGATTGTATTTTCATAAAATGCTGAGAACATTTTATTATATAAAATGCTCATTATGCACCTTCTTAAAGTGTACATTATTTTATTCTGTATTTATAATGGTGCAGCAAGTTACCTTGGATTTATTTATAGCTTCAAATAAATGGCCTTTGCAATAATGTGATATTCCAGGTAAGACTGACAAAAGTTAGGTGAAAGGAGGAGTGTATTTGTGCAAGGGAAACTGTAAAAATATATTCCTCCTGCTCTGTGATCATTTGGAAAAACAAGGTTAGAAAGAGCCAGTCCTCCTCCTGGTCCTCCTCCTCCTCCGACCCTACTTCTGAAGATAGGGATTCATTTCATCATAAAATTTGCAAGTTTTGCTCCCTAAACCTTATGGGGGTTTAGTTAAATTGAGACCGGAAGGAAGAGGGACAGGGCCCAGCCACTGAAGGAAGGACACAGCCGTTGAGGACAGGGCGAACAGGTTAGGACCAAGATGGCGGAAGACTTGACTTCCAGTGGACCTTGAGCCCATGGCCCACCCAAAGGCACCATGACAGTTCCCAGGCCGACCGTAAAAGGTCAAGAAGTGGACAGCAGCCCAGTTCCTGGAAATCCCCACTGCTTCCCCAAAGTAGTTGGAGTAACCCTCCCACTCCGTTAGCATATGAAATTACCGAGCGCATAAAAACTGACAGCTCTGCACCTTGTGGCTCTTCTCTCTCTCTTTCTTCTGAGACGGCCCACATTCTGTCTGTGGAGTGTGTGTCTACTTTTACTTTAAACTAAACACCCCGCACCTCTAGGCCTCTCTCCCTCTCACCTTCTGAGCTGGCCCTCATTCTGTCTATGGAATTTGTATCTCCTAAGCCACTCTCCCTTCTGAGTGAGACGGACCCCACTCTGTCCATGGAGTATGTATCTCTCTAAATAAACTTGCTTTCACTTTACTATGCCTTGCTCTTTTTTTTTTTTTTTTTTAATTGAGGTATAGTCAGTTTACAATGCTGCGTCAGTGTCTGGTGTACAGCACCATGCTTCAGTCATACATGCACAACATATATAACAACATATATTCATTTTCATTCTTTATCACCATGAGCTACTACAAGATATTGAATGTATTTCCCTGTGCTCTACAGTATAAACTTGTTTGTCTATTTTATATATACCTGTCAGTATCTGCAAATCTCAAACTCCCAGTTTATCCCTTCCCACTCCCCTCCCCACTGGCAACCACAAGTGTGTATTCTATGTCTGTGAGTCTGTTTCTGTTTTATATATAAGTTCATTTGGCTTTTTTTTTTTTTTTTTTTTTGCCTTGCTCTTCAGTTCTTTTCTGTGCAAGACAAGAACCTATTCTTTGGTAACAAAATAAGTCTATTTCCAGTTCTAGAAGAGGGCAGTGTCAATAAAACATGGGTTTTAATATCTATAAGATCCCTTTACTAGGTAACTATATCTTGTAAATATCAATTGGCAATAAGTTTCTGGATAGTGAATGCAGTTATCATGATCTCTCTTATAATTGCTAATTATTCAAAGTATATCCCTGACCAGAGTCCAGTTTCCTGTTTGTTTTTTGGTTTTTTTTTTGGCTAGAATGAGAGCTTAGTGATAGAAAATTACAGATAGAACAGCTACAACAAAGAACTGTAGTAGTAGAAATTTAGGCTCTATGAATAAATTGACTAGAAGTTAAGAGTGAGACAGATGAAAACCCAAACCGTGAATATTGTATCAGGGACTATAGAACCTAATCACTGAAAGGGACATACATTCAGGGTCACTTATTTCCTGGTGCCAGAAATGGGAATCATTTTTTTTTAATTATAAATTCCTGGAATCTATCCTGAGACATCAGGTTTAGTAAATTTGAGTTCAGTGAGAGACGGCTAGTCCCGTCTGACACTCCAGTTTGGGGATATTTTGATATTTTGATAAAAGACTTTTTTATTGGCTCCAGCAATAGTGCCAGATCTTTTACAATCAGATTCTTCTGTTTGCTTCAGCGCTGTCTTAGAACTTTGTGCTTTCAGTGAGCCAACATCTCCTTCCCTAGAATTTCCACTCATTGGTTCTGGTTTTGTCTCCTGTAGCCACAGAAAATGATGAGTAGCAGTTAAATTTGCATTTCTTTAGTTACTGGAGAACATGCATTCCTATGTATATTGGACTCTTAGCTTTGGGTTAATGTTTTTTACTAGTAGTTGAATTTTTTAATGATTTTTGAGAACTCTGTATATTAAGGGTATTGACCCTTTGTCTCATATTAGCATGCATATTTTCCCAATTTGTAACTGGTCATTTACTGATTTTGTATGTAGATGTGAGGGAGCTGTGCCTAAGTACGTGTGCTGCCAAATCTCCAGGGAACATCTAAGCTCACTCCTAGCTTCGTACCACACAGAAATTTGGCAGGTGTGACGTTTCTATACAAGATCCTACAGTAAAAATTCAAAAACTATACGAAAACCCCCCAAACCCTATACTTCTGTAGAAACGGGAGAGCATGCCAGGCTACAAAGGACATTGACTATTGAAGGGAAATTCCAGTCCCTTTGTTCAAATTAATCCTCTCTGGTTTTTATTGTAAGGTGTACTTTGCCTTTGAGTGCTCTGTGTGGTCCTTTTTAAAAGGAGGAAATGTCATTGTGCCTCACTCACATTTTTAAGCCTCTGGCAGGCAGAGACTGTTAATTTGTTATTTAGAACAGGAAGCTTTTTTCCCCCCTTTTCTCTATTTTCTTTTTGGTTTTCTTTTGTAGCTTAGTAACCAAAACTCAACCTGAGACCTGCCTTTAAATTGTTTTCAACCACCTTGGGCGTGTTTTGGAGTTTTATTCCGCCTCTCCCCCTTCCGGGGCTTCTTCCCCGGAGGTGGGACTAATGAGGTCATTGTGTTGCAAAACCTGTGGCTGAGACATTGCTCATGACTAACCCCAAATGTCAGTTTGGTCAGGAAAAGACCTCCCCCCCCAAACCAGAATTCTAGTCCTCACAAGACACTAGACCCAGCATTGCTCTTCTCTCATCAAAGCTAGGTCTAGACTGCAGTTGAAATTTGGTTATTTTAAAAATGAGTTACTTGGACACAGCCAAAGTAAACTGCTTAAGCCCAAAAGACTGCATTAGGCCTAGAATGTTCTCATTGATGGGCCAAATACAAGTCTGGTTGAATAATTACCAAGTTTCAATCATACAGAACCATTATTTCAGCCATTCAAGTCAGGGGGGTGATACCACCACGTATTTCAGCCAAGACCGCCATATTTGCTTTCTTCATAAAGTGGACTGTCCTGTATGTCTGTGCTTCCTTCTTCCTTCATGCAAACAAGGCAGTAAGTTTAAGAGGAAGGAATTACTGATGGGCAGGGGGGGGTGTGCACAGAGGATGAAGCTCCCTTCTCTTTCTGTCCCCTCTCTCACTCTCCTTTCCTGGACAATAGTTAGAGTAAATAACTGGAGAATGAATGACCTGCAGAGCAGCTTGACGCCTGCTGGGAGCCACTGGAGTAGCAACCAATAGCTGTAGAGTCCTTCCGGTCTCTGTCCCACCAGTGCCCTGGAGGGGACAGTGCTCTGTCTTCGTAGTTTCTCCCCGAGTTGGCTTACACGGCCTTTCTCTCTCACTGGAGGGCGGGGGGTATTCAGGAGGAAGAGGGAAGTGATACCAGTCGTAGAGCAGTGCTTAGGCCACGCAGCTTGGCAGGTAAAATTCTCTGGTCTCTCCTTCTCTGCCAAACTATTAAATAATAGAAGGGGAAGCACCAGTGTAAACTGTGGGAGGACGTAATGTCTGTCATTCTGTTTTGTTTCGTTTTTCCCTTTTATAACTCACCGCAGCTCTCGGGGTGACGGCCTTAACTAACTGATCTTTTCAGCAGTCATTTTGACCCAATCCTGTAGTGTTTTCATGGTACTCTTTGCTTTTCTAGGTTTGCTGTGGAATTTGTCCTCCAATGACAGACTGAAGAATCTCATGATAACGGAAGCCTTGCTCACCCTGACCGAGAACGTCGTCATCCCCTTTTCGGGCTGGCCGGAAGGAGACTACCCCAAAGCGAATGGCTTGCTCGACTTTGATATATTCTACAACGTCACGGGATGTCTAAGGTAATGGCCCTCTGCAGCAAGGCCCCTCGGCCTTTCCTCTGTGCACCTTAAAGGCTGCATCCTGATCGGTCTAAAACGCCACGCCAGTACCTGGAGATACTGTGAGAATTGTAAAGATCACTTCAACACTAGAAGCACAATGCAGAGACAGTGAGAAAGGTCAAATAGCAAAAGAGTATTTTTCCAAGACGTGTTTGATTCCAGAAGCTACCCCCATCAGCTCAGGGGAGAGAGGGCGTGTCAGTTCCACCAGAGAAACCAGAAGGCCAATCCGAGCACCTACAATTCTATGCAGACTGGCCTTCCCTGTCTCACAGGGCCTAAGCCAGGTACAATGCTGGTTTTTAATTCACAAAAATACCATTTAATGGCAAGGTTAAAAGATAGTTTTGAACCTGGTGTTTTTAAATAGGCAGCAAGTCCTAAACAGACAGATTGTCTTTCCACAGGAACAGCTACAGAAGAGGTTAGTTTGATCAGCATTTCTAAATATTGGGATGAAAAATGCTTGAAATGTTTTCTTCCCTGGGCTATCAGATGCCAGCTAAACCAAGAGGAAATAGAAGCAAGGAAGAAATGCTAGTCTTAGCTTCTCTAGGATCATGCGTATCAAGCTTTCTTACGTGTATTTGAAAATAATTATGTCCTTTATGTCCAAGGATTAAAAGAAACCAGATAGATGTGTAATCAAAATTAGGCAGCCTGAAAGAAGTCCGGAATATATTCTGCCTTTTGATCATTTCTCTAGTTACACTCGTTACAATCTCTAGTCTTACTTTTTGAGGGAATCTGTTTGGGTGATAACTGAGGGAATTTATTATGGTAAGATGTTTGCCTTATCTCCACAGAAATGCATATGAAATGCCAATGTTTTATAAAGCGTTAGGTTAGCCGCTAAGAGTTTTACAAAGCTGGAAATAAGAGAATTCTTAAGGAACCTTGCATCTAGCAGGGGATGAAGATGAGCAAACGAATAAGGGTACAATGAAACGTGTTAGTTGTTCTCAAAGCATGGCCCCTGGACCAGTAGCATGTATGTTATCCAGAACTCGTTAGAATTCTTAAATTTCACCCCAGACCTACTAATCAGAAACTCTCAGGGCGGAGCCCAGCAATCCAGGTTTAACAAGCCCCTAGGTGACTCTGGTAGCCGCTGAAGTTTGAGGACCGTGTGTCAGAGGTACCAGTAAATTGCTGCAGGAATGCAGAACAAAGGACCATTCATGCCAGCTAAGTGGGACCAGATGAGCCAGAGGTGCCAGATGAGCTGGGCCTTGCTTGGACGATTGCAGTAGTCAGACATTCTCTAAATGGTCTCCCTTGAAATGTATCTTCTGTCCAGTCCACTGGAACTGCCTTTCTAACATATGTTTGATTATAAAAACATGTTGATCCATTTAAAAACACTTTGCCTCTTAAAATTTTTCTGTAGCCCCCATTGCCTTACCAGGTGCAACAGAGTAATGTATTAACGTGGCAGATAGTTCTGTCAGGGCTCTTTCCGTTGAAAATGGCAGAAACACAACTCAGACTCCCTTCAGGGTCCTGTGGCTGCGATGTTGACAGTCCCTTGTGGCGGTGAAAGAAGTGCACCAGGAACCATGGCCTCGAGGACGGGGACAGAAATTCAGTGTCCCTGGGACCTGGACTCTTTCTGTTTACAGACGTACCTCGGAGATATTGCGGGTTTGGTTCCAGACTGCTGCGATAAAGGGAATTACTGCAACAAAGCAAGTCACACAATTTTTTTGGTTTCCCAGTGCACATAAAAGTACGTTTACATTATGCTGTAGTCCATTATGTGTACGTTGGCACTGTGTCTCTCAAAGTCAATGTACATACATACATTAAAAAGTAACGTTCTTGCTGAAAAACGCTAACCATCATCTAACAATGCGGGGTTGCCACAAACCTTCAGTTTGTTAAAAAGAGAAGAAAAGAAAAATGCAGTATCTGGGAAGCTCAATAAAGCAGAGCACGAGAGGTCGAGGTGCGCCTGTAGGTCTCGTCTCTGCCTCCTCGCTGTCTTTTGTACGTGGGGCTCGCTCCCTCCCAGCACCAGCAAGCCTCCCGCACGGAGCAGGTCCCTGACGCGCAGGCAGCCCTCGCTCAGCCGCCCCGCAGAAAAGGCTCGCCGCTTGCTTGTCAGTCTCAGGGAAGGTTTAAGCCCGGCCCTGCTTCTGAGAGGCACATCCTTTGAGCCCCTGCCCCCGGGATGGGCCAGATCTGCATCAGATCCTTGCTTCATGGCAAGGATGGCAGCAAAGTCTGTTAAAATAACAAGATGGAGGGGAACACTGGCTGGGCAAACAGAACAGAAACAGGAGACACCTTGCTCAGTGCCAGCGTGTACAGCCTTTCAAGTCTCTCCACAACCTTCCTCACAACCTTATTTCCCGTTTTCCCGCAAACATACTTCATACCCACCAAAGTGCTTAACTTGCCTAGGTGGTCTAGTCAAGGTGTTTCATGTACTCAAGACGTTATTCAGTTTTATTGCCTGATGAACATTTTCTGTCATCTGCCTGTTGAATGACTTAATCTCCTAATCATTTCACACCAAAGATAAAGTCCACCTTTTCTGTAGAACATTTTTCTGCCTCCAGGCAGGAGCCATTACTTGTTTTTAAGAATTCACACAGGCCTCTGTAGGTACGCCTCCTCCGTACGGATTTGGTGTCACATTATTGCTTTTATGATGAGTTATTTACATACCTGTTTTACTAAATTGTGAACTTTTTAAGAGCTAAGCCTATGTATTTTTAAATCTCTAATTCCTAGCACCTAGCAAAGTTTCTGGGATATAGTTAGCAAATGTAAAGTATTTGAGTGAAATGAATGAATGAATGAGTGGGCAAGTGAAAGTCCATGATAAGTTAGGTGGATAGTCAAGTCTGGCAAGGCATCAAATCTTTTTTTAAATTTTATTTTATTGAGTTATAGTCAGTTCACAATGTTGTGTCAATTTCCAATGTAGAGCACAATTTTTCAGTCATACATGAACACACATGTATTCATTGTGGCATACTTTTTCAAGGCAAGGTATCTAATTTGTGATGGAAAGTAATCAAACAGAAGTTGCAGACATAAGCTAGGGCCAGACTGTGGGGGGCCTCAAAAGTAATGTTAAAGAGTTAATTTTTTTTCCTTCCTTTTCTTTTTTTTTTTTTTTTTGAATTATTGCAGCATAATGAATAAAATACTAGTTAACCAAAGACACCTTGATTTTTGTCTTCAAAGAACAAACTGTTCTTCTCCCAAGATAACCATGATTAACTTACAAAAATGGGCATTTACAATGCATCTTCAAAGCATTTGCCTATAATGGGAAGTTTGGCTTCACAGACTCCAAACATTAAAAGGTTTTTTAAAAAATTCTACTTAAACTTCTTTCAGGAGCAGAATATAGCAAAAGAAAATCTGGGAAATTGAGCATCATAGTATTTGCTTACTGAAATGTCTGTTCTCATTCCACCTGTGTATCTAAGTTATAATAATAGCCAACATTTATCATGTTGTATGCTCTACAAACCATTCAGAATGCATTGTGGGGATTTCCTCTCGCTGCCTTCTTCCCCGGGCTGTCAGGTGCCAAGAGGAGACAGCAGGGAAGAAACACGGCAGAGGGAGTGTGCTCTCACAGCGACTCCTATAAAGTAGACTTTCCCAGTGTAGAGATAAGGAAACGGGGGCTCAGAGAGGTGAAGCGATTTCTCAACATCACACAGCTAGTAAGAGACAAAGCTAGAATTCTAATATCAGGAGCCTGTCTCCAAAGCCAAAGCTCTTCATCGGCACGCTGATACGTTAATATTAGTCACATGTCTACAGGCTGTTGTGGCAAAGCCTCTGCCCTTCAGCTCTCACAGCCTCACGGGGTCAAGGAAGGCAATTTACAGACGTGTTCAGGTCTCATCATGGGCATTGTATCTGGGTGTCAGTGTTTTTTCTGTTTTTTTGTTGTTGTTGTTATTTTTAGTGAGTTCTATGTAAGTGGAACTCTGCACTGCACTTCATAAAAACAGAGAAGATACAAAGCCTATGAGATGGGAGGTCTCTTCAAGGAAGGGGGTGCTTCGCAGACATCTCCAGGGTAGATGTCACATAAGTTTCCTACTTCCGTGGTCAGTAAGATGTAAGTCAGAATGTAAAAACCTATAGAGTACCTGAAATCAGATAGTCTCAATTTCCATGACATTCGAGCGCTCTTGTGAAGAGCTGCTGATTTATGACTCCTGGTTACTCGAAAAGAATTTTAAGACAAGTGTTAACTAGTTCTAATAACAGTGGCTCTGAACTGCATTAAAAGTCATCAAGTTCGTAAGTATCTTCATCGCTGCAAGTTCTCTGGAAGTATTGTCCCCCCCGCTGGGTGTAGAGCTGGCAATGAATTGGCAACATGACTGGTATTTTTGGCGTTGTGGTTGACTCGGGTTAGTGTAGCTAAATTCCTTCCAGCTACTTCGGAGTAATTCTTCATACACCTGTGACTTTGTAACTCGACTGACTTGACAGTGAGATCAGGTCTGAGAGGGACTTCCCCTGGTCTTTAATCAGCAGTGGTACAGGGTACATCTCTACAGGTAAAATGTTGGCTTCATTAACAGACTTGTGACAGTGGCTCCAGTTCATAATGAATAATAAAAGCCAAGGAGAGGAAAAATAAATTGATACACAATTTGTGTTAGAGCCAGCAAGAGCAGCTGTCACCATCTCTTCATACCTCCACTGGCAGTGACATCATGTTGGTAGCTTTAAGTCAGCCATGATGGGAGTATTTACACCACAGAAATTGGCAAACGCTACAAATCTGAGCCCTCCCGACTCCCCCGTCCCCAGAAAGCTGGTTGTTAAATCAGCACACCACTGGCTCTGAACTTCCATTAGTTGATTAACATCAGGATGTGGATAATTAGGGTAAAAAGGCATATTTCTCCTTATACATCCCTTTCCAAAGAAGAAATAGTTCCTTTGTTTCCTTGGAAGGGATTGTGAAGGTTTAGCCTTCCCCACCCCCTCCCTTTTTTGTGTGTGTGGAGAAAACCTGCTAAAATCCCCTATTCTTTTTTCCAAATTATTTTCACTTACTTAGGGCAGGCAACATAACAGTTAAAATAGCTACATAATAGTTAAAATACAACATAATAGTTAAAATAGTGTTGTAATTAGTAGGGTACTCTCCCAAATATTTCAGACTCCAAAAGATTTATGTGACATAGAATCGTAAATTACCAAAAAGCATTAGCTGCCCTCTGGTTGTGCACCCCTCGTATACACACTTGTTATGAGCCCCTGCTCTTCTCCTTCGTGTGGGAAACTCACTGGGAATTGGTGTGACGTGGCTGTTGAATCTGTATGTTCCACCTCACTGATCACCAAGCTTTTGGAAACCCTTGGATGTGACATAAAAGCAGTCGTTATTATCAGGGTGTATGTTCAAAATTTCAGCCAAAGATTGATCACTGTTCCTCCATTCCTCCATATCCTCATGATTTCTTTCTTCCTCTTTTCCTTCCCTCTTTCCTTTTTCCCTCCACTCCCCTCAGTCTTCCTTGCTCTCTTAAAGGAGATGAGGTAGAAACAATTTAGAGGTCAGCTTAAGTGGACAGGGGTGAGACCACTGGGAATGGTCAGGGCTGTCAGAGGAGAGAATGGGTTAAAATGCTTGCCCCAGGAGCCGTGGCCATTCAAAATTCTGGAAGACACTTCAGGCAACAGACAGGTTCTGAGGCAGCCTCTGTTCGCAGCCTCATCCTTCAGCTAAATAAATTAAGTGCCAGTGACTCTTGGGCGATGGTAGAAACCGTTATCAGAAATTTGAGAAAAGCAACTCATCCAGCCTCCCTGGGGTCTCACCGCTTGGTCTGTCTTCCCTCTTGGTCTAATCCACCCCTTTCCAGTCCTCAAGTGCCTGCTGAATCCAAAGCTCTGTTTAAATTTCTGAAATTTCTAAGGGGCGTGGGACCTGTCTGCTCTGGAGGAGCTCCGGGGTCAGTGGGGGAAAGGCGCCAGCAGAGATAATCACAGTCCGTTTGATGAGTTTCAAAAGACAGTTACGGAAGCATTGAGTTGCTTACCCGATGTCTCCTGGGGGGTGGGGAAAAGTGTTGACTCGAGAGTCACACTCAGGGAGCTGGTAAAGGGTGAGTAGGTGTTTGAACAGACCTCTTCAGTCTTTAAAAGCCCATCATTCTCTCACTAATCATTTTTCAATATAGTCATATTAAAAATATGAATTCATAAAGCCCTGAAAAGTTGTTTTCCAAAACTCCTATTATTTAACCATTTACTTAGGAGAAAGGCTTATAAAATTGCTGCCTTAATCTTATCACCACAATCTGATTAGCAACGGTTTCTGCATAGGTAAAGGCCACCCCAGAATTTGCCATTTTGTTTAGGATAGTAGGACAAAATGACAGAACGTGACTGTAGCACATTGTGAAATGCGCCTTTTTCTTACTTTTACTGTCTGCTAGTTAAAGAGGAGAAGCAACTGGCAGTGCGTTTCTCCTGCAGATGACTTAAACCCCGCTCTTCCCCACAGTGTCGCGCTACAGTGAATGTGTTTTGATGAATGTACAATGTAGTTATTTGTACTAAAATTTAGGACTGTCTTAAAAGAAACTTCCATTGCCACTTATCACTGTAAATCTAGCTGAGGGGGGAGTGGTCAGAGGGAGCAACCTGCACCTTAGAAAGAAAAGCTGTGCTTCCTGGTCTTTTTCCCGGTTAGTCCCTGCGTTAATGGCAAGTTTTTTTGTAACATCGGTACCATCTCCTTTCCAGAAAAATAATATCTCCATGTAAATTTTTAATTTATTCCATTATATCCATCTACTCCTGTACAATAAAACGTAGCATTGTGTTCCAAAATTCTTAATGCATTTTGGGATGTCATACTTCAGACCTTCAGTGAATCTGTATTTCCTTAATTTTGTTTTTCATCCTGTGTATCTTTGCTCAGTTATGTCTTATTCTGAATACTCCTGAGAGAAAAGGAGTCTGTCTCTCTGCATAATACTGTTTAATTGTTTAAATAATTAAGAATTGGATCATTTATAAATAGTTAAATAAGGTTCTAATTTCACTTAATAGCAAATAACTGTCTTTCTTTTTTGTAAGACTATAGATTTAAAAGCAGGCCAGAACTTATTTTTTTAAACCATAATCTAAATGTGGTAATTTACTTCTAGAAAATAACTTAACATACACTAGAAAAATGTTAGCTGAGGCAGTCTAAATGAGACAGAAAGCTGGCAAAAGTATCCAGGTTGTTCAGGCTGGAGAGTGACTTTTCCAGAAATACAAAGGCAGTTGAGTTATCAGCGTTAGCCTGTTATTTGGTTGTTTAAACTCTTTACATTTGATGTGTAAATGTAACCAATATGAAGTCCATAAATAATGAAATAGACAATATTTCTAGCAACGTTACTCTAGCAGTCATAATCATATCTCATAGGTTGACTACTTTAGATGTACAAACGTGGCTTAATGAGTTAAATTATTGTGTGAGTTTCTCTTTAAGTAATTTTAAAAGGTGTAGGTAATTTTAAAACATTATTGTTTTATGAACTAAGCTTCAGGGGCTTTAGGTCATTATTTTTAAAATCTCTCAATTAATAATTAAGTTGTTAAAGCAGGCAAACCAAACAATCAAACAAGGCAAATATGGCCATGCCTACCTCATCAGCCCTCTCTGGTCTCCCTGAACCCAGTGTTTTGAAGAGTATTTGTCTTATTGGGAAGATTAAGCAGCCCCCTTGCAAAGGTCTCCACTCTTCAGGCTAAATTTTTCACCATCTTATTTGTGTCCTTAGCAGGTGGGCCCAGATTAAAAGTTGTACTTCACAGAGATTATATGACATTTCAGCTTGCCAGATAAATTCTTTCTTCTTACCAACCAGTTCATAAATATCCTCTGTCTGCTTTGGGCCCAGCCCTGGAATAATCGTTAAAGAAAATACATGAATAAGGATAATGTGGAGGAGGAGGAATCAGCAAAGGAAACAGGAGAAACTTTTTTATTTTATCAAGAGGCCTGTATCTGCTTGCCTTTCTACATCAGTTAGTTTATGAGTTGAGTCTTGAACAGAAAAAGAAATTCCCCAGAATGTCTATGCCAGAGGTTTTTAAAAGCATCCTAATATTTAAAAATTCTATGTATAATGTAAATTGAAAGCGTTAGCAGACAGAGAGATCCCCAAATCAGAAAGCCCACCAAAGGTGGGAGTCCTTGCCCACTGGCTGAGAAAGAATTATCAGCAGAGACAGAGGGACAGAGTGAAAGGCAGGCTGCTTTATTTCTCAAAATAGGAAGAGGAAACAAAGCTTTTGGGTGGGGAGCTATCAGCCAAGATGGCCAGTCGAGAGCTCCAGCTCCAGGGCAGGCCGTGTAGGCTTTCACTGGGGACTTCTGCCGCCCTGTCCTCATTCCAGGTGTGCTGGAGCCAGTCACCTTTTTTCCCAGTCCTTGTATGGGCTTTTCCAGCATTTGTCACAGCAAGCCCCGTCAACGGTCATAGCACTGGTGGGCGTGCCACTTAGCATGCTAATACATTATGATGAGTGTATAATGAGGCTCAAGGTCTACTGGAAGTCAGCTCCTCCGCCATCGTGGGTCCAGTTAGTTTTAACCAGTTCTTGGGTTTTGTTTTTGCAGCTTCTTTATGAGACTTGGAGAAGAATAATTGGTTTCTATTTCAGGGAGGGGCAGGGGTATGATCCTGGGGGCAGCCGCCTCTGTAACAATTCACGTGATAACTGAAGAGAGGGGAGGCCAGGAAAGAGATCTGATCACCGTGCAGCTTAGCCTTTTCCCTCTGGTGGCAGGTAAACTCAGGAATGTGCATCAGACAGTGAGACTGTGACTCTAGTATCTTTATCATCAACATCTTGAGCCTGCTCCTTTGTGACTCAGGGAGGCTTGGAGACTCAGCTTTTCTGTAAACAGGAGGCAGGGGTTGACGGGTGCCCCACGGGGCCTGCTCCATCTCAGAGGTAGTGTTTTATTAACCGTGTCTTATGACACTCAGAAGTCTTTTTCCAAAAAAAATTAATACTGTCATCAGAGAACTACTATTAAATGTTTCTAAAGTCATCATCATAAAAACAGTGAATGCGCTGATGTATTTGGATAAAACCACTGATGACTTTGCTGCTGTCCTGGGGTTAAAATGTATGCCTGTCGTGGACCTGATGCTAAGTGAACAAAGTCAGATGGAGAAGGACAAATACCATATGATTTCACTCATATGTGGAATGTGATTTCATGCATTTGTTTTTTATAAAAACAAATAAACACAATTTTTTAAATGAAGAAACCAAAACTAACAAAAACAGGCACGTTAGATACAGAGAGCAGAGTACTGGTTACCAGAGGGGAAGGGGTGGGGGAGGGTGAAAGGGATAAAGGGGGTCAGCTGTGTGGTGATGGGTAGAAACCGAACTTTTGGTGGTGTGCACGCTGTAGTGTAGACAGAAGTAGAACTATAATGTTGTACACATGAAACTCACATTATGTTATAAACCAGTGTTACCTCGATAAAAAATAAATTTAAAAAAAGTAGGCGTATCTTGGAGGTACAGGCTATCTGAGCACCATATTGTCCTGCTCTAGGTCTTAAGCATCTATCTACATCCCAGACTTCCCCCTTAGGCGTGAAGAGTGTCTGCTCGAATTCCAGTGGCTTCCGGGCATACTTTTAAAATGAGTTTGCTGTTTGTAATTCATTTAAAATGGGATTTGGTACTCTACCTTGAGCAGCCTGCTGAATCAAGGGGAAAAGACTCTTAACCTACCAACCAGATGATTTCTGGCTGAATGGGCCCTTGAGAATGCTTTTGGAAAACTGAAAGTGTAGGAAGGCAGAATGAAAGGATTTTTAAGGATAGATTTTTTTCTCCCCTCCACCTTCTAGTTTCCTGACGTGTAATAGATGCCAACGTGTCTTTGTTCGGTCAACGTTCCTTGTCCTGGAAAGAACAGGACACTGAGGTTGCAGAGCTCTGTTCTGCTCCCAACGATGCTCCTGTTTGCAGAGGGCACAGCTGACTTTGGCTGATGTTTGCGGATACCTGCAGGATCTAATGTCGATTTCAGAGTCACAGACAAGCCCTTCTTTGGCATAGAGTTTTTTGTTCCTCTGCCAGTTCAAATGAGGTTCCCCTTTTGTTCTGTGCAACCACAGGCTGCCTCTGCTTTCTCCAGGTTAATCACAGACAGGGGCTCAACTGTTTGATATGTATCAGCTGACAGTTAAACAAAAACCCAGACCTAAATCTCAAATAACTAGAGGAAGAAGGGTGCCTCCTTATCAGCCAGTGTCTTACCAAGTGCCTGTCGGGTCTTAGGATGGACTCAGACCAAGCACTTAATTGACTGGCACCACTTGGGGTACAGTTTACAACACATGGTGTTAGGAAGCCTGTAATTGTTGGTGAACAATTATGCACCCCCAGTTTAAAAAAAAAAAAAACATCGCGGTAATCGCTGTCTGAGTTGCTGGTTAAACCTTTAAGAGTGGTCCCATGGGCAGCAGATCTTACAAATGCACGCGTAAATTGTGTGTTAGTAGGAAGCCACCTTTTATGATAGAAATGGCCCCATTAAAGGAAAATCTCTGTGTCTCAGAATTACTTGTTGGTGAAGTGTCTCAAAAGGTTCCCTCTGGCCCTACGATTGCCTGCCATTCTTGTGCCCTGGTAACTAACGATAACCTTTCACTTTAAACCTTTCATATTAGTTCATCATTTCCCCAGGTCAGGTATCCATACACCAAGGTTGGACATTCTGTGTTGTAACGAGTTTCCTTTCCGTGCTGGCAAATTTGCTGTATTTGATAACTTCTTACGGAAGGGAGGGCTAGTAAAAACCCCACTAGCAGCAGGTAATTCTCATTTTCAAACAGTCACAGGTCAGGATTCTGTTTTGTTTTAAGGGGAGAAGGTAGTTAGGTTTATGTGTTTATTTAATGGAGGTATGGGGGATTGAACCCAGGACCTCGTGCGTGCTAAGCACGCGCTCTACCACAGAGCTATACCCTCCTCCCCAGGTCAGGATTCTGAATGAGATTTTAGCATACCCTAATTTGAGGAGTTTTGTGAAAACATAGCCTCGTATTTGCGAAGTGTCTACTATAATGCGTAGCACACACACTCAGTTGCAGTTTTTTTTATCATTTGCCATTTTTTCATTCTTTGGTTTGCCGTATGAATTTAAGGTTTAATCACACTGTTATTAATCTTAACAAAGACACGCCACTCTTTCTTTTCATTCTAGCAAGGTCCAGGGTGTTTGGTTTTCTTTTCTCCTTTTCGTTGTGACACTCAGGAATGTGAGATAAGTGGTTCTGGAGAGAGTCACGAATCACTGATTCGCTTTCAGATAAAGCACCTGGGAGCTGTCTAAATATGTGAAGTTTTGCTCAGAGACAGACGTTCCGAGTCTCTTTTTTCCCATCCCTTACAAGTCAGATCACCAGAAAAATTCTTAATATCAAACACAAGCCGCAGTTCGAGCTGGGATACTTCCTCTCAGCCCCACTGGAGGGAAAAGCTCTGAAAAGGCTCTGAAACAGCCCTGCGTTTATGTTCACGGTGGTTCACACCCTCCTCTGACCCCCCCTCCCAAGGCCCCAGCTCCTAACCCCACGGACCTGGTTTTTAAATTTCATTATAAAACGGTGTGCAGTTCTGATTATCTGAAAGGTACTCACGTGTATACTCAGACTTCCGGTAGATTATACCAGGGGAAGTAGACGCATCATTTAATCAAATTCAAACCATAGACATTAAATTAAGCATTTCTAATATATTCATTGGTAACTCTGATGATAAACGTTTACTGAGTAACTACTGTGGTTTATATGCTTTTCCTTTTTTACTTTTTTTTTTTTTTTTTTTTTTTAGTAGGGGGAGGTAATTAGGTTTATTTATTTATCCTTGGAGGAGGTACTGGGGATTGAACCCACGACCTCATGAATGCTAAGCATGTGCTCTACCACTTGAGCTATACCCTCCCCTCCTTTCTTACTTTTCAACGAGATAATTGTTTTGATATATTTCATGTATAGTTTTGAGATCATTTTCCATATTAAACCTCTATTGGGCTACATATAGGAAATAGTTATAAATATTTCTCAGGGCTCAGGAGATAAAGTGTAAAAGGATCAATTCTGCCAAAGGTTAGCCATGTTAATTCTCTGATTCCTACATACTTAAGTATTAGTTGTTGGAAAAAAATACCTTAAGATGGATATGTCATTTTCTAATAATTATTGGTTACTTTCAGAGCAGTATAGTAACAAATTCCTTTCTGACTCATGACCTCTATTCACGGATGTATTGCTACAAAATAATCCACCCTTATCGTTGGTATTTCTGGGTAGTTGAGTAAGCAAAGAAGTATTTTTGATATGCAAGGGCAAATACTGAAGCAGTGGGGTTCCATGCCCTTTCTGTCAGCAAAGCTATCAACTGCCAGGAACCCCTGATAAGTCCTATTCCAAGCAAGTAGAGTCTGGATAATACCAAACTACAAGACAGCAGTCAGTGCGTGTGAACTGCCAAACTGAATTACCACTCACCCAAAATAAACAGTCTGGAGTGAAACAAAGCTGAGTCATCCATCTGCAAGGTATGTAGTGGGCTTAGCCAGGGAGAAGGACCTTTTGATTTGTCAAAGCAATTTTAAACTACTGCCATTTCTCCAAGCCAGAGATTGAAAAGGTCAAAGGGAAGCTTTCAAATATGATAACATTGGAGTTGAGGGGCAGACGGCACTTGCTAAACTGTGAATGAATGTTAGAAGAGGAGCCGCCTCTGGGTACAAGAGTAAAGAACAGCGCTCCTATCCTGACCTCACCACTAATTTAGCGTCACCAGGAAAGGTAACCTAAACTCTCTGGTCCTCAGTGTCTCCACGTATAAAATAAGGAGACCATAAAAGATGCATTTTCAGATTTGTCCAGCTTCTGAAGATCCCGTGGTCTTAAAGGGCTCAGAGAGCAGATTAGAGAATCTTGGTTCAAATGATCATTTCTTGAGGAAAAATTATAGTAAAAATGTTTTTATTTATAATTTATAAGCCCATTCATCATCTTTTTTTAATGGCCAAAGGTTGAAGTCTCAGGTACAGCCGAAAATAAGGAAGTGTTTGATTACATTGGAAACAGATGAAAACCAGCCACAGAGGGGATTTTGCTAAAATAAGAAATTCATTGTGTCAGTTCAGCAACCATTAAATTATTAGCATATCCTTACTTTTAGATGAATTAATTTTATCTCCTCAACAGTTAGACTGGATTGTGAAACTGCATTTTCATAGGTAAGAAACGGTCAAGCATTATCAGTTTCCACCTATAGACGTGATCTCCCTGGGTGGTCCTCCCTAGTTCCCTGCGGTTCTTAATATAATGCTGGGCATATTTGTTCTTTGACATTTGTATTGAAGGCAATATTGGGGGGGGACAGAAAGGCTTTTTGAAATCAGTTAGTGCAATGTATTATTTTAAAGATGAAGAAAATACAACAAAAAAGTTCTCAGAATTATAATTCTTTTGATGCTCAGAATGACACTGAGACATTATACACAAAAAGTCTTGATTGTCCTTTGAATATTTTACCTACCAGTGAAAGGAACTGGCCTGATAAATTTTACAGGAATAGTTCTTAGCAAGTTAAATTCCCAAAAGAAAATAAGGGTGGTTCTCAAAACTCTAAAAACCTGAAGGCATTGTTCTTTTGCTATTCTTGTTGATAGAGTTGTGAACATTTTTGGGAAAAAAAAAATTTTAATTGGTTAATGTTGGCAAGGAACATTTAATCCAAAAGAACATAGTCATAGTAACACCAGAATATAAATGTGACCTGAATCTGAAACCTGATCCCAAATGCATTTCTTTGCTGTATTTGATAAGCTTCAGTTCTCTATAAGGAAGCAACCTCCACTTGTAGATTTAGTCACTGTTTATAGAAAGGTGTCCTGGCTTAACCAAATTAGAAATAGACTAAGTGCAAAGATATTTATAGGTCATGCTTTTAACTTAGGTCTTACGTACTGTGAAACTCTGCATTTTTTGTGACATCTCTCTGCCATTTTAATTACAGAATCATCACATTTTAGAGCGTTTGGATTAATATTTGTCAATAACACTTTATGCTGAAACCTACAAAACCCCCAAATAATATAGTCTAACACCTTGTATTTACAAGTGAAGAAACTGAGGCCCAGAGAATGTAAGTAAGTTTAATTTGCTTAGAATTAAGGCACAGAACAAGGTAGGACTTGGACATCTAAGTATACCGCTATGTCTAATGTGACATTTGTTCGTCTTTAATTGCAAAATGTTTGCCTCATATACTTACACCCTCTCAAACATGGGGTGAGGATTAAGTAAATAATGCTACGATCTTGGTGCTTGGAATGAAGTAGACAGAAGACTTCTACTGACACGATGACATGTTACAAATATAGTTATAAATTGTGTCCAGAGTTGATGACCATCAAGAGAATTGATGATTTATTCACCCCAGGACAAGTCTGTCATATGTTGACAAATTTGCCAGTTTTCCAAACCCTTGGAAGAAGCTTTGAAACAAAAACTTATTTGATACACAGCCACAGCCTTATGATTTTGTTTGTTTGTTTGTTTTTCTTGATAGAAACATGAGCTCAGCTGGCCCCGAAGGGAGGAAAGTGATGAGAAGGTGTGACGGACTGATTGACTCACTGGTCCATTATGTCAGAGGAACCATTGCAGACTACCAGCCAGATGACAAGGTGACTCAAGGGTTAAATATCTCGCACACTGAATTACTTACTCTGTCTTAATAAGACTCTTCAGAGTATTCTTGAAGTAGCTGTTCGGGTTTGCTTTGTTCATTAATTCATTTGGTGAGCTTAAGATTTCCCATACATGCTTGTAAGTTTTAAAATCCATCCAGCCCCATTTTTCTTTCCATCTTCCAGCCCCAGATTTCTATCTAACAACTCTGTGGATACACGTTCAGGAGTGAAATTAAATTCACCTCTTTCCTCATCCCCAAACTTGCTCCCCCTGTGTAATCCTTCTTAATAATCGTTACCATCTACCAAATGAAAATAGAACTCTGAGTAATCTTGGACTCCCTCCCTTCCCGCTCATCCCACATCCACTCCAGCGAATCACGTGCGTTCTGTGTCTGAAACGCCCCTCGGTGTAACCACGCCTCTTTAACGCCACCACTGCTGTCCCGATTTGTTCGTCTTTCATACTGATCATTGCAGTCGACTCCCGATTGGCCCCTATAAGAAGTATCTCCTCCTGTTTTCCAACTCTACATGATTGCTAAGGAATGTATCTAAATTTTTAGAATCATTCTGAGCACCCTTTAAAAAGTAAACCAGAACGGCTCTCCAATGTTTTAAAACCTTTGGCCTCTACTTCCTAGCGTTGTGCTCGTGACCATTTCTGGCTTAGCCCTAGCCTTCCCAGCCGTTCTCCACTTCCCTCCCCCAGCGCCCCGCAGGCCAAGCGCGCCTGTCACGTCCAGTGAACCCGAAGCCCTGTGGCAGCGCACCTGCAAAGGAATTTCTGTATTGTCTGATCGGTGGTCATGTCCTGTTTTCTCAGGCCACAGAGAACTGTGTGTGCATTCTTCATAACCTCTCCTACCAGCTGGAGGCAGAGCTCCCCGAGAAATACTCCCAGAGTATCTATATTCAAAACCGGACCATCCAGGCGGACAGCAACAAAAGTGTCGGGTGTTTCGGCAGTCGAAGCAGGAAAGTCAAAGAGGTACATTGGGAGGGATTTGAAAGAATAAATGCATATGCTGTGTGTACTTCTGAGTACTTGGTATATGTCAGGCACTGTTTTAAGTTCTTTGAACCCTTCCATCAACCCCATGAGGTGTGTATTATTAATACTTCCATTTACTAATGAGGAAACAGGGGTAGAGAAAGCTTAATTAATTTTCCCAGAATAATCCAGCAAATTAGTGGAGGAGATGGAATTCAGTCCCAGGCAGTCTGGTCCCAGATTTACACTGTCAGCCATCAAACCATACTGCTCTGTGCCCTACAGGCTAGGAAATAAGTTTAATGCTACGTGGCCAGTGGTAGAGCATTGTCTTAACATTGAAAGCAGCCCTGCCATTCAGCTGTGAACGTTCTGAAAGCAAACGTGGACACCTTAAGCAAACCCCATGGGAAGGAATACTCTCCATACTGGCATTTCATGAAAATGAAGGGATGCGACCTCTGCCTTGTGAACTTGACTGGTAGATATAGATGGCCTCCCGGACAACTTCATAAGGCTCTCAGGAAAGACCTTCAGAGAGGTTGTGACTAATGTAGATTTCAGCTTAACAGCAGCCTGAAAACTGTTCTAGAACCGTCCATGCTTAATTCTCTGCATTCTCTCTAATTGTGAAATGTGAACTTGTGAATACAGGGTGTTGAGAGGGAGAAGTGGTTATCATGGACTAAAAGTTAAGTCATGTGAATCATACGTATTTGCCTTTTCACTTTGATTCTGAGGGCTTCTTATCATGCAAATTGTTAGTCTCTCTAGGCAAGACTATGTCTGGTCTCTCAGTTTGGGTGTGGAATTGCAGAAATCACTTGAAGGTGTTAATTCTGGATTTCATCGTGTGTATGGTTAGCAATACCAGGACATGCCGATGCCGGAGGAAAAGAGCAACCCCAAGGGCGTGGAGTGGCTGTGGCACTCCATCGTGATACGGATGTATCTGTCCTTGATCGCCAAGAGTGGCCGGAACTACACGCAGGAAGCATCTTTGGGAGCGCTCCAGAATCTCACGGCAGGAAGTGGACCGGTGAGTACCATGACTGTTTTTCTGCTTTTTAAAATAATGACATTGTGGGCACACCTATGTTAAGTTCAGACAGTGAGGAAAGAACAGAGGTTTTCTTGCCTCTGTCAAAACAGTTCTCAGGAATTGCCTGAGAGAGTTCCAGCTTCCCAGGACTTTTAGCCTTGGCTTCTGCAAAGACAAGTCAGACTGTGAGTATTACATGTCTCAGAGTCCGACCTAAACGGGCTTAGGCGAAAAAGAGGAATTCCTTGGCTCATATAACTGAAAAGTCCAGGGTGGGTCTTCCTTCTGTCATGGTGGAACGTAGGTGCCCCACGATTATAATTATGCCTCTGTCTCTGGACTCTGTTTCCCTGTGTTGGTTTCATTCTCAAAGGCTGTCCTCACATTACAATAAAGAGAGTCACCAATGATTTCAGGCTTACCTTTGATTCAGCCCAGTGTCCCCAAAGGAAAAAAACGACTGTTTTCCCAATAGCTCCATTGAGAACTTGGGGAGTAAGTCTCACTTGCCCATTCCCAAACCAGTACCTGTGGCTAGGAGCCTGTGACGTTGATTGGCCAGGTCTGGGTTATGGGCTCACATGTGAATTTCGGGGGCATGGGTTTGGGTGGACGAGGGTCACTGCCGCTTGTACCCCATGGACCGAAATGGTAAAGGAGTGGCTTCCCTAGTGGAAAGTCAGAGTGTTATTACCCAAAGGAAGAGTGAGTGCTGGAAAGCAGAAACAGTGCATGTCCACTGCAGTTGGAAAGCATCTGTGCTCTTCTGTCCCACAAATTCAACCACAAAACAAAGAACTAGTTCTCTTTCCAGGTGCACGTACTTTATACCAGCAAAATCAAAATATTAAAAAATGGAAGAACATGTTCCTTTCCCCATGTATTTTACACCTGGCATCATAGTAAGGGAATCTAGAAATACTTCGTTTTTGAACTAAGCTTATAATCTTTGCCTTGATCATGAAATGGCTAGAATAAACTCTCCTCAGATAGTTCATAATATGGCCAGTCTCTAATTATCCATCGTCACAGAGGTAACACTCTTGCAGGCAACCAAAATATTCTGTGTTCTGCATCTGAGAAACTATGTTCATTCTTTAATAATGTGTTTATACAGAAACTTGGCTCTGTTTTGAGTAAAATGGTGAAATACTAAAATACCAGTATTTCTCTTGTTTTAGCAGTGTCATTAAGAATACAGCCAAACTGGGGGGAGGGTATAGCTCAGTGGTAGAGTGCATGCTTAGCATGCACGAGGTCCTGGGTTCAATCCCCAGTACCTCCATTAACAAAAACAAAACAAAAAAGAATACATCCAAGCTTTAATTTCTTTGTTTTTCTTCAAAATGTACTTCTGCACAAAGAGAAAGAAATGGGGAACAACCAGGGAGCCCTGACTGACACAGGGACGTGATTTTTCATCTTACTTTCCCGTTTCCCCGTGCTTGGTTTCCCAAAACTATTTCTTTCACTTTCCCAGACTACAGAAGCCCTCTTATTACTGCCAGCCAACTTAATAGAAAATGTCAGAAATTAAATTGCAGTGTGTGTATGTATTTAAGCTCACTACGCTCTGAGGATGGCTCAGTATGAGCTAACCCTCTAAGCCTGGGTTTTAGCCTTTTGCATTCCAGGATTTCTCATGGAATCCAAGCTGTCCAGCGGTGTTTCCATGTTCCTATGAATACAGGAATATTTGCCATGTAACATACAGGAATATACCACTTAAATTCTGAATATGTAGCTTATTCCTCAGATCCTAAGTTCCTTTATTCATTTATTAAATAAACAGTTTGTGGGCACCCACTACATAGCAGGCACTAGCCTAGTGCCACGTATATAGTGGCGAATGTGACAAAAATCACTGTATTTTGGAATAATCTAGCTGGGAAAAACGAATAAACACACAGACAGAAATCTAAGGTAATAGGAGCCTTCCCAGTCCAAAAGGAACTCAAGCAACGGAGATACCTTCATTCCTGCTATAATTACGGCAAGGCATTTAAAATCATACCTAACCTTAAACCAGTCCAGTCCTCTGAAAGGAGATCTACATTAAACTGGAATTAATCCATGATCAAGGTTGTTAGAGTTGAACTTAACTAGAGATTTGCAGGAGAAAATCATTAGTGGCATGGGACAGTGATACGAGGACCCTTTGTTCTTTTAAGTTATGAGATGCTTTTTATTTAAATTTTGACTTCCAATTTATGTCCTTTCTAATTATTTCTTTTCCTAATTTTGTCATGCCTAGATGGTGTGATTTAAAAAAAAGAACTTGTTTTTGTAATTTCTAAAAGGAATCACTGAATACAAAAAACATGAAAATAGGCTCTGAAACATAGTTGCAGAAAATGTCCAATCCATCAACCTGTGTTCATAACAGACAGCTGGAGCCTTGATGGCTTCGTGCCTTAGATGGCAAAGAACTGAATAGCTTCCAAAAGATAGATTCTATAATTTAAGCATAAAATTACTTAATAGTAATTAAATAGTAGCACCTAAAAGATAGTCTATAATTTAAACATAATTAGGATGGTCATTTCTTGTCAGTAGAACTACCTTAATGTAAACTTTATTAGTTCAGGTGTAATGGTTATTATTAAAAAAAAAGACCAAAATAAACAAGTAAGAGGATGGATTGATAAAATTTACTCATTTAGCAAATTCTCTTAGTACAGTGCGAAGTGTCAGTTTGTAAGTACAGTGTAAGTCCGTCCTGGGGGTGTACTGTGCAGCGTGATGACTGTCGGTAACAATACTGTATTGTGTATTTG
Source organism: Camelus ferus (assembly GCF_009834535.1). NCBI lineage: Eukaryota > Metazoa > Chordata > Mammalia > Artiodactyla > Camelidae > Camelus > Camelus ferus. Next base: position 885,737 of record NC_045729.1, read on the forward strand.
AAATTCACTAAGAAAGTAGACCTTATAATTTCTCATCACAAGAAGGAAAAAAAAATTTGTAACTGTGTGGTGATGGCTGTTTCTAAACTTACTGTGCTGATTATTTCACAGTATATACATATGTCAATCCATTATGTTATACACATAAAATTAAATATTATATTGTAGAAGTTAAAAGTAATTGAAATAAACAGTTTTCAAGTTTCTAAAACATTTAAATTTTTTTTAATTTTTAAAAAATTTTTATTTCATTGAGTTATAGTCAGTTTACAATGTTGTGTCCATTTCCAGTGTAGAGCACAATTTTTCAGTCATACATGAACATACATATATTCATTGTCACATTCTTTTCCACCATGAGCTACCACAAGATCTTGTATATATTTCCCTGTGCTGTGCAGTATAATCTTGTTTATCTATTCTATATACACCTGTCAGTATCTACAGATTTCAAACTCCCAGTCTGTCCCTTCCAACCCCTGTCCCCCCTGGCACCCACAAGTTTGTGTTCTCTGTCTATGAGTCTGTTTCTGTCAAGTTTCTAAAACACTTTAAAACCACTTAATTTGATACCCACTGGGAAAAAACAAAGTGTATTCCCTACCTCATACCTTGCTCACAGATCAGTTCCAACAGCAATAAGATTTAAATGTGAAGGTAGAACAATGAAGCTTCTAAATGATAACATAGAAGAATATCTTTATGATCTGAAATAGGGAAAGACTTCTTAACAGCAGACACAAAAAGCACTAACCATAAAGTATTTTATAAACTTACTACATTTAAATTAATAATTAGTAACTTACGCTATCATGCTTTCAAAGACATTGCTAAAACAATAAAAAAAGGCAAACCACAGAGTAGGAAAAGATGTTTGTAAAGTTGTAAAGATATAAGTAACAAAGGTTGATATCTAGGAAATTTTAAAAAATTATCACATTAACAATAAAAAGACAGACAACCCAGTAGAAAAATGGACGAGATTTGAACAGCACTTCACAAAGGATAATATAGCAATGGCTATATTATCTATATTTGAAAAGGTCCTCGCCCTCATTAGTGATCAGGGCAGTACGAACAAGGAATGCTGTTTGTAAATAGTTGACTAATTAATAGTCATTCTCACATATTCCCTAAAGCTGGAATAAAAATCTCTCTTTGATAAATCTGTTTGTTTTCCTTATGGAGGAAATTCTGAAGACCATTCCTCACCGGCGTCTCCTGTTTCCCTCAATGAGCCAACATTTATGTTTCCAATGATCGTTTTTATATACTAGGCCCTGAGCTGAAAGAGAAGATGCTGATGGCAGTGACTCTGCGGAGCAGACCGTGTGCATAAGGGGAAAGGCCTGCTGGGTGGGCCACTGGGACGAGAGAGGGATGCTAATGGACCCGAGGAGGAGGAGGAGGCGGAGGCGGAGGCGTTGTACAGAATAAGCAGCCTCCCCTTTAGGTGGCTACAGGGGAGGGATTCTTCTCAGAAGAGAGAAAATGGTCTAAGGGAATGTTCTGCAAGCTAGTGAAAGGCAAAGTGTAACTTGCTTACAATAGAACAGGCATCCTGAAGTAGTGGTTATCAAATTTCTTTGAGTCGTGGGCACTTTGAGTATCTAATGGAAGTTATGGTCTCTTTCCCTGAGAAGAGAATGAGCACAAGAGTAATCTTAAGGATGTCCTGTTCCCTCCCGGAAACCTATCCTGGTCCCTGTATTAAGAACCCACAGCTACTGTAGAAGGTGCAGTGGAGAATGTCAGAAGGCGAGCAGCCTGCAGGAGGTGGGGGAAAGAAGGAGCATTTAGATAAACAAAATAGACACCCTGGAGAATGGGCAAGAATACACGGATTTTTTAACACAGTATTATAAACCAACTGTACCTCAATTTTAAAAAGAATGTATGTTAGCCACAATATATAAAAAATATAAAAATAGATTAAAAAAACAGATTTCTTCTGTATAGCACAGGGAACTATATTCCATATCTTATAATTCCCTTTAATGAAAAAGAATATGAAAATTTGTATGTATATGCATGACTGGGACGTTGTGCTGTACACCAGAAATTGACACATTGTAACTGACTATACTTCAAAAAAATTAAATTTAATTTTAATAAAAAGAATATATGGATTTCTGGCATGGTAGTCTCATATTAGCTTCAAACAAAAATGTGTAAAGCTGTAGGTACAAGCTAGAGCCCCAGTGCTGTTGGAGGTTTGCTGATGCTAGGAAGGGCCTGGCTGGCATGGTACTCAGACCCTGGGAGAGCAGGCGGCCAGCTAATTCCACATAAGATTTGCCTTTGGTGGACCTAGACCTGGACCAGACACTTGCACATGCAGCCTCTGGTACAGAGAATAGAGTTAACAGACAGTCTGACTAGCCATACATTGCTTTCTTCAAAAGTCAGTATCTCTTTCGGAATAAACTGGCTTGTTTTGGAAATGAATTTTACATATTTACTAAAATATGAGAAATGCCAAGATTTGAACACAAAGAAACAGAATAGGTGAATAAGCCAACAACCAGTAAATACATTGAAATAATAATCGATGACATCTCCCTTTAAAATTTTTCCCAGCTCAGCTGGCTTTACACCCAAATTCTACCAGACCCACAAAATTGAGATTATTCTTGCATTACACAGATAGTCCAAGAAAATAGAAAAAGGAAAAACACTTACTCAGCTAATTTTATGACATTAGTGCAACTTTGATTCTAAAACAGTTGGTCCTTCTCTTTCACAATGATAAGCTGAAAATGTGAATAAAAAGCAGAATATGATAAGAATGAAAAGACAAACCCATCTTATTTATAAACACGCAAAAAGTAGTAACTAGCCAAACCTAATATTTTATTTAAAAATACTGAATAAACATTAATAGTAATTAAATTAATCGTAATTAACAGTAATTAAATGGAAAACCTAATAAGAGTTTGAAGAAAATATCTCTAGTTTTGAAGATGTCTTGCTCAGTCTCTAGTAACTACAGAAACTTACTGTTCCCACGAAGTGAAGTGCAGTACAATTTACATGGCGTATCTCACAAAACAGATGCCAGCATCAGTGGCGCAGACAGTTGTCCAGAAGGAGAACGGCCTGCATCACACACGGAAGATGCTGCATGTCGGTGACCCCAGTGTGAAAAAGACCGCCGTCTCCCTGCTGAGGAATCTGTCTCGGAACCTTTCTCTGCAGAATGAAATTGGTGAGTCAGTGTGTCTGGTTGTAACGTGTACGTATTGGAAATCCAAGTGCAATAAAACGTCCTTATCGCTTTGTTTCCACAGTGATGAGCTGAAAGCGTCAATTAAAAGCAAAATGTGGTAAATAGAACTGGTTTTTGTGCGCCCAGGCATCAAGGGTGGGCTTTCTCGCTGGTCTCAAGCAGGATGTTTCTTAATGTCCAGCTTTTTTGTTGTTGTTGTTTTAATTACTACCAAAGAGAGATTAATTAACAAGATAGGTGACATATTTGATATTTTTCAGCCCTCGGGTGTGCCATGCAGTGAAGTCTTTTTAACCTGTGTCTTTCAGAATGTTCTCTGCATCTCCTGCTGTAAGCACCACTCTTCTAAAACATGAACACACACGCGCGCGCGCGCACGCACACACACACACAGTAGGTGTTTACTTCAGAAGCCTGGCCATTGTACTAGGAAAAAAATGGATGGACAGAGTATCACAAGAAGGAACCACTGAATGGAGCAGATTTGACATAGATGGTTTTGGAATAAATATTTGCTCCCTCTTTTGGAAGTCTGTGTGACTTTTTTTCTTTTTTAAATTAATTAATTTATTTTTTATTGAAGTATAGTCAGTTTACAATGTTGTGTCAGTTTCTGGTGTCCAGCACAATGCTTCAGTCATACATGAACATACAGTTTTTTTTCATACTCTTTTTCACCGTAAGCTACTGTAAGATATCGATTGTAGTTCCCTGTGCTGTGGAGTCTGTATTATAGACAGAGATGATAACTATGTTACACTATCAAATAATACAATTTTTCATTCATATTATTTATAAATGTGAATTAAATCAAAAACTATAAAATGAGATCAGATAGGAAGATAATGCTAAAAATAATCATGCTTCCTAATGCTTCATAGATTAGTCATTTCTGACAATTTAAAATTCAGTTTTTCACAAAATTCTGGTAATAACTTTTTTAACGGATTGGATTATTTTGGAATACACACACAAACACATACACACACACACACACACACACACACACACACACCCCAGTACCAGAAGTCTGTGCTTGTGTTTTAATAAAGCCATTTCCAAAGACAGCCAGCAGCACGGCATTGAACAGGTGGTGGCATTGAACAGGTGGTGGCATTGAACAGGTGGTATCATACAGTGGTTTTGAGCCCATTATAAATGCAGAGGGCCTGGAAAGTTTTCAGTGAGTCTGAAAGAAACCTTGCCATAGGCAGTCTCAAAATTAGGAAAGTGCTTCCCTCATTGTCTTTTGGGACCTTTGTGCTGCACTTCAGGTCTATTATCCTTTGGCTTTTTTTCCTTCAAATGAAGTGTTGACTCCATCTTTAAAACATTGCTGATGAGAAAAGAAGTGATCGCTGCTTACAGCCTGTGCCCTCGGAGCGGAAATGCTCTTGTCAGGTTCTACAGCCCTCCGCCTGCTGGGACAGTGCAGCGGTAGCCCCACAATTTATGTAAGATGATTTTGTTGCTGAAAGATCGGCCCCGTCCCTGATGAGCCAGATAACTCAGAGACCGGGGCTCGGAGCTTTGAAGAAAAGAGACAGCTTTCTTACTTTGCCCGGCAAAGGGGACTCCCAGCAGGGTGGTGCCTTCACAACTGTGAAGCCCCCTTGGGGATGGCGTGGGGTGGTTATACGGCCACAGCTCAAGCAATAAAGCGTCGATAACAATCAACAGAATCGTTTTCCCATCAGAAGACTCAGAGTGGCTCCAGGGGACCAGGCCTGTAGAGGCTGGTGGTTGTCGCTCTTTCCATCTCTGTATCTCGTAAGCACCCAAGGCATGGTCTTCTTGGCAATTCATGCTATTTTGTAAGGTGACAATCCTGTGACCTTCTCCCTGGAGAACGACTCAGAGACCAAGCATGATTATTACTTTCAATTACTGGAGTAAAGTAGAAACAGTCAGATCAATAGATACAATTTTAACAATGGGCCTGGAGCTGTGAGTAGCGGCCGGCCGGTCCGGTTTGTTGACCGCTCTAAGGGCAAGCGTAGGAATGAGCCGTCTGTTAGCCTAAGTGCAGCCATTTTATTATTCCTCCTTCAGTTTCACTGATAAACCTCCCCTCGTTTTAAAGACAGTAGTGAGAAGAGACAGTAGTAGAAGAGAATTGACAAGATAAATGCAATTTTTTCAGTCCCAGGTTGGCTTTATGTCAAATATATAATTGGAGTTTGAAGTTCCTGTCTTGTGTGTGTGTGCGCGCATGCACGCACAGAGGCTGAATGACCCTCTCTTACCACATTGCAGTATTTAATTTTGTTGGTGTAAACACTTATACTATTGTTCTACAAAAAACAGGCATAAAGTGTTAAAAACTTTCACACTGTAACTCTCACTCCTCCTCAGACATAACCCCGAGCTTCAACCTTAACCTTGGTGTGTAGAAGTGGACATTCTTGTTGGTTGTGCAGAGGGAGGGGACGTGGGACCGTCCTCTTAGCAGAGGGGGCTCTCAGGATGGGCTACCGGGCCTCCGCCAGCCGTCGCTGCGCCCTGCAGGGAGATGGACTGAGCGTTTTCTGTTGTGATTGTCTCACATTGTTTTCTTGCTGTTGACCTAAATTCAGCAACAGGAAAACTCAGGTTCTCAAGGCCTTTCATTGTGTGGTCTACCTTGTTAAAAGGAGGGAGCCTTCTGATAATAACTCACGTCTATGAGAGCTTCCCGTGTGCAGGGCACAATGGTACAGCCAGCACATGGTGACTCATTTAATGCCTCAAAACAAGCCTGTGGAGTAAATACTGTTATTATCCCATTTTACAGATTGGGAAAATGTAGCATGAAGAGGTTCAGTAGCTTGCCCAGATGGCACGGCCGTTAAGTGGCAGACAGGACTAAAACCAAAAAAGTGTATCTTCAGAGACTGAGCTCTGAGCTAACACGATGCTGGGGTGCTTCGACGACAGGAAAAAAGGAAGCGTGCAGGCCTTCGAGCAGGTCCTTCCTGTCCGTCAGACCCAGGTGTTGCCAGAGGAGGGCGTACGGCTCTGTTTGTTTTATTGAGTACCTCTCTGTCCTAGGCTTAGTGATCGCGGCCGGAGAGCCAGAAACGAATGCAGTAATTGTCCTCAAGGAGCCCACAGCCCCGTTTGGAATTCAGACAGGCACCCGTCAGAGCAGCGCAGTTCAAGGTGCCACATGAACTCAGATGAAGAAACAACAAAATTAGGCAGACGTAACTGTACGACCATGATAAACACAGCACTGAATTAAAGAGCTATGAGGAACCACAGAGGCAAGTTCTCTGTCTTTCAAGGAGAGTCCAAAGTAGAGGGGCAAAAAAAAAGAAAACGTATGTGAGACAAATTTTGGCAAAATAGCAAGTGCAAATTCGTATTGCCCAAAATGTGTACCATAGGACAGGTTATAATATAATCATCAAATTAATACCTCTCTTGTTACTACAGAAAAAGGTAAACCAAAACCCTATAACCCAGAACTTACAGACATAGTGAAAAAATAGATTTTAAGTAGTTTCTTTCTCTTTTTTACTAATAGTGTTATTTTTGCATTAAAGAAACTTTCGGCAGTACAGGTAATTTTTAAAAATTACTTTTAGGTCACCATCAGCATTGTTGTCGGAAAACAAGTCCTATTAATATTTTAGCATATTTCTTCTCAGGTTTCTTGTGTGTATTTTTTCCCTAATGTTACAATAATATGTATTCTTCATATAAATAAGCACACTGATCTTTTTCACATAGAATATTAACATATATTTTTATTATTATTATACGTGGTTCATAGATATGTTTGGGGAGGCACAATATTCTTGGCAGATGTTTTATGGTTAATCATATTTCTATTGGGATGTTTAAGCTTTTTATAGTTTTTCATTTACGTATAGTACTATAATAAAGATCTCTGCTTTTTCCATTTTTAAAGTGATGTCTTTAGGATAAATCCTCAGAAGTGGGAATACTGAATCAAAGAATGTGAAAATTTAAAAAAATTTTTTGACATTGCTATCAAATTGCTTTCTGCAAAGACTTCCAGTGCACGGAGCACAGAGTACCATCTTTTTAAAAATCAATTTTTTTAATTTGAGGATTTGAGAGGTTGTATCTTTCCATATGTTTGTTAACCAAATGTTTCTTCTTAAATGTTCTTTACCCAAAATGTTACTGGGATCTTGAGATTAAGGAACAATCTTTTTAATCAAGGATTCTTTTTTTCTTTCACTTTGTAGCCAAAGAAACGCTGCCTGATTTGGTTTCCATAATTCCCGACACAGTCCCAAGTACTGACCTTCTCATTGAAACTACAGCCTCTGCCTGTTACACGTTGAACAATATAATCCAGAACAGTTACCAGAATGCACGGGATCTTCTAAACACTGGGGGCCTGCAGAAAATTATGACCATAAGTGCAGGTGACATGTAAGTCCTTTAGCATCTGCCTGTCGGTTGTCTCCCCATCCCACCACCCCCACTCCCACTCCCAGATGTAAGTAACGGGGTTGTGAATGTCCCGTCATCTGGTGCCATGAGGCAGCACAGCCAAAAATAAGACTGGAGAGCGGGGCCAGTCCTTAGGGAATCAGGCAAGTGAAAAACTGAATCCTCCAAGCCAAATAGGTGCTCATTCTCTTCTACAATATAGAAGTAGTCGAACGCCATAGCTTCCCTGAGTGGTGCATTCCAGCATTTTATTGACCTGCTGAATTACTTCCCAGAGCCACAGCTGTGATTTAAGAAGAGATGAATGTAGGCAAATTGGAGTCCCGTGGATGGAATGCCCTCTTCACTTAACCAGTGAAGCCAGTGTCACCCCAAGTGATGGCACAAGAAGTAGGAGGCAGCACAGGAAGAAATTCTTGCCTTCTCATTTTTCCCTGTCATGTCTCTTCCGTCTCTTATTCTCTTTTGAGAATAGAAGGCTTAATGCATGTAAGTCATCCTACATCCCTGTCTCTGTCTTCAAATATTCCCATTTAAAAAAAGGGGGGGGGATGGGAAAGAGAATGAAAAACATTGTGTAACCAAATTATCACTATTAGTTATTTAAAGTGATGGGATCCTAAGAAAAGAAATGTTATTATAGCCCAGTTCTAATGATTTGCAAAGCAAACAGACATCACCTGTAGGGGACAAATGTGTGTTGGCTGCACAGAGCTAGCGGGGGAGCCTGTGGCATCCTGGCATGGACACACGGCCACGCCCCCACAGCCCCAGCCCGTCTGGGCCCCTTGTGCTCTGCAGTCCCCCTCTGGCAAAGCGCACAGGGAAGGAAGGCCGCATGCAGTGTCACACGATTAAAAGGAGACCTAGGTCAGAATGGCGGTTTCCCCAGAGCAGGGAGGCCGTTATTGTTCCCCGACAGCAGTTGCTCAGCCCTTGTGGAAAGAATGCATCAGTGGTGCAGAGCAGAAATGGCAGTTCTCAGTAGTCATCCCAGCTTCTCAGCAGACCTTCATAAGACAAGATGACTTTAATTATTTGAGTTTTCAGACATCATAAGCACATGGGAACATAGCATCCCTTTTGGAAACTTCTTGTGGCTTAGCGAAATATGGGAGTGTGCTCTGCTGTTACTTCTTTGTTGTACTGAGTGTCCATTTGTGAGCCGGTCCTCACGGGCCTTGTCCCCTCCCCCCCCCAAAAAAAAGTTAACAAGGAACTTCTAACAAATGTGCGCACTGCTGCCCCTTCCTGGCTAGAGTGTGGCGTCCTAACCCGTAGTTTGTGGGCCAGCCTGACGACCAAGCACCATTTACATTTCATCTTTGAATAAATGAGTTCCTACTGCCAAGCAACCAACCTACGAACAGACTTTACCACCACACCGCCCTCACAATTTAAGAACCTTTTCCAATTGTAAATACTAGAGATCCATAACTTTCATGGACTTACCGGTACTTCAGTTATTAGCGACTCCGGAAAGTCCCTCGGGTCCTAAAAGGAACTCTGTAAGGTGCAGGTTTGGCTTGCCCGCCCTGTAAGGCTGGCCTGGAAGAGAAGGTCTTTCGGCTGATGAGCGAGCCCAGCCTGGGTACGAAGCTGCTCCGCAGCTTGCGCGCTCTGTTCTTGGTTGCGTCCTTACCAGCTCCTAGGACAGGAAAAATAAAATCTTTGTTTCTCTGTTAAAAGCAAAAATGCAGCCAAGTGTTAATTCAAGTGATGGAAGAGAAAGAGATGTCAGAACGCACTGATCCTTAGCCAGAAACAGGAAGTTTAAGAAAAATTTCAAAGCAGAACATCAGGAACTCAGTACAATCTCACTTCAGCGGTGACTTGGATTTCTAACGGGAACACATTTTTCATCTGCTGTCTCCAGAAATAAAGAAATTTTGAAACTGCTTTACCAAATACTCCAGCAAGAATTTATTTTATTATTCTTTATTTATTTTATTATTATTTTCTATTTATTATTATTAATTTGAAAAAGCTACATTACTCCTTTCATGGAGTCACTAAGTCTTAAGAGTGTATATATTTTTAAGTCATACTTTTCATATGTTTGTATTTTTAAAATGTGCATTATAAGTATACAAATATATTTACATTCTATAAGTATATAACATATTTTTAAAAATTGTATTCTATAAATAAATCCAAGGATTTGTAAAAGTCTTAAGAATGTATTCCTTATAAATATCCGGAATTTGCTCTATAAACTATTTATTTGTTAGCCCTTTGCTAGTGGTTTAAAAAGATTTAAAAACAAAAACAAAAACAAACACCCACGTGGCCCTTGGCCTCCCGAGGCTCACCGTGATGAGTGGCCTGACTTAATGAATGGCTACTGAGCGACAGCAATTAAAGATTTCCGGGCCGTCCAAAGGCAGCGTGGAGAACCCTCCTACATTCTCCCTCATCTCAGAAAAATGTCCATTTCTTCGTTTCAGCTCTGCCTCCAACAAAGCAAGTAAAGCGGCCTCTGTTCTCCTGTATTCCCTGTGGTCGCACGCAGAGCTGCACAGCGCCTACAAGAAGGTAAGGATGCTGGAAAGAGCCAGGTGATAATGCCCTGCTTGACTCGGCCCTGGTGAGAAGTCACTACAAACTGCGTTTTCTTGTCTGAAAAATGTTGTTAAAGTTCACATTTCTGTTTGCTTGTTCCCAAGGCTCAGTTTAAGAAGACAGATTTTGTCAACAGCCGGACTGCCAAAGCCTTCCACTCCCTTAAGGACTGAGGAAAGTGAAGAACGTGGAGCCTCCCCCTTCTCAGTCACCAAAAAGCCCCGAAGGAAAACACCTATTTTTCTACTTTCCCGCCCAGTGAACCGCAAGAAAGCATGCCCTGTTTGTATCTTTTTCTATTCCCATGGCCCCCAGGATCCAGAAAACAAATGATCAGAATATAATTTATTAAGTCTTCCAGAAGACTTTTACAGGTTTGCCACCAGTAGACCCAGGCTCAGTTTCACCCTCTGCAAATAGTGGTCTTTGTCATCAGGGCTGACGGTGCATGGCGTCCTGGAACCAAAAGGTGAATCCATGTGGAATGGACATTGACAGAATAAATAAGGGAAGAAGCTGTTGTATGACTAGGATTTTTTTTAAAGTCTGATCTACATCTGTTTTCCTGTTCTGGTTCCCATGTTTTGTCACTCACATGCATGTTGTTTCACCATTGAGCCGTGAGTGTGTTGTTCTGCAGTGTTGAAAACAGAAAAATGGAAATGAGATAATACTTGTTGAGTTTATCTGGAAGAAAATTTAAATGGCAAAATCATTTGTTTGTTTATTTTGTGCTTGTTTTTATCCTCTTGATTTTTTTTTCTCTGATTTTCAATGAACTTAAGAAATTTAGATCACAGAGCACGCATGACTGTAAGAAAAAGAAATTGAAGGGAAGTGATCGTTGCAAATGTAAAAATCTTTTCCACAGAGAAAGACAACTATGGCTGTGAAATTCGGTGTTCCCTCTAAATTCTGAATAAGTGGGATTTTTGCTCAAGAAATTATTTCACCTATTTAACACCACCATTAAATGCAAGTCTGTTCTGACACTACCGTTCAGTGTAATTTGTTCCCTGGATTGGCTACAAAGGGAACCCGGGCCTCTCACACTGCTGGACCAGCCAGGGCCCTGAAAACACAGCTCCTTTTAATGAGTTAACATTATCAACCAGCCCTACTTTGCCCAACGTTTAAAAAGTAATACAGAACCACTAAGTCTCGTATGACCTTGCTCAAGCCATTATTTTAAGTCAAGAAAGTGCTCAAGAATTAAAATGAAGTTACACTGAGGAAGAATGTGTCCGGCCCACCCAGAAATGATGTGAGAAATGGTCACGTTTAAAAGTTGACAGCATCACCTATTGAAAGGACTCTAAATTAAGTGTTACTTTAACTGGGCTGTGATTAATACCATTCAGATAGAATTAGTCTTCTTAACTATAATTTGTTATGTTTTGCTTTTTTAAAAAAAATCTAACAATATTTGTTACAGAAAGTCAGAAGGAAAAAAATCCTTCAGCTCCTTTTGGCCAAAAAAAGTATAAGAAATAAATTGCCACTTTCAATTTGAATGTGTACTTAAGTCTTTATTATGTTTAGAACTTAAAATTTTTTCAATTTTAAAAGCTCGATGAAGAGAACCTAATTTAAAATGAAATTATTTAAATACAAATTTTTAAAATAGTGAAGAGAGAAATTATCTTTTTTCAGAGTCTGATAAGCATTTGGAGTCTATTTATTCCTCCAAGTAATTAATGTATATTCAAAAAGTTTCTGTGTTTTTAAGGCATTAGTAGAGCCTTCAATAATATTAAACACAAAATAAGGCAAAAGTAACACTGCTTGCATTGGGATCTGTGTCCATTTTGGTTTATTTATGTATCTTGGTTTATGTGGTATGAGGGACATGACATTTGAGGATTTGACCTTTTAAGTTTCAACTTTAATTCCTGAGTTTAATACTTTGTAGCTGCTTATGTTTATTCCTAATCAGTCCTAAATCCTTTACCAAGAAGCACTTCCTATGAGAAAGATGGGGCCAGCTAGCCACTGGCCCATGTGAAAATGGAGGGACATGCGAGTAAGTTAGCTCTGGTCACATTTTGGTAAATTGAGTGGCTCTGTGACCGTGAAAAGATGGGCTTTGTTTGATCCCCGTGTCCTGCTCTGTCCACTCTGCTTACAAAAACCTGAGCGCTTCTGAGGGAGGTCCTTAGATGATTGAATGCCAGTTTTGATCATAGGTCCGTACACAAGCTTTTTCTCTTTTCTGTGTCCCAGACTGGACATTCATCAGAGGAACAGGCGGGCTCGGCTGGGCCTTTGCGTTTATTTGAGCTGAGAGTCTTAAAGGGCTTGCTGCCTTGTGAAGAATTCTTGATGGTTTTCTGGAATATGAGAGGCTGCTGTCCTGGGTTTCTGTCAACTGGAAACATTTGTTTATACTTGATGGAAATAACCAAAAGGTTATCTGACAAGATAGAGGGAAGATTAATGTGTCAAAGGGGCAAAGCAGCAGCATGAGTAGATAAACCACTTCAAAAGCAATTTAATCGTCTTATGAAGAAGCAATTCCTTAGTAGAAAGAAGGAAATGGGGGGGGGTGGAATGTATATTCTTAAGTATGTGGGTATATATATAACTTATATGCTATAGTTATACGTGAAATTTCCTCTAAAGAAGATACATAATGCAGACCTTGCACTGAAGTGAGGAGGACTTGAGTACGTGTGTACTTTGAACAGAATTGCAGAATCTAAGGATTAGGAGGGAATTTAGGGGGCATCTGGTCAGGTCCTCTTTCAAGTGTCTTCCTGCAGCAGAAAAGATTCAGTTCTTATTAAAGTGACAGAGAAGAAAAATACGCAATCATTCATTCAACTAATGCCCAGCATGCCCCCGTAACTGGTGCACCTTGAGACTCAGTAATGGTTGCATTTTATGTATTGTGGGAGGGGAAACGGATTAAAAAGGAAGCAAGCTCTTCAAAATAAAATTCTGCTTTAGGTTTAACATTTTACACGTAGTGCCACTGAGGGTTTCATCTCTTTCAAAATAAACTTCAATCTTGTAAGGACTGTAATTAAAAGGAAAACTCCCTTGTTAATGATCTGTTCAGGAAAGAGACCGAAATGCCACACGCTGGCACGGGAGTTGTTGACAGTATGATAAGGGAAGGTATTCTGAAAGCCGTCTGGGAGACACAGGTAAGAACCCAGCCATGCTCAGCCTGGAAGAAGGGTGTTGTGTTACCTATCATTAAATATCTGAAAAGCCCACGGTACAGAAGCCCTCACAGTCTCCCTCTGACCATGGAGCACAGACCAGGGTCGGTAGGTGGAGGCTTGTGGGACTGGCTTTGACTGAACGAGAGTGCGCATCTACTGACCACTTCTCCCAGCCTTTTCATGAAGTAACACCTTTTTCTTCTTTAACACCTTATTGTGGCATGCTTCCTGCACAGTAAACTGCACATATTTCAGGTGTACAATCTGATGGATTTTGATAGCTGTACACACCCATGAAACCACCACCACACTCAAGATACCTAACATTTCCATCACTCCCCAGGAGGTGCAATTTTCAAATTCCCAATTTATCACTTCCCACTCCTTTTATCCCCTGGCAACCATAAGTTTCTTCTTTATGTCTGTGAGTCTGTTTCTCTTTTATAGATAAGTTCATTTGTTTCCTTTTTTTTTTCTTCAGATTCCACATATAAGTGATACGGTATTTTTCTTTCTCTTCCTGGCTTCGCTTAGAGTGATGATCTCCAGCTCCATCCATGTTGCTGCAAATGGCATTATTTTATTCTTTTTTACGGCTGAGTAGTATTCTGTGCGTGTGTGTGTGTGTGTGTGTGTGTGTGTGTGTATGTGTGTGTGTGTGTATACACCACATCTTCTTTACCCAGTAATCTGTTGATTTACATTTACATTTTACACGTGAAAATAACCAGAAGCAGAGAAAGGTTCAGTCGCATCCCAAAGTTACATAGCTAGAAAGGCCAAATGAACCCAGCTGGGATGGTTGCTTATTGGGGGGGGGGGTTCCCTGGGAACCAAGGATGAAAGACTGGAGATGTGGGGCTCTCTTTGGCGAGTTAAGAAGACAGTCCGACATAATGGTTAAGAGGACTGATTCTAGAACGAGCCAGCCTAAACTCAGTCGTGACTGCTCCACTTTCGAGCGGGGGTAAGTTTCTTAATTTCTCTGAGCCTCAACTTTCCTTATCTGTTGTATGTGAATGGTAGTAGTGGTTACCTCATTGGATTGTTTTGAGGATTGAGTGTTTTCATAATTACAAAGCATTAAAGCAGTGTGCAGTATGTACTCGATAAATGCTAACTAAAGTTGTTTGGAGTTCCCTGGTTTGGGGGACAAAGCTCTTCTTTCTTTAATCCATCTCTTTTCAGATATGAGTGGTGTAGTTAAAACCCCCAACCTTCCCCCCAGCCACCCATTTTACACACACACACACACACACACACACACACACACACTGACCCATCCCTCAGACGGCCGGTAGAAATGAAAATAAACATGGCCCAGACAAATGATTCTGAATGTCTGTTCTTTGGGGGTATTTATAAGTGTTATGTGAAAAGAAGTATCACACACTTCAGTAAGTTTGAGAAGGGCTGAGTTATACAAAAATTGAAAGGACCCGGATTACAGGGCGGGTAGAGTATGTCGCCTGTCACAAACCTTTTGTCTGAATCAGTAAACCCCTTTTTTCTTAAATGACTCCTGAAGCTGTGCTTCTGTTGTAAACACTGTGACCAGCCATGATCTAAGCCATAGGCAAGAGGGCAAAAGTTATCTTTTCATGGTCTAGCCCAGCTCATCGCCTGGGCCAGCAAACCACACCTGGAAGTAGTAAACCATACCTAGCTTAATCCTGGTTTAGTGAAATCTGCAAACCAGCAGTTTCAATAGATTGAAGACTAGTCCCTGAACATTTTATCTCATTCGCATCCAGAGTGCCGCTCATCTGTGAACGAGAAAATGACTCCGGAGGTACATACTAGCCCAGAGAAGCAGACTGAGGCAGCGACAGACATTCCTACCTCTGGCTGAGCAGACTTCCTCATAAGTCTCGCTTCAAGAGACAGTTAAGTCTCTTGGAAGCCTGCATTTCACCTGTAGGCTGCTAACACACAATACCTCTGTCAAGGAATAAAAATCAAGCCAAAACAGTTGCAGATTTTCTTAGAACCGTAGCAGGATGTTTCTCCCAGTAACAATGAGTTTTTTGGATGTTTTTGTGCTTTAGGAAGCTAGGGATCTCCATTTTCAGTTAGGATGTCTTTCAACCTACATGTATTGAGCATTTACTCCTGGAACTGAGGACCAATGAGATGCACCTTTCTGAGGAACCACTCACAGATCATGAAACTGACTTCCCTGTGACGTTTTCACAGTTCACAGTGCCCTTTGCTTCACCTGGGAAATAAAGAGTTCCAGGTGATGGTTAAGGCACTCTGGACCCACCCAGGTCTTCTGGAATAGAGAAAGATCTCTCATAAAGAAATGTTAGAGTGAGAAGCAAAGAATTATTGAGACGATACCTTCATTTTTAGCCAGAAGGAGTTAAGTCAGAGTTGACAGCCTCTGATAGGAATGTATGAATATCTTGTAATAACCTTCAATGAAAAAGAATATGAAAATATATATATATATATACATGAATGCCTGGGACATCATGCTCTATACCAGAAGTTGACTCATTGTAACTGACTACAATTTTTTTTAAAGTCCATGAAAATTCCAATATTTAGAAAATTGGCAAAATTTATTTTCCTCAGTTTGTTTCTTTTACCCCTTGCTCTAATTAGAGATTTTTGCAGCTCCTAATTTTAAAAAATACGTAAGTAATCTATTTTAGTGGGTATTGTCAAAACAGCTTTATAAAGAATTGTGTGTGGACATGTTAAGTAGCATATTAACATAGTCCCACTTTTAGTGACTCATACCTAAAGTGACCCATTTCCTCATCTCATCTTCTATTTCTCCTGTTACAGTTTATCACTTTAAGACGCTTCTTTTGTATCTGAGTAGCAAAAATGTTTAACTCAAAATGTCTTAGGCCATAAGTGTTTTTATCTCATGTAACACAAAAGGTGTAGGCTCAGGTTTGGTTATTTAGCAGTTCACTGAAGTCATCAAGAACCCAGATTCCTTTCATCTTCCTGCTCTACCATCCTCACTTTGTTAGGTTTTGATTTCTTCACGTTGACAAAATGGTTGCAGCAGCTCCAAACATCCCATCTTTACAGAGCCATATCCAAAGACCAGAAGAGCAAACACTCCTTTCTTACCTCCCTTTTTTTCAATAAAGAAAATTTTACCAGAAGCCTCCATCAGACATCTCTCATTTCATATTGCCCAGAATTACATCACACATCCATTCCTAAATCAGCTCCTGGTGAGAAAAGTGAAACTACTAGTCCTTTCTTAAACCAGTCATATTTCACCCAAGGCTGGGGCTACCTTCCTGGAGACTCACAGGTGGGGAATACTTGAGCAAAGTTATTTATTCCATTCTATTGAGCAAGGAAAAGGGAGGCTGCAGGATAGTCAACCAACATTGCCTGCCCGATGTAGGGACACTCAAAGAAAATAAGAATTCAATATTTTTGAGCAAACTGACTTCATCACCTGGCCTATTAGACAACTGTTCTTTCAAATACAGCAGGTGAACGAGCAAGGGTTTCCACTGTGGCTGTTGCACTGCATTTAGGACAAAGTCCATGAAAATTTATGGTTAAAGAATGATGAGAGAGCTGGGAACTGCATTATGATTTCAAGGAGAATAATGAAGATGAAAAAAATGATGCTCAATTAAACTACGCGTGCTATAAAGTCATTTCAGAAACTGCTATGGGGGGTGGGTACAGCTCAGTGGTAG
This sequence comes from Camelus ferus, assembly GCF_009834535.1. Taxonomy (NCBI): domain Eukaryota; kingdom Metazoa; phylum Chordata; class Mammalia; order Artiodactyla; family Camelidae; genus Camelus; species Camelus ferus. Next base: position 902,791 of record NC_045729.1, read on the forward strand.
AACACATGCTTAGTATGCACAGGGTCCTGGGTTCAATCCCAAGAACCTCCATTTAAAAAAAAAAAAAAAAAGACTATGCCTTTTTTTCATTCTCTCCTTTACTTGATCTACCATTCCTCACCTTTAACTACTAATTATGGAACACGAGTTGTGCCATCATTGACCAAATTATCTTGGAAAGAAGCTGGCTTGAGCGTGAGTTGGTCAGATAATCTCCATTTACTTCCATGAGACATCAGTTTAGCTGAGTAGAGAGAATTTGGATTTTAGATTCTGACTTTACCTCTCAGTGGCTGTGTGACTCTGGGGGTTAGTTTAACTTTCTGAGTGTTGATTTTACCTCATCGGTAAAACGCAGTTGATAATTACTGATTATAGGATTGTTGAGGGGATAAAAAGAGATGATGTTTTCAAAAATGCCCGGCTCCTAGGCACTTGGAGGTAGTGATTACGTCCTCCCTCTTGCAGATCTGGCTGCTGCCCAGGGGTCCCCAGGCTTCAACTTCTGCCTTCAGTTTTATTCCTCTGCTTTTCACAGTGTCCCAGGGGTCATCTTAGAGCAAAAAGCAAACTCCCTGGGGGCAAAACAGATACGAGAGAGGAGGGAAACCTTCCTGCTGAATCTCCTTGCCCCCTTCAGCCCTTCCTCACACCTCCAGGTTTCACTTGCTGTTTTCCTGCTGACCTGAAATCCACAATGCTTGGCCCTTGTCCTGTCCATTTTTACACCAAACTCCATCTTCCTGAAGAAGCTAAGTCAGGGGAAACTTCCAGGATCACAAAATGAAAGGACTCCCCTCCTGTCTGCTAGGGTTGCGTCATGAGATGTGTTCTTGCTAATCCAGGTGGAAATACTGAGTATGTTTTCCTATTAAAATAATTTGTCCTACCCAGGGCAAGTAATGTGTAAGATCATCCAGACAGTAAAGCTTAATTTCCTTTTCTGAAACAAATTAAAGTGATTTTTTTTTGAGAATATTCTGATACCCTTCAAAGGTAAATGTTTTATGTTTGTATGAAAGGTAGGTGTGGCATAGACTGGATTTTTAACAGAACATGTGGCACCCAGCATGAAGACTATATTTCGCTGCCTCACTTGAAACTGGATGAAGGATTATGACTAAATGCTGCCAATGAGGTGGAAGTGAAGTGTAATCCATCAGCTCCTTAAAACCTTCCTTAAAAGACAGCAAAGAGGATAGAAATTATTTCAAGCATCTTTTCTGACCACAATGCCATGAAACAGAAATCAACTACAGAAAAACAAAAGAGGAAAAAAACACAGCATGGAGATTAAACAACAAGCTACTAAAAGAATTAATGGATCAATGATGAAGTCAGAAAAGAAATTAAAAAATACTTTGAGACAAATGGCAATAAAAACACAACCACACAAACTCTATGGGATGCAGCAAAAGCAGTCCTAATAGGGAAGTTCATAGTGATACAGGCCTTCCTCAGAAAACAAGAACAATCTCAAGTAAACAATCTAATTTTCCACCTAAAAGAATTAGAAAAGGAAGAGCAAACAAAACCAAAAGTCAGCAAAAGGAAGAAAATAATAATGATCAGGGAGGAAATAACATAAAGATTAAAAAAAAATAGAAAAAAATGAATTAAACCAAGAGCTTGTTTTTTGAAATAAAAAACAAAACTGACAAACCTCTGGCCAAGGTCACCAAGAAGAAAAGAGAGAGAACACAAATAAACAAAATAAGAAATGAAAATGGAGAAATTATAACCAATACCACAGAAATACAAAATATCATAAGAGAATACTATGAACAACTATATGGAAAAAAATTGAACAAAGTAGAAGAAATGGACAAGTTTCTGGAAACATCCATTCCATCAAGACTGAATCAAGAAGAAATTGACCACTTGAACAAACCAATCACTAGAAATGAAACAGAATCAGCAATAAAAAAAAACCTCCCTGCAAACAAAAGTCCAGGACCAGATGGCTTCACGGGGGAATTCTACCAAACAAACAAACAAGAGCTCATACTGATCCTTCTCAAATTCTTTGAAAAGATCGAAAAGGAGGAAGTACTCCAAAACTCATTCTATGAGGCCACCATAACCCTAATACCAAAATCAGACAAACACTACCAAAAAAAAAAAAAAAAAAAAAAAAAAATTACAGGCCAATATCACTGATGAATGTAGATGTAAAAATCCTCAACAAAATATTAGCAAATAGAATCCAACAACACATAAAAAAGATCATACACCATGATTCATCCCAGGGACACAAGGATGATTCAATATACACAAGTCACATCCACAAAAGGAAGGACAAAAATCACATGATCATCTCAATAGATGCAGAAAAGGCATTTGATAAAATTCAACACCCACTTATGATAAAAGCTCTTACCAAAGTGGGTATTGAGGGAACATATCTCAATATAATAAAAGCTATCGATGACAAACCTGCAGCCAGCATAGTACTCAATGGTGAAAAGCTGAAAGCCTTCCCACTAAAATCTGGAACAAGATAAGGATACCCACTCTCACCACTTCCATTCAACATAGTATTGAAAGTCGTAGCCACAGCAATCAGGCAAGAAAAAGAAATAAAAGGGATCCAAATTAGACGAGAAGAGGTAAAATTGTCACTATATGTGGATGACATGATGCTGTATATAGAAAAGCCTAAAAGCTCCCCACAAAAACTACTAGAGCTGATAAAAGAATTCGGCAAGGTAGCAGGATTAGCATACAGAAATCAGTGGCATTTCTTTACACTAACAATGAAATATCAGAAAAGCAAAGAAACAATCCCTTTTAAAGTTGCATCCAAAAAAATAAAATACTTAGGAATAACTCTGACCAAGGAGGTGAAAGACTTATACGTGAAGAACTACAAAACATTGACTAAAGAAACTAAAGATGACTTAAAGAATTGGAAAGCTATCCCATGCTATTGGGTTGGAAGAATCAATATTGTTTAAATAACCATACTGCCCAAGGCAATCTACAGATTTAATGTAATCCCTGTCAAACCACCCAAGTCATTTTTTACAGAACTAGAATAAGCAATCCTAAAATTTATATGGAATCACAAAAGACCCAGAATTGCCAAAGCAATATTGATGAAAAAGATCAAAGTGGAGGAATAACCAGACTTCAGACAATACTACAGAGCTACAATCATCAAAACAGCTTGGTACTGGCATAAATACAGACATATGGATCAACGGAACAGAATAGAGAAGCTAGAAATAAATCCTCAGACCTATGGTCAATTAATTTTTGACAAAGGAGGCAAGAATATATAATGGAGAAAAGACAGTCTCTCCAATACTGGTACTGGGAAAGCTGGACAGCTACATGTTAAAGAGAGAAATACAACATTTTCTCACACCATATATAAAAATAAACTCAAAATGGATTTAAGAACTAAATGTAAGACTGGAAACAATAAAACTCCTAGAAGAAAACATAGGCAGAATACTCTTTGACATAAATCACTGCAATATTTTTTTGGATCTGTCTCCAAAAGCAAATTAAATAAGTGGGACCTAATTAAACTTAAAAGCTTTTGCACAGCAAAGGAAACCATTGGAAAAATAAGGAGACAACCTACTAAGTGGGAGAAAGTATTTGCTACTGATATGACCAATAAGGGGTTAACATCCAAAATATACAAACAGCTCATACAACTCAACATCAAGAAAACTAACAACTCTACTAAAAAGTGGGCAGATGATCTGAATAGATGTTTTTCCAAAGAAGACATACAGGTGGCCAACAGTCACTTTTAAAAATGCTCAACATCGTTAATCAGAGAAATCAGAGAAATGCAAATTAAAACCACAATGAGGTTATCACCTTACACCTGTCAGAATAACTATCGTCAAAAAGACCACAAATCACAAATATCAGCGAGGAGGTGGAAGAAAGGGAAATCTTGTGCACTGATGTGGGATTGTAAATTGGTACAGCTGGTATGGAAAAATAGTATGGAAAAGCCTCAAAAAATTAAAAAAAAAACTAAACTACTATATGATCCAGCAATTCCACTTCTGGGGGTATATCCAAAGAAAATGAAAATGCTAGCTTAAAATTTTATATGCACCCCATGTTCAGAGCAGCATTATATACAATAGCCAAGACATGGAAACAACTTAATGTCCATCAGTGGATAAATGGATAAAGAAATATAGATAGATTGATAGATAGATAGATCATACACACACACACACACACACACACACACACACACACACACACACATATATGTAATGGAATATTATTCAGCCATGACAAATGAGGAAATTCTACCATTTGTAACAACATGGATGAACCATAAAGGCATCATACCAAGTGAAATAAGTCATACAGAAAGGCAGCGTATATTATCTCACTTAAATGTGGAATCTCAAAAAAAAAATCATAGAAAAAGAGATCAGACTTGTGGTTACCACAGGCAGAGGTTCTAGGGAGAGGAAATTATAAGAAGGTGGTAAACAGGTACAAACTTCCAATTATAACATAAATAAGTACTAGGGATGTAATGTACAACATGATGGCTGTAGTTTACAGTTCTGTGTGATACACAGGGAAGTTAAGAGTAAACCCTATGAGTTCTCATTGCAAAAAGAAAATTTTTTCCCTTCCTCTTTTTTTTTTTTGTTGTTGTATCTTTATGAGGAGATGAGTGTTAGCTGAACCTATTGTGAGAATTATTTCACAAAATATGTAAATCAAACCATCACGATGTACACCTAAAACGTATACAGGGATGTGTATCAATTATTTCTCAATAAAATTAGAGTCATTTAACTTTGTGAGCAATGGCAGAAGGCAAACTTAATAATGGTCTTCAGGCTTGAAAGTTCTTTGCCAAACAGAGTAACAACAATTTTGAATCACTCTAGTGTGCTGAACAAGAAAACTCCCCTTCTGAGTGCTCGGTGTCAGCAAATACACCTGTTACTTTTCCTTAAGGCTCTTTTGCCTAAAATATTCTGTCGTCCTTATCTGTAGTTTTCTTGGTCTGTACATTAACCAATGTTTATTGGCCTTCTCAGTGTAAAGCTATTCATCATGAAAGAGTAAATTTCTAATCTGCTTCCCTCTTGTACTGCTGTACTATGAAATACAAAGATAATTATAAAGAACGTGGGTGTGTGAGCTCTATGCTGAAAGCCTGCATTTTCACAGCCAGGAGGACCCTTGTCAAAGGGTAGTTCTGGGGCTAAAATGAGAACTCAGTCTGAGACCTCCAATAGGAGACCTTCTCTGTTGACTAATGAGAGGGCTGACGAAGCCACACGCCAGCAAGGGCTTGAGAACTCTTCCGTCATTTCACTCAGGATCCTGGAGACAGGGAGCAAAAAAGAGTCCACATACCTGTCATGCAAGTCACCAAGGCCTGCCACCTCATTCCTGCCACATATGAGTCATCAAGACTGCCAGCGAGCTCAGTGACTGAGAGGGAATGAAGGCTCTGGTCAAAGGTGGCTGCATAAAACAATAAAGTGCATAAAATGCATCCACCTTTGCCAAACGTATTACACACATTATTGCTTCCAGCGTTGTCAATAAAAACGCCACGAAGTAGACACTACTCTCACTATATTCCACAGGAGGCAGCTGAAACTCAAAACGGCCAAGTGACATGCTCAAAGTCGCAGCCAGAAAGAAATTGAGCTGAAAATCAAGACCGTGTTTGTCTTCTTAACTGTACGGCATGGCTTCCCCCATGCAGAGGGAGTCTAATCGGAGCCCTGGGTCAGGAACTCTTCTAGGGCAGGACAGAGGCTGCAGGAATCCGCACGCCTCTGCTCTCACAGGAAGGAAGTACCCGGTTATCATGGCTTCTAACCGCAAAGCAGAGATTTAAAAGCAGGTGTGGAGTTACTCCTCGCCTGAGGGCCCCCTGCAAAATTCAAACCCTGGGTAAGCAGGTCAGAGAGAAGAATTAAAGCCTCCCAGGTCAAGGCTCGTGGATAAGCATGCAGGTCAGCACGCGGGGGCCGAAGGTGAGTGTTGTGGAGTGAGAGGTCCAGGCTGACTCACAGCTTAAGCCAACTGTGAAACACGGGGGTAGACGTGAGTTTAGTCCTGTTTGGATCAGCATCACAGAATCTTTAAAAGTAGAGGGTACCCACAGAGCGGTAACAGTGGGCAGGACTGACTCACTATCCCAAGGACAGGGGCTTTCTGTCCTCTGCTCTAAGTCACTATTACATGTGGATGAATATGGCCACACCAGTGTGTTTAGCCATCATATTAAGCCAAGGTTCTGTGCATCCCCTTTAGAGCAGAAGGCTTGGACCTCTGCAGAGCTTTCTTAGTTGTAACAGAGCTGATGTAACCATAAAAGAGATGACATTCATAATAATCTGCACCATTTGGAGTAAAGGCACCATTCGTGCAAATTAACATACATAAATGCAAACCCAAATGCAGGAGCACCGGCTTTCTGGTCCAATAGTTGCACCCACTGCCCGCTCCTGAGTCTCTGTGTATGTTCAGTTCAGAGCCCTGGACGTGTTGATGCCATCTTGCCTGCCAGTAAGATTTCATCTATACCCTGAATGCTTTCCACTGGAAAGAATACTGAATTATATATTCTGCTCAGTCTGTTGACTTCATCTGACGCATTAACAGGAATATCATTTTATCGAGAAAAGGGCACCTGCAAGAACAAAGCAAGCTTTGTTTCTCATCTGGACAAACAAGTCCTGTGAAAATGAGTGACTCTGACTTTGGGGTTTATAAAACCTAACATTGCCCTTCTATCTCAAAGTGAGCACTTTTAAGCCAGAGCCATTGCAGCTAGTATGACGCAAGTTTATAGGCGTAGGTGGAGTTCAGGGGGAGGACTTGCCCTCAGGTTATCTCCCTGTGCCCAGGCCAGGACAAGGAAGCAATCAACTCATTTGTCTAACATGAGCTGACTTTGAATTTATTATTGAGAATAATCATAATGCTTTACTCTTGAAGATTACATACATATTTCCCATTCCCATCATACAAGTTGCTTTCTTTGATTTTACAAAGGTTCACTGGATCAACAAATGAATCCGAGTTCTTACTAAATATAAAGCACTATACCCAGCATTGTAAAGGACACATTATTCACTCTCATTTATTTCTGGCAAAAATTGTCAATAACTGTCAAAGTTAAAATTGCATGTCCTTCGATCAGCAATTGAATTTCTAGAAATTCTTACTACAGATGCATTAGCATATATGTAAAGTAGCACGTGTAAGATTATTCATGCAAAGGATTTGAAATAGCTAAGGATTAGTGCTATTGATCATCAGTAAGTATTGGTTAAATAAATTAAACAACAGACAAGACATGGAAGCAATCGAAGTGTCCATCAGTAGATGAATGGATACAGAAAATGTGGTATGTATACACAATGGGATATTACTCAGCCTTATAAAAAGGATAAAATCTTGCCTTTTGAGGCAACATGGGTGGACCTTGAGAGCATTATGCTAAATGAAATAACTCAGACAGAAAAAGATAAATATCATATAATCTCACTTACATATGGAATCTAAAAACCAAAACAAGCTCATAGATACAGACAGCAGGTTGGTGGTTGCCAGAGGCAGAGATGGGGGGGGAGCAGGCAGAATGGGTGAAGAGGGTCCAGAAGTACACACTTCCAGTTATAAAATAAATAATTCATGCGAATGTAAGGTACAGCATGGTGACTATAGTTAATAATTCTGTATTAAACGTTGCTAAGAAAGTAGATCTTAAGAGTCCTCATCTCCCCCCCAAAAAAACTTTGTAACTATGGTAATGGATGTTAACTAAACTTATGGTGGTGATCATTTCCCAATATATACAAATATTGAATCATTATGTTGTACACCTGAAGCTAATATAATGTTATGTGTCAGTTATATTTCAATTAATAAAAGAAAATAAATGACTTAAGTTACAGCTTGTCATGAGACTACAGAAATGAATGAGGGTGCTCTCCCTAGCTGATTAGAAACTTTGCCGAGATATAATGTTAAATGAAAAAAGAAAGATGCAGAACAGTCTGCATAAAATGTTATTATTTGTATTATATGTAATATATTTGCAGAGATGCAAAAGAAACTGGTAACAATGGTTGTCTTCCAGAAGAAAAACAGACCTATCTCTAAATGCCTCAAATTTGACCCATAGAATTTTGACTTTGCTCCTAAGATATGAAGGCCAAAAGGCAGGGATCACAGCTCTCATTGTGTATTAAAGAGCTACCTGTCCAGGGAAAAGAAATAGAGATTTTATCTCTGCTCCTGTCTCTTTTATATATTTTTACATGTGGGAAATTCCAATTTACTTTCCAATATCCCATCCATTTGGCAATTTCTGCAGTCTTTGAATGGCTTCCAGGTCCTTTCCACCTTGGGCAGAACCCAGATGGTCTCTAAAAGAAATCGTCCCCTCCTTGCTCTGCATGTGTATCCTGTCAATTGTGCTGGGAAGAAAATTTCATAAAATCAATGTAAATGTATATGTTTTTAAATGTTAAAGTGTGATGGCAAATATACTGCCCGAGAGGAAACAAATAACTACAAATAAGAAAAGTGAGCAGAAGAAATCAGAAAAGAATGAGAAAAATTAAGGATGAACTTAGTTAAGGCCTGAAGTAAGGAGGATTATGTGTAGGCATTAAAAAACTGAAAGCCATTAAAAACTAGTTTTAAAATATTCCTTTGAGGGGAGCCAGGAGAGGTTTATCACTACAGGGGCTTGGCTTGTTTGCACTTTGCTCTGAACTACAGGGCATTCATCTTAAAAGGAATGTGTGTACCCCACGGAGGGTGCAAACTTATCCACTGGGAATGCTGGATGAAATATTAGCATTTTTATATTTTTAGTTCAATTTGTGGATCTTTTATTATTTACGTATGTTCTTTCAGTAGTACACATTTCTTACACCCACACCCACACCCACACCCACACCACACCACACACACACACCCCAATGAGATACTGGATGTTCAACCTTTCCTTGGGAGTGCATGACCAAAAAGGTTTGGAGACCACTGGACCCCGGCTCCAAGCTAAGAGTGAGAAAAACCAAATGGGAAGAATTTTGTCTCTTTGTTATCCAGGATTACTGGATGAAGGTGAAAGAAGATCGTGTAAGAATAAGAAACCAGACATTTTAGGAAGCCAGGAACAGATTCTAAGCTAAGCAGAATTCCACGGTTTTGATTATAATTTAGTAAGTTACACATGTTGATATTCTGAAAAGTCCACAGTGTTTGGAATTTTTTTTAACCCTAAGCAACTTTGTAGCATCCTGGTGGTGATTTGGGATCCAGGAACTGCAGGGAGATCAAAGAGACAAGAGTATAATCTTGACATTTTAGCTCCAAAGGAAGAACCATCTTCAATGACAGCAGGACCACATAAGACATTTAGTAGACAATCAGGGATTATGTTCTAAGAGTTCCTCTCACATTTTGTGATTCATTCGATCAAAAATATTTATGGAAGCCTGCTACTTCCACCAAGGTGGAATATCTGATAGCAGACTTGTCTTTCCAGGGTAAACAACGGGAAGAGTAAGCAAAGACACATGGGACAACTGTTTTCAGACCTTAGACAGCAGACATTCCAGGACTTTGATCACTGAGAGAAGAGAATAAAAATGAGTGAACCCTTCAGCTTCCTGCCTAGAGGCATTTTCCAATCCACACCGTGGTGGGGAGCGGGGGAGGGGGGTGTCCAACTAGAGACCAGCAGTTGCAGTGAGGGAAAGAGAAGTATTCAGGAAAGCTGGGGAAATGTCAACATCAGCTGAGCAGTGGGGAAAAAGGCAATGTATAAAAGTTTGTGAATCATTTGCTTTTGTTTGACAAATTATAGCATAAATTACAAATACCTACCTACATACATGCATGCTCTGCAGTAACAATGTCATTTTTGCTCATGTGAATTATAACAGGCTTTCTGGAATGAGAGCTAAAAGCACGGGTTTTCCCCTCAGTTCATGTATTTTTCGTGCATGCGAATGTCACCCATTATGTATGTTGTGAAAAATTATTCTAAAAGAGTATCTTCCATGGCTATAAAATATATCATCTCATGGACATGAGGTAACAGTGATGTCTAAGAGGGCTTTGGTTAAGGTCATGAGGACCTGCCCACTGCTTTGAGGGTCCAAGGAAAGTGTGTAGAAGCTAGACACACGGTAGTAATATCAACAGCAATGAAAATGTGAATAACACAACTGTCTTTTATCAACTTTTATTGTGTAGGAAGCATTTATACAAGGTGGCTTTTAATCATCATGACAAAAAATATAAAAAATAAAAAAAAATTTAAATCCAGTTATATAACTTCTGTTTCCAAATTTTTGGCATAATAGACAATATTATAATAAACATTTTTGTACAGTCCTTTACATTTTTCATTATTTTTTAGGACAGATTTCTAGAAGTAGAATTATGATAGGTAGAATTATAATAGATAAAGGATATAAACTCTTTGGAGGTCCATGACATTTACTGACAAAATATTTTCCCCAAAAGTTGTACAAATAAAAACTTCCACTAGTTAAAAAAAAAAAAATCTTCATGATGATTCTGCGAGGCACATTAGCACCACTGTTCATATTTTACAGTAAGGAAACGGAGACTCCTAAAGGTTAAGTCACTTGCCTATAATCAGCATAGAAGATTTAATCCCAAACTTGACACCAGAGCTTAGACTCTTGGCCATTCCACAGACTGCCTCTCAAGTCGTGATAGGATGGCTGCTTGGGGAGCACGGAGCTGGAACCAGGAGACTGAAGTGAATCATAGGAGAATCGGGCTACTGGTCAAGACTCATGCAGGAAACAAACACCAGGTATTCACGAGCAAGGGAGTTAATAAGGAATCGTGCCTGTTGGAAGGGGCAAAGGAATAGGAGTGAAGGGGCTCCCACTGGAACTTCTGTTGTCCAGTAATAAGGGAGATCAGGAAGCTGGAATCAGCAGACCACAGCTACGTCTACTGCCTCCATAACTGCCTTTTAACACCCATGAAGCTAGACACTAGACGCAAGAACGCGGCCTGGCCCCTGGCAGCCACCCTTTTCACCTCTTGACACGTTTCCATGACTTGCTTGCCAGGAGAAAGACCATCAGAAAGATGGCTTCCAAAGAGTTCAAAGGACAATCACTTTAGTAAATGGTGCTCGGAAGACTGGACAGCCACTCAAGTGGACCAGTACCTTACACCGCACGCAGACGCCAACCCCACATGTACTGAAGGCTTTCGCTCTGTAAGGACAAGGGTCACCTCTCTCCCTGTCTGTTACATTCTCAGAAGTTAATACAGATTCAGTACATACCTCTTGAATGAAAAACAAAAGATCTTGTCTAGAGAGGCTACTTGAAGATCTTGGAGAGTTAAATAATGCATGTAAAGCACTTACCACGAGGCCTAGCACATAGCATTCAGTAGTGTTTCTTGTTGTTCTTGGTATGACCATCATCATTATTCCTGTCCCTTGTATGTAACCCTACATTGGACTAACTTTCCTGTCATCACCGTAGGTGTATTTCAAATCGGAAGGCTCCATCTCGTTCTCTCTTCCCTGGACAGTGCCTGGGTGAGTGTCACCAAGTTTCTGCTTGAAGATCTTTTATTCTGTGCTTCCAAGGCTGCCCAACCCCTCATCTGAGTAACGTTGTAGACCTATTCGTATAGAGATAGCCTTTCAATCTTCCAATACCTTTAGCTTTATAAGATCAATTCCTGCTTCTTTAGAAGCCAGTCAGTCACTTCAAATACCAAAGCATTTTATATGAGGAAAATACAGCTTTAAGCTATAGTACTTTCATTACTGGTGAGCCCGAGCATTTTCTAAATTTTTTTTTTATTGGCCACTAGGCTTTGTGTGTATGTGGTTGCAATTTGCTTACTCATTTACCTGTTGGTGTATTAGCCTTCTGCTCATTAATTACTAAGTACTCATTACATATTTGAGATATGTTTAATAGATGTTTCTTGTATGCTACAAATATTTTTATTTTTATTTTTTTATAAACATAAATTCTTAATATCTTCATGTATGGCCCCATCTTTTTTATTTTAGAAAATTCTTTCCCATCTCAGTATGAAATGTGCATAATTTTGTTTCTGACTTTACTTAATATTTTATAACTGTAGTTTTAATGGCTATAAAACATTCCAGTAGGGCTTATGCCATAATATAATTAATCAGTCCTCTATCTTTAGAGACTTCATTTCCCCCAACATTCTGCTGTTTAAAACAATACACATCCTTGTGTCTGTCTTCCTGTATTTCATATAATCAAGACCAAAATATATAAACATTTCATTATTCTTTATACGTGTTGTCATTTCAATATTGTGTTACTATCCTCAGTGTCTCAGCATTGTATGCCCTTTCAAGCTACCATTTTGACTATTACAAAGTCATATTAGTATGGAAAATAAATTCATATCCAAGAATCCTCCACAAAACATTTTAAGAACACTTAATTTAAAAAAGTTTTTGGATTAACTGGTTTTCAAGGGTAGAAAGTTCAGATAGAAAGATCACATACTTTATTGTCAAAACAGCACAACTTTTGAGAGTAAAGGGGGTCATACTGAGAATTAGTCTGAGTTGGCCAAGATGGCAGAGTAGGAAGACCCTGAGCTCGCCTCCCATGGGCACACCAAAATTACAATTATTTACTGACCAACTATCAGTGAGAACAACTTAAAGATCATCAGGAAAAGTCTTCCACAGCTAAAGTTATAAAGAAGGAACCAGCAGTAGAGCACATGCCTAGCATGCATGAGGTTCTGGGTTCAATCCCCAGTCCCGCCTCTAAAAATAAACAAATAAACCTAATTGCCTCTCTGGTGCCCACCAAAAAAAAAAAAAGAAAAAGAAAATTAAAAAAAAAAAAGAAGAAGTAACTGCAAAAGACAGGTAGGAGGGGCAGAGATGTGGTATAGTTAAGAACCACACCCCTGGGGTCGGCAACTTGCAAATGAGAGGATAATCACAATTGCATAGGCTCTCCTCAAGGAGCGTGTGGTCTAAGCTCCACACCAGGCTCCCAGCCTGATTGTTTTGCACCAGGAAGATGAGCCTCCAAGATGTCTGGCTTTGAAGGCCAGGGGGCCTTGCATAAGGGAGAGCTGGAGTGCCATAGAAAACAGAGACTCCACTCTCAAAGGGTGCATGCAAAAATCTCACATGAAAATCTCACATGTTTGAGACTCAGCACAGAGAGAGAAATGTAAAGAAGATTAGATGATAATTGATTACATGATACAGAGGAGTGAATCAGCAAACTGGAAGACAGAGTAGCAAAACTTACCCAGGCTGATCACAAAAAGTTAAAAAAAAAAGATTTTAAAAAATGAGGACAGTTTAAGGACCTCTGGGACAACAGCAAGCATGCTAGCATTCACACTGTCCCAGATGGAGAAGAGAGAAAGGCAGAGAACTTACTTGAAGAAACAATAGCTGAAAACTTCCCTAACCTGGGAAAGGGAACAGACATCCAGGTCCAGGAAGCACAGAGAGTCCCAGAGAGGCCCACTTACACAACAATCCTATTTACTACTGCGTCAAAAAGAATAAAATAGTTAGGAATAAATCACATAAAACACTGAAGAAAGAAATTGAAGATGATGCAGACAGAAAGATATACAGTGCTCATGGATAGACTAATGCTGTTAAAATGACCACACTACCCAAGGCAATCTACAAACTCAATGCTATTGCTATCAAAATAGCAATGGCATTTTCCACAGAACTAGAACAAATAATTCTGAAATTTGTTTGGAAACACAGAAGGCCCCCCACCAATAGCCAAAACAATCTTGAGAAAGAACAACAAATTTGGAGGAATCATACTCCCTGGCTTCAAACTATACTACAAAGCTACAGTCATCAAAACAGCATGGTACTGGCACGAAAACAATCACATAGGTCACTGGAACAGAATAGAGAGACCAGAAATGTGCCCACACTTCTATGAGCAATTGATTTACATCAAAGGAGGCAAGAATATGCAGTGGGGAAAACACAGCAAATAAATGGTATTGGGAAAACTGGGCGGCTGCCTGCAAAAGAGTCAGCTCGACTGCTCTCTCACACCGTGAAGGAAAGTAAACTCAAAATGGATTAAAGACTTAAATGCAAGACCTGAAACCATAAAACTCATAGGAAAAACATAGGCAGTACATTCTTTGACATTGGTCTTAGCAATATTTTTTGGATATATCTCCTCAGGCAAGGGAAATAAAAGTATAAATAAACAAATGAGAATAGATCAAACTAAAAAGCTTTTGCAAAGTTAAGGAACTACAAATAAAACAAGAAGGCAGCCTACTGAATGGGAGAAGATATTTGCAAACCATATATCTGATAAGGGATTAATATCCAAAACATACAAAGAACTCATAAACCTCAACATCAAAAAAACAACCAACCTGATTTAAAAATGGGAAGATGACACGAATAGACATTTTACCAAAGAAACATACAGGTGGCCAACAGGCACATGAAAAGATGCTTAACATTACTAGTCATCTGGGAAATGTGAATCAAAACCACAGTGAGATATCACCTCACACCTGTCAGAATGGCTGTTATTCAAAAGACAAGAAGTAATGGGGGTAGGTGGGGAGGGTATAGCTCAGTGGTAGAGCGTGTGTTTAGCACGCACAAGGCCCTGGGTTCAATTCCCAGTACCTCCATTAAAAGTAAATAAATCATTGAATAAATAAATAAACCTAATTACCTTCCCCCAAAAATAAAAATTAAAAAATAAACTTGAAATAAAAAATGTTGGTGAGGATGTGGAGAAAAGGGAACCCTCATGCACTGTTGGTGGGAGTGTAAGTTGGTGCGGCCACTGTGGGAAACCGTATGGAGGTTTCTCAAAAATTTTTTAAGAAAGAACCACCATATGACCCAGCAATCCCACTCCTGGGTATTTTTCCACATAAAAGGAAAATGTTAATTTGAAAAGATATGGCACCCCTTATGTTCGCTGCAGCATTATTCACAGTAGCCAAAAGATGGAAGCAACCTAGGTGCCCATTAATAGACGAATGGCTAAAGAAACTGTGAGATATATTTCTAATGGACTCCTACTCAACCATAAAAAAGAATAAAATCCTGCCATTTGCAACAACACGGATGTATCTAGAAGGTATTACATAAAGTGAAACATCTGACAGATAAAGACAAATACTGTATGATTTCATGTATATGTGAAATCTAAAAACCAAAGCAAATGAACAAATATGACAAATAGTGACATACTCATACATACAGAGAACCAGCAGGTGGTTGGCAGAGGGGAGGGGACTCGGAGGTTGAATGAAATAGGTGAGGGGGATTAAGAGGTGCAAACTTTCAGTCACAAAATAAATGAGTCACAGGGATGAAATGTACAACGCAAGGAGTACAGTCAATAATAGCGTAATAACTTTGTATGGTGACAGATGGTACCTAGATTTATTGTGGTGATCATCTTGAAACATAGAGAGATACCGAATCACTATGTTGTGCACCAGGAACTAGCACAGTGTTGTAAGTCAATTATACTTCATTTTTAAAAAATGGAGAGAGAGAGGGAAAAGAAAGAATCAGGCTGAGACAAGAGGCATCTAAACCGGGGCTTACGGTCACCTATTTACAAGATGCAGTCTCAAATGTGTAGCATAAAATAATATTAGCAGTTCATAGGGAAGCTGTCTCAACTGGTGTATGTATTTGGTCACAATCTGATACCAACACAAGTGTCCCTGGTTCCCACTGCCTTAAGTCTTCCTTAAACTCCACGCTTGGAGAAGATTCTTATGAAATGCAGACTGGCAAGAGGGGCACAGGTATCTACGGTTTCCTCTGGTTTCAGGGCAAATAGCTGTGAGCACGCAGAGGAGTCGTTCGCATTTGCTTTCTCTGTTTGTGAGGCCCTTCTGGTTTGGCCTCTCACCCATGGGCAGCTCTGAGTGAGATCGTTGGGGACTAAAACACTTCTGCAAATATGATCCATGTTTCATTGGTTAATTGCCCCTTCTAAATTTTCATTTTTCAAACGTTATCATAAAACAATTTGACTCTGATTACAGCCGGGTAGACATTGACTTAAACTGGTTTCTACTCCTTAAAGCAAACTACTACGGGAGGAGACAGATGAACACACTTGTGACCTCCTCTTTAACGTGGCAGCTTAAATCACGAAGATAAAGTTAAGACACGATAAACGAGACCTTTGCCTAACGTAACAGCAAACTGGCATCTCAGCATTTTAGAGCTGGCTGGGATTTCAAAGATGACCTAATCTCACCGCTTTGTCTGTGAAGTGAGGACACCAAGGCCTTTAGTGAGAAGCGACTTGTCTAAGGATTGAGCTAGTGAGGACTGAGCTGAGGCAGCTGCCCAGTCTGACTCCCAGCCCAGTGCTCTTTGCGCCACAAATCAGAAGCACATGTTGTTGCTGTGAGGGTGAAGGAAGTGCTGTTTGAGCTTTCTGTTGCGGCCAAGTTAATGTAAGGCACCTGTTCCTATTATAATATTGCAGAAGAATAGTTAGAAAATGTTTCCAGACAGCTTCTCATTAGATAATTGGCCACAGTGCTTACGCAGAAGCACATAAATCCTATGCTGGGGGGAGGGTCTAGCTCAGCGGTACAGTGCGTGTTTAGCAGGCACGAGGTCCCGGGTTCAATCCCCAGTACCTCCGTTAAATAACAATTTAAAAATAAATAAAGAGAAACGATGGGGGGAAAAAAGCCTATACTGAAGAAAAGAAAAATGTAAAAATAGACTGAATCCAAATGGAAACGCTCTACAAAATGTAGACTGATTGCTTATTGTCTTGCTTCTCCAATGGGGACATAAACCCAGTTGGCCTTGATGAAAGGGCAATGATGAATGTTGATTGATTCATTTGTACACTACGTCAGAGAGGTCAGAAAATTACCGAGGAACTTGAGAAACTGGAAAATTCCAAAATGATCTCATCTGACGACAATATCTTTTGGAACTAAGCTTTTCAAAATACGATCACAACTGATGTCTCCAAGATTCTGTTCCTAGGAGACAAGCTCGCTTTGCTCACATCACTGTCAGACAAGTAAGCAGCTCCCAGGACTTGCCAGTCACCCCTGAAGCATGAGTCCGGAAAAGAGCCTGTGAAACAAAATGCAGTGTGGACGACACCAGCTATCATCAAACCCAGAGCAGAAAAGGAGTGTGCTGGGGAAAGAGTCACTTGAGGGAAATAAATACAGCGCAGCGATTGTGAAGGGAGACATAATTGCAGATCAAAGGGGAAACAGCTCGGAATTCTTTGGCTCAGAATGCTCCTCTATGCTTCTATCACCATTCTTCCACAAGGCATGTCCTTCTCTTGTGAAATTCACAATGTTTCTGTCCCACAGCCCCATCCTAACCTGCATGTTCCTGGAATGATAATTTTGGTTGGAGTCATTCCGTCTCTCTGCTCCAAGGCTCAAGGGTGGAGAAGGACGCTGGGTCCGAAAGAGGAAGTTGGTGAAGAACAGGACCGCTCGGAGAAACGACGTCATAAACAATTTCATCTCCATGAGGGCAGGGATCTTTCTTTAGTTCATGAATGTGTGTAAGCCATCAGAACAGTGCCTGACACATCGAACACTTGTAATAAAAATTAGTTAAGAAAATGAACAAACTTCAGAGTCCTTAACCCACTAAAGAGGTAGAAAGTTGCTTCTCCACCATTAACAGGCTCCTTTCTTCCCCCTCCAGGTTTGGTTGGAGGCCCTCGTTAATAAGGAGAACCCTATCTCTTTCATCTCTTTCTCTTCTGCTTCTGCAAGCTTATTTCCTCAAACTTCAGCCTGTCTCTAGGTTTCTGACTTTTGGAAATGAAAGCCACAAAAATTACAGACTTATTCTCCATTCCTCCCTGACTTCCTTCAGGCACTGACACAGAGAACTTTCTACCAGCTTAAATGGGTAGAATGGAAATGGGAATGGGAAAATGAAGGATTTAAAAACCCCTAAGTATTGGGAAATATTACCCAGGCACATCGGTATGGGAGCAGGTGCATATGCTTAAAGCGACTGTGAGCCCTACGTGTTATTCCGCTCACTACAAAAGTAGCAAAAAACAAAGAACGAAGTAAACTTCTGTAAACTCCAATACAGAGAGAAAATGCACATTTACTAACAGGTTTTTGTTTTGGTTTTGGTTTTGCTCTAATATCCTCCTGCAACCAACAGTTTAAAAGAAATTAGTCTTTGCTAAAAAAATGTTTGGAGGTGAAGATAACCATCAACTCAAAAATCAACAGAAGCACTTCAATAAAAGGATGTGGACGAGGCTTCAAGCTCCTACATATATTTATGCTTTTAATCAAATTGAATGGTCCTTCTTTTGAGGATGAGTGTGATCGATTTCACATTTTAATGCATTTTAGGAAAACAGGTGAATCTGGATAGTACAAATATCTTTCTCTTATCATGCCTAATGCAGAGGAAACGTCCCGGAAGAATTCATGTGGAATGAAAGGAGAGGGGTTGGCTCGCAGGTAAGGATGGGCCAGGGTGGGAGGATTCTTTAGGATTTAAGGTGTTTCAAGAGTATTGGCAGCAGGGGAGCCTTCAGAGAGGATGAAATTATGAAGCAGATTGATTTGTTAACTAGTATGCAAAGACAGCAGAGGCTTAAAACCAGCCTTTAGAAATTATTCTTTTTCTTTTCTCAAGTACTAGGAAATAGAAATATCATGGAAATACTTTATTTGGAAGGAAGCCGATTGTTAATTCCCTGAAGTGACTTACAATCTCTGTTCCTTGCTCCTGGCCTCTCCTTTTTGCATCCGATACCACCACTTATGTTCCAGAACAAAACTTTACCTCCAGGCTCCACAAGAAAAAGAGGAAATACAAGGGAGAATAATATTTTACGGTGATTATAATGATCAGGATTCCTCAGACTCCTTTCTGCTGTCATTTTGCTGTGCATATTGCAGCCCCAGGCAGATCTCTGCTATAACTTGAATATGTACCATGTTACATAAAAAACACTTCAGAATTAAATAGGAGGACCTAAGTTTACACTGTTGGGCATAACCTGAGAGAGACTAGTCTATAAAAACACTATTCATCTTTACTTTTTTGTGCTTTTTAAATGCCATTCAATTTCTAATTGTTGACATTTTGAAAATCAAACCACATGAAACAGAGATCCTATCAAAGTGGATGTTGACCTAGCATTTTGTTTCAGTAAAGAATAACTGTAACTAGATGTGTCTCTTAATTCAAGGTCAGCTAACCTCAAGTTATCACAGTTGCGATAAACCATATTTTCTAAATTTCTTTTTAAAACTGTTCATTCACTTTATTTTTTCCATAGGAAAATTTATTTATTTATTTATTTACTTATTTATTTCAAAAAAATTTTTATTGAAGTACAGTCAGTTATAATGTGTTGATTTCTGGTGTGCATGCAGCACAATGTCCCAGTCATACATAGACATGCATATATTCATTTTCATATATTCTTTTTCATCAAAGGTTATTACAAGATATTGACTATAGTTCCCTGTGCTATACAGGAGAAATATTTTTTAATCTATATTTATATATAGTGGCTAACATTTGCAAATCTCAAATTCCCAAATTTATCCCTTCCCATTTCCTTTCCCCTGGTAACCATAAGATTATTGACCATGTCTGTAAGTCTGTTTCTGTTTTATAGATGAGTTCATTAGTGCCCTCTTTTTTTCTTTTTTTTTAGACTCAACATATAAGCGTTCTCATATGGTATTTTTCTTTCTTTTTCTGGCTTACTTCACTTAGAGTGACATTCTCCAAGGACATCCATGTTGCTGCAAATGGCATTATGTTGTCATTTTTATGGCTGAATAGTATTCCATTATATAAATATACCACAACTTCTTCATCCAGTCATCTGTTGATGGACATTTAGGTTGTTTCCATGTCTTGGCTATTGTATACAGTGCTGCTATGAACATTGGGGTGCATGTATCTTTTTAAATTAGGGTTTCCTCTGGATATATGCCTAAGAGTGGGACTGCTGGATCATATGGTAAGTCTATTTTTAGTCTTTCAAGGAATCTCCATACTGTTTTCCATAATGGCTGCAGCAAACTACATTCCCACCAACAGTGTAGAAGGGTTCCCTTTTCTCCATACCCTCTCCAACATTTATTGTTTGTGGACTTTTGAATGATGGCCATTCTGACTGGTGTGAGGTGTTATTAGTGATGTTGAGCATTTTTTCATGTGCCTATTGGCCATCTGTATGCCTTCTTTGGAGAACTGCTTGTTTAGATCTTCTGCCTATTTTTGAATTGGGTTGTTTTTTTTTTCTTATTAAGTTGTATGAGCTGTTTATATATTCTGGAAATTAAGCCTCTGTCAGTTGCCTCATTGGCAAATATTTTCTCCCATTCTGTAAGTTGTCATTTTGTTTTGCTTATGGTTTCCTTTGCTGTGCAAAAGCTTTTAAGTTTAATTAGGTCCCATTTGTTATTTTTTGCTTTTGTTTCTATTGCCTGGGTAGACCATCCTACAAGAACATTGCTAAGATTTATGTCAGAGAATGTTTTGCCTATGTTTTCTTCTAGGAGGTTTATCATGTCTTGTCTTATGTTTAAGTCTTTAAACCATTTGAGTTTATTTTTGTGTATGGTGTGTTCACTCACCTTTTAAGCCAATAAAAAACAGCAAGAATCAACTTGTGCACCTTTTCGTATGCTAAGCTCAGGTCAAGATCAAGTGTCATAAAATTTTAGCCATGTATATAATTCCAAAGTTTTAAAAGTCCCACCTTCTTCTGTTGCTTCCATTTTTTGGACAAAGCCTCATTTTTCCTGTTCCACCAAGACAAATTATAAAAAGAAAATAACTGTGACTGTCACTGAGCCATCAAGTCCCACGTAGCACCTGCTCTGGTACTACCTTCTGTACCAGACTTCACTACCTCTTCAAGAAATACAACTGAATTTAGTAAGACACCAAGCAGAACTCAAATCTCTATTTAAAGACCTTATAATACATTCTAATCTCAGATAAAAATTTTCTGTTTATCATTGTCCACAAAATTCCTTCTCCATTAAGCACAGGGCATCAAATCATGTTAAAACAGGTACACGGTTCAATGAGAAAAACTATGGTTTCCTGAAGTGAGTAAGTAATTAAACCACAATATGAAGTCATACTTTCTGGCATAAAATTACTAACATGCCTGTAAAAGCCACAGATAGTTACCTGTCACATTAATCAGAAACCTGAACAATGAAAGATACCCTTTTGAAAATGTTCAAATCTTCCTGTGTGTTGGTTACTAAATAGTAAGCACCATTGGCTGTGTGCTCAGGAGAATTTCCTGCTGTACATACTGAAATATTTCCCTGATCAAAGTGGTGTGAAATAAGCTGCAGCTGAACTGGTGATGATGGCAAATTTGAGATATTTTGAATGGCAACAGGAGAGTTAGAACATACTCCTTATTTTCTTCAGGACCAGACGAAACTGTAAATATTTTTTAACCTAGTATCTTTGAAACTGAGGCAGAAGGATAAAGACAGGCATCCAATGTATTATATTCAATGCACTTAAAAATATTGTTGAATTGACAGAATGAACGTATGGATACAAAAACTTGTGTGAGAGACTGGCTTTTCCAAATAATTTTTTTAAAGAAATCTTTCTTCCTCCAAATGTTCATTTTCTTGAGGAAAATATTGCTGTGTCTTCATTTTCATTATCGAGATTCAATTTGGCCCTTGTGTTAGAGCAGGCAGACAGCTAGATATGAGCAGAGAAAGGGGGGCATGGGACAAATGGCAGGAAACCATACATCTTGTGAAGAACAGGGGTCCTTGGGCAGATAGAGAAAAGCAAAAACCTCCAGACAGATAAGAAATCACACATTTTGGGGTGACAAGTGTCCCGGAGACAGGAAAAGAGAGGTGGGGAAAGGCAGGCACCTCCAGCATCCAAATGTAACCTTTTGCTCATTATGCCCTCATTACAATAAAATTAGCCTTGCAGTTTAGAAGTACCCATGATGCACCGACGCCATGACACTTACCATCCAGACTAAATAGGCACAAAAATCCCTCGTTCCTCCAGGAAGGTGGAGCTGGGATGAAAGTCAGGGAATACGGCTCCAAACGAATATTCTGCCCATTGATTTTTACATCCTATGCAAACAAACTTGCCAAAGAAACACAGGGCGGCTCCTCACCTGAGCCTGCCCGCTCTCCCTTTGAGAGGGTACTATCCATCCTTTAATAAATCCTCACTTTACTTTTTTGACCTTTGTGTCTCATCTCTTTATTCTTTCCACAACATGACAACCTAACCACCGGCAACACTTGCTAATATTAAATTAAACAATTTAGTTTACGTGCTTTGGGATAAAAAATTATGGGATTTGGAATTATGTTACACAGCCTGTTAAGTAAGTATCGAACAATCCTGTCGAAGTTACTGTCTGGCAATGAGAAACTCAATTCTCTGATAATTATAGCTGCAAAGAAACTAATTTTTTAAACATATTTTGTTAAATGACTTTATAAAGTTAAGAAATGGAAAGGTCCTGTAGGGAACAATGAGGGCGTGGCCCAGATGCCTGCTTCAGGACCAAGGCAGTCAGTCCCCCAGCAGCACAGTATTGGCTGCTGACGGCTCACATCTCATGCTTCTTCTGCATCTCCCCCTTTGCCAAAGCCTTGCCCAGGGGCATCCCACAGTAAAGGCCTGCTTCCTCGCCTCTTTTCAGGATGATTCGGAAAGGAAATCCCAGCTCCAGAGCCCCCTGTGGGGGTTGTCTAAGGCCTCTATTTCAAACTGCTCACAAATCAACTCTTCTCTCTGCCCATCCCGGCTTCCATCACACCCACAGGCGTTCTCAAGAGCACACCCCCATAATTTTCCAACTCGAGTCTCTTTCCCTGGGAACTCGACCTAAGACAGTTGGCATTGAAAGCGGTCCCAGAAATGAGACTCTAAAGGCAGTTTTGGAGTTGGATCCCTGCCAGCCAACTGCTAACGAGACCCCCGTCACTGATGAGCAGAGGACTCACAGCACCTGCCTATTGCTGTTGCAATGTGATTACTAATTTGAATCCACTTGTGCTAAATCTGTGTCCCGCTTGGTTACCTGTAGTTGAAATAAATAATCAGAGCTTTCTGTATTTACTATGAATTTTATCTCATTATAGCTTGGACAAGAGTGCCACCTCCTGGAGCCGCTAATGAATACTGGGGACTGAGTAGTTCCCATCCACTCGGGAATCAGAATAACGGAACTGTTGGCCTCTCCCTATCTCTCCGTGACCTTAAACCAATTTCTAACCCCTCACAACCTCTATGAATAAGTTTTTGCATAGAGCTAAGGCTTTAAAGAACTTGTGGATCACATTTTTTGTATGTGAAAGTTTAAACAAAAGCTAACATTTTAGAGAAAGAAAAATACCGTATGTCACTCATATGTGGAATCTTAAAAAAAAAAAGACAAATGAACTTAAATATAAAACAGAAACAGACTCACAGACAATACGAAACTGTGGATGCTGGGGGGAGGGGGATGGGAAGGGACAGACTGGGAGTAGTCTTGCAGATACTGACAGGTATATAGAGAATAAACAAGCTTATACTATATAGCACAGGGAAGTATATTCAAGATCTTATAGTAGCTCAAGGTGAAAAAGAATATCAGAATGAATATATGTATGTTCATGTATGACCGAAAAACTGCTGTACACCAGTTGTAAACTGACTATAATTCAATTAAAAAAAAAAAGAGCTAACATTTTAGAAAGCTATGTGCCAAGTGTCTTAATTCTTAATCCTCACAACAGTCCAACGAGTTAGACGCTAGTATCAGAAACACGCCCAGGTTATGGAAGGATGAGGAAATTAAGTTTCAGGGAAGTTACGGTGACCGGACTTTAAGCGGGAACCCCACCGAGACGATCAAAACTCCGCGACTGAGTTTGCGGAGAGCGCACAGCCGGGCATGCGCAGAAAAACGCCGAAGCACATTCCGTGGGAATTGGAGGAGGCGGGCCCTGAGGGGTGTGGCCGGCCTCCAAGATCCCAGCATCCCCTTCGTGTAAGATGGCGGCGCCCATGTTGCGGTGCATTTCCCGGGGCCGGAGGTTTGGTACCCCGGGCCGGTCAGGAGTCCTGCCCCGGGGGCTGCGTGAGAGCCACTCGGGCGCGCAGGGGTTGCTGGCGGTGCAGAAGGCGCGCGGTCTGTTTAAGGAGTTCTTCCCCGAGAGGGGTACGAAGACCGAGCTCCCGGAGCTCTTTGACCACCGCACGGCGGGCACCGTGCCCCAGACCGTCTACTGCGGCTTCGACCCCACGGCCGACTCGCTTCACGTGGGCCATCTTCTGGCGCTCTTGGGCCTGTTTCACTTCCAGCGAGCGGGCCACAACGTGATCGCGCTGGTTGGGGGCGCCACCGCGCGCCTGGGAGACCCGAGCGGCCGGAGCAAGGAGCGCGAGGCGCTGGCGGCGGAGCGCGTGCGGAGCAACGCGCGCGCCCTGCGCCGAGGGCTCCAGGCCCTGGCGGCTAACCACCAGCAGCTGTTCGCCGACGGGCGGGCCTGGGGCACGTTCACGGTGCTGGACAACGCCGACTGGTACCAGAAGCAGCCCCTGGTGGACTTCCTAGCGGCGGTGGGCGGCCACTTCCGCATGGGCACGTTGCTGAGCCGGCTGAGCGTGCAGACCCGGCTCAAGAGCCCCGAAGGAATGAGTTTGGCCGAGTTTTTATACCAGGTCCTCCAGGCGTATGATTTCTACTACCTGTTCCAGCGGTATGGATGCCGGGTCCAGCTGGGTGGATCTGATCAGCTGGGCAACATCATGTCCGGATATGAGTTCATCCACAAGTAAGCACCTTTACAGCAGGAAGAATGCTCAGGAATGCTAGACAGTTCACACGCGACTCGCTTCTGATGTATTACTGGGATTGTGGGTGACGCCCTACTGGGTTTATCTGCATTTAAGGGTCTGTAATGGCATTGATATCACTGGCTAAGGACAACTCGGGCTGAATTAATGGTGTTAGGTGTGGGCCACACTCTAGACCGCCACAGGACAGAGACCACTAGTCAGGATTCGGGTTGTAGCTGTTTGCTTCTCCGAAGCTTTTTCTGTGTTTCTGATTTGAAAAACTGCTTTTCTTTGTTTATACCAGTACGTGACTGGGCCTCCTCGAATAGTCTGCTTTTGCTCGGCACCTTACGTGAAGCTAAGTGTTAAGAATTGGTTGGCATCTCAAAATATTTTTTCAACACTAAATATTTAGCAAATAATGTAGAGTTTAGTGGCATTTTCCTGAGGAAGATGAACTACAGGATTAGTTTATGTGCTTCTCACGTAAAAATTCCCTTTAAAACACCTCCTTTGGTGTCTCTGCCTGACTTGCCCTTTACCCAGTTTTCTCCCCTTTTCCCACCAGGCCTTTAGAAATTTCTGGGGCCTAGTTATTCAGCACTTTCCCTTGACTTGCCCAGAGCCACTGGCTCAATTACAGGTCGGAATGACAACTGCCAAAATAGAGAGTTGAGAAGGCAGTAAGAGGAGCAAAAATCCAGGTTTAGGAGGTCAGGTAAGTGTTCTTAGAGCTGGAGACCAGACTGAAATTGGAAGACTGATGAGCAGAATCTACCAGCACCAGACCTTGACGTATGTAATGAAGTTCTTCTTTGTGCGCAGATTGACTGGAGAAGACGTATTTGGAATCTCTGTTCCTCTAATTACAAGTACCACTGGAGCAAAACTGGGAAAGTCTGCTGGCAATGCTGTTTGGCTAAACAGAGATAAGACATCTCCATTTGAACTGTATCAGTTTTTTGTCAGGCAGCAAGATGATTTGGTAGAAAGGTGAGTTCTTAATGGTGTGCTGAGAATTAAGTTCATAAGCTCATGATTTAATTTGAGCCATTGAATCTGTCTGTACCCATCATCCCTTCATAGTTTTGGGTTTTTTTTTTTTTTTTTTTTCACTCAGGTTCTATTTAAGGCATAAACCAGTACATTCCAGAACATTGTAGTTTTAACTGTTCTAAAATTAAACACTTTTCGTTAAAGCAGAAAACCACTGTGGGTACTAGAAAACTTAAAGCCAAGTTCGTGATCTACATCTAGCAAAGTACTTAGGACATTATTGCTTGCATATTCTGGTTTTTTCACTCCTTTCATCTTAAACTTCACTAACCCTTATTTTACCTTTGTCTCTAAAGTTCCTTTTCTTTAACACAAAAGAAGATCCTTTTAAAAAATGATTTTCTCATTAATTCACAGTATCTCAAACTCCTGGAATAATATAAGGTAATGAGAAATACACTTGCAACAAAGAAAGTGCATTTTTTGGAAAATATTTTTGACATAATTGTATCATCAAAATAATCCAGGAATGATTCTTAAGATTTTTTAAATGTGTAAGACTTTCCTGCCGAGCATTAAGAGCCACTGTTGAGCAAAAGTATAAAAGTGTCTCTTTAAGGAGACTAGTGATGGTCAGTGAGGCCAGTTGCCCAAGGCTGTAGCTGAGATGGAAATTCTAAAGGATATTGTATTGGAGAGATACTGTGTTTAGTGTCTGCAGAGGTAAAGTGGGTCAGAGTCAGTAAAGTTTGTTAATCTAAAGGGAATGAGAATAAATATAGTAAGGAAGGAGTTTACCTGTTTTGAAGAGGAGTTCTTTGTGGGCATCACCCAAAGGAGTCCTGTGTGAATATCAGTGATGGTGAAGGCACGTCTGATGAAGGCCTCCGGGGAAGGAGGCCGCGGAGTAAAGTCAACCTGCTTTTGGGAGTGTGGCTGGTCTCCCGGGGGTATGTCCCCAGTCTCCATTGTTCGGTTTGAGAGCGGAGAATGCAATCGTCTGTCACAACTTTGCTGCCAGAGGAGAGAGGGAGTCCCCTCACTTGAGCCCAAGCTGTTGAGACACGAATTCCTCGGTGACCCTCGGTCATGTGGGCTCTCAGGATCCTAGGAAGGGCCTGTACTGCGCAGAGTGGTGGGCTTAGGGAGTCGGAGGTACTATTGAAAGTGGCTTCCAGCACAGAGCAGGTAGTGTGAGTGGAAACGTGGGTAACAGTGATGGGAACTGGGGGCCCCGTCCATGCCTGGGCCAGGTGGGCTTGTCTCGTATGAGAAAACTGTCCCTTAGCTATTGGCTAGACCAAACCGCAAGACCATTAGCAATAGCCCAGGGGTCTGTGAAAATGTGGCTCTGCGAAAGGCCGCTTTTTCTGGCATGCTAAGGGCCAGGTGATCAGCCAGGACTGCCTTCCTCACCTGGAGAGGTGCCTCAGACCAGGTGGGATGCTGCATTCCTGCCGTTGGTGAAGAACACT
This sequence comes from Camelus ferus, assembly GCF_009834535.1. Taxonomy (NCBI): domain Eukaryota; kingdom Metazoa; phylum Chordata; class Mammalia; order Artiodactyla; family Camelidae; genus Camelus; species Camelus ferus. The sequence continues at coordinate 930,136 of NC_045729.1, forward strand.
GGCTCCCTGTGCATCTCAGACCATAGGTCCCAGGGGGCTCCCCAACCAGCCAGAAGAGGAGGCAGCAGGAACACCCTGCCAGCCCCACAGGGCTCTTGGGCATGAGGGAAGCCACATCCTCCTGTCATTAGGAACAGCTTTGCCGTCAAGCTGAGTCCTCTCCTAAGATGCCATTTTCACACCACCGAGGAGGTGTTAGTAGCGGGGCCAAGCTTCTGGCAGAAGCATCCTCCGCCCAGGGCACGAAGGGGTAGTATCAGCTGGGGGCTGGTTAGGGCCTCTCTTTCTAAAAGAGCCCAGAAGGATCCAAAGCTGGCTTCCAGGGGCTGCCCTTGGAGCTAGGCGCTTCACCCCAAACCCCATAGGGAATCGAGGAGACTTATGTTTGGTCCAGAGACTCTGGGGAGGCATGGTCGGATGTGGTCAAGCCCTGACTCGGAGTGTGGGGCCAGGGGGGACTAGGGGTGAGGCTTGTTGAGCTGCCTGCCAGGCAGCCCGCAAAGCGTCCTGCTGCGCCTCGCCGCAGTGGGAGGTGACAGACTCGCGTGTGACTGTGTGTCTAAGGCAAAGAATCAGTGAGAGATGAGGGACGTGTTGCTTCTGGAACATGCAAGGGCCAGCGTGTGTTGTACCTGAGTGTGGTGGCTGGTTTACCGGTGAGTAATTCACTCCACGTCAGTGCCCATCAGTGCCTTTTGAGTGGTTTTGATAGTAAAAGTGAAGTGTAGGAACACTGGCCTGTGGTTAGAGGGAGCATCTTGTAAACAGAATTCTCTGGACTCAGGATCAGATGGGGCTTCTTCAAGGTTAGACTGAAAAGGGAGTCATTGGAGTCACTCTGGTCATAGAAAGGGTAGGAAACAGTAAACCCATCAACCATGCCCATTTTGCACAGCAGGAGACGGGCCTCTTCTCGTGTCTCGCATTCACTTGGCAGTAGTCACTGTGATGGGAGGATGGGCACAGGGCCCGGCGGTGACTGTCCGGGTGAGGAGAGGGGGGGCTCCGGGGTCCTCTGCCTGCCTTTCTGCTCCCTCTTTGTCCTCACTAGAGGCCTCCGTGACACTGGCAGCTTTCCCCTTGGTGCCTCACGAGGCATGTTGCTTTGTTCTGCCCATTCCAGGGAAAACCAAGGGGACCTCAGCAGAAACAGACATAGCCTGGATGGATGGATCTCAGAGAAGGCTGTAGATTTTAGGATCTTTAGAGGTACCAGTTGGTCAGTTGGCACATTTCAGCAGCCATGAGTGACAATTTAGGTTCCAAAAACCTGCAACAGCCAATCAGCTCCCTTCTTTCCTTCCTTCTGTGCAGAATCTCTGCAGAAGGTTGGAATTTCAGTTAAGGCATGATTTCTGATCTGTTTTTTTCTTCCTGATTTTCTCTGTTGTCTTGATCTTACATGTTGGTAGCAGAAAAAGCTTGCGGAAGACATCCCATGAGCCCTCTTTGTAGGTGGCTGCCCCGTTTTCGGGCTGTCCCAGTCAACCCCCGGACTTCGGTCTGTCTCCAGCGGCAGAAGATGCACAGGGTCTTTGGGAAAGCCCGAGGCCTTGGGGGTGCAGAACTGGAGCCTTGGCGTCTGGGCACACGGTGGCACTAAGCAGTGCCCAGGAAGCTTCCAGAGGGGCTCTGCCCTCATCACGGAGCTGGTGTCCCACCTCCGGGGCCTTACAGGCTCTAGCATGAGATATCAGGACATTTACGTGTGTCCATTGTTTAGCAACAGCACAATGGGTACTGGACCCGTGACATCCCATTGAGTTAGAGGGACAAAGGACAGCAGGCCTTGGCTGTGTTTGCCCTTCGCTGTGCCGGGTTCCCTGCTGTCAGGCTGTTCCACCCCTCAGGTTAGGAAGTGTAGCCCCAGTGTGACCCACCACGCGCAGGGCAGGTCTCCCTCCTGTGTACCTGTGGGAATAGCCTTTCCTCTCACCTCTGGCCCAAAGCCTCACCTTGGGATCCAGTCCATCCTCGTTAGCTCTTCTTAGCCCTGAGATGTGGGGCACCTTCGTGTACATTAGTAGTCAGTTAAGGCCTCTAATTAGTGGTCTGATCATTTCATTAGACCACGTGGCCTTGATCGCTGACCACACTGCTTTGCGGAGATCATTGAATTATGGCAGCAGGGGCATTTGGGGACAGATAGCGCAGGCAATGCCCAGTGGAGGCAACATGTAACAGACGTAATCGCAGCTTGATGGCCCTCCAGCCCGCGTTGCCGCCCCCCAGATGGTGTTACCTCCCTGAGTTAGCCAGTTAGTAAACTACTCAAAGCTGAAAGGCGGTCGTGCAGTCCTGCCAGCTACACCACTGCCAGCTGTCTTGGGACCTCAGCCTGTCCACAGTGGTGCCATCAGCTAGAAATGCCCGGCACTCACCCGTGCCGATACTGTGCTCCCCCCCACCCCAGACATCTCTTCACCCAGAGCCAACACCGTGGCTGGACCAGCCCTTGTGGTCCTAATGATTGCAGGACGCACCTCAGCAACCATCATCAGGGAACTTTAAAAAATAAGATTTATTACAGTTTCTAGAAGGTACATAGTCTGAGGGCCACATGGCGAGGTTGAAGACAGAGAGCGGGGTAGGGAGCGCAGACCTGGGGCTCTGCCGTTACTGCCTGGGGCTTTGCAGGCTCCCTCTTCACTGGCTAATTTAAAACACGAGCAAGGATTAGGGCGTGGGAAGGGAGGAGTGGGGCCACTCAAGCAGTCAGTTATCTTGGTCCCAGGGCTTTCTAAAAGCGGCCCTTCACTGGTCGGGGCAGTCTGGTTCCTTACCTAGTTGGCTGCTGTCAGCCCTGTCGTAACAGCAGGCCGCGTGCGTGTCCAGGAGGGATGTCTTTGAAAGGGACGCACTGACAAACGCTTAACGTCAAGCACGTGCCCTACACTTAGAGAACCACTTGGAGAGATACGTGGCGGTGCTACTCAAGTCGAATACACACACATCCTGTGCTGGTCAGTCCCTTCCCTGGGCGCACCCCTGACAGGTTAGTGCACATGTGCACCAAGAAGAACGTGGGACTAGTCATAGTCGCAGTGTTAACCAGTGCCCCAGGGTGGGGAGAATGCAGACACCCAGGCTAGAATAAATACATTCTGAGACATTCACAGCATGGAGTGTTGCATTGGACAGCTGCACACACAGCAACGTGGGTGAATCTCCAACACAGTGATGTGCCAAAGCAGCCAAACAAAAATGTATTCTGTGGATTCTGTTTGTATGTCTGAAAAAAGGCAGAACTAACTAAGTGATGCTGTCTAAGGAAGCATACCGAGATGGCAAACATAGAAGGAAAAACGAGGAAGTGATTCCCGTGAAAGTCAGAGGAGTGGTCACCTTGGCGGGGGTGAGGGTGGGGCGTCTGGCTTTCTTGGGTGGGAGCAGCGTTGTGTATTTCGACAGGTGACAGTTACACAGATGTTTGCTTTATGACTCATTAAGCTGTGTTTGTGATTTGCGTACTTTCCTATGGTTTTCACCAAAGATAAGATTTTTAAAAGAGGATACTTCTCAGTTTTTAATTACACGATAGTTTTATTTCTGGGTGCATACACAGGAAACAGAAATATAAAAGTGTGCGTGGGAAGGGTGCCCACAAATTTAGATTAGTGGTGAAGGAGAATATACATGATGGGGCTGGGGTCTTCATCGGTGTCTCTGCTGCTTTGTGACTTTTAAAAAGGGTCTGAAACAAAGATGGCAGAACAGTAACATCTTCAGTCAGGATGGTGTATGTATTACTTTGTCTTATTTTTGGTACATCCGTGCATGTTTGTTATGTTTCATAATTTAAAATAAATTTAAAAGTAAGCCGGATGTTCTTTAAAGGGAACGGGAGCTGGAAATTAAAACTAGGTATGTTGTATAAACCTAACAGGTTTTTTTTTGTCCCCAAGGTACCTGAAGCTCTTTACTTTTCTGCCCCTTCCAGAGATTGACCATATAATGCAGCTCCATGTCAAAGAGGCAGAGAAGCGGGGCCCTCAGAAACGGCTTGCTGCCGAAGTAACAAAGCTCGTCCACGGGCAAGAAGGGCTGGACTCGGCTAAAAGGTGCCTCTTCCAGTAGCGGACGCTTGATGAGTTGCTTAGTTAAGAGGCTGGGGACGTTTGGGGCCACGCTGTTGCAGAGTTCCCTTTTACCTCTGCCAAGGATGGTCAGCGTTCATCGCTTTAGAATAGCCTCTGTTTACTGGGAAGAGACTATCCCGAACTGAGCTTGTCAGTTACACAGACAGGCTAAGTGTTGCTGTCGCAGACTTTCCATCGGGGACATAACGGGAACTTCGTGGTTGGTTATCGGGTGTTAGAACACGTATCTGAGCAAACACTCACAGGCCGTGGCTCTCAAAATGTGTTTTTCAGGTGTACACAAGCCCTTTATCACAGCAGCATAGATGCACTGGAGGTCATGTCAGATCAAGAGTTAAAAGAGTTGTTTAAAGAAGCTTCATTTTCCGAATTAGTTCTCGACCCTGGAACAAGCGTCCTAGACACGTGTCGCAAAGCAAATGCCATCCCAGATGGTCCCCGAGGGTAAGGTTATTTAACTTTTAGGTTCACATTTCATTCAACATTAAATGTTACAGTTCACAGCATGTATTTCCAGAGAGGGTGTTTTCCTGATAATGGCATCGCATTCCTTGTGGAAGTTAGGTTAGTCTGAGAATAAAGTAGTAACTGATTTCTTTTTTTTTTTAATAACTGATTTCTTAATCCTGAAAATCCCTTAAATTTTCTGTAAAGTCTAGTATCACTGGACTCTGAGTCTAACCTGGTCGGTTTTTCCTCTAGCGTTGAAAAGGCTCGTGTTTAGGGGGTCACTACGTATAAATACTCTGGGTTCAGTGAGCTCAGGGGCGGGCAGTTTGAGAACATCCAAGGACAGGCCCCAAGGAGAGTCACACAAGCCATCTCATAGTCAGTCTGTATCCTCTTTATTTTGGGGAGCAGAGGGATTGCCTGCCTTATTTAAAAGTATCAGTTGACCGTCTTAAACCTGCTCCTTCAGAAGAACATTAAAGGGGAGGTGGAATCTAGTAACTACGAAGGTAACAATTCAGTGCTAGTTTCCGATGAAGAGCCTTTAAAATGTAAATGAGGTGATGTGTCTGTGTTACTGGGACAGGTCAGCAGTGGTTAGACTTACCTGACCACTAACCATTTCTGTTTTTAGGTATCGGATGATTACAGAAGGAGGAGTCAGTATAAATCACAGACAAGTAACAAACCCTGAGAGCGTTCTAGTTGTTGGACAACATATTCTTAAGAATGGACTTTCGTTACTTAAAATAGGGAAAAGGAACGTCTACATTATAAAATGGCTTCAGCTGTGAAGAGGAGTCCTCCTGGTGGTTCAGACGTATCCGTCATTTATTCATTCTCAAGACGGACGGACTTATACCGTCACTTAATCAAATCAAACAACAGAGAATGGAGTGCACACTCTAAGCCTCACAGTGTGAGTAATCTCATAATTTATACAGGGTGGTTACGTTTGTTATTTAATAGTGGGATTTCTACTTCCTGAGCCTTAAACATTAAGCACGATTTCCAGGGTGAATCTCTTCATGAAAAGCTGTGTGTTGTCTTTCTTGTCCTGTCCTTGCCCTTTTGAAGATGAGGAGGACACTGTAGACGCCGCAGTGTAAGGAAGTGAGGTACTTCTTTATCAGGTGTTTATCTCACTGGATTTTTTGGTTGTTTAGGAAGCAAATTCAGTTCTCCTTAAAAAAGGGGAAGAGTCAGAGGAAGCCATGGTTGGCATTAGAAATTACTGTAGCAATGATTTCTTTTCGAAGAAAAGAACAAAAATCAGTACTTGACTTTTTAGAAAGTTTCTAATTTAGTTTTCCAGTCTCTTGCCTGTGTTTCCATATGATTAAATTTATTCTTTTTTTTTACTTAGTAAAAAAAGGTAGCGATATTTTATAAATTTACAAACTTTTAAGTTAGTTTTAAGTTTAAACATCTGTCCCCAAGTAGATTGCAGCTTGAGATGAACTGAAAAGTAACCAACAAGATAAAACAGAGGATAATCATGTGAGAATACCAAAAGATACTCTGGTAAGGGAAGTTTTCAGGTCAGATTTAAAGGATCTGGAATCAAGACTTAGTTAAATTAAGCTCTACGTTCATTAGGCAAGCTGGTCCTACAGACCTGTTTTCCAACATTGAAAAATCAAGGTACTATTTCCCCTGAGGATCAAGTGAAACACAAACACACACGCAAGCTGTTTACAGTCTCATCTATTCTGGAAAATCTCACAGGCCGCAGAGCATGGCTTTAGAGTTCCAATTCAGCGACTTACTACCTAGGTTGCTTGGAGCAAGTCACTGTCTTCATATGCAAAGACGGAGATGTAATACTTTAGTCAGTTACGAAAACCTAATAGGAAAAAAGTCACTAAACTTTCTTACAGTATAAGGTGTGCTGCTGTGTTCCAAAGTAGATTTAAATGTTAAAAAAGCTGTAGTTTATCTAAATTTTCTGGGATCAAAGTTAGGAAGAATTCATTTATTGACAAACTTTAATGTCACTTCATACCAGCAATTTTATTTACATAGTGAAACATACAGGTATCCATTATAAATGTCAGAGATCGTCTCTACATTTCAGAACTTCACTCAGCTTGAGGGCCAACAAAAGGAGGTTTTCTCGTTCCATTCCTGCCTTGCCTGTTTTCCTTTGTACGAGGTGTGTAGTACTAGCAGGTGCGGCACCACAGCAGGTAACATACTCAGTTTGGAATTTGTCTGATATTCTGGAGAAAGGTGCATTACAAGCGTTCTCCCCCTTACAAATTTGAAAACCTGTAACGGAGCGGTAGTCATCTGGTCTACCTGGAATGAGGAAGTCACGGGTGGCTACGTGTTTAATGATGGCGGCGTGATTGTGAAGTGTGCTGACATCTGGAAGCATGCTTTCTGTGAAGGTGGAACTGCTGACACATTCAAAGCAGTGCCACGTCATACCCAGCTAACTCTGGTGTTTTGTGTTTCACATCAGTTGCTGAGCCTGTCAAATGGGTACCAGTAACTAAAGGTAGCAGATGTACTCGCATTGTTCCTGCCAGCAGCCCTTCATAAACGGAATAACTCTAAAAGGTTTAATATCTGCAGCATATAGTTTATCTTAAAATCTAGTGTAATCCATACAAAGAATCATCTGGGGGATTTTAGTAAAATGTGTGTATGATCTAAACCTCGCTCCCAACCCCCTGAAAGCCTTTAGGAGTATGTGTGTCTGTCCAGATGTGTTTCTTTAAATAATAAAGCTCCACCATTATTTTCATACCTCTATTCTATTCTAAAGTATTTTGGTGTGAAGCAAGAGTAACTGTTACCAACTCACACTTACAGAAAGAGACACTCCGGTAATCAGCAGTGTTTGGTTTAAGTTCCACCTCTACGTGAGTCTAGAAGTGTGGTGTGCGTGCCCCAATTTAAAAATGTGTCCGGATTATTTCCATTGTATTTGGAAACCAAGGGGACTGTATTAGGATGTCTCAAAATTAAAAGGGGATGGATGCTACCAGGTCTTACTAGATAATAAAATAGAGATGGTTGTTTTTAATGCAGGCAGACATAATTCATGCTTCCACGTTTAAGTAAGATCAAAGATACTTTAACTTTTAATGCGCTAGGGCAGCGTGGACCCAGGAGTGGAAGGACTATGTAGCTACACATTATGCATACCAGTCACTGTCAGTGTTACAGACCCTCTTGGCCATTCAACCTTCTCACACAGCAGAGGCTGCAGAGCAGCTCAGTAAAATTAAATCAAAGAACAGGTCGACTGGTGATTACGTGAGTAACTTGTCAACCCACCTCTTTCAAAGCCAGATCCGTTGATACATAGTGCATGCATTATAGTCGTACGAAATGGTGTCCTGGTGCATTCTTCTTGAAGGACTATGGCAGCAGCTTTAGGACTACTAGCAGAGTACACAGGTCATCTTATATCCACAGACAAACTGCTTGTACAGCTACAACTATTAACAGTTCCTTTTAAGTTCAAACGAAACTGTCACAAGATAGACTTGATGTATTTTATATATACCAGGAAATTTTAGAAACAGCCATTTATTATTTGGATTAAATGTATGATTTGTTCTGCAATACAGAGCACAGTTTCTGTGGATAGCCAGTCTTCACGTGAGCAGGTCCATTCCATTGCAACACAGAGGAGTTCATAAATAAAGTTCTACTCAAGTAGGCAGTCACTAGCAAGTCAGCCAAGTGTTGGTATTACATAGTTCTCTTTACCAAAGGTGAGTCTCTCGGATTTCAGCAATAATTTGACTGGCTCCTTGTAGTGCCTGCATTAAAGATGATAAAAATTATAAATGCTTGAGTTGTAATATCAGAGAATCTGAATCGATATGGGCTAGTATCTCGATATATGGTGAATTTATACTGATCAGCATCCTCTCTGAAACTGGAATCTAACCAAGTGCCAACAGAAAAAAAAAAGACTGGATGTCATGCAAATACAGAGACTTCACAGTTCCTCTAAGGATGAGAATGCGTTTTAAACAACATATGTTTATACTTACAACCCAAGTGTGAAAAGCCAAAAAAAACTTCACGGTAATACCTTTAGCATATCAGCTGCTTCTTTCCTGCGCTGTGCCATGTCCTCAGACTCCGTCAGAAGATCATCCAACAAAGATGATTTATACAGCTGTCCGACTAACTCACTCTGAAGAGTGTCTTTCACATGATTAACCAAAAAATGCATCACTGCCTTTGGCACACTGCAAAACCAAACAGTCAGATAATCCATTGGATTTAGAATAAAAACCTAAATGTAAAAAAAATTTTTTAAATACTTATATTGTCGAAACAGAGGCTGAGATCATGCATCAGTGTTCTATCTCTGTGTGTGTGTGTGATTTACATGACACAGCACTAACCTGTCTTGAATATTCTTTCTGACAATAAGAAAATAGGATTTGATGAGTCGTTCAATAACCTCACAGTCTCGCTGTTCACGGGCAGACAGTTTTCTTGCAACAGGAACTGGCTAAATGGTGTGAAGGGGAGAAAAAAAACTTTTGTGCCATTTTGAAATGAAAAACATTCAACATTCAGTAAGTTTTTGAGACTTCAGCTCCTTCTGTCTTTTGAAGTGTTCTCCTAAGAATCTGGTTATCCATCCTCAACCACACCCTGCAGCTTACCACATCCAGCAAGTTCACGGCGTGGCCTTTCTGCGGGCTGGCCGGCATAATTGGGATTGGTTTCGATTTTTCCTCAGCTAGTAACTCTTCAGCCTTTGAAGTCTTCAGCATCCCTCTCCAGTTGCCTGTGGCTGGTTCTTGAACACCATCTCCAACCCCACCACCTCCAGATGCAGCCTGAAAAAAACATGTTCCAGAATCTATACCGAACATATCAAAGCTGACGTTAGCTAAACACAATTCATTTTCTTTGGCAGCAGTCAAGGAGAACAGACACCCATACCCACCTGGAGTTTGGTCTACTCAGAGAGACATCAGGGGCAGAAAGGATGGTGGGTGGCATGTGTAACTGGGCTCCTGAGCGTCTGAGTAACAACTGTGAATTGTTTGCAAGCCTCAGCCAGTGTTACTTAAATTCCCTTTTTTATTATCTGCCAACTTCTCAAAACATTTCTCTCAAACCCCTTCAACACCCGAGGTTGTGGGGGAGTATAAGCTGCCCTTTGACACAAGGCTGACTGCTCATCACAAGCACGAGGGAAAACGTCAGCTTATTTCCTCTAAGTAACTGTGAACTCTGTGAACTGTCATCTCTGCAAACGTTCTGTGAGCTCGTGTCTCCAAACCTAAGAGCTTATACATTTCTCAAGTCAGTTTATGTTCCTAGTAGTCAGCACCACAGGATAAATGTAGGGACCCTTTAACAGAAGAAACAAGAACACTCGTGACTCTCAGGCTGGCAGGGACTTTAAGCCCCTAAAATGCAGTGTGACACACAGCACCAGTTCCCTCAGCGTCCGGACCCTTGAGAAAGGATCTGCTGGAAGTGCTTGTCTAAATTTAATTAAAGAATGTTACGCAGTTGTTAGAAAATGTTTTGGGGTACCATTCTGAATCAAAACACGGGCCGAAATTTGTCTCTAAAATGTACTTACGATGAGGTATATCAGCATACAAGCAGTATATTTATACATTAATTTTAAAATGAATAATTGAATTTTTAAATGCCTGAAATGAAATCTTAAGGAAAGTGAGCAAATTCAGGGTGATGCCATGAGTGAAATAAAACTTAAGCAGTGATTCAGATGGTTCTCTTAGGCTCTAAGCACAGTAGGCTGCAAGAAAGTTTCATTTGGGACTCGGCACTTTAAATCTGGACTATAGGGAAAGGAGCTAAACGGCAGAAAAACTAGAAATAAGGAGTGAGTGAATAATTCAGAGATTATTTAATTTTTTCCCCCTAAAAAGGTTATTAAGAACTGTCTGAGAACAGTCTCAAACTCTCACAGTCCCCGTTCTAAATTTGCTGAAGCGTTTGAGGCATGTGTTAAGCTACGTATTTCGGGTGACGAGTGCGAGCTGAACAGAAGCACAAGAAAGAAGCACGAGAGGATTATCCATTAGTGCTGGGCGATCTCAGAACCTTTAAAGAGGAAATGTCCCAAAGTACAACTTCCACCTCTGGAATCTTCTTTTCCTACCAAAATACTAAATTCAAAACTATTCTTGGAAGTAACAGAAAACAGTGAGAAAGCCTGTTATTATTATTTAGAACAGTGTTAAAACAAGAACAAAAGCCATCTCAGAAGGGTTAGTTAGATAAGAGAAACATTAAAACCATAACAGACACAGGAGGTAGATGCCACCGTACAAACGAGTTTGTCAGTGGTTTTGAAGACAGTGTTTCAGTGAGAATCAAAAGTACCAACATTTTCATTCTGAAATGAGACTCACATTTTTAGTTTCTCTTCTGCTGTCCTGAATTAACTGTTAAAAGATATGTTAAAACATGCAGTTTAACAAGCAAAATTTAAATACCAATGGCTTGAAATTCAAAAAGTAGAGGATGATTTCCTCTTTAAATTCCTTTTCTGTGTGCATCTTCTATATTGCAAGCAAAAGCATGTCAACACTTATTCTATGACGTGTATACACTGTTAAATGATTTAAAATTTCTATGAGACTAAAATCTGACCTTAGCACAATATCCCATATTACTATTCTGCTACTCAGTGTATTGTTTCCAGACGATTGTGTTGCACCAGACTAGGCATGCAGGCTTAGATTAAGAATCAGAACAGACCTTGCCATCAGCCTCAGCAGAAGCAGCAGGGGAGGGCTCCTGGGAGGCAGGTGCCAAAGCACTTGGAACTTTAGAAGACTAAAGGCAAAAAATGCAGGGAAAAAAAGAAATCAAGGATGCCAAAAATGCATTCAGAAACATTCTATAAACGTGAGTTTTCCCCTCGGTAGAAAATAGTAAAGTAACATGAAAACCAAAAGTACTCGGGGGGTATAAATTAATGTTTATTCTGCCTTATTTCCTGTACTGTTGTCACCTTTATTTAAGGCTTTCCTCAGATAAATTCCTCAGAAAAATCCAAATCCAAAAACTTCATTTTGATCTTTGGAATTTGATAAGATCTCTTCTGGGAAAGAATCAACCCAAGGTAACAGATTTTAATACACACAAAAATTTTAATATATGCGACCATTACAGGCATTACAGGTATTGTCACCTTCCCACTCCAAAAAGCCCTCTTGTTAGAATAAAGTCATTACTCATTTCAACTCATTTTACAAAGCTGATAAAGTCACTGAATTTTTTTTAAAAAGCCTTGATACTTTAAAATCCACCTTTAAGCACTTATTCCAATATATTCAAAAATATTTTATCTTTAAAGTGCTCTAATCTTATTTTAAAATTCGCATACCTTTACTCGAACAATGAAATAATGCCAGTGGAATAGTAAAAGGAGAACAAGACAAAACTAGAGCTGAGCGCCCCTCCGAGCCTTACCAGTTCATCTTTGCGCGTTGGGAACATGCTATAAAAACACCATTTTTTACCTTGTCTCGTGATACAGCTGAAGGCAATTCTCTTGCTAGCCTGTTTCTCCTTTGTTCCTAAAAAACACAACCAAGCAGAGAAAAGGTGATTATCAGAGCACAGATAGAAGCCTACTAAAAAAAATGTTCAGCTTAATTAAAAAGTACGGAATAACTTACAGTGTATCCTCTCACTGTTGGGACTCATGCCATAATTATATTTTAAAACAAACAAGAACTCATTTAACCCAATGCTTCTCAATCTTTTTTTCTGCCCCAACACACCTGAGGGATACAATACAGTGTCAGTAACAGTGGCTCCCCTGTACCAGGGATTCTCAAATGAGGGGCAGTGGACCAGCATCACCTCTGCCTTTCCCATTAAGAATCACTGTCCCCACATAAATGTGCACACAAGCCTTCAACGTACCGTGTAGAATTCGAAGTGCACAGATCACAGAAAACTGAAGCAAAACCCTTAAAAATCACTCTAACCTGCACACATCTGTGTTAAATTCACACAAGTCCCACACAAAAACCTCATACCTGTAAGAAACCGCGGTAAGAATGTTGGTTTCTTTATCCTGAACGATCTCCAGGAATAACTGTGTGGGAATCTAATGGTCGTTTCTGTCACCTGGCTCCTTTAACAGACTAGTCAGCTGCCCTCCCTCCTAATTTGCTATTATCAAACTAACCCTGGTACAGAGCTAGAGGAACTGTAAATTCAAATCAGTAGGTACTGAGCACCTACTACACGTCAAGCAGGTGCAAGACTATGAAAATGCAAAAGGATGCAGGTGTTGTTAGTGGCTCTCTCACAGGCAGCACCAGACAGCAGAAGAGCATTTAGGTCAAACAGTCAAAATGCTCCTGAGTAGAAAGCATTTAATGAACATTCAAATTTGCAAAAAGGGCTAATTAACAAAGCTTCACGATGCTTTGGGGTAGGACATCTTTTCTGACAGAAATCTGACCCACTTTTCATTTATGCAGTGATAGAAAATATAGATGATAAAAAATCTATGGATTTTAACAATCTTCAGAATAAAAAGTCAGCATTAACTGTACATTTTGAAGAGGGACACAAAGTAAAGGAACCTAGAGACCAGAAACTCACCCAGTCTGTTACCAACCAGTTAGGACCTTAGCTCGCCAGGTCACTAGCTAAGCCCCAGCTTCCTGGCCTGTTTATATCACCTACCCTCGTGGGGCTGCTGGAGAGATTAAGTGAGAATATCCACATAAAGTTTCTTGATACAGAGTTATTAAAGCCAGAGACATACTCATTTGTATTTATCTGAAATTATATTATAAATGACCTTGTCAGTATTACAAAAACTGTTCCAGACACACATTTTCCACGAAGTTGGTTTCAGTGTTACAAGAACTAAGTCTTTACCCTAAGACAGGGTCTACGTGGTATTTTTTTTTAACGTAACTGTTATCTAGTTCATTGAGTATTTTTTTAAGTGCCTTACTCATATGCATTTTGGAATTTTTTCTGACAACAGGTGTCTCCTCGACTATGTAGCTAAAAAGTAGTTCCCTGTACCTGTTAAAGAGAAGGCGCTTTTTCCCTCTAAGAGTGCCCAGCAAATAGCGCTGAAGTGACAGCTGCTGTCTGTCCTCAGGGTCCTCATCTGCCTAACCCAAGGGCTGAAGGCGATAACTCAGAGTCCCTTGCAGTCCCCAAACCCCGTGCTTACAACTGCCTGTCCGCCCACGTGCATAAGAGGAAAATCTGATCTAGAAAGGGGCTCTGGGATCTCACTGGACCAAGGAGCAGCAGAAAAAATTTACTGTTCTTGGATGAATAAGGCAGAGAAAAAAAATTGCATCTGGATAAACTGCTCTATCCACCAGCCTTGGCTCCATCTGAGATCTTAAGCAACCTGCAACATTAACCTCAAGTGGGAAAAAAAAGATCCATGAAATGCAGCCACCACAGTAGTAGTGATGATAGTACCGTTTTCCCAAATGCACTATAATTTAGGTAATTCTTGGAATGTTTCCAAACAGCTTTCAGAACCAAATGAAAACAGTTTTAAACACACTTAACACACTTCAGTCTGAATAAACTGCAACAGTCACTTAAATGGAACCAGGCAGACCTTCAACAATGAGTCAATGAGTCCCAGGAGCCTCTGTGAGTTACAGTGTCACAGCAGAAGATGAAAACAATGCCTCCAGGGGTTTTGAGAATTAAATTTAAGAGGACAATGTAATGCCCTCAGCATACTTCCCGGCATATAGCAGACAACAATGTGGTTGCATATCTATCTTACAGTTATCCCTTGCTCAATGAGTCTGATATAACTGAGTTACAACAGATTTTCTCTCAAAAGAGACAAATTCAAATTGTTTTACCTCTATATTATTGTTCATTAACCCACAAGCATCAGCAAAGTCTGGATGTTTTGTGTTGATGTAAGCCAGTTCAATTGCCACTAAGTTATGGACCTAGAAAAAAGTAAAATTAGGCTATATACAAAAATATGCCAACCTAGTTTTATTTCAGGAAACATAAACTTATTAAACACATAATTCTAAAACACAGTACAGGACACTGATGCCTAAATGAGAACTTGATAATTCTACTCCAACTGACAGGTCTGATAGTGAATATAACTTGCTCTATGTTTTGAATTATTTCTATCTCAGCATCTAAGATTACACTTCTAAGGGGGAGGGATGGTGACATTAAAGTAGTTAGAAGTATTTTGTTAGGGAAAAAAGCTATCTATCTGATGCGTATCTAAGTTCCAGGGCTTTATGCAATTTTGCTTTTAAAACCTTAGATCTTCCACTATTCCATGTCAAAAGTTCAGGTTCAACAACAAGAAAACATTGCATGATCAGATACAAGTAAGTTAAAGTAAAGGATACGTTTAAAGACCTGAGATAATCACTGATCAGCCTTGATTATGAGGCACCTAGTGCAAACATGTGTGGTTCAAAGGCCTCACTGGGACAGGAATCGGAAAGGAACGCTGACACTCATTTCTCCAGCATCGTAGAGAGATTAACTCCTTCATTGGCACTGTCCTGACAAATCAGGCATCAGAGCAGCACTCAAAGGGCAAGAACCAGTGAGAATGATTTATTTAAATGAAATCCCAACGATTCTGTGGTGTCAGCGGGCAGGGCCTGCGCTCAGGCTACCCGTCCTTCCTCATTTGAGCCTGGGGGTTATGCTTGCTGGGGAAATAACCAAGCAAAGACACTGACATTCTGTGCTTCCAAGCCTGGTCTTGCGCTCTAAGTAAACTCACCATCCTGAGCCCCGGAGCCAAGCGCACATGGACCAGGAAGGGAAAACATAAATAAACCAGCCAACAATTAGAGGCTTAAGGGCAATTTTAAATATTTCTGCCAATGTCAGGATTTTTCTTTTTAAGGACACAGCCATGATATTATAGTATTAGGTCATCAAACAAGGACACTGTACAAATGGCCAAATTACCCTGATGTACATCAGAGTTTAAAAAAAAAAAAAAAGCTTGCATATAATGGCTCAGTTCACTGGGGCTGAAGATAAACCTAACTTTCCATGCAATCAGTGCTGCTACGTAATAAAGCTAAGCTATTCACAGTTCTCAACAGTAATTCCACTCTCAGGAAAGTCTGTGGCTGCAGGCTAACAAAAATTAAAATATGAAGAAAAATGCATTTTATACCAGAATTACTGAAGTTTTCTTTGAAATAAGACTGAAACTCACTTCTTTTTCTTCCCAATATAGTGGAAAACATTATGCCTAAGCTCTAAAGTAATCATAATGCTGTACAAAATGACTGTTACTAACAGTGACTACAACGATGACTTGTGAAGGAGTAGCTCACCATTTCGTTTGTAACAGGCAACCGTTTACGAAGAAGACAAGTCACTACTTCAACTATGGCATCGTGCAGTTTAGGGAAACGCAACAACTCCTGTATGTGATGGAAGAAAGAAACAGTCTACTTTCTTTACAGGAAATTAAATAATCACTGACATGCTGAATTAGATTTGGAAGGTACAGTTAAGGACACTATTTCAAATCGCTTGCAGGTAAGGGAGCTGCAGATTTTAACTTGTAGCCCATCTGCTGTATTCCCGCCTGCCCCACGCAACCACTCCGCCATGTCTGTTACTACTTAACCTGAAACCTGGTACATTTCTCAATTACTTGTGTGCTGTAGTTGCTACAGTGCTGAATGATCCTTTGCATTTCCTCATGAACCAGTTCCACACAGCGGAGGCTCGGCTCTTCCAGACGTTTGATTTGCCGTTTGACCAGTAACTCAAACGAAACTTCAGGCACAAACAAAGCAGGACGAGGACCCTAAAAAATAATAATTTTTTGAGCTCTTATTATAACTACATATAATTTTGGCTCTTCTCTAATGTTAAAAGTAAATCACATTTTTAATTTTTTAATGAAAAGGACTTCCTAATTTCAAGAGTGAGAGCAAAGTAATCATACAATTTGATTTAAAAAAAAGATATAATTACATGGGTTAAAAAATAATAAAACTTTAACCTCATTTCAATAAAATTCTGAAAGTTAAGCATACTCACAGTTGCATTTCTAATGGCAGTCAAAATGTCAATAGTGTTAAGGCCACCTAGTGGATCAACAGACTCTAAGGTTCGCCCAAAAGTCTCATGGAAAATATAACATATTCTAGCACCGCCGCATCTGAAAGGCAATGAACTGTATGATTTCTAGTATTACTAAAAGGGAGAGAAGCTATAAGTTAGAAGGCTTTCTGTAAGCTTTAGGCTTGTCTCAGATAAACAGTTGTATTTAGACCATCTCCATGTATCCTCAACTCCATTATGAACCAGTTTCTAATTTTTTTTTAATGGGGAAAGGAGCCATTTCACGAAAGCCATTCATATATGCACGTGCGTGCACGCGCACACACACACACACACACACACACACACACACACACAGAGGAACTCCAAATAATGTTCATAATGATCAGAATTATCCTTCTAAAACGGGTTGCTCCTCTGACCAAAACTGTTCTGTTTTTTATAGCAGGAATTCTTCAAATTCTGAAGATACTAGACTTTCCACGGTCTTGTTCTGAGACCCCTTCCCTGCCTTACCCCGTTATGTCCTGTTACTGTACGTGCCATTCTCCAAATTTGCCGTGCATTATTCTTTCCTACTCCAAAGCCTAAAATACCCTTCTGCTCCCTGCCTTCCCAAAGTCTATTCAGATCCCAACCCAAATGCATTCTTAACTGGGGGGCTCTCCCAGTCCTTGAAGGAAATGTGAATGGTCTCTCTTCAATAATTCTAACAAGGCTTGATTAGGTAATTACACAGATATTTGCTTTATTAACTACTTATAAAACTATCCCTGTTGTATGTACTTTCCTGGATATGTACTATGTTTAATAATTATTTAGGTAGAAATTATACTTTTTGTCACCTAATCAAGCCATGTGTTACCTTGACCTACCTTACCCACTGAACTCTTTAAAAGTTCATTGTAGTAATCTTTATTTCCTCAATACACCATACATATAATAACCATTCAATAATCACTTTGTTAAATATCCTTTGGCGTTAGCTCAAATAGAAGGCTACCTGGGTCACACAAAGTACACAGAACTGTACACACTCATGTGTATGTGTGTGTATAACTGGTGAAATCTGACTAAGCCCTGTGGATTGTACCAATGTCCAGTTTTCTCGTTTTGTTATTGTACTATATTTATGTCACACTGTCAACACGGGGGAGGTGGGGGGTGAATGGTGAACAGGCCCTCCCTGTACTTTTATGTGCAACTTTCTAGACGTCTGTAATTGGTTTTCAAAGTTCAAAGATTTTCTTAAAGGTGAGAGTTAAGAGTAATGTACATTCTTGTATATTGCTAGTAGTAACACAATATAATCTACTTAGAGTGTAGCAGTGAGAGACTCTGAGGAGGTCACACGCCCTCGGATTTGGTGCCCTAAGGGTCTACTTGGATACATGCTCCAAAGACAGTCCATCACAACACTTTTATATATTTGTGTATCAGTGAAAGTGAACTATTAATAGTAGGGGACTGCTTCAGAAAATGAAAGTATGTATCTAAATAGCAAAATACTATGTAAATCTTAGGACTGAGAATACAAATATTTAATTACTACTAGTCATTTATGACATGTTGATTTAAAGAAAGGATTCCAAAATAGCATTACACTATCTGAGTTTTTAAAGATGTTATTACAGGCATTTATACATTTTACAAATGCATAGAAAAATGTTTAGGTGAATGCCAAAGTAGCCAGGGATGATGGATTTAAGAGTAATTTTGTCCTTGGGTTTTATTCTTTTTATTTACCTGCATTTTTGTATTTTTTTTTCATGAACAATTACACTGTGTGTATTAAACATTTTAAAAGTTAAATTAGGGGAGGGTATAGCTCAGTGGTAGAGTGCATGCTTAGCATGTACGAGGTAATGCGTTCAATCCCCAGTACCTCCATTAAGATAAGTAGGTAAATAATGAAATTTTTATAAATGCTTATCAATAAAGGTCTTGTTAAAAAAAACCTGTAACTTTTACCATGCTTTACATAGTTTATAGAGCATTTTACATGCATATCAGACATCATCATTTCTAAAAAATGATATTCCTGTTTTACAGATAATAAATCACAGCCAGATAATCTCAGAGTTAAAGTCACTGTAACCAAAGATAAAGTAATTTATCAATCCGGGTAATCAAATCCATAGAGAAATTTTTTACTTACAGCTCTGAAGTTTCAATATATTTTGCAGTCCCTTCAATAGTATTACAATATTCCGTGGCGAATTTGGTGATGAGCTGGAGTAAGGTAGCACTTTTGTCATCCACAGGCTCCCCGTAGCTGTTCAGGAGAGACTGATACTGGGCAGCGAGAACATTTATTCTCGTTTTCAGCTCTGGTAAGCAGTCTCTGATGTGGTGCATCAGCAACCTGGCAGACGTTAGACAGGAGGGATCGTAAAGTGAAGCTGTGTATATTGAAGACCCAAGCAGGTCAAAATTTTTAAATGCAAATGATTTGTGTGGGAGGAAATAACGCAATCTTAGACTAGAGGCGCAGGCTTAGTCTGAAAAAAATGACATAAAGGAAGCCATCCTGGTCAGTGCTTTTTAAATTTGCCTTCAGCCCCTCAAATTGTAGCAGTTGCTAGAGAACCGAATATAAATTGAAAGAAAACTGTTTTTATATTATTGCAGTTACCTCAAAGAATGTAAGCTACTCAATTCAACTCTACCTACATGGTTTTGGTTTCTGACTCACCTTTTACACTGGGTACTCAATACAGTGAAAATCAACCTTAAGATCCACGTCCATCAGCCTATAATTTATTTAGGAACTAAGCCAAAAGTAAGAGAAGACTGATTTTACTGCAGTCATTTATACATTATCTAGAAAGGTATTCCAGTCCCTCTACCATTACTGGGTATTCAGAATTGAAAGTACACAGCTTAAATGCTTTTTCTGAATAGGAATAGAAGACATCCTAAATTAAGAATAGATTATGCAAAAATTATGCATTTTAATTCAGTCCCTGAAATCCAAAGTGGAGATGAAGTCACCTGCCATCTTGTTCTATTATCAAAAGCAAAATGACTGTCAAGAATTTCACAATTAAGGCATTTTAAAATTCACTTGAGCATTTCTGAACTACAAGATGATTTAATGCCAACCATCTCAACAGAAATAGACATCTGCATTATTAAAAAGCTACTATACAAGAAACAAAAAGTGAAATTTTACAGGTAAGAACATTATGAAAATGTGAGGAATTGATAATCAAAGGTCTCAGACCAAAACCATCTCATTTTCCAAAAGGTAAAAAATATTACCTGTTTAAAGTTCTAGCAAGATACTTTGTTCCATTTCTATTAGCCAGAGATGGGTATTTCTTTTGAAGGAAAGCATACTCGTCACGGATTGAATCAGTTACACTCTTCTTATTGTTAATATCTAGCTGGCTCCTGAGGTCGAAAAATAAAAAACTGTTCAACTATAAGTCAACTGTGATCCTCTCAAGTACTTTGAATGAAGGTGATGATGGTGGTGGTGATGGTGGTGATGATGGTGGTGGTGGTGATGATGGTGGTGATGGTGGTGATGGTGATGGTGGTGATGGTGGTGATGGTGGTGATGGTGGTGGTGGTGGTGGTGGTGGTGGTGGTGATGGTGACGGCCTAAAACTGATGACAATGATGAAAGCACAGGCATTGCCTGTAATGCCTGACACAGACTGTTATATTTAAGTCTCACAATAATTCTATGCAATAGGTATTATTCCATTTTACACAAAAGTAACTTAAGGCTCAGGGAGATTAACTAACTTACCCAAGGTCACATATTAAGTAGTTCAGCCGGGATTCAAACTGTGTGACTTTCATGTAATAAGCAATGCCTGAATAGCGTAGGCTTCATTATCACCATTAGCTACAGTCAAAAGCAGTACTCTTAAGAACCAGGGACAGACAAGTGTAAAAACATGTGTGTCTTAATCAACTGTATCTTTTATCCATGGACAGGCAACAGAGGTGAAGAGCAGTCATCTACAAATACAACAAGCAGTTTTATACCACCTGCTTGCCTAAAAAGGGAGATAGTGGGAATTTAAAAAAAACAACAGCAACAGGGTAGGGACGAGGGAGAAGGACATGTGAATGGCAGCAGGTAACTGGAAAGATATCAGTTGGCCACATTTTCATTTTAAAAGGTCTGGGGCCGAAAGATGCTATGTGTCATTTAAACCCACTTTATATCTAGTTTGTGGGTGAACTAGGACTGGAACCCAGATCTCACGGTAACTTCGGTGCTTCCTATTTTTATAAAGGCTTTAGACTAAAAGGGATCTTCGTTTGAATCTGGCTCTGCTTTCACCAGCCATGTGACTTTCATAAATTTAATTTACAAAACCTAAACATAGGTTTTTGTAAACTTACTAAGTTTTCTGATTATCAAACAGACTAATGCACACACCTCACAGGGATGCTGTAACGGTCAAAGAGGTACCATTTGCAAACTGCTCACAGTAGTGTGTCTAAAACATAGTTAGACACTCAGTAGTAGTTTCCTCTCCACAGTTTTTGATACCAGCTGCTTACAATTAGGACACCTTTAATAAACTTTCTCCAAGTCACATCCCGGAAATTACATAGAATCACTAATGCTAGAGGTTAAACCGATCTATTAAAAATCTACCACCATAAAAACTCTTCCTTGACTGGGTGCAAATTAAATAATACATTTTTTCTTATCCAGTGCCCTCCTCATACAAAACATAATAGACAGGAATTTTTCAAGCCTAGCTATTAAATTTTCTTCCATTTTGTGGCACTGCTTACTTTAGAAACATTTTCTAGTTAAAAATATCTACAGGAGGCCTTAGTGAATCTCTTTTCTCCCTTTGGAAAGCAATGAATTCTTTAGCAATATAAAGATTATAATAAAAGGGGGAAAACTAGGGACAGGATCACATTTCAGACTGATTTTAAAAATTCAGATTTGCTTTGAAATGAGAAAGCTGCAATTCTTATCCCATTCTTGATTGCTAACCTGTTAACTACTCCAATTATTCCAAGTTTGACTGGTATAACCCTTCCCATTAACACATCCATGGCATCGGTACCCGCATCCATGAGATCAAGTTTAGTGATGACAGCTAGGGTTCTGCGACCTGGTAAATGCAAAAAAGAAAAGAAATGACTCATTCAATTACGCTATTAAGGATTAATAAAGGAAAAGCCTCATCTATAATCCCACCTAACATTATGCCTGCAATCATCTTGGTAATGCTTTTCTAACCTGTCTATATAAAAACTAATTTTAATCGTTGTGTTTAATTTTTAAGATTTTTCACATGTAATTTTTTTTATTAGCTCTCAGCTAACTTTTCTATTAGCATTTTAAAAATTTAAAATTCACTCATGCCTGGTACACAGTTCTGAGTTTTGATAAACGCAAAGTTACAGCACAACTGCCTCAAGACGGGAACGGTTCGGCTTCCCTCTGAAAACATCCCTGTCCCACCCAGTGACACCCATTTGTCACTCCTTGCTTTGCCTTTTCCAGAACGCTACACAAATGGCATCATACACGCAGCCTCTGAGTCTGGCTTCTTTCACTTGGCATAACCCATGCTGTTGCCTGAATCAACAGTTCATCCCTTTTTGTTGCTGAGTAATGTTCCATGGTATGGCTACACTGTAGTTTAGTTATTTATTTCCCATTTGAGAAACATCTATGTTGTTTTCAGTTTTAGGAGATTACGAATAAAGCTACTGTAGATATTTGCATACAGGGTTTCACATGAACGTAGGTTTTCATTTAAAGGGATAAATACCTAGAAGTGGGACTGCTAAGTTAACATTTTAAAAATTGACAGGCTGCTTCCCAAAGTGGCTGTGGCATTCCTGCCAGCAACGAATGAGAGTTCCAGCTGCTCTGCATAATGGCCAATTTTACATACGGCATTTTTTTCAATTTTATAAGCATTTTCCTATTTTGTTCCAAATCTACAAAATCATCCTTTTTAATGATTCCATATTCTATTATTATCTTAACTTAATCATTCCTACTGTGGGCCATATATTAAGTTGATTCTAATTTTTTAATTAATAATACTGGATTGGGTTGTTTCCTTACACTATATTACTAAATTAAGATTCCTAGATGAAAAGTATCATTACATTTATGGCTCAAGGGTCAGTTTAAAATAGAACTAATGCATACAAAATGCTTAACAGCTTACTTTAAATAATAAAATTTAAACCTTTGATATAGTTTATCTTTTAATTTAACTAAAATGAATATTAATTACTCATGTAATACGTTTCTTAAAAACTTGAAATAATAAAAAAATTTTAAGAAATGACTTAATTTTAGTCATTTCAATAGGGATTTTAATTGTCTTAGCACGAACATGTCCTACTAAATTTTTCTTTTAAATTCTTATTTGTATTCAAAGCAGGAAAAAAGAAACATGATAGAGCCCACAGATCCTCCCGATACTCACGTGAAAAAAAACTGGCTCCTGTATGGAGCAGAGCAAACATGTACTAGCAGCAATCTGGCATCTCATATATACTTAGAGATACACCCTATAGCATCAGTCAAGCATCATATACCGGCGCACAGTATGAACTGTATTTCCAAGAATCCCCTCTGCCTTGAGCCTGTCTAAATGTTCTCTGCACCTACAGAATGCAGACACCACAATTATCTCCTATATTATAATAGTCTACAATGACTGCCTACTATGACAGCAACTATTCTTAGATATCAGCCATTCAAAAGCTTAAATCATCTTACTTATACAAAATAAAAAAATCTTTTTGCAAAGCCATCTTATTATTTTAGAATCATTAGGTAATCATTACGAATTTGGATATTATGTGAAGTATTTTTGCCTCACCTGTACAGCAATTTATCCATTAAAACTTTATTTTCCATCAGAATTTCTATTTGATACTATAAGATAAATAGAAAAACATTATTCTTTTTTAATGTATATTAAGAGCTAGAGATACTCTTTTTAAAAATATAAACCCCTCTCTTGAGGGCGGATTTACCATTGCTAACCAAGCATTTAATTAAGTATTAACAACTGTCCTTACCATCTGGATCCACCTCTCTTGAAATTTTCAGTGCCTCTGATGTTGCCATATCTGTGTTAGCAGCAGTGACAGCGAGGATAATGGAATTTGGATTACTGATGAACCGAAGAATGAGCTCTCTGATTTGAAGCTCAATATCCTTAGGTTGATCACCTACAGGCACCTGAACCAAACAGAGACGATCAAGGAACCAGTAATAAAACTCAACTCAGCCCCATCCCCCCGCCATCTAATCCACAGAACATAGGTACTGCCCCATTTACAGATCATTAAAATGAGGAAATTATATACTACAGTGGTATGTATGAGTTTGGTAATATGTAAAAGTCTCAAAATGTAACTCCTGCAAAAGTTTACCATGTTAGACATTCGTCGATGTTAACTGCCTAGAGACAAATTCATTCATTCACTCAATTAGCAAGTATTTACTGGCAGGCTACTGTATTTCAGGCACTGTCCTATATGCCATATTATATCACACCAGTGAATAAGGAAAAGACCAAAATTCCCGCCTCCATCAAGCTTCAGTGATGCAGATAATAAACACATATATAGTATCGAGGTGGTAGTAGGGCTATGGGAAAAATAAAGAACAGGAGGCTAAGGAATTAGAGAAAGTTATACTTTCAAATTATTATTTTAAATTGGATTAGGCTTTTAAATCAAGTAATCAGAAAAGACCTCACTCAGATAATGACATCTGAGAGAATGACCAGAAACTGAAAGATACAAGGGAGAGGTCCATGCAGATTCTAGAGGAAGAACACCCAGCAAAGTGGACAAGATGGCAGAGGCTACAGCAGGGGCTAGAAGACTCACAGAGACAGATCAAGTGGACACATTAGATCCAACAAATGGAGCTTTTACTCCAGTGAAATGGGAAGCCACTGGACAGATACTGCACCAAGGAAGGACACAATCTAATTTTCACCTTAACAGTATCATTCTAGGGGGAGAGGATTATATATATAGGATTATATATATATAGCTCAAGTGGTAGAGTGCATGCTTAGCATGCATGAGGTCCTCGGTTCAATCCCCAGGACTTCCTCTAAGAGTAAATAAGTAAATCTAATTACCTCCCCCGCCAAAGAAACAAATAGTATCACTCTGGCTGCTTAGTTAACAAGTTATGAGGAAGACCTCTCAGGAGGCTCTGGTGGCAATCCAGCTGAGATGACAGTGGCTAGCTCAAGACGGTAGCTATGAATTTGTAAGACATGATAGAGTTCCAGATATACAGGCACACCCTGTTTCACTGCACTTTGCTTTATTGTGCTTTGCAGATACTGCGTTTTTTAACAAATCAAAGGTTTATGGTAACCCTGTGACAAGCAAATCTACTGGCATCAATTTTTCCAACAGCATTTGCTCACTCCATGTCTCTGTGTCACAGTTTAGTAATTCTCAAAACATTTCAAACTCTCCACCAGCAAACAGATCATGGCTCACTGAAGGCCCAGCTGATGGCTATCATTCTTTAGCAAAAAAGCCTT
This sequence comes from Camelus ferus, assembly GCF_009834535.1. Classification (NCBI taxonomy): domain Eukaryota; kingdom Metazoa; phylum Chordata; class Mammalia; order Artiodactyla; family Camelidae; genus Camelus; species Camelus ferus. Next base: position 955,277 of record NC_045729.1, read on the forward strand.
TTTAATGAAAGTATGTACATTGTTTTTTTAGACATAATGGTACTGCGACACAACAGACTACAGTACAGCTGAGCCTTAGACAACATGGGGGTTAGGGGCACTGCCCCCCCCCCACAGTCAGAAATCTACATGTAGCTTCTGATTCCCCAAAAACTTCACTTCTAATAGCCTCCTGCTGACTGGAAGCCTTATCAATGACAGCCAATTCACACACATTTCATACGTTATATATACTATATACTGTACTCCTACAGCAAAGTAAGCTAAAAAAATTAATAAGAAAGTCACAAGGAACAGAAAATACATTTACGGTACTGGACCGTATTGATAAGTACAGTTTATGTGTACAGTGTATATAAGTTTATGTCATCTGTTCACAAGAAAAATTATGTCAGTACCTACAGCAATATTGTCTTACGAGATAAAACACTGGAGATGTTATATACACACCAGACATCAAAGATGAAAAGATAATGTGAAAAAGAAATTCATATTTATTTACAGATGTAACAATTCATGCACTGGGAACAAAGCAGCAGCAACATGACTGCTTCATGGGAGCCTAGCCTACACACTGAGTGAACGCTGTAAAACTTTTACAGCACACAGCACTGCAGTCATATTCATAACACAGCCCTGGGAACCACTTACCTGTGCTGATCAGCTGATAGGCAGTTTCTCCAATTACCAGAGAAGGCACACTGTTTGGTAATATCATTCTTTGAAAGAAAGTTATTAAGCACTAAGAAAACTAACACATTATTAATTTTATATTAAATATCACTCACTTTACGCCTATGTAAGGATAGGCTGTCTACTTCAGTTGAAGTCTCCTACATGACGTCCTACACAGTGAACACTTAGGTGAGGATGGCAACGATGACACAAAAACATCTCAGACAGTTCTTGCCACACCATCACTAGACTGTCACATGGAGACACACACATACACAAAGGTAAGCTGATTAACTGTACAGCATGATGATTAATTACTACTAAGTGGAAGTGGGTCATCCTCGTCTTCATGAAGGAGGAGGAGTTGGTCTTGACATCTCAGGGGTGGCAGAGGCAGAAGAGGTGGAGGAGGTGGGAGGGGAGGCAGGAGAGGCAGGCACACTCCATGTAACTTCATGGAAACACACTGTAATTTGTCTCTTTTGTTTTCTCACTCTAAAAATGTTTCCATGCAGTACCATCTTGGAACTCTTCTGACAAACTGTCTAATGAGTTTGTTTTCTGGCGCTGCTTCTTCTGCGTCTTCATCCTCATCACCTGACACTGTTTCAGACGCACTCATCTCCATCAAGTCATCTTCCGGTGACATTCCTCCAGTATAGTGTCTACTTTAGCTCTTGAATTTCTACAAGATCCGTATTTTGAAACCCTTTACCTTCTACTTTTTGTAACCATATCCACAATCTCTTCCATGATTTCTTTGTTTGGCTCTGTCATAAATCCTAAAGTCAGACACAACATCTGGACAGAGTTTTCTCCAGGAGGAATGTATTATTTCAGGCCTTACGGCTTTCACGGCTTTTTTCATGACAACAGTGGCATCTTCAGTGGTGTAACCCTTCTAGATGTTCAGGATTTTCTCACACTGGGGTTCTCTTCCACAGTGTTGATGACCCTTCCCATAGAGTACCATGTGTAATGCGCCTAAAGGTCCACACGACCCCCTGATGTAGGGGGTAAATTAGAGACACTGTGTTTGGGAGCAAGGAGACCACTTCAGCACCTATGGTGTTTGACTCGTGGGGCTCTGGGTGGCCACGGGCACTGTCTGACATGTTAAGAACTTAGTAAGGCAGTCCCTTACTGGGAAGGTACTTCCTGACTTCAAGGACAAACAATCAATGGAACCAATCCAGAAAACGTTTCCCTTTGTCCGGTCCTTCTTGTTGTGCAACCAGAAGACTGGTGGCTGGTGTTTATCTTTTCCCTTCAAGGCCCAGAAGTTAGCAGCTTTATAGACAAGGGTGGTCCCTGATCATAAATCTGACTGCATTTGCACAAAACAGAAGAGCTGGCCTATCCCTTCTTTCTTAAATCCTGGTGCTTGCTTCTCTGCCTTACTAATAAATGTCCTTTGTGGCATTTTTTTCCCCCGGAATCGGGCACTTTCATCTTTATCAGAAACGTGTTCAGGCAGATAACCTTTCTCCTCAGTGATTTTCTTACCAGCATCTGAGAACTAAGCCTGCTGCCTCTTGGTCAGCAGAAGCTGCTTCTCCTGTAACCTTGACATTTTTTAAAAGCCAAACCTCTTTCTAAAATTATCAAACTATCCTTTGCTGGCATTAAATTATCCAGCTTTAGGTCCTTCACCTTCCTTTTGCTTCAGGCTGTCATATAGTGACTTCCCTTTTTCTCAAATCACATCAGAGTTTATGGGTATGCCGTTCGTACAGCAGTCCTGCACCCACAGAAAAGCTGAATTTTCAATACAGGATAAAAAGGTATTTCACATAAAGTGCAAGGTTCTTGTGCCATCAGGGACAGCTGCAGTGATGGCTTCATGAATTTCCTTTTCTTTTTTCACAATGGTCCTTAAGCTGGATTCACTTATCTTGAAATGGTGGGCGACCGCACCTGCAGACCCCCATCTATGGTACGTATCAGGCAATTCAACTTTTCTTATAACATCATGACTTTTCTCTGCTTCCTGGGAGCACTTTCAGCGTAACTAGTGACACTTCATGTGGGTCTCATGGTGTTGCTCAAGATTCACAGTATCACACTGAACACAATGAAAAATACGTAAGGATCTCAAGAGATCACTTTTTACCGTGAAATGCAATTTACAGGAGAAGAACTGGGATGATGAGCATCACAAAGTGTCTTATGTGGACGCTCCCAACACCTGAGCTCATCACAGCAGCACAGAAGGTAGCCATGAAATCATCACAGTAGTACAGTATGTACTAGAGTTAATTTTATGCAGTTACGACTTAATATTGCATTTTTATGTCTGTTTACATTTCTCTTAACTACAAATGCTACAAATGGTGCTGTGCACAGTCTGTGCGTGCAAAAGTTTTGATAAATTTTAATTTTGTAACAGATTTGTGTGTACCTTATGGTAGCAAATGATAGAATAGACTAGTGTCTACATATATTTCATGCATTTGTGACATACTTTTTTCTTAATTTTTTCAACATTTCTAGGCTACAAGGTTGTCTGCAAGTTTTTTCAAATTGTTGCCAATGTCCAAAAATGTTTCCAATATATTTATTGAAAAAAACCCACATATAAGTGGACCCATGCAGTTCCAATGTTGTTCAAGGGTCAACAGTATAGTGTAAACATATGTACACTGGGAAACCAAAAAACCTGTGTGACTTGCTTTTCTGCAATATTCCCTGTATTGCGGTGGTCTGCAGCGGGACCTGCAGTGTCTTCCAGGTACGCCTGTGTCGTAATGCTAAGGAGAGCCAGGAGGATTTGCTAACAGAGAAAGTGGGGTGGGGTAAGAAGCGTCAGGGATGACTACAAACTTTTTGGCTAAGCAACTGGTAGAACAGAGCTGCCATTTATTGAGATGAGGGAGACCACAGAAGGATCAAGTCAGGTTGAGGGACAGATCAGGACCTGGTATTAGACACATCAAGTCTGAAATGCCTATTAGACATTTAAAGGGTACGTGTCAAGTAGACAGATATACAGGATGAACATCCAAGCCTGAAGACATCTGAGTGCTGTCAGCAGAGAGACACTCATATTTAAAGTCATAAGGTTAGATGAAATCATCAAAGGGTTAAATATACTCCCTTGACTAGAGGTCCAAAAACTGAGCTTTGGGGCACTCACTGTTTAGACCTTGGGAAGATAAGAAACCAGCAAAAGGGACAGAGAACGAGTCACCAGTGAGATGAGAGATAATCCTCCAGAGTATGGTATCACGGAAACCAAGTAAAGAAAGTGTGTCAAGGAGAAGGGAAGGCTCAACCGTGTCAAATACTGCTAATAGCTCAAGTTAATTGCAAAAAAAAAAAAAAAAAAAGGCGATTATTCCATAAGAGGTTAAGGAAAAACCACATTTGTTCCAGTGAAAACAAACATGACCATATCCACAATGAGAAACAACTATTCTTTACCTTGGTCATTCCTGGCAAATCCACAAGTGTCAGATTGACGACGTTGGGTGAAAAAATCTTAAGATGAATTGGTTCAGGGCTAACTCCCTAAAAATAAGTGTTAAAATACCATATTAAAATCATATTAAAATTTCAATGAAATATAAAATGCTAAAGTAAACCTCATTTCAAGTAGATAGACATTAGATGCCTTTAAGTATTAATTAAGCCATGATCTTAAAATATTTCAACAATCAAAAGGGATGAAACATAGTAAATAAGGCAGCCAGCCACAGGTTATAATTCTGTCCAACTCTATACCAATTTATTTCCCTATATTTCACATTCTTTTCTCCTGATTCTAAGCAAGCAACATTTCTTAAATATGTGTAGCAGACCTAGTGCTGAACAAAAGAATAATGTATTACTATCCAAATTTATGAGGTTCCTGAGTTGACAGTGAGATACAGGTAACAGGTTATCCACAGGTAACGAGTATGACAGTGGTAGCAGCAACTGAAAGGTCACCTGCCCAGAGGTCAACAATAAACAAAGCTTAGTCAATCACTGAAACAGACAAACATCCTGAATGGTCATAAAGAATTAACATGGCTTCAAAAGCACCCTTCTGTCAGGAAATAACCTCTCCAGCGTAGTACGTGGCAGATAAAAGTGCTCAGTAATTGTTTTTTTTTAACATTAGTAGTTAGCTAGGTCCCACTTGTGGGATTAAATGTGCCTGTACAAGAATGGAAATAAAAACAAAAGAGAAGGGAACAGAAAGATAGTAAGAAGAAAGAAGAAAGAAAGAGAAAACAGAGGAATTTACTGGAGGCAAACATTCATCAAGATTAATGGTATCTTAGACACCTAATTTAAATTCTCAGAATATAAGAAAACAATTCAGATTTCTAAGATTACGCTTCATTTTCACTGAAAAGAAAAACTTAATCTAGCCTAACTCAGGTAAGAAAAAGAACTCTTCAAAATACAAGTTATCTTGTAAGTTATATAATGCTTCTTGAGTTAGAGTTAGAATCTATCAGGAAATGATAATACTGCAGAGGTATTAAATAGAAAAAGTATATAATAAAGATATATATATATATAAAAACACAAGATCAAGAATAAACATCTACATGAAATATCTGATAGTATATAAAACCTCTAAGAAATAAAAGGGATTCTAAGGTTTTTATATATCTGTGAAAATATTCTATTAATTTCAAAGGCCAGAATACCCTCAATGATAATATTTACTGATGATTATACTTTCCAGCTCTAAAAAGATACCTACCTTATTATTTCCTGAAATCCTTTCTGTTTCATTTTCAATTTCTTGTCGAATTTCATCAAAATCTGTGTAAAGCTAAAAATTATTCAGACAAAAAACATGATATTCAAAATAAGATTAAATGTTCTCAAGTGGGGTCTGATAAATGTCAAGGATGTCTATGGATCCACTTCAGAGAATTAGCAAACAAATTCTAATATACACATATATTTTTCAGAGCCAAGAAGTCATAGTTTATGAGTTTTTCAAAGCTGCCTGATCTCACAATGATTAAGAATCTCCAAATTAGAATAGGGCTCAACTTAAAGTAGTTTCCAAGTAAATTACAGTGGTTAGGAATGTTAGCTAGGTAAGATTTATTTTACAAGGAACAGCTTTTTCAAGATAACATGCTGCACTGCCAATCATAAGAAATGAAATTATCAACTAAAAATTGTACCAAAACAAATGTTTTCTACATGTTACTTCTTCATGACATTCTTGTATGATTACCTTATTTTTGGTGTGTAGAAATTTACCCCATTCTTCTGCTTCGACCCCTGGAAAAAGAAAACCTCCGTTTATTGGAAAACTATGGAAATTACTTTTTATCTTTAGCTAGGAATTCAAAAAGGCAACACAATATTATTTGTTCCTATTTTGTCATGACTATAAGTTTATGTATATTTTAATATCTGCTAAATTATACTTTCACATTGTAAAAATTGTACCATGTATTTCAAAAATATGACCAATTTCAGAGTTGCTCATAGGTCTTCCCACCATTTGAAATCTAAATTTCATGAATCAAATTGTTCACCTCTCCTCATATTTTGTATGTAATTATATTATAGTAAAACATATATTCTTTATTTTTAAGTATCTTACACATAAAAGCAGTTTATCTGACGAAAACACTCAAGCTAATGGCTAAAAGAACAAAACTTATGAATCATACTGAGTAATGCAAAAAGATTTACACACGTAACTCAAGGTAAAAATTTGCAATGTGTGAATGAAACAGATAATTTTTCAATTGATTTTGCGTTTTTTAATTTTAATTTGGCTTCCTGTCAGTAACCTAAAAAGTCACAATTTGTCGTTCCTTTCAGTCATGTGAAGCTGTTCTGTAAATTTACATGCACTTTCAAGGTGATTTTTCTCCCCCGGGAACAAGATTATGTTTTCCCTTGGAATTGAAGGTAAGAAAGAAATGAAATGGGGTAGGGGGCATGGTTTGGGGGGAACCCGGCATATGCACTGAATGGAGTTGCTCTTCTACAGCAGTTTTCAGTAATAGGTCTATTCCTCCTGCACTTGCTGAGAAAAGGAAAAATTATTCACTGTAGGTACCATTTCAAGTGGTCTAAAACTTGGAGAGCAAGTTTTATTCTAATTTTCCCAAAGTAGCTAGAAATGCTTGATTTTAGGAAGGTAAACTGACTCTGCCTCCCCCAAGCACAGCTACATTACCTGCCAAATTCAGAGTTTAAATGTCTTAGTGACAGAGTTTCTGAATAATGCAGATCAGCTGGCTGACATCAAAATAAAAATGACTGTTAAGATATCCAAATAAATATTTATTGAAGAAAAAGTGGATCAATTTCTTTGGCGGAATAAAGGTAAATAAACTGGATCCTTTTTGCAAGTAAAATGCTCACCTACTTGAAGCTTAGTACCTTCTTCCAAGAAGTCTCATTGGAGGCCTGGAGTAATCTAGATGAATAGAACTCACAGAGGCAGGTACTAGATACCAAAGGGGTGTTTTTAATTTACCTTATCATAGAGGAAAGGCCTGGCTTCACAAGCATGTTTTTGAAAATTAAAATAAAATAAATTACATTCACCACCAAAAAAAGCCTGAATTCTGATGCAGTGCCAAAAGGTAACAAGAACCACTAACACCTGCAATCAGTCAATGTGGACAGGCAAATAAAAATGGAAGAAAAATAAGATGCACACAGCCTGTAGGAGTACAAAAGCACACATGCAGGCACAATAGAAAAAGAAGGGCCAAAAACAAATGGATAAAGGAAACCTTTAGAAAGGTGTCTTGAGTTTTTCCATGTAGCAGGGTCTGTAGTTAAAGAGAAACAGCACAGAATGGTAAGTTTAGTGCTTATCCCTAGTATTTCAACTCTTCCTAAAAACTCAAATGTGCAAAAATCTGAACATTTCAAATGCACATGGTATTAAATTATTCAAAATTTACAACTATATAATTTCCATTACAATTAATTAGAGGGATGTATATAATATTTTAAGGGACATAAACAAAGTATATAGTGTGCCATAATTTATGTTTATTTTCCATTACAACTGATTATATTATCTCTGGTTTCTAATTCTAACACAAATGGATTAAAATGAATTTACTATTCAAAAACTCACTTTAGGTATTTGATAACTAACTATGGGAAAAGATAAATTACAGTAAAAAAGACTACAAAACATATCAAACATATCTTTCAAAATCTTAAAAGTAAATATATACAAGTATTTACCCTACTTGCTAAGACTGAGCTTCATAAGGGATTCTTTTCTTTGAAATATACGTTGAATTTAACAAAACACCACAGAAACAAATTTTGATTTTTAATCAGCATGCTACTTTGGGATTTTATCTAAAAGGAGATCTGAGGAAAACCTGATTCATCTCTTACAAATATATGAAAGACAATCACAGAGTTCAAAGTTCAAACTAAACCACCATCCGACTTGAAAACAGTTTGATTTTGTTTTTAATAAAATTGTATCAAAAAATTCTTTTACACTGGCAGAAGTTGGGGGGGCAAGATGAGAAATAGTATAAATCTCTGTACTGATACCTCAATTATCCTATGTAGTTGGCAGAATAAAGGATCCCATGATAAATAAATTTTCCTGAGAATTAAACATATTACATATTAAAATATTTTATTTTAGGCAGTTCTGATGGACCTATATCTAAGATGGATTATACTGCTCTGTGTCACGTTTGAATCCACTGCTCTTAAACTAACCTATTATCGGTAACTTGGGCCTCTGCTACATAACAAAGCCCTTTGACGCTATAAATCCCTATACAAAATGGTTAGAGACTGATTTTTTTTTCTTTTTTTAAATTTCTTGTCTTTGTTTTCCTCCCTTTCTCCTCTCCGGTTGTCAGGCTGTCAGGTAACTCATACTCGTCTGGCTAAATAACTAAATGTTTACTGCTTCAGTGTTTCTGATTTCCTTTGGGATGGAATGACTTACGACAAGGTAGAACTGTTCACACTAAGGATAAAAAGCCTCTGATGAGAAACTAAAGAACGCTCCTAGTTATCAATAAGATACATGGTATTTAGCACTCAAACTTTATGAAATCTATTTTGTGTTCCTGGTGGCTGAGTTGTCATTCTAAGTGAGGTTTTATGTTTTTTTACATAAAAAATAAGCACTAAGCTTGGAAAAAATATATATATAGGTAAAGATATGCAGATTTACTGACCAACCACCAAGAAGAGACATCAACAAAGTATAATGGACGTACAAGCAAAGAGATAGAAGAAATTGACACTTCTATAGCTAAAACGACACTTCTGTTTCTGGAAACACTGCCCACATCTGCAAATAGTTAGAGAGACAGGATTTCATCTCCCCTTTTCAAAGTGACTTAAGAATATGAAGAGTTAAAAGAAAGAAACAATTAACACCATACAGTTTCTTAAGGTCTTAGTTTAAGGAATTTGGTAAATTTGATATTAGTGGGAATGAAATTTTTAAAGTGTTAAATTCTATAAGTTTGAGGCTGGACCACATGTTAGTCCAAAAGGATTAAATTCAAGGCTCAGAATTTCAATAATAAAGAAATATTACAGAAATGCAAAGTGATGAATAATATACCAAGAAGCTACATGATATAACTAAAAGGCTCCTACATACCCTTCGGCAGTCTACCCAAAACATTACTTGTCAACACCTACAACTTCATTAACTTGCTTCAGCAATTAACTTTCCACAGTCATTGCAGATGCTCATGACAGGGATTTTTTTTTTCCCTCTTTAAAAAATAAATAAAAAATCAAGCTACCACCACCAATGCTCCTGTAATAAGTGAAGGAAAAGATCAGATACAGAAATTAAAGTCACTTCAACTGCACCAACACTACCATCCCATCTTAGATTAGAATATAGGATGTAGAATGAAACTGCACTGAAAACAGATCTCTGCAGAATAAGAAACAAACAAATGTAATTTAATAATCAGAAAATTTTTACAGACTTTAATAAGAAAATCTGAGCCACTATATTTAAAAAGGAATTTTTACATTAATAAATATATTACTCTCATCAAACATTACAAACCTCACTGATAAATGTGTAACTAATATAAGATTCATATTTAATAACCAATTTAAAATCTGCTAAGAGATAAAAACTGTATTTCTTAGAATATTTTCAGTTTAACCAAAGAAGAACTGCTATAAAGGACAATGCATATTTTCTTATCTTAATACTTCACATTTACTATGGAGGGGAGAATCTAAAAAACCAAACAGTATGTACTTTATAGGCAAGCCTTAGCAAGAGAAGGATAGTAAATAATAATAATAATAATAATAATAATAATAATAATAATAATAATAATAATAATATAATAATAAATAAAATATAATAATAATCTCTTTTAGAAATTAAAAAAAAACTTTTTAGAAATAATATTCATCTTAGATTAAAGGGCCAAAGATTCAAAATAAGCAGACACATGGTAAGATCAGGAAAAGGAAGGTGAGATAACACTGCTATGCTGAAAAACTAAATCGTTTTAATTTTATTTAAAATAAAATCTTAAATGAGAATCTAAAATATTTAAATCCTAAAACAAAATGAAAAAGTAAAAACAGTTTGAAACACTAGGGGTTAAACACTCCAAAAGACACAAAAACTTTTTTAAATAACTGATTCCTGGTGGGGGAGGGTATAGCTCAGTAGTAGAGTGCATGCTTAGCAAGCACAAGGTTCTGGGTTCAATCCCCAGCGCCTCCATTAAAATAAATAAATAAATAAACTCACCCCCTCCCCAAATAAATTAAAAATAAAAAGTAAAAAAATTCCTGTTTAGTGAGATAACTAAATCCTCCATTAAACGGCATTAACAACAGGTTACTAAACTGAATTACCAAAAAGGTACTATTCCCAACAAGTTTACTCATTGTCCTCAAAAACAACAAACATTGTTCTTTCCTTACAAGGGAAAAGACACACACCGCTTTTCCTCACAAGTCTCCCAGCTTTGCTACAGCCACTAATTTCTGCCTAACCAATTCATATCTTTTTAAGCTTCAACCAAAAATGAAGAATTTTTAAATAATTCTTATTCCAATTCTAAATCTACCGTTTTCTTCTCCGTCGTTTTTCGTTTATCTTCGGGTGAGACGTGGACCAGCTGCAGAATGAGCGGTCTCCGGGTGACAATGCCGGTGCCTCTGGGGAGCAGGTCCCTCCCCACTAGGCTTTCCAGCACTGAGCTCTTTCCACTGCTCTGAAAACAGAACACACAAGAGCAAAATGAGTTTTTTAACAGACTTTTTTGTAACTCAGCAAGACTATACTATACAAAAAAAAATATTTTTTTAATTATCGCAGTCTTTTAAAATTCAAGTTTAGTTACATTTTCTATTATACGATCTTTATTTCTCTAAAATAAAAAAAAAAAGACAGAATATACACTCTAATGCCAAATCAACTAGTTACGTGGTAACATTATCTGTGGTTATTTCATGGAATAAATAAAAATCTGTAACTCAGAAAAAAAAAAAGAAAGAATATAAAAGTCCCACTCTCCCATAATTTTCCTACCTAACTTTTGATACCCTCCCAACCACATAACATTGGTGTATATATGATATATACACCTACATATATATTAGATATTTTCAATTAGTGTTGTAGGTATATGTAAAATTATGCCCATAATATGTAGATATTTTTCTTTAAGTGGGTAGTATTATACGTATTTTTCTCTAAACTGCTTTTATTTTTAATGTAACAATCAGGAATATTCCATATTAATATATTAACATCTATGCTTAATAGTTAAACAGTATTCTGTATGTAAAACCAAACCCCAATTTGGACATTTAAATGGACGTTTAAATGGCTCTTGCTACTATTAACAATGCTGCAATGAACATGCTTTGTACATAGAACCCTACTCATTCTGTTACCTCATTATATTTAATTAATTCATTAAATGAAATTGTCGGGATTAAAGAGCATACAGATTGTAAGCACTCACAGATACTGCCTGGCTGCGCATTACAAGATGGCAGGCACCAAACTATGCTTCTGTTCAATTACTCATCCGGATTGGGCATTATCACTTTTTTGAATCTTGCTATTTTCACAGATAAACACTGACAGTTCTTTTAAATTTGCATTCCCCTATTATTCAGTCAAGCATCACTGTGTTTGAGGGCCTTCCGTACGTCTCCTTCAGTGATTTGCTTGTTCAAATGCTGGTATTTTACATAAAGCACTTTATCCAAATAAGTATTTCATTTTTTGTTGTTTTGAATATTTTCCCAAAATTTTTATTTTGAAAATTTCAAAGCTGCAAGAGTTACAAGAATATTAACAGTGAATACCCATATGCCTTAACAAAGGTACCATATAACTTAACCAATTATTAACACTTTGACACATTTGCTTCATGTCTCTTCTTACACACACTTTTCTTTTGCTGTCCCATTTGAAAGTTAGTATGTCATGACACTTCATCCCTAAATACTGTGGCATATCTCTTAAGAATAAGGGTATTCTTCTATATAACCACAGCACAATGGTCACACTCAGAAAATTTAACAGAGATACAATACTAATAAACAGCAGATAATCAAATAGTATATAAACGCCTAGTCTCTATTATACATTTTAAACGTTTACAAATTTGTTTTTCTCAACTTTGTAATTCATGTTTTTTTGTAACAGTATTTTTTGTGTATTGTATTTTTCCTTAGTCAAAACTAGTATGTCTTCTAATTTCATATTTTCTACAAATGCAAAAACCCTAAACTCATCTACCATATCACAAAGGGTCTACAGGCAGCAGAAGGCCCACTCAAGCTAGGTTAATTAAAGGAGAGTTTATTTACAAGCAGGCTGTTGACACAGCGCTGGATGAGACTCAGAGGGAATCACCGGAGACAGTGCAATACCCCAGGTTAGTAATGACAGAGCCGCTCTTCCCGCCCACAGGGCCCGAAAGAAGGATGAGGGCTTTCAGGAAAGGGAGCGCCAGCCCAAGGCTGCAAGTTTACATGTAACACCGATTTCACATTTACTCCCCTGGCTCACACACAGGCAGTGAGCCAGGGGAATGAATACCCAGGCTTTAGTCTCCTCCTTTCCTCCAATTCCCGTCAGGGCTCCCCATTTCTAAATCCAGTCAGAAGCCAGAGGACACAGGGGCCCACTCCCGCCGTCCAGAAGGGCTCCTCAGAACGTTCATGTTGGGTGGATACGGAAGGTCAGATTGAAGGTTATGCAGTAGATCTGCTGTTGCTCGGTTTTGGAGTCAAGGTTCACCCCCTCAACAAGTAAATTGGGGTGTTTCCATCATTTCTTTTCTGTACTCTGAACTAATTTAAGCGGCATGGAAACTTCCTGTTCTTTATGTGTTTGATTAAAAACCTATCCATAAAAAAGCCAAGTAATTCTCCTGGATTTTCTAATTTACAAGTGAAACTACTTATAATTTTCTTAGACACTGTTCATTTTTCTCATTTCTAATGATCTGTCTTTTATGTTTCTGACCAGATTTCCCAGTTGACTTTTTCGGTCAAATCTGTATTTTATTGATTTCATTTTGTGATTATTTTTTTTAATACTGTTAATTTCTTCCCACTGTTTCCCCTACCCCGCCTGGGGGAGACAGGTTATTTATCTATTCCTTTTTAAAACTCCTGGAGTTAAATGTTTAACTTATTTCTCTATCTTGGCCCAACCACCACACAACACACGTACACAAACACACACAAACACATACATATATATATTTCCCAATCTGAGTCATCTCTGTCTTTATTCTTCTATACTGAGGATCTTGGTTCTCAAGGACAGAGTCCGTGGCAGAATTAGAAGAAAACATTCATTTGCTTTTCATTTCACATTACACACAGCCTCCAAACCATAATACCAATACTATTCCATTATCAATATGATTAATAAAAAGTTTGTTAAATGTTTTAATGTGATCCCTTCATTCTCCTTCCCACCTCTTTACAGACCATATTTTCTCATTTTTAACCCCCTTTGTGTAGTGCTCGTCGCCAGTCCTTACATTAATGTCTCTCTAGCCATTCTGATTCTCTGAAGCTCGCTCTCTGGCAGACTCCTCAGGAAGAGCTAGTGGGAAAAAGACCCTTCAGTTCTAGCATACAGATAACAGCTTGTGATGTGTATTCTTGAAAATAGTTTGGTTAAATGTAAAATCTTCAGCTCATGCTTTCTTGGGTATCTTAAATATGGAATTCCATAATAAATTGTATCTTCTCTCATAATAAGAGCATGTCTTCTCTTAGAAATTTTTACTGTTGAAAAGTATAAAATCTGATTTTCCTTCCCTTATGGGAGACTGTGACTTTTGCTTGCATAAGGATTTTTATTTTTCCTTTAAAATTCAATAATTTTATTAGAATGTATCTCAGTGTTGGTCTTTCTGTGTCAATGTTCTCAGGTATGTGTTGTGCTCTTTCAAAATGGAGTTCCAAGTCTGGTTTTAATTCAGTTAAAGTATAGTTTTTTGTGGTCATCCCTGAGTACAATGCTTTTTTTTTTTTTTTTAATATCTGTTCTGTTCCTTTGCTATCATTTTTCTCTTCTTTGGGGATGCCTATTATACATATGTTGGATTTTCTTTGCCTTTTTCTACTACATCAATTTCTATCAAATTCTTTTTACACCTCCTTTTTATACCTTCTTAAAAAAAAATCCTTCTCATTTTCAATGTCCTCCTCTTTTAAAGGTGTTATCTTTTATGTTTATATGCTCTGGTGCATTCTTCCTAATTTATTTCTAAAATAAATTTTGTTTCATTTCTAATACTTCAAAAAGTTCTGCCACCTAGTTTTTTTATTTTCTTAAGCAAACTTGTTTTTTGAAATGTCTTATTCTGATTATGAGTCTCATCTTACTTTTTGTCTTAATATCTAATGGTTTTCACCTGTTTTGTGGATGTCTTTTTGGTGTGCTTTCATTTCTATAGGAAAGCTATTCTGAGTCCACTTTTCTTTAAATACTTTGTATGAGCTTTGACAACAATCATTTCATATTGCTGATATTTAAAATGAAATTCATTTTCCTCAACTTTTAGGAGGAGGCTTGGCCTAACTTCACACTCTAAAACTCCCTCTTGTTTTCATGCAGTGTTTAAAAATAAAGTTCTTTGTTTTCTGAGATATCTTGGTTCTGTTCCTCTCCACCACTTTTATCTGGACCGTCTCCTTCCCTGGTACTCTTCAGGGGATGTTCAATTGTAGTCTCAGTTCCTTCTCACGTGAGGACTCGTCCCAGAAGGGAGCTTTGATTGGTTTTTAAAGTTTCATGAAGGCACTTCAGTCCCCTAAGACTATACAAAGGACTTCTTTCACTCACCCATTATCAGTGTGTGCAAAACCCCTCCCAGTTTCAGCTGGTATTCCTAAACTGGCCCTCCAAGCTTTCCAGTGATTGCCTTCCGGCTATTTTTCGATTCTCACATTCATTTGACGTTCCATTGCTTCCTTCTTCTTCCTACGTAGATAATAATACGCAGGTCTTGGAGCTGCTAGTGGTCTGTCCTCAAACTACCAGTATTTGAGAGTCTGTGGAGAAACATGGTCAACTAACTTTCTTGTAGATGTTCTTTATGGGGTTTTTGTTTTTGTTTTTCCTATCCACTTGTTCTATTTTTATGGGAAAGTCATAGAGAGACTAGGAAACTATTCTACCATTGCTGTCATCTTCCCAGAATCCCTAACACAGACATTTAAATGACTTTGAAATACTGAGACTAATGTTTAGTCTTACATAACTTTTTTATATTACTCAGTCATAAAAAGGAATAAAGTACAGATACATACTACAACATGGATGAATCTCAAAAACATTATGCTAAGTGAAAGAAGCCAGTCACAAAAGACCACATATTATTTGATTCTGTTTACATGAAACGTCCAGAACAGGCAAGAAAGTAGATGAAGTGTCTGCTTAGCCCTGGGGGCAGAGAAGAGTGGGGAGCAACTGCTAATGGATACAAGCTTTCTTTTACGGATGACAAAATATTATATAATTAGAGTATGGTGATATTTACACAACTCTACGGACATGCTAAAAACCATCTAACTATACATTTCACAAATTCCTAAAGGAATCATAAACAAATGTGGAAAAACATGACTTTACACATTAGTGAACATAAGAATACTTTCATGACTTTGAGACAGGGAATGATCCCTTAACACACAAAATGTACAACTTGAAACAGAAAAGACTGATAATTCAATTGTAGTAAAATTAAAAGTTCTTTTACTCGTACAAAATAATTGGGGGAAATATCTGTGATCCACATAACAAAGAATTAGTAACCAAAATGTATACACAACTCCTACAAATCAATAAGAAAAAGATGAGTAATAGAAAATCACACACAGAGATATGAAAAGAACAGAAAAACAGAACCACAGAGGGCCAAGAAATAAGCTGTTCAAACTTATCAGTAATCAGGGAGATGCAATACAATTATCATAATAAAATACCACAATAAAGTATCATAAACTTAAAATGTGACAATAACAAGTATAGACATAAACAAATTCCACTCTGCCAGTGGAAATGTAAATTGTTACAAACATTCTGAGGAGCAAGCAGGAATATCAAGTAAAAATGAAAATAAATATACTTTCCACTTCTTGATACTATAGAGTAATTCTCAAATGTATACAATGAAGCATTTATAGGAATGTTACTGGTACTGCTGCTTACTAAAACTGCTACAGCAAACAAGGGGAAACATTTAAATGTTCCTCAACAAGAGAATAAATTTTGATATATTCATATAATGGAATCTAACAGTATCACTGAGCAAACTAGGAATATGTAGGTGTACGTATGAGCAAATTTCACATATACCACTGTGTAAAAACACACTGCAGAATATATACTATTTGACACCACTTGCTTCAGGTAAGTGTAAAACATGTAAAATAATATATATTGCTCAGGTTATCTACTTATGTACCATATGTAAAATGGCACGATAAATTCCCAATTCAGGAAATTGGCTCTGTCTCCCTGGGAAGAGGGGAAATTCCCCTGGGTAGTTAATAGTTTATTTCTTAAACTGGGAGGTAGATAAACAGCGCCCATAATACTATGCTTTACACCTTTCTGGTGTTTTCAGTTTCAAAATAATCTTTAATGGCTACTGCAGAGATCTTCCGGAAGCAATTCAGGTAATATTTCAATTTTATCTCACAATATCTTGGATAGGATATGAAGAAGCCATTAAAAATGTTTCTGTTCTCTCTTGTTGCTCAGTGTTTAAGTTTCACCCCATTTAAAGAATGATTACAGTCAATGGAGACAGAATTTTAAAATCACAATTAATTCCCCTCGGAACTCTAAATTTTAATCATCTCTGCATGCCATCTAACATTTACTGTTGCAGATTGGAAGTCTGATGCCAGTCTGATTCTCTTTCCCTTTTAGGAAATCTGTCTTTTCCTCCCCTCTTCTATTTCGACACTTGGAGAATTATGGCTTTTTTGTTTGGATTTCAGAAATTTAACCAGGGTGTGTCAATTCTTTCAATATTTGTACCCAGCAACTGAAATCTGAAGATGTGTTATATCAACTCTGGGGAACTTCTGCTTATTGTTTGTTTGATCATTCTTTGTCCATCTGTTCCAAATGTTCTTTCTCAGCTATAAGGATGTTTGCTCTTAGGTCTCACCATCCAGTCTCTTACTGCTAATAAATTTCGTAACATATGGTTTTGATCTGTCTTTTTAGAGAATTCTTCAAGTTGTTTTTCTATTTCATAAATTAGGTTTCAATAATTTCAGTGTGACTATTGTTCCCCATCACCTCCACCCACTATGACATGTTGTTCTTCCTTCTTAAAGAAAGTATATCACAAAGAATACTTTTTAAATTTCTCTCCTGAATTCTGTATTAACCTCATTTTGTTACTCTAATTATCTACCTTTGTCTCCTCCTTTATGGCTACTGATTTTCAGTTAGATGTACGTTTTTATGTATCTACATATAGTTTTTTTAAGACAGGTTATTATGGATTGAATTGCATCCCTCCAAAACTCATATACTGAAGCTCTAACTCCCTCAAAAGTCATACCGCAATGTGTGATCATATTTGGAGACAGTCAATTAAGTTAAAACAAGGTCATGAGGGTGGGCTGTAATCCAAACTGACTAGTGTCCTTATAAAAAGAGAAAATTTGCACAAACAGAAAGACATTAGGGATGTGACATACAGAGGAATGAACACATGAGGACAAAGAGAGAAGGCAGTCATCTGCAAGCCAAGGAGAGAGGCCTCAAGAGAATCCAGACCCACCTACATCTTGATATCGGACTTCCAGCCTCCAGCACTGTGAGAAAATCACCTTCTGTGACTTGCATGTGCTGTGTACGTGCCACCCCGCACGTGTGGGGTTTTGTTAGGGCAGCTTTAGCAAACCAACAGAGGTTACAAACTCAACTGTCACATAAGCAACGCAGGTAACCTAAATGGGTAAACCAATGACATCAGATTGTATTCTTCTGACATTTTGTTTGCATATTAAAAATATAAGAATATTTTTCACATCTCACGAAATAAGAATGTTTCTCAAGAATATAAAAAATATAAGAATATTTCCCAGGTAGTCTTTAGCTTTCCCCTTTTGATAGAAACATGCAAACAGAAGACATTTCATTGCCCTCTTCACACCATAAAAAATAGCAACACATGTATGATGGTAAGTGGTAACCATGGAAGGCAACCGGGAGCACAGGAAGCCATGGCTAACTAGATGCAGTCTGACCCTTCTAAAGCAGGCGTTTCTTCAAAACCACTGGAAATGGGCGTCCAGTGTGGTCAGATTTTCTGATTCTTTTAAAGGAAAAACCAGAAATGTCGGCTTTTCAATTAAATCCACCCATTTTTAAACATTGGCAACTAATTCTTTTTCTTTTCACATATCGTATTGTTTCAGCTCAGGATGACAACACAGGAGGATCCCGAACTCACATCCTACCACGGACATACTGAATTTACAGCTAAAAATGGAAAAATTCCCTCTGAAAGAAACTAAAAAACTAGCTGAGCAACTCCTACACATCAGGAAAATGACAAAAATCCACACGGAAACAGGTAGAAAAGGCTCAGACACAATCTCACCATAAACCCCATTCCAGGCACGGTGACCTACAATCATGAGGGAACTCACAACACCCAGCTTCTCCCTGAAGAGCGAAGGGTCTGAGCCCCACGTCTGGCACCCCAACTTCTAAGATCTGCACCTGAGAGACAGGCCCCCAAAGCATCTAGCTTTGAAAGCTAACAGGACGTGCATCCATGAGAACCATAAGACACAGTGAACTAAGAAAGCTCTGGGGAGCTTACGCAGACTCACTGTGGCCAGCCTCCCAGGACACCGTGTAAAGGGAGCAGGGAGAAACACCTACCTCCCAGTCTTCCCCTAAAAAAGTGTATTTGCATATACTTGAAAGCTGCTCTCTGAGCATCCAGCGTCCAATCAGCCTGAGCTGGGTGCTAAGATCCTCCCCCAAGGGATGCTGACAGGTCTTGGTATATCCTCAATTAATGGGATCCACTGAGAAAAAGACAGGCTGTTTGGACAACTAAGATCTAGGGCAGGGCTGAATGATGAGGTTCATTCCTACAAAAGGCCACTCGTTCAAAACTTGTGGAGGCGGCTGCTGATTCTAACGCATACAAACCAGCACGGAGAGTCAAGAAAAATAAAGAAGTATGTTTCAAACAAAAGAACAAGATAAAACTTCAGAAAAAAAATCTTAATGAAATGGAGATAAGTGATATATCTCATAAAGTTAAAAAAAGGCATAAAATTCTAAACAAGCCCAGAAAAAAATGGATAAACAAAGAGAATTTCAACAGAGAGAAAATACAAGAGAGTACAAAACAGAGGTTCCAGAGCAAACTACATGAAGCAGAAGGATCAGTGACAACTGAAAACAGAGCTACCACATGATCCAGCAATTCCGCTTCTGGGTATTTATCTGAAGGAAACAAAAACCCTAAACTGAAAAGACACGTGCACCCCCATGAGCAGTGGTGCATTATTTCCAACAGCCAAGAAATGGAAATAGTAAGTGTCCATCAATGGATAGATAAAGAAAATGTGGTGTGTGCATGTATACACATACAAAAAATGAGAATAGTATTCAGACATAAAAAAGAAGGAAATCTTGCTGTTTGTAACAACATGGATGGACACTGAGGGTCCCATACTAAGTAAAATAAGTCAAAGAAAGGCGAATACCACTTGATCTCATTTATTTGTGGAATCTAAAACAAAACAAACAAAAATAAAGCCATAAATACAGAGAACAGACTGGTGTGTGCCAGAGGTGGGGATAAGTAAAATGGGTAAAGACAGTCAGATGTACAAACTTCTAGTTATAAAATAAGTCCTGGGGATGTAATTTACAGCCTGGTGACTACAGACAGTAATACTATTGTATATGTGAAAGTTACCAAGAGAGTAAATCTTAAAAGTTCTCATGAGAAAAAAATTTTAACCATGTGTGGTGATGGATGTCAACTAGACTTACTGGGAGTGATAGTTTCCCAATATATACATATATCAAATCACTGTGCTATTGCCTGAACCTAATATAATGTTACATGTCAATTATATCGCAATTAAAAAACTTTATGTATCAACAAACACAGACCAAACAAAACATGTCTGTGGACTCCCAATTTTCTACCTCAGCATTATAAATGGCATCAGGTTTCTTCAACAATTGGTTAGATCAGTGCTTGTTTCCCGCTGTTGATTTAAATGCTCAATGTCTGCACTCTTTCCAGGAAGGTGAGTGGCTACAAGAGTTCCAATGTGGCCAAAGTCACAGCTGACTTGCTCTGAAAATAGGGCTCTCTTGGCACTGCAAGGTCTTCTGCTTTCTTCATCTCCACATTCTGCCAGAATTGACTCAACAGCCTGTGTATTTAGGGGTTAAGAATTGGTGTGCTTGGTCTCAGTGTCATCTTTTAGTTTCTTCCAAATTGTACTTTATTGAGATTTATAGTGTTTTGAATTTATATTTTGAGATGGAGCCTTAAATTCTGTCATATTTTTTATCTCTTTCTCTCTGATAATTGGCATCAATTGAGAGTAGGGAGTTGTAAATATTTGTTCATGTCACATTAATCAAGGCTGATTCAGTTTTTAATGGCTTAGTTTTTACTTTTCATTGTATAAAGCAGACCTTGCAATTCTTTATTTTGATATTAACAGATAAAGATGTACCTTTCCTAAATTTTTAACTGAAGTAGTTTCAGAATTACAAGTTTCCTTAATGTTTGCCTTATTTATTTTAATTAAAATATTTCTCAGAGCATCACTAGAAATGTTAACTTTCTGGTATTTTAAATAAATGAACTAACATTTCTTACTGCATAGCTCAAACACTTCACCTACTGGCAAAATATAAATCTAAAGTTTAAATCACTTCATAATGTATTGTGTTGAAATGTGACTGTTATATTGAATAATCACTACATATATTACTCAGTGATATCAACACTTCAACTACCCAGAAGCCAAACTTGCTAAAATGCTGGAGACCTGACATTCCTTGGGGAAGAACTTTTTCCTGATTATAAAATACAGGCCTGAAACTAAATGTCCATCAACAGATGATTGGATGTCTAAAGAAGTTGCAGTATATATATATTTATGTGGGGGTGTGCATCTGTGTGTGTACACACACACAGTGGAATACTACTTAGCCATAAAAAAGAAATAATGTCATTTGCAGCAACATGGATGGACCTAGAGATTATCATACTAAGTGAACTAAGTCAGATAAAGATAAGTATCATATATCACTTGTATGTAGAATCTTAAAAAAATGACACAAATGAACTTATTTACAAAACAGAAAGAGATACCCTGACATAGAAAACAAACTTATGGTTACCAAAGGGAAAAGGAAGGTCGGGGGGAGGGATAAATTAGGAGTTTGGACTAGTAGATACAAACTACTATATACAAAATAGATTAACAACAAGGTCCTACTGTATATCACAGGGAACTATATTCAATAGCTTGTAATAACCTATAGTAAAAAAGAATATGAAAAAGAATATACATGTGTGTATAATTGAATCACTATGCTGCACACCAGAAAGTAACATAACACTGTAAATCAACTATACTTCAATTTAAATAAATCAATAAAAATAAAATACAGGCCCAGTGCTGTCTGGAACATAAAAGAGTGAGATCCAGATATCTGAAAAGCAAATGTAATATCCATCTCCACTTTTTCCATAAAAGCAGGGAATCGGAGAAAGTGACATGAATCTGCATATTAAAGAACTCAGTGACTCGATGTAGGATAAACACAAAGAGATCCACATGGAGACAAACTGTAATCAAAATGCTGAAAAACAAAAACTAATATTGAAAGCAGCAGGAGAGAAACAGATAATTCACATACAAGAGATCCTCAGTAAGATTAACAACACAATAGATTTCTCATTAGAAATCTTGGAAGCTGGAGGCAGTAGCACGACTCATCTAAAGAGCTGAAAGAAAAAAAAATCTATCAACCAAGAATTCTAGGTCTGATTTAATATTAAGATGGCAGTATTCCCCAAAGCAATGTACAGAGTCAACACAATCTCTATCAAAATTCCAACAGCTTCATTTATAGAAATGGAAATACCAATTCTAAAATTCCTGTGGAGTGAATGGCAAGGGACTTCTAATTGCAAAAACAATCTTCAAAAAAAAGAACAGTTGGGAGACTCTTACTTTCTGGTTTCAAAATACACTGCAAAGCTACAGTAATCAGAACAGTGCATGGTACTGGCATAAGAATAGACCTACAGACCAACAGAAAATAATTTAGAGTCCAGAAATAAATCCACACATCTTAAGTCAACTGATTTTCAACAATAGTGCCAAAACCATTCAATGGGGAAAGAACAAATCTCCAACTAATAGTGTTGAATCAACTGGATAGGCAGGCACATGGAAAAGAATGAAGGTGGGAACCCGTACTTCATACCAAAGACAAAAATTTACTCAAAATGGATCAAAACCCTAAATGTAAGAGCTAAAACTATAAAATTCTTAGAAGAAAATATAAAATAATGATAAAATAATAAACTTTCATGACCTTGGATTTGGCAATGATATGATTCCCAAAGCACAAGCAACAAAATAAAAAAAAAAAAGACAAACTCGACTTCATCACAATTAAAAACTTTTATGCATCAAAGGACACTATCAGGAAAGTGAAAAGACAACCTACAGAATCGGAGAAAGTATGTGCAAATCACACATTTATAATGGCCTAGTATCCAGAATATATAAAGAACTCTTACAGTTCAACATAGAAAGACAACCCAACAAACACCTAAAAGATATTCACGTCATTAGTCATTAGGGAAATACAAATCAAAACCACAAATGTGATGCCACTTCACACTCTCATCAGGTAACTTATATTAAAAAAACACAGTAACAAAGTGTTGAACAGGATATAAAGAAATTGGAAGCCTAGTACATTGTTGGTGGGAATGTAAAATGATATAGCAACTGTGGAAAAAACTTTGGTGGTTCCTCCAAAAGTTAAACAGAGAATTAATATATGACCCAGCATTTCACCTCTGGGTCTATAACTGAAAGAACTGGAAACAGGTATTTAAATACTTGTACACAAAAGTTCACCGCAGCACTACTCACAACCAACAAAAGACTGAAACCACCCAAATACCCATCAACAGATGAACAACAAACAAACCGTGGTATATACACACAATGGAATATTAGTCAGCAATTAAAAGTACTGACACATGTTACAATATGAATGGGCCATGCTATACTAAATGAAAGAAGCCAAACAGAAATGGCCATATAGTGTATGATTCTGTTTCTACAAAATATCCAAAATAGGTAAATCCATTAAGAAGGAAGAAGACTGATGGCTGCCAGGGACTGAGGGGAAAGAGAATTAGGAAATGACTCCTTAATGGATATGGAGTTTTCTTTTGGGGTGATGAAAATGTTTTGGACCTAGACAGTGGTGGCAGTTGCACAACATTATGACTGTACTAAATGCCAATGAATTGCACACTTTAAGATAACTAATTTTATGCTATATAAATTTCACCTCAATGTTTTTAAAATTTAAAAAAAAACTGAAGCAGCACATGATCTACACAGAAAAACTAGAAAAAAAGAAAAGGGAAAAACATAAATTTACTTAAAAACACTCACAAGAAAACAACGAAGGAATGAAAATTCAGATCAGTATTTGGCACCAAATTACTAAACTTAATGAAGCCACCATCTCTACAAACACAAGACAAATGTAGGCAGATCAAGCAGGAGAGAACAAGATTCCAAAAAGAGCTAATGTAAATAATAGTGGCAGAGGAGGTAGTAGGAGGGGAACTGTGTCTGCTTTCTTTTAAATAAAGAATTCTAGAATAATGTAACACTTAAAAAAAGACAGTAACAAGAGTTGATGAGAGTGTACAGAAACTGAAACCCTCACACACTGACAGAGGTCTGTAAAATGGTACAGCTACCATGGAAAACAGTGTGGCCGTTCCTTAAAAAGTTAACTAAGAGTTACCAAATGAACCAGCAATTCTACTCCTAGGTACGGCGGATCCCTGAATAGCAGTCAGAGACACTAGCCCTTGTAAATCTGCATTTAACTACACAGTTGGCCCTCTATAGCCACAGCTTCACATCCACACTCAACCAACCATGCATCGTGTAGTACTGATGTATTTATTGAAAAAAATCTGCATAAATGGACCCTCGCAGTTCAAATCCATTTTGCTCGTGTCAACTGTATATTCCCAAGAGAACTGAAAACATATGTTCACACAAAAACTTGTAAAACAATGTTCACAGCAGCATTATTCAACATAGCCAAAAAGCAGAAACCCAAATGTCCACCAGCTAATGAATGGATAAACAAACTGTGGCATATCTATACAAAGGAATATTATTCAGCCATAAAAAGTAATGAAGTACTAATACATGCTACAACATGAACAAACCTGAAAAACACTATGCTGAGCAAAAGAGGCCAGACGCAAAAGACCACAGATTGTACAATTCCATTTATATGAAACGTCCAGAATAGGCAAATCCATAGAGACAAAAAGTAGACTAGTGGTTGCCAGGTGCGGGGTTGGGGGGGTGATGAGGACTGTGCTAATGGATTTGGAGTTTCCTTCTGGGGTAATGAGAATGTTCTGGAATTAGACAGTGCTGATGGTTGCCGAACCTTGTGAATATACGAAAAAACCACTGAACTATGTACTTTATAATGTTGGGTTTTATATTATATGAATTATATTTAAATTTTTAAATGTTAAATTAAAAAGTTGGTTTGTGAGTTGGTCATTTAAAAGGCAAGACTCCAGTTCCTTTCGCATTTGTCTGAATTACTGAAGGTGGAGCACTGCAATGACTGAAATAAAACGCAAGGTGAAAGGTATGTTACCAGCAACACCGAGCCAGAGTCTCAGGTTAACGCCACCTGTATCGGGACTCCTGTGCTAGTGGTGGTTTGGATTACATACCTGGAGGGCTCCACCTTCCAATTCCCAACTTAAGAAATAGTGATTATATTTCCCAAGTCGAGTCACAAAAGTCATTAAGTCTTATCTCCTTCACCTGCAAAGAACACCACGGTTTAAAAGCATCAACCTTCTCTCTCCCCGTTTTCTGGTGTTTCCACACAAAGAACCTCAGCTAGAGAAAGAGGAAAGCAATTTATTTAGCTAAATCATAAAAAGTGTGAATGTAAACATCTCTCTCCTCAACTTCTCCAATTCTCTAGGCCGCAAAGTATTATTTAGGCAATTTAAGAAATCAAAATTGGGGGTGGGGCAGGGAATCAAAGTTTAAAACATTTAGAGATCCGCAAAGATTGCCTGGAAGCTGATATTTTGGAGCAAGAATGTGGCCAAAATCAACACACTACTGAACAGTGGTATGCCCTCAGACAACGCCTGCCTGCTTTTTCCAATTTCACTCATTGTAAAATCAAAGACTCACTAATAGATTTTTCAGATTAGGATCCATGAATCATCTGCATCAGAATGACCTATGATGCCAGGACCACCCCAGACTTATAAAATCAAAATCTCTGGGGATGGGGTCCAGGAAACTTTTTTCAAAATAATTCTTATATACATTCAAGTTTGACAATCACAGTTCTACAAATTTCCACAAAATGGGACCTGTAGCCATTTAAAGTACAGGTGATGCGTAAGATAGAGATTATACCTGTGTTACGAAGACATGATCCCTGCCACTGAGAAGTGTACCAGGCAGAACGAAGTACAGAGCATTCACTATGTCTGGAACTCACTTTACACTACTCCATTAAGTATGAACTTAAGAATGCTCAAGTCTGTTCATGTATGACTGAAGCGTTACGCTGTATTCCAGTAACTGACACAACCTTGTAAACTGACTACACTTCAATAAATATATATATACAAAACACGTATATACATGAATGTGAGGTCTGTGCTGTACACATGTTATACTTTAAATAACCTAGATGACAAAGTTGTGGTGTGCTTTTATTCAGATCAAATGAAAGAGGTTTTTTTCAACATACTGAAGAAAATATGAGGGAAAGGACATTGCTTCTATTTTTATTTATTTCTTCTGTACCTAAATAATAAAGGACTGAATTTCAGCTAATAAGATATGAGTGGCGTATAACTGTCACTACTAGCATGGTTTTTGCCACCACATGTTAATGGCTTTCACAATGGTCAACTCTTTACTTTTCTACCCTGCTCACCCCCCTCAATTCTGGGAACAGGTTTACTCACCAAAATAAACCATTTTGTGTAAGAAAAATCCTCCTTGATGTGAAGCTGTTTATATGCACTACAGCTCTGATTCTTTTGCTTAAAAAGCATTGAGAATTTCTTTAAAGTATATGGGAAAGTATCTGGTCTACAGCTGGGAAACACTTCCAAATTACTACCAAAGATTTAATTTAAATCATCTCCTCTAATTCTATTTATAAAAACGGAACGGCTTTGGTGATAAAAGCCCCAGTGTTTTAAAAATACTATCTACTCATTCAAAGTATTATGGAGCACCTACCACATATCCCAGAACAGAGCAGCGAACAAAATATACTCAATAAAAATATTTCTCAGAGTGGGGCATATAGCTCAGTGGGAGAGCGCATGCTTAGCATGCATAAGATCCTGGCTTCAATCCCTAGAACCTCCACTTAAAAAAATAATAATAAAATATTTTAAACTATATTTCTCATAATTTACTGTGGTGATGATTCAGTCTCCAGTAATAACTCCAAATATTAAGAGTTACAAATACTATATGTGCAGGCAGGATTGAGCAGAATCTACACCAATCCTAAGGCAACCAGCCCCTTCCATCCTCCATTCCCACCCCCACCCCGGGATGTGTATGGTTTCCAAGGTTTCCAGTGTCTGGACCTACTACGGTATTTTGAACATCAAGTCCCCTCTCAAAATTTGTATATCCTACACTTTAATTTTGTAGCAAGATGTAGCGATGCACCTCGTGGAAAGTGAGGAAACCACTCAGAAATAGAAAACATCATTAACAAATGAAAGCACTTAATATACTAAGTAATGTCTAAAATGCGTTTCTCTGAACTCCAATAAAAGGCCTATGGTTGATTCCTCTTCAACCAGAAAAGCAGCAGGCAGAGAAAATGAAACTTAGAATTCTCTGTCACTCTAGAAATAACATTAATTTCTACAACATTTCTGCACATTAAAAAAATGTGTTATCTAAAAGAGATGCAACACAAGAAGACCAGAGAACCTTGATGCTTAATTTAGGGGGAAGACAAAAACCACAGCCTACGCAGAAAAATTGGCTATGCCTTCCTAACACCCACAAACTCCAAGTGCAAGTTGCTTTAGGGGTTCTGTTCTGGCTTAACCGCTTCGGCGTTCTGGAAACCTAGACGACGCTGCAGGAAAACAGGTGCTACACAGCAGCGGCCTTCCCCGCCGGAGCCGCGCGGCTCCAAAACCGACCCCGCCGCCCCTGGGCAAGGCAGGGGGGGGGCGTAAAACACCCCGCCGCCCCGAAACCAGCCGGGAAGGGGCGCCCCGGCCCCGCGTGCCCAGTGCGGCCCCGCGTGCGCCGCGCGTCCCCCAGGTGCCCTTGGAGGCGGCGGCCCGCGGGCAGAGCCGCGCCCGGTCCCCGCGGACTCCAGCCCCGCCGGCCGGCCCGGCCCTCCCCCACCCCGCCCCCGGGACCCGCGGGGCCCAAAGCCGCGCCGGCTCCGCCCCTCGCCTCCCGGCCGGGCCCTGGGTCCCCCGACCCCGGTGCACGGCGGCCCCGGGCATCCCGGCGCGGCGGCGCCCTCCCCACGCAGGCCGCGAGGGCGGGCCCGGGAGCGGGCGCGGCGGCGGCCGGGTCCAGGCCCGCGCACCGGGGCTCCGGCCTGGGCAGACGCCGCCCTCGTCTCTCACCTGCGTTCCCACCACGACGATCTGAGGCAGCTGGATGATGTCGGCGCCCACCGTGTTGAAGACGTCCTGGAGCTTGTTGATAACGGGAATGAGCGCCTCCATGACGCGGAAAACACGGGACCCCCGCCCGGCCGGCCGCGGCAATGAATGGGGCTGGGGCCCAGAGTCCGCCTCCTTCCTCCTCTCCTCCGCCCTCTCCTCGGGAGCCGGCACCCATTGGAGCCCGCCCGCCCGCTACCTGCCCCCTCCCGGCAGGCCATGCGCCAAGGGGGGCGGGGCCTAGAAACAAAGGCTGCCGGGAGTTGCAGTTCTGGTGCGGAGGACCGCCGGGGCCTACAGCTCCCAGAAGGCTGCGCGGCTCGGGCCGGGGAGACGGGTGTTTGGGGCCGGGATGCTGCTTTGGCTCCTGTCTAAAGATTAGGAAGCGAGGCTCAGAGAGTAGAAGGGAAGAGATACACTGATGCCTGTCCTCAAAAACGGGTGTGAAAATTCCAGATGCGAATGTGTTAAGTACAGCTAGTCTCTTGATTCTCCAGGATGGTATTTCCCAATGAGGACGCTTTGTCAAGTTAGGGCGGGTTGGAAAGGGTTAAAGAACAGCTCATAGCCTGAGATACCCCAGCCAGGTGCAAAAGGTCTGTAGGATGATACGAAAATATGTGAAGTGCAATTTTATAAAAATACAAAACCAGCCCAGGTTAGAACAAGAGGGTTCTCTGGGATATTTGTTAAAATGTGTTCAGAAAGGGTCTGAAAACGTTAGGGTTTTAGAGGGGAAGGGCTGGGTCCTTTTTCTCTATATTCTGTATAAATCTTTATTCACCGTGGCCTGATTGCTGGCAAAGTGGAGATCTGCTAACTGACCATTCTGGCTGTTTGCTAAGTATACCTAGTGTTCTATTCCTAGGTGTTTTTCATTTAAAATAGTGTCTCTCCTCTACTGCAACCCTCCAAAGGTTTCCTCGCTCAAAATTTAAAAAAAAAAAAAAAGTGACATCTGAGCAAAGACCCAAGGTAGGCGACAGAGGAAGACCCTTTCACTCCTTGATTTTTCTCCATAGGTGTACCTCCATCTTACATGCTACCTATTGAACTTCTTTACTATGTCTCCTCTAGATAATCAAGAGGCCAAGGATTTTTGACTGTTTAATTCACTGATGCATCCCTAGCCCCCTGGAAAGTGACAAACAAGGTAGTCCCAATTTCAGAACCCTCTGAGTTTGCAGTCTAACAATATGACAAACACATGGGCTAAGTGCTATGACTGGACGTACTGGGCAGTACCTTCTCTACTCTGAGTGGGGAGTGAAAGTTCAAGCAAGACCTCCTAGAAACCACTGCATTGAATCTTCTTGAGAGCAAGGACCACTTGCAGTAGTGGGTACCATTAACGGGCACAGCCATACACAGTAGCCTTGGGGAACATGCTTGATTTGTTCAGCAGGACACATGGTAGGTACTCAATAAATACTTTTGAACCAATGAATTAAATGTCACTGAAGCTAAGACCTGAAGGTCCACTAGTGGTTTTCTGGCATCTGGTTTTATGAACATTTCCTTCTCTCTAATTCTTTTCTTTTAATTTCAGAGAAAAATGAGACAAAAATTTCAGAACTCCAAAAACAGAAAGCAGACCAAAGAAATTTATTCCAAGTCATTTTATTTTCTAACAAAGATAATAATAATCAGATGTTACCCACGTTGATTCTCAGCCCTCTGTTGATGGAGTTTTTTGTTCTCTTCCTTTTTCTCTGAGCAGTCTGTATTCCTTCCAAGAAGCCAAGGCAGACAAATTAAGGGAATAAGTTCATGGTGAAGCTCCGTGGGTGTAACCAGCAACTGCTTCGTAGGAGCAAAGTGCCCTGGGACAACAATGATACAACTACAACTGTTTTTCCCTTATTTGTGGCACCAAAAGACATAGTGTTTTCCTATTTCCTAATGGCCAAATGTAAAGAGCAAGCGTACGTATAGTCCCAAAAGAGAGATGTCACGAATTTTGTATGGCATGATGTATTTCCGTTTAAATTGTAAAGGATCTGTTGGAGTAGAACATAAAAAGCCTGTATCAACATGCTTCGAAAACCATAGTGACTGCTTTTTAATTCTGTCTTTTTGTAGGAGAAAGAAGAATGATCAAATGGCCAGTGCTCAAAAGTCCTCCTGTCACCCCCACCCTCCGTTAGGGTAAAGCAGGATTGTCCAGTATTTGTCTAGACCGTAGCGCATTGATTTCACCGAGACAAAGGAAAAGAAAAGTGTTGGAGGCTGCAGAAACAGGAAGTGGTGAGGCCTTGAAAAAGAGTGGCTCTAGTTTGATAACATTTTTTGTAAACGTAAGGCAAGATCGTCTATGGGCAGTGTGTTTCGCTAGAAGCAAACAAAGCAAACCTATTTAGGTTTTCACATTTTAATTTCAGAACACTCTTGCTTGTGGGAAAGCCACTTCGCCAGTAAGTATGTCTCGTCTGAAGGAGGAGAATGTGTTTCTGAGCCGGTTGCTATGACGTCACAGGGAGCCATGAGCAGATACTGTCTCCAAAGGCTTTTAAAAAATTCTCCTCCTGCAGCCCCCACTATAGGTTTATGATTTATGGAAGACAGTTTGATTGTAAGTCACAGAAATTTAACTCAAGCTAACTGGCTCAAAAAGAGGAATTAACTGCCTTATATAACCAAAGAGTTGACATGGCCTTGTCCTCAAAGAGCACCTGGAACCAGGGGCTCAGGCAGCAGCAGAATTCTTCCTCCCTCTCCTCTCTGCTCTCTCTCCTTCCTTCTCTCAGACCAGTTTATCCTCGTGAACGAGGTGGGTGGGCAGCGCTGGAGGCTGCAGGGGGATCCCACTGAGCAAGCTGCCTCCGGGCAGATGAGGTTGAGCGTGTCTGGGGAGGAACCGAAACTCAGTTTCCACCTGCTGTGCCCTGGTGTGTGAGCTTCCTATTGCTGCCTTCACAAGTCGCCGCAAAAATGTATGACCTCACAGCTCTGTAGGTCAGAAGTCCAGCATGGGTCGCACTGGGCCAAAATCACACTATCATCAGAGTTGCGTTCCTTTGTGGAGCCTCTGTGGGAGAGTCAATCTCCTTGCCTTTTCCAGATTTGAAACCACTCATACTCCTAGCTCTTGACCCCCTTTCAAACATCTTCAAAGCTAGCCACTTTGACGCTACTTCCGCTATCACATTTTCCCCGGACCACAGCGAGGAAAGTTTCTCTGCTTTTTAAGAACCCATGATTATATTGGCTCCCCTTGGATAATCCAGGACAATCTCCCCATAGCTAAGCCAGTAACTTTAACCATATCTGTAAAGTCCCTTTTACCATGTTAGGTTCACAGGTTCCAGGGATTAGGGCATGGACATGTTTGAGAGGCCATTATTCTGCCTCCCACACCACGTTAAGGTGACTGGTCTAAGGACGGACCTGATCTAAACAGGACCTTTTAGAGAGCTTCTCTAGAATTTTTAAACTTGAGTTAACCAGATAATTTTCTCTCTCTCTGGTTATGGAACTGTAAGGATGTGAGTCACTGACTTCAGAGATCATGTTTCCTATCACATGGCATAAATTGGTTTTGAAGAATAAAGTAGAATCCTTAGCCACTGTAAAAGAAATTCCCCAAGTCCTAAATGTACATATATAGCTCATAATCTAGGAATTCAACTCCTTGTACTTAGTCATTCCCTATTTTCCTTGTTGCTCTTTTTACACAATACTGTTAAACTGTTATACTGAGTGCTTACTGTATGTGAGGCACTATGCTAAATAAACATTTTACAGTGTAGAAACTAAGGCTCCAGGTGTTTGAGTAAAGTAGTAGGTTTACAAAGCTAGTAGGTGGCAGAGCTGGGATCAAAACTGACTATTTGGGGAATACTATGCAGCCATAAAAAAAGAATGAAATGTTGCCATTTGCAGCAACAGGGATGGACTTGGAGGGCATTATGAAATAAATCAGATAGAGAAAGACAAATGCTGTATAATATCGCTTATATGTGAAATCTAAAAAAAATACAACAAACTAGTGAATAAGACAAAAAAGAAGCCGATTCACAGTTAGAGAACAAACAAGTGGTGACCAGTGAGGAGAAGAAAGCAAGGAAGAGCATGATAGGGGTATTAGATTTTTTTTAAGTTATTCCAAGTTTCATTGAAACTTGAAAATTGTAAAGCACTATAGAATGTGAAGAACTTTCATTCAATTAAAAAAAAAAAGCTATTTGGTAAACTCTACACATATGATTCTGCATTCATTCCCTCATTTACTCAACACAGTTATTTATTTTTCAATTGACGTGTAATTGATTTACAGTGCTGTGTTAATTTCTGGTGTACAGCATAGTGATTCAGTTATACATTTATACATATATATTCTTTTTCATATTCTTTTTCATTATAGACTATACAAGCTATTGCCTATAGCTTTCTGTACTACACAGTAGGAACTTATTGTTAATCTATTTTGTATATAGTAGTGTGTATCTGCTAATCTTAAACTCCTAATTTATCCCTTCCACCCCTCTTTCCCCTTTGGTAACCATAAGTTTGTTTTCTATGTCTGTGAGTCTCTTTCTGATTTGTAAGTATGTTAATTTGTGTCATTTTTTTTATTCCAAATGTAAGTGATATCATGTGATATTTGTCTTTCTCTCTCTGATTTACTTAGTATGATAATCTCTAGATCCATTCATGTTGCTGCAAATGGCATTCTTTTTTATGGCTAAGTAGTATTCCATTATAAAGATAGGTAGGGTAGGTAGATAGATACCATAACTTCTTTCCCCAATCTCTATTGATGGTCATTTAGGTTACTTTCATTTCTTGGCTATTGTATACAGTGCTGCTATGAATATTGGGGTACATGTATCTTTTTGAATTAGAGTTTTCTCTGGATGCATGCTCAGGAGTGGAATTGCCAGATCATGTGGTAAGTCTGTTTTTCGTTTTTTAAGGCATCACCGTACTGCTTTCCATAGTGGCTGCACCAAGCTACATCCCCACCAGCAGTGTAGGAGGGTTCCCTTTTCTCCACTCCCTCTTCAGCATTTACTGTTTGTGGACTTTCGAATGATGGCCATCTTGACTGGTGTAAGTGATATGTCATTGCAGTTTTGATTTGCATTTGTCTGATAATTAGTGATATTCAGCATTTTTTCATGTACCTATTGGCCATCTGTATGTCTTCATTAGAGCCTAGCTTGTTTAAGTCTTCTGCCCATTTTTGATTGGGTTGCTTGTTTTTTTGTTGTTGTTGTTGTTGTTGTTGTTGTTGTTATTGAGTTGTATGGGCTGTTTATATATTCCAGAAGTTAAGCCCTTGTCAATCACATCGTTTGCAAATACTTTCTCCCAGTCTGTAGGTTGTTTTCACTTTGTTTATGGTTTCCTTTGCTGTGAAAACGCTTATAAGTTTAATTAGGTCCTATTTGTTTGTTTCTGCTTTTATTTCTATTTCCTTGGGAGACTGACCCAGAAAAACATTGCCACAATTTATGTCAGAGAATGTTTTGCCTGTGTTCTCTTCTAGAAGATTTATGGTGTCCTGTCTTATGTTTAAGTCTTTAAGACATTTTGAGTTTATTTTTGTGTATGGCGTGAGGGTGTGTTCTAACATCATCGCCCTTTCCCCTTAGCCAACGGTGAGCTCACTGAAAGTGGAAGTGGTGTGGCTGGTCATCTCCACTACGTAATATGATGCTTATTACAGTAGGGGACTTGGAATTTCCTTTTCTTTTACTTGGGAAGGCTGGAATAGCAAGGATTTAACCAGCTCTGAATTGGTACAATTGCAATCAGGATTTGTAATCAAACACAGCCAAAATACATAAAGCTGGCCTGGCATAGACTCCTCATCAGAATAGCTGCCAAGTTACTTTGCTGGGGTGTAGATTGGCTTTATTCTAACTTAAAATCCTGAATGAGTAGCAGGATACAAGGTTAACATACAAAAATCACTTGCATTTCTTTACCCTAACAATGAAATATCAGAAAAGGAAAGTAAAGAAACAATCCCTTTTAAAATTGCATCCAAAAAAAAAAAAATACTTAGGAATAAATCTGACCAAGGAAGTGAAATACTTATATGCAGAGAACTATAAAACATTGACTAAGGAAATTAAAGATAGCTTAAGGAAATGGAAAGATATCCCATGTTCTTGGGTTGGAAGAATTAATATTGTTAAAACAGCCATACTACCCAAGGAAATCTACAGATTTAATGCTATCCCTATCAAATTCCACAGGACATTTTTCACAGAATTAGAACAAATAATCCTAAAATGTATATGGAATCGCAAAAGACCCAGAATTGCCAAAGCATTACTGAAGGAAAAGAATGAAGCTGGAGGAATAACCCTCCCAGACTTCAGACAATACTACAGAGCTACAGTAATCAAAACAGCATGGTATTGGTGCAAAAAAAGACATACAGATCAATGGAACAGAACAGAGAGCCCAGAAATAAACCCAGAAACTTTTGGTTAATTAATCTTTGACAAAGGAGGCAAGAACATACAATGGAGTAAAGGCAGTCTCTTCAGCAAATGGTGTAGGGACAACTGGACAGCTGCATGTAAATCAATGAAGTTAGACTACTCCCTCACAGCATACACACAAAAAAACCTCAAAATGGCTTAAAGACTTAAACATAAGACAAGACACTATAAACTTCTTAGAAGAAAACAGGCAAAACATTATCCGACATAAATCTCAGCAATGTCTCCTAGGGCAGTCTACCCAGGAAATAGAAATAAGAGCAAAAATAAACAAATGGAACCTAATCAAACAAAAGCTTTTGCACAGCAAAGGAAACCATAAACAAAACAAAATGACAACCTATGGAGTGGGAGAAAATATTTGCAAAAGATGTTACTGACAAGGGCTTAATTTCTGAAATATATAAATAGCTCATATGACTTAATAAGAAAAAAACAAACAACCCAATCAAAAATGGGCAGAAGACTTAAACAAGCTAGGCTCTAATGAAGACATACAGATGGCCAATAGGTACGTGAAAAA
Organism: Camelus ferus; assembly: GCF_009834535.1. NCBI lineage: Eukaryota > Metazoa > Chordata > Mammalia > Artiodactyla > Camelidae > Camelus > Camelus ferus. Next base: position 990,400 of record NC_045729.1, read on the forward strand.
ATGCTGAATATCACTAATTATCAGAGACATGCAAATCAAAACTACAATGAGGTATCACTTACACCAGTCAAAATGACCATCATTCAAAAGTCCACTTTAACAGTAAATGCTGGAGAGGGTGTGGAGAAAAGGGAACCCTCCTACACTGCTGGTGGGGATGTAGCTTGGTGCAGCCACTATGGAAAGCAGTACTGGTGATGCCTTAAAAAACAAAAAACAGACTTACCATATGATCTGGCAATCCCACTCCTTGCCATATATCCAGAGGGAACTTCAATTCAAAAAACACCTGCACCCCAATGTTCATAGCAGCACTATTTACAATAGCCAAGATAGCGAAACAACCTAAATGTCCATTGACAGATGACTGGATAAAGAAGTTGTGGTATATTTATACAATGGAATACTAGTCAGCCATAAAAAATAATAAAATAATGCCATTTGCAGCAACATGGATGGACCTGGAGAATGTCATTCTAAATGAAATAAGCCAGAAAAAAGAATACCATATGATATCACTTATATGTGGAATCAAAAAAAAAAAAAAAGACAAACAAACTGATTTACAAAACAGAAACAGACTCACAGACATAGAGAACAAACTTATGGTTGCCAGCAGGGGAGGTGGGTGAGAAGTGATAAATTGGGAGTTCGAGATTTGCAGATACCAAGTAATATATATAAAATAGATAAACAACAAATTTATACTGCATAGCACAGGGAACTATATTCAATATCTTGTAGTAACTTATGGTTAAAAAGAATATAAAAATGAATATATGTATATTCATGTATGACTGAAGCATTGTGCTGTACACCAGAAATTGACACAACATTGTAAACTGACTATACTTCTATTAAAATATTTTAAAAATAAAAGAAAATAAAATTCCGAATGAGAGAAAGCTTATTTTGAGTTAATTAATAACTGGAAATTATTTTAATGTCTCTTGAAAAGGATCGTTCAAACTTTTTAATAGCAGAAGCATCCAGTATCATTTTATGCGAACATTTTGAACGTCAGCCATAGCCAAGCTGCCATTCCACTGTCTTCCAATCACCGTGGAACATGTAGAGCTAATGTTCATGTGAAATACACAACTCTGATGGGGAAGCCTCTTTGTCATGTTTTGGAAACTGCCCATAATTTGCAAAGACAATAAAGTAAACAGGTTTAATCAATTTGCACTACTCCCTAGGTCTCAAGCTTGACACATACTTTGTCAGCAGATGTTGGGAAATTGTCTGCAGATGGTGGAATCAATCTGGTGGTTCAGAAGGCAGCAATTGAATCTGGGGAGACACTGACAGCCCATTAGAGGGCAGCGTGAGAACACAGCAAAGAGACCTAGAGTACTCTGCTCCCCTCGCACATCTCTCTAGACTGTTTCTTCCCTTTGCTTGGCACCCATACACCAATAGAACGTATCCCTTCCTTTAATCTGCCCACCCTCGAAAAATATGGAGTATTGTATTAGCTGTTCGAGATAACGGAGTGATTTTACATCACAGTAATGTCAACAACGAAATAGGACACGTTAAACATCCCTGTTAAGTTACTTCCCCCACCACGTCTCTGGGATTTTCTCCTTGGCCACTTTCCTTTACAGCTACACTCCAGGTTCCCAAAAAGTTCATTTCATCTTTATAAGACTTTTTAGTGTAGTTTTATTTTTTATAGTTCTTTTTTTGGATGGGGGGTAATTAGATTCATTTATTTATTTGATGGAGGTACTAGGGATTGAACCCAGGACCCGATGCATGCTAAGCACACACTCTACCACTTGAGCTATTTGTTTCATTCTTAAAAACTCCTCAAACCTTTGTTTCTCCTCTGTTTTTCAGGGCTTCCTTTTTGTCTCCCCTACACCTTTCACCTTTTCAGGGTGAAAAGAAATCGAGCTTTTGAGCCCTTGGTGAGCTCCCTTTGCCTATCCAAAGGCTCACTGGTACACTGTGGTCAACAGAAGGGACGTCCACCCAGAATTTCTTCCTGCAGGAGCCAGGGCTAGGAGAGGCTGAGAACTTCTTTCCTTTCTAATTCCCCAACCAGTTCACCTAGCCAGTAGTGGGCAGCATGAGTCAATTTGAGTTTTAAGAACCAGTTTTCTAGAAATGCTATACAATTGTGATGGGCGATTAAGACTTACGTATCAGTGACACACTTAGCAAACTTAGTGAAGAAGGCAGTGTATCATAAAGGCCTGTGTACAGTATATGTAAAGGTATAAAGTTTTATCCAACAGTTGACTTTTTTTGTTTCTTTCTGACGGCTTTTCTTTATTCTCATTCCTCTTCAGTTACTGCATGTTTGACTAAATGGAGGAATGAATAGATGGATGTATGAATGAATGACTGAATAAATAGTTTGCATATTAAATACACTGCATCTGGGCTAGTCAGGAACTAAGAAGTTGTTTTAGAACTAATGGGGGGGAGGGGGAGGTGGTGGTGGAGTGCTCGCCTAGCATGCATGAGGTCCTGGGTTCAACCTCCAACAAAAATTAAAAAAAAAAAAAAAAAAGAAAGAACTAATACAGCATGAGGGAAAAAAATTCTGAATTAATCATACTCTTTAAGAACCCATGGCCTCACTCTCACCCTCAATCTACCAAATAGGGATGTGACCTGCTACCAAAATAAAAGGAAGCTTTTAAGCAGTACTAGTAAGTTTATGCAAAGGTCGAAAATAATGTACCCTCAAATCTCAACAGCAGTCTTAAACGTGTGCCGCTATTCAGACCAGCAGCAAAAACAAAAGCAAACAAGCTTAAAATGAAAATAGGAGTTAATTACTATATTAAATACTAAAGATACAAAGGTGAACAAAGCACATTCACGGGCATTCCTCAAAACCCCTCAGAGCTCTCTGCTCATGTCTCTTCTCAAGAAGAGAATCAGTGATACGGCGGGCAGCGCAGGGGGAGGGGCCGAACCTGGGCTTCCCGGCCGCGGGTGAGCAGGAGTTGGCCTGACAGAGGAGGGGGAAGGACGTCCAAACCAGACAGAGGGGGCAGCTCGTGCAAAAGGGAAGAGACAGGAAAGGACATGATACGTCCTGGACGGCTTAAATAGTTTAGGGTGACTAAGCACAGGGCGTGAGGTCTGTGAGGGAATGGCCAGTGTCACGTCTAACGAGCGGGTCAGGGGCGGGGGGTGCAGCTCAGGGGTAGAGCACGTGCTGAGCATGCGCAAGGGCCTGGCTCCGATCCCCAGAAGCTGCATGAAACACACACACACGCAAACAAACCTAATTACCTCTCCCCAAACAAACAAACAAACAAACAAACCTAATTACCTCTCCCAAAAACTAACTAAATAAATAGCTGGTCAGTCAGAAGTGAATTCCTGAGAGCGAGGAGCTAGAGATGTGTCCTGAAGGTGATGGAGAAAATCAGAGCGGCAAACAAAGAGACACGTGATCTTACGAATTTTACAAGGATCCCCCCCCATCCCACTGGACTGAGAGGCTGTAAGGGAGAACGGGAAACCAGGCAGGGAGCGTTGCCATAATTCAAGACAGAGATGACGGTAATAATGGAGATGGGGATGGCTGTATGAATGAATGAGGAAATGATTACTAGGGTGGTAATAATGCAGAGGGAGACACCTGGATGAATTTAGAATAGATGCTTTTGCCCAGAGACTATAAAGAAGAAAAGTGATCACGACCATAAGAACATTTAAGGGGAGCCAGAAGAATGATTTAAAAAAAAAAATCATAAAATAGTGACCAAAAAGATAAAAGAAAAAGAGAACAGCTTGTTCAAAATGTATTTAAGCCTCCTTCTGGTGGTTTTTTTTTTTTTTTTTTTTTTTTTGCTTCAGAAGCTAAAAAGCTAAAACTACATTTGCCAATATATTTGCAACAAAGTGCTTCAGCTATAATTTTAACTCCATAAAACAGCTGTCTTCACTCAAGACTTACATTTAGAACTAAACTGTGCCAGGATGGAGGAGTTACACGGGGTAGCTCATGGGAAGCATGATGTGGTTCTGAAATCGATGGTCCCAGTGGTGCTTTCCTGGTTCTCAGATAGTGACAGAGGTGGAGAGATCTTGAGAGCCAGCCCCTGACTGTGGTAAATGTATCAGCAACTCTAGGTGCCCGCATTGTCCTGGGAGTGGTTCCTGGATGTCCAGGCTAGTGCCTGCTTTTTCCTGTCATTCTAACAGCTTCGTAAGCACCGACTGCCATGTATTAAATCTCTGAGTAACTTTGATGGAAGAGAGTTTTCATTTCCTAAGGCTACTGTAAAAGTACCACAAGCTGGATGCTTTAGAACAACAGAAATGCCTCAGGCTTCTAGAAGCTAGAAGCCCAAAATCAAGATGTCAGCCGGATTGGTTTCTTTTGAGGGCTTTGAGGGAGAGTCTATTCCATGCTTCTCCCCTAGCTTTTAGTGACCCCCATTTTCTTGGTCTGTGGCAGCATAACTCCTTCCTCTGCCTCCATCATCATGTGACCATCTGCTTCCTGAATGTGTTCACCTCTTCCTCCTTCTGTGCATGTTTGTCTCTGTGTCCAAATGTCTTCGTGAAAGGAAGTCTTAGTGGATTAGGGCTCATTCTTTTGGGGGGGGGATTGGAGGGGTAATTAAGTTTATTTATTTGATTTTTTGTTTTTAATGGCAGTATTGAGGATTGAACCAGGACCTCATGCATGCTATGCATGGCACTCTACCACTGAGCTATCCCCTCCCCCCGTCTCTAATGAGCTCATCTGAAGAGGAGGCAAAAGAAGGATTTTAACTTGAAGGAATTTTTAACTTGATTACTTCTGTAAAGACACTATTTCCAAGTAAAATCATATTCTGAGATCCTGGGGGAATATAGTTCAATCCATAACAAGAAGTATTATGACAATATTTGGTATTCTTTAAGCACGCAGACGGCAGGGAAAGTATAGCTCAGTGGGTAGCTTAGCAAGCACGAGGTCTTGGGTTCAATCCCCGTACCTCCATTTAAATAAACAAATAAATAAACCTAATTACCTCCCCCCTAAAATGTAGTAAATTAAAAAAAGAAAACAAAGTCAATATTCAGATGGTTCTCATATTTCCCAGCCTCCTGTGCAGCTTGGTTGGGGTCATGTGACTGTTCTGCAGTAACGATGAGCGCAGGTGCTGTTTGCTTCTTCTGCGCTGGGTCAGTGAAAAGCCTTGCCTGACCTCTAGCTCCCTCCCCCTGCTTTGGCAAACTCTAGAACCATGTGCTGAGCGGGTGATGTAGCAAGATGGTCAGCCCTCAAGTCAGCCTGGGTCCCTGAGTGGAGGACCTAGAACAGAGTTCCCTGCCAAACCCTGCCAAAGCATATCAGACATGACCATAGGAGCTAGAAATACATCTCTGTGGTGTGGAGACACTTAGATTTAGAGATCTGGTACAGCACGTGGTGGTAATTATCCTCATTAATAGAGCAGACTAAACCCAATGGACACATTATTGGAGACGTTCCTGTTGTGGGAGTTCAGCTTGCGTCTTGAAGTAGTTTTTTTAAAAACATCTGCTTTAAAAAAAAATAAGGGGGAGGGTGTAGCTCAAGTGGTAGAGCGCATGCTTAGCATGCCCAAGGTCCTGCGTTCAATCCCCAGTACTGCCTCTAAAAATAAGTAAACCTAATTATCCCCCCCCACCAAAAAATGAATAAATAAATAAAAATTAAAACATTTTTAAAGGGTGTGCCTTTCTCAATAAAGAATATCCAAGGATAAGAGTATAAAAAATCTCTCCGTATCTGTATTAGTCTGTTCAAGCTGCTATAACAAGATACAAAAGACTGGGTGACTTAAGCAACAGACATTTATTTTCTCACAGTTCTGGAGGCGAGAAGTCCGATATCAAGGTGCCACCAGAATCCCAGCAAGACTGGTCCCTGGTAAGACCCATCTTTCCAGGCAGCAGATAGCTGCCTTCTCAGTGTGTCCTCACGTGGCCCTTCCTCTGTGCACACGTGGAAAGAGAGCGCCCTTAGTGTTCTAAGGACACCAGTCCTATCGGATGAGGGCCCCACCAGTATGACCGCTTGACCATAATCGCCTCTTCACAGGTAGTCTCCAATTACAGCCACGCTGGGGTTAGGGCTTCAGTATATGCATTTAGGGGAGACAGTTCAGTCCGTAACAGTATCATTAAATGAATGATGTAAAATACAGAAAAGCTCACCTCAGATCATACTCTACAGATAAGAACCACCGTTACTAGCTTCTCTCTGTTCTTCAAACCTTTCACTGTCCAGACACTAACATACAGTATAAATTAGATCACACTACACACACAGTTCATTACAGTGAAAAGAGTTCCTTTTATTATAGCTTGTCTTTACTTATTGCTATATTCTAGACATCTTCCGTATCAGTACACAAACAACTCAAAATATTCTTTCCGATAGCTGCGTGGTATTTTCTTGTAAGGATTATGACAATTTTATTAACAGTTTTTCTCTTGGTAGATGATAGATTACTTCAAATTTCTTATTATGGACAATACTGCAGAAAATATCCTTTTACACGTGTATATTCAAACTTATGTAAGTGTTTCAGCAGAATAGATTCTTAGAAGTGAAATTGCTAAGTCAAAGGAAATGCATCTTTTTTTTTAAACATCTTTACTGTGATATGGCTCCTGTACAGTAAACTACACATATTTCAGATGTACAATTTGATGAGTTTTGATGGATGTATATACCCATGAATCCACCACCACAATCAAGATAGCTCACATTTCCATCACTCCCCAAGAGGTGCAAGTTTTGAATTCCCAATATATCCCTTCCCACCCCCTTTAACCCCTGGAAAAAGGATATGCATCTTTAAAATCTAAGTAGATATTGTGTGCCAGTCTATACTTCTAGTAAAAGTGTATAGGAGTACCCGTTTCCTCATGCCCACACGTGGGTGATATCAACAATTTTACTTTTGCTAATTTAATTGGTTAAAAAACCCAACATTACTTTTATTTGTGTTTCATTATTAGTGAAATTTTCCATATGTTGGCCCTTCATATTTCTTTTCCTGTGGATTACATATTCACATTCTTTGCCCATTTTCCCCCTGCATTCACATTTCTAAATATTTATTTGTAAGAGTTCTTTATATTTATTATGACAAATAATATGTATGTTACAAATATTTTCTCTCAATATGCACTTTGTCTTTTAATTTGGTTAGCGGTATTCTTAGCAGTATGGAAGTGAAGTTCCAGGGCTGGATCTGGCCCTTTCACAGGGAGACGGTGCAGAACGCATGTGTTCGGGGTTGGGGGTCAGACTCCAGGCGTGGGAGCTGGGTCGGGGCGAAAGTGGCCACTAGGGATACCTTCTCCGCGCCTACGTGCGGCACAGCAGAATGTCTTATCTAACCATCAGCCCCGCTTATCTGCCTGACTAAAAACTTTGAATCTTGAAGAGGAGATTTTTATATGCGTATCAGCACTAACGCTGAGCCCACCAGGTACCTTATTTATACTCACAGGATCCACTGATGCTCAGGGGCTTTGGCTGAGAGACTGGAGCCTCCTGGGTGAACAGGCATGGAGAGAAGACTTGGTCTAGGGCACTAAATTAAGGAAGCGTTTGAAGGGCATTTAGAAAAGCAGCTATGACTATGTATACAATACATTAGACGTTGCATATGGTACCAAATGTAGGCTTTCAAAAAGGCAAGGAGAGCCATGGGGACAATGAATAACAAAAATATGAAGCATAAGAATCTTACAATATTAGAGCCTAAGGGAACCTTAGCAACTTTCAGGATTTTAAATTTTACTCCAACTCCAGTATTTTACAAATAAGGAAACCAAGGCTCAGAGAGGTGGAGTACGCGCTCAGGTTTACAGCCCCAGCGGCTGGCGGAGACGGGATCAGAACTCAGTTCTCCTGACTCTCAGTTTGACAAAGCCTCCCTGATTCAGGAGTTCCTTGTGTGTCTGGATTAATGACAACAAAAAGTCATACATTTTAAAATGTGACTTTTAGCAGAATTAAAATTTGACGAGTTACGGATCAGGCTTTTACAATGATTTTATGTCCCTGCCTGAGCCCGCTGTTTGGGAGAAGGTGAACCCCAGCCCTGAAGCCAGCTCACAGCCCCCAGAACGCATCCTGGAGTTTTGCCCACAGATTCTGACTTCCCGGAACAGATGAGGTGTATTTAAATTCTAGTACAGGCATATTGAAGAAAGGTTTTAAAGTTAGAAGTCCTTCACCCTTTTGCCATTGTTAATTTTATTTATTTGTTAAAATTATTTATTGCATTTTTAATTATTTCATTTTGGTGGAGGGCAAGGGAGTTAATTAGGGTTATCTATTTTTTGGAGTAATCAGGTACTGGGGATTGAACCCAGGACCTCATACATGCTAGGCATACACTCTACCACTTGAGCTATACCCTCCCCTGTCATTGTTCAAGTCCTTTCTATGGGCTAGTCTTACCCTACAGCTCACCAGAAATGTAATGAATAGCGAGAAAACATACTCGGATCCGAACATTAATCATTTAAGCAAAACAAGGCCACAGAGGGTATCTTTCTTCAAGGCATAGATTTTCTTTTCGTTTCTTTTTTTTTTTAACATTTTTTTTTTATTGAGTTATAGTCAGTCTACAATGTTGTGTCAGTTTCTGGTGTAAACCGCAGCGCTTCACTCACACTTAAGTGCACATATACTCATTTTTGCATTCTTTTTCACCGTGAGCTACTACTACAAGATATTGAATATATTCCCTGTGCTATACAGTATGAACTTGTTTGTCTATTTTATATATACCTGTCAGTATCTGCAAATCTCGAACGCCCAGTTTATCCCTTCCCACCCCCCATCTGCCCTGGAACCTCAAGTCTGTATTCTATGTCTGTGAGTCTGTTTCTGTTTTATATATAAGTTCATTTGTCTTTTTTTTCTTAGATTCCACATATGAGTGATCTCATATGGTATTTTTCTTTCTCTTTCTGGCCTACTTCACTTAGAATGACAATCTCCAGGTCCATCCATGTTGCTGCAAATGGCATTATTTTATCATTTTTTATGGCTGAGTAGTATTCCATTGTATAAATACACCACAACTTCTTTATCCAGTCATCTATCAATGGACATTTAGGTTGTTTCCATGTCTTGTCTATTGTAAATAGTGCTGCTATGAGCATTGCGGGTGTAGGTGTCTTTTTGAATTAGGGTTCCCTCTGGATATATGCCCAGGAGTGGGACTGCTGGGTCACATGGTAATTCTAATTTTAGTCTTTTGGGGGATCTCCATACTATTTCCCAAAGGTATATATTTTCTTGTCAAATTCGTTTCTTAAGTTCTCAAATAGCAACTAAGGCCAATTCTATTTCTCTGTTGAATTTACAAGTTCAACAGGGACATGAATCATAATGGCATGTTGTGGGGGTGGGGAGGGGTTATGGGGGACTGCATTGCAGGCCAAAGGAATGACAAAGCTGAGAAACAGCCCAAGAAGAGGGTAAATAGAAATGGCTAGGGCCATGAGTCTCCAGGTCTTCAGGCTACGGATCGTGTTCCCAGCCCAGGTGTTTAGGGTGTTCTTGTGTCTCCACAAGTTCCCGGATGTCACAGATGAGATAAGGAGTCACTTTGCTCTCGGGAACTGATTGCTCAAGACTGATCAACTACAGACTGAGAGCACAGGGAAACTACGGCCCGTCCAGCATTGTGGTGAGAGGCCATCATATTTCCATTTGGACCCGAGGAAAGGGGAGCCCTGGACGGGGGACAGAAGAAAGGAGGAGAGGGTTGTAGGGAAGTCCAGGCGCTGGAGCAGGGATTCTCCACTCTGGCACTGTTGACATTTTGGGTTGGAGAATTCTTTGCTGTGGGGCACCATCTCGTGCATGGGGCGTGTACAGTGGTGTCCCTGAACTCTAAGCACAGATGCCAGTAGCACTCCCTCCCTCCCATTTGTGACAACCAAGAAATGTCTCCAGAAGTTGCCAGATGTCCCCGGGAGGGAAGAGAAAGGAGATAGAAAATTTAGAAAACTAGGTTGCAAGCCAATGTTCTGGAGTGTGAGGGGGCAGAGAATAGGAATGCACCCTGGCCGCCCCTGCCCACTCCCTCCCACCCCCTCCGTCAGTGTCTTTCCTCCTTTATAAACATGTTGTTGCTTTGGAAAAGCTTTTTATGGACCCCTGAATTCCTTTCTGTTTTTCAGCTGGAGAGCTATTTCTCTTTTCATTCCAGTCACCCCAGGACAGGCTGAGACTTAGCCCTGCAGAGCCTGGGTGAAGCCCTGCGCAGCTGGGGGGGGAGCAGGAGGGGGTAAGTTCTCACCGGGACACAGTTTGTGGTACTTGGCCTGAGCACTAACTGTGCTTCCCTCAGTTTTGATGGTCACAGTGGTTCCTAAAAGGAGGGTGGGCAGGTAAAGGAAGAAGGGGACGAGTCAGAATCACCTGGGAGAAATTTGTACATCCTTATCCACCTGCTGGCACGCAGCCCCAGCACATCAAAGCCACAACAAAGTGTGAGACGGGTACGGACGTCTTCAAGGCTAACACACAACAGGGCTCAGCTGTCCTTCCTCCCACACTCTCCTCCCAGCAGGACCGCCTGCCTAAGAAGTTTTCTACAAGGTCTAACCTCAGTGATAGGTGGGGCTCTCGATCACAGGTTAAAGCTGTTCCTTGAAGTGTTATTTAAACTAATGAAAAATGACAAAAAAACCACGAATTTGAAAAAAAAAATGTGAAACAGGAAGACACATTTCGGAAAAGGATGGAAGAACGGCCTTGGGCAAAATAAGTCTTGCAAGCTGAAGGACAAACCCCGGGGGGCTGAGTCCCAGAGGGGAAAGCAGGCGCCCAGGGACAGAAAAACTTCATCTCTGTTGTGCTAATGATTGGACCTAGTTGCCCAAGGCCAGAAACTCAAGTATGAACTTTACCCTTATCTGTTCCTGTACTTTCTTATAGAAAATTCTCATGCATTCCTTTCCCCTCACAGAAGCACTCCCTATTTCTGACTGCCACCATGGAGGCACCTGCTACTGATCAAAGATATTTGATAGTTTCTGGAAATTATCAGTCCTCATGTGAAAAACCCTTCGTTCTGTTATAAAAGCAACTCGCCCCTTGTACTTGGGGAAGTGGCCCCCCCCCCTTTTTTCTGCCTTCTCCCTTGTGCACAAGCTATTTCTTTGTGTGTGTGTTGGGGAGAGAGGTAATTAGGTTTATTTATTTATTTTAACTAATTAATTTTTGTAATGGAGGTATTGGGGATTGAACCCAGGACCTGGTGCATGCTAAGCATGTGACCTATCGCTGGGCTATACCTTTACCCCTAAAGTTGTCTCTTTTAATAAAAAGTTTTCCTTGCCTAATAGTCTTGTGGAGTCGACAATTATTTCCATGGTATTGCTGTCCAAGAATCTGGAAGGGGCTCAGTAACAAATGCACCCCTATGTCCACTGCAGCATTATTCACAATAGCCAAGATATGGAAGCAACCAAAGTGTCCATCAATAGATGAGTGCATAAAGAAGATGTGGGGGGGGATGTGTATGTGTGTGTATAGGAATATTACTCAACCATAAAAAAGAATGAAATCTTGCCATTCTCAGACCTAGAGGGTATTATGCTAAGTGAAATAAGTCAGACACAGAAAGACAAATACAAGCACATACTGTATGATTTCACTTATATGTGGAATCTAAACATCAAAACAAATAAAAAACGCACAGTGTGGGGAATATAGTGAATAATTATGTGATATCTCTGTATGGTGACAGATGGTAACTAGACTTATCATGATGGTCATTTTGAGATGTTTAGAAGTATTGAATCGCTATGTATTGTACCAGGAATTAACATAGTTTTGTAGTTCTATTATACTTGGAAAACAAACTCATGGGAGAAGAGATCTGATTTGCTGTTACCAGAAGTGGGGCTGGGGGGAGGGGCGATTGGCGGAAGATCATCAAAAGGTACAAACTTCCAGTCTCATGACAAACAGTCCTAGGGCTGTAATGTGCAGTGTGGTAAATATAATTAGCACTGCCGTATGTTATACATGAAAGTTGTTACGTGTTCTCATTGCAGGGAAGACATTTTTTTTCTGTTTCTTTAGTGTATCTATATGAGATGATGGATGTTCACTAAATTTATTGTGGTAATCAGTTCACAGTCTACGTAAGTCATATTATTATGCTGCACACCTTAAACATACACAGTGCTGCACACCAATTACATCTCAATAAAACTGGAAGAAAAGAAGAATAAACAGTAGATAAAATCATTGATAGAGATTATTTAAACCTCTTAGAGACTAATATAAGTAATCTTATACCAATAAGCTAGACACTGAGAGGGAAAAGTCATTTCTATTACATATAAGATACTAAAACTGAATAAAAAAGAATTAGAAATTGGAAAAACAAACAAACTGTAAGTATTTGGAAGCACTAAAAATATAAACCAGTGAAAATGGGAAATAGCAGATTTTGTAAATAAATTGTAGTGGAGTATAAATGAAATAAATCACAGAGGTCCTAGAATGGTGCCTAGCACATAGTAAGCCCTCAGATGTTGGCTGCTACTATTAAAAACTGCTTTTGAAGATAGAGAAGTGCTTAGAGTATGATGTTAAGAGAAACAAGTAAGACCCCAGATTGCAAACAGCGGGCTCTACTTTGTAAAGAGACACCTGTGATTTGGGGATCAAGACTGAGCTGCGATGGTGCATCCCTTGGATTCAGTTGTGACTGGCAGGGCGGACATACTTGAGGAATTTGCTCTGGTGTTTGTAAGGGAAGGAGAATAAAGGGACAGAGTGAGGGGACAGAGGCACCTGGGAGGACCAGACGGCAGCTGCATTGTCAAGAGTTCTTCCCAGGGGAGCTGGATTAAGGGGTGGTCCAGCAGGGAAGCCACCCATGTTGCTATGTATAGGGGATGCTAAGGTGTTGATCAGCACTAGTCGTGGTGGGAAACATTGATATGGAGAAAATTGTGTTTACCAGAATTCCTCTCAGGAACAGAATGTGTTTAAATCACTTGTCATAGTTCAAAACCCCCAGGGGGCGCTCTTGAGCAACAGTAAGTGGTCTCTAAAGTGCTTATTGGTGAAACTGGGTCCAGCTGATTTCCATCTTTTTATTTATTTTGTGACTAGTAAGTATACACAACTCTCTTGCCAAATCTGAAGAACCCAGAATACAATAGAAGAGGTTCCCAGCTGCTCCCAGAAGTCTTACTAGTAGATGTTACTTGGTCTCTCCTCTAAGTAAATGTTAAACAAACATTTCAGTAGCACTAATTTTAAGAGTCACCGACTTATTACTTTATCTGGGAACCTTCCATCTGGCCCTCATCCCTGGCCTCCTTCAGGGCTCACTAAGAGCAGGATTTTTGACAAAAGCTGGAGGAATTTTTCTTTGTTGTGTTCTGGTTGTTACATTGGCCAAGGAATCTGTTGAATGCTAAGATCTAAGAAGCACCTGGGGCTCAGGTGACTATGGAGCTTGGATCCGCCCTGTGGCCACCACTACTGGCAGGTCACCGCCTGCCACCAGTGGGCTGGAGCACGTACTTATGTGGATGTCAGCAGTTCCTTAAGTATGTTTCTTTTTAACTTCTAAATATATTTTTAGGCTTCAGAGAAAAAAAGGAAAATACAGAGAAGAAATGTTGAAAAATCACCCAGGATTCCACCATTTTTAAACTTCAGGCACTGATCTTTTGTGTGTGTGTGTGTGTGTGTGTGTGTGTGTGTGTGTGTGTGTGTGCGAGGGGTGAGGCAATTAGGTTTGTTTATTTATTTTTAAATTGAGGTACTAGGGATTGAACCCAGGACCTCATGTGTGCTGGGCACGCACCCTACCTGAACACTCATCTTTGCATGAGCTGCTTGAAGTTTGATTTTCTGCTCTAATCTCACACTAATTTCATGGTTTTCTTGCTTTGGTTTCTGAATCCTGAAACAATAACTTGTTCTGCTCCACCTTTTCTGTTGTTGTTTGAAAACAATAGAAGTTCAGTTCCTCTGTGGAATTCGGGATTTTTAAAATAAATGAAAATACATTTTCATGCATGAAGGGGCTCTGGAACTTGGAAAGGTCAGAGTTTTTCTCAACTTCTCTCTTTTATTCTCACACAATTTTCCCCCTTAAAATCTATTAGCGTTTCTTGGATCCCTTAAATGAACCAATGTTAAGAAATACCAAAACACCCAGGAACAATTGCAGTTCCTTTAATATGTTTGAAACAATGTGTAATTTTAGAACATTCTAGGTATTGAGCTCTTCATATTTCCACTCTAGTCAAAATAGAATGTTTCTCTTATTTGTGTTTTATTTTGTAAATCTTGCATTAGGTTAACAATCAGAGGTGACAAGCGTGGGGTGGGTCAGAAATCTTCCTTGTGAATGCTGACATAAACATTTGTGACAGTATGGCTTATCTATTTAAAAATATTGAGTATTTTGTTTACAAAGAACATATCTTCTGACTAGTGGAATGACAGAATAGGAGGATAGTTATTTGTATGCTCAGAGAAATTAAAAAAGAACCTACTGTCAGTATATTCAAAGTAATCCTAGCTCTTAAATATTGATACAGTAAGCAACTGACATATAGGAAACACTCAATATTTAAATGTTGAATGAATAAATGACTTAAGAAAAATTTTTTCAGGGGTGGGGGAGGGAGAGGTAGTTAGATTAATTGATCTATTAAATCAATCAAGCAATTAATTAATTTAATGGAGGTACTGGGGATTGAGCCCAGGACCTCATGCATGCTAAGCACGTGCTCTACTACTTGAGCTCCCCGCCCCGAAAGACGGGGGCTTTTCTTTATACATCTTTATGAAATAATTTTTATTTGTATGAAGAGAAATAAAAGAAAAGACAAATTACAATTACAAAACCATCTCAGCAGAGTAACTAGGTTAAACTCCATAAAAACATTACAAAAAATTTAAGTGCATTTGATTCACAGAAAAGCTAGAAATACATTACAAAAACTCTAGTTCACCCTTCATCCAGATTCTCTATTAACATTTTTACTTCATTGGCCTAATTGTTCTCTCTCCCTTTCATCTCTGAATCATTTGACAGAAAATTGTAGACATGATGCCTCTTTACCTTGAAATACGCACTGGAGTGTGTATTTTCAAGAACAACGCTGTTCCCTTACATAACTGCACTGTAATTGCTGAAACAAGAAAACCGACAGATACAGTATGATGATCTAAGCTACACACATAATTAGTGTCTAACCAATTGTCTCCATAATGTGTTTAATAGTAGAAAAAAAGAGGGGAGGGTGTATTTCAAGTGGTAGAGCACATGATTAGCATACACGAGGTCCTGGGTTCAATCCCCAGAAATTCCTCTGAAGTTAAATAAACCTAATTACCTCCCCCAACCAAAAATAAATAAATAAACAAATAAAATTTAATTTAAAAAATAGTAGGAAAAAAATATAGCTTAGGTCCAATCCAGGATTCCATACACATTGCATTTAGTTCTCAAGTCGTTTGAGTCCTTTATTCTGGAAAATTCCTCAATCTTTCTTTGTATTTCATGACTGAACATTTCTTTAAAAATATATTTTATTTATTTATTTATTTTTGTGGGTTTGTTTTTGTTTGGGGGTGTAATAAGTTTTATTTATTTACTTATTTATTTAAATGGAGTTACTGGGGATTGAACCCAGGACCTCGTGCGTGCCAAGCATGGGCTGTACCACTGAGCCACACCCTCTCCCCTGACTGTAATATTTTTGAAGAAAATAGACCAGGTTTTCTGTAGTTCGGGCTCGCTCAGTTTGGGCTTGTCTGGTATTTCCTCATGGTTAAATTGAGGTTCTGCACTTCGAGCAGGAATAGAGAGATGTGCTTCGATCAAGGGGCCCATGATATCAGTCTGCCCTTGCTGGTGACATTAACTTGGGTGAGGCGCTGTCCACCAAGCTTTTCCATTACAAAGTTATTATTTTTCCTTTTATAATTAATAAGAACTTTGTGGGTACAGCTTTGAGACTATGTACGTACACTTGTCCTCAAGAGTTTTTTTTACCCACCAGTTACAGAGTAGGATGATTCTTACTTGAATTATTACAATGTTTTGTCAAACGCTCATCATGTGAACTTTTTCATTCCTTCTACACTTGTTTGTTTGCATTCTATCATCGGGAAGAGCTTTTCCTTTTTCTTCATTCATTCATTCATGTCAGTTTGAATCCATGTGTTCCTATTTTATTTAATGGATTTTAATCAATTACCATCCTTTACCCCCCAGCTCCATTGACATAGAATCAACATAGAACCACCATCATTTTTTATTTTCGTGTTCAACTGTCCCGGATTTTGCCAGTGGAAGCCTCTTCAAGTTGACTCCTGGTTCTTCTGTCACGTCCCCATCATTCTTTAGAAACCAACCTACATATGCTCACTGCTGCCGGGGAGTTATTGCTTCTAGACCCTCAGAGAAGACGGCTAGGAGATGTGTGTACACACACACACCTGTGTATCTGTATGTCTTGTCACCAACTGTCTATACCACCTAGCTAGCTAACTTTATCAGATCATGTGTTCATACTGATACCTGTAACTCTAGTCCAACAGCACAGAGTTTATTATCACATTCTCCCTTTCCACAATGGAACTTCCTTCGGGGACAGCAAGAAATTTGGCTCCCATTACACTCAATACACCACTTATTTGCTCAGTTCTAGAACTCAGTAAAATGTTGGAAATGCAAGTCTTACGATTGGGTAAAACAAACCGGTGACCTAGAACTCAGTACTTGCTTACAGTTTTATTTGCCTTTAGCCTAAGCGTGTATAGTCAACATACTGTGTTCAAAAGTGTGCGTGAGCTCTAATCTTTATCTTCAGAGTGGTTATGTTGTTATGCATTTGGTATTATTTGACCTATAGATATGTTCATTTGTATTTATATTCCATTTTAGGTTTTTTCATCATTTTAAAATCTTATTATGTATGTGGATATAAAACACTCAGATGGTTCAAAAGTAAAAACTCAACAAAAAGGTATACTTAGAAAATCACCACGAATTCCTTAGCAAATAATTTTTCTTTATTGAGGGTTCCTTCTCCTATATTTAGAAACTGTGAGGCTGGACCCTTTGGTTCATTCTCCTTGTGGTCTGTGCCTGCCTGCTCTCCACTCCCCAAGCACACACACACACACACATGCAGACACACATACTAACGCAAAAGATACTGAAAAACAATCTTCACAAGATGATCTGTAGGATGAGATATGTTTCTTCCTCCTTCAATATTTTTAAGTTGATTTTTTCCCAGTTTTTCACAGTTATTACCTTGGCTTGGTGTATGATAATCATATATTTAAATGATCTAAAAATATTGTTTCTTGTGAAAATACCGTAATGGACTATGTGGTTCAATCTTCTTAAAAATCTTCTATAAAAGCAGAGTTTCCTTTACTGAGCCAAAGCAACCTGGCTTTATTTTTACTGAAATGCAAGACCAAAACAACACATGAATCACTTCCTCTGTGAGAGAGGGTGACCGCGGACTGGGGGCTCATTATCCAAACCCCATGTCAGGTCTGCTCCGCCGGCCCCACTTCCTCAGGACGTGTGTCTTTCAGCACCTCTGGCTCCTTCTGGAACGGTGACCAGCCGCCTCTAATTTCCTCATGGACCAGATGTTGTGGTGGTGATGACAATGGGTTGAGATGGATTTTTTAAAAGCAAGAATCCATTGTGCAAAGGTTGACTAAGATTTTCTTCGTTATATTTTGAAGTCCTTGACTGTGTTTTAAACACTTAATCAGGAATCTGGCTTTGCTATTAAAACAATTTAGCTATATAAAATGTTGATTTCTCTTCCTCTCAGCCTCTATTCCAGAGGTCCGATACTTCGGAACAGTTCTGCTCATTTTGTTATTTTATATAATCTAGATTTTGTGTTCAGTATTTGAGCGCCTACAATGTGGGGATTGGGGACATCAGTGATCAAAACATATAAAAATCCTTACCTTTGTGGAGCTTCTGTTCTAATAGGTGTAGATAGACAATAAAAAATAAACAGCTAGTTACTTAGTTTGTTACAAGATGCTAAGTGCTATGGGAAAAGATAGAACAGATTAGCAAGGATGGGAATGATATGTGGGTGGTGGAGGCAGCTGTAAATCTAAAATCTCATAGTCCAGTGAGATCGTGGTGGTATCTGAACAAAGACTTTAAACTGGCAGAGGTGTAAACCGTGTGGATGTCTAGGGAAGGAGCACTGCAGGAAGAAGGGACAGCCAGCGTCTGTGTTATACGGCTTACGTGTGCTCTGCTTGTTTACAGAAAAGCAAGATGCGTGGTCCAGGGTGCTGGTGGTGGGGAGACACGCAGGACCTTGTGAGGCCAGAGGACTCTGGCTCTTATTCTGAGGGAAATGGGGAGCCCCTGGAGGGATTGGGGTAGAGAAGCAACAGAATCTGTGTTTTGACAGACTCCCCTGATTGCGTATTTGACAAGGTGAGGGGTGGGGGAGGGCTGGAAGCCTTGCGACTCAGTAGAAAGCTACTGTGACAGTGCAGCAAGATGGTGGTTCAGGACAGGATGGTAGCAGCCGCACTGGTGAGAGACCTGATTCTAGGTACATTCTGAAGGTGAGTTAATGTCATTTCCTGATACACTGGATGTGTAGTCTGAAAAAGAGAGGAGTCTGAGATGAAAGCTTTCGGCCTGAGCAACTTGGAAACCGGAGTTGCAATGAACTGAGACGGGGAAAAGTTACGGATGGGGTAGGTTGTGTGGGGAGAGATCAGCTCAGTTTTGCACAGGTTAAATTTAAGATTGTCTACTAGGCATCCAAGTGGAGAGGACAAGTAGATAGATACATGTTTGTAGTGTGCAGAGGAATAGTTAAGAGCTGGAGATATAAAATTGGGAGTCGACAGTGTGAAATTATATGTGATCACCAATGAAACGAGCGCGGATAAAGAACCCAGGACATACCTCATCCTGGGTACCACTAAGAAGTCTAGAAGATGTGTAGAAAACAGCAAAGGAGACTAAGAGAGGAATAGAAAGAATAACCAAGTGTTTGGAGACCTGCAAGCCAAGGGAAGAAGTGAATTTTGGAGAAGGATATGACCAGGTATAGCAAATGCCAATAAGTCAAGATGAGAACTGAGAATTGACCACTGGATTAGCAACATGGAAGTCACTGTTCACGCTGATGAGAGCAATTTCATTTAAATGGTGGGGGCAAGAGTGTGGCTGAAGTCCACTTAGGAGAGAATGGTTAGCAAGGAACTGGAGACAAGCACAGAAAACTCAAGTATTGCTCCAAAAGGCAGGGGGGAGTGGGTGGTAACTGGCGGGGGAAGTTTATTATTTAGGTTGGGGGAAATTATGCATGTGTTTGCTGAAAGAAAGACCCAGTAAAGAGGGAGGACTTTGTATATTGTATGAGAAAAGCAGAGTGGCTGGAGCAGTACCCTTGAGAAGGTGAGTGGGGGTAGGAGGTGGCGCACAATTGGAGACACCAGGTTTAGGTAAGCAACATGGATTATCCAGTCAGGATGTGGGACCCAAGTGTTGGTAGATGGCTCGATGTGGTTGTGGGAAGACTGTGGAAGTGCCCCGCCAATTACTTTAATTTTCTGAGTAAAGTGGGGAAGGTTATCAATTGGGTCGAGGATGAGGGAGGCGATGGAGGTTTGAGGAGAAAGGAGGTGTGAAATAGTCATCTAGTGACACATTTAAAATCACACCAATCAGTATAGGTGTTCATCTTGCTCAGCAGCAGGGGTTGTGGGCATGGAGAAGACAGAGTTGAGTAAACCCAGGTTTTGGTTTTGGCAAACAAGCAGGACAAAGCCAGAGAGGGCGTTGAGTGAACTGAACGCAAAGGGCTGGTTAGTGATTGAACCTTTAAAGTGGGCATGGGAGGACGAGAGGGCGCCAGGAGCTGAGCGGCAAGTCACGTAACCTCTCTAAACCTGTTTGCTTGTGTGAAAATCTTACAGGTGCTGCTGTGATGTGCACGTAGAGTGTTTGACACAGAACCAAGCGCTGAGTAAATATGTAATCAGTGTTTCTCAAATGAGGCTTCCCATCAGGATCACCTGGGGAATTTTTGCAAATACTAATACCCACAGGCCAACCACCACAAGATAGGGGTTTCTGAGGGTGAAGCCAGAGCACGACTCAGTTTACTCCCAGGTGCATCTAACGTACAGCCAGGGCTGCACACTTCTGCAGTAGCTCAACGATCTCCGTTAATGTTAACAGTTATTTACTGAATGTCTCATCCGGGCCAGGCAATACATTATAATATTGTCTCATTTAAGTCCCACAACTTTTCAAGGGAGAGTTTGTGCCTAAGTCACAAAGAGTAAGTGACAGAGCCAAGGGTTTCTAGCCAGCTGTCTACGACAGAGTCCTTTCCACCGTGAGCCTGTTCCTCCAGGAGTGGTTTCAGGAGCACTGACATCACGCAAGACGTCATTAACAAGAACGGCTTCATCGCTGACCTTGCGACTCAGAATCCGCAGTTGAGTAAGACCCTCAGGGGATGCACACTGAAGTCTGAGAAGCCCTGAATAAGCCACACCGGCCCTCTCTCCGCCGTGTTTCCACTCCCGTGTAAGGTGGACCCAAACAAGTCGTGTCGATGGGCCAAGGGCAACATTTTAAAGAATTCTTCAGCTGATGCCAACTGCTTGTAAGTATCGATAAATGAATTGGTTCATTAAGGCCTGAAGAAAGGTAATGAATGTCTAAAAAATATTATTTCTGGAAATGTTTTACTTATGAAATCATATTGGAAGTCACTTAGGATTCCTTTTGGGGATATCTTTAATTTTTTAAATCGAAGGCCAATACGGTGACTGTATGATACCCAGTAAACTGCTCCAGGAAATGCTATTTGTATAGTGCTTCAGAGTTACCAAGTGCCTTTTTCTTATTCCTTGAAACGACTGTAAGAATTTATTATTGGGATTCAGGTAAATTGCCTAAGGCCATAGCAGGACCAAGACCCACAGTTCCTTTGACTTGTGTGTCACTATGTAAGACTGAGCCATGCAGGCAATACCATACACCATGGACTGAAGCAGTCATTTCAAAGAGAACAGAGCAGCCCTGCTGCACTGTTCCTGGAGATCTAGTTTTGGAGTTATCTCAGGGAGAAGCCACCATCTCTACACCTGGGGAACCCTGGCTTCTGTCTTAATTTTATTTATTATTATATCATTTAATTATTCCATTTACAGGGAGAAGTAATTAGGTTTATCTTTGGTGGAGGTGCTGGGGATTGAACCCAGGACCTCGTGCATGCTAAGCATGTGCTCTACCACTTGAGCTATACCCTCCCCCCACCACAAGCTTTATTCTCAAAAGATTTATGCAGGTTTTGGTGGGACTGGTGGTGGGAAGGACCATCAGTACCCTATGCAGTAACTTTTTTCTGAGTCAACCAACATTTCTAACAACCAAAATTATTGTGAGCTGAACATACATAATCCTAGCTGAAATAATATCTAAGTCTTTAGAATTCATTTAAGGATGTATTTATTTATAAGATACAAATGTTTACTATTTAATAGAATTAAAGTGCTTAATTTTACAATGTTTCCAATTCTCTGTCTTTATGACCAAATATACATATGTTACAAATTATATACACTATCTGCAAGTATTTTACATTCATATAGCTAGAAAGGAAAAATTATTTTGTGTACACTTTTTTTCACATTTAACTCTAAAATTCTGCTAACATACCTTTTCAAACTGATCAGTCAACAATTCAAAAACCCAGACAACACTTACTCAAAAAAAAAAAAAAATCAGTCAATTGTCACAAAATGAAATGCTAGTTTGGTTTTAAAAAAACAAAACAAGGTTCTATGTACAGACATGATTGCTAATGTAGGGAGACCTCCCCACCCCCACCCAAGTGATACATTCCAACATCCATATAATGTGTAATAGATAATGCAATTCTGTTATCATAATGGTCCACATAGACTATTATTTCTCTTCCCAAACCTATACATATCACTCTATGTATTTGGTATTCACTTATTAATAAAATATGCTACAATGAGATTTCTTGATTTCTCACTAAATCTACCTAATCTCACTAATTCAATCTGTAATGAGTTTCAGGAAGGGGTAACCGTCATGTAACTCACAGTGACCCCCAATGAGTTAACAACTATCTTGTACAAGCCATGTGCTACTTCATCTCAAAAGACAGAAAGGACACTGTACTCTGCCAAATGCTCAGCCCAGAAAGTAGAAGACTGTGATTGACTTCAGAGGGATTTTTTTTCTATGTCAATAAACAGGGCAGAAAACTACCCAATAGAAATTATTATTTTTTTAAGTCTAAAGAAAAAGTAATGACAAGATACTAACGGTCCAGAGGCCAGACGAAAGGCCGGGTGCAGTGGACCCCATCAGTGTGCGATCACGTAGATTTGTATCTTACAGTTTATGTCCCTCTGCTGTTCAAGTATTTTTCTCTTATCCTAACATATATTGCTCTGATTTGGAGACCGATGGACTCCTTCTGTCCATCTGTCTGTCCATTCTTGCTTGTCTCAGTGCTTCTCCAATTCCTCTCTACATATCAGTAAAGAAAGCAGTCGTCTTCCATGACAACATGATTACAGGGCATACATAAGAATGAATTATACCAAAAAATCCATGTAAATAATTTATGTTAAAATAGTTAAGTTAAAAAGAACAGTTTCTATAAAAATTTCATTCCTATGGAAAAACAGAATTGGAAATCAGCAGTTTTTACATATTTACATACGCATAAATTCACAGGAAGGGTTTTAAAAGTGGATCTAGTGGCTTTTATATATCATACTCATATTTTCTAAACCTGAAGAATCCATAGTAGATCGTAATATGGAAATAAAAAGCAACTAGATTCTACTAAAATTGGATGAGAATGAAGAAGTTAACAGGATCCATTACAGATGTTACAGATGTACAATACAATCCTATTAAGAACAGGTTACCCAGTTTTATATGAATACATTCGTGAAGAATACAAAATTTAAGAATGAAGACATTAAGACATTCTTGCCTTTCGAATTAATTTTAGCTTATAAATACCATGTGCTTAATCTTAGACCCGCTAATAGGAACATCACGTGATATAGAAAATTGTAATTAATGTTCGATTCTGCATTACAGCAAGGATGCCTGGTGGGGGGGGGGGCGCGGGAAGACCTTTGTCCTCAAAAGTTTTATTTGCTTCTCTTGATGCCTTTTTTCTCAGGATATTCAGCCCAGGATATTTCAGCCCAGAAAGGTCATTATTACAGTTATCACAGGTAATACACTCAGAATAAGAACTTAAGGCTTTGAGTATAACCAGAAATGAGATCTAAAATTAGAAGGGGTTGAGGGAAAAAAAAAACAACAAAAAACCCTGTTTCCACAAAGTAGACAATAAAAAGGTTGGTAATTTTTAAAAATTGGGGTATGTCACCCCGTGAAGATAAGGATGCCAATCTGTATTAAACTTCATGGAAAACGAAATGTAACTTGATAAAGCAGTACAGGTGTGTTTGGCTGTTTTTACCATCCGTACCCTTTGCAAAAGTAAAAAAGGCTTTTGATAGTTACTTGAATCCAAGGAATGATGTTGTCTGCCTCCCCCCCACCCCCCGCCCCTACCACACACACTTTCTCTTCCCTACACTGAGCAATTTGAATTCTGGCATCACTTGGGAATGTTCACATTAAAATTTCGGTATAAAAACCTACCCTGAAGAGCGTTATTGCTTGCATACACGATGGCACTGGAGATGCCATTATCACAAAAGTGGCTGGTGGCACTTTCCATCATTGGGCCCCACTTAAAACCTGGAGATACGTCTGCACTACATTCATAGTTAATATACCAAGTGACAGACCTTCGATAAAGAAAAATTAAAGTGTAAAAAAATCGGAATGTTTTATAATGAAGAGCAGTTCTTATCAAAGAAGTATTTTTTAAGTTTGGAGGAAGGGCACTTTAAAGAAAAGATGACTTGGAAAGCACCAAATTAGAGACAATATTCTAAAAAATAGGACCCAAATGGAATGTTGGTTTTAATAGTAGAGCAACCAATTATTTTTCTAGGTTCAATTTGCCATGACTGCTCAGGTGTCTCAGACAGCGAAAGACAGATTCTTCTTCTAACCAATCAACCACACTTTAAGGTCTTTCGGTTGAGTCTTTTAAGATGGCTAAGAGCACTCCTTTGCCTTTCTCCAAGTAAAAGCGTTAGTGATACTTTAACAAGAAACAGGCATAAGGCTCCTTCACTGCTTCTCTCTGCGCGGCAAAAGAGCACGTGTCACGCAAAGATCGTGACTGGATAAGTAGAAATTCTCTTCCAATACTAATATGTCTAATTTTTAGGGAAAAAAAATTAAAGAGAATGTTAAAGCGTGATATTATTCCCTTTCCATGAGTTTTCTTTCAGTATCTAAATTAAATCACATTTGATATTTACTGAGCCAAACCTTGAATACGTCCATGTTACTTCTATTCCAGAAGAACTTACTGGTAGTGGAAATGTAGCTTTCTTGCCGTTAGAATAGTTTTCAAAAATAATCTGGCTCGTTAATCTCCTAATTGCCCTCCGCGTTTCCGTTGTTCTGTCCCCAGTTACAAAAGTCCCCATCTCCTGGTACTGATTCTACATTTTTCCCGCTTCTCTCTTCTTGAGATTCAAACCAAAGCATCACGATCCATCGGTATAGTTTAACCTTAGTAACCACCTCTGAACTCACACACACATATGCACACTTGGCAACTAGAAAAGAGAAGCAATGCAAAACTTTTTTAGTCCATCCTTAATTTAACAGGGCCTAAGAAGCTACCTTCTCTCTTTTTGACTCCAAGTACCTGGTTTAATATTAACAATCCTGGCTGGTATTCCTTTTGCAGAGGAAGGCAGCCAAATCATGTCCGCCATCGTAAGTTCACCTGCTTCTTAGGGGTACGAGGGGGAAAAAGGAGATATTTCAAATATTTCTCTAAAAAAACAGGGCCTGAATAAATGAATCGCAAGTCCTGAGTGCATCTGTCCTACATTTAAGGTATAATCCCCCAAAAGCTGAGGACAGTGGGGTCGTTCTTGGGGATTTCTAGCAGAGAGATGCATTAAAAAGTGACAACGTTTGGAACATGACAGAGTAAATTTTAAAAAAAAAGATCTAATTTTGAGAACAGCACTAACTTAAATAGCCAACTTAATGTGAGATTTTAATCATAACTACAATATAATAAAGAGCAGCCTTTGTGACAAGGAATCACACTTTGTCTGTTAAAACTCCCCAGAGGATAAATGGGGGAAAAAATGCTCAAACTCGCATCAGTCATTATGTACCTCCCCCAAACCTGCCATCAAAATATCATTTTTCTATATTGTATTTTCTCCCACTCTTCTTTAGTGATGTGGTTTAGAGTTGAACATAAACTATCTTCAATTACCTACCCACCCCACCCCCCAAACACAGGTAATCTTATGTGAATTTTGTTTCAGTCTGACAAAGGAATAGGCTCACACAATTATCTTAAGTGTTAATTATACATAGTCCTCATTTAACCACACTTAACAGTCTTACGGAGAAGAAAAATGTAACAATAAATGTAGTTTCCAAATGTCCCAGCTCTGCGTAGGGTCAGCTGTCTTGTACGTGCTGATTTTAATAACTGCTGTGACAATCAGAGGGCTGCACAAGGGACAGCAACCTGCATGACTCTGACCACCCCGCGACCGGAATGCACCTTTTCTCAGAATAACCAAGACTGAAGCATTAATTAAACCCTCATATTACACTTAAGTAGGCATTATTAGCACCTTCAAAGAGAGGCACTGTTTTAAATAGGCACAGAACAAAGAAAAACAGTACTTTAAAAATACCGTTGGAACTCACTAATACAACCCATGCCACATAAATTATAGCGTCTTCTTATTATAAAAATATCAATACCCTTGGATGTCAACCAGCTAAAACATAAGTCACCAAAAACATTTCTTAAGTTTAGAACACTGCTCCATTCCAAGATAAAACATGCTGTATATTTAAAAAATAAATTAGAAAACAAATATGAGCCTTAAGCTGAAGAAAAAAGCACATATAGTGTGTGTGTATATATATATTTATATTTAATACTATATATACATAATCGCTATATATTTAAGATATTTTATTCTTAGGAGTATTTCTATAAAAACAAGTATTATCTTTTCTCAATAAGTTGAAAGTTTGAACACCAACAATTTGTCCTTTTTGTTTTAAAAGAACATACATCATTTATGCAGCTTGAGCTTTATAAACTAAATAAAATAAGTTAATATGATATTCTAAACTGTCCCTGTATTTTTTTAAACCGTAGATCTATTTTGGCAACATAGAGGTATATCTTTCAAACTGTTTCAAACTGTTACAGTCCTACATGTGAAAGTGAAGACGTTAAAGGATTCCTTAAATGAAGTGGCCTTTTCTAACCTGAAATGACAGAATTAATTGATACCACTTTTTTTTCTCCCCAAAAGTACATATTCAAGGAATAGCTCATTAAAAAAAAGCTCCATTTTTCACATTATTTCAAACTTTTTATGGGTAGAATGGCTCTGCACATTAATCTCACTAAGAGTACATAAACATAGGAAAATAGTGCCCCAAAAGATGCATTTGGGCCCGTGTTTTCAACATAAAGTGCTAGGAGAGGAGTAAGGAGAGCTGGGAATGTCTTGAGCTGTAAATCTTGAGACCTCCTTGGCCCCCACACCACGGACGGTCCTGGGGTTCAGCATTCGGACTGTCTCTTAGATTCAGGATGCTCGTCCAAAGCGTCTGGCTGCTTGCTAGGGCCATCTGGTGTCTCACCTGTGACAGCTAAGAGGATGATCTTCAGCCACTTCTGCTTCAGCTCCTCACTGTCTGCAGCAAAGCTGTGCACGGACTTGGACTGGGTCAGTTTGAAACTGTGCGGCAGGTCTGCACTCCTCGGCATATCGTCCACGACATAGCCCAGGAGTGGAATGGTGGCCTGTGCTCTGACGTCCTAAGGGGAAAACGTGGCAGTGAGATGTGATCGAGCTCCCACTAAACTTCCTTTTCTACCACCTTACCTACAAAGACTTGTGTTGTGAGCTCTCCATGGAGAGAGAGGCAATCCCATGCTTAGCACAGTGCCCGAGCATGAGGCCGCTGATCGTGTTGCCCGAATGCATTCATGAATGAGCACTGACATCTAAATCGGTTAGAATTCACTGACCGCACACCTCCTTCTCTGTGAGAGAGCCCATTCAACTCCTCATTCAGTGAAAAGGGGGATAATCACCCTACTGTACAAGTCCAGCAAACATTAATGATGGACTTCACTACCAGATGCAGTTTTATTTGGTGTTTCATTCATTCACGCATCAATTTACTTATGGACTGGAAAAGATTATAGGAAAAACAATGAGATAGAATAAAATATATACCTTGGCATTTTTAATCTATTTCTAAAATAAAGTTTGACTAGCCCTCAATGTAGATATAGGCTACATTAAACATTTTATGTTCCCAGATGAACGCACAATTGGTTCCAGTGTTGTTGGTTTTTTACGCACAGCACAATCCACACATAGTGTCTGGCTCAAATCTGCTGTTCCCACAGATTCATCTCAGATAAGTGAACAGAAGGTCTCAACAAACTGTTACAAAGTTGATTTAAATTCACCTTCCTCTCACATTCTTTTCTTTTTCAGGCATCCCTCTATTCAGGAAAAAAGGGCTTGCTAATATTTCCCATCATTAAAAAGGCTCCTTCTCCTTTGATTCAACCCCTTCTCCCCATGCCCGTTCCTAACTCAACCCACATTTCCTCAAACCCACTGAATGGGAATGAGAGAAGGGGGCAAATGATCCATAAACAAGCAGAAGGAACTATTGGCTATAGAGGGATCAGTCAGGCTAAATAAGCTTGTATTTTAGTTACTATTTTCCAATTGTAACGAAACAGTGAAACTCTCTGAATTCGGTCCTATAGAGAAGCACATGGAGGGGTTTTAGGTTCAGTGCCCACGGGCCTCCCTCTGTTCCTTCAGAAAGAAGCTGGCTGGGTACCTGGGGGGCCCCGTACATGTACAGCACGAGGGGGTCTTGCTTGGGGATCACACACCAAGCTTTCTGCCAAGGTTTCGACTTCTCCATGTACTGAAGGAAGCTGCACACCACGCTGTTCCCAGATACTTCTGCCGATTCAATCTAGAAGAATGAGATGGAGAGCAGGAGTGCAAGTGAGAGAATGAACACAAATGAACCAGATTAGAGAAGTAATTCAACTTAAGAGAACATTCGCTAAGCTACAATGTGTCTAAGTAAAACGTCTTCTGGGGTTGCCCCAAAAAAGGCTGACCGGCAATTATTATTTGAACATTCATCTAGACCTATTACTAGCATGGGAAAACATTTAAGACCATTTTAACTTTGTGTTACCAGACCCTGAATTTAAATAAAACTAAACATTCCTTGACTGCTTTCTCCACAAGGCACTTTTCTTAGCTCGCTATGTGTTTCATTTCATTTAAACCTCACACCAACCCCGAGTAGTTCCTGCTTTCTTTTTTTAATTGGTGTTAATTTTTATTGTCTTTTTCTTTTCTTTTTTTTTTTTTTTTTTTTTTAAGAGGGGGAGGTAATTAGGTTTATTCATTCATTTATTTTCAGAGGAGGTACCGGGGATCGAACCCAGGACCTCGTGCGTGCTAGGCATGTGCTCTGCCACGTGAGCTGCCCCCTCCCCCGGAGCAGTTCCTACTTTCATTATCACCAGGCTGAGAGGCGAAAGAGCTTTCCTGAGATCGCGCGTTTAGGTACTGGCGTGCTAGGATTTGCATCTGGATCCAGAGTTTGAACTCTTAGCCACAACGCTGTACCGACATCACTGCGTGGGAAAGCCGCGGCCAAGAGGTAAATACTTACTGGCAGTCTCTAGCCTATACCTGAGATAATTTTGAAGGCTTTAAAATTGCAGTAACTCTTTGCAGGGCCATTTACAGTTTCCTGCTTTGTCTCCCAATATAAATCACTGGCTAAAAAGGGAATGACTAAATCATGGTTTTTATTATGCATATTTCCCCTTTGGTAACCATAGTTTGTGTTCTATGTCTGTGAGTCTATTTCTTAAACCACAGGGTTTTTTAAGTTCATTTATTTATTTTTTTGGTGGAGGGAGGTAATTAGGTTTATTTAGTATTTATTTATTCTTAGAGGAGGTAGTGGGGATTGAACCCAGGACCTCATGCATGCTAAGCATGTGCTCCTACCAACTGAGCTATCCCCTCCCCCAGATACTCTTAATAAACCAAGTATATCTATGACTTTAGATACATAGGAATTTTGATCATGAACCTACTCTTCATAGATTTCCAGGCTATCTTGGAGGCTATCTGTCCCAAAAGCCTTATATTTACCCCTTATGTTGTTAACATCTCTGGGTGTGAAACTCACTTCAGACACAAGCTGCACTAGAGTTCCTGGGCTTGGGTCTGAATTTATCTAACACATGAGTCAAATTCACTTATGAGGCATTTCAATAATATTTCAATGCAGTTCTCAGATTACTGTCACTGGCCATTAAATGATGCTTTTAATGCAGTAAATTGGAAAAGTTTTTCAGGTAATTACATTGCTAAATTTTAAAAATTTCATACAGTAGTTTTCAAAGCCAATATGATGAAAATGAGAGAAAAACTTTCCTATTAAAAATATGTGGATATTATAATAAGTCAGGCATTAGAAGAGATGCCAATTAATACTCTAATATTTGACTTCACAAAATCAATACACGATTGGCCCTTTGTAACTGGGGATGCAGAACGTGCAGATAAGGAGGGCCGACTGTACCAAGCCTTTGTATATCAGAGACTTGAGCACCCGTGGATTTTGGTATCTGTGGGGGGTCCTAGAGTCAGTCCTCCACAGACACCAAGGAAGGACTGGATTTCACTCTCAAATGCACGCTGGTTAACACAGCACTGCCCCCTTTCTTTCTATACAGCTAAGCATGATCCCAAGGGTCAGCAATATATTTTATTTTTATTTATTTTATTTTGTTTTTTGTTATTTTTTTGGGGGGGGAATAAGGTTTGTTTATTTATTTATTTTTAGAGGTGGTCCTGGGGATTGAACCCAGGACCCTGTGTATGCTAAGTACGTGCTCTGCCACTTGAGCTATACCCTCCCCCTACTCAAGAGTCAGCAACATAGAACAGAAGTATATAAATCTTGCTCGTCATACTCCAAATTGTTAAACACTAAGAGAAATAACAAAATATATTATTTGTATTCTGCAGGGTTAACAGAATATTCTATGATCCTAGTATAAAAATCTAAAAGACATCCAACATTTAATATTTCATACCTCTAAAATTCCTTTTCTTTTCTTTTCTTCACTGTCTGTGAATCCACTTATTATTTGATAACAGTCTTTACACACTTTGCTCAATTTACCACCATCATATTCAAGCTGAGCTTTGTAATCAGAACACTTCCAGCAAACCACCTTAAATTTAAAAAAAAAGAGTGAAGAATACTATTATTTAAAAATAATAAGGTGTAAGCAATAGTCAGCTATAGGTGATGAGAAATGAGAAAAAGTTCAATGTAAAAGGCCAGTTTGTATTAGACTAAGAAGATCCCCAGGGGCACTCGGAGTATCTGTCCCGGCATTGAAAGGCGGCTTGTGACGGGTTCTGCCTGCCCTTCCTTCTCTTCCTGGCCGAGAGGTGGGAGATCCTCAAAGGCTTGGTCCAGATCTTCACACGTCACACCTCCGGATGTTTCGTCAGTGCCCTCCCCACGTGAATTCGTGGCCATCCTTGCCCTCAGCCTTCTCCTATCACACATACCCCTCCACCCCGCAAATATGTTCCCCTCTCATCGCGCTTCCTACAGCAGGAAACAACACAGCCTTCTACCCTGTCGTGGCGAGTCTGAGACCCCGGTGTCATCCCGACACCTCTGTCTACCTCACCCCATGAACTCACCGTATTGCAGAGCCCTGCTGATTCTGCCTCCTAGGTAATTTTTTCAACCTGTCCATTTTTCTATACCTTTCCTGCAGTCACCTGAGTCCAAGCTAGCAGTGTCCTGGTTTGGACCAGTAGAGCCTCGTGACTGGTCCTGGGAGCACTCTTACTGGCGTCCAGGCCACTCCTCTTAGTCTGGCTCTAAGCTATTTCCCAAACAGCACCGGAGGCTTCCTTAAAAATGCTAATTTGATATGTTTCTCCTCGATTTAAATTCCTTCAAAGTCTTCCCTTTGCTCTTGGATCATGAACAAATTAAATTATGGCCTCTGAAGGCCTGCGTGATCTGCCCCTCTTCCTCCACCTTCAGTGACACCGGCGTCTCACAGCCCCTACAGAGCGGTGCCCCCCGCCACGCTCACCTCTGCTTCCGCGAGCTCACTCTTGCTCATCCTTCACGTACTGACTCAAACGTCACTTCCTCAAGGGAGGTTCCTCCAGCGTCCTGACAACAGCCCATCTCCTATCACCGTGCTACTAAACTTCCGTGTGCTTTTCTTCACACACTGATTATAATTTTTAATTATGTACTTGTGTGATTATTCAATTAATGCTTGTCACCCTCAGTAGGCTGGAAGCTCTATGAAAACCTGTCCTTGTATATTTTGCTCACCACTTATGTAGTAAACATTTATAGAATGCCAAGAAATGAACAACTATAGGCACACTGCATGCTACTTTTTACTGAATGGTATTTTTTTCTAATTCTTAAAGGGTAACTGTTTAAAAAAAGACTCTTGTAGTTTAAAAAATTATTTTCTTGCTTTTAGAAGCATATTTTCCCCCATTTATAGTGGACAAAAAGAAATATAAATACTAGTAAAACTTTTGGTTTAGTTTCACAGCATGTAAAATTCATGATAAAAAATGTTCATTGTTTTCTCATGATGACAATGAAGTTATTATAGGATTTAGAATTGAACATGTCTGTATCTGCAATCATATCAAATACTATCTTATTTATTTTCAAATTATGTCATAGTACATTCAAACATTTTTTGTTTGTTTGTTTACTGAAGGTAATTATGTCAATATCTGAAAACGTTTCAAGCAAACTCAATGATAGATTTAAAAAATGTCTTACCCTGAGGGGGGAAAAAGATGTTTGCTATCAGTTTAATTTTGATTATAAAACTGTCTGAATCAAAACTTAGGAAAAAACAATGAATAAATCCACAGTGTAACTGAGAATAACCGAAAAGAGCTATAAATAAGGACGGACACACTAAAGCTTACTAATAATATACTTGGTCATGACACCACGATCCCTGCCCTTCTGGATGTTTGCCCGTTGCTGTTCGGGAGAAAGTATTTATCCTCAACTTGGTTTACAAGGACCCTCCAAAACTTGCCCCTACTTCTCTCCAGCTTTCAGGTCATGCTTTTGTGCCTTCTCACTCTTTCCACATGAAACAACTCAATCGCTGGAAACCCATCACCTGCCTCTTCTGGCTTGAGTAGCTGAATCTTGCTAGAGAAATCACTGCTTTAAATGGATTAGCGTGTCCTTTTACATTTGTAACCATCAATGTCTAATGGGCACCCAGCAGTCCACCTTTGCTTCTTGGGCAGGCTCACTTTACCCTGCCCAGAGACAACTATTTCATGCTTGGCCCTCGTTCTCAAATCTCCCCAACAGCTCCCTCCTTCCCCCTTCAGTTTCAGATGACGGCTCTTCCTGATGCTTCAGTGAACATGTAGGTCTCATCAGATCTCAATCCCCCCATTTCCCACCACCAAATCAAAAAGACACCCACATTTGCATGCATCACTCCCTTCATCCTTCCTGTTAGCAGGGAGGGAAGTTTCCCTCTCCTCATCAGAAACCTGAATCTCCACGGAAGCTTAGGCCCCATCTCTTGTTTCCTCAGTCATTGACCCCTTGGGTTATTACCTCTCCTACTTCTTACCGCACGCTTCCCCTCGCTCACTATGCTCCTGCTGAGTGACCTGCTGGCAGTCTCAAGAATTCATCAAGCTTCTTCCTGCCTCAGGGCTTCTGACACACTGCTGCTCACCGCCTGGACGTTCTTGCTGTCTCGCTTCTCACGGTTAGCTCTTTATCACCTTTCAGGCGTCAGCTTAAGTGTCAACCCTTCATACAGGTATTCATTTTCCTAACTACGACTGGTTCCAAATCCTTCTCCATTATCCCCCATTTTAACCTCCTGTTTCTTTATTGCATTTACAGTAATTTGAAATGCTTGTCTGTTTACTTGACTTTGGTCTATTTTTCTCCGTTAGAACGTGAGCTCGATGAAGCTATCATTTTACCATTTTGTCTCCAGGACCCAGCACAGCGCTTGGCATATAGTTATCACCAAAATAAGTTTATCAATTAAGTGACGTATTGAATGATTTCTTTGTTCGTTTCCAAGGTGATGATTTGACAACACTTTATCTAGTGACTGGCCAACCTTAATGATCAGGAAACTGCACGTACGTGTCCACATGCTCGGCAGTGATGCCTTCTCCTTGTCAGCGCATTAAAAGGCTCCTTGCATTTCATGCACATGGTCACTTCATTGTCCCGTATCCATCTCGGGGCCCGTTTCCCTAGCTCAGCAGTCTAAACAGGGAAAGGAGATTCAATTTTAATGGCAAAACCCGTCATTTCCATTCATTAATTCATTTATTTAAAAAAGCACTTTAACAACACTGCTCATACAGTGTTTTGAAACTCAAGATGCAGGAAAAGAAACGAAAGGTTCAAAGAAGTTTAAGCAGCGTGAAGAGGCGTTCACTACTGTATTTCCCTAAGAAGGAGATTCTGTCGAAATAGCCAGTTCTGGCAACACAACGGGAAAAGGCCGGGTCACAAAAATGACCAGACAGATCTCCTGCAAGCGCAAGGAGAAAAGAATTTAAAGTTAAGAACTGAATTCAACTTACAGAGACCTCTAAGTGGATGTCATTATCCTTCGCAATCGCATTTCTGAAGGTTTCATGCCTCTGATGGAAAGCATCAATCGTCTCCTGAAGTGCCTAAAATACACATGAAATTCAAAGCACACACTAAAGTATCAATGCAAACACTTTATTAAACAAATTATCTAAGATGGGAGTCACCTTAAAAACTCAAGTGACCTTATTCTGATGACTATAATACATGCATAATACGACAATATATGCACATTTGGGTACACATATGGGGGTTATGACAAAACAAAAATGAAAATAGAAATCAGGTTTACCTTGATCCATTCTTCTTTGTCTTGCTCAGAACTAAAACCAAAAAAAAAAAAAAAAAAAAGTAAATAGAATATTAATGAGTTACACCTAGTATATAAAACTATGTTTTTATGTTATTTCAACTTTCTAGAAAATTCAGGGATGTCCAAGAAGGAGTTATAATAAAAATTAGACTGAATCTCAGGCAGTTGAATAAATTAATTCATAAACGTAGTTTTAGACTATCTACTTACTTTGGTACGCATAGTTTTTGATGAGGAGAGTTAAGTTTGGCTTTCATTTAACAACCATCATCTGTATCAGGAATCTGTAGACCCAGTATTACACTAGATGCAGGAGTCATCTTCTAATTCCACTTTACAAAAACACAAGGCTTTCAAAGGCTGCTAGTCACAGCCCATCTTAGAAAAGGCTGCAATTATCCTTGAGAATCTAAAATACCTTTATAAGGCCTCAGGGAGCTATTTAACGTTTCCTTTGATAAACAATTTAATTGTATTTTGCTAAGAGGCTTCAGGCAATAGCATACCTAACTCACTGCAGATAAAGCACAACAAAAATTTAAATGCCTGCAGGAAGGAGGTTTCACAGATTAATGAAGCCCAGCACTTAATAATTTCCTGCTGGGAAAAAACATCTGACTATAGTCAAGTTCCCCATTCTCCTGTTCAGGCAAAGTTTCCTTATTTCATCTCCCTGGCAGGTAGCTTATACAGCTGGCTGCTGTCATAGATTAGGAAAAAATTGCCCTTAATAGACTCTGGAGTCCGTAAGGTCTCCGCCTTGAGGGCTTGTGAAGAGGCAGCTCTGTCTGTGTTTGGTAGGCTGGGGCTGAGTTTGGGTCCCAGTGCCATGCCACATGCCACAGCCCCACGGAATATCACACATGCATGTGTCTGGCAGGAGGTCTGCTCCTGTGAGCACATCCGTCTTTCCCACAAATGTATTACTGAGATCACGACGTGCCAAGCATGCTGCCGGACTCCGGGCTTGTCAGATGGAAGGTTCTGCTGATCTTTCACCGGGGAATCCTTGAACCGAGAACCTTGGGGGCGAGGGGAGGGCTTCGATTTTGCCCCTCAAAAAACATTTCTCCCTAATGCTGTGCCCTGCGCCCCCCAAATCAACTCTGCTGTCCTGGAAGTAGAGTTATTTGCTAGCTGCTTTTAGCCTTTTAAATGCAAACTAATCTGACAAGTCTTTAATACCCTTTGTTTTACTTTCCCAGTCAGGGCAGATTTTCTTTTTACTCCTTTGTTTAATTTACTTCTTATTATACTCTTATATCCATTTAGTAACAGAAAACCACTGAACAAAAGCTATAAAAATTAATTTTGATTCCAAAGTTTATATTCTTTTGAATATGGAAGAGGAAGCTGAGTGAAGAGGTCCGTCTTGAGGCTGACTTATTTAGTAGGTAAAGCAGAACATCCACCCCCCCACCCCCGCCATGTTGGCTTCAGAAGTGAATTCTCTTTAAATATCACCAAATATATATCCAATTTTGGGCTGCATGCAATCCATCTGACTTTCTGAGAATTTCAATGTTTGCCTGCATTCTTGAAAGAGTCATTCACGATAGACTAGAAGAAAGGTAATCACACTTCATTTAGATCTTTGATTCACCATACAATCATAAATACAACTAAAGCAGAGATTAGAGGAATAAGAAATTTAAGAAAAAAATGTGTTTTCAATACTAATTGGAAGGCATACAATAGTGCATACCAGAACGCTACAAAATGATGACTGTCTGTACTTCAGAAACCTTTTCACGCATCAGCCCCATCCTGAAGGGCAAACAGCCCAACCTGCTGGAGTCCCCAGCTTAGGCAACTCAAGAAACCTCGATAGTGTCTCTTCTGCTGTTCAGAGACATGTCTCAGGTTGTAGATGTTCAGAGCCAGCAGCACCTTCATCGGCAATGAAGACTCCTCTGATAGTCCTCCCTGTTGCCACAGCCAGTCGCTCAGGGAGCCAACCACTGAGTGAGGACTCAGGCCAGGAGTCGCCAAGCACAGCCACATACATTGTTCTCTTGGGTGTGATGGCTGGGGTCTAAACCCCACCACGATAAAGCAGGACATTCAAAGCCAAGTCCTCCACCATTTTAACTCATGCTTGAAATGCCACCTTTTAACCCTCAGAGCAGTTCCCTGGCAGCTCCCTAAGTAAGGCAGGTTCAGTCTATGTTTTCTGTGGGAAGTCAAAGAACTAGCTAGGTATGCCTTCAAACTCTCCCAGCCTGCTACATCTTCCAGTCTGGAATTTCACCAAGTCCCTGACTCCCTGGGCCACAGAATCCTGCTTAAAAATAATTTATTCTCTTTCAAAAGTGTCAAATTTAAGCTGGTACATAGTTACTGAGTACAACCATCCAGGAATGGGTTCACCTGAGCAGCCAGAATCACATGTTTTTGGTGCAAAAGAGCAGAAAGGAACAGAAGAACTCTGATTCTCAACGGATTCTAGGGTGTCAGAACCATCAGAGCTGAGACTGGCACTCAAGCCTCTAACCTGTGACCTTTTGGAGCGTCTCAGTTTTCACCATGGTCGGTTTTTATAGGATAAGTGAATAATGCTCTTCTAAAGCAGATTTTAAAAAAAAATTTGGTGGAGGAGGTAATTAGGTTTATTTGTTTATTTTTAGAGGAGGTACGGGGGACTGAACCCAGGATCCCGTGCATGCTACGCATGCTCTCTACCACTTGAGCTGTACCCTTCCCTTCTACAGCAGATTTTTAAAAATCTGAGGACACCCTGTCTTCCAGAGGTTCATGCATGACGTAGCTGTGATCTACTACAGTGGTTCTCATGGTTCCCCCCACCAAACCTGGTTATGCTGGGGCGTGGATGCTAGACTTCCAGCTCTTTCTCTCCCGCTCAATAAAGCATATGTGCATGTAAGAAGAGGTCCTGGGTGCCAGAGGCTACAGAGCCCCAGATGGCCCCCTTCATGTATCTTTACCCGTGGCAGGAGAACCATTATCTTTTTCAACATGCCTCCTCCAAACATTCTTTCCATCAAAGTGCCATTAAGCCCTCTGAATGCAGAGTCTCTGAGGACTGATAGTTAAAGCTTCAGAATTAAACATGGAATAATAAGCATCAATAAACATTTTTGGACCAAAAAGGAAGGATGGCGGGAAGAAGGGTTAAGAGAGAACTGTTTCCTGTAAGACTCAAAACACTGGCTTGAATGCAACTTCATTCTCTGCACCTTGTCCGTCTAAAGAGTCACTTTACTTACTTAACTTTGCTTACTGTTTGCAAAACCACTATCCTAGGCACTACGGAGGAATTAAAAGGGAAGATGTAATTCCTGACTTTCAAGAGCTTACATCTTCCATTTGTGTCCAGCCAGACTTGGGGAAGAGCCTCAGAATTGTTCTGCTGCTTCGGGGAAGCTGTGTGGCAGGACGGCCCCTCTCACCTGGCCTGCAGCTCCAGCGTCCTCTCCTTCCCGGACACCTGGAAAGTGTGCGGGTACTCCTCATTGTGCGTCTCCACGATTTTCATTCCATCGATGCCAACCCTGGTTCGAACCGTGAATTTGGAGCCCACCAAGCTGAACCTTGGCACACAGTACAGCAACATGTTGTTGAACTGCAAGGAGACAGAACATACGTCAGCACACAGGACAACGAAACACGACAGGAGGAAAGTGACCAACACTGAAAGCAGCCCAGACAGAAATTCCAGGGAGGTTCCAGGAAATCTCACACTTTCCATGTTAGCAAAATTACTTAAGTGCTATACAGCTTTTATGCCTGTATTAAAATCATATTTTAAAATTTGTAACATATATTTCCCTTTGTTGGTTCATATATATTTTATTGATATTTAAGTAAATCAATCATCACTTTGTACTACTAAGGAAATTAGTTAAGGAAATTAAATTCAGCAACTATTAAGGACCTTCTACATACCAGGAACTAAAATTCTCAACCACTTAAGTTGAAGCCCTTAGACAACAAAATTTCTAATTGTTGTGTCTTAGACATGAAGTCTACAATTAGCTCTTAGAGGAAAAGAGTAATATTTAGCAATTATTTTCACCAATGTGTTTAATGTTAAGTTTAAAAAAAGTAGACAAATTATTAGCTTAAATTTCATTAGAATGTGTGAGGTTAGCACACTAAATCCCACGTAAAAAACTAAGGCAATGTTTTGCACTACCCCACATCTTGAGAATTTATCACGTACGAATTAACAGAAAAATTATCTATTTTAGCAAAAAGTCTTTATTTAAAATGAAGGACTTTATTTTGAAACTGAATCAAATTAGTGCCTCACTTTTTTTTTAAGTTTTTTTTTTTTTTTTTTTGTAGGGGGGAGGTAATTAGGTTTATTATTTTAGAGGAGGTACTGGGTATTGAACCTAGGACCCTGTGTATGCTGAGCACTCACTCTACCACTTGAGCTACACCCTCCCAGTGCCTCACTTTAAAGTAAAAAATGAACAACTCCTGCTAATCAGAACAAAGCAAGGTTTGGAAATATATTAAAACATGCAAAAGGATGAAAGTCTAAATATTTGGGTTAATTTGTAGGCAGACTCCTAAAGAAGGTCCATATTTATCTTCCTACTTCATGTTTATTGTTTGTAACATTATTTCTATTTCTAGGATTATATGTATTTCTGTAAGATAAGGTCACCTGGGAGTAAGTTCCCAGGCAACCTCTATGTATGATATGACCTCTCATGTTTTGGGATTATCTGTTCAAGTCACAGGTTATTGAGAGGATTAAAGGAGGGAAAATGTACTATTTAGTCAGGCCCTCTAATTAGCTCTAACCATCAATAAGAAATACTGATGGATATTTCAAACATTTCAACATGTTTATGTGACAATGTCCACTGTACTCATTCTGAAGGCAAATTTCCCACCAGTTGTTCCTTGCATATTACCTTGCAAATTTCTATAACCAGTGTCATAAATTTCATTTCCATATTGGATAATGCAGAAATAAAAGGCACTAAATACGTTGTATCAGATATATCTGAGCATCACATCTTGCACCTATGTCTCTAGAAGAGAACATGACCTCATTACTAACTGCCCTGTATTCTAAGTAAGGCAATCAGCCGCACTGAAGTACACGGATGTAGAGATCTGATAATACGGGGAAAGGTTCTCATCACCATCCCAACTTGATTAAGGCCACAGCTGGCCTGCACATTCACATTTCTTTCTCTCTTCCATCAAAGCCTTCTCAGGAGGGGATTTGGTCAAGTCTATGAACAGCACAGGAGATGCAGGGAGCCACCAAAATGGACAAGGCTCACTCACACTTTCAAAGATAGCAACCACCACCATATTTCTTAGGAAACTGAGTGATAGAGGGAACATTACGGCATAAAATGTCTGATTGATCTATACATGGACTCAAGCTTGCTTTATAAAGTTCAGCAAGGCTTGTCATCTTGTAAAAATGCAAGTCCATGAATATGGAGGTTCTTAGCATTTGCTTTTTGGTGGTTATGCTCATAACGAGATGACCATCTGATAATGGCATTTCACTTTCCCTTCCATGCTTTCAAGGTTACATTTCCCCTCCTCTTCCTAAGAGAGACTTTACACCCTGAACTGTCAGTAACTGTATAACCTTACATCATAGCTCTGCGATCTACTGCTAGCCAATAACTCCCCTTTTCCTTCTTCCCAGAGGTGAAGGTGACATGGCTTACAAAGACATCAAGGCCATACGCATAAAGGAATTAAGCAGCTAGTCCAGCTCCCTCTGTGAACCATGCTCCTGTGGCAGAAGCCACTGTCACTTTCTCTGGGTTTTTGCTGGTGCTGAAAGAGGAAGCTACAGCAAGGGCAGCGGCACGCAGACGGACTTTCCCTTTCAGCGTCGGAGAGCCCTTCTGCTCCAGGACATTCCTTTCGTTCCCCGCCCAGAGCTCAGAAGCAGCTACTGACAAAGCAGTCTTGGGCTGGCAAGCTCCAGAGCCCTAGGCTGTGCCAAAACCTAGAGGAAAGTCTCAAATTTATTAAAAGTGTAGGGAGGTGCCCCCTTCTGGGGCTCCAGCGTCCCTCAACTATTTGTTTCAAGTCTCTTAAAATAAAGTATATTATTTGATTGAAACAATTCACTTGCGTGTCTCACTAGTGACAGTTCATTGAAGTCTGTTTTAGGACGTAAAAATGTATTGTTGGAGAAAACTTCCAGTGCCTTGTCTGTATTCAAAGTCCGTCAGTCAAGAGGGGTGGAAAAACCTAACTCTGTGAAGCCACAGGGAAATGAGGACTAGAACTCCAAAGGGCCTGGAATAAAACCTCTCATTATTCTACAGGATATCCTGGTGATTTGTTTTAACTTCAGATGTCAGGGGTGGTTATGTACTTATTCAAGACTTCCCTACATTAATATCAAAAGCATGGCGTGGAGGCAAGCAAATATGGAAACACGCAAACACCATTTTGAGCGGGGAGGATATAGCTCAAGTGGTAGAGCGCATGCTTAGCACGCATGAGGTCTTGGGTTCAATCCCCGGGACCTCCTCTAGAAATAAACAAGTCTAATTACCTCCCCCCTAAAAATAAAATAATTAAATAATACAGTAATAAATAAAATTTTAAAAAAATTCATTTGAAAGCTGAAATCGGATTCTAAATATAATTTGGCTTCTTAGATTTATAAATGTAATATCCCCAGAACAGGAGATAGAAAACTAGCCCTCATTTTACCTCCACAGAGAAAGGAAAATTAAAATGGTACTTCTGAGTTTCTGCAGAGAAGAGGAACAAGATGCTCCATGGGAATGTGCTGGGGAGAGGAGAGATTCTGTGACAAGTTAGAACCAGAGGGGGAGGATGAAAAGAATGAACACTACAGGAAATGCTTCTAAGATGGTCTTCAAAAGGTGAATATGGCTTTCCTAAAATTCCTGCTGGATGACTCCCTTCTCCTAGGAGGCAATGCTGTGACATGTTTGATAGCTTATAATAACTGGAACAAGGTGGGTCCTTTCCTCAAAGTCACCACTGCTGTATTCCCCCAAGGCTCTTCGCCATCTGTCTTCCAAAGAGCTGCTTAATTTAGCTCTGCATTAAGGTATTCAATCTAAAACTATTTCTAGAATAATCCTCAAATGTGAACATTAAACCAAGACAATCAGTTAGACACAGAGCTAAAAGTTTAACTCTAGAAACTGTAACACTAATGTGGGAGAGAGGAAAGGACACTCCCTAAGGCACTCAAGGCGGGGCAAAGACAGAGGGGAGGCACTGGCTCTCAGGCATCTTGCCCAGAATAGTGCATTAAGCATGTCTTTTTAATTTGGATTTTTGATGCTTTGACATTGTGGGGCTTTGCCCCTCCTGGAGGACTGCCCCTCTCAGGGCTACTCAATTCTGAGAGATAGTAAATGACTCACCTGCAAGCCTGACTTTCGTACGGAAACCAACAGATCCAGAGCCCACAACCTAACCCCCTCGTCTACTGAGCTCTCACACTCTGGGCCAGCACGCCCCTGCCCTAAGCACCCTAAGGCTAGGCACCAGGCAACGGCCCTTGTGCCCCGGAGCCTAATGAAATCATTTACAACTAGCAAAGTCTAAGCACGTTTATCCTGCCTTGCCCATTTTTTTTCTGCAAGAAACCACAATAAAGGCTCTTATCCACATTTTCTGCTTGCTCCCTCTGTCTCCTGACCAACCCTGGTGCTTTCTCATGCAGCCCCTCCATGGTGTGGCATGCCCCCTTCTTTGGGAAGCTGTAAGTAACTGTCTTTTCAATGGCAATCATCTTCCAATCTCTTGGCCTCACCATACCTGAATAACAAAACGAACATTCCAAAACAGACATCTGAACCCTGACATGACAGCACATGTCCTTGATTTACATTTAGCTTTTTGTAGAACCTCTCCAAGTTGAAGGTTTTCTG
The DNA here is from genome assembly GCF_009834535.1 of Camelus ferus. NCBI lineage: Eukaryota > Metazoa > Chordata > Mammalia > Artiodactyla > Camelidae > Camelus > Camelus ferus. The sequence continues at coordinate 1,032,537 of NC_045729.1, forward strand.
CTGAGCTCAAACGAAGACTTACGGTTAATTTGGATAATATCAATACATTCTTAAATCTAGTGAGATATAATCCATATACCATAAAATTTACCCTTTTAAAATGTGTAAGTCTTGGTTTTTATACTGTTGGAAATTGTGCAACTATCACTGCCATCTAATTCCAGAACATGTCATGACTCTAAATGGAAACCTTGTATCCATTTCTTTCTGCCCACTAGCCCTAGGCAACCATTACTTACTTCCTGCCTTTATGCATTTCTGGACATTTTATATAAATGGAATCGTATCATACAACGTGGCCTTTTGTGAATGGCTTCTTTCACTTTATACGATGTTTTCAAAGTTCATCCATGTGTCAATATTTCATTCTTTTTTTTACTGCCAAATAATATTCCACTGCATGGTCACACCACATTTTGTTTATCCATTCATCGACTGATGAACATTTAGGTTGTTTCCACTTTTTGGCTATAATGATTAATTTTGTGATGAATATTCATGTACAAATTTTGTGTAGACATGTTTCAATTTTCTTGAGTCCTACAAGCTTGAAGTAGACCTGCTGGACCATATGGTGACCAAATGTTCTTTTTTAAAAATGAGATACTGAACACCTTCTGCATGATAATTAGTTCCTATAAATTTTCCTTTCAAGGGAGGCTGTAACAAGACAACAGAAACCTCTAAACCCCCAGAAACTCATACTAAGGCTGGTGAGATGACTGCCTTACAGCAGAAAAATCAGACATGAACATCATTCTGAGAATGTGTCATGTGCCAGGCAGTGGGCAGCCTCCTTATCAATGTGTCTGTTTCTTTGCTTATAATTACAACCATAGTTCCAGCTAATGTTTACTGAGCTATCACTCAATGTTAATTTATTGTTACTCAGTGTTAGCTATTATTATGATTATTATCTTATCATATTATATACAGAAAGGAGTTGTAATTAACAGAGACTGAAAATAAAATGGCCTGGATTCCCCAAGAAGAATGCTTACATTTCCCATAAGCCCCACGACTATCATTTCCAGGAAGTGGGAAGGAAGGGACAGGGACTGACTGTAGTGAACAGGAATTATGCAAGCAAACTCACTGTACTTTTCACGTGGATGTCTGAGGCACAGGATTTGTAACCTTGCCAATATATTTCTTCAAACTAGAAAGATTAAAAGTGGTTATCCCCATATACACATTGGTGGCTATGTCATCATGGAAAGGTTAGATAGTCTTCACCATGTGTCACTGAAGTAAATCAGACATGGTAAGCACATAGAAAAATTATAGAAAAAAATACTTCAAAAGAAGATGTGTCCTTGAAAGAACAAGTTTCAGTTACAGTATTAACTAAACTAGTTTGGATATAATTGCTTTGGTGGGCAAGGAAGCATCCTGTTTTTCAAAGATGGATGTAACAACGTGTATGAGTTATTCTCATGTGACTTGATCATACAACAAAACTTACTAAGAAAAGGTAGCGCTCCTGTGCGGACGTGTTCCGAGCCGCTAGCTTGAGAATCTGCCCTTCTTTTATTAGTTCATTCGAAGGATTCACAATGTCTTCTTCTTCTCCCAACATTTCATAAATCTCTAAGAGTTTCTTTAGGTTCTCCTAGGAAATTAAAACAAAACACAGCAAGGTCAAATATAAGGAGGTTTCACCTTCCTAGCTGTCATCAGTGACCTTAGCTAAAATACAGATAATTCAGAATGGATTGGAGCTAAGCATAAATGTTGGTAGAAAGTATGTCAATTATGAGCACATTGAAACCTGGGAGAAGGGGGAGAGGATTAGTCCAGATAACACTGGACATTTTATAAACAATCTCTTTTGTTCGCCTGTATCAATTCATTTTGGTCCAAACCTGTAGATAATGTAAGACTCTATTATTGGCAATTCTCTAACTCGAAGACTCTCATATCTTCTGAAAACCACTTACCATTTTTCTTATTGCACTATTAGAATGGCTTGCTGCTGTAGATATAATTTCAAGTGATTCTAAATGGGAAAAAAACAAGAAAAGTAAATATATTTCGTCTTTACTATGCTACTAGACAGCTGAATAACATACAAAACAGTAAGAAAATTGAGACCAAAGATACACAATAAAAGCAGGGACGATTTCCATTTACTTTCTTTTCTTTTGGGTGGGGGGGAGGAAGGTAACTGGGTTTGTTTGTTTGTTTGTTTATTTATTTGAGGAGGTACTAGGGATTGAACCCAGGACTTCGTACATGCAAAGCATGTGCTCTAGCACTTTGAGCTATACCCTCCCCTTCCACTTACTTTCAGAAATTCTTTTAATAAGCAGATTATTTGGAACTTGAAGAGTATTTCCTCAAATAAAGTCATATACAGCGATTAGGCTCAGAGAGACGTTTAATTCATAAAGGACCTTCAAACCGAACGACGACTGTGTACGCTAGGCTTGGTAAAAGGCACTCTGTCAGGGACTTCCATATGTTATGTCTGTTAATTCTTATGCAATTTTGAATGAAAATTATATTAGCTCCATTTGGCAGATGAAAGCAGTACAGTGATGAGACTTGGCTAAGGTCACACACCTGTGACCTTGAAGGGCTACATCTGAACCTATCTTTTGGCTCCAAGTTCCACCACACTTCAGCTGTACATTAAGTATATCACTAGTTTTACGAGCAAATTAACCACCAAGCACACCCAGCTTTTCTGGGAAAGCCCGCACAGTTCTAGCCTTGCTCAAGTGGAAGGGAACCTTCTGATGCCAGTGCTGACGGATGGCTTTGTCGCTAGGGCAGGTGGGAGCAAAAGGTGGGGGCGGGGACCCTGATGTGGGAGACGCAGGAGCTTCGAGACTGCTGCTGAAGGGCTGTGGAAGCCGAGGCTTCCTGCTGGGTCATCCCCACGGAACGTTCTCAAGTCTGTATCGTGTTCCTGTCTTTCCTGTCTTGTGGCTACTGGTTGGGTTAATTCTGTTACCACAATAACCTCATCATTCTGAACCAATTTTTCTGTCTTTGTTCCACTGCTGAACAAAATGTACTTCTGTTGCTTTCCCTCTACTTTCTAGGTCTCTAGAAGTACTTCTGCGACTTCCTTATAATTTTAATGTAAGCAGCAAACCAAAAAAAGTAATAAAATATCCTATTATGTTACCAACTCTTCGTTTTTTGACATAGGTACCTTAGGATAAGTCAAAGTTTTTGAGTGCAGACAAAACTGAATTTTTATTCATATTTTGGAGGATTATCCCGATTTGGGCAATTTTGTGCATTCCATGTAGGATCAAGGTAGAGGGAGACAAATTAAGATGCCTGGTGCCACTGCCCAAGACACCAGTCGGCGGAATCACCATGGTGATCCATCCTCCACTCTTACCACTAGCTCTGCTACTAAAACCAAGCACTCGGACCGGGTTAGGAAAGCAGGCATGAAGTGGAAAGTGGAAGAAGGTTAAGTTAGGATACTTCTAAAGCGTAGAGGAAGGAAGGGGAGATGAGAGGTTCCTGAGGTCACCAGCTCCCTTGGATGGTGGCAGAAACATCAGAGACAGCCTGTGCTCAGAAAAAGACCCAGCCTCCAAGACCAGAGATTTTGTTTTGTGTTCCTCGTCTCTCATCAAGGTTCACTTACAATGGAAGACAAGAAATTATTAGGGAAAGTAGCAACGCTTTAATTTAAGCCTGAATATCCAGAATTGTTAGGACTTGTTGAGTACTAACTGAAGTTAAATTTTCATTCTTCCTTTCACAGCTAATTGATTTTTAAAAAGTTCACAAGAAGACAAAATTCTTATGGAAACCCTTAAGCTCTTTAAAAAGCCTTTCATTATGATCTAATGAAAAAACAAAAGGAAACGAGTGAAACAGGAATAAAATTTTCTCAGGGAAAATGTTAGCTGACACTAAATAGCACCATTTTCTCTTCTGTCTTAGAGTAGACAGAGATCACTTTGCTTACGTTATTTTTATACAGTAAATGTCACCTCAGTTGTCTTGGTACCTATCAGCCCACCTAATTAACCTGCAGCACGAGTAGTTCTGAATGGTTGTATTCTTCCCACGAGAAGGTAACTGTGTATTGCTATTTCAGATGTCTCTGAGACTAGAGTTTTATATTTCAGAGTTAATGATTAATGTGAAGCCAGCATGAGAAATACAATTTGCATTGCTCTAAGCCTGTGATTTGGGCTCAGAAGTGCCTGCCTAATTGAGGTGCTGATAATGATTTCCAGTGAGGTTACTTTCTGGCATCAATATTTTACTAATGTGGCGATGAGACCTGCCTCATGTTGGAACCACAAGGCTGCCTGGCCACTAAATTACCCCACAGTCGAGCGGGGTTGGCGGAGGGGGGGGCATTTACTTTTAGCATCATTCCAGTCCGGAGAATCAGGGGGCAGTTTCCTCAGGTAGTCCTTCAGGAGCATCTCATACCGGGGGATCCGCTGGACGGGTTCCAGCATGTGATGCTGCAAAGTCAAGTTCCCACAGATCCTCTGTTTCTGTGATGAGATAGGTTTTTAAAGAAAGATTTAAAAATTAGGTTAGCCAGTCTAAAAACTCAATGTAACACAGAACTTCAATTAAGGACAGCATTTCCCTACAAAGTGCGGTCTGTGCATCAGCTGCATCAGATACACCTAGGGTGCTATCAAAAATGGAAATTCTGAACCCCTTTCCAACCTATGAGACCATAATCTCTGAGGCACATGCATTTTAAAACACCCCTGATTCTTCCATTAAAGTTTGAAGACCACAAACTAGTGTAAGAACAGAAAGGAAAATCAAGCAAAATTTTAAGCAAGAAAATTCCGAATCGATGGCAAACACCTCAATGATTCACTCCCAGGGCTTGTGAGGTCACATTATTAAATCGTACTCCAGAGATTTGCAAAAGAAGCATCTATTTAATGAGGTTCCCTAAGTGCTACTGTATTAAATGACTTTGGACTCAGCAGGAACTATTTCATAATAAGGCTACCAGAAATGTCATTTCCTGTGAAATTAAAAAAAGACTCCATGTACAAGAATGGTAAGGTCTGAGCATCTTATTATCTGTCAGAAGTGTTTAATTTTTCATTAGTTCACAGCATTCTTTCCCATTAGAAACCAAACTCTGCAAACAGATCTCCTTTTCTTAGGGTGAAACTGGTGTCTCTGCTCTCAATAAGCTGTTAATATGGGAAGAAGGGGAAAGATTACTTGAAAAATACGCTATGTTCTTGTTCGTATTAAACAAAGCAAGAACTTTCTTAAATCATTTATTGATGACTATGATCAGTGCATTGCAAGGTAAGAAAAAAGTTATATTAAGACTAAGACATGATTTTGGTGGTAGAGTGTGGGCTTAGCATGCAGGAGATCCTGGGTTCACTCCTCAGTACCCCATTAAAATAAATAAACAAATAAACCTAACTCCCCTCCCAATAAATAAATAAATACGTAATACATTAAACAAATTTTTTAAAAGAAGTAATAATTTTTTTTAAATGACATGATTTTGCATTCAAAGCAAACAAGAAATGAAAGGCTTCATAGAGAATGGAATACTTAACATGAACTCAGATGAGGGCAGGCCTTGGTGGGAAGGGAAATGAGGAAGACCAAGGGCAAGTGCAGGAAGAGGGACCTCAGAGAGCAGCTCCAAGGCAGTGGGGCCTGAGAGATGCTCAGTAAAAGGGAGCAACTGAGTCCTGCTGGGAAGTGAGACACTTGCAGGGAAGCAGGGGTGAGGAAGAAGAGGCACCACGGGCAGTAGCGTCCAGCTTGGCCTAGATGTACTCCGTCTCGTGCAGGGGAGTGGCAGCAGTGGGTGTGAGGTCCACTGAGGTTCACCTACTGCAGTGTGGCTCTGGGAAGATGCGGGGAAACCAGTTCAGGGCTTATGATTGTAGGTTCGAAGAAGAGTAAAAAGAGCCTGAAATTAGCATGGAGCTGAGGGCTGACAGCTTTCCTTAATAAAGGACAAGATATTAATATTATAAGTTTAGTTATCTCATTTGATTTTCTCCTATATATATGTGTTTTTTTTTTCAGGAAAATATTGCTGATTTCAAAATTTTTACATGAAGAAACCAGCTGAGAAAGCTAGGAGAGTTCTCTAAGGTCAAATGACTGCAAGAGGCAGACTAGCAGCCTAAACTAGGCTAGTTACGTCTCAGCCTGCCACTCCTTTCACAATCCCACCCTTGCCTTGTAATGTGGAGAAGACACGGCAGAGATAGAACTTTGATACTGGATAAAACAACAGTAATGCCCACCACCGCCACCACGTAGGGAGCACTTACCATGCAATGAGCTCCATGCTGAGCTCCTTGAACATATTAGCTAACAGTCAAATGAGCACATACAGCGAATGAGGAAAAGTGACAAACTGAAAATAAAGCCAAGTTATCAAACTCTGGTGAATAAGAGAATGTTGGTGTCGTGTAATAAATTCACTCACAGAACCACAAGCTAGTCTCTGCAAGGCGTGAAAGGTCAGGTGGAAAAAAAGTTTGGGAGCTAAAGATAGGCATGCAACACGTTGACTTTGTACTGACAACAAATGTTCACACAGAATTGTGCAGACAGCACTCAGCAGTTTGCAACTGGAGTTTAGGGGTAGAGAAAGAGACTAGATATAATGACCCTATAAGCATCCGTCTGACATGGATGGTTAAAGGCTTGGGGAACTATGACATCATTAAGGGTTTGAAGAGAAAGAATTTGGTGAAGGACAAACCTTGTATTCTGCCCACAATCCAGTATTAGCAAAAGGGGCTAGTGAACCAGTCAAAGCAGGAGCCAGGGTTCAGAAAGGTAGCTGTGTGCTTAATTATGGGAGAAAAGAGATGTTTAGGAAAAAAAAAAAAAAGGAATGAAGGGGAAGAGGCAGGACTTTCAGCTGTTGCTGAGTGGGGACACTGGCAAAATCTGTCTTATAAGAAGCAACTATAAAGCTGGATACAACTGATTTTAAAAAAAAAAACCAACAATAACCATTTCAGCACTGTAGAAATTGACCAAAGGCACATAACAATCTGAGAGTCTTTATGTTTTAGAAACTGCTGAACTTTGGGTGAGAACAGTGAGCCTCTGTGGCATTCCGGCCCGGAGCTGCACCTGCTGCTCCCCCAGCCCAGTCACCGTGAAGGTTGTGCCAGGTGGGACAAGCTGTGAGGACCGGAGCGTCTCTGCTGAAGCTGAAAACGGCTCATCTGACTTGGAGAGCTGAACAGCTCACGTGCCCAGCAGCCCTGGCCATGGAAGTGATGATCTCTGAGATAAGCGGGGGGAGGACCGATGACTTTATTAACAGCCTGAAGCTGTGGTCGCGGTCGGACACTGATCTTCTTGGCCGAGGCCGTGTGAATAATCAGCAGAGACAGAAGAGAGCCCGAGCCAGCACGGTCTCTGACCACAGCGAGGTTATGGAGATGAAGACAGGAGATATAAACGGGCCCCGTGGACTTGAAAATAGCCTGATCTTTAAATAAACATGCTCCCCTCCACGGACAGAACCACCAGCAGAGGAGAGACACAGAGTCTAGGTGGTCAAGCACCTATGTTCAGTTACTGTTTGATCTTTAACCTACTCAGATATAGGGGCCAGGATCACATATAAACAAGAATATTCAACAAAAAACTGAGTAGAGACATAAGTGGCTGCACATCAGAGGAGAGAGTTCACAGATTTAATCTAAGCAAGTTAATAAACAAACAAAAGCACTCATAGCTACTCAGTGGGGAAAATCCAAATCCAGAGTTGTTACAACAGGTTATCCTAAAATGTACAATACTCAGCAAAGAAATGAGACATTCAAATAAATAGCAATGTGTTAACCTATATAGTAAACATAGCTAATATAAATATGTTCAAAGAAATAAAGATAATCATATTCGAAGAATATGAAAAGTATAACAAAGTATATAAAGATAGCAATTTCTACGGAGGAAACAGATTATTTTAAAGAAACAATGATTGAAAAATTCTCAAACTGATTAAGAACAAAAACAAACAAAAACCCCTAAACATCCAAGAAGCTCAACCAAACGGTTGAAAGCCAAAAAAAAGACAAAACTTTGAAAGCAGCAAGAGAAGATTCATTACATACAGGGGACTATCAATACAACTCCTGGCTAACTTCTCATCTGACTCAATGGAGGACAGAAAGCAGTAAAACAGCTGAAAGAAAAAGAACTATTAGCGAAGAATTCTGTATCTAGCAACATTATCATTCAATAGTGAAGAAAAAATAAAGATACTGCCAGATAAACAGAGGCCAAGAAAATTCATCCTATCCAACCTGACTCACGAGAAACACATCTCTTTCATGCTGAAAGGAATTTACTACAGAAAAGGTAAATACATGGGTTAGTAAATGCACTTGTAGACGTATTTTTTAACACCCTCCCTTCACTTCTTTAAAAGAAATTGTACAGGACAACGATCACATCGCTGTATTAATGGGTTTAACACACATTTAAAGTAACACCTGGTATTAATGGACTGGAGCATGAAGGAGGCAACAGATCTAATGGAGCAAAATGTCTGCATTTGATCAGAATTAAGGTTAGTATTAATCTAAAGCAGACTGTGATAAATTAAGATGCATATCACAATCCCTCAAGAAATCAATAGGAAAATGACTCAAAAAATAGTTTTTTAAAAATTTATTTTGTCTAACTGTTTTATTTTTATTTTACTTTTTTGGGGTTTTTTTTGGGGGGGGGATGGAGAGGGAGAGGGGATAATTATGTTTTATTGATTTATTTAATGGAGGTACTGGGGATTGAACCCAGGACCTCATAAATGCTAAGCATGCGCTCTATCACTGAGCTATATCCTCCCTTCCCCAAAAAATAGTTTTAAAATTAGAGAAATTAAAATGGTCAATAACAAAATTTATGTAATACAAAAAAAAAACCCAGTCAAGGAGCAACAGAATCCTCACCCAAATAATCTTATGTAATCTAAACAATCTCTTTCCAATATTTAAACTTAGCAAAGAATAGGTTCATAACAATTTTACTAGCGAATCAAATAGAAATTACTATGATATTATTAAAGTGTTTCATCCAGGCCTGATGAAACTAAAAATAATCAGGACACATATAAAGTGACCAACATGCTCCCCCCTCAAATGAAATAAAATAAAACAAATATAGTTGACCCTTGAACAACACATGATTGAACTGTGGAGGACCATTTATACACAGATTTTTTTTTAAAATAAAATATATACTACAGTACATCGTCCCCAGTTGGTTAAATTCACGGATGCAAAACCATGGATATGGAAGGCTGACTGTAAAACTACACTGGGATTTCCAAATGTGTGTGTGGAGGGGGTTTCAGTGCCTCTAACCCCCATGTTGTTCAAGGGCCAACTGTAATTACGTTTCCAAAATGTTAGGATTTACAGCATTCACTCCTCATATTCATTCCAACATCTCAGGCTCTGAAAGCAAGCAAGAGAGGCCCACAGTTGAATGGGAACTCACTTTGTAAATTTATGCGGGTCCTGAGAAAGCCAGACTGTCCTGGCCTCCTTTGAACGGAGAATTTACTGTGCAGTATATGGCATGTGTTCAATAAATATTTTAACTTTGCAGAGATGATTTATGCATAATTCAGAGCAGAATGGAATTTGGCTAGGTGTCTCAGATCTCTTAATCTAAAAATTTTAGGTCTAGAAAACCTTATGATTTGTACAGAAAAAGTAATTTATAGCCTTGAACAAAAGAGTCCTATTACCTGAATGTCTTCAACTACTGATTTGAACTGGGGAATACGCTCCGTCATGTTTTTAACCAGTTCCATTGCATGATCAAACCCCTTCACATATTCTCCGTACATCTTAAGGAATGGCGCCAATTTCTGGAGAATGTCACCAATTCTAGGGGTAGTTTCCCTGCATTAAACACAGAAACAAGTCATTCAGATTTCTTACAGAATGAGTGAATTAACAGGACTCCAAACGAAGTAATCACTTTCTATACATACCCTATGCTTCATCAAATCCAATTTGCTTATAAGATTGGTAGAGAATGAAAAAGCACTTTTTACAAGGGAGTTTAAAAATGACACAGTAAAGAGAAATAGATGCTACGGAATTCTTGAAGCCCCAGATTATCCCTAACATCTTGTCTCTAATCAAAAGATAGTTGGAAAGCAAAGATGAAATGTACTAAAACTTCTATCAGTAGTCTGAACATAAAAATTTCGCACAACTTTTTTTTTTTTTTTTTTTGCTCTGTGTAGCATTATTAACACAGAATCTCGTGTGAGTAACAGAGAGTCTAGTAGGGCTGCCTTAGGTACGTCATTTGCTTTTGACTCCTCTTACCATTCTTGCATTCTTTTCTCCAGCTCCGGCAGGAGGAATTTACTGTGGAAGGCATTTATTGACGAAATATTAGAAAAGATTTTATTCACCATCTCTGCTGGAAATGAGCCTCGATTTGCTTCTTCCAATAGTTTGCAATAAAATACCTGAATAAGAGAATAAAGCTAACATTACTTCAAATTTATTGGGTAACCATCTAGCACTGTGCCAGGCACGCTGTGGGTTCTTAGCAGCTTTATGTTGAGTAAATTGAAAAGCTCATTCTTCAAGAAATCATTTTTGAAGTGGAGGAATGAGTATATATATGCTTTGATTGGGAAGAACCAGGAATTACAATTGGGACACTTGGACTCTTAGCGTAAGCAATGCCTCTGTCTGCGGAATGTTAACCTTTTCTGTTCCAGAGGGTTTCCAGCTGAGGTTAATAGGATTTACCCTTCCTGTCCATAGACTGAGTTAAGAGATATGGAAAACTATACATATATATATACACACACACACACAACAATAACTGTGATGCTTTTCTGTCCTCTTTAGGTTTTGAATGACTTCTACGGCACTTAGTATTACATGTTGCCTTTTATGGTAATTTGTTGGCAGAAGCCTCATTTTCCCTATTAAACCCTCCTTGGGGAGGAAGAACCTTGTGATTAGTTTTCACAGTAGAAAAGGTGCTTAAGAACTATCTGGTCAATGTATGAACAAAAGAAGATTTCAGTTCTCAGATGTTTTCTTGCTTTTTGGTAAATAATAACGCATGCTAACCTAAAACACAGACATGAGAATAAAAACGTCTTGTACATCACAGGTGTCTTTTTTTTTTTTTTTTTTTTTTTCTGCTGTCTTAGCTCCACTCCAGTAGGGCGGCTATCATCCCTCCACTGCTATTCTGTTCAATGTAAGCAGAAGGAGGTATGTTCTTTCACAAAGTCCAGATGGTTGTTTATTTTCTGAATTCACCTCCACTGCATCTTCTTGGGAGGCAAAAAGAATAAAAAATTACATCCTTAGAGACTCCAATAGGATAGTTTACTAATTCAGGCTCTGAATTCTCAAACAGCAGCAGCAGTAACTGACAAGATGATACGGCTTAAAAAAAAAAAAACGCAGTTGGTAAGAGGGGAAAATGTTACCTCCACCACAGGAATGCCTAGAAGTTTCAGCTGTGTAATCATGAGAAGAAAAATGGTTCCCAAGGCACGGAGCAACATGAATTGATGGATTCAGGGTGAAATTCTTTGGAAAGTGAGTATCTGAGTCAAGAACTCATTATCTCAGGGAAACACAAGCCTTGATCTGGCCCCGTAAGGCTCACCTAACAGGGATGTAAGTTTGTTCCAGGAACTGACGATAGGGAGGCACGCCCAGGATGGCCTGCCCTCATGAAGTTCCAGTTTTCTGATTGCAACAGTGCGACGAGTCTTCTGACAACTAACCCCCGAACATGGCAACTTTCTCTTCTAGTAAGAGGAGTCTGTGTTAGATTTATAGATTGTCTTCTACTCACTGAAACAGGATTAAGAGGCTACCACGTTCAACAGTTAACGATGCATTTTAAAACCTTCTTCGCAAATGTATGTTTGAGATGGTGTCAGGGCTCCACCTTGATGAAAGTACAAAGTGTGATAAAGCAGATTCACAGATTCGACAAATATTTACACCAGGCACTGGATCTAATGTTTCAGACAAGGCTGAACAAAGTGAACTCTCAAAATCCCTTCTGGCCCTATGACTGCAGCAATTCAGAACACTCACAAGGGCTGAGCAGCAAGCGAGACAAGAATCAGTGATGCATTCATGTCGGCATCAGAATCACCAACGTCCCGTTTAGATCATGATAGTAACACAGCCCTCAGGATCACAGTAAGTGTTCAAGAAACAGACTACTTAGTGTTCAGGGTTGAAAGACACAGATAAAGGCATTTTGTGACTCATACAGAGAGGCCTTCAGTCTGGTCTTTCTGAATTATAAAACTTTAATACCTAATGAACCTTTGCACCTAATGAATTTACTGACGGAGCTGAAAATGTCAGAGATTACCTTGGGGGAGCAGCTTTACTGGCCAAAAGTGGCCAGGTTATTTTTGTAAGTTACTAAAACATTTTAAATTAAAATGATGCATAATGCCAAGAAATAAAACAATTTTGAATGGGAAAATATTACCTGATCTAAGAGGTCAAGTCGGCTGACGTAAGCTCTTTCTGTAAGCAAAAGTTCATTGGCTATTTTGTGAAGTTTTTGCTCATCAGTCTCCTAAAAACAGAACAGGTATTTGCATATTAGGAAATAAAGCTTGGACAGCATTTCTCAAGTAATAAGCCTTATCAAATGGTTTCATCAAAACAGTTTCCTTAAGCTTCTCAGGTACCCAGTTCCTTTTAGTTATCAAGGAACACCCAACTGGAAAAGAACAAAATTACAAATGAGCAATCGGCCAAATTCAATCTGCAGCAACTTCTTCAGGTTATAACATCTTTGATCTCTGTAGCAATTAACACTATCATCCACCTTCCTTGAAACATTTTGTACTTTTTTTTACTTCTAGATACTAATACTTTCCCCATTTTTCCTTTACCTCTCTCAGGCTAGTCTTTAGACATGATTCCATCACTCTGTCAAAGATCTTATTTAATTATTAGCTCTATGCCCAGAACTTTCTGCCTTAAAAAAAAATTTTTATCATGAAAGATTTCAATCATATATAAAAGTAGGGAAAGCAGTCAAACGAACCCCTACGTGTCCACCCACAACATGTAACATCAGCTCATTGTTAACCTTGTTTTCATCTATGCCCTCACCCACCTCCCTCTACTCATATTATTTTAAATTAAATCCACACTTTGTTATTTCCTCAGTTTATATATACTTAACCCTTAAATGTAATTGTATAACCTTGTTAGTGCCACGAGGCTAGGAACATTTTCTCCTTGTCAACGGCTGGATCTCTTGTGTCTACCACGGTGCTCCAATAAAACATTGGCTCTCAATAAAATATCGCTGACTGACTACCTGAGCAGTAGTCTCACATGCTTCACTATTGCTGGGCGTTTATTATCACTTTGACATGCTGTCAACCTAAGATCAAATTCATCTTTTCTGTAAAATCTCTGCCTTACCACCACCCCCGAACCTTACCATCCTGGCAATGGTTCGTTCCATCCCTTTCCAGTTAGCTGACTTGAATTACTTTAGCTTAGCTCCCTACCGCAAAATCCAGTCAGCCACCCACTCCTGCTCGTGACATGACATCTTCAGCATCCTTCCTTCAAGTTCTCATCATCACTACCCTGTCTTGCTCAGACCTTATCTCAAGCCCAGGTCAATCAACAGCTGCCCAATAATTTGATTCCATTATTTTTTGGCTCTAACTTACCTGGAATACCACTATATGAGGAATCTTTCTAAAACTCTGCTCTGCCCAGCTCATCCTAGTTCCCACAGGAAAAAAAAAAAGGTCTTCAATAGTCCTCCTCTCACTGACAAGATGAAATCCAGACACTGTGTACCATTCAGGGTTGTTCAAACCTCATCTCTATGTATTTCCTCAAATGTCTCACGGCATCTTTACATGAACCCTTCCCTTAAAACACACTGGGTACCCACCTTTATCTAAACATATCCCTGACCATCCCCAGCCCTTCCTTCTTCCTTTTCTCTCTGCCAGGCACATGCTCTTGCTGGAACCTCTCTGTAAGACTTACTTTCCTTTTGATGGCCTGCTAAATTTCCATTCCTTGTCAATGTTTAATTTCTGTAAATGCAACATGTTAAACTATGTATACAACGCTAGTAAGCTGTATAAATGCTTCCTTGTGTAAAATACATATGACCACTACTTTATGCTTTATATGCAATGTCTGTTCTAATGTGGAAAGGCACCCTGTGGCTTCTTACAGTATCACTGAAATGAGGTATTTATGTGAGAAGTCTTTAGGTAAAGTAACATAACCCTGTTTAAATAATTTGTGGGCTCAGAAATACTGAAAGAAGAACTACGTAGTAACCAAATTCCACAATTAGTCAAGGTTTTGGTTTAACTTATTAAACTTAAAGTACTTGTATTGGTGCTTGCCTGCCTGGCATCATTTACTCCCATCTCTCAATGGTACCCACACTTGGTTAGCATGTCTACCCTACTATGTAGCCTTTCCTTTGCAGAAACTGACCTTATCCATAGGTCAAAAGGGGGGTCCTGAATGGTGTAGCAATTAAGAGCACACAGCAGTTGGTTCGGGAGCCCATGAGAAATGAGAGCTGAAGGAGCATGCACTGGCAGCTCTGGAAAAGGAGGCCCCCTACTCTTAAGGAAGAACCATGGAAAAAGTGATCTCTCTTTGTGATTCCATTTAATTAGGGTCCATGCAGGTTTGAATGCTATGAGCAGCCATCTCATAAGTACAGAGATAAAGCCAATAAACTTCCTTATTGTTTAAGTGAGGTTAAATAATATTGGTATTATCTGTAGCATCCTGACTAACATAGGAAACTTAAATACTAAGAAACATATGCAGTATATTCCATGAAATTGAGAACCTTTCAAGTAATTTTTAGACAATTACTATTTATGGAGAAGTACTTAAAATCTAAAAATGTGACTTTCAAAGCTATAATAAAGTATAAGTAGATACGTAAGAAAGCTGCCAACATTTCAAAAAAAGTGATCTGCTGTTCCACGTGCTCAGAAGAAATACTGACCTGCACTAACTACAAGTCACGTGTTTTGGTTTTTTAATATGGAGACGTAACTTACAAATAGTAAGATTCACCTTTCTGGTGAATACTTCTAGGAGTTTGGACAAATGCTTATAATCACGTCACCACCACCACCATCAGGACTCACAACATTTCCATCGAAACTTTTCTTAAGTCTCTGCAGCCACGCCCACTCCTCTCCCACCGCCAGCTCCTAGTAATCGCTGATCTGGCCTGTTCCCGAATGTCACATGAATGTAATCACATAGTACGTGCCTTTTGAGTCTTGCTTGTTTCACTTATCAAAATGCATCTGAGATACATCCTTGTTGTTATCAGTATCAGCAGTTTGCTCCTTTCAAGTCCTTCATTTTATTCTAAAAGTGGTGATATACATCTTGGGTTTTTTTTTTTTTTTTTGGTGCTGGGAGGTAATTAGGTTTACCTGTTTTTTTAAATGGAGGTACTGGGGATTGAACCCAGGACCCTGTGCATGCTAGGCAGGCACTCTACCACTGGGCTATACCCTCCCCCTACATCTTGTTAACCCACTATATTCTTTTGTCTGTCCTAATTCTAGTTCTTACAAATATCTTTAAAGGAAAAAACAACCCAGCAGAATTTGTGCTGTGATAAAATAATACATCTTTTATCAGTCAGAGAATTCATTAACCAGCAGGTCATACTGCCCATTGCTGTGCAATGAAGTCCCCCCTGAGATCTTCCACATCCTACCGGATCTTGAATAGGAAGCTTATAAAAAACAGTCTTTTGCTGACTGCAAATCATACTTTGGCTGAACATGGCAAATTGTGGGTATCCTGGTCATAATTTGCAAAATACAAAGGGACGCCAGCAGTTATTAGTAAAAGTTATGTTCCTTCGACGCAGATGGTCTTCTGATATTTGGTCCCTGAACTTGCCAAAGCCAACACAAAGCTAAGCGAAACTAGACTTGCTGATAGGTGGTTTAATCCCTCACATAAAAGGTTTGTGACAAGTTACCAGGGACTTTGTGGTGGAAGTGAGGAAATCGCGGACTCATGGGGCCTTTCTTCAGGTTAATCACAGCAATAATAGTATCTCCGTAATTAGAACAGCTAACACTCACTCACTCATGGCTCGCTGTGTGCCAGGCTGCTGTAAGTATTCCACACAGACTGGTCCTTACAACAACTCTATGAAATAGAGCCAGTATGGTTCCTATTTAACTGCAGCGCACATACAAAGAAAACAAAGTTCCAAGACTCAAAGAGGCCTGGGAACCTGCCCAAGTCCACACAGTTAGAAAGCCACTGAATTAGAGTCTAAGCGTGTAGGAGAGGATGCGACTTTAGGCAACTTTTCAGCAAATAGTTGGCTGTCACTCTAACCCCTCTGCAACAAAAAAAGTCGACTGTACTGCCCTAATTCCCAGGCCGTGGGGGCACCAGGAGTGCTGTCTGGCCCAGCAGACCCCAGATGCCCACCCAAGCCCTTTGAGGACCAGGCATGGGCTCTAAGGTGCCTTCAGAAGAGGTGTGTGTGTTGGGGAGGTATAGCCCAAAGTGCTAGAGCACATGCTTAGCATGCATGAGTTCCTGGGTTCAATCCCCAGTACCTCCTTCAAAAACAAACAAATAAATAAACCTAATTACTTCCCTTCCCCCCAAGAAAAGTTTTAAAAAAAGAAAGAAAGAAAAAAAGAAGACATAGAGGGTAGGTGTCTGGACTAGGGAGGATTCCTCAGTGATGACCCGGCAGATGGCCACTAGCCAAAGAATGTGAATGATAGTCCTCACCGTCCTCGAAAACAAACTCCAACTCAAGTCACAGCCCTCCTCCCCCGGAGCACGCACCACTTCTAACAGACCACGTAAAATTGTTCAAAACAACCCCCACCCCAAACTAGACTGTATTGCGTGCCCACAAGGGACCAGACTAACAAAATGCTAACTATCCACTCAAAAATGAAACGTGCATTTTAACTTACACGTTGATTATTTTTCCAACACAAATTCTACTTAAAACAGACTTTTCAGTAATTTTAGTAATAATTATCAGGTATAAAAAATTCAGTCATATTTGAAGTAATAATATGATGGTTTCCAACTTTAAAAAAAAATTGTTTCTGAAACTTATCTATGAGCACATTTAGGGAGAAACATGTGATCTGTCTTCATGTACGAGGCTCTACTATATCAGACTTACGCTTAAATGATGGACAAAGTCGTTTTAGAACTGCTGGTACGTTGGGGCTGCAGACTGATTTTTTTTTTTTTAAAGCAGTTTACTAAGAAATCACTTATTCTTGTGATTCTTTGGAAAACAATAATGGTTACATAATACTAGTTTGATGAGTAATCCCATTTGCTTCTTTTGGAACCTAATACACAGACTTGACTTTTCAAAATAATTATAAATATGCTATTAAAAAAGTATCTTATTTTGCTATTCTTCTATAAAGTAAAGGGATTGGTTTTTTTTTTTACTTGCAAATACATACTATATTGAAAGCTGTTCTCAGAGTATTTTTGTTTTGCCTCAAAAATATATTAGAGATGAAAATGAATATATGTATATGTATGAAGCACTGTGCTGTTGACATATTATAAACTGACTATACTTCAATTATATATATATATATATATACACACAAACACAAAAACAAACAAAAAAAATGAGAGTATATCTAACCTACCAGAACTGAAAAAGTAAGATACACTCCTCTTACAGTAACAGACTCTACAATTTACTTTCCTCTGTCTTTCAGCTTAATGCATTTCTAGGCTATTACTGCGTACCTTCACATCTCCAGTAACCGTTTTGTAGAGACCTGCTCCATACTCACTAGGGTTAGGGTCAGCCTCGTTATTAGCCAGTGTACCCACCGGCTCACACTGTGCTGCAGTTATCAGTTCTGCCTCCCTCCTTGCAGATGGTCACCATGCCCCTGCAGCTCTTTTCAGCCCCTTTGGCATGACTCTTCCATATGGCAAGAGCGGGGACAAAGACCAGCTCAGGGTTCACTACCTGGATACGCAGGTCACTCTTTGGAATCTTAGTACTATACGCCCTGCCACATGTCTCAACACCACCAAGCAGGAGAGTACATATTTTGAAAAGAGTTTCATAAATGCCAATGAGCAATTAGTTTCCTGAAAGATGCTTTCAGGGCAAAGTCTTAAACTATTTAAAAAATGAATCAGATATTGATATATGCTTTATAATCACATGTTCTCATGTGGGTTCATTTTAAGCAGGAAGGTTATTTCTTTCTAAAAACACTGACTCCACCTGCACCCCAATGTTCATAGCAGCACTATTTACAGTAGCCAAGACATGGAAACAGCCTAAATGTCCATCAACAGATGACTGGATAAAGAAGATGTGGTATATTTATACAACAGAATACTATTCAGCCATAAAAAACAACAACATAACGCCATTTGCAGCAACATGGATGTCCCTGGAGAATGTTACTCTAAGTGAAGTAAGCCAGAAAGAGAAAGAAAAATATCACATGAGATCGCTCATATGTGGAATCTAAAAAAAAAAAAAGAACATAAACACAAAACAAACAGAATCATAGACACAGAATACAAACTTGTGGTTGCCAAGGGTTGGGGGTGGGAAGGGACAGAGTGGGAGCTCTAAATCTGTAGATACTGACAGGCATATATGCAGAACAGATAAACAAGATTATACTGTACAGCACAGGGAAACATATACAAGATCTCGTGGTTGCTCACAGCGAAAAAAATGTGACAATGAATATATGTATGTTCATGTATAACTGAAAAATTGTGCTCTACACTGGAAATTGACATAACATTGTAAAATGACTCTAAGTCAATAAAAAAAGTTAAAAAAATAAAAAAATAAAAACACTGACTCAAAACTAATAAAGGTTCTTACAGCCTTTTCCATATGTATATTTATAACATGGTCCGTATGTTATATTTAAAACAATGTGTATAAAAATTATCAGGATTTTATAGGACCAGAAGGCATATTTCTTGGTCCTAGGGCATTTCAGTCCAAATCTGTCCTTCATAGTCTTCCATGGAGAAGGAAGATGTGGCTTTGTATTGGCATACATATCTGCATTCCCTGAAGTCCATTCTCTCATAACGAGATGAGTCAACTTAGAAATAAGTACTTAATTTTGGACCATAATTCATGAGATGTATCAAAATATTGATATGTCATTTTTAATGTAATTCCAGACATCAGTCTTCAATGTGGCTCCAGGTGATAACTTAAAATTAGATCACAATGATATTTAAATGTCACATAATTGGTCCTGAAATCTTTGACTTGTGTTGGACACCTTACTTTCAGCATTCTTTCTCACTATACTGAGCAGAGTAATCAAGGGACGTTACAAGTGAGAGACAGGGACAACTTTCCCTGTTTATTGAGTACTTACTGTATGTTGGCACAGTTCTACGTGCTTCACCTAAATCACCTAATGAAATCCTCTCAATAATCCCGTGAAGCAGGCAGCATTATCCCCTACTTATATAGATGAGGAAGCTGTGTCTCAGTGAGGCTGGGTAATCTGCCCAAAGCCACACAGCTGGTCAGCGTCTGAGCCAGGACTCAGTCCAGGTCTGTGGAAACAAAGTTCTTATTCTGCTACAGCCTTTTAACTAAGAGAACCCCCTCTGGATACGGGAACAAGAAAATGAGAAGGTATGGGAACAAAACACAGATTTTATGTCCAGTTAAGATCATGTAATAACACCCGTAAGTAAGGTCGTGCGGTTTCCAGGGGAGATTTGTAATCAACAAGAAATTTACTACCGGGTTCACATTCCAAGAAAAAGAGAACACCAGGGAGATGGCGGCCAAGATGGCGGGGTGGAGAGATCCTGAACCCATCTCCTCTCACAAGTGCACCAAAATCACAATGATCTGCAGAACTACCACCGATAAAAAAATACTGGAACCCACCAGGCAGGATCTTCTACAGGTAGGGACATAAAGAAGGAAACACATCGAGATCAGGAGGGGTGGACTTGCGATAACAATCAAATCCCATACCCCTCGGCGGGGCAACCCACAAATGGGAGAAAAACTATACTGCAGGGTGTCGCCCACGGGAGTGAGAGTTCTGAGCCCCGCGCCTGGCGTCCCAGCCCGGGGGTCTAGCACCAGAAATACAAGATCCCAGGGCAGTTGCCTTTGAAAGCCAGAGGCGCTAAATTGCAGGGGCCCCAAGGACTGGAGGGAAAAAGAGGCTTCATTCTTAAATGGCGCACACAAACTCTCACTCGCGCTGGGACACCGGGAAAAAGAAGTAATTGAACAGGAGCGTGATCGGGCCTACCTGCTGGTCTTGGACAGTCTCCTGGAGAGGCTGGGGGCCCCGGCACTGGTGGTGGACATAGTGGGGGACATTCAGCTGCGAGAACACTGCTGCTGTGGCTGCTGACATCCTGGACAATTAGCTCCCAGACCTGGCCCCACCCAACAGCCTGCAGAGGACAGGGCGGGACACCTCAGGCAAAATAGCTAACCGGGCAGGGACACAGCCTCCCCCATCAGCAGACAAGCTGCCTAAAGACTCAAGAGCCCACAGCCTCCTCTGGGGTCACCCTGAGACATGGCTTAGCCCACCAGCAGGCCAAACCAAGCCTCATCCACCAGGGGAAAGACACCAGAAGCCAGAAAAGTACAATCCAGCAGTGCAGGACCAGCTGGGCCCCAGCCCTGCCCACTAGCAGGCCAGCGCAACCTTAGGGATGCCCAGCTGCGTCAGGAACCAACAGCCACCCCACGCTCTTGCCTGGCAACAATCTGAAATGAGCTCTGGGATGCCTGGGCCCCGCAGCTAGACTCCAGTAACCAGCTCTGCCTGCCAGCAGACCCGGCACTAAAGCCAGAGTCTTCAGGATCCTGACTCCACCCATCAGTGAGCCAGCAATAGCCCTGGGGGCCCCTAGGATTTCACAACCTTGTGACCAGGCTCTGCTAACAGCAGCCAGCAGCAGCATGTGCACAAGGCAGGGCCTGGCGACCAACCAGCCCAGGGGCCTGCCAGATGGCCCACATAGATGGCTCCCCACAACAGAAGGACCCATGTGGCCTCTCAGGGTGGACCCCTAAAGCATGTGTAGCTTGGGCGACGAGAGGGCAGTGCACTGCTGGGACGCAAAGGACGTCTCTGACAGAGGGCCACTTCTCCAAGGTCGAGAAACCCAAGTAACCTACCACATCCATAAAAACACAAACAGCAACTTAGACAAAACGAGGCGGCAAAGGAATACACTTAAGATGAAAGAACGAGACAAAAGCCCCAGAAGAAGAACTCAGCGAAGCGGACACAGGCAGTCTACCCAAGAAAGTGTGCAGCGTAACGATGGTAAACATGATCAAAGAACTCAGGAGGAAACTGGATACACACGGTGGGAAGTTACAAGTTTTTAACAGAGTTAGAAACTACAAAGAACCACCAAACCGAGATGAAGAACACAGCAACTGAAATGAAAAATACACTGGAAGGAGTAAGCAGCAGACTAAGTGATTCAGAAGAGCGGGTCAGTGAGCTGGAAGACAGAGCAGTGGAGATCACTGCCAGGAATCACAGGAAGCTTCGGGAGTCAAATCCAAGCCCGAATGACCAGCACCAAAAACTGTCCAATCTATGCCCTCTTTACTATTTATCTTATTCAGAAGAGGAGAATAGGAGAGTGAGAACTTTTAATATGACGATTTAAATTGCATCCTTTTGATAGAGGGTGGGGAGGAGGGAGAATTCAAGCTCGCATCCAAAAGATCAATTTGATTACTTGCACAAGGTCAGACAGAAGTCGCAGCAAAGACAGAACTTTGCTCTTTTATCCAGTTCAGTATATATTAGACTAAGCTGTCCTTTGGCTTTAGCAGAAATGAAAGATCAGACACCAAGAAAATGTAATATACACCCACAGTCAATAGCTGAATTCATCTTTCCCAAGCCTAGGCAGCGTATCAAAGTAATTAGGTCACTTACAAATATTTCTGATGCTAATTCTCTGGAGCTAAAACCCTGTACACATTAGTGAGTGCCTTACATGGTAACAGCCTATGGTCTTCAGGCAGGAGAAACAAACAAAACATAAAAAAAAAAAACCCAAGTTAAATGGCACGAGGCATGCAAATTTCTCTCTGCGCTGCAGGGGAGGCCTCAGTTTAAATCAGAACTGAGAGAGAGGTGCTGGGATCTTCAACAGGCAAGATATGTTGAATTTTGGTCTATTAAGGGTTATGAGTTTATCTAGGTTTACAAATGAGGAAATAAGATTTTATTTTATGTTTTATTTAAGAGAAACACAGCTCAGATTGTTTCAAGGCACTGTTCTAAGCACTTGGTGACTATTAAATGATCCATGCCTTGTGACAATGTTATGAGGTAGGTAACACTCCCTACGTGTTACAGATGAGGAAACGGAGACACAGAAAGGTTTTAAGTGACCTGCTTGAGGCCACACAGCTGTCAGCAGCTGAGGCGGGATTCAAACCCACAGGGTCTGGCTCTTGAGTCTGTCCTCCTGACCACCAGGTTATGGTGCGTTACTCTCTGTTTTGTTTTGTTTTTTTTTTAAGCCCCATAAAACAACCACTGTGTCTTCAAGATCTGACCTTTCCATTTCTCTCACACCCACACTAAATGGGATCTTTGTGTACACTGTGACCTCCAAGCACCTGACTTTGCCAAATTTCCTGGTTCATATCAACACTCTGTTAAACCCAGTCTCCGATTCTGTTACCCTGTTGTCCTGTCGGCACTGCTGAATTGCTGGTCCCACTCCAAGTTTGCTCCTTCTCTTTCTTGGCTTCCAGGCCACTGAGTAATGCTGGAGAGGCTGCTGGCTGGTCCCACTGTCTTTGACCTGGGCCCTCAGAATCTTGGTCACAAGGCACCACAAGAGCTAATCTTCTCCACTGTCCTCAAATTCAAAGCCCCCCCCCCCAACCTTGAGGATAGTCCACTGGCCTCTTGGGGGTCAAACTAACACACCCTGCACCAACCCTCTCTACAGGGCAGTCTCCCCGTATCTCACTCACTCAGCAACTTCCAGACTCTCTGCCCGACTCCTCCATTTCTGCTACCAACAGGAAATTCATCCTCAGCCAGACCTCATCCTCCAGACCGCGGCTCCATCTTTGAGCTTGCTCTTTTCCCCTTTACCTCATGATGAGTAACAGTCATTTATTTATCTTAATCCTCTTTCTCAACTGCTAGTTTCCTCTTTGAATTCACTGCAGTGCCTTGTACACAGCATATGTGCAATATAATAGATTCAGTTTAATGCGAGCATCCAGCTTTACTGAGATAGTTTGCTATATAATGTCCAAGGTTAACTGGTTCCACCTTCTAAATGGTGACCATCTTCATAAGCTCCCCACCCCCACCCTCTTAAGCCCAGTGGCTCTCACGACACTGGTCTCTCTTCTCCTTTCTCGTCTCAGACACATCACCGTGTTCCCCTTCTGATTATGCTTGTATTCGCTAGGGCTCAGTCCTCGGCTCTCTTCCTGCTCCTACACATTCTATTTTGGCAATATTAATCACACCTTAATTTCACCTGCCTAATATCTCCAAATGGATGTCTTGCAAATGCCATAAACTGAGCAATACAAAGGTCACCTGGTCAGCAACTCTAACTCCCTCCCCTCATTCCAAACACAACTGCTCTTCTTCCTGTCTGCCATCTCCATGTCAGGAAACCGAGGCTGACAGGGTTCTATTAAAGTGCCTGCCGTGTCTGGGGTCGCCTAGCTGGGAAGAGATGGCACTGAGATCTGAACTCATCTCTTTTAATATTGAAAGCCTTCATCCTTAATCAATAGCCCATAATGTCTCTAGAATATTCCATTTTTGTTTTAGATATCTTTACCTGGATATCTCAGTAGTCCTTTAAATTCATGTGTCTAAATCCAATTAATTTTTTTCTCCCTCCAAATATACTGTCCTGTTCCCTTACAGTTTGGTAAATGGAACACCAGCTGCTACCTGAGCCAAGCTAGGAGCTGTACATGACTCACTCCTGACACCTGACACGGCCCCAGAGACCTCTCTCCCTTGTCCCAGGACCTCACCCTCTCACACCGGGACCACTGCAGTTGCTCACTAACCATAGACCCTGCTGCGTCTGCTTTTCCTTTTATCTGACTCATTTTTCTAAAACCCACGGATGTATAATCATGTCACTTCCATGCTTTAATTAAGTGCCTCTGAGGCCAAGGCAGTGTTAAGCTTATGGAAAGTTTGAAATAACATGGGAAAATACCTACGTTTAATCCTACAAAACAGGATGCAGACTGACCATACATTATGCTACTGAAAATGTTTTTTTTAAAAAAAAAATCAGCTGAGAAAAACAAGCTGGAATGTTTGTATCAAAGCAGTTCTCTCTGGGGGCAGAGCCAGGAGTGATTTTGTATTCTTTAGGTTTTGTTGCACTTTCTTGATTTTCTATGAGGATTATTCATTTTTTATTAAGACTTAAAAAAAATCTTTTAAAAAAGTTTCCATTGCTTTCAAGAGAAAAAAACACGATCTAGGCACACAAACCCACTGAACTTTTGTCTTTTGCTTCCATTTTCTTTTTAAGCCCCTTCTACCCCCACACTCATTTCTCTAGCCCTTCTAGCCTCTATTATGAGGCCAGAAAACCCCTAAACATGGCAGCCACCCTCTTATTTCTGCTGCTCACACTTGCCCTCAGCCCAGATGCATTCCTCTTCCCCACCTCCCTTTTCCCGTCTATTCTGGACCACCAGCACCGCCCACTCTTCCTTCAAGCCCAATTCCGCTGCTTTTCAGCAGCCTGCCCCTCACCAGCCCTCCTCCACGACAGCTGTTTCCTCATCTGTGTTTCCCAAGGACAGACTGCACCACAACAGCGTGATTTGCTGACGCCTTTTTCTCCTCTGGAGACTGAAACTATGGGGAAGGCTTGTCTTGTTCATTTCTGCTTCCAGAACCTAGGAGAGTGAGCCTGCACACTGAATTTTTTGAGTGAACGATGGTTAGTTTTCTCACATATAGTCTCTCTGGAGTTCACTTTTTCTCATTTCTCTTTCTTGTATCTTTCTAACATACTAAACAGAGTCACCACAACATAAAGAAGTTCTGGGTTCCCCATAAAGAAAAGCCATCCTCAATACTTTCATGAACTATCCACGTGGTTAGTGCGGAAACTTTTCCATTACCCTACACATCATTTTAAAACACCTACAACCTCACTTGGAGCTTTCATTATGATATTAGCAACAATGAAAGACTGACTAGTGAAAACTGGATAAATTCTTTCCTTGTGTTGCCTTTCACCTTCTTGGAATTAAAGCTGATTTGGCAAAAGAAGAAATAATGAAGGAGTAATTTACTATTTGCCCTCAAATCTAACAAGAACTCAACAGGGGTCCCCTTACTTTTCAAGAAGTGAACCAAAGAGATTTAAAGCTTTATCTTAAAAAAGAACTTGTAGTCCATCATAAGAATTGGATAACCAAGGTAAGCATTATGTTTCGACTCCCAGGAAACTTTGATAACTCATGTTACACCCTATAAAATTAATCAACAATTTTAAGAATCACAATTAGTGAGGAGAAATTGAAGGGAAAAGAGGAACAGTGAGTTAACTTGGATTACAGCACTGGTTTTCTGTCTGTAATTTACTTGCAGTTTACTTCTGAATGTGATCATCTGTCATTCTTTTCCCTAGGAGATGATTATGTTTCTTAATTTTTGAGTATGTTCAAAAGTAGTAAACCCTCAAGACTTACATAAAAATATAAGTAAAATGGCAATGAAAAAGCCACAAATAAGCAGGAAACAAACATTTACGTTTTAAAAAAATATATAAAATATTTGTTTCTATAAATCTCTACATTGTGGACAACACCATCATCTATTCCCCCCACTTCTTTACATAATTGCTTTCATTTTTGATGAAATGAAAGATTAACTGTTAGAAAAATCTGTTTCTTTTATATTCTTGATAAAGCTGTTATTGTTAGAGTTTTAACACATTGCTACTTCAAGCTTATGTTGCCAGTAACAGATTTGTTACTTATATAAATGTTAGTCTTAAAAAGTGCACATCCATACACTTATATTTAGCTTGCTGTATGAAATGCAGAAGGAAATACTCTGAATCAATCTCAGAAAAAAATCTACCAGTGCAACTCATTAAATATAACCTAGATATTAAAAAGGCTCATAAAAACTGCGCAGAGGTTTTCATTTCCATGGCATAATCAGTGTGTGCAGCAGTCCACGTCAGTGCATCTCTGCTAAAGCTTAACCACTGACACCTACAAATCTGAGAAAAGACAACTATTTTTAGTGAAATTCATTCTAATCCATTTTGACCCATTTACATGAGTCTCCTAATTAAGTTTAAGCTACTTATGATAACCCAAATTTGTCATGCCAAACAGTAATTGTTATCCCCTGATGCCCTGGAGTACCCATGCCTGAGCGGACACATGCATGCACACTATGATAGTCCCTGGTCCCTAACTTTCCTGTAATTTATGGGCTTTAGTATGTTTCCTTATGATAACACCTTCCTTTTAGTAGATTTCAATCTTGTAATCTGCTGTAATACCTGATTAGCCTTAATTTAAAGATACTGTTAACACTCTGCGGTTGAGACCAAAAGGCATCATAAGGTGCTAAAATTTTTCTTCGATTCTGAGGTTCTTAAAGAACATCTGCTTACTTTGAGGTGTCTGGCTATATTCTAGATCACTGGTGGTGCAAAACGTTTAAACACTGGCAAAGTGCTGCTTTGCTAAGGCATAGCAGAGTCAATAATTGCAGTGAGGTAGGTCTTCTGTATCTCTTACATGGCAAAAATAACAATATTCTGCATTCACCACTGAAAGAGATCCTTGATCAAAATACGTCAGGTAATCAGAGAAACAATTACACAAACAGATTATTTTCAAGCCAGTACTCAATCATTAATAATGACTGTTCAGGATATACTTTAATATGTGTCTACTTTCTACAACCATCTTTGCAATTCTGTTCTACGCCTACTTTCCAGCCCCCAGCTCTGGTAGGCAATTTAGGAAATGCCCATTAGATTTAATTCTGGCTTAAACGGAACTTACTATGACTATTCTGATGTAAATCTCTATAGTGAGTTATATAAAGATTGAAGTAACTTTTTTCAGCTGTCTACATAGTGAAACTCAAAATATTCCAGGAAGTCTTAGAAGTTCAGCACATTAGACAGCGTGAGAAACACCTGGTGATCTGAAGGGCTATGCTAACAAAGGAATATACCTACATATAACAGCATAGAATTACTATGTTATTATCACTAAAAAGGGCCTTAAGATCAGACTCCATTTACATTTTTTAAAGAATTTTAGCATCCTTTAATTAAGGAGTTTAAATGATTTGTTCAACATCACACTGCTGGTTAGTGGACAAACCAGAAGTAGAATCAAGATTTCCTGGTTCCAATAGTTTGGTCCACTGTACATTACTAACTTCTTGATTTTTTTAAGTTTACTTTTTGTTTTTAATTGCGGTAAAACAGACAACATAAAATTTACCATCTTAACACTGTTCACATTTACCTTTGCATTTGGGAACAAGGAAAGGCAATGTAACAGCATCAGAGCAGCAAAGGCAAACACTTTGTCACCCAGTAGAAATTAAATCCTAATACTCCTTCTCAGATGAGAGACACGTGGGGTTTGGATCAGTAGCTCTGCAGAGAAAATTTCCTTTTTCTTCCCACATACAGCACGTGCCAACCACTGCTTAAACGCCCATTTAGGAGAAAGAGAGCTGTACCATTCTGCATTTCACTAGCTTAACAGGAAAGCCCTATCAAGTCTCTGCCAAACCACGTAAGACCCATTTAAGAAAATGTGTATATAATAATACACAACAGGGGTAAAAAGAGGAGGCACCCAGCAACCACAGGCATCAGCACCAATGAAAGTATTTCCCTTAATAAGAATACTGTTTCATAAATACTTGCTGGGGGCATCATCCCAACTGTAAAAGGACAGATGTGAGTCTTGAGTTCCTTGGTTCTAAACTTCTCTTCTGTTCACCACGATTCAAGCTCAGAGACGCTAACATCCACTACTATATGAAGATGCAAAGAGAGTCACTCTGCAAAAGTCCTGTTTCCTTACTGTTTCAGATAATGTTACCAAGTATGACTCACTTTCTCCCACCCACTTCCTTATTTAAACTTTCTCTGCTTGAGAGTCGGCATTTAAAATTAATTCACTAACTAGAAGAAAAAAGACCACTGGCTCCTTGGCTATTTGTGATTTTTTTTCAGGATCACCGTAAACGGAACCATAGGACAGATTTCACTTTGAAGTTCTGTCCACGCCAGTTGATCATTTTCTACTCTAACATTCTAGCTTCAGCCTTTTTTTCATTCCTGCCTGTGTTAATGCCAATTAAGACACAGCACCATAAAAAATCCTCACTGTGTTTAGGACTTGGATTTGTCACTTACACATTTTCTTATAACGGACCAATTTTCAATTCTCAACTCTCCTACACAGACTGTTATTTATAATCGAAAAGAGACTAAATAACAGGCAATTTTTTCTTATCTTCAGAAATGTAACCAGCTTTCCATTCCAGGGAACTCTGACAATGCTTATACTGCACCTTTGATCCAAGAACGTGTCCCGTGTGTTATCTTGCTCGTTACAGGGTGCTATGAAATAGAGTTTTCAAACCACAGTGGCAGAGGCAGTGCTCCCTCCTTTACCTTCATCTCATGGTGCTGGTCCAGCTGGTCCAGCTCCTGGGGACTCTCTCTGTTTTCCCTCTCTTGCACCTTGGTTTCTGCGTCTGCCCTTCCTTCTCCCAGGGGGAGCGCTGGGCCGACACCCGGGGTCCTGTCATCAGCATTTCCATCGCAGTGATTTGCCGTGGGTGATGCAGGTCCCGTGGTTGTTTCTTCTCTTTCTCCATTCACTAAGCTGGTATCGGGCGAGGGTTCCGAAGTTTGAATAGGAGTTTCTGCGCTGAGAGCGGCTGCTTTATCCTCTTCACATTCCATCTGGTTTTGTGCTGCTATTATGCCGTTAGCCACACGAGTCTGTACACCCTGAGCTTGATCTGGATTATGTCCCTGCTTCCGGGGTGAGCGCTGGGAGAGGAGCTTTTGCTGAGGTGTGGTTGTCAATCCGTGCCTTCCTGGGGTTCTAGGAACATTGAGGTTCACAGCAGGATCTTTTTTCAAATCACTGTAATTTGATAATGGGCTAAAAGATAAAACACAAAGGAAGTATGAAAATGTTGGCATGGACAAGTTCTAGAATAAAAACAAATTTATGCCAGCTGTTTAGGGATATTTAGTGAAGACATTGTTTTCCCTCTGTTGGCTTTAGAGACATGGATGAGAATATTCCAGAGCAGTTCTTAGTATTCTGGGATGCACTTCACAATCAGATAAACATTTACATACAGATGCTAAGCCTGAGCTTTACCTACAGGTCTGGGAATATTTCCTTGGGCTGCTTATCAATATGGCTAATTAGTAAAGACTTAGATGTGAAAAATATATTTAATAAAGCCGTCTTTTCTCAAGATTTTTACTTTCTTAAAAATTTTAAAAACAAGTATAGTCAGCCCTCAATTTATGAACAGGTTAGAAACCAAAGGTTATTTTTGTTTGGAAAGCAGAACACATTTCTCAAAAGCTTTGTTACATGTGTGGCCACAGCCTCCTAACTGCTCTCTCTGCTTCCATGCTGATCCCCTCCAATCTGTTCTTTTTTAAGTTGGGCACAGAGGTCAAACTCTGAGGGCTTCCCCAAACACTCAATCTAGCATCCTGATCATAGTCTACAAGATTCTATCCCATTTTTCTTTAAAATCCTTGTTATTACCTGACATCATATATACTCCTAATAGTACAAAGGAATTTAACTGCCAAAATGGAACAATGCTCCTAAGGAAGTATTTATATAGTACTTGAATGTAGGGTTCCAGGGAGGAGACACAGAACTCTGGGCTGCAGTCTTGAAGAGATTCTTATGACCCGATGAGGGGAAAAATTAAAACAGACTAATACTCTCTGATGGTACAGAACATGCCGGTCTTCTCCGCTTTATCCCCACCTCTCAGCACAGAGCTTGAAATGTGACAGTGCTCAATAAATACTCTGCGAACAATAAATAATGAATGGCGGTGATGACAGTAATTCAGCAATGGCAGCTAACACTAAGTGCCAGAAGCTACGCTAAGCCTTTACACTGATGATCTTGTTTCACACTCATAGTAATTCCAAACTAAAGGACCCCCCCTTATACAGAGAAATTGAGGCTTAGAAACTTACATAAAGTGGCCAATGTCACACAGCTAACAATGCTAAAGCCAGTGTTCACACCAAGAAGTCTGACTCTAAACCCCATGGTCTTAACCCCACATTATAATACACTGGAATGGGAAAGATGGAGTGAGGAGCAGGTGATCAGGCTGCACACGAAACGCGGGAGGAAAGTCCAGGGCTGGCATCTTCCTCAGCATGGGCAGCGGTCACGGGGTGAGGGCTCCTGAGGGGTGCGGGGGGGAGGCACAGCGGCAAGGTCCATGGGCAGGGCTGAGATGCACCCTCACCCCCTTCACTGCACTCCTCCCAGACACTGCTGGTCTGGACTGCAGAATGCGCAGGGAATGATGACTGACCGTGAGAAAGTAATAAAGGACGGGGAAGGGCACCGTGAAGTTCACCACCACCGGAAGGGAAGGGAAGGTAGGGGAAAATGTCATATAAAAGTTGGAGGGTGTCAGTATAAGTAAATCTCACACTGTATCTGACTCCTGATATCTGACTTCTAGGAGAGTATATTTTAGGCCTGATTTCCCCGAAAGCCCTTGAAGATTTAAATGAAACTGTCCTCCTTTCCCTGGCCACATCCGTGTCCAACAATACAGTGGAAAGATGCTCAGCAGATTCTCTGAACCAAACGTTGGGCTTACTTTTGGATCTGGGGAAAAGGCCGCTTTGGATGAGAAGCAGGGGTTTCCTGTAGTAAGTGCACCCAGGGGCAATGCGTAGCGGGGTGGGGGGGAGGTTAGTGAAAGCAGTGGCTGAATCAATACGGAGCAGATTCCTGTGGGTGACAAACCATGAGGAGAAACAGTTGGCCTTGCAGGGTCCTGGGGAAAAAAACAACGTTCAGTTTTGTGGGAAAATGTTATTTACTTCTCTCTAAAATCCTGAAGTCTGTCATAGGTCAAAGATACTAGTTTCTCTTACTCTCAAAAAAAAAAAAAAAAAAAAAGGAATAAGAAACCACAGTAAAAAATAAATACACAAAATTCACTTGCTTCAAATACATCCTCCAAATCACTCTTGATAAAACAGAGTTACTTAGATTATTGCAAAGAGTAAACTGTGACACATGGTTAGGTTTTAACAGTGCCGTATGGTAATGGTCTTCTGTAACTCCACTGCAACAGACATTGGTTCTTTCTGTCAAATTACTGTAGTAACTCAGAGCCTGCCAAATCTCCCTCTGCTCCACAAAGTGCTCGATCAGGCTGTATCAACTGGGGCAAAACCCTACAGCTACACTGTAGGCACACAGACATCACAACAGGAAATACACATTTCCCATTAATGTCCTACAGACCCAACGCAACACTAACCCATTCAAACACTCTTCAGGGCCTGCTCCTACAGGAAATACCGCATTAAAAACATATAATTATTTTTCAAGTTGGCAGTGGATTCTGCCGCAAGTAACATCCCTTTACCAGACTGGCCCAAATGCTCACATTTACATCCTATCTGCACTTAGAACAAGTTTGCTTAAAATGTCACACATTTACAGCACACCCCTCCTTAGATCCAACCTTCAAACTCTGCATCAGAAAATGACTTGCAATCTGTTAACTCTGAAAGAGTAAAAGAAAACTGGTATTAACAGGTAGGAAAACTGTACATTTTGTGTATGGAGAGGAGGTTACCAAAATGGTGAGGATCAGAGGACTCAGTCTTTGGAATACTGATCCATTCAGGGCTTCCCAAAGCCACCCCCACATCTTAGGACCCAGGCTCGGGTGTGCACTATGCATAGGGGTCAGGGCTCAGCCCCTCGTTACATCATGCAGTCACTGGAGATGGCCCTGGGAATCTGCAAACATGTGCCACCTGAATCAACTTGCCATGAGAAATAAAAAAAAATTTAAGTGGAAATAAATCATTCTAGTAAAGATGACTATCATTTAACGTAGCAAAGGTATTAAAAATCCTACTTCAGAGGAAATGCTGAAGTTGACAGATGTATGACTCAGGTTCCCATAATGGACTAAAGAATGAAAAATGAAGTCAGGCTTCTGAACTACTTTTCACCAGAACTTGTTCCTAAATATAGTCTCATAAAGGAGGGACACTGCAGTGGTGTAGCTGGTCACAATTTCCAGAAGATTTTAAAGTATTTCCAAGCTATGATCCAGTACATAAATAATTCCTTATTCTGCAAATAATGAAATCACCCATTGGGAAACCCATCCCCAAGTACCATGCTAGAATGAATGGAAACATTTGGCTTCAAGGATGAAAGTAAAGTTATGTATGTGGTTTAATTATATACAGACTTTTGGTGACACATGAAAATAAAATCCTTCTGATGAAAAAATTTAAAAATTGTATTTAAGTCAGTGACGAGAATTCTATGAAGAAACAATTGAGGGTCATGTATAGAAGAGCAACTTCGGTAAGTTTGCTTTTTATCTTTAAGTGAGAAACATACGTTTCACCTACCTTTTGTGAAACATTAGGACTAAAGAATATAACATTGCATCTAATAAATACAAACTGAAATTTAGCATGAATTTTGCTGTTGCCTGTCTCTCTTCACAAAACCTAGGATACGGGGAGAGGGGTAAACGGACTGAATGGACACAGAAGACCCGCGTTAAATAAAATGGGTCCTAAAGAAGACACAGGACAGGCCCACAGAAGTTATATTCAAGCACAAAGAGCGAGAAACAAAGAGGCAGGGACAAGCTCTTGCCTTTCCAACCCAGGTACCTATCGATCACCAGAGTGACTCCAAGGGGTGATAACATGCAGACAGAGTGACATATACAGAGGAAGCCAGACAGAGCACATCCAGGGATCTGCACAGCACATGTGTGATGAGAGGGCTGGGCCACAGTAATGGGCGATGGTAATATGTAATAAATGACAATTCATATTAGGGCAAAATTAGCATTTAAGAAAGTCACTCTTTCTAGAGCTCTACCAAACTAATGGAGTAAAACACTATATATTTTTTAATTTTCATATCTATAACTATCGTATTTTTCAAAAACCAGTTTTCTTCTCCCTTCTGCCTTCTCCCAGTGTAAGTTAGCTCTTACCTGCCTCCTTCAAAGCGACTGATGAGATCTGATACCTTACTGGGTTTTTCTTTTGAGACACAAGAAGCAGAGGCAGGTTTAACTTCCTCCATCCTTGGTTTTGCACTAGATAAAGCTTTATGCCTGGGGGTTTGGTGTATGTTGGACGAAGGTGAATTCTGCAGATGAAATGGCTTTGGAGGCACTGTAGAAAAAGAATTAATAGAATTCAGCATTTCACTGATATTTGTTCCTTAACAAAAAAAATATTCTGGTGCCCTGCGTGTAAAAGTCTTTCTCGCATCACCAAACTTTTGTAAAGGGGTCTGTCACATTTGTACTGAACTTTAACCAAGGGACTTTTATCTATCTTGGACATTTTCTCTGTGTCCTGTGGAAATCCCATCTCCAAGATTCACGTGGTACTTTCAATTCTAAGTGATTTAAAACATGGCTTCACTAAACATCTATGGATCCATATGCATGGCTGCAGCATGCCAAACTCTGTTAGCGATAACACAGTAGTTACCTACCTAAACAGAAAAAAGCAAGTGATAAATTTGAAACTAATTCCTAGAGAGGCACTGCTTGCTACAAAAGACTTTCTAATAACAGAGAGATAACAGACATACCAGAATTCAGAGCTAGTAGGTTAGACATAAAAGCCAACAAAACAACAAACAACAGTAGTATAACGTTGTATTACTATCGCACCCTCCCATTTAACAGAAGCACCTCATCTCTTTTGATCACAGATGAAACGTTTCCTTTGCAGTCCTCGGAGGTACGTATCGTTACTTGCCTCCTATGTCTGTGAAGGCTTAGATCTTAAGTGAGGGGCCTGGAGCAACAAGGCTGATCCCATGTTACGCCTGGTACTGACACTCTGCCCCGCCCCCCACCTGGTTATTACCTCTGTTCCTCACTGTAAATCTGCAGAAGGGGGTTACAGAAGTTCAGTAGCTGACTGGTATTAATATACCCCAAGTCATTTGCTGACTATTAAGTCCTCCACTCAATAGAATAGGAACAGATCATTTCCAAAATACTAAAAAATCTACAGATTTCCTCTAATGGATGAGAAATTCCATAGATGAGAAAACATAAGTGCTTAACCAATACAAGAATCACTTCAATTTTGAAAACTAGTATCATTTTTCTCTTCGATTAACATTCTGGGTAGAAGAAAAATACCTACACGTTATATATTCTATCACCAGTTGTAAACAAATCCAAAGAATCATCTCATTTTTTTTTTTAAACCCTTCTCCTATCTTCTGGAAAAAGGATGACGAATCACGTCTTCTTCTAATTACATGCTCCATTTTCTCAGAGCCGGGTACCCTGGATTTCAGTAATCTCGTCTCTTCTGTAATAAGCTCAGCTCGCTGACAGTCGCCGGATGCTCACTGGCCTAGATTTCACCATTTCTGTGCCAGTTATCAATTCTTACAGAGAGACGGAAAAAAATCTCACAAAGAGCTACAGGTGTAACAATGTACATTTTTCCTTTTCAACACAGACAAGAAGAAAATTCCAGTTAAAAAAAAATGACATGCTTTTTTAAAGTGAAAATGATACTATGTTCCAAGATATACTTGGGGTTGGGGGAGGTTAATTTAGTATCCATGGGAAAGAAAGGGCCTTATACAAGTGTGATATTTGTTAATTTTAAGGAAAAATTTCCTGTGTAGGACAACCATATACCAAAACAGTAAACCAGGACAATAACCCACTAAAAAAAAAAGTTTTAACATTTGGAATAATTTCAATATTCCTAACTAGAATATTCAAAGAAGGAAGTTAACATGTTCTTTACAATTCTGTGTGTAAAGGCTGTTATAAAATAATTCCTCCAGCTAATCTAGAGTTTACTCAGTGAACGTTCCTTCTTTATCATTGTTATTTTCTTTTACTATATCCTTATTTACTATTATTATTTCAGACACTGTTGATTGAAGGATGGAAATAAAATAGTCTGTTACCAGCCAGTCAGTCTCTCAGAGATGACTCTCCTGACTTCCCATCTCAATTATGCCTCTCTTATTAAAATGTTTCACAGCACTGTGTATCTTCTCTACAGTGCTTACAATAAATTATCATGATAAGCAGTAATAAGTAGTATTAAATAATAGACCAGCCATGAAAGTATTAAATACACTATAGACATAAAGGTTTCTCTGAAACAAGGCTGGAGTCCTGTGAGGGTAAGGAATGTTTGTTTTGACCACAACCATATTCACAGTAACTTCCTGCACAGTGCTTGGCAAATTCGTAGAATACCTGAAGGAACTAATTAATTAACACGTCAGCAAGGAGCTCATATTCTAACAGGGAGACAGTTTAAAGATGCTGATAAAGCTGAGCATCAAGTACACGGTTACTTTAGAAGCAGAGAGGAGGCTTCTGTTTTAGCAAGGGAGACAACCCAACGTGTACATTTACTGGTTTACTATACATTTGAATAAAAGAACACAAATACTACATGCATAAGACAAAAATCTCGAGGGTCAGGAATGGCCAAAGTGTCAAAACCACTGTCTTCGAGGAAGACAGCGCGTACTTTGTTGAAAAGATAACTGATGAGTGAAAATGATTCTTGTCTCCCTCATCATTTCTGATTTTCCTTTTACATCTGATTTCCAAATGCTTTCTGGACACCTTCTAGGTGTCCTATCAGCACCTCCAGGTCATTATACCTAAAACTCAACGTAGTACTTCTTCCCCCTGCAGCCCAAAGGATGTCAACAGAAAAAATAGGGTTCAATCTCACCAGTAACTGGAGAAATGCAAATTAAGTCCACAATATGATACTCCTTCAGCCCCATCAGATTAACGAAAATTTCAAAATCTAACAATACGAAGTGTCACTGAGGCTATGAAGTGATGCGAACTTACACATTTTTGAGAGGGAGTATAAAGTAATGCAACCATTAGGAAATACATATATATATATATATATATATATATATATATATATATATATATATATATATATGCAGAATATACATATCCTAGAGAAATTCTTAAATATCTACACAGGTTTTTTTTTTAATGTTTACTTTCTCATGGATCCAACAAATATTTATTGAATACCAATTAAGTTCTATGCACTTAACCACGTTAATGAATAAAGGGAAAGATAAGAAACAAAAAAATAAGTAAACCATGTATCAGAAGGTATTAAATGCTGGGAGAAAAAAGGGGAGAGGGGCTAAAAAAACAAGATAGAAGGGATCTGGAGTGTAGGGAGTGGGGGGGAAGGGCAGACTGCAGTATTAAGTAAGGTGTTCAAAGGGGGCCTCTTTGAGAAGTGCAGATCTGAACAAGAATGAAAGCAGTGAAGGGAGTTACTTGGGGAAGAGCTCTCAGTCAGGTTGAGTGAAAGCTGGAGGCCAGCGGAGGGCGATGTGACGGGAGCCAAAGCGGCCGGCGGGCGGGCAGAGCAGGTATTGAGGTCAGAGGGAGGGATGATAATGCACACCGGTGGATAATGCAGACCGGTGGAGTACTGTAAGGAATTTGACTTTTGAGTGAAGGGGGAAGTTCCCCTAGAGTTCTGAGCTGAGGACGATGTGACATGGCTTAAATCCCAACAGCACCACGCTGGCTGCAGTTGAGAAGGAGGCAAGCAGGGTGGGAGCAGGGCAGAAACCGGGAGGAGTTAGGAGGTTACTGTGTATACGACAGTGCTTAGAGGGAGGCAGTGAAAACTAGTGAGACTTCAGGTATATTTTAAAAAGAAGTTTCCCTGCTAGATTAAATGTGAGGTATGAAAGAGAGAGGGATCGAGACTGACTCAGGCTTTTGGCCCGAACAGCCGGCAGGATGGAATTGGCAGTAACTGACACAACAAATAAAGCAGTTTCTGTAGAGAAGATTGGTAGTCGAGTTGTGGACGTGCTCAGCTGAAGACATCTAGCTGACTCTAAGTAAAATGGGCTCTATTGCAGGAAATCTTACAGACGGTAACCAGAACAAAAAATTGATTATTCAAAAATTTCCAAGTATGCAAAATAATGATTGGGAATGAAAAAGAAACTAATTGCCACTGTCAAATGAAAGAAAAACGCACAACAGAAGAGTTGTGCATTAAGTTTTATCCGGGGACTTTACTGAGAACTATAGCCAGGGAGACAGCCTCTCCGATGGCTCTGAAGAACTGTTCCAAAGAGGCAAGGGAGGAGTCAGGATAGAGAGAAACTTTTTTTTTTTTAACTGGAAAAAAACATGTAGTTAAGCATAAAAAGATTACTGCTAACCACAAAGAACAGACATTGCAAGTTAATGATTTTAGTGCTTTTCTATGTAGGGAAGATTCAAGAACCTGGGGTCATTGAAATTCTTCCTTAGATAGCCATCTGAACTCTGCAGGGGATGGTGCATCCGAAGCAAGGAGTGCTCTCTGGTTTTCTCCACTGAATTCCCCTCAGGGTACATAGTTGGTGGGCGAAGGCGATAGCCATTGGCTTGACCCTTGTAGAACTGGAATCGCTAGCAAGCAACACTTTGTTTCTTTACATCAGTTGAAATTTGGGGATTACCAGGAGATTTCAATTGCTCTTATTTTACTTACTATGAAAAACAAGAGCCGGCTATATATTAACGCATTATAAATTTGTAACACATTACACTTTAAGAATGAAACATTACACATAGAATTATTTACTTAAGGCAGATGTGATGAATTACTCAACTGAGTAAACAGAGTATATTTACTAAATTATTTGAACAATAATGTGGCTTTCAAAGTTCATGAAACTTTTTTTAAACATTAAGGTTTAATGATTGAGAAGTGACAGTATGTGGGGCTTTATCAAAACAGTTAACTATGGAGAATGTCATGGATCAAAGCTCCCAAGAGAAAAAGGACAATTACCTTTAATTGCTAGGAAGTTCTTCTGACTTCTGTCTATCTAGCATGGCAGGAAATTGGCCAATATTAAAAGTGGTCAGCAGGAAGAAAGACTTATATTGGAGTTGTTCAGTAATTTGTTTGCTTGACCGGTAGGATTGGTGTGAAGTGAATAAACCACTGTTTCCTTTAGGGATATTTTCTGAGGACAAACTAGCTCTAACTATAGAAGGAATCCATTTCAAAAGCTGTACCTTAGGCTTAGATTCAGATGCAAGCTTATCTAATATAAAATTTAACTCTTTTATCCTTTTAAAAAATATAATTCTTCAAAAATATTTACCTGTTGGTAATTTTAAAAAGAGATACAATTGACATATAACACGGTATTAGTTTCAGGGGTACAACATGCTGACTTGATATTTGTATACATTGCGAAATGATCACCATGGTAACTCTAGTTCACATCCGTCAACACACAGTTATACATATTTTTTCTTGTGATGAGAACTTTTAAGATCTCTCTTAGCAACTTTCAAATATACAACATAGTATTATTGGCTATAGTCACTATGCTGCACATTACATCCTTAGGATTTACTTACTTGTAATTAATAAACACAAAAACATAAACTTGATGTTGCTAGAGCACAGTCACCACTAATAAAGGTATTTATTATTCTCTCCTTTTAAAAATCACTGAAATAAACTGTAGCTATGATATTATTAGCACTCCACATGAGAAACTAATAAAACTTAATTACAAGCTATTTTTACGATCCAGATCAGAGTTTCTCAGACTACTGACATTTCAGGTTGGATATTTCTCTGTTGGGGGGCAGCTGCGGGGCTGGCCTGTGCCCCGGAGGACGCTGCGCTGCAGACCTAGCCTGCAACCGTCAGAAGCCAGCCGCACGTCCCAGACACAGCCAGCGAGGGGGCGCAGCAGGCCTGCAAAATGATCTCCAGTTGAGAACTAATGATCCAGAATAAGAGTTTTCAAGTTGAACTCAAATTCCATAATGGATCCTGAAGTCCCAGCAGCCTCACCACGCGTGCCTTACGAGGGATTTACAAGGACATGGGAAGAGAGGTGTCAGTGTGATAGCCCCTCACTCTGCGCAGGGAGTCCCCCTCCACTTCTCAGCCTCGGCCACCCAAATGTCCTTAAGGGTTTGCAGGAATCAAAAGGCTTCTCTCCACTAGAGGGTGGGAAACACAATCAGTCATAAGTCGATAGGTAAGCAGTGCTCAATCCATTTGGCAGCTGATTTGTCAATACCAAGATGGAGCCTCATTTCAGGATGCTGGTCTCTAGATGGCATACATTCCAAGTATTATTTTAGTTTTAAAAATAATTCATCTATCTATCTATCTATCTATCTATCTATCTATCTATCTATCTATCTATCTATCTATCTTAATGGAGGTACTGAGGATTGAACCCAGGACCTGGTGCATGCTAAGCATGCACTCTGCCACTGAGCTATACCCTCCCTCCATTCTAAGTTTCAAACAAAGTAAAAAGGAAATGTGGTGATGGAGCAGGGGTTCATTCAACAGTACTACTGAAGGCCTGCTATGCTGTGCGAGAGGCACGGGGATGCAGCAGTGTAAAAGACAGGAAAAAAAAAACAAATGAAGGCTTAAATACATAGTAGACCAGACTGTAACCAATGAGAAAAAAACAAAGCAGGGATGAGGAAATAAAGAGATTTCAGGGGTGAGACAGGGGTTAAAATTTTAGCTAGGGGGGGCCAGGGAAGGGCCAAACAATGAGTGAGAGTATTTTGAAAACGAGGTAGAAAGTACTCTACATGGTTTACTTAATACCTGGAAATACTCTCCGTATTTATATAAAATTTTATATATTAATCCATATTCAGGATAGGAAGTAAACATATGTATTTAAACAGCAATGCATAGACTTTGATACAACTACAGAAAAGTAAAAAAGCAAGGTCAGTGTCTTCTCCCTTAAGAATAGGATTGTTTTGGCACGTGGCAGCTCAGGAAGGGCATTGCTAAAATTTATCTCAATGAAGTACAAAAAAACAATAAAGTGATACAATGAATCTTTCCAAACAGCCTTTATAAATAATGAAATTCATGCTTTTGATCTGAGCAATTACATAAAATTCAATTGTATTTATGTCTTATATTTTTACCTTACTTGACATCAGCTTAGGTCTAACGAGCAAGATGGAATCTGTATTGTGCAAATAAAATCATGATCAGAAAAATTTCTATGTTCATATTTGCATCAATGTCATAGGGAGGAGTATGGTCAAAAATAAGATTATAAACTCACGGATGGGCTACTCATTTGAATCTCCAGTTATCTGACCTTGCTCAACAGCTGTATCCCGTACCACCACCAATATAGCTAGTAGTGAGGAAAAAAAGAAAAATATCCCATAAACTAGAAGATTCCATTTTTAACTCCCTTTTAAATATCTCTTTCAGAAATCCTTGAAACATAAGAACAAGAAAGAAACTAAAATAAATCCGACATAATCCACATAGAAATTGACTTTTCCAAAGTATAGTGATTCTGAAAATGCCTAGTATTGTTTCTTAGCTGAATGTTCATTTGATATAAATGAAAATATATTAGGAACTACACAGTAAGCCATAGTATAGCTTAGTTTTGTGTTCCATTTCAAAAGGTCTTGCTCTCAATCATCAAAATTATAATTTTGCTATTTCTCAAAGTTAATACCTAGTTCACTAGAAATTTATTTGTAAAAGGAAACGGTCACTGAACAAAACGTTGAAAGGCTTCCTCCAGTATAAAGTTTTCCCCTTGTTGGATGCTCAATTCCTCGATGGAGGCACTGTTTACTTTTAATTTCTGTGGATGTCTTTACTAAGAAGCTTGAAGAGCCCTAGTTCCTTAATATTGTAAAATCACGTTCTTGCTAAGTATATTATGCACTATTTTGGAATGATATTTTCCACAGAACCTCTGACATCTAGCAAGTCATGGTAACTTTCTGACAATACTTCTAAACACACATTCATTGTTACATATTTGTTATACACACAGTAAGTTAGGCTCTGTACCATGTCACGCATAACGCATGAAGAGATCACAGTTCCATTAAGGGGACACATAATTTCTGCAGCATGAAAAGAACTGTAACCGAGAAACGTACAAGGTGTTTTAGGAGCATGAAACTCCGCCTGAGCAGGTTCACAGACTGACTTTTCTCCTGAAAACAATAAATGCACCCAATTCCTCTCATTTATAGCCTGAAGCTCTTTCTTAGTGATTGTCATTCTTCTGCGTAGCCTTCATCGATGAACAAAGCACCCGACGTGATTCAACCCCCCCACCCCCCGCCGACGAGCGTACCTTGTGGCTTTGGACTTGCAGCTGCGTGTTTTGCTGGCGTTTTCCCATTTATTCCCTGAGCCTCTTCAGCAGATACATTCTGATCAACCAGCGTGGCTGTGCTGCTCTTCAAAGAAGGTGGAATTCTAGTGATCTTTGGACAGATACTGCAGCCTGGGAGAGTTCAAAAGGAAAGGGCAGGTAAACACGGAGGTAGAGCCTAACTACGTCTCGTGACTCGGTTCCTTCTAACCCCACACAACAAAAACAGTTAGTTACCAGACTAAGCAGAGAGATACTCTTCCCACACGTGCTGGCCTTGACAAAGAGTTTTCCTAAGACAGATCTCATTCCATGTGCTTGAGAAACCTTATAATGTGTGCTGACAGAGACTGCTGGCTGCCACACACACACACACTCTCCACCCCCACCCCCATCCACTTTCCTGGCAGGGCCACAGAAAGGGCAGAATGCAGCTGCTAGATGCAGGCGAAGGAGAGGGCCAGGGGGCCCCAGCACTAATCTGTTAAAAGCTTCCCTTCCAGCAGCCAGTCAGTCACCAGTCATTGAGTGGTTCAAAAACACAAAGCAAGAAAGCATGAGTGTGACAGCTGACCTAAAGGCTCTAGAAGAATGGCTTGACTGGAAATGAACAAATACACACCCACCCACCCAGTCCCCCCCTCCACACCCTTGTCTTACTAGCTTACTCAGACTCCAGATGAACACATATGAGTTATTATTACCCATGGTTTTTTAAAAATGAGATTATATAGATAACACTGTTACATTTATTTACAACTTGAAATCTTTTAAAGCATCATGAGACAGATGAAGGAGAACAGGTCAATTCTTAGTTCAATTTCTGATATAAGAAGTTAAATACTAAATTTCAGAGACTTTTCAAGAAATTATATGCCAGCATTTTCTCTTTATATGCACATTAAGTTTTCCTTTCTTCTAGTTGACACGGTGATTTTAACAACAGATTGGACCTTGTTCAGGAGAAAATAAAATTTCTACCAGGAAATCCACTATCATTAAAAAGTATGTGCCATTTAAGAAACTATCATTTGACTACAAAACAAAGAGTTTCATTTTTATAGAAGCCAAATATCTAAAACGAGAATCATTAGAGATAAAAGCCTTAATTATTATTTAAAACAAGAAAAGCTAATAAAATCCAATCAACTCTCTATTGAGTAAATACTTCAATTGATTCTTGATTAATATTGATTAAAAACTACAGTACTGTTTTACTTTCTGTGCTCCCCTTAAAATTTCTTCAGATAAAGTTTAGAAGCTATTAACAGCTCCAAGTATTGTCTGAGAAGTTATTAGAGACTCATGTTAAAACATATTAAAGGAGTTTTATCAGACACCCTTCTGCAAAAATGGGCTGCCAACTGGATAAAGCAGGGTTCAAACTGAATCTTTAAAAAACAGATCACCACTGTTATGAATTAAAAGATGAAACCACTTTGAAAATGAACCCATTTAGATATAAAACAGAAACAGACTCAGAGACATAGAACACAAACTTGTGGTTGCCAGGGGGGAGGGGGATGGGCAGGGATAGACTGGGAGTTTGAGATTTGTAAGATACTGGCAGGTATATTTAGAATAGATGAACAAGTACACACTGCATAGCATGGAGAAATATATCCAAGATCTTGTCTTAGCTCACGGTGAAAAAGAATGTGAAAATGAATATACATAAATATTCATGTATGACTGAAAAATTGTGCTCTACACTGGAA
Source organism: Camelus ferus (assembly GCF_009834535.1). NCBI lineage: Eukaryota > Metazoa > Chordata > Mammalia > Artiodactyla > Camelidae > Camelus > Camelus ferus. The sequence continues at coordinate 1,075,820 of NC_045729.1, forward strand.
ATTGACACAACATTGTAAACTGACTATAACTCAATAAAAAAAAAAGAACCTACTTAGAAACAAAACATATCCTGAATAAATAATCTGAAATTAAAAACTAGGCACTTAATTTCTGGATAGCAAATTGTCAGGATCCCATAGGTTTACAAGATAATTCGAGAACATCTCAGATGAATGTGCCAAAATGCCTGCAGTAAGAGATCAACTACACACCCATTTTCTTTTAAATCCATTAAAGTCACGATTATAATCTTTTGCCAGTGACAAAAAAAATCCATTGCCACAAACTTCATTGCAGATCATTGTTTAAAACTCGTCTCCAAACTTCAGCCGTTACCATGAGGTATGAAAATATGGTGAAAGACACAGAAAACACATTCTTAAAAGGTCATTTAAAAAAAAAAAAAAGCAAAGACAGAGACCATGGAAAGCCCAAAATCTTTACTATTATTTGCTAACTGGTCCTTTATAGGAAAAGTCTGCTGACTACTGGTATAGATCAAACACATCATGGTACAGGAAGTGTGCTTAAAATTAGATGGCACCATTTCATTAAATAGTTCATCTTCTAACATCTTGGATACTAGCAATACAAAGGAAAAGTTCTTTTTGTTTGTTTATGACGGACTCAGCCTACTCACATTTGGAGACAGTCCTTATTTGGGTACCAGTTGCATAACAGGGACTTGAAACCAAAATTGTAACCAGATGGTCTACCCATTAAATAAATTTTATAATAACCATAGAGGCTTTCAGATTCCAGTTTACCAAGAAGAACCAGTAGGGGTAATTAAACAGTTATCTTGGGCACAGATACAACCAGTTACATTAAGTTGGCATGGGTTAGTACTTACATACTGTCTCCTCATGAAGGCTGATAATCTGCTTAGCCACTGGTCCTAACCATTTTGTATTCTTCTGTCTTGGAGTCACTCACTTATGCTTGCCGGGTCATACCTCCTGTAAAGATTGTCTAGACAGATGCTAACTGCAGGGTATTCTCAGATATTCTCAGTTAATTCAGCCTCATCTTTGGCTGCACAGACCTCCCTGTTCCAACAGAAGAGGTTCCCACTATGGCTTAACTTTCATTTATGTGTCTTCTTTTGCACGACACAGGTGAGTGGCAGATAATTGCTCTGACTGGTTAGGGGGACTGCCTGCTATTTGCAAAACTTTGTGTTGGGTTGTTATGTTTTGCCAACTTATTCTTGACAGGCTCTTTTCACAAATTGAGATTGGATTTACTCCAAAGCAAAGTCCACTGGTTCTTGATTCTTCAAGCCTGATTTCTTGTCATGGCATCCATGACGTCAGATCACATCTCTGTGGCCTGGCTGTGTTCATGTCTGTACTGCCTCACCCACGCGTAACATCTCCCCCAACTGCACCGAGTCTCTAGCCCAGCACATCGGGATGGGCTCCACCCTGCAGGACAAGAAAATCTTTCTTTTTAAAAAATTTAAAAATGTTTTTATGGGGGGGGGTAATTGGGTTTACTTATTTATTTATTTTTAGAGGAGGGACTGGAGATTGAACCCAGGGCCTTGTGTATGCTAAGCATGCACTCTATCCCTGAGCTATACCCTCCTCCTGCAAGAAAATCTCTTGATTCAGGAGCACAGAGTAGCTTCTAGGGCAGACAATCTTCTTAGAAGTATACTGTCCAGAAGTAAAGAGATACTTTAAAAAACACTTTATTTTGACATAACTTTAGATTTACATGAGTTGCACCCAGACTCTTAAGTTAGCATATTAGATAACCATGGTGTTAAACACAGACAAAACTAAGAACGTAATATTGGCCCAATACCACATATTTCATTCAGATTTCACCAATTTTCTAACATCCTTTTTCTGTCACAGGATCCAAACCAAGATACCGTGTTGCTTTTAGTTCTCCAATCCATGAGACAGTTACTCAGTCTTTGCTTATCTTTGATGACGTTGGCACTTTTGAAGAGTGGGAGTAGGTATTTTGTAGGACGTCCCTCACACTGGGTTTCTCTGATGTTTTCTCACGATTAGACTGGGTTTATGGGTTTGGGAAAGAACACCAGAGGCATGCTATCCATCCCACTGTGTTATATCATTGCATGATATTCAGCATGACTGTCACATGTGACGCTAACCTTGGTCTCTGGGTAGGGTGGTGTCTGCCTAGTGTCTCCACTGCAGAATATTCTATTTATTGTAAGATATTTTTCAACAGTCTTCTCCTATCATCCTTTCAAAAACTCCCCATTTGTCCTGGATATGGGTCATACCTCCCATGTGCCATTTAAACTGTCTAGATTGAGAGATCAATTGCACTTAAAAAAAATAATAAAGCCATTCAGGTTATAAAACTCGTGATTTACAACTCATTTGCCAAGGGGAACAAATCCACAGCAAGGAAATTTATTTCAGGAAATGATTTCAGTTTCCCAAACTGTTAGCACCCAATAATAAAATCTACCCCGCCACCCCCCACCAAATAATAAGCAAACCATAAAGGATCTTAAAGAAGGAAATATGATGGACAGTTTAAGAAGTTTCCTTGGACCTAGGAAACCTAATTCTAGGAATCTAATCTACAGAAACAATTTCATCTGTGTGTAAAAATATATGCACATGGACAGTGAAAGCAACATTATGTAACACATGCAGCTGTAAAAACAGAAAAACAAAAATAAGACTGGGAAGATCTCCAAGACTTTATTAAATGAAAGACAAAAAAGCTGCAGAGAAATATGTACACTATAATCCCATTTTTAAAAAAGACGTAAGATATATACACGTATAAATGTACTGAAAGGGATGGAAGGTAACATGGCAAACTTTGGGGATTAGGAGTGGTGTAGGCTGAGGGAATGAATGAGAACCTATGTTCAGAGCAGCCTTATTTACAATAGCTAAGATGATGAAGCAACTGAAGTACCTGCTGACAGATGAATGGATATACAAAATGTGGCATATACATACAATGGAATATTATTCAGCCTTGAAAAGGAAGGAAATTCTGATACATGCTACAATACGAATGGCCTTGAGGCCATTATGCTAAGTGCAATAAGCCAGTTGAAAAACACAAATACTGTATGATTCCATTTATATCAGGTACATAGAGTAGTCAGCTTTGGAGACAGAAAGTAGAATGGTGGTTGGTAGGGACTGGAGGGATGAGAGAATACAAAGTTATTGTTTGACAAGAGTTAAGTTATAGAAGATCAAAAGTTCTGTGGATGGATAGTGGTCACAGAAGCACAACAATGTAAATGTACTTAGGATGCCAATGAACTGTACACTTTAAACAGTTAAGATGGTAACCTCTATGTTATGCATTTTCAACAAAACTTTTAATTAAAAAAGCATATCCCTTGCTCAATGAATAAAAGGTAAAAAAAATTAATATATTCAATTGCCTACCTAGCATCTCCACTAGCATTTCTAAGAGCTAACTCACACTCAACACACCCAAATCTGATTCCCTTGTCTGCCAACTCTCACTCAAAATTACCCACCTTTACTGTCCTCTCCATCTCAATTAATAGCAACTTCATCTATGCGCAGAACAAAAAGCTTGGAAGCATCGCAAAGTCCTCCCTTTTTCTCTCACACCCTACATCCTATCCCTTAGGAAATTCTGCCGACTCTACCGTCTACCACCACCACCTCCACTGCTACTGTTTTGGCCTAAATTACCATAATCTTTAACTGGACTACAGTTAAGACCCTCCACGTGGTCTCCCTGCTCCTACCCTTGTCCCCAGTACACATTTTCAGCCAGGACCAGAGAGATCCCTTTTAAAACCCAAGTCAGATCATGTCACCCTTGGTGCTTAAAATTCTCCAATGGGGCCACACGTCACTCGCAGTTTACAAAGTCACCTCTTTACGCTGGCTGACAGGCTCTGCGTGACCTGGTGTCAGTCCCCTTACCCCTGAACTCGTCGCTGAGTACTGCCTGCTTGCTCGCTGTACTCCAGGCACACCGGCCCCTGCTGCACCTCCCGCAGGCCAGGCGCACTTTATTTACAGCCTTGGGTCTGGCTCTTCTCTGCTGGAATGTTCCTGCCCCAGCAAACTGCTTTCTCTTCACATCTTGGCTCAAATTGCATCTTGTTGACGTGGGGCTACCCAGACACTCTCCCTAGTATAAGCGCTACTTTTACCATGTTTTACAGGTGTGTGTGTGATTTTTTGTTTTTTTTGTTTTTTTTTTTTAAACCATAGCATTTGTCACCTTCTAACAAACTAACATTATTTTGTTAACTGCCTGTCCTGGTTAGAATGTAAACTCTGGGAATGTCTCAGGAACATCCCTTAGATGCTCAGTTAGTAATTGTTGAACAAATGAATTCCAGAGACCTTTGACAAGTTTCTCTTCCTTCGCCTACATTCTTATTTTCCATTTCATAAGAGCTGTTTTCTAAATTCCAACAATAAGGAGATGACACAGCTGTCTGAGAACTCGAGCTATACAGAATTTCAAACATTTCCATTCCAATGTTAAATTTTGAAACATTCAAGATTATTTATACATGAGTTCTAAGTAACTGGAAAAAAAAAAAAAACTATAGCCAAATAATCTCCCTTACAGCCCAGATTTCCGAACATCTGGAATTGTGGAACTACCCAGATGTTTGTCTTGATAAAAACAGTAGCAGCCCCAAATCCCAGCAACTGACTGAAAGATTTCCATTTATTATAATCTTTAATTTTATTCACATTTATTAGAGCCACTAACTAAAATGCACAATGGCTGTCAATGTTTCAGACTGAGCATTTGGAAAATCCTAAAATCACAGAATAGCAGAGAGTTAAATTGTCAGGGAAAGTAGCTTGCTTCAGATCTTTGAAGTTCAAATGTAATATGAAGTTAAAATAAGCCTTGAAGGGAAGGAACTGTGAATATTCAATATTTTTAAGGGTCCCACCACTGTACTGATATAAATGTGTAAAAAGGTAATTATTTCTATTGTATCCACGGTAAATGCAACAACATATGCGCGCAATGAAATAAAGTAAATACAGCCTCTAAAAACACAAAAGTAATTTTTGTTTTCAAACTAGAAATATTTTATTTTCCTGAAACATGCTCCAAACAATATCATTGAATTTTTCTGCTACTCAGAAGGGAATGAAAAGGATAGTAAGATTTCTATAAAGAATTGTCATCAGCCCCTTCAAAGCTGAAATGCTGTTAGATGAACTGAAACACATCACACTAAGATTGTCAACATTCTAGTTCCAAGTAGGAGCTCACAGATGAGGCCACGGCCATGGCACCTGTTACGTGTATGTATGTGTCGCAGACTACATGTGTCACTACAATTTAAACATGGGCTCTCGGGGTCTGCTGGGGCTGGCTGGTCCCTGTGCTCCGCTGTGCCTTGGCATGGCGTTATTTTAGGTACAGACCAAACCTCCTTGGCACCCCCTTGCATGTGGAAGGGGGCTGGAGGCAGCTCTCCCACCCCCAACTATGCACTGATGGAGGTTCCCCTTTTGGCTGTATTTGACCAAGAATTTTGGTCAAGATTACGGAAAAGCTCTTGCTATTTAAAGCACAAAATTTGCTCTGTGTCTGCAGCCACAAGTAGGGCGGAAGGTGGGAGTAGAGAGAAGCCACAATCAATTACATGTGTCTCTTTCTGCCTCCTTACAAAGGGCAGCTCTAGTTGACACCACCAGAGTCCGAGGAGGTTACAGCCTACTGGACTTTATCCAATAAACGGTCGCCAATTTATAACAAACACTCATTTCTTGGCTCCTTCTTTTTCATAACCAGGTGGAAGAAACCAGGGCCCTTGATTATCAAAACGCCCTGCATCACTGCTGTGCTGACCATGAGAAAGAACCCTGAGAAGATGCCTATCCAGGCAACCAAGTAAGTGCTGAGTTTTGAAGCTGTCACACTTTTGGCCAGAGCGTAAGATTCCTGACAGTTTTAAGTTTTGAAATTGATGAATATACCGTTTAAACATCTCTAAGTATATTAATGCGCAGGTGGTCCTGATAACCGACGTTAGCTCTCCCCCCGTACGATCACCTGTGTCAGAAAGGCAGCTCCGATGCCGTGCGCACACACACGCACGCGCACACCCAGGCAGCTTTCCTTGACCCCCGGGGCATGACACTTGGCTGTTTCCTGGCCGATTGTACTAGTTATTAAACATACCCTGACAGCAATTTAAACATTCTTCAGGGCACCTTAGTCATAAAACTCTCATTTCACCTAATAGCTGGGTGACTGACTGACTGACTTCAGTTTCCTGATCTATAAGAGAGTTCGTAGCATTCATCATGCTTCTCCCCACCATAATGTAGTGAGGACTACAGATTTAATGAATTCTAGTGGAAGTACCAGAGCAACAGATGACACGCGGTAAGCGCTCAGTGACCCTTTGTTATTATTATTACTGCTCGTATAATACTCAGTGCTGTGTAAACGCCCGGGTAGTGGATCAGGGGACCAGATCTGTACTCTCTCCTCCCTCCAGCCTCTTAAATTGCCTCCTGTGTTTGCCCTGACTGCCTATATGTGCCCTTACCACTGGCTAAATCTTCGTCTGCCACCACCCAGCACTCGCCCATCCTGGCTTACTTTCTCAGGAGCTGCCACTTGCTTCAGTGGCTCTGCCACTTTCAGAGATTCCCAGTAGACCATTTTGGATAAATTACGGTTAATTAATACTCTTTTGCAAATTAACACAACAATGAATTATTCACAAGTACGTGGCCTGGTACGTTAAACTTGATGACAGTGTTACTAATGATAAAATGGTGTCTGACATTCGATGAGGAGTAGAATTTACGGTAGGTCATTTTAACCCTGAACAATTTAACCACATTCTTCCCCCTTGACCATGACTGTAAATGTGCGTCCTGGGTTCCACCCACTGCTTTCACTTTTCCTCCATTTGACTTTCCTCCGTATTAGGCATAATTGCTGGTTTTTAACAATGAATCATTTTCTGAAAAGCCCATTTAAGTGCCTGTGTCCACTTAAACTCACTATTTAATTTTACTAGCTCTCACCTTTACACCTCCAAAGTACGAACTGCTTTTGTAAGCGCCAAGACTATCCAACGATCCACTGCAAAATGACGGGCAACACCCATCAGGCTTCTACTTTCTTCTATTTCTTTCTTTTTTCCTTTTTGTCCCTCCTTACAAGTGCTGAGTGCTAACTCCCTAATAATGAAAAGTGCCAGGTACTCCGGGGATGGAAGGAGAAATAAGACATAAGCCTTACCTTCAGGTAATTCCTGGTTTAAAGAGGGAAAGAGATACATACAATTCCATAGTATCTGGAGCCCCCACCCCCAGATCCCCTGCTAACTGTGATTAGGGAGCAGCTGCCCCAGTCAGTCCTCACACAGGGCAAGAACCCGGCCTACGAGCAAAAGGCAGAGGCGGAAGAGGAAAGGAATGGCTCTGAAACAAATGAAGGATAAAGTCTGCAGGGGGCTTGGCTTAAGGAGGGAGGGACAGAGAGGAGAAAAGGGTAATGCTTACTTAGGCTCCTCACTAATATGACAGGGAATCAGTGCCTTTAAGTAAGAAGAGAGCTGTGTGTGTGACAGGAGCCGGCGAGACTGTCCCGGACGAACAGTCTGCCCTGATATTCACTAGGGCTGGCCAACCTTGACACCCTAGCTGCCTCATCATTAAAGTCTTCAGATACAGTCCCTTTGACATCGTCTTTAAAATATCATTTCATTGCCTATTAGGAGGGGGGAAGCCTATTTGCCCCTTACAGTGCCAGCTGGACAGAGGCTTTGACTCATGTTGTTGCTGTTTTTAGTCTCAGTGATTACGGGTTAAATCATTTGTCTTTCTTCCTATAAAAAGGACTGGTTTCCTTAATTTTATTAACAACAGTAACCGACATCAGTCCAGTGATTAGGCTGGAGGGAGGGAAAGCACTGACCGAGAGCACGAGCAGGTTTCTGGGTATTTGCCAGTTCCTTCAGGACTCCGCAGGGTTCACTGCGGCCCATTAAAGAGCCCAGGTGAAAAGCCACAGCACGTGTCACGTGCCCTAGGACAACTTTCCCCAAAGTGTATCATGTGAAGCACTACTCTGGCAACAGGATCTCTCAATACCCCCCAGCCTCAACCCACAACCAACTAACCAACTAACCATGATTCTGAAACATCTGTGACCTGCCGAATTTGACAATATAAAACTTGTGTCCTCACAATGGCAATGGCCACATGAGAAGCCACGAAAAGTCCTACAGTTAAAAATAAAAACTGTTTAACTTTGAACCCAGTATGTATATCAGGAAAACTTTCCATCATATATTACCAGTTAACACCCCCACAGAGCTGGTGTCAGAATATATTTTGGGAAAAGCTGCCCCAGGGACGCACTGCCACGTCTAACAGCTATTGCCCAGGCTGTTTCCCACACTTCTCTATCTCCGTTACCACCGCCTGCTCCTGACATCCTGCTAATCATCCTGGCTGCCCTCAGGACTCTCAGATTACGAACTGAAACTCCAACCTGGCCTTGGCTTTTGGACGTGACCCTGCCGCCCTCAGCTTCGAGGCTGCACACTCCCACAATGTGCTGACCACAAAAGCAGCGTTAGGGCGCTAGGGTCCTGCACACGGAGCCCAAAACTGGAGGTTAAAAAATCAGATGCAATTACGTTCTGTAATCCTGCCAGTCCACCTCCCCTCCATCGTCTCCACCTCCCTCCTGCTCTCACCTGCAAAACCCCACAGTCTAGCAGACTTAAGTGCTTACAATTTAGGAAACACAAAAATCTCCAAAGGGACTTTTTCTTTTCTTAAAGTGGTTGTAAAACAGGATGTAAAGTGTAATAATTAACAATGCAGAGAACAGTGATACGTGGCACAATGCAGGAAGTTTCACTCCATTGAGCCAAGTATCATAAGACCTCTGAATACAAAAGCACACCACTGCCCTTCGATTCTGCTGAGCTGCAGGACTCAGACGCAGAGCTGCGCCTTTGTTCTGTGATCTCCCTGTGGGTTTAAACCCCAAGATCAGGCAAAACCCTTCGTTTGATAAGAAAGCCGACTTCTTCCTGAAGACTTATAACCCGTACAGGGTACTGGAATAGGCTATGCTCCCTGAAAAAAACAGCTATTTTTCAAACAGCCTTTTCTCAACTGATTTGTTTTCTAGACACCAAAAGGAGTTTGTATAAATGCACCGCAGTGCATAGCTTCAGAGAGGGAATGAGAAGGATGCACTGCTGCTATGTCCTTCAGTAACACACACATACACACACACACGGAGATATTTATCCTGAATGTCACAAAAATATTAACTATCACAACTTGGGATTTCATAGTGCTTTAAAACTTACACAGTTTACTATAAATTTGCTTGCAAATGCTAATGCTGTTCTTACTACTATTAGTAATAACGGTATTAATAAAATCTAACAATATTATTCATTCTGAGCCAAGTAAGCAGTACGCAAAGCACTTTACAGGCATTATTTCATTTGTTCCTCTCAAGAATCCAATGAGATAAAGTAAGGTAGGCATTTTGGGGGGGGATCTTGTGGGGTTTTTTAAACACTCACTATCATATATATAATTTATTTTTTCTTTTGTTGGGGGAGGTAACTAGGCTTGCTTGCTTATTAAATTCAATAAGCACTTATTTTGCTTCTTGGACAACGTGGGGAACATAGCCAATATTTTACAATAATGATAAACGTGAATTAAAAATTGTGAATCACTATATTGTACTCCTGTAACTTATATAATATTGTATGTCAACTATACAATTAAACAAAAGGGAATGGAAAAAAATATACAGCAGCTTGCAAGAGGGCACTGTAACAGGATCAGTGCCTGGTACTGTGTAGGGTCGGTAAGGCCTTCAGCCTGCCCTCAGGTAGGGAGGTTAAAATGCCTTTCAAGCAGGAACTGCAAACTACAGTCCGTGAGGCCCTCAAAGGGAGGATTAAAACAGACCTGAATGAGAGGCTACCACCCACAACTCATTGGCCAAATCCACCACGTACTTCTGTTAGTGAAGGTTTACTGGAATGCAGCCACACTCATTCTTGTACATACTGTGTTCGATGCTTTTCAGTAAGGTGGCAGAGTGAGGTGGTACAAAAGAAACCATGTGGCCTGCAGAGCCGAAACTATGATCTGGCCTCCTCAATCTTTGCTATGAAAGAAGAGACTTCTGAAATCAATATAATTAAAATTTTTCTTAACTTCATAAATTCCAAAAGAAATAAAAACAGATGTAAGAAATGAACTTGAAGGGCAAAAGATGGCTTTTCTCCCAAGAGCTACAGTAGCCAACTCATTTATTCAAGGTGTCTGGTTCATAAATCAGCCAGAATCTTGGCTTTTCCTCTTCCTTTTACCCATTGCCAAACTATTTTCCATTTATTCACAATAAATTTATCGGCAGGTCCAGAGAGAAGAAGAAAATCAAACTGGCCAAAATGTTTCATAAGGTTTGACATGGATGTTGCTAAAACCAAACAGAACAGTTTTTCATGATGTCCGTCACAGCAACCAAGAATGGACTACTATTTCTCTTCACAAAAGGAAAAATACATCCTTTTCAGAAGCAAATACTTCCTGACCTTGCTGATTTTATTTTGTATCCGCTTTTCTGAATTTTTCTGAACTTGACTTCTCTAAACCTTTTCCCAGCAGCCAAAACACTCCAGCCTAACACTGCCGATAACACTAATTTCTATGAGTCTCTGCCTTCTTCACGGCGCCTACCTCCCGTCGCCGGCTTTAAATCACTGACCGATTCTCAGGGCTCGGCCCACTTTGTTTTGTAGCTGTTGGCACTGTTCATTCACTTTTCAAACCCAAATTTAGCTTCATGGCAATAATGGATAAAAATGAACTCTACCAAGTGGGGAAAGCTCCGTAGGGCCAGCCAGTCCTTCAACCTGAAAGCTGCTTACTTCAAACGCACCGACACTACCGCTGGGGTCCATGGCCAGGCGCGGCCAGGCCTGCTGTGGGAAGCAAGGCCATGTTTATCTGGAAAGTGTATTTTTTTTTGCCGCTAGGAGAAAACAGGGTAGGTTAGGAAAACTAGAAGCTGAAAGGTCAAAATTTTGACATGATCGTTTATTTACCTGGTGACTGTGAGGACGTTACATAACAACTTCCTTATTAATTAGAGACATTTTTACTGCTCTAGTGTCACTGCTTAGGTACCGGTGACAGGTAGATGCAGACACTGACTGACTAGCGGCAATTTTTAAAAATTTAAAACCTGACAAGTGGTTTTAGGTGGTTTTCCAAAAAGGGCTTGGTGACAGTCTCTAATCCATCTCAACTCTTTTTATTTTGATACTCCTGTAAGACAAATATTAATATAAATCTCCTTTTACTAAAATTTAATATTGAACAGCTTACACTGACATTTGCTTTCCTTAACTCACTGCTGTGTGATGGGACCAGCAGGCCTCATTTTTGCCCCAGGCCAGCTTCCTAGACCAGGAGCACAATAGTGTTGTGTGTTGAGCTTCTAACAGTGCAGGGGATTGTTTCCAGTCATGCAAAACTGAGAAAGCAAATACTGCATCCAGCTTACTTTTTATTTCCTATACACACACACACACACACACACATATGTGTGTATATATACATATATATATATATATTCTGGTTGGCAGATAAAGGAAGTTAGGAAGAAAAATAAGCCAAGCCATCAAATGTAACCATTTTTCCCATTCTGAATTTTAAAACAGCATTAAGTCAGTCACACTTAGTTATGTCTAATATCACTGCTCCTACAAAGAAAAAGGTTAACATGGAACAGGCCATGGCTCCCTCAGAGATGGCAAATTCACACAGGTTACCTGCCTTGAAAGACTGAAAACGGCAAATATTCAAAACTTCAGCAACCACGGGCACTGGCCTTGATGAAGCAAAGGAATGGTTAGTTGAAACATTAAAGGGCAGACAGTAATTCAAACACTTCTACTCCTCTGAAACAAAAACCACGTCGCATATCCCTTTGGACACAAGTTAAGTGTGCGTCACACTACTAAATGTTAAAACGGTGTGACTACTGGCCTCTACTGAACTGACTGCAACGTCCGTAATAAATATAACAGAGAAGTATTTGGTCGGAAGGGTAACCAACTGAACGTTCTGTATCATGTAAATGGCCCTTCCTTGCTTTCTTGTGTTAAGGTATATATTCTATTTGTATGGAATTCATTCAATGCTGAAACCAATCTTCTTACTCTCTTATTTAAAATCCTTTAACGGGACTGCAAGATCCACAGGAAAAAACTCTAATTTCCATAGAAGACCCTTTACCATCAGACATCAAACTACCGGTGACGGCTTCAGCCACACACCCCTAACGCTCTAGCCGCATTCCGATCTTCTCTATTCCTGTAACACGTTACAATCTTTTCACATCTCTGCGTGTTTCTGCACTTGTTGGTTCCCTTAGCTTCACAGTCTTTCTTTAAACAAATTAATCTAGTTTCAGTGCGATCTTTTTCAAGGAAATCTTGAATCAAATAAAAACAGTCTATCGCTCCTCCTTTTCATTCTCCAAACATGTCCCCTGTGCGGTGACACCTGTCATGCAGCCCCTGCTTGTACTGGTTTTCCACCCCTTCAGATCAAGTTCTACAGAACTATAAAGAGGAAACATTTCTAGGTTGTTACATTTTATTCTATCTTCTTTCCTTTCCTACCTTTTCCCTATAGCAGCGTTTCAGAGAGTTAACTGTCTTAAACCCAGGAGGGAAAAAAAAAGAAAAAAAAGGAGGGGAAGGAAAAATAGAGGGGGGAGTACACCCTTCAAACATAGCAAAACATCTTAAATATTTTCTCTTCATCTTGCCACAATTTTCTCCATGCAAACTGTTCCCCAAATTTCTTGGTCTCACTCTCCAAAACTTCTCCCATCTATTTCCTCTCTCCCAAGAGAACCCTGTAATTCATAACACGAAATCATTTACTGAGCCCTCCAAAGGCTCCATTCTCACTACCAGGCCCACCCCCCACCCCACGACTTCGTCTCAGTTCTTGCTAAGTGGGCTCAGTTTGGCCTCTCAGACTTCACAGATAGATCAGAATGAGCAGGGAGCACACTGAGGGCAGAGAGTTAACAGGGCAGAGGCTGGCATCAGGATAGGCAGGGCTTTGCATGTCCCTGAGAGGGCAGAGATGGGACTCCACTGACAGGTTCTGAGCACAGGAGACCATGTCCTTGCTTTCCATTTTTAAAGGAGCACTCAGGCTGCTGGGTGAAGAACAGACTTCAGGAGGTCAAAGGTGGAGAGGAAGCTACTGGAATAATCCAAGGAAAAGCTGAGTGTGGCCTGGACCGGGCAAGTAGCAGTGGAGGCATTAAGACATGGTCAGCTGGGGCTTCTCCTGCCTTCTGAGACGCCTCTCTATGTCTCTGGAGTGACATCTCCTAGGGCCACTCTCCCTTTCCGAGATGACCCACGCTCCAGGGCTGTTCTCCCTTCTGAGATGGACCGCAGTCTGTCTATGGAATGTGTCTCTCTAAATAAACTTGCTTTCACTTAATAAAAAAAAAGGGACACGGTCAATTTGATATCTCTCAAAGTAGAACTGATTGACAGATTGGACTAACAGATTGGTAAGAGAAAAAAGACTCAAGGAAGACGAGGGTTTGGGGCCCAAGCATAAGAAATATATAATGACATGGAGATGGCCAGGCTACCACAACTTGGCAGGTTTTTTGTCTAAGAGGGGAAAGAGAGGTTTTCCCCAGGCCAGGGTTTACTAACCACCATGCAGAACCACCAGCTTCCGTGACTAACACTGTTCTTCTTTTCTGAGGCACTCTCCTTCCATCTGCCGCAACGTATGACTGCCGGCTGCAGGCCCTGGGCCGACTAGCAGGGGAAAGACCATTACACAGAGTGTGACAGGGACTGTGGGAGGGCTAAGTCGGAGAGCATAGTTAAATCAGGGTGAAGACCTTGAAGAATAAATTTCAGACCGATAAAAGTTAGCTCCCTAATTTATACATAAGAAATAGCACAGCATAAACATGATGGCCAGATGGTAGGTCAGAAAGGTAGCAGGGATGCATAAACCTCATAAGCACCCAGGGAAAGGCTTTTTTCTTTTTTGAATGACTGGTATTCCAGTGTCTAAGGAGGGCTGTTCCAGTTTAAGTCTTAATCCTGAATTGCAATTTAATTTACACACAATTTGAATGCATATCAAATGAAGGCCGCTTCATCATCCCTGCAAAGACTGGAGAGTACTTCCCATTGAGCCATGCCTCACGTTCCATTTTTCTCTTTTCAGTTTTCATGGGAGTTTGCCCACAAGCATAAGTTTTAAAAAGGAAAGTTTCTTCAAGTCATTAAAAAGAGATGAAACTTTTACAAGTAACATGTACACTAAATGTACATATTTAAAATTTTTCTTGGACAACAAAATAGCAGTCAAATAACCCAGCAGTGTGGACAGGAAGTGCTACATGACTGGCTTTTCAGTTTAAAAACCTTAAAAGGAACGTGTAAACTGTAGTGGCCACGCATTACACAGAGCTTCCCATTAGAGCAGAAGACTCCGGGAAGCACTTTTCTCTCCACCCGGGCTGCTTTTCAGGAGGGAACACTGCTTCTCTCCAACCATCCCTAAGTATCTGAAGGTGGAATGAGAAACAACAGACGCCGTTTCAGAGGAAGAGAGAACTTCACTAACAGAGAAAGAAAATACTTCCCTTTCGCTGCTTAAAAAAAAAAATCCCATTTTACAGTGCAATGGCAAACGGTGGAGAGAGCCCACAAGCCTTGAACTTGGTACAAGAACAAGTGGAATCCTTGCAAAGGAACTGAGGCTTCTTCCTGGATAACGGAGGGGGCCAGGGCAGGCAGGGACGGGGTTACAGCATCTCTAGCAGCTCCTAGAACCTGGGAGCAGGGCCAGCCAGGCTGTGCAGCTGTGGGAGGGAGCCTCGTCCTCGCTGCAACCCCGCCCTTGGGCTTCCACACCCAGCGCAACCCCCCAGCCCCCTCCCCAGGCCAAAAGAAGCAAAGAGGTGACACTACCAGAGAATCTTGGTGACTGTGCAGACTGCCTAAGATTCAGTTCACCTTGTTTTAACAGCACAGACAAGCAGGGTAGACATTCTTCAGGAAGGTCCATGCACCCACGATGGGAAAACAGCTTCACAAAACGTACCCATACCAGTTTTAAAAAATATTTTTAGCAGAAATTTCCTGTCACATGATTACATTTCTACCACACAGCAGAGTTTCATTATTCTTTGAAAGAATCAATTTCTCATTAATATGCCCTCTAGAATTTTGGAGGAAAAAACAGTGGCTTAATGCCACTAGCAATCAAAAAAAAAAAAAAAAAAAAACCATGCCTGTCCCTGCAACAGCTCAGCGTCTTACATGGAAAACAAGAAGACGGGGACGGCGGGATGTGTCTGCCTGCTTGCTGGGACAGGACAGCACTCCATGCAGCAGTCCTAGAAAAGGATGAGTGGCAAACATTTCTTCGCTTTGTTCGCACCAGAAATGGAAGAAAAAAGAGAAAACTTTTGCTTTCTTTCTCTTCATTCTCCCATCAGTGACTAAAGTTTCAAACTTTTCTAATGTTACTAAGAATGAGTCAGAGAAACAGAACTATATTAAAACTTGTAGTTCACTGACCCAGAAACAGCCCCCAGAAGAGCTAAAAACCATGAAAATAGTACACATTTTAACGTTAAAGTGAAAAAATAATATGAACCTTATTCTTAACTTAAAACCAAACTTTGCAGCTTTCATGTCTCTCAGCATGCTGTGTTACAGACTGACCCACACACTGGAAAAAAAAAAAAAGAGAGAGAGAGAGAGAAATATACATCAGAAAATGAAACCACTTACCTTGATCAGTGGACATGCTTTCACGTATATTGATAATCAGTCTACTTTGGTTTAATAAGCAAATATTTGGCTTCTACTCTTTTAAAGTTCATGTAATAAAATCTCACTCCTGGCTTTAAAGCCTCTGATGGCCTGCAGACCCCACATGCCAGCCGGGAGCTCGGATGGTGCACTGCTCACTTCAGGACCTTCTTGGACCTAACGGCTCGAGGACGACCTTGTGCATACAATGCCACACCTCCCCAGAGGAGGGCTGCTGCAGAGTGCTTCATGAGACCACGTATTGGAGGATGGAGAGATGTCTGTTTTTTACAGTAAAACAAACAACACCGGAGGTCCATGGGCACTTCAGATGCACTAGAAATGCATTTGGGAATAGGACAGTTTATAAACTGACTAATTCCTTAACTGTTAGTAATGCTCCCAAAAAGCCAGCATGAAAACAGTTTGTTTCCACTTGAACTGGGTCCATGCCCTGGACCAGAGAGGTTACAGATTCAAGATTCACATGCTTGAAGATGTTAAAATGTCATTCTGAATTATCTCAAATATTATTCTGCCACTTAACGACTGCCTATCCATTTGAGCACAGCTCGCTGATCTTACTGAATAAACAGTGCAGAGTGGATAAATACTCCTCAAATTTCCTAAGAAAACCAAAGTTTATATTTTATTTCGGAACATTATTTAACTGGTAAGATATTATTTATTTTTCAGTTTATAGCATTTAATCAGTATTTCCAAAATTCTGCATAGCCCTAAAAAATTAGTGTCAATTAAAATATTTGTAAAAATCACAATGAAGTAACAAGCCACAGACATCACTCTTACAGTTCAAAGTCACCTCTCCAAAGCCCTCCTCAGTGTGTCCAGATGCAGTGGTTCTCACACATCAGATCACCTGGATGGCATTTTATTGATTTTTCTTATTACATTTTTTTTATTGAGTTATAGTCATTTTACAACATTATGTCAAATTGGATGGTGTTTTAAAATACACACTGCCTGGTCCCCTCAGGAGTTGAATTCAACCAATCTGTGGTAGAACCCCAGAATTTGCATTTCTTTTTTTATTTATTTTTATTGAGTTATAGTCAGTTTACAATTTCTGGTGTACAGCACAAAGTCATAAATGAATATACATATATTCATTTTCCTATTCTTTTACACCATGAGCTACTACAAGATATCGAATATATTTCCCTGTGTTATACAGTATAAACTTGTTTATCTATTTTATATATACCAGTCAGTATCTGCAAATCTCAAATTCTCAGTTTATCCCTTCCCACCCCTCTTCCCTCTGGCAACTACAAGTCTGTATTCTACATCTGTGAGTCTGTTTCTATTTTATATATGTTAATTTGTCTCTCTCTTTTTTTTTTTTTTAGATTCCACATATGAGTGATACCATGTGGTATTTTTCTTTCTCTTTCTGGCTTACTTCATTTAGAATGACATTCTCCAGGAGCACCCATGTTGCTGCAAAAGGCCTTATTTTATCATTTTTTATGGCTGAGTATTATTTCATTGTATAAATATACCACAGCTTCTTTATCCAGTCATCTGTCAATGGACATTTAGGCTGTTTCCATGTCTTGGCTATTGTAAATAGTGCTGCTATGAACATTGGGGTGCAGGTGTCATTTTGAAGTAGGGTTCCTTCAGGATATATGCCCAGGAGTGGGATTGCTGGGTCATATGGTAAGTCTATTTTTAGTCTCTTGAGGAATCTCCATACTGTTTTCCACAATGGCTGCCAGAATTTGCATTTCTAACAAGCTCCCAGGTGACGCTGACACTACTCATCCAGGACTGCAATTCAGGGACCATACGTGGAGAACCACTCGGGCAGAGACTTTCCTGTCTAGGGTCCTGACACTCCCTGATGCCTAAAGCTCTGGCTCAATTGTACCTGCTTGGGAACTGCTTAAAGTCAGGGCAGGTGGGCAACACTCCAGACGCAGCGTGAGGGTTATGTGTTACATATTCAGATGGGACTCACAGGAACTTCCATCTGCTCATCAAACAGTGGACTTATCAACTTAATAATTCTTAATAAAAGAAATCTGCACATTAGGCATGAATAGGTTTTAATCTAAAAAGAACAGACAATTCAAACATGGAGAAAAGGAGTCAAAGAAAGAAGGATAAAAACCTGAATTATCGTCTATGTCCTTCACAAACTCTACCCATGTGTTTAAATTTCACTGTGACAGGGAAACTGTTTATATTTGATTCCAAAACCACTTAGCCTTGGCAAATTTCAGTGATGTAAAAAGCAGAATGTTTCCCTGTCATGAAAATGCACCAACTTCTGTGCTTCCTGAGTTTTGATGGCAATGTGTAAATTATAATCTCAGGTTTGGTTTTCAAACAAATACCTTTTCTTTTTCCGTAGCTAACATTTACTTTGTGCCAGGTGCTCTGGTAAGCACTTTCCATGCAGCATTTCATTAAATCCTCACTGTGAGGTAATAATAATTTATCACTATTTTACAGAATGGAATGCTTTTCTGTAAAAGGAATAACACAGGTGAGGTAAGGAATAATAATTACCATTCTGCAGAAGAGAAAAGTAGGTTTAAGATGTTAAAAATCTTGGCCAGTAACACTAGTAAGATAATAACCTTGAATAAATTAAATTCAGTTTTGCACAATAAATTAAGATACAATAGAATCTAATTTTGAATCTATATGGACAAAAACTAGAAAACCAAAATATGATTTGCAACTAGGAAGTGGTAATTAAAATATCACTGAATCTCACTGTCCACAGTAGATAATCTGCAATTATATTCAGCATCCACCACAAATTTGTAACTAAATTTAAGCTACCCAACAGTAGCCACAGCAGTTTCTTATAAACAATCACTTCCATATGACCCAGCAATCACACTGCTAGGTACTTACCAAGTGAAATGAATACGTACATTCACACAAAAACCTGCACAAGAATGTTTACAGAGGTTTTATCATAATTACCAAAAGCTGGAAAACACCCAGCTGATCTTCACTCAGTGAATGGATAAGCAAACTGTGGTCCACCCGTACAACGGCGTAACACTCAAGGAATGAACTGGGGACACGTGTGTGCATTAGAAAGAAGCCAATTTAAAAGGCTCCATGTATAAGGCTCCACATTCTGGAAGAGGCAAGCATACAGGAACAGAAAATAAATCCGAGGTTACAGGGAAAAAGGAGGAACTGCTTGATTACAAAAGGGTAGGACAGAATTTTCAAAGGTGATGGGGCTGCTCCACATCTTAACATTGTGGCAGTTAAACGACTGTAAGCATTTGTCAAAACTCAGAATTACAAGCTAAAGAGGGAGAATTGTACTGTATATAAATTATCTCTTAATTTAAAAAGATTAAGGAGCAAATAAAAGCAATTTATTCTTTAAAAAAGCAGGAGGCTGTGAAACAGATGGTTTGCCTTGGATAGTATAAACTCAAAGCTAAGTGATTTTTAGTAGACCTATTGCCTTTCTCATCATCAACAGTAGATAATCCCTGGCTCACTGTATCTTTTTCCTGTGATTTTTATATTAATTCTTTAGTTAAATGTTCACTTAAAGTCCCAACCACATATATTGTTCAGGTAGACAGCACCTCCCAAACCAGTGTTTCCAGGTGGATGACAACACAATCCTGGATTACACTGCTGCCCATTCTGGGTTTTAACTCGGTTCCGTTACTCTTCTACTTTGGAAGCCCATGACGAGACGCTACACATCCTTCTAACGGCGTGTGGATAGCGATAGTTTGTGTATTTTAGGTATGCAGTTTCGGAGAAGAAACCTTGTATCTGAAACGTCATCTGACCTCAATGATTCTCTTCTAATTAAAAATACTTACTTCTAGAGAATGAAAGGACTGATTTCTTATCTCAACTATGGAATGGATCCTCATGCCCCAATTTATAGCTTGTCTGACATTATCTGTGTGGACTTCCTGCAGCACATCACTCATTCGCTCGGAGGCAAACACACTTTTAGGTTAGTGATATTTCTTCTATCTCATCACTTCCCCTATCATGGCCGGCTCTTTAAGATAAAGGCATACTTTTTTTTTTAATTTTCAATTTTGTTTTTGTTCTAATTCCAGGTAACTGATATTACCTAAATTCAAAGCAGAAACAAACTTAATTGATACATACGGTGTTTCTTCCTTAATTATGACCATTACTGTTCTTACAGAATTTCTCTGGATTCCTCTCGATCAATGCCAGGTAACTATCCTAGACTGGACAAGCTATGCATTTCCTGTAAGTAAATCACATTCACTTTATCAAGTGGTTAATTCTGAGATTTTGAGTTCTACACTTCCCATCTTGCCACCAGCTACATTTCTACCTCTCCTACTCTAAACTCTTGAATGAACCTATTCTTAGATCTGAGAATAGTTTCATTAAAGAACATACACAAAGAGGGGAGGGTATAGCTCAAGTGGCAGAGCGCATGCTTAGCAGGCACGAGGTCCTGGGTTCAATCCCCAGGACCTCCTCTAAAAATAAATAATAAGTAAACCTAATCTACCCCAAATAAAAAACATACACAAAGCACTTAAGTCGCTGGGCACCTACGTTCATTTCTCTTCTCTGTTCAACCCCTCCCTCTGCTTCTGCCTCACCCATCTCACAAGGGAGTCACTCTTTGCAAATGCTCTCTCGGGCAGTTCAGTGCCCCTTCCTTGCATCTCTCTGTCCTACCATGACAATGTCCCCCTATATAGAGTTTTAGCACCGTGGTTGACGTGTATTGCAAACAAAACATTACTGCAACTATTAAATAAGTATAAAATTTTCATTGGGGAAGATGAAACAATTCTAGAG
This sequence comes from Camelus ferus, assembly GCF_009834535.1. Classification (NCBI taxonomy): domain Eukaryota; kingdom Metazoa; phylum Chordata; class Mammalia; order Artiodactyla; family Camelidae; genus Camelus; species Camelus ferus. Next base: position 1,096,510 of record NC_045729.1, read on the forward strand.
ATAGTGGTGCTGGTGGAAGAACAACGTGAATATACTGATGTCAGAGAATAGCACATTTAAAAATGGCTAAAATGGTAAATTTTATGTTATGTATATTTTACCAAAATTAAAAAAAAATTGTTGCAACTAGATCACTTTTCCTCCATCAACTTATGCCACCCAACCTCAGGGGGGCCTGTCCCACTGTCCCTCAATCTGTTTGCTCATGGTTATGAATTCTCTAGCATGGCCTGACGACTGTCTGTACTGTTCCTTCGCATTCTTCCCTTTCTTCAAGATCTCCTGTGGACAATCGATTCACTCAAGGGCTGCAGCTCCTCCCACTGCGCACAAGATCCTGAAACATCTAACCCCAGTACCAACCTCTCTTTTCAGCTCCATGCTCTCATTCCATATACCTGGAAACTACTTCCTTCGATGGAAAAAGGAGGTTTGGACTTCATCTCGAGGGATAAGTAAGATTTCACCGGGCAGCAAAAGAAGGAAAAGGATCTTATTTCAGGCCCTAAAGTGAGGAAATCTGTGGCAGACTGGCAAACTTCACTGTGGCCTGCACCACGATCACCACTTGCCAGCTGGTAACCCTCGATGGCGGCTGACTGCACTGAGAATGAAATGCAAACTCCAGGCAGGGCCTGAAGGCACTGTCCTCTGCTCACCTTTCCAGTCTCATCTCTTGCCACTCTGCTTTCAAAATATGTTCCCAAACCACGTTCCTTCCATCAATCACGGGTTTTGAGAAGGAAGTCAAGAAAAATGTTTTCTTTTCATAAATTTCCACAGGAACCTAACAATTATTTTTTCCAGCTTTGAAATAACCACGCAGCTTCCAGAAAAGGCTCCTCTGAGGCTTTAAGAAAATAAAACTTAGGCTTTGCCCTAGCCAGGTCAGATAAAGGGTGAAGTACAGCCAGTTACTTCTCCTAACTTGGGAGAAAAGAGAGAGAGCTTTCATTTCTCCCCCTTTTTAATCAGCTACCTTATCCAGATTTCTTTTTACTACTGTCTTCCTTTCCCCAGTGCCCTAGTGTGCAGCTTGCTGGTGTAACACAGCTGTCTAGGCCTCTTGTGTTGCCCAAATATTCCTAAAGGGCAAACTCAGAATGCAGAAAGAAAAGACACCCTAAATAAAACCAGCACCATCCTATTTTTGCAAACCAGCCACTCTGTTTATTTCTTCCCTTTTATCCCTCAGATAAAATGACACAATTAAACAAGAAGCTTCCTTTTTGATGCCATCTCAGAAGTGTGCTACAGGAATAAAGAGAATCCCAAAGAAAGACAGACAGAACATTAGTTGATCCACATTGCAGTAAGCTTTCAGATAACTTTTCTAAGTTATTGTCTTCATGGTAGGAAATAAGATCAAAGATAAAAAGGGATCTAATTTTTTTTAATCCTGTTTCTATCATAAGGGCTTAACTAATGAACTGGTACTTTCAAATTTACTTGTTTGAAGTTTTTAGATTATTATCCTGGCAATCTATAAACTGCAAACCTTACCAATAATGCTGAAACAGATTTTTAATATTACCCTAAGGATTATAAAATGTCCATAGTCTTTAAGACACATACTTTAGTTTGAGCATTAACCACTAGCAGAACTCAAGATAAGAAACCGTATGTTGGCGAACAGCTCACCATGTATGGGGCATGGCTTATCTTCATCCTCTACACAGGTAACAAAGGCAAGTGTGTTTAGAGTCTAGGCAGATAACACAAATGGGTTCAAAACAGTATGAATTAGTTCCCTGCGGCAAATTAGAGAATGATTTTTAATTTAAATTTCAAAACTCAAAAAAACTCTGTGTGAGTCAATGAAAATTTTGAGCCATCAGTCTGAGATACCTTCCAAAATTGTTTTATCCACTTATTTACAAAGAATTACGGCGTCCCAACACGGGACTCAATACAGTATACATGGCACACTACTAAGCCCTTGGGAATTTTTTTTAGAAAGTCCTGATTATCACTTTCCTGGAATCTCATTTTTCTTTAGCCACACTGTTCTTTCCAATTCCTATGGCCTTACGGTCTTCACATATGACTAATTTCACTACTTCTGGATTTCCTTTTGAACTTTTATTTATACCTATAATTAAATAAATGTTCATCCAATGTCCTTGTTTAGTATTTGTCTTTCCTACTGTTTTGAAAACTTCTGGACATCAAGGATCATGGCTATCTCATTCATTGTTATGAGCCCCGTGCACGCTGTATCAAATACACAATATAATCTCATTAAATGGTCTGTTCTAATAAGTCAAAGGGAGAGCAGACGAGTAAAATGGTGACTGACAAGTTTGCCCATCACTTGTAGGTGCACAGGGGAGGGACAGGAAAGGCTTTCTAGGACAGTGGTCTCCAAACTTTTTCATGGCACATCCTCTCAGTATGAAATCTGGGCATCGCACTCCCAAATATGTACGTACCCATTCCTGCACGCACGAATGTGTATACGTATACGTTAAGTACAGTATTACGGCGCTAAAATGCATACTATAAAACACAAAAATAGAACTTAAAGAAGGATAATGTAAAGACAAAAACACTGTTTTTGAGAAAACAATGTAATTCAATATGCTTTGTTTTTTTTTTTTAAAGTGTCTTGGTTAAATATTTCGTGATACAGACGTTTGAAACAGTAGACATAAGCCAGCTTACGTCCATACGTGGTTCTGATGATTGCCCTAGCTGAGAAAGATACCCCGTTGTAAAGGGAAGAAGTACATTGTCGGCTACGCTCACTAAATCATGATACACATTTTTCAGTCCCATTTACCGGTTATGCAAAGATTTTCCTTGCAATTCTTCCAGTGAACTTCCATCTGCCTTGATGTCATAAAAGGTGTTACCATTTTTTCACTTTTGAAAATTTGGTCTGAAACCTACTAAAACTATTTCCAAATTTTTAAAACAAGGTAAAAGAGATCTCTAAGTTTGGCTGTGTGCACAGAAGTGAATTTTTTTTTTTAATTTTTAAAAAAGAAAAGATACACGTATCAATTTTGGTGAGAAAATGACACAATAATAGAAACACTTCCAAACAATCATTTAAAAAATGCTCTGTCCAAAGAGCACTTCCCTCTGCTGACTAGTTACTTTCTCACTCATTCAAATGTCACCTTAACTTCAAAAAGATACGTTGTGTTTATTTTTTTGAATATATCTGCTAGGTAAGAACCTGCTAAATATGTACTGATAGACACTTCTTTTTACATCATGAAAGGCTAGTCAACAGGGAAAATCTGCATTTTTTGTTAAAAAAAAAAGATACAATATCTTTGGTCTGACAACTCGTTTAAGTACTATGCCATCATATAACCTTCAAACCCCTGGGTGCTACAAAATATGTTTATGGTCACTTATTACCAAGTATTGCCAGAATTCCACTATCTAAGATAACGTTATCTCAGTCTATTTAACCAGCCATGCCTACAGTGTCACGGGCAGAAAGGAGGTGAGTGAGCTTGTCACTGCCCACCCCCCACTATTCCCTCAGAGTTCCTCACATGTTCTGACACACAGGACGTCCCTGATGACATCTGACTGGATAAAAATGCCAGAGTAAGTCTATAACTGTTAGGAATGCTTAAGTGTCTTTTTTTTTTTTTTAATTCCTTAGGCAAAATGTTCCAAAAGGATCTGCTTCCTGCACTGCAGTGTTTCATCTTTTGTACCCCCTGGGGCACATAAGCCTTCACAGATCATTGCTCTAGAGACAGCAACTTCTAGAAGACAAGGAGTATTTATATTCCTAGGTAGTGTTTCATAGAAATTTTGTATATTTCACATAATAACCCTTCATCTTTAAGTTATTCCTAAAATTGTCATAAAATTAACATAAATGTATTATACCAATGATAAAATTATGACTCTAGGAATCAGGCAGCATAAACAGTAAGTGCACTACAGTAAATTTAAAAGTAAATATACTAGGGGGAGGGTATAGCTTAAGTGGCAGAGTGCATGCTTAGCATGCATGAGGTCCTAAGTTCAACCCCCAGTACCTCCTCCAAAAATAAATAAACGTAATTACCTTCCTCCCCCTCAAAAAAATTTCTGAGTAAATATACTATACCAATTTGAGAAAATATCTCCAGAATGATTTTAAGTTAATTCTTCCAAAACTTCCATCATATTCTCTAGATCAGTCTAGATGATATGAAGACTGTCTAACCCTGTGGCTCAATTCTAAGGATATCAATTATGATAATAAAAAATAAAGAGAATTTCATGATTACATTTCACCTAAAAGTAACTGTGAATAAACTTGGTAAAGAAATATTTGAGAAAGAATGGCATTGGCATAATGAAAAATAACAATTTAAACATTAACATCTTTTAGTTTTGGATTAGAAAAAATCCTTTTAGATTCTTTTCCCCCCCTTTTATGGGGGGGGACGGGGGGAAAGTAATTAGGTTTATTTATTTATTTATTATTTATTTATTTATTTTTAATGGCAATACTGGGGATTGAACTCAGGACCTCGTGCACGCTAAGCACATGCTCTACCACTGAGCTATAGTTCCCCCACCCCGCCGAAAAAATCCTTTTAAATTATAAGAGCCAATCCTAAAGAAACAGTCATCTCAAACACACCCAGTAGCAGGTAAAAATGAAACAGGCATCAAGGAGACAAAATGGTAATGCATATTGAACACCAGAAAACTACAATGCACATCATGTGGCTCTGCTACTTCGGGCAAGCTATCCTAAACGAAGTGTACGTGTAAAGATGAACGTAATGTCACTTAGGGAAGGAGAAACTCAGACGCAAACCAACAGCGCAACAAAATTATTTTTATAACTAAACTCCCTCCCCAAGACAAGGACAGTTCGCAAGTACAAAGAAGACACACACTATCTCTTAATTTAAATGAGTTAATAAAGAAGCTTTACTAAGCATTTGGGCACTTTTGGGGGGGGTACTCATTAAAAACACATTAGACCTGAAATTGCCTGATTTAAATTACGGTAATTTCCAGACCTACTACAGTATTATGTAGTAATATTCCCAATATTATGTCATAGATATGTATTCATTAGAAAAATTACCATCTCAAAATTATGTGCTAAGTTTCCCATTCTTTTCTTCATTTAAATAGTGAATTAACGTTTTGCTATATCCATAGGCCTGAGACATTCTATTAGAAAAGAATTTTCATTCTTATCATTTATATATAAACCATCTAAAAACTACCCTAGAATTTGAAGTGAGGGATTTTTATTCTATTAACATAAACTGTATTGTATTTTAAACGTTAAGGGTTTATGCTAAAAGATCACTTTATAATTTACACTTCTTGTAGTTTACGGTATCCGTTAATGGAAGCAAGCATACATGTTTAGAATAGATAACCTTTGTCAGTTTCACCATAATTACTGTTAACCAGGATGGTGTCTGAAAGATCTTGCAAATTCAGTGCAAACAGAAAATGCTAATGATATTAACCCCAACTTTAGAAAGGGAAATTAGTTCCAGATCCTGTCATTTTTCAAACGGCTTTTTTTCAGATTACTAATGTTATTTTTCTCCTGGTTTCTGAAAAGAGCTTAAGTTTTGATTTTGACCATTTTAGTTATTACATCATACATTAATTTGGGATTAACAGCCCATTGTTTATTAAACTCAAGGTACTGGTTGTAGATTGGGTTGGACTTGTCTGATAGATTATCTAGTTTTTTGACGACTCCCTTGACTGCCCTTTAAAAGTGATACCACATAACCACAGTTTTCAATTTACCCTATCTTCCTCTATGGAATTTTGGTCCTTACCCACCCATGATCATTTGTATTATCTGAAAGACACAGTACTCATACACACCTACAAGAATACAGTTTTGGTCTGCCTGTCTTTTATCCTTTCTGTTAGAGGCAGGAAATTAATAATTATTTAATTCAGGAGTAAATGAAGTTGTTTGACGTGGCACCACATGCACAGACCTGAATGTCAGTGTAGCAAGAACAGGAGGGACGGGCAGGAAAGATTTCTTCAAACCAAAACAAGTAAGTACTATAGTGGACTTCTGTTTTGTTCAGAAAGATCATTGATGCCCCTAAGTCTACTGCTCTACTGTTTGATTATACCTTTCAAATTGGTCAGTGGTCCCCAAACATTCTGAAAATGTCTAGGAAAGGCTCTTTTCCTCATGTCTTTCATTAGATGCTGTAATCTAGCACTTTTTGATTTGCTAGGTTTTGTGTGAGCACATGGGAATACGAAAATAACTAACAAAATCCATGACCTCTAACAGCACCCGATTTAGTCAGGGACAGCTGGACAAGAATGGATCCAAAACCTTCAGAGCTTTGAGAAGGAACTGTTTACTTCCCTTTGTTGGATTGGGGCTCTTTGCAGAAGTAAGGACATTGGGTGAGGTGGTTAACGTCCTGGTCCTAAGGTGCGTTATCTTTCCCTATCTTCCAGCTGCTGAAATGGCAACACACAACTGTCACTGGCAATATGGGTGAGTTCCTTCACCTTGCATTTTTTCTTCAGCCTTAGTTCAACAATGTAAGTGTAAGTAAGGGTTCTGCTGAGCCAAAAGCTGGGGATTTAAAAATGAGTAAAACAGTTTGTAGCCTTAGGAGCTCAATCTAGTTGGGGAGAGAGACAAGGTGACAGCCAACTGTAAAATATACCCATGACAGATAAAACCACAGAGTGCTTCAGGGCCTCAGAGAAGACCTGTGCAGCTGGGAAGAAACGTTTACTGGAAGAATGGTAGTAGGCTGGACGGAGCCCATCAACACTGAAGTTTTTTCTTCCTATTATCAAAAAACAACAACATCATATATCCATTTCTCGCCTCAACATTCACGTTGCTTCAGTATTTTGTTACTGAAATTTATAGAACTGATTTCCTGCTTGAATATATCTTAGACATTTTGCATAAATAAATATTAGTTTTTCCAAGTTACACTGTGAACTCAGAAGAACTGTTTTAATTTCGGCTTTCAGTCCACAGCACGGGTTTAATCACCAACTGATAGGCAAAAATTAATTTTAAATGGCAGAAAGTGCTAGAATTTGAAGTACAATACACAAAGAAAAATGAGGAGCCATTGAAAAATGTGATTCTTTTCCTTTTGCTGTCATATTTTCCTTTTTTGAAAAATGGAAACATACATTTTTCATACTAAGAATTTGTGGCACTTGTTTAAAAATGGTAAAAAGTATAAAATTCACATATAAATCTAAATAACTTAGACATGTAATGAGATATTTAATACAGTTCCCAAATCAAAAGTAGGATTCAAGTCTGGTTCCCCTGGTTCTTGGTTACCACACAGAATGGCCATCATTAAAAGGTCTACAAATGATAAATGCTGGAGAGGGAGTGAAGAAAAAGGAACCCTTCTACACTGTTGGTGGGAATGTAAACTGGTGCAGCCACTATGGAGGACAGTATGGAGATTCCTTAAAACACTAAAAATAGACTTACCATATGATCCAGCAATCCCATTCCTGGGCATATACCCAAAATAAAATATAATTTAAAAAGACACATGCATCCCAATGTTCACAGCAGCACTATTTACAACAGCCAAGACATGGAAACAACCCAAATGTTCATTAACAAATGACTGTATAAAGAAGATGTGGTGTGCACGTGTGTGTACACACACACACACACAAACACACACTGGAATACTACTTAGCAGTAAAAAAAAAAAAAAGAATAAAATAATAACATTTGCAGCAACATGGATGGACCTGGAGGTCATCATTCTAAGTCAAGACACACAGAGGGAAAAAAAGCTGTATGATATTGCTTTTATGTGGAATCTAAAAAAAAAGACACACATAAACTACTTATTATTTATAACTTAGATGACTGATTTCTTGAATATGTGTAAGCACATTTGACTGTTCTTTATGATTGGATTACTGCATTCTGTGGATTCTTATTTTGTGGTTGGCTTTATTCCTTTAATAACTATGTAAGTTTAAAAAGCTAAAGCTCTAAACAGTTCTTAGAAACAATGAACAGTACATATAAGTATATTTAAAAAAAACAGCAGCTAGCTTGTAGTTTAAGTAGTGTATATACTTAAATATGCCTTAAAAGTTCTTAATGTCTTATCTCTACTTTTACCATTGTTGCATTGCCTTAATACATTTTCTTCATTGGACATAATATTCAAAATCAAAATTAAAATTAAATTAAATAAAAAAGAAAGTTTCTCTATTAAGCATACTAAGAAATGTTTTAAAAAAACATTGATTCCCAGAAAGAGAAAGAAAAATACCATATGAGATCGCTCATATGTGGAATCTAAAAAAAAAACACAAACAAAGCATAAATATGAAACAGAAATAGACTCATAGACATAGAACACAAACTTGTGGTTGCCAAGGGGGCAGAGGGTGGGAAGGGATAGACTGGGATTTCAAAATTGTAGAATAGATAAACAAGATTATACTGTACAGCACAAGGAAATATATACAAGATCTCATGGTAGCTCGCGGAGAAAAAAAATGTGACAATGAATATATATACATTCATGTATAACTGAAAAATTGTGCTCTACACTGGAATTTGATACAACATTGTAAAATGATTATAAATCAATAAAAAATGTTAAAACAACAACAACAACAACAACAACAAAAAACATTGATTCCAAGTCTCTTGAGCGTTTGACTAGCTGCACCAAACCTTAGGAACACGCTTCATTCTCTGAAAGAAACGTGTGTATAAAACCTCCTTCACCTGCACTGACGGTGATGCATACTTTCTGTGTATACGAAACAAGACTATCTCTACTTTCTGAAAGGCCTTCTCTCAAATTTGCCTTCAGAGCACAAAGCTTTGCTTAACCTGAAAGTTTCTCTAGGAAGCATACTAAGAAATGTTAATAGAAAGTGTTGATTGTAAGTCTCTTCAACACCAACTTTCTTGTATTCCAAACTTGTTTCATTTTACAGTTGTCAAGCCTTTATGTATGTCGTTCCCTTGATAGGAAATGCCCTTCCTTCCCAACTTGGCAAATCTCTCCTTTAAGATGCAGCACAGAGTTGGCTCCAAAGTGACATCTTTCTGCTCCTCTGGCCTGGGTCTGAGTCCTTCCTCTCTGAAACCACAGCACTTTGCACACGCCTTTGTGCAGTCCGAGGACCTTGTGTTATACACGTCAGTTACTTAAGTGAGCTTACTGAGGGCAAGACCAGTGCTGGACGCAAAGAAACACACTGAAATGTTTATTAAATGAATGCCCAGGTAGCCTGGACCAGGAGATATACCTATTTAACTTTATCAAAAGGAGATTCCATTTAATCTGTTCTCCACTAGAATTTTTTATGCAAATATCAGGCCCTACTCCCTTCTCAATGTTCACGAACAGCACAACAGCTTTTGTGAAAATGTACTACACCTGTGGCGATCAAGAGGGGTAGTTCTGGATGGCTGAAGACGCAGGAAGACTAGAGAGCTGTTACATGGACTCCAAAAGCATCTTCCTTTCACTCGGTCCTCCTGTCACCTCCATCTGGTCAACAATAACTCAATTTTCACTACTGTTAAAATGTCTGTGCTCCCTGGGAGGAAAGAGCTGAAACCAGAACAGCCTTTTTCAAAGCAACTGTGCATTTGAGGTCGTCAAACTATTGAATTGGCTAGTGGCTAGTTTACTTGGTACAGAATTGGTTCTCCTCAGGGAATAAACTACTGTTCCAATGATCTTCTATGACAAGAAGGCAGTGACCAACCAGTAGGGAACAGGAGTGCTAATCTGAAAAGAGAAGTACCAAATATTGTGGCACCAACAGTACCTGAAGGTTGACGCTGTGAGCTCAAAGTCAAAAGTACACAACTCCTGAGGGCCCTCAAAGTGGCATCACCTTGAGTTGAGGATGCACTGATCAGAATTAGTCCAGAAGCTGTTAATCATCCCAGAAGAAAATCAATGTATACAATGATCAGAAAGCAGAAAAATCAGTCAAGGAAGAGCTATATTATTGATCATTTTACAGCAATAATTGTATGCCCATTGCAATTTTTTTTAAAGAGGAAAGATCACTTAAACAAACAAAAAAACAAAACATGGTAGTGATTTCCCATTTCCCAGGGGAGCACCTGATGCACAGTGATAAACCGGTCACTGGATCGCCCAGTAAACAGCACAGGAGCAGTAGATGAAGTCACTCAGACAATAGTGCTCACGGGCCCCGGTGCAGAAGTGAGACTGAGAGATCGTGAACTTTCCCTCGTGCAACATGCAGTGTGACCCCTAAACGCTACAAAGGAATTATTTCATCTGGTGCCCACGGAGAGAAGCAGCAGTCACTTCCAAGCCTGGAGAAAAGCACACACACTGGGTTGACCTGATGAGAGAGCTGATCTCCCAAGCCGGGCCTTCCTGAGGGATTTCTCAAGGATTTTCGGACTCTGTTCAAGTTTCACTTCATGTGCTGACTTTATAATCTAAACATCGAGAATAAGATACGATTTGATTATATTGTGGTGGTAATGACAGAAGAAGAAAAATTCTGACTGCTGTGGAAGAAGATGGAGATGAGAAAAAGAACTCAGGCCGCCTTGGACATTGCTGTCTCCAGTGCTTCCATCATTCTAACTGCCAGGTATCTTTTTAGATGACAAAACTGAAGACGTATCCCCCGAATGTTTCAAACTATTCAAACGTTCCTCATTCTTTACAGGATACAGTTTAAAAAAAAAAAAAACAAACCCACTTCCATGTCACCCTCAGTCTCCATTCTCAAATCCTGCCCTCCCTTAGCTCAGATCCTGCACCCGGCTACCAGCACCCCCCAAGCCCACCGCGCCTCCCTGCTTCTGCTGCCGCAGACTGGTACTCCCAGCCCCTCTCCCCTGCGCGGTGGATCACCTGCTCCGCTGACTTCTGCACGCGTCCCCTGCCATGCCGTCAGTCACACTGAATGCAGCTGACTGATTAGTAGTCGAGCACGGCCCATGTCTAAGCACGCTCCTTGTCCAGAATCTAGCAAGGGCAGGTGGACACTCAAGGAGTTTTCTTTTGGAGGTGATGAACACGTTTATAGTGTAGATTGTGGTGATGGTTTTCTCCGTCAAGAAACTCATCTCCAAACTCATCAAGTTATACACATTAAATATGTACAGCATTCTATATGTCAATCATGCCTCAATAAAGGGTTTTTTATTTTTAAGCATTTTTTGAATAAATGAGTGTGAGGGGTGAGAGAGTGAATGGGAGAGATCAAAGAAAAATTTATCCTATAGGGAGTAAGGCTAGTAGTACTCCCAGGCTTTCAACGCCAACAGCAGCAAGTTATTTGAACACTCGTGGGACTATCACTGAAGACCCTTAGAGAATATCGCACTGTCACCATTCTACAGCATAAATGGGTTTTTAAATATTATCTCTTTTCATATCCACAACCACCCCAGAAATTCTAACAAATGGGGAGACAGGTTTAAGAGAGGTTAAGTAACTTGCCTAGAGACCTCTGGGTAGCCAGGACGTGAGAGGGGACGCACCCGGGTCTGCCTGTGTACTTAACCACTGCACCGAAGCTGGCACTGCCTCCCATGCCGGCCCATTAAACTCCGACTTTGGAAAAGAGCATATTGTCAGTATTAAGTCCTAAAAGACAAGACAACTCTGCAACACTAAGTAAATATGGTACGGCCCTCAATTTCCACCTGAATAAAGTAGGGCTAACAAACACATCCCTAACTCCACTGGATCGAGGCTTATCACCGTGGCTCAGCTTATCTGAGACCTCCCCACATCACCATTTCCTGATCACCCAATCTAAAGTTTCTTGCCCTAAAATTCCTTCTTAGCATACACATTTTGCCTTCACCGACTTGTCTCTATTTGAAATGACACTGTTCATCTGTCTGTTGTGTACATCCGTCTCCCTCTCTATTATGGAAGTTTCACTAACGACCTTGGCGGCTGTGTCCTGTGCCCAGTCCGCCACACCTGCAACACTGCCTAATGCAGAGTAAACGTGCGATAAATACTTGGTGAATGAATGCAACGTTCACACTGATGACAGTAACACAGCCAAAGAAGGACCGTCTCAGCAGGCAGGAGGGCGGTCCCGAGCAGGGTGAGGCAGGTGGGTGGGGTAAGGGGGCAGGTAAGGAAACCCAGGTTGCATCTCTCCAGCAGTGCCCACGAAAGATAGGCATCAACTCACACCAGGAATAACCTGACCAGGTGACAGGTGCGCCCGCCGTGAAATGGAGCTGCACTTGCCCTTCGGGCTGTCCTTCCTGTCTCAGGGCTCCGCCCCCACCTGCTCTGGGCCCCATAATTACTGAGCAACATTCTGACCTTGAGTTTACTTCCATAGACACAGCTGTAAGGGGGGAAACTGTAAACTGAAAAACACAAACATCTAGTTGGCTTGGCAGTTACATATTTTTTAAGTTTAGGCATTTATGAGAAGAAATATATTTGTTTCTTATGACTTTGGTTATTGAGGGAATCAATCATCTTTCAAAGCTGTCCTCCTGGGCACATTGAAAATTTTACCAGTGAGACTTCAGGGTGATGCCCCAATGTTCTGTTCCTCATAAGGGTAACGATACAGGAAGTCGGTTGGCCTTACCCGTATCTGTGTTCAACATGCAATACCCAGCATGAGCTGCTTCTGCAACTCAAGTTCTGTGACCCTGGACAAGTTGCTTAATCTTTATGGGCCTCAGATTCGTCTCTGACAGATCCTCCCAATCTTTAAATTATGTGAAAATAAACACCTAGCAGTGTATAGCAAGGATCTAAAAAAAAATCCAATAGATTCCATCTGTTTGCCTTGTGGAAATGTGTCTCGTCTCATGATTTCATTAATCTGGGTTCAGGACCAGGAAATTGGTCAAAAATTTTAAAAGAGCACAGGATTTAAGCAGACAGGGAGGAAGGAAACATTCCGTTTCAGGGGAAGTCAGTAACTCAACACCTTTGTTACAAAAGAACAATTATAGCCCCCATGGAATGGGGGTTATTTGTTTAAAAAAAAAACAAAACGGAACTTTTCTAAGACTACAGCACTGCTAGATGCCCTCACACAACTCCATCAAGCCATCGCTGGGCTTCAAGTGGCGACAGCAGAGTTAAGCGCGTTCCACAGAACTGCTCCGAGGATGTGCTGCTGCCTACATAGACACATTCACTGCCAATTTATAGAAAGTTTGCCTTTTTATTTTACAGAAGCATAGGAGCAGCTATAAAAACAGAAGAGGAAACATCTCAGAAGGAAGTGCTGATAATCAAACATATGATGCGGGGCACAGTCACAGGGAGACAAATCCTGCCAAACGCAGCCAGCGGGGAGCCATGGCTTTGGGGTGTGTTTTCATCGCTCACATGCATATTTTTTATAGGTGTCACATCCTGTAGTTCTGTATCTAACACAGCAATGCAAAATTTTACTGATGCACAAAAATGAACTCATTCTAAGCATTTCTTGAAACCATGGCAGTATGGAATTGTGGGAGAGGGCAGTTTTCAGTACATCTGTTTTTTAAAAAACCACACTTTAATGCAAACAGATTTAACACCAAAGACAACTGAACAAAGCATCATCAGCAGGTCTCCATGCCTTCAAATCCCTAGCACTCCACCATCTCAGGCAGCACAAAGGTCAAATGGACCACCACGGCCCCCCCAAAAAAGGATGATAAATCCGTACCCCAAAAGCGAAAAAGACAGACTCAATTTAGAAGTTCGAATGTGGCAGTAACACATGGGAAGAAAAATGTAAGCATTTAATTGCTGTCTACTGGCTCTGCTGTCTAATTATTCCAACAGTTAGGTCAGGCAGCATTCCAGAATAATGTGTCAAAGAAGCAGAAAGACTAGACTGCACTGAGCTCGTGGTGGTTGATACACTGTCTACTCAGACTGTTACGGATCTGAGTTACGCCAAGCATTCTCCTCAGACTTTCTGATTTGTCATCTCTATAATACTTTTATGAGAAATAACTCAGAATACGGGTAGCTTTACATATTGACAAACACAAATCTAAACTTGTCATTTAGTAACATCTTTAGTTGTGTTGAAGGGTTAAAAAGCATCATACCATCAACGAGTCTGACAAGTCGGAAGAAGGCTCAGAAAGCACTGAAATCGAGCACCTCCCTCCACGCTCACAGGCGAGGACAGTGAGAACCAGGAAGCAACGCTTCCCAGCTGGCCTGAGCGCTCACGCATTCTCGACTTGTTACCACAAGACTGTGGACACGGTGGTTGGTCTCACCACAGACAATGCGACTGCAAATGAATGCCTCACCATGGGGAATAAATGTGCAGGTCCAGAAACCACATCCCCTCAAGTGAACTTCGTGTCACAGCACTGTGCACACCTGTCCCTCAGGTCCACCAGCAGGGATAACGGGTGCTCCGAGGACTGTCCCTGCTGCCCACTTCCTCGTCACCAATTTCAGAAACTGTAACCCTAGGTTTTCTGTCTTATCAAAGGCGGATCAAACAGGGTTCCTAACACATTTTGAACACCCTTGTGACTTTAACACTTACTACTCAGAAAAATCAGCCAAGAAACTCACTAATAAACATATTTACAAGTGAAAACAAATGCCTGCCAATACCTATAAAATGCTGCGGTACACTCTGACATAAACACCCACTTAAAAAATACAATTTTGTAAGTTTAACTCAGTAACAATAAAAATAGCAAGAAAATTCACAAACACTAAAAAACTTGAGAAGTGCACTGATTTGCCCAGCCCATGTCAGCCGCTTGAGTACGCACATCCCTGGCACCCAGACGCTCACACACTGCACACCCACTCACTCACAGGCCTTTTCAGGTTTCTAAGATACAAGGATATTAGAGCAACATGAACAGCCTAAATGCACATGTGTTTAAATCATCTCATGTCCTCCCCAAACTTATATTGCTTACGAACGATTGCTTTTATGGGTGAAAATTTCATTCAAATAACGTAACATTCATTTAAAAATTTTTTTACAGATGCTGCTAAGGAAATTTTCAGACAGATAATAAGTCTATTATTGCTGAAAAAGATGCTTTTCAGAGCTAGTATGTACCTAATCCAATTTTGCATATTAAAAAACTTTAAAATAATAATAATGCATATAGACCAGTAAATGCAAAAGAAGGTAAGGATTTTAAAGTCAACTACAAGAAATCCCAAGAAGCCACAATTAGCAGTCAGCCCTGAAAACCTGTTCTTCAAGTAAGAACATGAGTCCTTGACCAATACAAGGTTATCTAATTTTATTCTATCAAAAAAAAAAAAAAAAAAAAAAAAAGAAGATCAAATCGGCAGGGCTTGTTAGCAACGACCTTTTCTAGCTCTCTGGGCAGCCAGTGACCCACTGACATGAATGCCCACGATGACAGCACAACAGCACAGTTAAAGGGACGAAAACTGCGTTAGCAAACCCTCTCCTTGCAACCCCTTTCTGTATCAAATAAAAATGGCAGACCCAGCTAGACTCACAGATCCCTGGTGCAATGGTTTAAATGATTAAAAAAAACAAAACAAAACAAAAAACTTACACAAAAGAAGAATCCAGAGTAGAGACAGCACTCTTTTTGTTTTTTCACTTTCATGTTTCAGGGCACCGTTTTGGGGAAGGGGATACAATGCTGCTTTACAAAGGACATAGAAGTCCCTTGTTCGAGCTGCCCAACCTCTTAGCCACACAGAAGAATGTCAGTCATCCATTTGTTAGCACCAAAATCTCCTTCTACTGCTCACAATATGCACCACATATTTTAAGGGGCTGTTCAAACAGAAAAACAAAGGAAGCCCTTGAAACAGAAGCCGGTCCTCCTCGCTTTCGCCTCATCCTTTATCACGGTGCTACACGCCAGCCGTGAAGGCACTGGCACATTGTTTCCCCATGCTTAGGCCCTTGAAACTTGTGCAAAAGCATTGCAAAATACACCGGCATAAACACCCCATTGCAAAACATGAGCTACTAATGGCAGGTCAGTCGTGGGGGCCAGAATAATGATTAACAAAAATCATAACCTACAAATGTCCCTGACCTGAGACATTTTCTGTTTGAAGCAGACACTGAACACGTTGTGGCCATGGGCGTGTTTCAAAAAGAATACTAGTACAATTCACTCTGAGAAACCACATAAAATGACTTTTTTTGCCACTTTCGGGGATCACAATACAATTTCACAGGCGTAAGAAATCTGAAAAGACTAAAGAATAATTCTTTCCTTTTTCCCACATCAACATGTACTGCATAGGTATAAATGAGCCGCTTAAAATCAATACAACAGAAGTGTGTGATGCTGGAGGTTCCTTCCAGAAGAGCTTACAGCTCCCTTTTCTTGGACCACATGGAGATAATGCCCCACACCAAACGTAGTAACAAACTGGATACACAGTACTAGGGTTACTTACCTTATAAAAGCTGAATTTATTCCTCTTGGTTAGAAGTCACAAATGGTTAAGAAGTAAAACTGCCTTCATTTGTTCTTCTAGTGAGCCAAATCTAGCCTCCCATGAACCCAGTCCATTGCAGATAATTTCACACAGCACACGCTCCCCTGCTTCCCCCAGTTCCCAGCCCAGCAAGGATAATCACATTCCGGCGGGGAGTGAACAGATGGTGGATTCCATGGTAACCAGCCCTCCTAAGGCGATTGGTAGAAGTGTGTGACTACTGCTTATTGGGTAACAATCACCGTCTTTGTGCTCCAGCCTTGCAAATCCTAAAGGAAGCAACATATAGCCACTCACATGCGCAGGGGCTTGCCTAGCAGGTGTTTGGCTATTTGAACAAGGCAATGCAGGCCAATTAAAAGCTGTTCTGCAAATCTATCCTTGGAGGTACAAAGTCCTAAATGTGTCTGTCAGATAGCATCCACGGCTCATTCAGGGAGAAAGGTCATATGAAGCTTAACTTGGCACACAGAAAACAAAACTTGAAAGTTAACTTGAAAATTCAAGATAACGCATTCCAGAAATCTAAGTTGCATCAGCAAGTCCTTTTCTGATTTACAGTCCACATCAGAAGTGAAACAGTTTTGTATTTAGCTTTTAAATAAAATTTTCCAATTTGCAAAACAGTCTGAAAATAAGTTTTCAAAATCAATTGTCTTGTAAATGTATATGTAATAATTTTTTTGACTTGTAAAAATTCATTTTTACTGTTTTGGTCGATTTGGGGGAAGAGGGAGAGGCTACTGAATTTTAAGTTTTCATCCCAGCCCTGTCCAATCATAGGACTGAAATCTCTTGGTTTTGTACTCTGTGCTGGGTTTAATTCGTTTCTGCATCCATGCAAGTTAAATGCTGATTCAGCAGAAAAGATCTTTCTGCCAATGCGTGGTGCTCACAGAATCATAGAATACGTCCTTGGAAGAGCAAAGTGGCTGAAAACCAATATATATCATACCAAAACCAACTATTGGAGAGAATGCATAAATCTAAAACAGATAAAATTCTAGGCACTCAAAACAAACCCATCAGAAATAAAAATTTTAAAGGCAAAGAAAAGAAATAATTAGGATAAACCTTTAAACAAAACAAAAATCGTAAGCTGTGACCTAACGTCTAGGCATTAATCACCACCTCACTCTATAGTTACCTCTTGTCTTAAATTTAGGAGCTCTCTTCTTGGCATGAACAGAAATGAGACACAAATATTGAACGGAAAAAGATAAAATTATTATTTGCAGATGATACGGTTCTTTTTCTAGGGAAGAAAATTTTAAAGATCAAGGATATATTATTCATAGTACACAAAACGTAGAGAAGTGGCCAAATGTATCAACATAAACTCTTTATAAGGCAAAAGCTATCAGAATACGGGCGAAATGAAATCTACTAACAATGGCAACAAAAAGTATACAACATTTGGGAATAATATTATCAAGAAATGTGTATCAATTATTTGGGGAAAAAAGAATGAGTCCTTATCAGAAGAAATAAAGGAAAACTAAATGGAGACAAATAATGCATTGTTGGATCTACAAAGATCCATGTTAAAGGTGCTGAGTCTTCTAAAATTACCGTATAGTCTTCTAGTAAATATATATGTACATATACATACACATACACAGTCACCTAGTAAATACACACACACACACACACACACACACACATATAGTCTTCTAGTAAAATCTCCAACCTACTTTAGAAAGTAAATTTAACAAAGTGACTCTAAAGTTTATTTGGATTAAAAAAATGAAGATAACAATGAAAATTCTGTATGAGAGGAGTAATAATGGGTAAAATAACTGCCAAGCTTTTTAAACATGGTAAAAATATAAATATACAGCTACCTCCCAAATTTACACCTCCAGGACAAACCTCTTCCCCCTGTGAACTCCAGACTCCTGTATCTAAATACTGACTGAGTATCTCTGCCTGTTTGTTCAATGTCTCAAACAGAGCATCCCAAAACTCCTGATTTTCTCCCCAAATCTGCTCCTCTTGTATCCTTCCCATTTTTGGAAATAGCAGCCCCATCCTTCTAATCACTCAGGCTTAACGCCTGAGAGCCTGTCTTTGACTTTTTTCTTTCTTTGACTCCTTCACATCCCACCTGGCGGCTCATGACATGAGCTGTTTCTTCCAATCTGGCCACTTCTTAGCACCCCCACCCCTCCCACCTGGCCTAGGCCACACTATCTCTCACCCGGATTCCGCAATGATTTCCGAACTAAACTCTCTGCTTCCACCTTGCCCCCATGGGCTAGAAAACCTAAGGGAAGAAGAAATATTGATAGTGTTTTTCTTTCCTCTGTTTTCCAAAATTTCTAACATCACGAATGATAATTTTCTAAAAGTATTGCTTATTCCTCCGACACAGAATTTTCAGTGTTCGCCCTACTATGTCCTTGAGTAGATCTACTAACTAGCAAGGCACAATTATAAAATCTGACTCATAGTTTCTAGAATATTGATTCATGGGAATTACTCAGAAGGGAAAAAACAGCAGATCTAAGAAAGGCAAGTGAACAGCAGTGTCCTGTTCGGCTCCAAGTTCACCTCTGGCTGTTCTGACTTTGTCTCCACAGCAGCACCTCGAGCCACACTGCTCAGAATCTAACAATAGGGCCTCCAAACTTAAGCTGTAGGGCACATGGCAAAGAACCAATAATCCCCATAAAGGTTCTCAAGATAAAAAGGTGTTGGAAGCAGAGAAGCCCAATAATTTATCTTCTTCAAATAGCGGGCAGTCGGCAACGTTGCCTAGAACGTGTTATAGGAACGTCTGTGCCAGCTACACAGGGATCAGATAACTTTGCGATTATTGTTCTCTGTCCCTTCACTATTGAATCTGTCTAGTTTCATTCACCCTTACGCAGCCTTTCTCCTTCCTTGGTAAGATGCTTTATTCAGGGAGATATTCAGAGGTTCCAAAATTTCAAATCATGGAGCCTTTACCATCTCAGCAACCTTTTTACGGTGCCCCAACCCAAGAGAAATCCCTAGGAACTCCACTTATTAAGTAGTTAGGTACAAACAACTTAATAACTATCTTGACCTAGCAATTTAGCACCATTTGAAAATATAATACAAAACTATTGCAAGGAAAATTAATATTTTATTCCATTCTTAAATCACTAGTTACTCATGGGATGTTGGTGCCTACTGGGTCCTGTACACCGTCTCACACCACAGAATCGTATTAGACCCTGTCATCCTCATTTCCTGCTCCACACTGATTTTTACTAGGTACCTCCTTCGCAGTTACTCACCAAAACCCCAGCTTTGCAAAATTACAATGTCATCAAAAGAAATACAGTATGGTCTAATACTGAAACTCGGAACTACCTAGAGTTCAGAGTTTCCACAGTGTTTGATAGAAGTCACTGTGTTTCCCTTGAAATTTAAAAATATCCTGCAGGGAGCACCCCTGTGAGTTGGCAGTGATGCCCCAGAGCACCCGGGCACAGATTTTTGGGATGATGTTTTTAAGCCCTTAGCTTTGTAGAGCTTAATGACAGAAAGACCCCATAATTAGAACTCCAGAAACTTGGACTCTAGTCCCTGCTTAGCCACTGGTATGATACGGCCAGCCATCTACCCGCTCTGGTCCTGTGCACTTCAGGCACAGAGTGAGAGAGCCAGTTAGACCACCTCCGAAGATCTCTTCTAAAATAACAGGAATGCAAGTTAGAAGAAGGAGGGGTCTTCTTCGGATTCTTACTGGTTTCAGAAGAAAAGAAGAAAGGGCTAGAGCAGCAAAGACAAGAACAAGTACTTATTTATTATCCGGAAGGAAATACTAAAAGCTTCTGGGTTCAGCCCTGAGGTGTGGTGTCACTGGAAGGTCTGAGCAGGAGGCACCACTGCGGTGCCAGGTGAGACGGCAGCGGCATCGCGCAGAGATGCTCTGTGCAGGGCGCTCTGCGGGAGCGCCACCACCCGCTCTGCCCTTGCCGCGCCCTCTTTCCACTTTTGCTCAAACTCCTTCCACACAAATAGCTCATACTATGAAGGGACTGGATACTGTCAGGGTGGTAGTCTGTGAATATGAAACAGACTCAGATTACCTGTCCTAAGGTCAATTTATCATGTAAGACTAGACAACAGAGTTAACCAATCACAGACACGGAAACACAAAACACAACACCTGTAAAGAGGTGACATCTCCTTAGATATTTTCAGTGTGTTACCAAGAACTTTGTATTTCTGTTTAACATTCTATGTATCTTTATATTTGACTGTTTTTTTCTTTTGTAATAGTTTTATAAAATGATTTAAAATAAAAATATATTTGCAGGGTACGAAGTACCTTACAGGCGAAAGAAAACACACTGAAATAAATGGAACATCTCTGTCCAGTTTGCAAGGTGTAAACAGTGATGGAGCAGAGTCTGGGAAGCATTTTCTTTAATTGCCCATCACTCCTCTGATGTGTCAGCATTTCCAGGAGTGCCGTCTAGGACCTGCCCAGCTACCGCACTGCAAAGAAAGCAAGCGTTGAGGATAAGCCTACGTCAGTGGGTCTCAGGGCGCTGCCCTTTTTCATCAAAGCCAACCATCAGGACTATAACCCAGGCCCACCAATGCCCCAGGGATATTTCTGTTAAAATTAGAAAGGTAATATGTCTTAGTCAAGTGAGAAAAAATGGGATCCAGCTCTTCACAGCATTAGGTCCTTACTGTCCTCGTTAAGGTAATATTCCTTCTGTTTCCATATACTTAATATTGACTCTGAAACAGAGGTGGTCAGAAAGCATACAAATATCTGAGTCTTAGTCTGTCGCCTTCCACATTCTTCATTCTGATCCACCTTCTTTCAAGAGGTGATTCATCCAAATTGGAATCTAGATGTTTTAATTCTTCTGTCTTTCTTTGTCTAAGAAACTTTCTGAAATGCATGACAGTGAAGACTCTCTGCAGGCAGTACACACATAACAATATACATTTATGTTAATATGTTCATTATATTAGTAACTATACTTACGTTAAACATTTGTGAGAGGCTGTGACAAGTGGGAAAAGGATGAAGAACAAAGCATGTTCTATAAACAAGACTTACTGGGCTTCTACAATTTGTAACGTTCCAAGCCTAAACTCTACAGACTGAAAAAAAGGGGCACTGGCTCCTTTCCCTTGATGAGTTTTTTAATAAGTTCAAGAAACAAAGACTTTTACCTTTTTGGGGGGTGAGGAGGAGAAAGGTGCTAACAACTGTGACAGAGGTCTAGCACTAGGTGTGTGGAAAAGGCATATCGCACAAACATCGTTCTATAAAGACCATCAAAATATCAACATTACGCACCTTCCTTCTCAGCTTTTAGGGGATGAGATCAGGCCAGGATGAAAGTTATGACAATACCAGTTTTGTGCTCATAAAATCCAACGCAGAACAGTTAATTCTCACAACTCAAAAACTATCCCGAAGGACCAAAGCATGCAAACAACTATTGCTTTAGATCAAATTTATGCAAAAATTGGTTAGCATAAGTTCTATAGGGTTTCCTTTGGGGAGCTACAGCAAATTTGGCAAAAATTGAATGATTAATTGAACTCTTAGTGCTGAAACCTAAGGATTTACAGGTGTGCCTCCAAGACAGTGCAAGTTTGCTTCCAGTTTGCAATGAAGCAAATATTGCAATGAAGCAAGTCATGTTAATTACATGGTTTCCCAGTGCATGTAAAAGTTATGGTTACCCTACATTGTAGCCTATTAAGTGTGCAATAGCGTTATGTCTTAAACAAACAATGTACATACTTACGTTTAGAAATACTGCAATGACAATGAATATACATATGTTCACGTATAACTGAAAAATTGTGCTCTACACTGGAATTTGACTCAACATTGTAAATGACTATAACGCAATAAAAAATGTTAAAAAAAAAACTGCTAAAAACTGCTAACCATCTAACAAACCTTCAGTGTGTAAAAAACGCAGTGTCTGCCAAGTGCAGTAAAGCAAAGCACAATAAAATAAGGAATGTCTGTATTTACAGCCTCTCATCTAGCCGTATAAAATCAATTCTCTCTAATCTAATGGTACCTTTTTATCCCAAATCCAAACCCCAGAAAGAAGAAAGTAATGGGCAAGGGTCCTTTGAGACTAGGACTGAGGTATAATCAATTGACAACATTTGAGACTGTGTGTGGCGGGCGCAGAGGTATGTACGTGGGGTGGGTGATGTGTGTGTGTATATGAGGGTGCACAGGTGGGTGAGAGTGTGTGTGTGCAGGGGAAACAAAGGGGGAATCGGGAAAGTTTCTTAGTCTGTCCTATAAATTACATCTAAATGCCTTGGGGTTTCTTTCTGGGGTAACCAGAGGATAACTGCAGCAATCATGGTCAGTTAATGATGTGAATACAGATTCCCAAACTCTGGGCAAGGTAGGGCATACTGACAAAAATTCTTGCCCCGCAGTTTATCAGTGGGGTGACTTCTCAGCTACTACCTCTGAGTTTTGAGGCTTTCATCCAAGAAACAGGCATAGTATGTGTGACCTTCCTCTCAAGATCAATGAGATCGCATAGGTGAAGGCTCTTTGAATACTTGGAAAACTATACAGTTGTAAGAAGTTTTAAACATGTTTAAAAGGGCATAGAGGGGAGAAACACACACCTGTCTGCTCTGTGAGCCAAGAATAGCAAAGGATGACTCCCTGTCATGGGGAAAAAAAGACCACTGAAGTATCTTTCCAGAAAGAAAAAATCAAAAATAAAACAAAAAACCACTTGGCTCCATTCATCTTTTTGTCAAGCTGCCTAATCTCATTCCTTTCTCTTTTGTTCACACTTCTCAGAAGGTGGGAACTCCAAGGCCACTGCCTCCACCTCCTTACCTCCAAGTCTCTTCTCCGCCCACCTGTCTGTCTAACCTGCACACCTGACACTGCTGCTCCCACCAAGACCAGTGGGACGTTCCAGTCACCAAAGCCACAGGTCGTCACTTCAGATCTAGCATCCCTGGGCTTCTCTGCGGGCCTCTGCAGTGCTGACCTTGCTCTGCTCCCTGACATCCCTTCCTCCTGGGCCCCTCACAACCAGCTCTCCTGTTTCTCTAGGGCTCTCTCCAGTAACTCCTTCCTTCTCTGCTTTCCTCAACAACTCTTTCCTCACCTTTCCGTCCTCCATGACATGCACTCAATCAGATCTGTTCAATAAATGTTTACTAAGTAAGCATTCATAAAACACATCACAAGGAAATGTGTTTAGATATTATGTAGCAAGCGGGGAGGGTATAGCTCAGTGGTAGAGTGCATGCCTAGCATGCAGGAGGTCCTGGGTTCAATCCCAGGTACCTCCACCAAAAGTAATAAATAAATAAACCTAATTACCTCCCCCTAAAAACAAATTTGGAATCTAAAAAAAGAAGACAAATGAACTTAAATATAAAACAGAAACAGACTCACAGACATAGAACACAAACTTGTGGTGCCAGGGGGAGGTGGGTGGGAAGGGATAGACGGGGAGTTCGAGGTTTGTAGATACTGACAGGTACATATAGAATAGATAAACAAGTTTACACTGTGTGGCACAGGGACGTATATACAAGATCTTGTAGTAGCTCACAGTGAAAAGAATGTGAAAATGAATATACGTATATTCACGTATGACTGAAGAATTGTGCTGTGCACCAGAAATTGACACAACATTGTAAACTGATTATAACTCAATGAAAAAGAAGAGTAGATATTATGAGTAGATATCATGTAGCAGTTTGTTGGCAAAATATGAAGTTATTAGTTCAAACCTGGAACCCCATTAACCGAATAGAAGCTTTTAATCTTTATAAATAAGAAAACAAGCTAAATAACATCTTACTGAGTACATGGCTGGAGGTGGGCGAAATGAGGGCCTCACCATCCCTCTGAAGCTGAAGAGTCGTGTGGGAATTTAAATGCTTCCCTGCCGGGTCCTTCCTGCTAAACCTCATTCCTCCTTCGAGCCCTGTGCACTTACGGTTCCCTCTGCCGAGAATGTTTCATCCAGGTTTTCCTCCTGCTTCCGTAACAAACTTCAGGCGAGTCTGCGCGTACACGTCACTTTCTCACGTGGCTCCTTCTGTCCTCATAACCCCATCTGTCAGTTTCTATCGACCCTAGTAATTTGACCTTTGCTACTTAATAGCACTTATTACTGCCCAACATTACATGTTTCTTTTTTTCACTTTACTTTCCAGCTCCCACCCTATTTTCTTTAACGGACAAAAGTTCTGATTGAGAACCTCACAAAAGGTCTCCAAACAAGCATATAAAAATCATTAATCAGAGACACACAAGTTAAAATCCCCAAATGATACCACTGGACATGCCACACGGCTAAGATTTTTTCAGACCAACAGAAAGTCTTGATTAGGAAGTAGAACTAGAATATTCACACACTGAAACCACCATGAAAACTTTGAGGCAACATCTCCTAAGGGTGAACACACACACACCCAATAATTCCACTAAAAGATGAACAATAATGTTCACAGCATCTTTCATCACAACAGTCCATGTCCAGCAACAGCAAAATGGAAATAAAATACTATTTATAATAAAAAAATGACTGCTACACTGTGCAATTGATAAGCCATGAGATCTGGAAACAGATGTTCTTGGACCTGAATTCCAGTTCTGCCATTTACTGTGTAAAACTAAATATGCAGATATGCGTATATAACCTCATGGAGTCTGCTTTCTCCATCTGAAAAATAGGGTCATATCACCTTAAAGACTATCCTGAGGATTAGAAATAATGTTCATGGAACACAAGGCACTGTGCCCAGTTGGTGCTCAGTAGACAATAAGGACTAGGACTTAGGAGACACAATTTAAAACACTGAGGATCAATTACCAGTGCCTTTTACACACAAACTTCCTCCTGTAAAATAAAGAGAATGTTTCCCTTGACCTGCCAAACAAATCTGTAGCATTTCTGAGCTACCAATTCAGTCGTCACTGAAAATATACAAGAACCAGGTCACGGCATTTTATTATTCAGCTACTTTATGGACCCCATGTGCCACTGCAGCTGTCAGCTCTAATGCCAGAGGATCAGATGAGCTGGAAAGATTAAACAAATGGGCAGGAGAAATGCCAAGAAGTGTATAAACTGCTGGATGGGTCCAACTGGTTCAGTGACAAAGCTGATCCTTAGAACACTGTGTGTGCTGTGGGCACACTCGGAAGCAGCACATGCAGGCTGGGGTGCCTAACAAGCAAAAGAAAGCAAGGGCAAAAAAACCCGTATGACTATGTGGTTTTCAGCCTAATTCTGAGTCACCTTTGGTCTTATAAATAAGTCTACTTATGCTTGTCATTCGAGAACAAAATATATAGGTCCTATAATAAATCCCACTTTGACTTCTTTTTAATGTAATATATATATATCTGTGTGTGTGTGTGTGTATAAAATCTGGCACTTAAAGCAACTAGATCCTAAATTTTAAAATTACAGTAAAAATTAGGAAAAAAGAACTATTTCTAAGTATAATACATGTTCAATAAAATTTTATTCATTTATAAAGAAAAGTCAGGTATTAACTTGTATTAACACCTAAATTAGCAAGGCAAAGAAAAAACAAATTGCCTGAAATCTTGAGGGGTTTTGTTTGTTTGTTTGTTTGTTTTATGGGGGGTAGGTTTATTTATTTACTTATTGTAATGGAGGTACTGAGGATTGAACCCAGGACCTCATGCATGCTAAGCATGCACTTTACTACTAAGCTACACCCTCTCTGAAATCTTGAAATCAAATTTTCTGATCCAAAAATAATTACTTAAAGAATAAGGCTCCAAACTGTCATATTTTGATTGTCTATTCATAGTACCCTAGCTATTCCTATTCTATTAAAATTTACCATCATGCCTATAAAGTTTTATATAGAAGGCACGTTTAAGAATTCGTAAGTAACTCAGAGTACTCTGAACTCAGTTCCATTCACCCCACAAGGTAGGCCAGTACCCCACGGTGGTGCCAGTCTGTGACACAGGGGCCTCTACACAATGGGAATGAAGAACAAGAAGCTTTTTCTTCCTTTTTGTGGCTGAATTATTGGGAGAATCTCAGGCCATTTCCAACCTAGTGAAACAAAGAAAAGCCAAAGGCTGTGGCTGAAGCCTTGTGAATCTGTGCCTTTCCTGGCACCAGCATATTCACAGCCCGTGCTTACACGCATAGCCTAGCCCTCCACTCACATGAGGCTTGTGGTGCAGAAGGACCTGCCTTAGGGAAGTTCTCTTCCAATTTCTCTCAATGTTCACCGATTTGCAAATGTTCTATAGATCCCACTCCAGCTTGTCCCAACAAAGAAAGCAATGCCATCCATGTTTGAAAAGCAGGTAGAGGGGATGGTGTAGCTCAAGTGGCCGAGCGCATGCTTAGCATGCACGAGGTCCTGGGTTCAGTCCCCAGTACTTCCTTTAAAAAATAAATAGATGAACCTAAGAAAACCAAACCAAACCAAAACAAAACAAAAAAACAAAACAAAACAAAAAGACAGGGGCACATAGGCTACCTGCCACATAGAAGTAAAAGTTTTTTTAAAAAGTGAGAAAATTTAAACAAACATGGGACTCAATACATTTGTTTAGAATCCTAATTCAATGCTTGCCCTTAAAATTCTCAGGTATGGCTATTATTAATATCTTAAATCAAGAATACAAATACAATGGGATTTCCCCCCCAAGGCACCTTGCAAAGATCGTCTTTTAGAATGATAGTGTTCTCACAGAGATTCATAATCCAAATCTTGAAAAATGTTAAATGTTAAATACCTAACAGCAAAGAACATGTTAACTAAATTAAAGTACTGCTTTTTAACAGAATATCACACAGCTATTGAATTTTTATAACGTGAAAAACGTAATATTATATGGGAGGGGGAAGCATGATTTTAAAAATCTACATAAATTATGACCTCAGCTTTGCAAAACAGCAGACACGAAGAGGAAAATCACATCAAAATGTTACCAGTAGTTATACCTAAATGTTTGTTTCCTTTCTCCTTACTACACATCAAAATGTTTGTTTCCTTTCTCCTTACTACACTCTGTGAAAATGTTTTTCTGAGTAAAACATTCACTGAAAGTGGTTTTTCAGTAAAATAGAAAAGACCAAGAGAACAGTCGGGCCACGATGCTAAAAGATCCAGTCAAGCCAACTAGACTTCAGAGTCCAATAAATCACATGTAATTTCAAGAAATCGTTAACCTTGCGCATTACCAATGTATTCTGACAATGTTTTAGAAGCAGAGGGAATTTTATCCCTTAATAATTGATGACTGATGATTAAGTACACAAATAAATTCTAAGAAACTTGTTGAAGTACAGCTTTTACATATTAGAAACAGAAGGAAGGAGGAGAAATAGAGATTAGAAATAGGAGGGATGAGGAGATTAAAAGTCTCAGCTAAGAAAGGTCAATAGTGATTGCATTTAAAGCACAGTTCATGTTCACTGCTCTCAGGGAACACTGCTGTGCTATGAATCCACAGGAAGAGGCGCCACCGGGACCATGAAAATAGGAAAAGCTTTACCTTTGTCTAAAATCACAGCATGAAACCGTTCTACACATGAGGCAGGATAATTTTTCAATAATAATACAAATTACTTATCATTTAGGAGTAAAGAAGGAGACGAACAGCAGTTACTTCATCTATTCATAGACTTCATATACTCAAAAATTTCAAATCTTTTTAGCCTACTTCAAAAACGGAAATTGCAAAAATAACAATACTCACAGCCCCCCATAGAGGATTCCTTTCAAGCATCCAGCAGTGCCTTTTAGTCTTCTGATTCATCATACTGATCTCCTGCTTGTGGAGAAATTCTTTGGATCTACGATTTGTGGGTAAACATCTATAGACATTCTGTATTTAGACACGAGAAACACACACATCTTCTGCTCGACGTGGAAGAGCTAAGGGGAAGCACAGAACTGTGTTTCACAACTCCCCCTGCTAGCACTGATGCAGGCTCGAAGATACGCAAGTAACGAATTTCAAAATTCCATGAAGGCATTTCAAAATGCAGTGGGAATGCTCTAGAATACTGTGGTCGAACGGGAAGGATGGGGCCAGCTCTGTGTGATTTTACTGTAGTTACAGCCTTCGGGTTTATAATAAACTATCCTTTAAAAGTAGGTCTTACAGAGTCTTAGGATTTTTTTTCATGGCTATAAGAGAATCCCAAGAGATGTGGAAGGGCAAAACCATGTCCATCCCCTCAAAGCAAAAGGGCCTTCTCTTTCCTTCCCAGGATACTAGCAACCCCAAATACCGTCTTCATGAAAGAAGTCAGGATTTTAAAGAAGGAAAGGCAATGATGAGAAAAGTTCCCACCCTTGCCATGCTCATAAGAGAACATTAGCAATTGAAGCCAACCTTGTAGATAATATACCACATAACACAGACGTCACAAAACATCTAGAGGTTTATCACATGGATTCAACATCCACATAATAATCCAAATTCCAATTTCCTTTGCATGTGAATATTTACGTGGTGTAGTCAGAGTCAGACTATCATGTCTAGACGCAGTACAACTTCGCAGTATCACTTCTTCAAATTACTGTGTTTCTGAAAGTATAACAAAACTGAAAATAGTGTATTACCTTAAAGTACTTGACAAAATTTTGACAGGTAGAATGAAATAAACATTTAATGTAGCTTATGAGCCAAGAAATGGAAACATGGAGAAAACGACTTGGAGAAACACACACTAAAATCACAAAGCCTTAGAAATTTGGAAATCCTCCCACTGTATGGGTAAGAAAACTAAAGCCAAGGGTGTTAAGGTGAGATAGATTTAGATCGGTATTAGGGAGAAAAGCTATATACATTTCAGATACTCTGATAGATTTTTTTTCAATGCAGTTTCCATGGCATTATATTTCTCAATTAGCTTTTCCTTAAACATGCTGTCTTCCAGCATACGACTTTCGTGGGTTGGTACTTTTGAGAGCTAGTAACTGGCTTGCAACCAGCACTTGCTGTCAATGAATGTTACCATAAGCTTTGAAAGCTTATCTCTACGCAGTGAAAGGTACAGTAATGAGACATGGCATGTTCACATCGTGTGTGGTGTGCAGCCGAGGGCTGATGCTTTCCAGACGTCACCGCATGCCCACCCAGATCAGCTGAGGGCTGAGGGGCTCCTCTGCAGAGTCAGGGTAGGTCTTGCGCAGGAAGTGTTGGCGTATGTGCTCAGGCATGGGTGATGAAGCAAAACGAGAGTGTCAGCATTATTAGTTCCTTCTCTCTAGCTCGGAGGAGTTGAGCAGGAAACTTCAAACTGACCACATGCCTGTGAACAACTGGCTGAAACGAACTGCTCTGCTCTGCTTAGCCTAGTGAGTTTACGGCTCTGGTTCTTGACTTTTTCAGTCAATGTTTAAGCATCCAGCAGGCAAAGGAAAAGGAAGATCATATGGAATATTTTCTGATATCTGACATGGTATATTGTAGATTTTTATTTATCTTTAGAATTAACTAAACCTTTTCACTGTTCATGCAGGTATTACGTGGATACAGCAGTAGAAACACGTTACAGGGACTGCACTGAAATAAAATGTCATAAAGGTGTGCTTTCTTCCCCCTTAGTTTTCTGCTTAGACTTTGGTTTGTTGGATTTTATAAAAACAGATTTATCCGTCTTGACTTTAAATCAAGTGATTTTGATCAAGTAAGTCACACACTAAATTGAGAAAGGCTTTTGGAACCACAATTAACAACCAATTTGTTATAAAGCTAAAGCTAGTACCCCCTCAAAATTATTATATGACTAAAAATAAGTCTTCATAAAAGAGTAAACAAAGCTATTTATCTGTTCCTAACACCACCATCATTCCATTCCACGTCTTGATAAAGTTAGCATCATCAGTAATCACAGCTGTGTACTTACTACATGCCCTTCTCATAACAACTCAAACAAAAAAGGCGTTATTGGCCCCATTGTATAGACAGTGAAACTGAGAACTTAGCTAAATAACTTTCTTGGGGTAAATGGCAGAGCTGCAATTCAAACCCTGGACTTGTAAACTTCAAAACCTGATCTCTAAAATGCAAACTGTCTGCTCATTCTCCCCCAAAGTTTCCCCCAAATTATTAACCTGGAAAAAAATAAGAAAAAACTTTACGCTATGTCTGAGTTTTCTTGTTTTTAACTCTCAAACTCATAACCTAAAAATGTTCGTGTCTGGTAAAGTAAACTTCCTCTTTCTACCTCATGTGACTCTTTTCATAACTACATTCCTCAAAACTTTGTAAAACTCTTTGTTGTTGTAATGCAAAGAGTTTTACATATAACCTAAAACACTGGGATCATTTTCTTTCTTTTTTTTTTTTTTAATGAGGGGGAGGTAATTGGGTTTATTTATTTACATTTCGAGGAGGTATTGAGGATTGAACCCAGGACCTCATGCATGCTAAGCACGCGTTCTAACGCATGAGCTATACCCTCCCCTCCTTGGGATAATTTTAGAATAACTTATCCTATAGTCCACCAGAGCAACAGTTGGTTTCATCTTAATTTGCTTATTGGTTATGAGAATGAGATGAGTAATTTGTCACTTCCTCAAGGTCATTTTGAGCCAGAAATAGAATTCTGTCTAAGTTCTGGTCACTAAACCATGCTTCCTCTGCAGTGGTAAGCTACCATTAGTAAACTGTCACTAAGACACAGAAAAAAAAACAAAACATATGGGACATTTAAAACACTTTTCCTGCTGTTATCTCTTTCCCCTACTTGTCCAGCCCCTTTGTTTTGCCCATTTCGTATATATTCTATATTGTGATTATGGGAAAAAAACAGCAACTGCCTTGGCAGATAAGGGAAAAAACCTCATCCTTATTTCAAACATGAAACAAATGTTTCATTTCTTTTCTTATTAAAATATGGGATATAGCTTCAAAAACTGATAGTTTTTTAGTGTCATGTTAAACTTTTTTTTTTTTTGAGTAAAGATAGATTTATTTAGAGAGACACTACATTCTACTACATAGAATGTAGACTGTTTCAGAAGGCGAGAGAAAGGCCCCAAGGTGTGGGGGTTAAAGTAAAAGTAGATACACACTCAACAGACAGAGTGTGGGCCGTCTCCAAAGACGAGGGAGTGAGAGAGCAAACCCATTTCTTTAATTTAAATTTTGCTGGTACAGACTATTATCTCTTGATTTATAAATTTAAGACAGTTCACTAAGGAACGTGTAGGTGCCCACACATATGGCAACTGGCATTACTGTTTTGCCTGAAGATTTAAGTAGGGCTAACTGACCTTTCCGTGTTGATGGAAATGTTCTACATTTGTGCCTGTAAAGGCAGCCACATGAGTATTTGAAACATGGCTCGTATGACCGAGGAACTAAAATTTTATTTTAACTGAAATTTTAATTTTGAAAGCAACTCATGGCTAGTGGACCAGACAGGTCTAAAGTCTGGGTATATTTTTGTATTTTGAATAAATTATATAAAGTCCGTAACTTTTTATTTTGAAATAATGATCAACTCAGGAAGTTGCAAAACTGGTCCAGAGAGGGCTAGTTTCCCCTAACGACGACGTCATACTGTATAATTATAGTACAGTATCAAAACCAGGAAACTGGCATTTGCACAATGTGTCTGTTTCGTTCTATGCTGTTTTATCACTCGTACAGACCTGTGAAACCACCCAAATCAAGATACTGGGCTCTCCATCACGACAAAGAGCTCCCGCGTGCTGCCCCTTTACAGCACCCAACACCCAGCACCCTTCTCCCCACCGTCCCCAACCTCCGGCAGCCACTAATCTGTTCTCTAGGTCATGCTGTCATTTACATAATAAGTGGAATATAAGTGGGATCACATGTTCTGTGACTTTTGGAGACTGGCTTTTTCCACTCAGCATACTGCCCTTGAGACCCATTCCAGTTCTCGCCTGTATCCATAGTCTTCCTTTATGTTGCACTGAATTCCACAATGTGGGTACACCACAGTTAGTTTACCCACTCACATGAATGGATATTAGGTGTTCACAGTTTGGGCTATTACAAATAAAACTGCTGTGAACATTTTGCACACGTTTTACTGTGGATTTAAGTTTTCATTTCTCTGGGATAAGTGCTCAGAAGTGCAACTGCTCGGTTATATAATGAGTGACCACAGGCGCTTGTTTTTATTTCTCATCTGTGTATCCTTTTTGGTGAAATGTGTCTTCATGTTGTTTGCCCATTTTCTAATTAGACTGTTTGGGTTTTTTGTTTTATTTTATTTCATTTTTACTGTTGAGTTTTGAGAGTTCTTTATGTATTTCAGACGGAGTTCTTTGTCAAAGACAGGGTTTCCAGATATTTTTCCAGTCCATAGCTTATCTTTTCACCCTTTTAACAGATTCTGCAAAAGTTCTAAATTTTGATGAAATTTTATTTATCAGTCTTTTATGATTCATGCTTCTGGTCATATGGCTAAGAACTTTTTGCCAATCCCTGAGTCCTGAAGATTTTCTCCTTTGTTTTCTTTTAAAAGTTTTACAGTTTCATGTTCTACATTGCAGATGATGGCCTAGTTTGAATTAATTTATGGATATATTCTAAGGTTTAGATTCTTTTTTGTCTACAGATATCCAACTGCTCTAACACCATTTATTGAAAATGTATTACTTTTTTTTTTAACAATTATGATCACCATTTTATTTATTCTTTTTTTTTTTTTTTTTTTTTTTGGTGGGGGTCAGTAATCAGGTTTATTTGTTTATTTATTTTTAGAGAAGGTCCTGGGGATTGAACCCAGGACTTCATGCAGGCACTCTACTGCTTGAGCTATACCCTCCCACTGAAAATGTATTACTTTGGAACCTCTGTCAAAAGTGAGCTGGCTGCACTTGAGTGGGGCTACTCCTAAGTCTATCCTGTCGTGTTTCTCTGTCCGTCCACCCCTCTGGCAGGGCAGTGTCACAGCACTGATTACTGCAGCCACAGAATGTCTTAAAATTGTTTTTGTCATTCTAGTTATTTTGCCTTTCTATGTAAATTTTAGAATAATCTTACCCATACTTATAAAAATTTTCCTAAAATTTTGATAAGAATTGTGTTAAATCTACACATTGATTTGGAAGATAGTCATCTTTACTATATTGAGGGTCTTCCAATCCAGGAAAACAGTCTCTCTCTCCACTTGGTGAGATCTTTTAAGTTTTCATGGGTATATCTTTTTAAATTAACCCAAGTGATAAACTAGAAATGACTTGTAAATGCTACCAAAATAAAAGGTGGGGGTCCAAACAAGTTTTGGGAGTCAAAATGATCTTGGTTAACTAGAGTTAAAAATCAAGAATAACAGAACAACAAGGACCTACTGTACAGCACAGGGAACTATATTCAATCTCTTGTAATAACTTAAAATGGAAAAGAATCTGAAAAAGAATGTGTGTGTGTGTATATAAAAAAGTAAACAAATGTTATTGGTGTCTTGAAGACAGGGGATCTAAGTTGTACACTGACAGAATAATTAGAAAACCCACTGCATGCAGGGATGTGAAAGTGGAAAGGATATTTAATGAACTCACGATCTGACTAAGGAAAATTCCAAGAAGAATGTTGAAAGCTATCAACCGGCTTGTCTTAACTGCCCATGTAGTGAGATGAACTAAAAAAAGGAACTGTTTGGTTCCTTTTCAAACATTATTTAGAGGAAATAAAAAGGAGCTAGACTTGACAGGTTCACAAAAATAAAACAATCGCTCTTTTCAGCATCTGAGCAAAGCAGTGAGCTCAAAGTAAGAAACTGCTCAGGGCAAAGGTCAAATCCTGCACCGCCCATAAAGTGTGGCCTCAAGGATGTGAATGTGCAGCACTCTGTTGAGCCCTCAGATTTTAGGCTCCTCAGGCAATACTTTTTCCTTTAGACCAGTGGTCCTAAAACTTTGTGTACACCAGACACAGCTGGGGGGTCTGCTAAACCCCAGACTGCGGGGCCTGATCCTCAGTTTCATTCAGCAGGTCTGAAATGGGGTCTGGCCGCTGCAGTCAGTTCCAGGGGCGCTAATGATGCTGGTACAAAGATCAGACTTTGCAAATCGGAGAGCCAGACCAAGAGGCTTTGAAGAACTGTAAGGGAGTACCTTAAGGGCCATCTCTACCGGACAGTGGAGCTTCTAAGAGTCTTACAGGTACTTTTATGTAACACCCTCACTTGAAGGCAGCTCAGGGTAGGGAGAGAACCATCTCAGAAATTTGTGAGAATGCTTATAAGCTAATGTTGTAAACCCCAAAGAGATCCATGGGAAAACCCTGAAAAACTTTGAGGAATATGTCAGTGGAAGCACTATCAATCTGGACTAACAAGAGAGAGAGATTTCTCAATAAGACTGGAAAAAGAAGGGAAAAAAAAAAAAAAAGAAATGGAGATAGTTTGAAATGAAAAATATTAGGGCCCTTATTCAGACAGGAAGAGGCTGCAAACATGGGCCATTTCTTAAGGAAAAGTAAGAAGATTCAGAAGACACACTCAAGAGGCTAGAAGGCGCAGGCAAGAGCCACAGAGAGCCGCCCAGGTTATAAACCAGCCCCCAAAGAAGGCAGCACTAACATGCACCCAGTTGACTGCTATGGCCCAGGGGCTGCTATGTGCCTCCCATTTTCCTCTTCTGCTTACTTTTAATTTTTATTTTCTTTTTTAGTAACAGCTTTACTGAGATATAATTCCCATACCATACAAAGCTTGCAATTCAAAGTTATTAGTATATTCGCAGATACACACAACCAGTGAATTTTAGAACACTTTCATCACCTCAAAAAGAAACCCGTACCCTTGAGTTTTCACCCTCCATACACCCATCCCCACCAGCCCTAAGAAACTGATCATCCACCTTGTCTCTATTGGTTTGCTTATTCTGGACACAAACTGAATCATACGATGTGTGGTCTTTTGTGACTGGCTCCCTCCACTTAGCATATTTTCAAGCTTCATCTATGTTGCAGTAGGTACCTACTTCATTCCACCAGACGGACAAACTGTATTTTATATATCCATTCACCTGCTGATATTTGGGTTGCTTCCACCTTTTGGCTATGTTGCTCGGAACATTCATGCACAAGTTTTGTGTGGACATATGTTTTCCTCTCTCTTCAGTGTACGCTTATGTGTGGAATTGCTGGGCAAAATGGTAACTTGATGTTTTAACCTTTTGTGGAAGTGCCAGACTGGTTCCACAGTAACGGCACCATTTCACATTCTTACCTGCAGTGTATCAGGGTTCTAACTTCACCACAGCTTCTAACACCTTTTTGAAGGGGAGTGTCTGTTATGATTTCCCTACACCTTCCTTATCATTGTACGTTGGGTCGGGGAGGAGAGCAAATAACATGTCCCTTTAGTTAGTTCACAGGTATTCACTTTGAACCACACTTACAGGTAGTCATGTCCTTGTAAAGCCCCCTTCCCACAATGACTCTGGGCTGACTCCCACCATAGGCTGAGCCTATTGCTGCTTAGACCAATAGCACGGGGCAGATGATGCATCGCGATGCAGTGCCAATTCTGGGCCCAGCCCTTCTCTGGCTGGGCAGCACTCACTTCTTCCATTCTGGAACTCAAACACCACAGGTGCCCTGGGCCACTGGGTCCCAGCTGAGCTCCCAACCAAGTCTCAGAGGACTACAGCCGTTTCAGCATCCAACTGACACCACAATGAAAACAGAACTGCCTGGTCAACCCATTGAATCATGAGCTAACAAGTTGCTGCTTTAAGCTGCTAAGTTTTGGAGTGATTTATTGTACTACAATAGATAATCAAAACACAGGTCCCTTTTAAGGGTATGTTAAACTCCACTTCTCTCTAGTGATAGGCTAGGAAATTACAAAGAAAAGTAATTTGGAGTAAACTTTCTTCCCCCTAAAAATTCAATGTATCATACCTAGGATCAATTTAACAATCACTTAAGCAGATGAAACACACCTTCTAGGTCTAAGGAGACTTTTTTCAGAGTCTATCCTATCAACAGAGCTTGGCATCTAAGACACTAACAATGACAAAAACTTAAGAGGTTCTATTTTTAGGAGAAAAAAATAAATACCTACACAGGCCACCAGGGAGGACTGGCCAAGGGAGCTCTCAGTAAGGCCTACTAGGGGTACAGACAGAGCTGTGGGAAGGCCCTGGGTAGCAGGTGAACTCATAACAGGAATTCGGGGATCAGCAGGGGATACACAGACACCAAGCAATCTGTGGTCACCGTGGCCACAGCCAGGGAATCCTCAAGGCACGGTGACAAGAGTGAAGATGGCAGGTCTTGCGAAGCCTGTTGTTATGGCAACCAGGAAAGATTTTTAACATCAGTAACTCCAATGAAAGTCTGTAAGCTCTGCTTCCTCTTGTGCTGACGCAGCCCCCACCCTTCTGCTTAGCTCCTTTGAGTTAAAGCGCCCTCACATGCCTGAGCCAGTCACCCCTCTTTCAGTCCATCGTACGACGGCGTACAGGGAGCCTGGAGGCTCTCTCCATCACAAGAACAGGGACAACAATCCTTCATAAGATGGTAGTATTATTCTTCTGATTTTCACAGAACAGTGTTTGGAAGAGTTCCAGGCACACAGTAAACTCCCAATGTATTATACTATCAAAAAATTACATTTGGTAAATTTATTCAATTACAAGTGCATCTGCCCTAAAAATAGATGACTTTCAAGGAAGAAAAATTAAATAATATCAACTCACAAGACTACTGACAGGGAACTGGTTTTAACGAATTATAGTACAGTTATAAAGTGAAATGCGACGCTACTTTAAAAGAGGTGATACAAGAAGAGGATTTTAAAAGATTTGGTGTGGAAAATTTGTAATATAGCAATAAAACAACAAGTTAAAAAAACATATAATTCCATGTTTAAAATAAGCACATACCACTGTAAATGCATAGAAAAGAATCTGTTAGAAGCTACCAGACTAAACAGACACCACAATTCGGGTGAGAATCTCACTTTCTCCATAAGATATGGCTATAGTATTTCATTTTTTTTTAACAATAAGCACATGTGACTCTTACAATCAGAAAACATTCAGGTAAAGGCACATAGAATCCTTAAAACAAAGCATGCTTTTACCTGAACTTCTTCACAAGCTTTCAGGGCTCATTCTTAGCACTCAAGCAGCTCAAGTCTGTTTTTAGAACCGTGTCAGAAGCTGCTATATGAGCTGTTTCCTGTATCGGGCAGCTATTTTTAATTAATGAACATTTTGTTGTTAGAGTTCACTGGAAAATAAAAACACCACCAATTCTGCAAGTTAAACTAAAGAAAGGCTTCCTCTCTACAAGATTCAAGTTATAAAAACATACTCTACTTTAAAGGGTATTAGGGTATGTAGTATTTAGTATTAAGCACTTTATTTTCACTGTGATATTGAGATGAATTAGTCTCATTTAAAAAATTCCTGAAGGAGCAGATCTAATTCTATTTACTTAATTTCTCCTAAAAAATAATATAGCATTCTTCATATAGTGGGGACTCAAATGTAAGCTGGGGGAAATCAGAAGTAAGAGAGAGAAAAGTGAAAGGATACAGGAATAGAAAAAGATTTCTTTTAAACCAAATATTTATTAAGCAACTGTGCGCAATATACTGTCCTCTACTGACCAGAGAAATTGAAACTGTGGTCACTCTATCTGTAAGTATAAACAGCAACAGAATCACCTCCTCCATTTTATTATTTTCTCCCGAAGTTTATATGAGATAATACAGCACAAAAGATAGCTGCTATGTAAACAAATTATATTTTTCATCTCTCCAGTTCTTCAACCCTTGGGTCACACAGCACCACAAGAAGTCCTCTGGAAAGCAGGAGAAAAAGGAGGTGAGAATTCACAGGCTGGGCAGCAGAGTCAGAGTTCCCAGGTCCCACTCAAGACACGCTCCCATGAAGATGAGATTTCCCCTGTAGACCCAAGAGAAGGTCCGAAGAAGGCTTCACCGCACTCTGTGTGGCTGTGTGCAGCCCGGTCACAAAAAGAAAGGTTCATTGTTCTCTTGCCAAACTATAATCCTCACGACAGGTGGCAACTCCCCCAATTATGCTAAACTCTACCCACACCCTCTTCACTCATCACATCCCCAAACTCCTTGCATTTGTAAACTGCTTTGCAGTTTTTTAAGTGCTTTCTTATGCATTAATTTGATTCAAACAGGTTATAAGATTTCTACTTAATGTGTTTAGTATAAATTGTCTTCATTTGAGAGAAGTTCTGAGGACGAGGTAGATTCAACATCTGGTTCCCACGGGGCAGTGAGGGCTCCCAACATCCTCTAAGGAGGCCTTGCTTTAACACATTCCATGTCAACTTGAATGGTGTTGTGGATGAGATTAACATTTAAATCAGGGGACTCTGAGTAAGCAGACTGCTCTCTATAACGTGGGTGGGCCTCGTCCAATCAGTTGACAGCCTGAATAGAACAAAAAGACTGGCCTCCCTGAGGAAAACAGAATTCTTGGGCTTCAGCTGCACCACTGGCTCTCCTAGGTCCCTGCCTGTTGGCCTTTGGACTGGAACTGCATCACCAGCTCTTCCGGGTCTCAAGCCCGCCAACCCACGCTGCAGATTTGGACTTGCCAGCCTCCTTAAGCACAGGAGCCAATTCTTTATAATATATATGCACACACACACAACCTATTGGTTCTGTTTCTGCAGAGTATTCTGACCAATACTTGAAGTCCCGCAGTTTAATAACTACGTGGAAGAGGCACTCAAAGAGGGACAAGTGGCCTCTCCTGACCAGGGCATACATGACCTGCCTCCCTACCACAGTGCTCGCCAGCAAACCACGCTGTCTGGGGATGCATGAATATGCATAGGAAAGGATCCAGCCAGGCACGCCTTACTATTCCTCACTTTCTGGAAGAGAAATGCGTCCTGAAAGCAGTTCATACTCTGCTCAAATCTTCAAAACACAAATATCATATAAAAGAAATCACAGAATGAGCTAGATGAGCCTCAGCAATGGCCTGCTGAGGTCAGCGTGGAAATGAGAGTAAAAAGGGAGAGGTAAAGGTGACAGTGGTAGGGGGTACGATGACCTCCGATTCACGGCATCACACACATTATTCTTGCGTACAAATGACTGAATTATTCACGCCTCCCTCAGAATACCTCGGTATTACCAAACATCTACCTAAATAGTTATGGAACATCTCTATCCACTTCTAAAAGCTTCACCAGCATTTATTTACCATGGGTGAAGGTGCTTAACCTGACAAATGTGCGAGCTTGTGGTCACGCTTCATCCTGCCTGCCCCCACCCCAGCCGCTGTCTGGTGTGGCCCGTCTTCTGTGAGCAGCAGCACCGCTCAGGACCCTTTCATCATCCTCCGATCGCTGACAGAGCTACTTCTAACTCCCTGGACGCTCCTTCTGGCCCCTCCGGCTCATCTTCCCATTGAAGGTGGTGCCTACAGCCTACCTTGGCAATTTACATATTTGCACTTTTCTTTCACTCAGCCAACATTTTGAGTTATTTTTGCATATAAACTTTAAAAATACATACTTTCTTCCACTTTCTATTGCCTTCACCTCCTTGCCTTTGGCTCTCGGTTCACAATGTATCCTGTCCTAAGGCCACGACCATTTTTTTTTTTTTTTGAGTAAAGGTAGATTCATTTAGAGAGATACACACTGCATAAAATGTAAGGCAAGAGAAAGGCAGAGAAAGAGGTGTGGGAGGCGGGCGCTCAGGTTAAAGTAAAAGTAGGCACACACTCCGTAGACAGAGTGCAGGCCATCTCCTAAGAGGAGGGAGTGAAAAAGGGCGGCTAGGAGTGGTGTTGCCAGCTTTTATGGGCTCGGTAGCTTCATAAGCCTACAGGTGGGACCATTCCACCTGCTCTGGAGAAGGGGCTGGGGTCCCCAGGAATTGGGCCACCTCCCCCCACTCTTTGGCCTTGGGACTGTCATGGCACCTGCAGGCATGTTATTTATCACGCTGTTGCAATGAGCCTATAATGAAGCTCAAGGTCTACTGAAAGTCAAACCTCCTACCGACTTAATCCTCAAGGCCAACCGGGAGTTGAATCTTCCACTTTTTCTGCATTAAATTGCTGTCATTCCTTGAAAGGACCACCACACTTCTTGAGCTTTAATCCCCACCACAAAGTGGAGGTGTAGATAAAACAGATATTATTACATAATTTAGAGATGAGGAAGCAGAGGCAAAAAGAGATGAAATGACTTGTACCAATTCAGACTATAAATTAATGAGAAAACTACAATTAGGACCCATTTTCTACTAACTCTCAGTTTAATGCCTATCACACAGGAGGTCAGTACAACAGTTATTAAAAGCATAGGCTCTCAAGTCAGATTATAACTCCTCCACCACTCATCAAACTACGACCCTCAATATTAAGCTAAACTATTAGGGGCTTGGTTTCCTCATCTGTAAAAACTGAAATAATAATAGAACCTACCTTCACTAGAGTTTTGAGAAGATTTTATGAGATAAAATGAGCGAAATACTTTGAACACTGCCTAGCACGTAGGCAACTCTCAATACACCTTATCCATTCTTCTTATTATTTAACCAACTTTTCAATGGTTATATTAGTGCCCCACTGACAATTGTCCTTCTTCTTTCATCTTTTGCAGAACCATGAATTTCAGCTGGATGAGACCAAACACACATAAAAACCATGGCTAATCCACCATTTATGTACATAGCATGTTTCATAGGGTCACGTGCAAAATTTTAAGTGCTTAGCAAAAACTTTAAAAGAAACTTGGGACAGAAAGGGAAAATCACAACCTGAAGAGTATTTCCACCTGTTACTGGCTACATGAAATAGCTGGGAAGTGCAGGTTTTCACTTAAGCTCTCCCTCACGGGATCACTTGGCAGAACACTGACCAAACGGTCTTGACATGGCCACGTTCTAAACCCAAGTAGCAAATATGCTGTGTGGCCCTCTTCCTCTGCCATTTTAAACCTTGAACCTTTACCCAAAACAGTCAATTACTCTGCCCGCATGGATTAACACTTCTGCAAAGAAGTGGTCAAGGCGGTCAGAAGACCTGAGTTCTTATTCAAATTCCCATACAAGCTTTTCGGATCTTTGTGTTACCACCAATGACACCACCACATGCTTCCCTATTTCACAGGCTTTTCAGAAAAAAATAAAAGTAAGAAAGACAACCCATAAAACACAGTCATTTACCATAGGCTTCCGGGTTTGCTGCACAGAGAAAAAAAAATGTATTTGTGGGGACTGCATCAATGTTCCTCCAAACGAAAGGCATCTTAAATATCTGAAGCACAAAGTTGAGAAGAACGGTTATGTACCTTTAAACAACGGTAGTTTAATGATTCTTGTGCTATACTCTCTAAACTCATTTGTCTCCCAAAGAGTGTGTTTTAATTAGTACTTAATCCACGCCAAACTTACTTCTGACATTAACATTTTTAATTCTGAAGGGTTTTGGTATCAAAATTTTTAGTAATAAGGCAGATCTGGGGTGAAGCTTTACGCTTTCCTACAGCTGTGTGGCTCTCAACAAGCTAGCTGACATCTTGAATTCTTGGGTTTTATTTGCCTGTTATTTGCCTGTTGTCTTGGGTTTTTTCAGCGGCGGTGATGGTTTTGAGTAAAGAAGATGATTTCACCTCTTCTCTCACAGAGTGATGGGGAGCAAATGAGATCACACATCCCAAGTTATGAACAAGAGGCCAGTCAACACTGCTGCTCTGTTCCATCAGCAGCTGACACAGAAATCTGTTCCAGTCAACAGTTCATGCCTGAATTTCCAAAGTTGTCTCAAGTAGACTTGTTAGGTGATGTGAGTTAACACAAGCCCACTGACCCCAGAACTGCAAGAATTAAGGTTAAAATCTACCCATGAAAGAAATACAGGGTGACTACTTGGCTATTTACAATAGCCAAGACATGGAAACAACCCAAATGTCCATCAACAGATGACTGGAGAAGGAAGATGTGGTATATTTATACAATGGAATACTATTCAGCCATAAAAGAATAAAATAATGCCATTTGCAGCAACATGGATGGACCTGAAGATTGTCATTCAAAGTGAAGTGGGCCAGAAAAAGAAAGAAAAATGCCATATGACATCATTTATATGAGGGATCTAAAAATAATAACAATAATGACACAAATAAACTAATTATTATTTTGATTTCTTGAGTATGCGTCAGCACATCTGACTGCCCTTTATGACTGGATCACCGCATGCTGTTGAGTCTTATTTTGTAGTTGGCTTTATTCCTTTGATAACTATGTAAGTTTAAAAAGCTAAAGATCTAATCTGTTCTTAGAAACAATAATTAGTACATATATGTAAACTTAAAAAGGTGCAGTGTACTGTATATGTGTATTTACATGCAATATAATGTGTTTGTGCAGTCGGACTGTAATAATTCTACCTAAAAAAACTGAAAAGGCGGAACAAAAAAAGAAGTACAAGGTGAGTAAAAGTTTTAGCAAAAATGTTAGCTGTGATTTACAGCACATACGTTGCATTTTTTTTTTTCTTGTTCTCACCGCCTTTAACCAGCTGTGGCATAAGGAAGTGTGGGGGGAGCTGATGGAAATGTCAGTGCCCCTCAAGTACCACTGGAAGCACCAAGGTCTAGGATCCAAACTTACAGGTTCCAAGGGGTATAACGTTCTCATTTTGAATCTGACCCTGGATTTGCCAACCTGGAGCTCTTCAGTTAAGACAGAAAAACAAAGCACAGAAGAATGTTTTCTTATCTTTTTCTCCAAAGGCAGAAGACTTTTCAAACTGTGGTCGCATCTCATGAGTGGATCTGACAGAAAATAGTGGAGTATATCAATGCACAGAAAGGGAGTCAGTTTCAGTTCAGACACGAACACCCATGCACATGTACACATAGAGGGTTGTATTGGGCTGTGGTTAAAAGGTTTGAAAGCCACTACTCAGAAGCATAGTTATGGACCGTTCTCCTTCTGAAAATAAGCGAAAAAGAATTATGCATTCAGTTTACACAGTAACACTACTTTTTTAAAAAGTCCATTGCTGTTGCAAAGTAAAGGAAGCCAACTTAAAAGGATGGACCCCTGAGAAGCAAGTTTTCCCTCCCACTCAGCACACTGGTTCCAACTAATTTTTTTTTTAAATGGCTGGAGTTTATTTTCTACTTGGTGCAAGGCACAAGGTTATGAGGTATCAGGAAGGCTCTTGTGTGGCTTGGGTAGTAAAGAGCGGGGTTCTCTCAACTTCCTTTTTTGTGTTT
The DNA here is from genome assembly GCF_009834535.1 of Camelus ferus. Classification (NCBI taxonomy): domain Eukaryota; kingdom Metazoa; phylum Chordata; class Mammalia; order Artiodactyla; family Camelidae; genus Camelus; species Camelus ferus. Next base: position 1,140,133 of record NC_045729.1, read on the forward strand.
TGCTGTTTTGATATTAAAGAACCCAACTGTTTCTACTGGCCATAGCTTGCTCAGTCTAGGGGAGGGGAGGGAAGGGAAGGGGAATTGGCTGGGGGTGGGGGGGCTCTGATGGGCCTAATGCCTTGGAAGGAAGCCTGGCAGCTGGTGGTGGCCACTCAGGACGGGAGCCCGGAGTTGGTTTTGCCAGGCTGGCCGCCAGGCTGCTGCTTCCCCACGGTTTCCCGAGCCAGGTCACCAGTGATGGTGCCAGTAAGGGTCTGGGGCGATTCCGAGCGCTCTGGGACTCCAACACTGTGGCCACAAATGGGAGAGTGGACTTCCCGAAAGAGAAGCTAGCCCACCAGTGTCCGGGTCAGCTGTGGGGAGATGAGAGATGGTGCGGGGTGGCTTCCCCAGGACACTTGGCACTCCTGCAGGAGCTGTTACTGAAAGCGGAGCCCAGGTGGTGCAGGGAGGAGTCGTGGGTGGCTGGCCCCGAGCGAGCCGCTGCAGGGGGCGGCTGCTAATGCCCAGATAACTAATAAACTGTCAAAGCCAGAGACAAACGTGAAAAAGGTCATTCGGGAGGGGCAGGTACAGAGGGGAAAGCAGTCTGTTAATTTCAGGTATATGTTGTGATGCATGCCAAGGCACACGTGTAGGCTTCCTCCGTCAGTCCTCACACTCCTGCAAGTACCACAATGTGGTAGCTGCTACGACTTGACAGCTTTGCATTTTAAGTGATGATCTAATGAAGGCTGTTTTCTTATAGTCAGAAGACTGGCAAATTTGGTCATTGCCTCCTGCTAACCAGCAGCGCCTGGTTTTGGCTGTATGGGGACTACATTCAGGACTATGGAGACCCAGAAGATAGAACCTCGAACATCTTCCAGTCTCTATTTTACTCCATAAATACACTGCACTTAATTAAGAACAGCTTAATTGACAAAGACCTGGAATTCAAAGATCAAGACCAGCCGGTGACTTGCTATCGAGATCTTGTGAAAGCCGACTTCTGTGGACATCTGTTCGTGCATCTATAAAACAGTACAGATGACAGTCTATAACAGTGCCTCACCAATCAGATGGTAGAGTTTTGCAAAGTTACTGAAAGCTAAGATTTTTATGATTCGTGCCTTCAAGGTGACACATTCTAAATTCCATCAGCCAGAAGCTTCATCAGCTGGGGTAGAATCAAAATAGGTAAGTAGAGAAATAAACCCCAGGGCACAAGTTCTTTCCCTCTGGGACCCTGACTGGCGACACCCACCTCCCACCCTGAGGTATGGCTGACCAGGCTCCCTAATCTTACAAACCTGCCTAGAATTTCTGCCTCTGTCCCGCCACCTAGTGGCCGCAGGATTCACATGACTAGAGTAAACGTTGACTTCTGCCGTTCAAGAGGCAAAGGCATGGGCCCAGGGCCATTCCCTGAGCCAACAGATTCTCTCCTCAGTCACCAGGCAGGAGCCACAGACTAGGAGCCCCCCACCCCCTCACTGGATTCCAGCCTTCAGATGCCTTCTACCTCCCGCCAAAGCTTGTCTTCATTAAGAGAAACTTCATTTCCAGAGACACATCAATTTGTAAACTTTTTTTTAATGATAAGATAGAACATACAGATGGGATTTTCAAGAGACTTAAAGACACACACAAGTAGAAAACTAACTCTTCTTAGAATTTATCCCTCTATTAGACTCAAGGCCACCGTGCTACACAACTCTGGGGGACGTGAAGGGGGCATTCACAACCTAGCATATGTGAACGGCACCCCACCAACCATTCACTTACGTTCAGGGGTCCCCATGAGACACAGTTAACACATCTCTGCACCTACTATGCAAAGCTTGTCAGAACCCCCCACCTTACTGCTTTCTTTGCGTCAGGAGTCTCCCTGTCTTATGCAAAGCTAAGCTCTAGAAATGCCTGCTTATTTAAAGAAAAAAATTCTTCCAACAAAACTTTAACAGAACCCTTGTTACTAAAATGGTGTCAAATTGGCTGTAGCTTTCTACAGCTCTCTGCTGCTCCATTTACATTCAAAACAGACAAGCTCTCTGTGAGTGTTCATCAAAAAGGGATAGGGTTTAGCCGCATAGGGTTAACGCAGGACATGACATGCCCTCAACTTACCCCTTCTGCCAAAGAGAGGAAACAGTTGTTAACCTCTCTGCATCTTTTTTTTTTTTAATTAATTGCTTCATCGAAAGGCAGAAAAGTTCAGAAAAATAGCAAGAGAGAGAAGGGAATCTACACTTATTAAGAATCTACATCAATTATATTTCAATTTAAAATCAACTATATTTTTTTAAAAAGAATCTAATATGTGACAGACACCAAGTTAGCCTTTTATATATATGCGTGTATATATACATATATATGCATATGTTATCTTTTTCAAGTAAAAGTACAACACGGGTACCAGAGTCAGAATCAACCCCCTCTTTGTCAGTTACTAGGGGCACAACCTTAAACAGCCTCTTATGTTTATCCTCCGAAGCCTAGTTTTCTCCAGTGTAAAATGGGGATTAATACATCCTATTTTGTCTCTGGAGATTAGATATGAATAAGATTATCACCTGCCCCTCAAGTTATGTGGGCTGGTATCTAATCCTGGCTGAGCCATGGAAGACTTTTTTTTTTCTTAGTTGAAGTACAGTCAGTTGCAATGTGTCAGTTTCTGGTGTGCAGTGCAGTGTCCCGGTCAGTGCATAGGCATGCATGTATTCATTTTCATATTCTTTTTCATTAAAGGTTACTACAAGATATTGAATATAGTTATGGAGGACTTCTAAGTGACTATATGTCACTATCATAATGGAATTATAATAAAATGATACAGCATGGAAAAAAAAATAACACTCTATTTTGACTAAGCAGCGAGGTGCTGTGCCAGGCAAGTAATGACTGCATTCCCTCCCTTACTAGGACCCTGGTTCTACTTTCTTAAAACAATGGACGGTGTGTGCACAGTACGTAGAGTCCCAGGCATTTTTGCACTTGTAAACTGCCTCCAGCCTTTTGTCTACTTTTAGAAATAGATGGACAAAAGCTAAGTTTCATTTTAAATAAAAGCATATAGTGGCTTCCTCACAGATCGAAAAAGAAGGCACGCAGGAGTGATGATTTTTGATAACTGATGTGGTGCGTGGCAGGATTTCAATGGCATTGGTTTTAAAGGTGAGCAAACCCTGGAGAGAACGTCTAAGTGAATTATAGTGAAAGTTAATGGCCTTGAACCAGAAAAAGGAAAGTCAAATACAGAAAAAAATAATAATATGGTATTAACAATTAGTTATTGAGCACTTGGAAGTTTTTCATGCACCACTGTATTTGAGACTCACCAGCAAAGGCGGACCATGGAACAAGCTGTGAAGCCACTTAAGGCTGCTGCACCGGAAATGGAAGCTAACTTTTTACCAACTTTCCTATGACAGATATGCAGTGTTCACCTGTTGTTTAACCATCCGATACTATACAAAAACCAAACCAAATCCATAACTAAAAAAGTCACAGTGAAAAACCTTTAAAAAGCCAGAAAGAAAGGTAATAGTCCCAGGGCAAAGGGCATAAACTGGGAACCAGAGAAGCAGGTACTTCCATTTAAAAAACGCACAGCATTCTTGGAATAAGGCTTCTGTGCATCTTTGTAGCATCTCTCAGCGCTCTGTGCAAACATGTGGATTCAAATACCACTCTGCTAGTTGTATAAATTCACAACAGATAAATAAACTACCTGGCAAAAAGACAACAAAAGAATCAGAGAAACAGATAAATAAATGGAATTATGACTATTAAACCCGTCATGTGAAAGCCTCGTAAGCACTGTGGCATTTTCATCTTAGTTTCTAAGACTGAAGAAATCTTTTGAAAGCTTTTGTTGTAAGTCTGGAGATATATGAATTACAAGGGACCATGAAAACGTTTATCTGAAAAGGGCAAAAAAAAAAAAAATCAGTAAATTTGTACTTATATCAGTTTTAAATGTTTGGATAGTTATTATCATTTCTCCCATATGCTCCTAATTCAAAATATGATAATTTCGCAAGGGTAAATATTGTCTCCTAACTGAGTATTCTATTATCAGACACAAACTTAGAAGAATCAACATTAACTTTGAACATGATGGATAAGTTATGGACCCCCCAGCCACAGAAACAAATAACACACATCATGTCTGAATTAGATGTCATCTAATAGAAAGGATAAAAGGATAAGCAGTGTTGTTTTAAATATAACTTCATTAAAAATTCACTAGTACTCTCCTGGAGAAAATGAGTTACCTTGTGTTCTTTATCTCAGCCAGAAGCATTTTCAAATTCCCAGTTATTCAACAGAAACAATATGTAGAAAGAACGTGAGTTTTAAAGTAAGAGATCTAGGCTGAAATACAGAACTTGTGATCTTGGACAAGGTACTGAACTTCTCTGAGCCTCAGTCTTGCCATCTGTAAGATGACATTTCACAGGATTACCGTTAATATTGTATCATACAACATATGTAAAAGGAACCAAAATAGTCCATAATACCTAGTAGAATCTAAACACCGCGTTGCCTGTTTTTCAGCATCCTTCCCTAAACCAATCATCTCAAAATTTTTTTCATCATACAATCTATTAAAACTTTTATTTATTTATTCATTCATTCATTTATTTATTCATTCATTTATTTTTATTATCATTAAAACTTTTGACTCTGCAACCCCAGGAATGTACATTTATAAATTCTATAACATGCACTATTACTAATATTTTACAAAATACACAAAAATAGAACTTTTCAATAGGATACAAAGACAACATGAAAAGCAGTTTTAAATATCAGTGTCATAGTATCAGGTAACTAAATCTCAAGGCATGATAAGACTTAAGCCAAAGTTCATCCTTAGCAAGAGTAAATGTAAAGTTAGACTTCAAAGAATCTCCGTGGTGATTCTGATTGTGTGTTTTTGGTCACCTCCTTGTCCTGTCAGGTTAGACAGTCACTGTTCTCACATCCCAATATGACTCAGTTGCGGGAAGTATGAGCCCCGCTGCTTATGGTTCATGTGTCTTGAATTGTGAGGCTTACTGTCAAACTGTGGTTTAAGAGAGTATTTGAATTTGATATCATGTGTCATCTTACGAGAGATTAAGTAAAACTAAGCAATATATTCTGTATATTCACTAAACCAAGCACATGTAAACTACAACATTTGGCAAAATGCTGAAAGGAAAGGGCAAACAAAAGGCCTTGCCATCCCCAGGAGTCATGGAACGCCCTTCTCCTCTCAGGAAGCCTTCCCGGCCGTATGGGATGTGGCATGTGCCAGTGTGACATTCGGACGAGGAAGTCACCATTAACATATAAAATGATAATTTTTCAACATACATAATAAATGTTACTTAGGCTTATTTTGTAAACAATAAACAGAAGTTCCACTTCTCCCAGCACCTAGACTGTCTCACACACGCTCAGCGTGTACACATCCTGCAGCCTCCTGACCAGCGTCAGCCTCTCCCCTCCTCCAGTCTACCTGCTACATTGCTCACAATCATAAATCTGATCACCCTCGCCCTCTCAGAAATCCTCAGTGGCCGGACAACTCCTTATAGGGTAAATCCAAACTCTTCAGCGTGGCATGAAGCCTGGCTCCACACACATGTATATCCAGCTCCATGTCTGACCAACGCCCACACCATGCCTGACTCTGGAGCCCCACCAAATGGTTAGATGTTTCCCACACATGCTGTCGCACACCTTCCTTCTTCAGCAAGCCTTTATTGGTCACTTATTATATTCCAAGCACTGGGGAGGATAAGACCAGTCCTAGCCCTTGGAGGCCCCAGTCTCCCATCATGATAATCAAGTAAATAAAAATACAGCATAACGTGAACAGCACTCTGACGGAGATTTACGCAGAGCACATGATATCAAAGTCTGGGGTCAGGAACACCTCCTAGCTCCTGTCTCACATAGGTGCCGTCTCCTTCACTCAGAGTCTGTTTCTCTCCCTTATTCTTTGTTTGATACCCTCTTACTAATCCTTCAGAAATGTCCATTTTTACTTCATAAACTGTCCAGAAAGACATGGTCTCTTCTTCCCAGCAGCTCCTACAACCCTCTGTCACAGCTATACCACCTCCTGCTATTTATTTCATAATGACACCTTCAATACAGATTTTGTATAAAGGTAAATCTTCAGTGGGGGAGGGTAGAGCTCAGTGGTAGAGTGTGTGCTTTGCATGCACGAGGTTCCGGGTTCAATCCCCAGTACCTCCACCAAAGCAAACAAACCAACCAACCTAACTACCCCCCCCCAAATAAATAAAATAAAATAAATAAAACCAAAAAAAATTTTAAGGAAAAAACAAAGGTCAATTTTCAAATGTTAAAGAGGAAGAGTTGTGGGAAAGCTGCAAAATAATTACTGCACTTAATGACAATATTAAATTTTTAAAGTTAAGATTAACCATTCAAGAAATATATTTGCTCCGTAGGTGGTTTTACTTTTCCAAGCTTCAATGGAAGTATAACATACACAGAGAAGAGTGCACATACCATACTCAATGGATTTTCACACACTGAGCACACTCCAGTCACCCTGCACCCATTCTTAGGTCTTTATGAGTCCCAGCATCTATCTGACCATCTGTATTTAGACACTATGTGGTTGATAGTCTAGTTTTTAACCAGTGGAGCTTCTTTTCAAAAATAAGAACTCTTTCTTTTAAATATCATATGGAGAATTCAAAGAACCGAAAAATTATAGAGGGAACATGGATGTCCCTGGAGAATGTCATTCTAAGTGAAGTAAGTCAGAAAGAGAAAGAAAAATATATGACATCACTCATAAGTGGAACCAAAAAAAAAAAAAAAAAAGACAAATGAATTTATATATAAAACAGAAACAGACTCACAGACATAGAATACAGACTTGTGGTTGCCAGGGGGAAGTGGGGTGGGAAGGGATAAACTGGGAGTTCGAGATTTGCAGATACTGACTGGTAATGTGTAAAATAGATAAACAAGTTTATAATGTATAGCACAGGGAAATATATTCAATGTCTTGAAGTAGCTCATGGTGAAAAGAATAAGAAAATGAATATATGCATATTCATGTATGACTGAAGTATTGTGCTGTACACCAGAAACTGACACAATTTGTAAACTGACTATCACTCAATAAAAAAAAAAAAAAAAGAAAAAGAAAAATTATAGCGGGAAAGTATTCTGTGAGTAAATAAGACACTTTAAATTGAGTCAGCTGCATAATCAATGTTTTAGTTTCTCATACTGATCTGAGATGGTCTAATTTATTTCAAAACAAACATCTATTTTCCTTGAAAATACTTTTAGATTTTTAAATACATATACTTGCTTTCTCAAATCTTTATTTTTGTTGAAGGAGATAAACCCAAATGTAGAAGCATCTTTAAGAGCCTTAAAAATATTTTTTGTGATCCTTATAATAGCAATAGTCAAACATCCCCAAATAACCACAAATTTACCAACCAAACTGATAATCTCTTTCAAATAACCATCCGCTGGCCATCTAAATCTCTGAAAAATTTTAATTCTAGTGAGTCAATGACTCAAGAGATTTCTTTTTTTTTTTTTAACATTTTTTTATAGACTTATAGTCATTTTACAATGTTGTGTCAAATCCCAGTGTAGAGCACAATTTTTCAGGTATACATGAACATATATATATTCAATGTCACATTTAGGAGATTTCTGAACACATCATCACTCCTGTTGGTGATTTCTCTACTACCAAAGCCAGTGTTATGAAGAAAGGACCAGCAATTTCAGTGCAAAACCTGGCTGCTCCTTTAACTAGCAGAGAAACTTTATTAGCAATCTTTAGACAAATCCCTTAAACTCTAATGAGCCTGTTTCCTGTTTCATCTGTAAAAATGAGAATTACATTAGTGAAGAATAAGTAAATCCTTCCCAAACAAAATAGTCCCTCCAAATTCAGTTATCCTACCTGTGAAGTATTGCTGTCAAATCCAGAACCATGAGTATGTATTTAGAAGCTGTATGACAGAGCCCTAATCCTACCACTGATTTTTTGGGGTGACCTTAATCAAGTCATTAAATCTTTCTGGGACTCACTGGTAAGTAAGAACACTGGACCAAATCACTAGTTCCAGTAACTGGGGTGATGGAGGGCTTGAAATTCATGATGTTCTTTGCTGAACATGTTTCTGTGGGATAAAATAAAGTACTGATTTACCAACTAAGTTCAGTTTTATCACACACAGGGGACTTACTAGCAGAAAATATAATTATATTACACCTATTAGAAATAAAAAAAGTTACAGCCACGAGCAAACAAGGCCACAAAGTATAAGCTGTTTGAGTTTTTCTGTTAATCTGCATTCATTTGTACAGTGTTTGAATTCACCCTGAATTCAGTTAGTGCTCCCAAGCAGACAAATGGCAGGAAATGATAAAGGTTTAAAAAAGAAACTGAGTGAAAAAAAAATTTTAATGAGGAAATCGTATTAATTGTCTAATTAACAAAAAGGAAAGCAATCCTGTCATTATTGAATTTAATTATTAACAATTTAGTTATTTAATTTCAATAGCAGAACAATTCACCCCAGCTCCTGAGAACAGAGCTGGCGGATGGAAACACCACACACTCTCCCAAGGTCCCGCTCAACCCCAGGGCTCTGGTTTCCTCGAAATTTGCATTCTATTTGTATAAGCTACATGCTGTTTTGGGCACAAATAACAACGTAACATTTTTTAATAGTGCCTAATAGGCTATGTTTAATGAAATAGCCCAGCACACTCACACATAAACACATACCCACAAAACTCAACCCTTGAGGTCTGGGTCCTCAGAAGACATCACAAAGTTCATCAAATGCTCTAACAGTGCATTTTATTCCATTTTAATTTGATAGATCAAGCAAGGCTGTCTTTTCTTGCAAAAGACCCTAGCAATTCGATGCTAGAAACTTCCCTCTATACTCTATACACACTATAGTATAGTTGTGATGTATGCTTGTGGCATTGGATAGACTAGTTCCAAAATGGTAACAGTTTTAAGTGATAAGAAAAGTCATCTAATTACTGCAGTACCCCACGTTAAGAGGATCATAACACCTTTAAGCATTATTATTTTGGTTGTGGTGGTACTGAATTAAGTTAATGGACAAAAATAACCCTAGACACACTTTGGCTAAGAGATAAAATATCTCACAATAGTTCTCTTTCCTGTAACTCTGATTTCTAGTTAAAACAAACAAACAAACAAAACTTATGGATATTGAAGGGGAGAGGGAGGGAGAAAAGGGCAAATTAGGAATATGGGGTTGACAGATATAAACTATCATATATAAAATAGATAAGCAACAAGAATTTACTGTACAGCACAGGGAACTATATTCACTACTTTGTAATAACCTATAACAGAATATAAACAGAAAAAAAAATTAATCACTATGCTATACACCTGAAAGTAACATAATATTGTAAATCAACTATATACTGCAATTTTTAAAAATCCAAAACCAAACTTTGCAGCAAAGTGTGTTACAGCTCAGTTGTGACAGCAACCTGGATCCATGTGAGAAACCAAGCAGCACTCAGAGGGCTGGAGAATTCAAGTTTATTACGCCAGCAGGCCCAGAGGAGTTAACACTCCAAGCTCTGGACCCCGTCTGTAGGTTTACACAGGCTTTTATAGTCTGCCAGTCTACACTTTGCAACATCATATGCAAATAAGGTGTAACAAAGTTGACTAATTAGGAACGAGCTTTGTAGAAATGGACCAATCAGGAGTGATACAAACGGACCAATCAGGAGTGATACAAATGGACCAATCAGGAGTTAGCTCCATAAAATGAGGAACTACAAATGGACCAAATACGAGTTAGCTCAGGGAACCAACTGAATCTTAGGGATAAGTTCCACTTTCCTAGAAGTATGCCATTTCAGAGTTAAAAAGCGAGATAATGCCGCTGGGCCAGGGAACAAAGTGGTGCTGGCAGGAGAGTAGCGGCCCTGCCTGGGGGTCCTGCCATCTTTTTCATGGGGCTTCCCACCTCAAAACAAACAAAAAAATCCATAAGCAATGCTGAAATAGAATACTTTTTAAAATGACAGTTTTTCTTGATAGAAATTACATGTTCAGCTAAAAGTAACTTTCTGATAACAATGTAGAATACATGAAAAGGGGAGAAGTCCTGTTTTGCTTTTTTAAAATCTTAAGGTTTGCAAATAACTGAATTCCTTCATCAAGTACATGCCTGCTCATTACAGAATTCAGAATAGGTTATACAAGCTCCATTTCCATTTTGTCCCAAATATCACCCTGTCAATGTAGAAACACTGAACATTTATTTATTTATTTTGTAAAGCAAAAGAAGCCCGGCTCATTAGCTGACTGAAGGCCTTTGTGTCTCAAACACAAAAGGGAGGCGAAGTCTCAGACTATTCGAACAAGAAAATGTCAGATTATTTTTTCACAGAGACTTCCATTTTAAAGGATGCATCCCTTTGTGGAAAACAAACTAGTGGACTTCTTTAGAATACACAGCATTCTAATCTTCCTCAACATTTATCGGTTCTTTCAGTGTAACTTTTGATTACTTTGGTTAATTCTTTCTGAATTAAGCACATTCAAAGATAAAAGCGCATGACTGAACTTTATGAGGTTTTGGTTGAAACAGATCCAAAATTAAATGGATGACAGTAACGATATCCATCTTACAAATAAGGCTACAAATAAATTCTCCTACGAGTCCCTTTGACTTCTGAATCTACCTTTGAGTTTTGAGCAAAACAAATTCTCCTAAAAGTGGAAATTCCAGGAGACTTAAGGGGCATTATCCTTTTACCATAATACTCTCAGCCAAGTCACTAAATAGCCATTATTCAGGTGCCATGAAAACAGGAAAAGGAAGGAAAACAGAGGCCACAATGGACTGAAGCTCACACATTGTCCTCATGTACACATTCACATTCCCTGTTCTCCTTAAACCAGCAATGGCAACACATGCCATGAGTACATTTGCATTATATGCAAAAGTACCCAATTACAGTGAAGAAACTGGCATAATATATCTCCTGAATTTCGACCAATTTTTAGACTGCTTTTAATAATAGCTGCAGGACAGCTACATTTGCTAACGTAGGAGAGCCATAACGTCTGCTAACTTAAATATAATTTGATTAACATAGTACTTGAGCAAAAACACCGGCTAGAAATAAAAGAGCCCTGAACTGACTGTGCGTGTCAGTAACGCTCACAGAGCAGTTTTACACAAGAGAACTGCAGTCTGCAAATGGAAAAGTACCCATGCACTAAAAGTATTAATTCCTTTACTTCCTCACTCATTAAGCTACTGCCACGGCACTCACAGTCATTCCTTTTCCTTTTCAAGTATCCATAAAGAGAATGGCACAATCACAAAATCTCCTTCTCTAGGATTCTGACTACCAGCTGTTATTTTATTCATTCCCAGTGTAACTTTATGATTCAGAGGGCAAATATTTTCATACAGGAAAGTTCTTCACATGACAGAAGACCAGCTTTCCTTGTTCAGGACCCAGAAATTTTAAACTAGATCATGCTGCCTCCTAGAGGCCAAAGGTACTTCAAAACACCTCTCCATTCATCACACTGTATATTCACAAACATCACCTATCTGCAAATTCAAATCCTGATAAATGACCAAAAGGAATATGCCCTGCGTATTTTACTATTTTAAGTGACTCTTTTTTCTAATTTCTAGGTAGCTATCTACTTGCATTTAAACAAACAAAATGATCAGAGGGAAAAGTCTACTGCAAATGACCTGATCCTAAAGAGAGTGAATGACATAGATATTCTGCTGTCAATCACAAAAATCCATTATTAATAAGTGCAAACATTTAAAGTGTTTACTGTATACATTTAAAAATATATACTATAAGTTAAATACTACTATCTTGATAGTTTATTTTTAAATATCCAGGAGGATTTCACTACTGTGCTCTTAAAAGTGGCAATTTTAGGCATAGTACCATATGCCTTAAAAAAAAAAAAGCTCTAAGTATAAAGTAAATTTTTCTGTATATGTATAATGTCCTATTAAACAAAATGCATAAAGATGTTTCTCAACATGATACCAAGTAGAAACCTGTGTGGTGCCCCCCAAACCCTGCCTCTCGTTTATAACTGCATGTTATCAAGGCTGTTGCCCACAGGATCATACCCTTGCCTCCCCCTCAAACAGAAACCAATTACTCTCATCTAAGTCTCAGGAGGCAGCTGCAAAGAGAAGAAACAAAAACTGATTAGAACCAACTAAGCCCAAGATGGTGGAGGATGTGACTTCCAATGGGCCTTGAGCTTCATTATATGCTCACTGTAATGTATTAGCTGCTAAGTGACACACCCACCAGCGCCATGGCAGTTGATGATTGCTATGACAACAACTGGAAGAGCCTGTACAAGGACTGATTGGCTCCAACACACCCGGAAGCCTCCCATACAAGTCCACATGGCCTGACCTGGGCTGGAGCGGTCTTGACTGGTCATCTTGGCTGACAGCTCCCCACTCAAGCTCCTTTTCCTCGCTTGAGCGCCTTTCTTCCCTTTCCCTCTTTTGAGAAATAAAGCAGCTTTTTCACTTTGTCCCACTGCCTCTGCTCCAAATTCTTTCACAGCTGGGGGCAAGGACCCACACTTCGGTGGGCCTCCTAATTAAGGGGTCTCTATCTGCTAACACAGCAAACATATTGAGAATGAGCACATGCAAGCAACTGTGCTGCAAAAATCCTTATTCAAAATATTATTGTTAAACAGTCTGTAGAACTGGGATGAATAAAACTTCTTAATGCAAGGAAGTCAAGCACAATGCAATCTTCCTCACTTGTTTTTGGCAGCATGCTGCTTCATTGTGTTTGTGTAATAAAAGGCCTTGCAAGAGGGAAGTTTCAATGTATTCACACGGGGCAATTCTGTAGCAGAGCTACCCTGGGGATAAACATGCTCTCCAACACAAAGAAGCATTCTAAGTAGGTCAAAGCACCCCTGAAGAGTATTTAGATCACCATAACCTTCATAAAAGACTTTAATACTCTTGTTACTTCACCCAGAAAGGAAGAAAAAATACAAAGAATCACAAGATTCGCTGTTAGAAACAAGAACACTGAGGAATTTTTAAAAAGGCAACTATTAAAAGAATTGTCTGAGATTCTAAATCTGTGTCTAGTCAATTTAAGAGATTTACCAGCAAAATACTTGGTCAAAAGCATGCTTAGGATCTTGCTGAACTAAATAAAAGTTAAAAAAAAAAAAGATTATAGAGATACAGACAAATAGGAATCAAAATTTTGTTTAAAAGAATCATTTGATATGGACTCAGAGGCTGGAATCTATCACATTAGTACTGTTTTTAAAATATTAGTGATTCAAAGATTAAAAAGGCTTATAAAAAGACTAGTGATCAATTAAAGAGCAAAATAAAAGATGCTATCTAATAATAGTCAGAACATAGGGGTATTTTGTAGAGAAAACTAGAAAAGCAAAAATTGCATACATAAACCCTAACTGTTCCTGAACTCTTACACCAACATTGAGAGACACTTGCCACTGTTTTCTTCATTTCTTCAGCAATTTCTGGCTGCCTGGGCACTATAAATAATTGTTACAGAAACCTGAATCCCGTCGAGAGACCAAGCAGCACTCGGAGGGTTGGAGAACTCAGGTTTATTATGCCGGAGGGCTCAGAGAAGTTAACACTCCAAGCTCTGGACCTTGACTGCAGGCTTACACAGGCTTTTACAGGGTTTTAGGTTTTTATTAAGTTTGCGCCATATGCAAAATGAGGTGTTAGAAATGGACCAATCAGGAGTGAGGTTTTGGGAACCAATGGAATCTTAGGGGTATGTTTCGTTTTCCTAGAAGCAAGCCCTTTTATAGAAGTGCAAAAGCGGGAGGGCAATGGCCCTGCCTGGGAGGTCTTGCTGGTGGGCTTTGCCCCTTCATAATGAGAAAAGGAACTAACTTTAAAAGACATAGCATATTTTTCTACCACAACTCAACAGAAACCCAAGGCCTTAAAGTTCCCTGAGAAAACATTCTGAATAACCCAAAGGTGACGGGCCTAGAAATGCTAAATCCTCATGGTGTGACAACCTCAGCATATCTACACTAAAATAAACAAGAAAGAAAATTTGCAAACGACTCTTTTTGGGGGGTGGGGGGCGACAAGTATCCAAGAACATATAGGGCTAGCTTAAACAGATTAAGTTTATTCTAAAGATGAAATGGTTTCTCACAAAGAAACCACATGCAGGGCTGTAACTCAGTCTCAGGAAAGATTAGAATGGGGAATTGTAAGAGCTCCAGAAACCAAGGGAGATTTCTGGCCTCACTGCTAGGTCTCACGTCACGGACTATTCTTTCTCTGCTCACAACCTTGTGTTATTCAGCCTCCCTGGCTTACCACACGTAGGCCCCAACTTCATATATTTATGTGATTTTCATGGTCCAGGTTCCACGTTCCTGAAAGACACTCTGACTGGCCCAGCGAAAGTCTGCCTATTTACAGTCAGATCATCTCTGTCCAATCAAATAGGGTACCTGAAAGCCCGTCCACCTGGTGATGAATTCTTTTGGCTTTTGTACGTCTGAAAATGTTTAAAATGTTCCTATTTCACCTTCATTTTTGGGAGATATTTTCAGTGGTATAGAATTCTAAGTTTATAGTTTTCTGTTTGTTTCTGAGTACTAAAGCTGTTGCTTCTTTGTTTTCTTGTTTGCATCGTTTCAGGGGAGAAGCCTGGTGCAAAAGATACTATGTCTATTCCTCCATATGCACTGAATCCTTTTTCCTCAGGCTGCCCACATGCACCTTTGATAAAAACTCTTAACAAAGTGGGTATAGAGGGAACAGAACTCAACATAATACATACAGGTCATGTATGACAAGCTCACAGCTAACATCATGCTCAACCGTGAAAAGCTGAAAACATTTCCTCTAAGATCAGGAACAAGGCAAGGATGCCTACTCTCACCGCTTTTATTCAACATAATACTTGAAGCCTTAGCCACAGCAATTAGACAAGAATAAGGAAATAAAAGGAATCCAGACTGGAAAGAAAAAAGTAAAACTGCTACTGTTTGCTGATGACATGATACTATACATAGAAAATCCTATAAGACATCACCAAAAAAATACAAGAACTCATCAATAACATCGGTAAAGTTACCAGATCCAAAATTAACATGCAGAAATCTGTTGAATTTCTATACATGAACAACAAAAATATCAGAAATAGAAATTAAGAAAACTTCTCATTTTTTGCCAGTTTTTTGTCTTGTATCTGTGTTTTTTCCCTCTTAATGAGTGGTTTGGTTTTTTTCTTCCACACAAATTCTCATAAAAACAATCTCTGAAAACATATACCTCCTGCCTCTCCTAACACCATACAGAAGGAAAAAAAAAAAAAGATTTCTCTTCTACATTAGTTTTAACCAACAAAATATTTGAGTGCCTGTTATGTGTAAAGATGCAAGGTGAACAAATCAGACACAGTATGCTCTGAGGAAGAATAGTATTTTTGTCTCTGTACTCCAAACCTTGCCCTATTAAGTATTCAGCCAGGTTACATCTAACAGGTGAATAGCAAAGCAAGTCGTTCAAGGTAAGTGATTTGCCACGTCACTGAGCAAGTTAATGGACAACCCAGACTAGAATGTACATGCACAGACTAAGTACAGACTATTCACTGTACATGTAATTCTTAGTTGTGTCCTGATTCTCCTTCGTACTTCGAAGGACAGTCTCATTTAATACAACACAACTGTGTGGATATCATAATGGTGTCACCTTAAATCAGAAATCTGTTGCTTAAAGGGAAGGACAATAAACTTTAACTCTGGGAAGGTGAAAGAATCAATTTAATAGCCTTTATCTGAGCCATCCAACCACACCCCAGAAATTACTCTGAGAAATATAAAGGCGATTCTAAAATACGAAAGTATAGTCAAGGAGAAACAAAGTTTAAGGGACAAAAGACTTAAATTCTTCCCATACTGAGCCAATATCTTCTTCACTTAAAGATGTTGGGGGGAGGGTACAGCTCAAGTGGCAGAGCGCGTGCTTAGCGGGCACGAGGTCCTGGGTTCAATCCCCAGTGCCTCCTCCAAATAGAAATACATAAATAACCCTAATTACCTTCCTCTCATAAAGCAAAAAAAAAAGATGTATGAAAGTTTTCTTTTCAATTCAGTGACTCCTCAGATGAAAAACGGGTGACTCCCTACAGAACAGCAGACCAAGTAGCGGCTCCATGACAGAAAAGCGCATGGTTCATCTGCGGAGGGTTGTTTTTTCTTGCTGTTGTCTTCAGCTGGGGAGGTGGCGTATGCAGATCACGGGAAGAGCTTTGCTTTATCCTTTACATGTCCAGGGCCTGAGACTCGTGGCCCGCTGAACTACCCGCGCTCGCAGCAGTCTTCTCCCTGCGCTTTCCCCACCTGGGCAGGACACACATCCCTCGCTGACCACGGCTAAGTCCCACCTTCAGGGCCCAGATCAGTGTCCCTCCTGCTCTGTGGACGCCCCTCGTGGCCCCTGCTGCAGATCGTTGGCACCTGTATGCGCTCCAGGCCTGACCACTTCCAGTCTGTGTAGCAGGTATTCATGCTCTTTCCACTGAGGGCAGAGGCGTGCCCTACGCTGCCCAGGCCAGCGTGCACATGCACAAAACAAAGCAACCTTTTTTAATTAGTTGCAGTTATTGAGAAATTTTACATAAAATTCCAGCCTTGAGGTTTCTCTAGAAAAATTGGAAGTTCCACAGGCAGGAAGTCCTTGCAGGAGCTGTTTTGAATCTGTGTCTAACAGACAAAATTTTAGACTCCTGGAAACAGTCTGTATCTTATTCACAACTCACAGTATAGCCTAACTCCCAGTCTCAAATTAGGCCTCATTCTCAAAATGACCATTTACATGAGATGTGTAAGTTTAGTTCCAAAACAACCAATGTATAATAACAGAACGCAGTAAGTACATTTCTCAACTGCGAATTTCAGCACTCACACACAGAAACAACAGATTTTATTCAATATTCCAGCATGAGACGCTGCTTCCTTCAATCCTCACCCACATAAAGAGCCATTGTACCACAGGCAGCCCTCATTCTGCAATCTCATCATTCCCAAGCAATGGTCAAAGGGTAGGAATTATGTTAAGTCAAAATCAAAGCTCCTAGGGGAAACTCTAGCTCAGGTGGCAGAGGGCGCGCTTAGCATGCACAAGGTCCTGGGTTCAGCCCCTGGTACCTCGGTCCCTCCTCTAAAACTAAACAAACCTAATTACCTTCCCCCCCAAAATCAAATAATTTAAAAAATCAAAGTTCCTAAATACCTATTTTATACCACAGAAATAGCAAATTAAAAAGAAAGTTTCAATACAGGCTGCTTTTACAAATATTAAGCATGTAAAAACTTACTTTTAAAGAGCCATATTATTTTTTTGTTTCACTTAAAATTTTTTATTTATTTTTATTGATGTATAGTAAGTTTACAATGTTATATCAATTTATGGTGTACAGCATAATGTATCAGTCATACATATATTCTTATTATAAGTGACTACAAGATATTGAGTATACTTTCTTGTGCTATGCAGTAGAAACTTGTTATTTATCTGTTTTATATATAGTAGTTAGTCTGCTAATCTTGAACTTCCAATTTATCCCTTCCCATCCCCTTTTCCCCCTGGTAACCATACGTTTGTTTTTTATATCTGTGAGTCTGTTCCTGTTTTGTAAATGAGTTCATTTGTTTAAAGAGCCATATTATGAATACTGTATATCCTTTTAAAGGATTTTTTTCCTTCTAAGGACTAGACAAAGTTTCACTAATAACTTCATCAGGCACCAACTTCTTTTTCTAACAAATCTGATTACACCAAGTGCAGGCTTTCCCATTTCTGGAAGGACGCGTGAGTCATCTTTACCCTTCGCTCACCTCGCATTCCTTCACAGACAGCTGTGAGCACACCCAAGTCTTCAACTGGTAAATGTTGGAGGAAGGTACGTATTTGCATGGGAGCTTACTCATCAATGACCCTTGCTCTTCTAGCTCAATTTGCTAAACCAGCAGTCAACCACATCTATTTACATGACCAGTCACCACTTCAGCGTGTTACACAATTTGGTAGAAAGTTTAAATGGCTGCAAATTTGAGGTAGACAGTCTTCTTAAAGGCCGCCAAAACCTTAAGCACTTTCAAAGAGAAAAAAAGTTCCTCTGTCAAAAATCATTGTCTAATTCAGAGTTCTATGGGATGGTATTGAAACAATTCAAAGTTTTTCCATCTCAGAAGTCAGCCTGTCTACTTTAAATGGGTAAATTGCTTGGTATCTGAACTCTATCTCAAAAAAGCGGCTTTTTTTTTTTAAATCAGTCTGTCAATTTTTAAAATCACAATGTATTACTTTAGTTTGGTTTTAGGCCCTTTAAAATACTGTTCCTTCCTCAAAATTGTCATCATAGTCAAACACAAAAAACTCAACTACTAGAAGCTTGTATCGTTCATTTCCATCTGGCCTTTTGACCACCATTAGCACTGCACTCTCCTAGAGTAAGAGATTTTCTTGACCTGACATTCTGATTCTCACAAACTCCTTAATCATAAAGAAAAGTGAAAACTTTGGAGGAATGTGACAACTTGCAAGCAAGAGCTTTAAAAGATAAAACTTTTTTAAGGAATAGCTGTGGATGGGGATGAGCTGAGCCACTACGACCAGATCCCAGAGCTGACGGTTCAGTGGACTTTGCTTAACTAGCAGAGACAGGAATTTATTTATCATTAAACATCCTATAAAACTCGAGGGCTACTAGTCTATTGCTCAACAACTGGGATCACCTGAAGTCATCCTCTAAGAAAAGAACAATCCAGAGATTTATTTAAGCAAATGGCAGTGGGCAGGAACAGTGATCTGAGCTATGTCTGGGCGACTTATACATTTATCTTACCATAAATCAACAGCTACAGGGCATGTAGTTACCTTTCCAGCCTTAAAAATATCTATCTTTAAAAAGTGAAAACAATCTGCCTAAATATCCACTGGACTAACAAGCTACCGACCCAGACCACGAAGCCACGCACACCCCTGGGAGGAAGGAAGCAGAGAGCGGGCTCCTGCCAGGAGTCGCGGGCGCTCAGGAGGCCAGGGAGCACCCTGCCTCCTCGGCGGTCCGAAGTACTTTCATTTCTACTTGTTTTATCAGGATAAAAGATAAGCTTCTACTATGTTTTGCCTCTCAATCCAGCAAACAAGGAATGTAATTTCTAGCAGGGTTTGAACTGAATGATGCTGCTATGGCTGTGGGCTCCAGACCTGGACCAGCCTGAGTGTGTCCTGTTTCTACCAGTCAGGAGCTGTGAGCCTTTGGGCAAGTGGGCCACCCTTGTGAAGCCTTGGCTTCCTCGTCTGTGGAATAAACGTAAATGTTAGGGAGTTAGATAGGTGGGGGCACCAGGCAGATGGGTGGAGGAGAGGGAGGAGGGTCTGGAAGATGGTGTTACACCCGCCTCCAGCATAAAGGGGCTTTACTTCTCCTAAACGCGTGCCAGCAAAAAAATAAACAAAAATACTGGTTCAAACCTGACAGCCATGACTGTGCAGTAGCAGAAAGGACTTAATCAGAGATGACCAACATTCATTGTACTATATATAACACTGCAGTTTAGGGTCCCCCCCATGGGTTTTCTGTGTGCACCACGGGCAAGGACACGTGCAAAGGGCCAGACGTGACTAAGCACTCCAGGGACAAGAGCCATCCTGTCAAGGGACCACCTCTAAGGGAGGGTGTAAGAGAAAGGAGAGACAAAACCACCACTTCTTTTCTTCCCTTTCTTGGGGGTAATACTTTTCCTTCCATTTTAAATAAATCTTTTAAAATCTTTCGCCACACAACGCACCGTCTCCCGACTGCAAATCTGCCTTCCAGGCGTGACAAGAACGGGGGGGTGGGGGGTGGGGGGGGGTGGTAAGAGAAACAGGACGTGCCTCAGCAAACTGGTGGGAGGAGTCAATGAAGCCGTGTGTATAAAGCTCTCTGCTCAGGACCTGGCACGTGGAAGGCCTCAGCACAAGAATGAGTGACACGTCCCCTGCACAGCAACCCCTCCAATCTCCTCTGAGCTCCCAGGCACCTCTCACACTCGGTCCTCACTCCTGGGCCGACGTAGAACTCTCTCAAAGCATCCCCATAGCCCCAGCCTCCTCTGCTGTTTCTGCCCATCCTCTGGCCTGGTTCACACCCCTGCAAAACCAGTATGAAAACGATCAAACGCCTAATGGAACGAGGAGTAAGAGGAGCCGGTGAGAAGCCAAGGCCGGCGCGCCCTCTCTGGTCGGGGCGGCAACGGCTGGCAACGTTCATCCCCCTTGTGGATTCTCCCGAGCTCCCCGCCGCCGCACTGTGTTCACGCAGTTCTGCAAACCCAGAGAGATTGCACTCAAGAGCGCCAGCCCTTTGGGGGCACCAGGGACAAACCAGACAGGCTGCAAACACTCCCCTCTTCAACCAGCGCTTGGCACTCTGCTGGGAATTATGTGGACCACCAGAAAGTCTAGAAGCTTCTACAATGTGAAGCTAAAGCAACGATGCATACTTCCCTGCGAGTCTGCGAAATCTTTCTCCGTAGTTCAAAGTCACCATATGGACCATGCGAAACAAGTTCTCCTCCATTCTACAGCAATAAAAAAGTGAGAGCAGACTGCACCAAATGGCCAACCAGCGATGACGGTAACTGAACGTTCCCCAAACAGCTAAAAGGATATCAACAATGCATTTTGGTTCATATCTAATTTAAATTTAAATTATATTTAAATATAAATTCATATCAAACTTAAATGCACTTACACTAACTCAGTGGTTCTCAACCTGTGGCAATTTTTTTGGCTCTCAGGGGATATCTGGCAACGTCTAGCGCTGCTGGTGTCTAGTGAGTAAAGGCGAGGACGCTGCTGAACGCCCCACAGCGCACAGGCCACGGCCCCACAGCCAAGAACCATCCAGCTCCAAGCGGCAGCAGTGCCGACTCGAGAACACCTGCGCTAACCAAACGCCTGACTGACGGTCGTCTTCATCATAATCAGTGTCAACAAAGAAAAAAGTGGTTTGTTTCTACCAACCACTTTCATCTGTGGAGAATTTTAAGACCCTTTAACTATACAGTTTCTTTTGACCTCACAAAGATAAGAGATGGGCCAATGGAAACCGAACAAAAAAGCAGCCTGGTCATGATGTGACGGTCAGCACGCTATTTCCACTACATGACACTATATGCCTGGTCTGGTGCTCTCAGTTGAAATTGCTAGGAAATTATACGCTATCTCGCTTTCTACAACGCTGAACGTTACTTGGCACTTCTTGATGACAAGGATATAACTGTGAATATCCATCACTGAAGTACTGTGTGGCACTGTCATAAGTTTTTTCTAATCTTGACATCAGATTGTCAGACAATTTCCGCTGTCGTGTCTAGAGGCACACTCCTGAAGCCACTCCCCCTACCCCCACCCATTCTCACGCCTTTCCTAAACTGTGGCGTTTCATTTGCCATGAGCAGTGAAAAGATTACAACCAGGCTTATTAAAAAAATCTGCTGAGTGAAGGCCAACATAAATAAAGTAGAGTTTTCAACATTATTTTAAGAGCAGATTTTTTTTTCCTTTTTCAAGTTGGACGACCTAGGGGTTACTACTGTTATACCGAGTGTGACTTACAGAAATGCAGTTTTACTAGATACTACATATTCCCAGACCATTTCTATAAAGCAAGTGAGAATTTAATGTTTCCTACGATGAGAAGAACTGAATCAAGGACATATTCCTACCTGCAACAACAGAGAGCAATTAACACTGTGAAAACTAATTTTCAAGCTGACCAGGGGTGTGCAGGTGGTATACACAACGTGCACGTCGCACGCAGAATGATGCAGTGAAATAATTTGCATTAGTTGGATTGTGTGTCTAGAAAAGATATCTCACTTTTACTGAAAATGAAATGATGCTGGTCAGATGCAAAACACCCAAAAGGGTAACAGGGAGTTCATATGACATGTTAATATAATTTCACTTTGTAAGATTTTAGGAGCAATGAAAAATATCTGCTAATGTGTAATCTGCTGATTCTACTCACTTAAATAACATGAGTATCTGTCTAGGAGGCTTGAGACAGTAATGTTATCAGACACCTTCAAAACGGCCTGGGGCCAATGCCAATTACAGTACACACTATACACACACACACACACACACACACTCACACCATATACATACGATATATGTTATGTATAATAAATATTATACATATATATTTTGTAGCTAGCATGTATTATATACTGATTATGGAAATGCACCAAGCTTTACATGTATTATTTCATTTAATCCTTCACAACCTTATGAAATGCATACTTTCATTATCCTAATTTTATTTAAAAAATGGCCTTCGGGAGGTTACACAACTCGCCACAAGCTATGCAGCGGCAGAGGCAGGGTTTAAGCCCAGTGATGACTGAGCCAGGTGTCTCAGCCACTTTTCACGACACGAAGCTGCTTCTCTCAGAACAGAAATCTGCACGATTCACTATTTTATCTGACTTTTTTTTCTCTTGTCCATATTCCAGGACTTACATACAGTGCACAAAATTCAGTCAAAATGCCACACGGTGCCTCATCATGTTGTGCAGATTTTTGCATTAGAGTAAAGTTGAACCTTGTTCACAAGCTAAGCATATTTTAAATATCACTGTCTACAGAAGTTTAAAGTAGTTTCCATTTTTCTAGCATAAAGCACTGAGAAGACAGTTAGGTTAATTACACCCGTAAAGAAACTGCAGGGTGGGCCAGACGCACCGGCTCCCTAACTGACACCAAGGAAGTGGCCTTCCCGAAGAAGACAGTATGATTAAAGCTTTCTTTTTTGAAAAGGCCAGATGATTTCAAAGGAGCTAAGCAATGAATTTCGCCTACCAATTTAAAATTATTTTCAAGTCCATGAAATTCACGGGGTGGGGAGGGAACAAAACTGTTTTAAATATTCCAGCTGTTAAGAGTAACTTGTGTTCAAACAGGTGACTGCTCGCCTGAACTTCATTTCTCAGTTGCAGCATAACCAACTTTCTGTGGCTCAGGAACACGTATGTAAACTAGTAACACGCAACATAGTACCGTGGTTTAAGGTTCTCCTCCATCTTCTAAGTAGAGACAGAAAGTTTGAGAACATAGCATGAAGTAAAACAGCTGAAAAGGAATAGTGTGAGGAACTTAAGAAAACCAAGGGGAAAGGCCCAGCTTGTTACGTAGTTCGGGTTAAATACATAATCAGAGAGCCAACCCTTTGCCAAAGGATTTTTTTCATTGCCCCCACCCCCAACCCACAATAGAGATTTTTAAAGATGAAACAATTAACAGTGAGGTAAATCCAACAGCTATAATTAGAGAATATGTCTTTATATAAAACATATAGTTTTGAATGTTACATAGTCAATGCACTTTTAAACTGAATCGTCTCTCAAAATTACCAAGGAAACTTATTTAAAGAAATCCTACATTGGTAAAATGAAGAAACTGAGTGAAGAAAAAAAATTGAGGTAAGATGGTGATAAAAATCGTGTTTTAGCTAGATTTTTACATACTGGGCGGGCATAAAATATGCACTTTGAGACCTAAATATGAGACTGGATACTGTAAAACTACTCGAGGAAAACACAGGCAGAGCACTCTTTGACATAAATTGAAGCAAGATTTTTTTGGATCCATCTCCTAGAGTAGTGGAAATAAAATAAAAAATAAACAAATGGGACCTAATTAAACGTAAAAGCTTTTGCACAGCAAAGGAAACCATAAATAAAATGAAAAGACAATCTACAGAATGGGAAAATAATATTTGTAAACGATGCAACCGACAAAATATCAATTTCCAAAATATAAAAACAGCTTGATATCAAAAACAAAGAAACAAACAAACATGCTTTCCTCAGCTGCTGCTAAGGTGCCTGGTCCTTCCGAGGAAGCCAAGGCCGCACTGGGGTGAGGCTGTCACTATATCTGGCAACTGGCATCGCGCCGCGCCCGGCAGTGCCCACCTAGAACTCATCCCCGAGCTCGCCTGCCTCTAATTGGCCCTCATCCTGCATGACGATGAGGTGACAGTCACAGAGGATAAGACTAACGTCCTCATTTAAGCAGCAGGTGTAAATGTTGACCCTTTCTGCCCAGGCTCGTTAGCAAAGGCTTTGGCCAATGTCAGCATCTGGAGCCTCACCTGCAACGTAGGCGCTGGTGGCCCTGCCCCGGCAGCTGGTGCCGCCCCAGAGGGAGGTCCTGCCCTCTCCACCACTGCTGCCACGCCGAGGAGAAGAAAGTGGAAGCAAAGAAAGAGGAATCCGAGCAGTCTGATAATGACATGGGCTTTGGGTTTTTCTGACTAAACCTCGTTAGCAATGCATTCAGCAAAAAGCGGCTCTTACAAAAAAGCAAAACCAAAGAAACACCAAACAACTCTATCAAAAAATGAGCAGAAGACCTAAATAGACATTTCTCCAAAGAAGACACACAGATGGCCAAAGGCACGTGAAAAGATGCTCAGTGTTCCTAGTTATTAGAGAAATGCAAACCAAAACTACAGCGACATACCACCTCACGCTGGTCAGAATGGCCACCATCAAAAAGCCTACAAGTGATAAACGTGGAGCGCGTGTGGAGAAAAAGAAACCCTCCTGCACTGTTGATGGGAATGCAAACTGGCGCAGCCACTGCAGGGAACAGTGTGGAGGTTCCTTAAAAAGCTAAAAATAGAGTTATCATCTGATCCAGCAATCCCACTTCTGGGCATATATTCAGAAAAGATGAAAATTCTAATTCAAAAAGATACATGCACTCAAGTGTTCACAGCAGTGCTATTTATAATAGCCAAGACATGGAAGCAACCTAAGTGTTCATTGACAGATGAATGGGTAAAGAAGATGTGGGGGGTGTGTGTGTGTGTGTGTGTGTGTGTGTGTGTATAAATATATGAACATATACAATGAAATATTATTCAGCCATAAAAAAGAATGAAACAATGCCATTTGTAGCAACATGGATGGATCTAGAATTTATCATACTGAGTGACGTAAGTCAGAGAAAGACAAATATCACTTATATGTGGAACCTAAAAAAAATGTTATAAACAAACTTATTTACAAAACAGAAACAGAGTCACTGACAGAAAACAAAGTTATGGTTTCCAAAGGGGAAAGGGGAGGAGGAATAAATTAGGAATTTGAGATTAACATATACACACCACTATATTTAAAACAGAAGAACAGCCAGGCCCTACTGTAGACAGAGCCCAGAGAACTATATTCAGTACCTTGTAATAATCTATAATGGGAAAGAATCTAAAAAAGAACAGATACATACGCAGCTATGTATAACTGAATCACTTTGTTGTACGCCTGAAGCACTGTAAATCAACTACACTACAATAATTTTTTTAAAATATACGCACTTTGAAAATGTAGCACTCAACACAGGATTTCATTCACTCACTCAATTAGAATTTCACAAGCATCTAATGTGAACCAGAACTCTGCTAAAGTGTTGGACAACAGTAGGGAAAAAAACAGGTATGGTTACTGCTCTCCTGGCGCTAATGTGAAGTTTCTTCTTCTTGGTAAAATGATTCAATGAATTATTAAAAGAGGTGACTGAAAAAAGGCTTCTCTGTATACAGAAACTCTCAACTTGGTGAAGGCCTCATGCCAACCCCTGTCTCTACCTTATTCTCAACTCAGCTTGATCCCATGCTCTGGCTCCACCTGTTCCCGTCTAACCAGCAGCCCAGTGTCTTGGGTACTGTGGCTGCTGGTGTTTTGGTGCAAAGGGCCCGGGACTGGCACTCCGCCTCTAAGATCTGTCCAGTGCTCACCTGTACCCCAAACCACCCCAAACACACACATCCGCCACCTCCTTCCCTGTCTCACGGATGAGCGGCTGAGAACAAGTCCCGGGGCCCAAGCTTGGCCGTCTCCACATCAAGCATCCTGACTGCACTCTGCCTGTAGAAAAGAGAATGCAACAGACAAAATCCCTTGCTCTCATGGCATTTAGTGTGTACTGGTGTGGGATTTTAAAAATACAGAGTTAGATTAAGTGTTGTAGAGAAAAATAAAACAAGGAAAGGAGTACGGGAGCAGGGCTCCCAATTTTAAACAAGGGGGCCAGGGAGAGGCCTCAGCGAGAGAAGGTGTATTTAAGACGTTAAGCAGATGAACTCAGTACTTTTTATAGCACTGAAAGTAAGATTTCAACTGACTGAAATTTCGTATTAGTCAAGACTTTCAGGTCTACAATAAAAACCTGTAACACATGAGCAAAGGGAAAATATTAAAAGAAAAAAAGTTAATAAAGGGAAATTATTCTCTTAATCTATTGTTGGGGGAGGGGCGTTTTTGGATAAAGGAAAATAAGACATAATCTATTAAACGTTTCCAAATGCCCATAACAAAGCCTTGCTTCTCAAAGAGGCATTATAGCATTTGCAGGAACTAATTGTAAGGAACTGGCTTTGAGACACAAGACAAGGAGTGAGAATAAAAAACCCTTTTCCAGATGAAAAAGTATAAATTGTAATAAGGCCCAGGAATCCATGCCAGAATGAACAATGAGCAACAGAGGTGCAGAAATGAATATTCTGAAATAAGGAATTTCAGTGCATCAGTGACAGATGCAATTGCCAATGTAATTTTTTTTTGAAGTTTATAGAAATGAGCCACCATCCAAGACCATGAGGAAGAGCAGCACCTGCCCCGCCCCTGCCGGCTGGTCCACCACAGGCTTCCGACACCGCACGGTGACAGCTGCCCAGTGAAGGTGGGGCTTATGCGAATATCCTTTAACTGTCTATTTCTTTTTTTCTACCTCCTCAATGCCCACAATGTGGTTAAGGCAAAATCTCCCAGGTTAACACAAACACACAAAGTTGGTCATTCAGTTCCAAAACTCAGAAATGGGCATTCGATCTCAAGAAAACGAGGTTGCAGTGGGCACCACGCTGACTTCAGAACAATGACGCCGTGGTTGGCAGTTTCCTCCTTGCTTCCTCCTGAATCCTTCTCTTCCCTTCTTTTCACTGTTTTCACAGCCAGTGGCCTGAGTGCACCGCTTTCTGTAAAAGGACTGCAAAGGGCTCTCATTAGCACCCTCGTCAGTTCCCTAGTTCCCTCATAGGGGACAGCCTCTGAGTGTCACTGCTCTCACCCAACTTCCTACCACGCTGAGATGTTGAAAGAGTGAAAAAAGCCATGCGTAACTCTCTTAATTAGAAAAATTAAAGTGGTTTGCCAACATATACCAACAGGATCATGGTACTACTATATTAATATTATAAATACATATATACATTTATGTGTGTGTATACACAGACACATTCTACTATGCAGCCATCCATTAGAGTTTTTTTAAATGGGGCAAAAGAGAAATGCAGTTTTGCCTGTTTTTGTAGAACAGATCAAATTTAACAGGTCCTTGAAAATTAATACTATTCATATAATTTCAAAGTTTAGTATGTAACCATCACCCTGCTAATGAGATATGATATAATGTAGTCACGTACGTTTCTAGAAAGAAAGCAGCACAGGCCTGAATTAGGTGAGTATTTGCAAAAGGTCCGGTTGCACAGCAAAGAACAGAAAGCTGCTGCTTGTTTCCACCTCCAGAATCTTTTCTAGGAATATGCTTCTCCTTTCCCTTGAAAATGTCTCCTTTCTTCCTTCCTCACTAGCGGCAGACCAGAGAGTTGCTCTTGTTTTTAATACTCTGGATGAACTGGATAAAAACGTAAGGGAAAGTGTCTTCTCCATTTCTAAAGATCGACTGTTAGCATCTTTACGTTCAGAGATGTTAAAAACAAGCAACAAGGAATTTACGGGAGGCAGGAAAGCACAGGAGTTAAGAGCCTAGGTTTAAATCCTGGCTCCTCCGCCAGGTAAACTTGGACAAATTATTTAATCTGTCTGAGCTTCTGATTCCTCTTCTGTACAATGGAGGTTACAGGTCCTACTTGTTATGATTAAGTGAGTTTATGCATGTAAAGCGCTTAGGACAGTGGCTGATCAAAACAGTAAGTGCTCAATAAACAACAGTTACTATTGTTGTGACTCTTATGGCTGTTAATTACAATTAAGAAGGCTGAAGAAGGACCCAGAGGTATAGAAGGTATAACCACATATAGCATGCTTTGGCTTTAGGGGAGGGGGCGGGGACGTCAGTCAATGTTTCAGTTATATACCCAGGAATATTCATACTCTTTGCTACTATTCAGAGGCAGGAACTTTTGTACAGTTATATTTTAAAATTTAGGCCAATCTACATTTCAGTGTCTCACAAATTTTTAATCACCACCAATTGAAAAAATTATCCCAACTTCAGAGATGTTAGAACATAAAAAAGATTTGATGAAATATCTTCTTTCTTTTTTTATTGAAGTATATAGTCAGTTACAATGTGCCAATTTCTGGTGTACGAGCATAATGTCCTGGTCATGCATATATATACCTATATTCGTAAGTCTTGATGAAATATTTTAGATTTGATGAAATATATTAAGAGATGGAAAACAATACAGTGATCTTTCAAGTTTCAGATGTCCCCCAGCCTCATCTTCTTCTCTAATAGCTGGGAACTAAAATCTTGCTTCTGATCATACCTGGCTTCTGATTCTCAGATTGCTTTTTAAAAGTAAGCCCTTTAGAGATGGGTGGAAGAAAGGAGCCCTGTTAGAAGTTTTGACCTTAAAAGCCAAGTCCTAAAGGTGAGAAATAACCAGCAAAAGGAAAAAACAATTAAAAAGCCTGTGCAAGGAGAGGACACCAGGAATGGGAAGTGATAAAGCTGCAAGATGATGAAATTCCTGATGCTGGAACGAAGCATTCCGAGGCCTTTCGGTGGAGAAGAGCCAGGGCCTGCCAACTCCGGTATAAGACGAGGCTTACCACAGCATCAGAAAGGATGCCAGGAATAATCAGAACTGTAGGAACACCTAGTCCGTGAAATCTCAAAGAGAACAAAGTATTCCCACACCTTTCCTAGTAATAAATACATCCCTGCACAAAGTACTGCATATATATATTGCCGCTAGGAGCACATGAATGGTGCAGACACAGGACAGCTGAGAACCACTGATGTTAGAATACTTAGTGTGCAAGCAGTGATTACTGGTCAGAAAGGGTTACATCTGACATTCTGTCTCCTCTACAGACACAAGGCTTCCTGCCTCTCCCTGAGATCCTCATTAGTAAGGAACTCGCAATGATCAGAGGAAGCCAGTTCCATATTTTGACAGCATTGTCAGAAAACTCTGATGCTGAATATGTCAAGCTAGTTTGGGGTTCCTGTGTTAACTCAAGACTTACTGAGCCCTTGACTGGACTCTGGAGGGAGGGGCTCTTGAGGGCAATGGCAGTGGGTGACTCAAGTTAGGGACTGGTATGGCAGGCACAGGAAAAAGAAGGAGAAGTTTAGTGAAGAAATTGAGATGGCTGGCAAGAGTGAATGCAGGAGGGTTTGTTTGCTTGTTTGTTGTTTTTTTCCCTAGCAGGGTAGAAGACAAAGAGTCAGGAGAAGCTAAGGGAGGGCTGATCTCAGGTCCTGACCGGCAGCCATGTGGATCATGGAAGATCAATTTCCACATGACTCACCAAGAATCAGTGTTAAGAGGAGAAAGCCAGGCTTCAGTCAGGAAACCAAAGCAGACGATGGTTCTGTCATGCACAATTCAGGCTTTAGGGAGGTCTGACATAAAAGTGGGGCTCAAGACAGCACAAGAGGGAAGACTGTGAGAGGCGAGCAGTGAACGGCAGTGTTGGCAGGAAGTAAGGAGAGGAAAGGGCTAACAGGAAGTGGATAAAAGGATGGGAAGACATGTGCCTGGACCAGCTTGCACCTTGGGCAGTAACTTGCACTCAGTAGGTGCGACTGTAAACAACCAACCACGATGCAAGGAGACAGCACTAGATCAGAGACACACATAAGGTGCAAAAGCAAACCCAAACCATGAGGTGAGTGTTTGTGTTAATCTCAACAAAAATACTAAAAAAGTTATTATTTGAGCATTTCCCAAGCACTGTTCTAAGCCCTTTAAGAACGTTAATTTTTATTCTTCCAACAGCTTCACAATGTAGGTAATACTAATACTCCAATTTTATAGATGAAGAAATTGAGGCAAAGAGTCCCCAGTCACAAAAGGATTAAAACCCAGCCAGTCCCCACTAGGAAAACTCCAGAGCCCGTGTCTAAACCATCACAGTGCATTCTTCTCACCTTGATTTCTAGGCCCCAGCATAACCGCCTGGTCCATGGGAAACACTGAAATGCTTGCTGCAGGGCTGAAAGATCCCAACTTTGGTGGAATCTTAAAAATGCAAAATTTATCATGAAGGATACAGGGATCTGAAAAGAGAACACAGAGATACTGATGGAATTAGTTGGCTGATAGCTCTGAAAGGAACCTGTGGGTCAGTTTGTTTTTCCAGCCTGCTATGGATTTCCAGCTTGTGTCAGCAGGAAGGCACTGCAGTCAGATGCACGAAGCCCGCACACAGGCTCATGGGTGACTCTGAGGCACGAGCCGAATGTGCAGCCTTCCCCCAAACAAGTGTGGATGCAGCACAGACAAAAATGTGCCTTCCTCTGAATTACCAGCACTCTGAGCACTGCTCTTACATCCAACATGGCCTTACAGCCTGCTGTTTATTATATATCATACTGCCCTTCTAGGATGGAGATTACTTAAGGTCAAAGCATTTGTCTCATTCATCTTTGGATCCCCAACACCACACATCAATATTGTCACATCATCAATACAACAGCATTAAGGTAGCATGTTTTAGGGGAAAAAAATGTTATGCTAGCCAACTTTCTGCAGAGAAAATAAAGATGACTTTATTTAAAAGCTTATTTCTTCTACAAAGGGTTTTTAGTAATTATTTTTAAATGAATTTGGCTATCATTTTATCACTTCCCATACGTTATACTACACTGCACTTGAACCTATAAGCAATGACCCCCTCAGTATTCTTCAGTTGGGGTGTCTTATAATTTATTTCATTCTACATACTGACTTTTCACCTCCTAAATGCACTCACTAGCATATATTTTTAAAATAGAAATAACCTTAGGATAAAGTCATTGTACTTCTAAGGCTGCTATTAAACATGCGGCCTAACACAAAGTCCTGCCAGAGGCCCCAGGGAACAGCCCAGCCTTGCAGAGCAGGTCAGACAGGTGTCTGCAGCAAGGCTGCTGCGCTCGGTGTGGAGGCCCCAGGACGGAGGCCCCAGGACAGAGGCAGCTCCGCAGCTTCTACAGACGCTCCAGCTGAGGTTGACAGTTTTGAGTCCAGTGAACAGGTGTGTGTGCGCTCAGGGCTGAGCAGGTGCGCCTGTGTTCACTCTAATCCTGAGCGGCAACACAGCAAACCTGACTATGGGCTTCCGGGGAACTTGCTGGCGCTGGCTGTCCACGCTGTCGGCTGCACTCCAAGGACGGATGACTAATTCTAGACAGTGCTATCCAAACAATGCCAGGTTTATTCCTGAAAACACACACACACATAACTCCTAAAGTGTGCCTGACACATGACTAGCCCAGCTTTAATACTGGTGAAGGTTTAACCAACAGTCTCCAAAGCGCTCAGTTTGGGATATAGAATGCTACATTATAAACATCAGTGACAGGCAGTTGGGAGCCACAGAGAGCTTCTGACCACAGGAAGGATAGGACCAATATCCAGACTTAAGAAAATTAATGGGGGGGCGGGGGTGGGGGGATATGTAAAGTGGGTAGCTGGTGAGAGGAGTGGCCTGAAATAAGACGAAGGCCAGCATCACGGAATGAAGGAGACTCAGGAACAGCTGGTGGCTGACCAGGTGGCAAGTACATAACAGAGAAGGGCAGGTTTCAGATAAACTCTGAAGCCTAACAGAAGCAAGGCAATAATACCCCTGAGAAAAGCCAGGAGGAGGGGCTCCACCTCAGCAGAGAAAGTTGCACTGTGACGCCCTTAGGACATCTGCATTTATTCAGCAGGCCCTGAAAAGCAGCAAAGATTAAGCTAAGAAACCCAGGGGGTGGGCAGATGACATCAGCAAAGAACACAGGTGGCAGGAGATAACGGGGAAGAGAAAATGGGGCTGTTGGAGAAAAACAGGGAGAGAGACAAGCTGGCCAGAGGAGCCAACTTGAAGGCCCAGCGAAGTAGGACCAAGAAAAGAGCTTTTAAAAAAAACAAACGCCATCCAGAAATTAATAAGAGCCACAAACAGACTGCTGGATGATACGTGGGAATTCACTGCTGACTTAGAGCACCAACCCCTAGTTGGGAACAGATGGCAGCCTAGAGGAGGAAAAGGAAGCAGGGAGAAGGACGGGGTGAGGGGATGGAGGAGTGGAGGCAGCAAGGAAAGTGTACGCAGCAGTTTAAGGAAGGAAGCCCCAGAGAATATCAAAGTGTAAAGTCCAGAAAGACCTCATTTGGAGGGAAGTGGGGGTGCAGGACAAGAAACCCATAAAGTGCGGACTGGATTCATCCAGATTAGAAAAGAGAGGGCAGCAACGAAGGACCCTAGAGACCAAGTCTGAAGTAAAAGGTCACTTGCATTCACATCAAATATTCTAGTCGGATATAAATTGTCTATCAGCATAAAATAAAGTCCATTTTAATTTACTGGAAGGGGGTGGTTGAGAAAGAAGAGCAAAGTAGAAAAGTATGACAGATGTAAAAAAACACAACAAGAAATCAACCAGAAATGGACAAAAAGCTTGCCAAGAAGGACAGGGGGCCCATGTGATGTGTCAGTTGAAGGACAACGTGTGTCCTTCTTTGCCTCACACCTATATATGCTGGCTGTCTGGGCTCAGGACCAAAGGTGGGGCTTACCCACGTCTGGGGGTGCTCAGTAGTTGAACAGCTGCCTGCTTTATTAGAATCATCGGGGGCACCTGTTAAAAGCACAGCTAACCCTGCCCCTGGACATTCTGACTCATTCCATCTAAGGTGCGGCTTGGAATTTTGAATCAGCACTCCAAGGAACTCTGATGCAGCCAGCAGGACGGTATTTGGACACCAAGCCGATTATCAGAATTATCTGATAGACTTTTAAAAAATACAGATTCATGAGCTCCTGTCTAAAGCTCCTGAATCTCACATTCATAAAATTAAATATATCATGTTTAAATCCTTTTTCAATCAACTTTCCAGCAAATGTACGTAGAAAAGAATTTTCAGACATACTTGGAATATATTGCAGGTTTAGTCCAGGCCACTGCAATAAAGTGAACACTGCAATAAAGCCAGTTACAAGAATTTTTTGATTTTCCAGTGCATATAAAAGTTATGTCTACACTACACTGTAGTCTATTAAGCGTGCAAAAGCATTATGTCTAAAAATAAAAAAAGTACATGCCTTAATTTAAAAATATCTTATTGCTAAAAATGCTAACCATCATCGGAGCCTTCAGCAAGTCATAATGATTTTGCTGATTGATGGTTGCTGATCAATCAGGGTTAGGGTGGAGTGGCTGTAACAATGTCTTAAAAATAAGACAATAAAGTTTGCTGGCTTCAATCGACTCTTCGTTTCATGAATGATTTCTCTGCGTGCTGTTTGATAGCATTTTACCCACAGTGGAACTTCTTTCAAACTTGGAGTCAGTCTTCTCAAACCCTGCCGCTGCTTTATCAATTCGGTTGATCTAATTCGGTGTCATTTCAACAATCTTCACAGCATATTCACTGGGAATAGATTCCGTCTCTCAAGAAACTGCTTTCTTCACTCATCCACAGGAAGCACATCCTCACCCATTCAAGTTTCATCATGAGATGGCAACAGTCAGTCACATCTCCAGGCTCCACTGCTAACTCTAGCCCTCTTGTTACTTCCACCACATCTACACTTACTTCTCCACTGAACTCTTGAACCCTTCAAAGTCACCCAAGAGGACTGAAATCAAATTCTTTCCAACTTCCGTTGAGTTGATATTTTGACTCTTCTCATGAATTACAAATGTTCTTAATGGCATTTAGAATGGTGAATCTTTTCCAGAAAGTTTTCAATTGATTCTACCCAGATCCATCAGAGGAATCATAATCTATGGCACCTGCAGCCTTATGAAATGTATTTCTTAAGTAATAAGATTTGAAAGTTGAAATGACTCTATGACCCATGGGCTGCAGAATTAAAACAATATTAATCTGGTTGTACATCTCCATCAGAGCTCTGGACTGACCAGGTACACTGTCAATAAGCAGTGATATTTTGAAAGGAATCTTTTTTTCTGAGCAGGGCTGAAAATATTCACTGAGCCAGGCTGTAAACAGATGTGCTGTCATCCAAGCTTTGCTGTTCCATTTCCAGAGCACAGGCAGGGTAGATTTAGCATTATTCTAAAGGGCCCTAGGATTTCTGAAATGGTAAATGAGCACCAGCTTGAACTTAAAGTCACCAGCTGCATTAGCCTCCAACAAGAGAGTCACCTGTCCTTTGAAGCCAGACATTGACTTCTCCTCTCCAGCTATGAAAGTTCTAGATGGCTTCTTCTTCCAATAGAAGGCTGTTTATCTTCATTGAAAATCTGTTGTTTTGTGTAGCCACCTTCATTAATTATCTGAGCTAGATGTTCTGGATAACTTCCTGCAGCTTCTACATCAGCGTTGCTACCTCACTCTGTACTTTTATGTTATGGAGACGGCTTCTTTCCTTAAACCTCATGAACCAACCTATGCTACCTCCCAAGCTTTTCCTCTGCAGCTTCCTCACCTCTCCCAGCCTTCCATGGGACTGAGGAGAGCTAGGGTCCTGCTCTGGATTAGGCTCTGACTTGGGGAATGCTGCAGCCAGTGTGACCTTCTACAGAGACCACTACAAGTTACTCCATGTCAGCAATAAAGCTGCTTTGCTTTCTTATCATTCACATGTTCACTGGAGCAGCACTTATAATTTCCTTCAAGAACCTTCCCTTTGCATTCACAACCTGGCTAACTGTTTGGCACAAGGGCCTAGCTTTCAACCTATCTTGGCTTTTGACATGCCTTCCTCACTAAGCTCAGTCATGTCTAGTTTTTGATTTAAAAGGAGACGTGAGACTCCTCCTTTCACACAGAACACTTAGAGGCCATTGCAGGATTATCAAGTAGCCTAATTTCAATACTGTGTTAGGGCACAGGGAGGCCCAAATGGCCAGTAGGTGGAGCATCCA
Source organism: Camelus ferus (assembly GCF_009834535.1). Classification (NCBI taxonomy): domain Eukaryota; kingdom Metazoa; phylum Chordata; class Mammalia; order Artiodactyla; family Camelidae; genus Camelus; species Camelus ferus. The sequence goes on from NC_045729.1 coordinate 1,175,367, forward strand.
GAACACACACATTTATTGATTAAGTTACATGGGTTTTGTTCGCAGTGCCCCAAAACAATGATAATAGTAACATCAAAGATCACTGTTCAGAAATCACCGTAACAAATATAATAATAATGCAAAAGTGTGACATACCCCAAGAATTACCAAAATGTGACACAGAGACACAAAGCGAGCAAATGCTTTGGGGAAAAAAGTGCCAAAAGACTTGCTTGACAGCAGTGTCACAAACCTTCAATTTGTAAAAAACACAATATTTCTGAAGCACAATAAAGCAAAGTATCCCTGTGCAACACTGACTACACCAGGACTGAATCCACATGCCCAGGGAAGTCCAGCAGTAATGGCCTCAGGCCAGTCCCTAACCCCCACCCCAGTAAGTCCAGGTCCTCTGCCACTAGTTGGATCCATCACCCTAGGTTTTTCTCAGTAGAGGAAAATAATACAAATAGGTGATCACGGAATAAACACCTGTCAGTGATCTTAGGCTCACAAGTTTACAAGGCTAGTAAACTGCTCTTGGCCTTCCAAGAAGTAAGAAAACCCACCCTGGTTCCTGTTCCTCTGAAGGACTTTCCTATTTCAAAGTCCGTCTTAAGCAGCTTCTAAAAATCATTAATGATATTAACACCACCATTTTGTTATAAATATTTAGATAAACTACCTATGACCTTAGATTTAGATCACTATTGTAAATATAACATGCATTCATTAATGCTACAAACATTAGCCTTAACATATATGACACATGGTTACTGCATTGCAGTTGGCCTCCAAAGCCCCGGGAAATCCTAAGAACTAGTGTTAGGAGCTTGTGAGTACCGAAGCCAGAGACCTGGTTCAAATCCTGCCTCTTGTAGGGAGGGTATAGTTCAGGGGTAGAGTGTGTGCTTAGCATGCACGAGGTCCTGGGTTCAATTCCCAGTACCTCCATTAAACAAACAAATAAACAAATAAAGCTAATTACCTCCCTTGCAAAAAAAAATTAAAATAAAAACATTTTAAAAAATAAAATTCTGCCTCTGAAGCTTATGCTGGTTGTACAGCACTGCAGCTTGGTTTTTATTTTTCTCTAAAATGAACAGTAAACCTAAATTTGAATGGCGTAATCTACAGGCCAGGAACTGAAGGTCTTGCAGCAGAAGGGGAGACCTGGGCTTTGAGCTTGTGATAGGAAAGGACTGAACCTGGGACCCACAATGAAGGAGCTACAGCATGGATAAAGGGATGGCCTAGGAAAAAATCTGCCTTCCATCAAAGCTAACTGATGAGTAGTCTGCAGACCCATATCACGTCTAAGTGGAAAAATTAATGATGGTAACAATGCTGATCTCCCCTTGGCAAGCCTGAACTTAAATTTACACATTCTTTAAGTCAGAGAAATTCTTGGCTAATCAAAGTGGTCTTGGGGTGGAAGTAGAAACAAACATAAATCTTTTCTACAGAAAGGAATCTTCAATATAGACCCTTCAGGACTCCCATAAAACCAAGGAATAATTGAGGGAACAAGCTACCTTGGAAGATAGCAAAAAAAATACTTAATAGACAGACTCCCCCACCCACAAGGGTTTCAGACATTCAGACTATGGAAAAGAAAAGGAAAAAAAAAGGCATAGAAAAATCTAGGCAAAAAAAAAAAAAAAAAAAAGGACAAAATTAAGAACATTTTCATCCTACTGTGTGTGTGTATGTATGTGTGTATAAAATATCCCTTTAAATGTATGTTTTTACCATAATGGAATTATGTGCTTTATGTGATGTGTGGTTAAGAGCACTGCCTTTGGTGCCAGGCACACTTGAATTTGAATCTTGGCTAAACAAGTACCAGTTTATAATTCCAAGCAAGTTAGTAAAACTTTCTGCACCTCAATATCTTCAGCTGGAAAGTGGGCAGAATGCTACCCACCTATTAAAATTGATGTGAAATAAATTCATACACATATGTATTCATGTTTGTTTCAAAAAGCAGAGTTCTTAGTATAGGAAATGCATTCAGTAAATAGTAGCAATTATAACAATCATAGGGGAGGGATATTTCGAAAATTCATCTAGCAAGTATTTTTAGTGTCTCCTATGTGCCAGTCCCAGTGCCAGACTTCTGGGGACACAGGGATGGATAATGACTCCTTATCATGATTCTACCCTGAATGCTCGCTTTGTGCCAGATATTTATCTATATAACCTTACTGCATCTTCCCAACAATCATATAAAGTACTGTTATCGCCATTGTCCAGATGAAGAAACTCAAATATTAAGAGACTTGGTTCAATTTATGCAACTGGTAGTGAAAGACTTGAACTCGGGCACTCTGACTGCACAGCCTACGTCTTAATTACCTCACCTAGAGGAGGACATTCACATTCAGACATACACATGGAGGATGCAGTTGGTAGATTTCCTTTTCTCTTCCTTTCTTTTTTTTTTTTTTTCGTGAAAAACCAGGGAACTAAAAATAATGTGTTTCACAATCAAAAAATATAACACAACAGCATAAACTTAAACTTCTTTTAAGTTCTTGACCTCTCAGTTTTTGTTCCTTATTCAAGAGGGAAAGTAATTTCGATTGTGAGTAACAACCACTATACATGTAATGGATCTCAATGTTGTAGTTTTCATACATAATTACTTTTTTAGGTACTTTAGAGTAAATTGTCACTTCTTGGGAATTTAAACTTGGTTGCTTTTTGATGAGGGGAAGATCCTACTTATATGATCTTAAACAGTTGGATGAGACTTAATAGGGAGACAGATTTAATTCAAAGAAGGAAGCACTTTCTAAAACGTTTTTCCCCTCACCAAACTGAACAGGGTGTGGTCACTCAGCAGTTTCAGACTACCTGTCAAAACCTTAGACCATTCTCCAACAGACACTACAGATTTTATTACGGAAGATATAGGAATTATTTTTCAACCTTGAGAATACGGTAGCAAGAATTTTGAGTTCTTGTAAACAATACTGAGACAACGTAATAGACCTTGAAAAGTTATTGCTAGGTTCCCAATCTCACTGGGAAAAAAAATAGTTCTGGATTTTCTCTGAATAAAAAAGAGAAAAGAGAACAGAAAAGAAAAAGACTCTTCTATAGCTGCCTTGTAGAAATGACTTATTAGACTGCTCACTCCTACTGCTTGGAGGACAATGCAGCTTTTCTCACCTACTCAAGGGCTTGAAACTCAGCACGATTTCAAGTAAAATGATGATGTAAAGAAACTGGATCCCCTTAGTCTCAAATTGAAAACTGCTGATGATTAAGCAATTGAGTAGCTCAAACGATCTAAAAACTCACAACTAACTCCAAAACAAAGCAATGCATCTTCACTTACAAAGGAAGAAAACACTCTTCCATTCATTTTAGAGTGAATCACACCTAATTTGGAAAGGATTTCAGAGATTATTTCAACAGAGTCTTCACTTTGAAAATAAGGAAATTGAGACCTAAAAACACAGTAATTCAGTTACTTGCTTATATATTTTCTCCCAACTCTATTTCTGTCCTTATCTAATGTGGCTGTAAATTTGGAACTTATCATCCACCATGCTTTTCTGCCCTATAACAAGGACAGAGAAAAGTTTTGAAGCTCCAAAACTTATTACATTTAAACCATCATAACAACTTTGCTTAATCAGAACAAAATGAGTGTAAGTGAATAAAAAGCATTTGTATTTCTGCTACATAAATAAGGTTCTTGCCTCATAACTAGTCTACATAGAAGCCGTCTCTGGCTATGGCACAATAGGAGCACAAAAAAAGGGGAGAGGGGATTTTAAAGAAAAGTTTTGCAAGTCAGGAAAAAAAAAAAAGTCCCTGCTGGGCTCTACCTGGCTTCAAGCCCACCTGGGGAGAACCGAACGCCTTTAAAGAGCAAAGGAATAGTTACGCATTTGGATTGATCATTTTGAAGATTTCTTCCAAAGCTAAGATTCGATGAGTATTCGGAACTCAAAATACCGAGTTATTGATATCTTATTTATCAATACAAAAACAGCAGTAAGAATTCAAATTCTTGACAATAGGAACACGTTTCCTTATGAGAGACTTGCAGCTTTTCACACTCAAGAGCCTTTTCCAAAAGGGAAACCCAGAGCACTCAGGGTGGCCGAACCGAGGTCACCCATCAGCTAGGCTGCCGGACCTGGACGGACACCAGCCTCCCGCCTTCATTGTTACTAGTCCTTCACAAGGTCTGCCGAAAGCAATTTAGCGAAAAAGACTTAAACTTTAGTATCTAGAAAATGGACCTTACTAATTCCTAACCAAACTCTTTTTTTTTTAAGAGTTATCCTTTACTTCCGGAGTTCCCGGGAAAGTGACCTCCAGGACAAGTTCAGCCCCAGGCGCGCTCCCGCCCAAGGACCATGGAGGGGAAAGGACAAAACAAGGAAAGGGATGGACGGCCCGGCGCTGCCTTCTGGGAATGTGTCCCCGGCTGGCTCCCGCTGCTGCGGCGGACGGGGAGCACCTGCGACAACGCCCCGGGCGCCCCCCACCTCCCGAGGCACTTACCTAGGGCGCCTGCGGGTGCCTGGCTCCGGAAGGCGGCCTTCTCGGCCCATCCCAGGTGCGACGGGGGCCGACTCCAGGGCCGGGGGGTCCCGGGCGGCAGGTAGGAGGGGTTGGACTTTCTCCGGATCGCCACCCTCCTGAAGTTGTAGTCGCCCTCGCCGCTCATCCTGCCGCGCTCGCTCGCGGCTGCGCGTCCTCTCCCGCCCTCGTCCGGCTGCAAGCGCGCGCCCGGCGGGCTCCTGAGGGGCGGCGGGACCCCCGGCGGCGTCGCCTGCATGCCCCAGGCTCTCCGCGCCTGGAGACGGGCGACTCCCGGCTGCTCGGCGCCCCTCTGCCCCGGCGTCTCCTCGGCGACTGCGTCCCCGTCCCTTCCTTCCTGGGGCGCCCAGGGCCGCGCCGAGAGCCGGGCTCCGACTCCCAGTGCGGCAGCCGCCACGCCCGGGTCTCTGCGGCTCGCGCTCCCACCTGACGCCGCCACTGCAGCGGCCGGCAGGGGCCAAGGCCACCCACTCCTCTCCGAACCAATCGCCGGCCGGCCCCCGGGGGCGGGCCGTGGGGAGCGCAGAACAGTTCGGCCTGTGGGGGCCGCTGCCGCCGTCGCTGCCGCCGTCGCCGCCACCTCCTCCTCTCCAGCCCGGGCAGCAGCCCAGGACTCGCGGAGGCGCCCGGAGCGTTCAGGACAGCTCGGCTCCGCCCATCCCCGCCCACTCTCCCGTCCCTCCGCGCTCGCCCCTCCCCGCGCCCCGCCCCCATCCCCTCCCCGCGCCCGGCGCGGCCGGGCTCGCCCAGTGGCCGATGGGAACCGCGCAGGCGCTCTTGTGCGCCACCACACCTGGGGGCGCTCGCTCACCTGCGCCACCACACCTGGGGGCGCTCGCTCACCTGCGCCACCACACCTGGGGCGCTCGCTCACCTGCGCCACCACACCTGGGGCGCTCGCTCACCTGTGCCACCACACCTGGGGGCGTTTACCTGCGGGCCACGCTCTAGATTCGGAAGGAAAGAAGAAAATAATTACAGCTACTCCGGAGTCTGTACAGGGTTTGCCATTCTCGCAGACCCACGCGGCAAGGGTCACACTTGTGCCTCAAGCCTCTGATGAGTCCTTGATAATGATCTCTATGTCGTGGAGCCACCCAGTCAAGTATTTGAGATGAGGAAACCAAGATGCGGAACCTTCAGTGTGTCACGTAGTACTGCAGAGCTAGAATGCTTATCCGAGGCCCTGCCCCAAAGTCTGTCCTTATCTCACTGAACCAGAGAAAACTTCCCAGGAGCGTGGAGCCAGAGAACGATGAAGAGGTGACTGGATGTAAAAGAGAAAGGTTTCCGGAACAGCATCAGACCCTCCATCACCACGAACACTTTCAGGACTTTATTATAATGCACTTTGAAGTCCTTTTAATTTGTCAAATCCTTTCTTAAAAACTTCGGCTAAATACCAAATTGAAGAAAACACATTTTAAACTGGTTTGCTTTCGTGAACTTTAAAATTCACTACTCTCTGTAATGATGAAGCTGTATTCCAAAACCACAGAGCTAGGAGAGGAAAACGTTCCAAGTACCCCAGCTCAAGCAGAGGGTTCCCCAACCATCACTCCCACCTTGGAAGCCACCCCACATTTAATCAGATGGTCCTTCACCAAGGTAATGTCTCCTCCAGCTCCCTGAAGTGTAACCCATAACCCAGTCCTCCTCAAGAAACTTTTTAGGAGGCAGTTCAACTGTCTCAGTCTCCTTGGGTTTTACTCCAATAAATATACCCCTAAGGAAAAGGGAATAACCCCCTCCCCTAATTTTTAATGCATCCTTTCAAACCTCGTTAAAAGGAGCTTTTGCTCTCTCTGGATTTATTATCCCTGTATCACTGTATTGTACCTAATTATTGTTTCTCTTTCTCTGTAAACTGTAGTCTTGTCTGCTGTGCTACACAGTATCGGAAATAATTTAAACAAGTAGTTTCAAACATAAATTAATGCTGAAAGGGGCTTTACCTCCATATACATGAGTTAACCATATTTTAATTGGGGCATAATTTATTTGGTTCAATTAAAAGGTGATGTTGCAGACAATAATACTATATCAGCAAGTAGCTTAACCTATTTTTAAGTAAAATGCTGATAACCTTCTCTCTTAGAGAACTGGTTACTGGTGAAACTCAAAGGAACCCCCGTATGTGCTCCCACATTACCCCCGGCCCCCCAAAATAACTACCTCAGTAAATGCTTATTCTTTCTGTAGAGAACTGCAGTAAACATACCTGTAAGGGGCATAAAAGTGTCTTACCACAAGTCTTTGGGACAGCAGTTTGACGCTTCCTCATTTGGACATTTTGACTTGTTCGCGCTATACATGTTGCTGTTTCTTTCTTGACTCACATTGTTCACATTACCTAACGTAACTAGTTCACGTGGGTGGGTGGCAGCATTGTCAGGTGGGACGTTGTATAACACACATCATCTGGTGTCTCCTCTATCAGTGTTATGGTGCTTATCATTTTCTGATAGAAGCCATTTCTGAGGGACTTTGCACTTGATGACTGTGTTTTTGCAACACGAACGGAAGGAGTCAACAGCACTTTATTTGATGTCGAGTTAACTTAGGTTAGAGTAGAACACAATATTGAATATCATCTTGTACCTATAGTCATTATACATTATTTTATTTGCTTATATAGCCAGTAGAAAGTTTGCTAGTAATTCATCAACACGTATTGAATGAGAACTGTGCTGGGTCCTGAAATACAGAGATGCGCGCAGGTGCTTACACTCCACGTCTCTGGGGCTGAGCCAGGACTGAATGCTGACTAAACCCTGTGTCATTTCCCTTGGGCATACGAGGAGACTGATTTAAATCTTCCCTCGCAGTTAGGTGGAGCCATGTAACTGAATTCTTCAGAATTTTGTGGGCAGAAGTAATATGTGTCACCTCCAGGCCTGGCTTCTGCACCCTGGCCATGAAATTTGACTCCTCTTCTCCAACTGCTGGCTGGAGTGCCTGAGCAGCCAGTGGAAGAGCCTGAGGCCCAGATCATGGTGGAACCACTGTATGGAGAGGAGCTGGCAGCCCAGAATCCCCCCTTCCCCAAGAATTAGCATACAACACCAGACTAGAAAATGCATAGGAAGATTATGAATAATTCATGTTCCTTCAGTTTTATCTGTATACTTGCCAGTGTAGCAAAAATAATGTGTATATTGATATGTCTTTGAATTCTGATTAAAATGTTTTCAACAAACATTCAGTGTAATTTGAACAACATAACCAGTCTCAGATTGATCTAGTCCCTAATAAACAAGATAAAAACCAAAAAACTATACTCAGGAGAAAAATTGTACATCAATAAACTGCTTTAACTGCTGATGTCACATCACTTCCAAGACTAGAATTTAGAAGAAATCAACACTTCGCAGCAGATTCACTCTCATTTTAATCTCACTAGAAAAAGAAAAATTTTCTCTTGCTTTAATAGTAAATTGTGTTATTTCCTCAGTAAATGGATTATAAATGTGTTAGTTTTTTTACTTCGATGCTGTCACTGGGTAGGGGTTTATATATTAAAGTAAGAAAGGTCTCTAAAAGGCATGAATCATGCTGACTTTATGTAATAGCATTAGGGGGCTGACGAACTGTTGACTTAAAAACCCGTAACATGAGAGCTGTGAGTTTTGAGTTTTGTTCAGGGTCTTACTGAGGACTGTAGCCCAGGAGACAGCCTCTCAGTACCTCTGAGTAAACTGCTCCAAAGAGGGAGGGGAGGAGCCAGTATATATAGGAATTTTTTGCCTAGGAAACAGTGTAGTCAAGCATACATCTTGGTAAAAGATCACTGCTAGTCACAAAGGACAGGTATCTCAAGGTAATGACTTCAGTGCTTTTTCTGTGGGTGGAAAGATGCAGGAATCTGGCGTCATTGAAATTCTTCCTGAGAGATGCATCTATCTAAGGGCCTGTTTATCCAAAGCACAGAGAGCTTCATCCTGCTTTTCATCTGAATTCATCTCAGGGTGCACTGTCGGTGGGCGACTGCAGTGGGTTGCAACCTAACCTTTGTATAACCAGTTGATGAGTGATGCTCTTTGTTTTTTTTATGTTGTTGCTCACAGTACAGAAGACATGAATACCCAATTGAAAAAGGTAATACATTTATTTATTTACTTACTTACTTATTTACTTATATTTGGTAGCATATTCATTCATTTCATACATTTTATTGAGCTCAAAGTTGCATACATCACCATATTGAGGGCTGCGGAAGATACAATATTAGTAAGACTGGATTCCTACTCTTAAGGAACTAACAGTCTGCAGTTAGAACCATAATAACAATAAAAATGTAGTAAGTGATATAATAAAAAGACAGCACTTTGGAACTCCAGAGATGAGAGGGATAATTTCTGACCCCCGAAATAATTTTTCTTAAGTAATATGTTTGAAAACAATATTAACTGTTCTTTTCTGAACATAGCTGGATTAACATTTCTGTTGAACAAACCCACAGCCTTACCCCTACCTAATTCCTTAACTGTGGAGTAATGCAGACAACCATGTGCAGACAGGAGTCACTGTACAGATAATGTGCCTTCTCTCTTTCCTTTACACCAAGACATACCCAAACTATATGCACAGATGGATGTATTAAATTGAAGTATAATTCACATCCTAATTTAAATTTTCAAAGTAATTTGTCTGATTCCTTTTGAATTCTCTGGGGCCCGTGGATCATAGAAACGTTATTCTGAATTTCAATGGAGAGTGGGAGAGAAAGAGATTAATTTATAATATCATCAAGTTCTGTTAACTCTGCTAATGTTCTATAACGGGAGGAACCCCTGGCATATGAGTCATGAAAGTTGAACAAACATGAAATTACCTTTCCCACTGCCTGTTTCATTTTTTACCTACGGCATGGGATATTCAGTTAGCCGTATATACAGTTCATGGCACACTTTCTTATAGCTATGTAATTAACTAAATAGAGTTGGGTTGCTTTTAGCTTAAAATTACCTTCTTTTGACTTATTTGGTTGCTAGCAAGCATGAATACATTTATTTCAACAATAACTTAGTAAACAGTGTGATATTTTGAGTTGATAGAAGTTGAGGTATTAATTAAACTTTATATATATGTGAAGTCATATATATGTGCATAATTTATAACATGTTAATATAATTCCTATGTCTATATTTTGACCACTTACTACATATATGAATGACCCTTGTAAGCAAATACATATATACACACCTTGTATAAGATTTGCACAAATTTGAGGTGTCACCTGAAACTGCCATGGCACAAATTTGGCCTTGTACTTAAATTGAAAACTATCGCTGCTTGAAAGGAGGTGGTCAGTCAACATCTTTTTAAAATAATTTGGAAACTGGAAAGAAAGCAGTTACTTTTAAAGAACACGGTCCATGGCATCATGGAGCCCATAGTTTCCATGCACCCAACTTGAACCTGGCCTATCAGAAGTTTCCTAGAGGAAGTCAAAATTAAGGGAGCCCCGAAAGATGAGGAGTTGGCCTGGTGGAGGGGATAAAGAGTTACCCCAGTGTAAGGAACAGGACATACAAGGGAGAAAGGGGAAGAGGGGCAGGGGAGAGATAGTGAGGAGAAACAGAGGAAAAGTTGCACTTACCGGGCATGAGGAGAGAGAGATGAAGCTGGAGAGAAAGTAGGATCAGATCAGTAAGGACCGTGTGTGCCGTGGTAAAGGGCTAGGACTTCGTTCTGATGATAAGGGAATGATAGTTTGAAGTTTTAAGCAAGGAATGTCGGGTTTGCGTTTTGGCAATCACCTTAACTGTCTACATCCCTTGTTTTTAGCTCATTAGATCAAAACAATGCTGACCAATACTGAAATGTTTCATCTCAAAGGATGTACCACCTCTATGACTGAATGAATGAGTGAGTAGAATATTTGGGATATTTACTTAAATCCGGCACATATAGGAAGTTTTAAAAAGCTTTCTTTATCCCAGGTGGACAGATCTCCACTGTCTTTCTGCTACCGACATCATGTTTTTGTTTTTGTTTTAATTTAGTTTTTGTTGTAGTAGTTTGGTTATTTGTTTTATTAAGCATCTCATACGTAAATGTTACTGAACTATCTCATTGGCTATCAGGACAATTAGAGCATAGAAAAATGGAATGCAGTTCCATACCACTACTCATCTCTTTTCTGACCAGGAAACACAACTGTAAGATGCTAAATACTCAAGAAGCTTTCCATATGTTATTGACTACTTTGGTTATTTAATTAGCATTTGCTATTAATGTACTAAGACACCACATGCTTTCTATAGTAACTCGTGAAGTGGGCAAGTCCAGAATATAAACATAAATTTATTAGTCTTAGGGGGTCGCATTCCATAAAACACTTTTTTTTTTTTTTTGGCAAGGAAATACGAAAATACAGTCATTCCTCTGACCAGTATTTGTATATCACATTTGTACCCATTATTGTTTTTTTTAACTTTTTTGTTTTGTCTTTTTTTGGCAAAGGGAGGTAATTAGGTTTGTTTATTATTTATTTATTTATTTATTTATTTATTTATTTATTTATTTATTTATTTGGTTGTTTATCCATTCATTCATTCATTCATTCAATGGAGGTACTGGGAATTGAACCGAGGACCTTGTGCATGCTAAGCATGCGCTCTACCACTGAGCTATACCTTCCCCCCATTACTAAGGTTATTAATGAAACATTTATAACTGTTGCTCTATTTCTGTACCTTTCTAAATACATTCTAACATTTCTGTTGTCATTTTACATTATAGTGAAATGTCTTTGGAGACGTTTTAATGCATTTAAACTCACATGCAGATCTACGATGCACAAACTCAATGATCATGAAGTATCTAAAGCAATCAAACTCAGGAGAATGGTGGTTCCTGGAGACTGGGGGAGGTGGGGGAAGGGGAGCTGTTGTTCAGTGGGTATAGAGCTTTGGTTTTGCGAGAGGAAAAAGCTCTAGAGTTTATTGCACAATTATGTGCAGATAGTTAACACCACTGTACGGCACACTTAAAATGATTAAGATAGTAAATTTCATGCTGTGTATTTTTGCCACCGTTACAAAAACAACCTTAATGACCAAGTTTATGGCACATGCATGATGATGTATTTTACCAGGAGCTGTCTGGTTCTCAGCAATTGTATAATGCCATTGATCATAAGATGCAACCCAGTTTCAGAAATGTTAAAAAGTGAAAAAAAAAAAAAGGAAAAATATGTCTTAAGATGGATGAAATATGGTATACATGTATTTGTGGATAAATACATTTTTGCACTTTTCTAAATTAAAATAACATTCTGGGATGCTTTTTCTAAAGCTTCTTATATGCGCCTGCTTTAAATAAATTTCCTTTTTCAAATTTTATTTATTTATTTATTTATTTATTTATTTATTTATTTATTTATTTATATTTACTTATTGCTAGAAGAGGTATATTCTTTGAGCTGAAATATTTCAAGATTGATCAAGAGTTAGTGGTGAAATATATAAAGAAGTCAGAAAATTTGTAGCAGAGTTACAAAAACCCCATACCTCATTCAATAAAGTGTTTTTTCCTAATAATTTGGCTTTATATACCTTAAGTATATCACTTCATACATTAATTAAAAATTAAAAGAATGTGGAAAGCACTGTTGGTTGTCTACTCAACAGCCATCCCCACTTTTGCTTGTTAACAAAACACAGTTTAATTCAACTGTTGGTTAGCAATGAGGTCAAGTTGTGCTTCTTTATGGGAAAACTGGATGGCATCCGGTGATCACAGGAACCCTGTTTTCTTCACCAGTTGTTGATTTAGGGGAAGCATACGAACCTACGATCCAGTTCTGGGTCTAGAGGGGAAATCTGCCATGGGCTTCTGGGAAGGATTTTCTTCCTCAATAAGAGAAGAACTTATTAAAAGGAACCCACTCCCTACCCACCTTCTCTCTACTCCTCCTGCTTTTATATGTGCTTTTTTTCAAGATACAGATGTAAGTCCTGAACTGATGTAGTCATCATGTGACGGACAGGGGAGACGATGCCGATCTATGGAGAGTGGCAGAACAGAATGATGGAATAATGGGAAGAGTCCTTGCATTGCTAAGTTCAAGACACTACTGAACCAGGGGGAGGGTATGGTTCAAATGCTAGAGCACATGCTTAGCATGCATGAAGTCCTGGGTTCAATCCCCAGGACCTCCTCTAAGTAAATAAATAAGTAAACCTAATTACCTCCCCCCACCAAAATTAAAAAATTAAAATTAAAAAAAAAAGACACTACTGCACCAATCCTGGAACTTCCTACCTCTGGAATCCTTGGTAAATGACAAGATAAACTGTCCTAATTGTTAAGCCACTGTTAGGCTTCTTTGTTACCTGGAGCCAAAAGCATACTGATACAGGGAAAAGAGTTTATCCAAATTTTAAGAAAATCACTTGGGAAAAAAAAAGGCTTATATTTCATAATTTATTATTACTGCTTAGCAAGATTTTATTTTAGGATTTATGCATAATCCCTTTATTGTTTTTGTATGAGATTATCTAGATAAGGGGTCAGCAAACTGTGACCTGTGGGCCAAGCCCAGCCCACCACCTGCTGTTCTGGTATGGCTCGTGAAATACCAATGGCTTTTAACTTTTTAAATGGTTGGGGAAAAATCAAAAGAAGAATATTTCACGACATAGAGAAATTACATAGAACACTAATTTCTATGTTCATAAACAAAATTTCATTGAACCCAGACAACAATTTATGGCTGCCTTTGCACTACAACAGCAGAGCAGACAGAGACCAGATGGACAGCAAATCTGAAAACACTTACTATCTAGTCCTTTACAGAGAAAATTTGTTGACCCCTGATGTAGATGGAAATGAGATACTTACATAAATTTTCATTTGATTTTGAAAAATGATCAAACTATTTTCAAAAACTGTAATTTAAAGCTCTGTGATATTTTGCTCTTGTATGTGCTATGAGAATGTCAACAGAAAATGACAGAACCTATAAGACTGTAGGGTCAACTTGTAATTGTAAATTTACATCTTTCCACAATGACACCATTGCTTTTTCAGAAGGCTCACGCCACTATAGGCAGTTGCAGTGGCCCACATAGCTCTGAATCATTAGAATCCAAAATAACCATATTCAAAACACCCTAAAATTTCCTATGAGAATGAGACAAAGTATAAGCCTGATGAAACCAGTGATATTATTTATGCAATACTTTTAATAGAGGGTTTTTCTCCAGAGGAGACACAAATAGATATAAATATTTTAATGAGAATGTTGGCCATCAGAAATATTTTTAAAGCAGGGAATAAACATTTTCATGTGAATGATTTTTAGTTTGTCATGAGAAAACAGACTCCTAATTTTTGAATCTCCAAAGCGCAAATCAAAACCTTTGTTCGTGGAATGTATCACTTTCCATTATGTATCCTAGTTATGTACACTTTCGTCTGACTCTCCTTTATAGACTGCAATTTCCTTGAGGCCAAATCTGACTAGTTCATATTTGTATCCTCTGTAGCATCTTGCACAGTGGCTTCCACACAATAAAATACTTCTTGAAATTTACTGAACAAAAATGCATGAAAGGAAAAATATTCATGACCATCTATACAGTATTCGTCCTGAAGGAGTGGACTCTGAGTAAACAGTTAGAAATTTAGATGGCAATTTCTGTATAAAGCTTTTAATGGCACTATTTAAAATAGCAGAAGTCTGAAAGCAACATAAGCATCCAATAATAGAAGAGAATTTTCTTTTTTCAAATGTATAGTTTATCCATCCTGTAGAGTATTATGCCAGCCTTAAAAATAATGTAGTTGAAAACTTTTCATAACTTAGAAAAAAAGTCACCATAAAAAATGTTAAGAGAAAACAAGCAGGCTTCAGAATTATGTATTCAGGATGATTTCAAGGAAAGGCACCAAAAGGTTAACAGCAGTTTTTTTGAGAGGTAAGATTATGGGTGAACTTTATTGTTTTCTTTCAACTTTTCTGCATCTTCCAAATTTGCTACAATCAGCATGTATTGCTTTTATTACTAGGAAAAGAGAAAGGAAACATTTGGGAAATAAGCGAATGGGGTTGGCAGAATCTCACCTGTGACTAATCCGAAGGAAAATAATCGGATTTATTTTGGGTGAAATGAATGTTTTTATCCTGAGCTGAGCAGGTTTTTCCCATACTTCCTGGCTGTGAGGGAGAGATGAAACTCCCATCCAACCAGGGGGAGCTCTGCCAGGGACAAGTGTAATGCACAAGGCTGGGCTGTGAATAGAATCTTGAACTTCAAAAGCTGACAATATGCCTCTGCAGCTTCACTGGTGTGATCGTCACTTACCCAGCCAATTATCACCCTGTGTCTTTGCTGATCAGAGGATATTTAAGAACACGATTAGTTCTTGAGTGATTTGTTCAGTACCTTAGGCATCCCTTTTTCCATCTGAGAATAGACCCAGTCATATGTTCTCTGTGCTTGTTTTCAAACTTTATCAGATGTATTCTGGTATATATTATAACTGTACCATGCTGCATTCATAACTCCTAAGTAATGGGACTGCTCTAGAAGCATCAACATTGATCAGTGTAGGGTTGCAGATGGCAGGAGGATGCCATTCCGTCAGCACACGGTCTAAGTTTGCATGTTTGGTAGTTGTTCTAATTTTGTTTGATTGATTGATCTTAAAAGAAATCTTTGAGATTCCATTCATGCATGGAGTATGCAGTCAGTAAATGTCCATCTACTGACTGCCATCTGAATTTCTAGTAGTAACCAAGTTGTTTATAAGAGAAAACTGCACTTTTAATGTTCGCGCACAAAGTTCTCATCAAGAGAACGTAAGAGGAGAGCAGATTGATGCCCGCGACACTGGAGCTCATTTGGTTTTAATTTCAACAATAGAAGAAACATGAAGTACTCCATTTCCCTGATCTGATCTCACTTCCAAAGTGCTAATGAAATGCATCGAACAAGAAAATATCCTTTAAGTGTAAGGCACGTATCTTTAAAAATATATAGAAATTACACAGTAATGTGCACAGTATATTCACGTGTGGGCTTTGGAATATTCAGCATCCAATAAGAATGTGTTTCCAAGGAATATTTAAGGAACATCTTTAGATGTGGAAATTAAATGATATTACAGATAATGGTAGGCTGCCATCATCCAGTGCAAAGAACAGCCCCTTTCCAGATAATGCACACTTTTAAAAAGATGACCTTTGGCTGGCTTGGTGCATATAATTAAAATCATATTATCATACTGATACCCGAATTCAAGTTAGCTTTATGTTTGCTTCTGCTGGAAAGAAGTGACATGAAAGAACTCTTCATAGGAGATAATAAACAGACTTTTAATAGGTAATATTTTCACCAGTTGGATTGTATTTCCGTCTTTGAAATTTGTTAAGTATGCATACTCACCTAGGCATGTAATTTGATGAGGCTTTACCCATGTTACATAAATGCATTCAGTAATGCGCCTTTTATTTTCTGATAAGGTGACCCAGAATTAGGGCAACTATTCATGAGAGAAAGCCAAGCTTTAAATATATATTACTTTCTGTCAGTTCTACTGAAATAGCCAAGTTTGAAGTCTGGATCTATACAAATCTAAAAAAATGGTAACACTCAGCAGCAAGCTAGCGCAAAGCTGAGCAATGTGATCATTCCCTTCTCACCTTTGTATTAAGGAAGAAAGTCTGTGAGAACATATTTTAAAAGATGCCCTTAATTTTACAGAAAATTTGGGTGACAGGGTCAGTCAAGGAGGAGACAGTTGGAATTAAGGACTCGAAGAAAGCTTAGCTTACTCTCTGACTATATATTGAAAAGTATATAGTCATATATTTTAGAATTTATTTTAAATTACTTAATTATTATTTAATACAACATACGCATATTGTTGTACTGTTTACTCCAAATTATTATAACCTTTTAAAAGACTAGTTTTGGAAAATGCCTGTTGCCTAATGTACATTGCTGTTTGGTATTTTTAGATGAATAACAACTTCTAAAAATTTGAACAAACTATGTAATTTAGTAATTTAAAAACTGAAACAATCATGATGTAAACAGGATGATTTTTATCTTGTTTATTCTTCTTTTTAACAAGGTCCAACCTGACCACCCCGTTTAATACTATAATCTGCTTCACCTCCTCCCCACTCAGCCCAGCACAACTTCCTTTCCCTGTTCCACTTTTTGAATTTTTCCGTAAGTTTCACTGACATGCTTTGACATTTCCATATTTATCATGCTCTCTGGTTTTCATATGTTTCCCTCATGAATGCTCTACATATGACACAAACTTCAAAAAGGCATGAACCTTCTTTGTTTTATTCTCTGATGTATGGCAAACCCCTAGAGCAGTATCTAACATGAAATAGGTTCTCCATGAGTATTTGCTGAATTAATGCATGTACAAGTGAATGAATGAACTCCATTCATATAGGACTCCAATAGCCCAGACACTGTGTTATTGGAAATAACGTTAGCTACCGAAGGCTATGAACAGTTTGGAAGATTTCATGTATGCTATTTAACTTAATCTTGGCAATAACCTTGCCAGGTGGGCGTTTTGACTCTCATTTTTTTTTTAATGAGTGAATTACACTTTTATTTACATTTAAAAGTCCCTCTGTCTCTCCCTGCATTCTGGTGGATGAACGGCCCACACCTGGACTTCGCGAGCCTCCGAGTGAGAATAGGTAGGGGTGGTGAGAAACCTCATCACATAGAAAAGCATAACTCAATTCTTCCCAGGTTTCACAATTTGCTCTTGCTTCTAAAAGGACAGTCATCTCTCCTGGCGTGTTATGTTCTTTATGTCCTGACATTCTATTTGCTGCTTCTCGGTGTGAGGGGACAGTGCCAGCGTGTGGCACTGGTGGGATCCGTGGGGCGAGGCCTCCATTTCCCAGTGACACTGTTTCCAATTCCCAGGAGCCTCCTGGGATGAGCTGACTCCTCAGGACGTGGCTTGTGGCAGACGGGAGGTGAGGACAGCCTGCCCGCTCTGCCTGGGCACCCAGGCTGGCCTTGAATTACAGCGCATTTCCATGTGCACCCTCTTGCTGGTCTCTTGTACTTCTCTGTGGGTGTGGCCTGCTTCTGGCACTGGAGGGTCATCAGGGTTGGGAACAGATGATCAGAGCACTTGAGACATTGTCGGTGATGGAGGCCACGGGGACTGCAGGATGTCGTGGCAGACGCTGTCACTGCTGTTGATGTTGGGGTGATAAATTCTGGCTGTGAAAGCAACTTCTGGGGGCCTGAAAGGATAATCTGAAGGAAAGTGGATGGTCAGGAAGAAAACACTCCCTTAGTAAGGGCTCTCCTTAATCATCTCCCACAGGTCCTGCGGAGCATGGGGCGGGAGGGTCCCTTTGCAAGTCAGGTTAATTCCTCTGGATCTGCTTCAGCGCCATCCTACCCCTGCTGCTGGGGACAGGGTCACCTGGGACAGGGGCACCAGCGCGGGACTGCCAGGTGCGGCCCACTGCCCCCTCATTTTTAAAATGATACAGTTGAGGCTTGGAGAGGTTAAGGACCTTTACAAAACCTGAGCTGCTAAGTGCCAGAGCTAAAATTCACACGAAATTCCTCGCTTTGAAAAAATACTTCTACCGACATAGCCAGCTTTAAAACAATCATTTCTCTAGGATTCATGCCAGTTTCTATTTCTGACTTCATTGTGAAAATTTTGAGGGCATCTATTTATTTTATTTTTTATTTCTTTTTAAATTTTTGAATAGACACTGTATTTCCATGTGGAACTAGAAAACAATATAGCAAGGCATTCGCCTCCTGAGGAATCTGGTTTCCCCCGGTTCCTTCCTGCAGCCCCTGTGCTCTTTTACAGATAACCACTTCTTTAGGTTTCCACTGTTACTTTATTAAAAACAGGAAAAAATATATGTACATTGTGGTTTTCTCCCTTTCTTACACACAGGGTAGCTTACTATATAACACGAGTGCCCCTGTTTTCAGTGTCAATAGATTTCAGTCACGTAAATAATTTCTTTCCCCTTTGATTTATTCAGAAGAAAAGTTGATATGAATTACCTATTAATCTTGAGCTAATAGGTCTTTTAAATGAGCTGAATCTTCCTGTGACATTTGACTGACATTATTAATAATTTATACCTTCAAAGGAAGTCAAATTATGAAAGTATCAGGAGGGTTCTTAAATTAGTTTTGCGTTAATATACACGAATTAAAATGTCTACTGCTGATGTTTTGAAGATTTCTTTTAATGATTTTGATAATCTCTGCACAACTTGGTACGTATGTGAGAGTTTAGAAATTTTGAGTTGAAAATTATGGTCGCATTGGGATATGTGAGCATTGCAAGATTCAACTTTGTAAGTCTTTGAAGAACAAAAACACAGTATTTTTTCTTCCAACCACAGAAAGTGGGAAATCTATTCTGTTAAAAATGAAAGCCAGATTCTGGATAGCTACACTGTGTTGAGCTCTGAATCATTATTTCACTACATTCTGGGGCAAGGCTGGCTTCATGGGCGTGTGGACTTCTGAGGTCACGAGGGCTCTGTGCTTAGCTTCCTGTTTAGTTTAGTGTCCTGTTGTCACTGTCTTGAAATTCTTAATAATTTTTGAACAAGTAGATTTTGGTCTGCATTTTGATTTTGCACTGGTCTCACAAATTATGTCGACAGTTATAAACAACCATTTCTTTACTGCTTAACGGGATGTAACTATAGCTATGGTTTATGTATCTTCACATTGCTTTTTACATTTAAGTCACATTATAAATTATGTTTACTTCTGATACTGGCAATATTTTTTTTCCTGTGAGATTCATCTTCCTTGACAGTTATATTGTAAATGAATTATCCTGAGCTGCTTCATAGTTTTGAAGTGATAGTTGATTCATAACAAGTTTAAGAAGGGACTCAGTCAGATTACTTCACTGTACACATGAGGCTCCTCCAAATGCAAGGTTAGAGATCCAGTTTTTAGACTAACCAAGAGAGAATGATAAGAATAACCATTCACTTAAAGATCATCTCCCCCAATTAGTTGGCATTTAGTGCCTGCTCATACGATTGTAGGTGACGTTAAGTTCTATAAACTCAAATCCACATATGCTGTAAAAGCAAAGCTAGCTGGCAAGGAGCCAAGGAACCCACTTTGTTGAGTGCCTACAACATGCTAGTCAATGTGTATACAACTAAAAACCAAGCAAATCCTGCCCACAAGGTCCCATCCATTCTGGCCTCTGTCTTATCCTCAGTGGGGGTGCAGGACCCCACCACGGTGCCTTCAGTAGAGTGTCTCTCCAGGCTGCCTGCCAAACGTAGGGATGAGAAGACACCTGGACACTCCTGGAGGCTGGTCCAGCTCTTCTAGCTTTTGAATGTAACAAACTATCAGCTTTATTGCACATGAGAGGATCAAGGACCAACGCTTATAATCTCAAAGGAAAACGGCAGCTTCCAGAGGAGAAAAAAAAAAAAAAAGGGATTTTTAGGAAAGTTTATGCTATTGGTTTTAGTGTTGTGTTTATATAA
Source organism: Camelus ferus (assembly GCF_009834535.1). Taxonomy (NCBI): domain Eukaryota; kingdom Metazoa; phylum Chordata; class Mammalia; order Artiodactyla; family Camelidae; genus Camelus; species Camelus ferus. Next base: position 1,195,423 of record NC_045729.1, read on the forward strand.
CAGATAAGCAGGCGACTTTAGCTGGGGCTGTCGCAGTGCCCATGGTGGGTTAATTTGATTAATTAAAAAGGGGTTTGCCTTCGAGGTTTCAACTCAGTAGAACCTCACTGAAGTCCATGTTCTGGTTCTCCATGTCCCCTGCCTCCAGAAAGAAAATCAAGTCAAAGCAGATGACTCCCCAAGCAGCTGATCTGCTAAAACACACGTACCTGAAGAAGGAGCTAGTAAATTAACGTTCCTCAAAGGTTTGGGACTCTGCTGTTTCTTCATATGAAAGAGAACAAAGAACTGTCTCCCCAAATAAAGCATACAAACTTCCCTTCTTCTTTCATTAAAATGATGTTTCCTTTTTTTAAGAACAGGCATTTCCTTCATGTTGGTACGTTTCTAATCTAATTCAGATAAGCATATCCTCCCTGCAAAATAACCCTTTAGAAAAGATTACAAGTAGGAGCGATGATAAGTGGAGAAAATGGGCAAAGTTGACACACATTTCTTAATAAGAATGTGTAGAGATGTCAAAGCAAAATATTCAGTTTTTAGCTTGAATAAGTGCTCACTTAAAATATATAAATCATAGAAATTCGTAACTTTTTTCTTTTTGTGTAAGTACAAATCAACATGAAATACAGAAAACTGCTCAAACTGATAAAAAGGTAGAGTAGATGAAATGAACAAAGATAACCATTTTATTTACTGGAAAGAGTTATGCATTACACCATATTCAGTTGGTAACATAAACGAAGATAAAAGAATTGATATGTTGGCCTCACTTATTTTCTTAGCACTGTAGTGCCTTTTCCAACCGTTGAGTGCGCGATCAGATTACACAAATACAAGCACATATTATATGGATTCTCCCATGGGACACTCACTTAGGATTGTCAACAACAAAAAAGTTAAAAAGGACAAGCAAAAATAAATTCGTAAAAGAACGTTTTTGGATTTAAAATAAATGTGTATGTCTTTGAGAACAAGTTTCCTTTGAAATTTGGATTTAAAAAATAATTAGCAACAAAAGAATGTCTGAGGTCAGTCTTTTAGTCATGTTTTCATATGGTGTTAGCATTAGGTGGAAACACTTCACATTTAACCCCAAAAGGCATAATAACAGAATTGCAGTGAAATGTAGGAATAGCAGGATCATTACAACAATGATTATACAGGGTACAAATCCGGGTCAGCCACATGTTACACAAATGTTAATACTGGAAAGAAATACAATGTCAGAATTATGTGTGGTTCGTCACATATGCATAATCATGCAAATAAAAACACTGAGTAGATTACAAAAATGTCATAAAAGACTTTCAAAGAACTGTTTAATTGACTCTAACAGTCAAACCATTGAGCTAAAAACTTTGTGGCAATAACGTTAAAATCATTTACTTCCTCTGAGATTTGGTGCACAATCAGATCTTTGAACCCAAACAACAAAATGATTCATTCTGTATCTCCATCATCATCGAATAATGACTGGTCAACACATGACGACATTTTTCTCCATAGTTCTCCAATCTTTGTTTAAAAATGACTTTTTAAAACAGAAAAGAGTCACACTAAAGAGCAGCAGATTTACTCCTCAGTGTCTTCATTAGCTAACAGATGATCAGAGAATCATTCTGAAGGGGGGAAAAAAGTTAAAATAAAAATGTGCTCTTAACCGATGTTCCACAGCAATTAAACTCCAGTCATGGAAATACTCTGGCTCAGCAGTTTTCCCAGGCTTCGGTTTAAATAGGGCAAGTTTTAAATAACTCCAGAGGAAAGGGATAAAAAGACACTGAGGATTAGAGCCATGCATTTCAATATGGAAAGGAGACCGGATACAGGTAACAATCTCCTCACATTCCTAATGGAGACAAGAGAAATAATACTTTCCATAGTGTTCATATTATGAATATGGGAAAGCTTACATGATGTGCAATATCTCATGAAAACATTTCACACTGCATAATTTTATGCACTCACACCCTTACTCTAAAGGCAGTTAACTGCTGCTCTTCTTTGTAAGTAGAATATTATTTCTGGAAAATCCTTGACTGGGGGACATAGCTTGATACTGTATCTTTTAGTTTAACTTTGAGTCAGAAGGACAAAAGAGATGTCTAGATGAAATCTTTCAGGAGTTAACATAACAGGATCAGGATACAAATGCAATACATCAGGGGCCAATGGCAGTTACCGTGGCACTAAAATAACAATGAATCAAATTACAAATACAGCGCATCTGGGGGCGTTATTACAAACAGAAAAGGTCACTCGGGAGCTAGATGGGCCTTGTATGTCCATAGAAATTGATTTTAAGGTAAAAGTTGTCAGTATCAGCACTGATCACGCTCTCTCTCACAACCCCAATGGAACAGCTTTTTGAAGAATTGTGTTCTCTTTACTGAAAACATATTCTTGTGAATTTTTTGCAATCTTAAATACGAGGACAATTTAAAATCACTCTGGTTTATAAATAAACAAAAAACTTAGGGGGCAAATTTTTTAAATTGGGAAGTCTATCCTAAGAGTTCCTTTTTAATCTAGTCTTTATATCTATAATATTAGTGCATTTGTGGCATCCATGGGTTGAACCAGCACACTTTCTTACTGGAAATCCATCAGTTTCCTATGATGTGTCTTTCTGAGATACAGATTATGTCTTTTGGCTGATGGATGATAACAATTATACATTAAATTTGCCGTTCTTATCCCAGTAGAAAATACATTTCATTCATTTCTTCCTTTTTCATATTTTGTAATTTTCTCTTGAGAATTGTGAGGATTTTATTTAATTCAGAACATCAGGAAATTTCCACATTCATAATTGACTTATTTGACTGGTGGTACATGCTTGTTTGAAATAGAATGACTATCTGTACAGGAATATTTTCCAAAGCATAGAAAAGCAAACACTGTAGATTGAATATCCTTTTAAGAAAAGATAAAATCTGAGAGGCATTTGCCCCCCTGGGGGATTGCATACCTTCTATTTCCGAAGTATTCCTGAGGACATTTGTCATTTTAGACTCTGACAGTTGAGGCTTTTTATAGTAGAACTGCTACATTCTGGACAACTTTAAAGATGTTATGAATTATAGCTGGAAGGAAAAAATAATACCAGCAATCCTGTCTTGTTTTTTGTCAAATACCTTGAAAAAATTAAGACTGCTGCCCTGTTTTTAAGGGATAAAATATTTTACGACTAGCCAGTAGACCCTTCATGTATTTTGAAATTTAAAGTGAAAGAATCATAGAACTGTGGAATCCCAGAATTACAGTACATTATCATAAGACATCTTGCCATATAATTTAATCTGTACTAGACAACCAATAGTATTTAATTTTTAAAAAACAAATCTTCCTTAAGATGATTAATTTCAGTGATTAATTTCCCATTGTTAAAAATCTCCTTCCCAAAGTTAATATAAATCCTTCACACTGAAGACTTTTTCTTATTCTAGTCTTAGTATCTATAGCTGGCACCTATCACTTGTTAGCCTTCCTTTTCTCGAAGATCACTATTGTACCTCTTTTTCTTTAAGCTAAAGTATAATCTTGCTAAATAGATCTTTTTAAAAACTGTTTTATAACTTTCTATTTCCTCAAAGTTCTCCAAATTCCTCTTAGTGAAACAGAATTGGATACAGAAATGGATCTGATGAATTATGAATTGACTGGAAAGTTTAACCTGAGGGTCCTGTATGCCCCTGTGCATCCAGACCAAAGGGAATTTATTGCTCCTTTTTAGTTTATTTTTTAACTAAAAGAAACCCTCGGCAGGACAGCATTTCTGCATGCTATTCTTTTCAGTATGGTAATTGTGCTTACTTTTAAAACGACCTGGTTACTTTGCTAAGCCACTCTTTCTTGCTACCTTTTATCTTTGCCCTCTGGGTTTGCAACAATTAGCCAGTATTTTAATTATATTTTATAGTTGCTTTTTCTTTCCCAAATCTGTCTTCAACTTGTCTTACAGAGGTTCATTCTTTTTTATTACCACTAGTTCTTCAATTTTCCAATTTCTTTTTGAACCCTAATGCTTCTTTACAGGTACTGATTTTTATCAATGCTATACAAATTCGTTCATTTTAAATGCCTGTAAATAAAATGATACGGCTCAGTTTAAACTACACGAAATGATGCCACCATAAAAATACATGGGATTCTCTCTTACTGCTTAGGGACTATTATCTAATTTTGTGCTGAAAATTAGAAATTTATTTCCCAGTTTTTATATCTTTTTGGCAAAGTTTTGCTAAACTTAACATTTGTATAGAATTACTACTTCAAAACAAGCATTTCCCACTCTATTAATATAATGAACTTAAATTAAACTAGTATATAATACACTTACTGATAAACTTTTTATTGACAGAAATAAATGTTTTTGTCTATGACCCAGTTTTTCAGCTGGTCGTAAACACAGAGTGAGGGAGCACGACTGCCCTCGAGTCACACACAGACAGCACTCTCTGCTAACCTCCCTCCCTGCACCACCACCGACACTGACGAGGCAACATGGGAAGATGTTCTGAGGTACTTTTTAAAAAGGCATTATTTTCCCTCAGGCACAGTTTTATTAAAAGTCAACTTAGCAGCTATGCCACGTCTCAGGTCCGAACACAAGACACTTGAAAAAGAAAAGAAAAGAAAAAGCAAGTTGGGGAGTTTCCTTTAACTGAACTCTAATAAAACCCACACTGTCTCACTGACACTGGTGGCTGGCAGATACAACACCAATAAGATGAAGACAATGTCTAGAAGACAAGGCAACGGGCAGAAGGTTAGGCTGCCGTGTTCAGGACTTGATGGCGACTTGATTTGTTTCATTTTCTGTATTTTAACCTGAATCCCTATTTTGATGAAAATCTCCAACTACTCCAAGTTGCATAATAAATGACGCTGTTGAAAATAGCACTCGTAGAAGGAACTCAAAAAAAATCTCTTGGTTGCTTTGGTAACAGTGACCTCTAACAGGTGCGTGACTGATGAGAGCTCCGACCCTGTGCTTTGTAACTTACCTATGGGCTGCCAACTGGGATGGGCCACTCCGCTAGTGCATCACCTGTTTTTGCTCAGTAAGCTGAGTGGCTCCTCCTAGACCACCATTGTTAGAGCGCTGCATTGTTTGTTTGTTTTGGGGGGGGGGAAGGTAATTAGGTTTACTTATTTATTTTTTAGAGGAGGTACTGGGGATTGAACCCAGGACCTTGTGGATGCTAAGAAAGCACTGTACCACTTGAGCTATACCCTCCCCCGAGCCCTGCTTGTTAACTACCTTTTGTGTTAACAGTGAGGATTGTTTGTTTCAAAGAGAAGTTACAGGTTATCATTACACAAAAAGGTCAAACTGTTCTGGTTTTAAACAAGTTAAGGCTACCTGACTAGACAAGGAATCAGGGCTAGGAGCAGGTGTGTGGGCAGCACAGTTAAGGAGCCCGAGAGTGTTAGACCTTTCGGCTCAGTTAGCTGTTTTCCTTGTTTGTCAGGTTATGTGCGAAATAAATTTTGCTATGAAAATCCACTGCCTTAAATTAAGTCATAAAAGTCACCCAGCAGAATCTGTAAATTAACTAGGAACATGTATTATCTCAATATAATATAATGCTTGTAGGCACCTGAGTGTTTGTCAAAAGTAGACAGAGAGCTAATGTTTATCACCTGTTGTTTTTTGGCAAGGAGGATTCATTATGCAAAAAAACCTAACAACAAAACATACAATGTAAATCAAAATTTGAACACTTTCTGGATAAATTAATTAACCAAAGGTTGACTTACAACTACATATGTATATATTTTCTCATTTGTACTTGATACCTTGTAGCAGGAAAGACTCATAGTAGGACCCTGAATTTGGGAGAAGTAAACAAAAATTCTGTTGTCATTAAATAAATACACCATTGTTTTTTCCCTTCAGGTTATTTAGCCTTCTTTAACGTCAACTCACACACACACACATATACACACACACAAAGGAGCAGCACCAGGGCAACTAACTGTCTGCAATTAAAAAAAAAAAAATAAAGATGCCGTCAAAAGTTGAGTAAGTCAATGAATCATAACATAGTCTCTTTTTTTAGATTTGCTTTATAACATCCAGTGAAGAATTCTAGTTTAAAAAAACAAAAACAACAAAAACCCAGCAGTTAATGAGCTACTGATTAAAGTAAGTGCAGAATGACTATCAGTGTAGCGGCAAAATCCAGTTCTGGTTAACATTCCGATGCACTTCATTTAGCATTTTGTGCAGGAAGAATGACCACAGCCTGGGCCAATTCCAGATTTCCAATGAAATTAAAACTCACACTTAACTGAGCAAAATATGTGTCTTGAAAAATAAGTGAAGTTCACTTCTCACTGAAATGATTTTTATAGACATAAATCATGTGGCAAATAAAGTACAAAATAAATAGCGATGACCAAAAATATTAGAATCAACTCCTCTAGCTGAATTTGAAGGATGAGGAAAGGGGATTTTACAATATATGTATTTTTACGTTGTCTTAGGTCTCTCTCATGCTATCGAGGTAAAAGCCAGCCATCTGAGATACATATTTCCTATTTCGTTTTGTTTGGATTTAAACTGAACTGAAGCCATTTGATTGCAGACGTGTAGCTGGGACTTAGAGAAACCATAGACTGTTTCATCACACCGGAGTCTGTGCTTTGTGTTAATCTTCTCCACTTTCTCCCATCTTTCCAAAATGATGGACGTTAATCTGATCCAACATCTAACCACCGAGAAGAAAACACCCCGTGGATCTTGGGCAGTATCCTGTGTGTGGCTACAAAATGATGGCCCCAGGTGTTCGTCGGCGGGGGGCGAAGACTAGGGGTGAGGAGGCTTGGAGAGACAGTGGAGAGGGGCGCACTGGGAGCTGGGGTGTGGCTGCTCCTCGGGGACAGCTGTGTCAGGACTGAAAACAAGAAACAGGGTGTCAGCAAGAAACACACTTACAAGGGGCGAGGCACCGTGCTAAGGGTTCCACCGGTGCACTATATTCACAGAAGTTTTGCACAGAAAATGGCTCAAATCGAAAGCATGCCAAGACAACTGTGGCTCTTCCAAACAACGCAGGAAAAAAAAAAAGAAAAATGCAACGTGCTAGGGAAATATGTGAACTCCTCCCTGCGGTCACTTTTTTTAAGGTTTTGCACAGTCTCGTTTCCCTAGGTCTCTGGGTTAGCTGCAAGATTTCTTTAGCTCAGTTCTTTACCAACTTAAATGTGTCCACCAGTCATCTGGGGGAGTGATTCTGATTCAGCGGGGCTGGGTGGGACCTGAGAATCTGCATTTCTAACAAGCTCCCGGGGACATGGACGTGCTGGACCAAGGCTTTAAATGATGCCACAGTTCTCTGGTAGACCCAGATCCAGCAGGATAACTAACTTGCCCATGGAAATCTAATTTGTCCAAGGGTTCCTTCCCCCTACTGCTTTAGCTTGGTAACGTAAAGGACAGAAAAGCAAGTATGTCACGCAGACTTCCAAAATGACTTCTGAGAGCCTCCAGTTTAAATGAACACAGGAATGCTCGGGCTCTTCAGAGGCCTGATGAATAATCTTGAAAAATAAGGAAGCAAATGCATGGAATTTCCTAATGTAACACTACAGAGCACATTCGGGTTCAGACCGTTCAAAAGGTGACAAGTAAGGGGGAAATCACACTACGGGGATTTTTTTATTTTTTAATTGAAATAGACCGGCATTTTCCTAAAACTCTGCTTTTTTCCTTTGTACTTTGAAACTCAGTACCATAGAATTCATTTCTGCCAGGAGTGTTATTTGAGAAAACTATTAAAATTTTATTATTATTAATTTAATCAGTTTTTAAAAGCTAATACTATCATTGAAATTACTAAAAATGAACATTAAACAAATAATTTTGGTGCTGAAATTAGTCTTCATGTATATCTCTTGAATTTTAATACAGAAATGATAAATATGTACAATACCGCTCTGCTTGGGGTCACCTTTACTTCCCAAACTATTTGAACGGCTATAAATTTAGATTAAAAGGAGATATGCTCTTCTGTACTAGTTAGGACACCCAGTGCTAAAAATGATTTTTCCTGTCTATTTTTAAAATGTGCTAGGTGAACACGGGAGAGCTGGAGGTTCAAAGCAAGAACTAAGAAAATATTGCATGGCAGAGTCAGATGGCCTGGGAAATAAAGCCGCTGACAGACCTTCCCACAGACCTAACCGAGTTTCTTCCCATTAAATCTGCACGATTTAGAACGAGTTTCTTTTTAGGGGGCGAAACATGTTTTTCAACCTAAGTTAACGGCAAGCAGCACAGGGTGGTCACCCTGCACAAGAGGGCTGTGTTTGAAGGCCCCATGGGGTTCAGCGAGGAGGGAAGACACGCATCTCTGTGTGACCAGCTGGAAGTGTGCAGCGATGGCTTGAACACAGGTCACAGCTGCTTGGCCCAACACATTGTCATTCATGATGTTTTAATGTTTTCTGCATTATTTCAGATTTCTTACATAAAGTGAGAGGTTATAAATAGTTCATATTCTAGCATTACTGTTTTAAATTCACATAAAATGCAAGTGCCCTGTGTGTTTCATGTGACAGAAGCATATTTTTTGGCTTACCGATTAAGGAATCACTTCTTAAATGTAAATACTGGATTTGATTAATTCTAATCTAACCTTAAATAGAGATAGGATGAATTCTGCCTCAGTTCTGATTGCTAAATACCTTCAGACGCCCACCTGTCCTTCATCCTTTGCATTTAAGAGCCTCTGTTCTGTAGCAGACCACGTTGTAAACAGTAGGGTTAGGAAACCATTGCTATTAGGATATGAAAATGGATATGTCTTCAGAAAATTTCTTTTCCAAGTAAGCAATTACTTGCTAGAAATGGAAAGGTATTAAATACCAAATATATATATAAAATATTACACCCAAGGCTGCAACACACTGGGCATTTCTTTTCATATCATGATATCTGATATCTATAAACAACCTTAAAAATTGGTCTCTACAGTGGAATCAGTCTGTAAAAAGCATATATGGAAAAGTTCTCCATTTTCAAAAGTGACAAATGCTCTTTTATGCCAAACTATAGGCCTAAAATTTTAGTTTTAATCTATGTGTAAGCTGAAGGCAGTATAAAACAATTTTTATAGTGAGACACAGGGATAGAAAACTTCCAACCTGAAATCATTCAACATTCTTAGCACATTTTGTTTCTCATTAAATAAACTTTCCTTCTCAATTCAGGGATAAAGAGCCAGCCTGGTGGGGGTGGGGTCTAGCTCAGCAGCAGAGCACCATGCTTAGCGTGCACGAGGTCATAGGTTCAATCCCCAGTACCTCCATGAAATTAAAAAACAATATAATCAATAAACTGAATTACCTCCCTGCCCCCAAAAGAGTCAACATGGCTGATTTAAATACTCTCTGACTTTGCTCCTCACAGTATCACTAACGGGGCGGGGGGCGGGTCCCCTTGCAGTGCAGTGGTGTATGGGGATGGTTAGGAGAAAAGCTGCTAAGTCACTGGGATCCACTGCTTTCAGGATGGGTGACCGTGGACAAATCATTTTACGTCCTCAGATCTTGGTTTCCTCATTTAAAAATGAGTCTAATAGCCGCTTGCCTTAGAGGAACTGTAACCATTAATAAGTGTAGAGATTTAACCTGTGTCTGGTGCACAGGAAGAACGCGAAGGTTGGCTATGTATTAATTTCTTGCCAGGAAGAAGTGAAGAGGGCAGTGAGGGCATTAAGTTCGGTGCTTTCGGCAGTGGGCGTGAGTGGGAAGGAAGCCAGCCATCATCCTAGTGACTCTGCAAAAGGGAGTCTTCTCAGGTCTCTCTGTATGTTATCATTTCTCTGTGTGGACCACAGGGAGGGTCAGCGGACGCCTGCTCCGGACCAGGCTGTATTCATGTGAGTAGAAACAAGAAACATCTGTAATTCATTAAACTGCTTTCCTTTAAAATCAGTCATCCGTGTGGAAGTAGCAAGCGATCTAAATCCAGTAATCTCAGAAGATACGTAAGTGGGGCACATAATCGTTTAGTCAAACTGGTTCTCAAAAAAAAAAGGTGAAAAAAAATTAAACTTCAAATGATTCCTCATTAGCCTTTCCATTTCTTATCTAATTGAAACATCTAAAACAGTAGCCTTCTCCACTCTTTGTCCTAGCAAACGAGAGAGGTTATGAAAGACACTGCAGATCTCAGTCTTGAGGAGTGGTTAGGTACTAAGGGCGGTTAGTAGTCGGAAGAGACACTGACAACACACCACGGGCCAGGCCTGTGCCTCACCGAACCCTCCCCAGTACCCAGCCTCTCTCTTTACGAGTCAAGAAACAGAATCTTAGCCCCCAAAAGCAGCCGTCCAGGATCACACAGGTGGGACTAAAAGCCAAGCCATCTGACCCCAGAGCTCATCCACTCAAGCAGTCAAGTGACTGGACTTCTGTCGTGTGCCTGGCACCGTCCCCGGCCTGCGAGGGATGGGGGTGCTTCGCGGAGAATGCACTGTAGGTTAAGAGCCCATGTACTTGTGCACCACACACACAGAATCCCAGTGGGATGTATATGAGCATTTATAATTGTATTTAGTTACTTAAAAATTGAAATTACTCAACAGTTGGCTGCTGTTACAAAATAGCATTCATCTATTAGTGAAGGACCTTCCTGGAATAAAAACCCTGTTGCTGGAAGTGGTGGGCACGGCAGACTGAGACATCAATCAGGAAGCAGTGGCTTGGGGCCTATTAATCACATTCTTTTTCCTGCTAACTTGGTGTCCCACTTAAACAGCTGGCTGCACAGCCACCTCAGGGACAGAGTCACACTGGGGTTTGGACTGCTGCTGTGTTTCTGGGGAGGACTTGTGGGCTCCCCAAGTCTCTGGCTCTAACCCGTGACCACATGCACCTGCCTCTGACATGTGCCTCTCAGACATGCATGGAAGTATGTATGGGACTGTCTCTACTCAAAAGGAGCCTTGCCCTGGTAGAAAAGCGAATGGCCTTATTAAAATAAGGAGGGAACAACAAGCAGGCTATAAAAGCCACAACCAGACTATAAAAACTTGGCACCATCAGAGGCCAAATAACTGGAGATGAAGGATTACAAGAAAATGATGAGGTCCTGATGGGGTTGCTCTGATGCTGTGTGGAAGCTGGCCCAGGATGAAGATAAATTCATGCTGGATTCGCAAAGCTTTCATTGGAACAGAAATTGTTTAGCAAGCTCTCCAGTGTAGTGTCCAGGCAGTATGTAAACCAGCCTTTAAGATTCTTCAGTTAGTGGGGAGGGTATGGCTCAGTGGTAGAGCGCATGCCTAGCATGCACGAGGTCCTAGGTTCAGGCCCCAGTACCTCCATTAAATAAATAGATGAATAAACCTCATTACCACCCCCCAAAGTTAACTAAAAAATTAATTAAAAGTAAGTAAAAATTAAAACTCTTCAGTTAATCTTAAAGGGCACTACCACTGCAATTTCCTGAATGCCCATTACAAGGTTTTTTCCATCTTTCCATTTCTTTGGTGGGGGGGATGGTATTCAGGTTTATTCACTGATTTATTCTTAGAGGAGGTACTGGGGATTGAACCCAGGACCTCATGCATGCTAAGCGTGTGCTCTACCACTTGAGCTATACCCTCCCACCCCAATTTCAGTTTTAATGAGGGCCCTACGTGGACAGAAAATAGAAACACTTTCATAAAGTTGTCTTGGACCAGACATGAGGTATGCTTTATACCCTTCCTGATTGTTTGTCTGAGAAAGATACTCCAAGGAGACAAAAGACAAACATCCTAACAATTCCAGGTTTTCTATTTTGGAAAAGTAATGAAACGCTGGACTGACCCAAGTGTTTACTCACACGAGGGAGCTGAAGGCAGCCTTTAGTCCACCAGCTGGTGGCTTCTGAAATACACTCTAGGTCCCTTGTACTTCCACTGGGCACATGTGGGCTCCAGGTATCCAAAGCGTGTTTTGTATAACCCATGTTTGAAATAAAACGTGGCAAATGTAATCACGTATCGGCAGTTATGATGCGAGAAGGGAAAGCTTGGAGTCTATGGATCTGACATGCAGCTGGGTGGGAAGAGAAAGGATGTCTGAATTTACCTGACAGTCGGGCAGTCTTGCCTCCCGGCTAGTTGTGAGCACTGTGGCGGTACGGAGGCAGCAGGCTGCTGACAATCTATAAGAAACTGATAAATTAGACACGTATACAAAGAGATGACAGAGCCACGTGTTAGTAACGGCGACTTAAGCAGTTGCCTGCGAGATTTAGTGAGGAATGTGCGTTCACACAGAAACGGGGTTAAGCCTTTTTGGTTTTTTGAATGATGCCATTAGGAAAGACAAGACTTTTTTCTTAACTAGACACAGCATTTAAAAATTAGTGACCCAAAATTTGTAGTGAGATCTCTCAAGTCATTAGGACCTAGGTGGCCATTCATATTTGGTATTTGGACATATCTAAAAATAAAGGATCTATTAACGTAATGAAATTGCTTCAAGTTCTGAACTTGAACATGGTGGTAGCTACTTGCTCAGCACTTAGAGTCGCTATTCCAAGTGGAACGTATTCAGATAATTGACTTTATTGTCAGACACATGGGCATATTGTCAGTCTCATAGGGACCTTGAGAAAAGCATGCAAAAAACAGACTTTTCCATGATTAATAGAAGGATGTCAGAGAAGGAAATAATCTCTGCAGTTTTCTGAAAATAGACTTTATTCATCAAAAGGAAGAACTGTCAGAAATCTTAGAATGTTTATTTTATATATATATGTTTATATATACATATATATATAAAATAAGTTGTTAGTAACTTGGACTGATGGAGAAAAGCTAACCTGAATGGGAAATCCACTTTTATTTTTGCCATTTTAAAGTCACATAATATAACTCGTGCTAGCTGGTAAAAATCCATGCTTTAGCTGATCAGTTATGTCAATCAGCTACTCTAAGAAAGGCCATGGGCTGGGTGTTTTAAACTAATCAAAGAGCAGCCTGTTCACTGGTTATCAGGCTGATATACTAGAATCACCTGTGAAGCTGGTTAGAAATGGATACATTCTATTCCTACAAAAAGATTTTGCAAAAAAGTTGGAATTAGACTTAAAAAGTCAGCTATTCGTAAATAATTGCGGCATTTCCCCTTGCTACTGCCTAGACTATGCATTTGCTCAGCAAACCTCTTTCCCTGTATGTTAGATAGATAATATTTAAGCCAAATTATCAGAAATTCTGGATTTACAGCCTTGAATTAATGTCTTTACTGAAATTTACATTCAAAGGCTTGTATCTAAGTCTCCCTTGCTCTAAACCCAACATATTCTCTTATTAGAGCAAAACCTGCTCATACACCTTCAGTATACCGAAATTCATGAAAATTGTTGATGTGTTGTGCAAGACATTAGAAACATACTGAAGCTGTCTCTGTTACAAAGAAGAATATAAGATAGGCTTGTCTTAAGTTCATTCAAGAGAACAGTCATCGCTGAAGAGACCCTTTTATAAGGTGGTATTTGTCGCAGAGTAACATGAATTATTGCATTGTAATAGAAGTGAGATCTGATTCTCGTTGAGTAGCTGGTATTCAGGTGATCAGACACAGTAAAAGTCTTTCAGATATAACAAATATTTCCATTTCCTTAGCTTTGGAGAACTCTTTTTTATTTTTTTCTTTAAGTCTGTTTTCCCATTTTGCAGCTTGAGTAGCTCAGTGATTTCCTTTTGTAGAAACTCAAGAGTCTTAAAGGGTGAATTCCTTTATGCTCTTTGTATCTTTTCCAACAGCTCTCCTGTGTAAGTGATAATTTAGGAATTGCTGGGCTAATGTAAACAACCACTTCGATGTGGTCACCAGACCTGCAATTTTAAGTTAACCAGGTGTGTGCTGCCCTCTTATGTTGTGTTTGGGTAAATGCAATGAATACAAATGAGCATGAACACTTGGGCGATGACTCTGGAATCTGGCCTGTCTTTCCTATGTTGCCAGGAAGGGTATAAATAAAGCTCTTCTATAGCAAAGTTTTGACCTCTGTGGAATGAATGATAAGCCCTAGAATTAGAGTAATTAGAGTGGTTACATGGTTCAAGTTCTTTTCCATCTCTCACTTATATTAGAAAGGTTTTTGGCTTTTTTGGTGTGTGTGTGTATGGTTCTTCTTTCTTTTTTTTTTTTTTTGCCAATGCAGTCAGATTATCATTCATTTGAAATATGCTTTGTGATGAATTTAGAAATCAGTTGAGCAGGACCACAAGTGCACTCTTAATGAACTGTTTACTCTGTGGGGGAGACTCCTTACATTTGTAGTGAGTACCAGTTTTTTCCTCTTTAGAAGTTACATCATCTCGGCTAATTATTACTATTATTTTGCATTTATTATGTACAACTATTTAGCTAAGTGTTATTCTTAAGGAACAAAAACAAATTCTGTAGATAAGGTGGTGACAGGTTTTAAAAAGAGAAATTTGAAAAATAAGTGTGTTGCTCTGACTCGGCTGTCTTCTAAACCCCTTTTCTGGGATCGACAGCCCTCCAATCACGGACTTGGCTAAACGCAGCCGAGCAGCGCAATGTGCGTTTAGCGTGTACTTTGTAAAATGAAAGGGGTGGGCTGGCAGACTGAGAAAACGCCCAGCTCTGAGATGCTGGGGGCTTTACACGATCTCGCCTGCTCTGTGCAGGGTCTACACTGGTAGACTCGCTCTTGAAGAAACCAGGCCTCATTTCATTGCTTTTGAGGACATGAAAGATGAGAATGATGTGACTTAAGGAGGAGGCATTTCAGAACCTCAGATGCCACTGCTGTCACCTGGGGGCACCAAAATTTCATCTCAACCGTTCAGCAATCAAGTTACTAAACTCCCATTGTGTGTCGGAAACTGTGTTAGGCAGTGAGGATAAAAGGAAAACAGAGAAGACAGGATCCCTGGTCCACTGGGGAAGACAAGCAGATTCAACAAACAAAGTGTCACGACGGTGATGGTGGAGATGGCAGTGATGGCGGTGATGGTGGTGATGGCGGTGATGGTGATGATGGCCACACCTAGCACTTAGTCGTTGCTTACTGTGTGCCAGGCACTTAATATGCACGTTCTCCTTTAACCTTTTTTTATTAACCCCAATTTATGGGTGAGGAAAGGGGGACCAAGGTTAAGTAACTTGCCAAAGTTCACTAAGAGGTAGCGCTGGAATTTGAATCCAGAACTATATGACCCAAGGGCTGAACTGAACTTCACAGACACGTCACTGCATTGCTTCCCATAATAGGGAAATGCAGGGAACCTCAGAGCAGAAACAATTAAGTAACCGAAGTGGTCAGGAAATGCTTCCTGGAGGTTGTGACATCTAGGCTGTACACCTGAAAAAACGAATTAGCAGAAGAACTTCTTGTCAACTATAAACTGTTTATGGCCTCTACTAGTAGGAATAAAATATTTTATAAAAGTAAAGCATTCACTTGAAATGCTCAGAACTGAATTAGGTAACACTGTACATTAATATTATAAGGTCACAGGCCTGAGAAATGTCATCGCATAATCAAGAGATTGTTAGTGCCTCAAGGGCAGGGATGAAAAAGCCATGTTATTGCTGAAAGCATCTTATGTCTGTCTTGATATATCCATGAAGAGTCTCCTTGTGACATTCCTCCCCAAACAAAGGCCTCAAGTAGAAAGGAAGGTCAAAAAAAGAGAAAGAAGGAAGGAAATTATTTGGTGAATCAACATGATATAAGTTCTCCTAGGAACTTTATATCAGTTTTGAGTCTTAGCAACACTCTGGAGTGGTTATTTGCAGTATCCTTATTATGAGGAAATTAAGTATTTTTGATCTATGGGATGATATCAAAATCGCATGTATCCTGCAACTGGTTTTTTTTTTTCTCTCTAACATTTTTCGTGACCTCTCCCACCAGAAACAAACACAGAGCTTGGCCTCACCGTAGGTTGTCCACAAACATTTGCTGATTCAATTAATATGGTCACCATACGTGCTAACTTGCCCAAGGTCACACAGCCAGGAAGTGGCGGAGGAAGGATTTCAGCTGAGACTTTTCTGATACTAAGGCCTGCTTTACACTCGCTTCTCTGGCTGCCTCTCAAATCTACACCAGCTACTGCTACAAAATATCAGGGTCACATGGTCAAAGGAACACGCGAGAACAGTCATCAGACCGCTGACAGTCACTTGAAGGCCACCAGCTACCTCTAAAACACAAAGCAGGAATGGGGAAAATATCCAGTTTTTATAAAGAGATGGCTGAAACTCATGAATCTCATTGGCAGGGAAAGTCTTGTCCTATGGTTTTCCCTCCAGCTTCTCCTATTTTTAAACTTTCCAATGCAATTTAGAAAATTAACCACTTTTCTGAAAGTCAGTGCCTTCGGGAGTCCATGAGCCCACGTGGCTGTCTGAGCTGGGAGAGGGTCTCCGGACGAAGGAGGCCAGGGACACCTCTATGTTTCTGGCTCCACACGTGGCCCGGGTGGCCGTGGTGGGAGGTGGCGAGGACCACGTGGGGCTGCAGGGCGGCTTCCTCGGTGCCCAGATGCTCTCAGGGACACAGAGCTGCAGCCCTTTGTCACACACAGTCTTCTACGGAATGGCCTGTGCCCCAGCCCCTGGTTTTTCCAGACTTGAGCACTAGTGCACCCCGACCATATCATGAGATCTTGTTTTCCATGTGTCCTTCCATCATGACCAGACACTCCAGGAGATGCTCCACACTTTACCAGGAAAACGATTTCTGTCCCCTGAGTTTTCATCAGGCCAGGTAGTCCAAGCTCTTCCTTACGGGACACGATTTCAGCCTTCCTCGGCGTCCTTTCTGCTCTCTGACCACAGTCCAGTTTGTGCACAATCTTCTAAAAGTGAGGTGCTCAGAAAGGACATCATGAGTAGTAAGAAGTCATAGCTGCAGGGGAGTGGCAGAATCTTGCATCAGCATGAGACATTCTGATTCTATGAAAAGAGCAGAAGCCTACAGGCATTTTTTGGCAGCCCCATCACACTGCAATTTCATAGACGCCTACTTGGCTTAAAGATGGTGCTGTCAAGTCATGCTTCCTCTATCCTGTACTTCTGGTGTCTGAAATTCCAATGCAGTATTTTATATACTTTTACCTGTATGTCAGTCTCTAATAAGTTTCACCTTTTCCTACCTGAAGCATCTTTTAGACCCTATTGTGTCATCTACCACATTAACTTCCTCTCCTTTTTATTTCTCTCTCAAGTCAGAAAATGTGATCACCAGACCTTGCTTCTTCTAAACTCTAAGCAGTCCGAGGACTGAAATAAATAAGCTTTAATTCAAGGAAACTCAAAGGAAAAAGATATATACAGAAGGCCAGAAGCACAAATTCTAAATGAAAATCTGTACTTGAATTTCATCAGACTTTCTTCTTAGCAAAAAGCATTTTAGAGTGAAGTGAAAATGGTCAAACCAGTATTGGAGAAAACCAAATCGACGATAGTATATGAAATTTGAGTAATTATGTTAGTAGAAAAATGTCAATTTTTATACACTGTGCACTGATGTGGAAACAAAAATTGCGTAATTATTTTTTAAAAGTCTCCTGAGGAACTCTGAATATTTGTGGATAATGGCACAAAACTGCTTTCCATAATTAACTGATGGCATGCTTACGCGCACTCTCAGGTCTTAAGTGAGGGTTTTGCACAACAATCCACAGGAGCAGGTAGCGGGTGCATCACAATTTCCTTCCAGTTGCCAACAATACTCTGCAACAATTTTCTATGGTCTCTTTGTCTTCCTCTTTATTCACTTTTCTCACTCCTCCGTGCTCTTCAACTTTCCTTCCAGTCAGCACGAGATTTAGGTCCATCAGAGAGATCTTACTGTTTAGATCTGTGCCCCACCAGCCAGTAGCTGAGGGACATGGAAGAACTGACTTCACCATTCTGAGCCTCAGCTTGTCTGTGATGTGAAGACATTAAATGTCAATCTTACAGATCAGGTGAGAGAGTGTTTGGGAAGGCGCAGAGCCCAGGGTCCATGGACAGGTGCCGGTCATCAATCAGACACAACTGGCCAAAGGGAGGAGTCGAGATGACCTTGAGGTTTGCATCTTCTAGAAACAAAACCATGGCCATTAACAACAATGAAGTTGAAAAGGCAGAAGTAGGTCATATGATGAAATCATCTCAACAAGTCTTTGCCCCTATGATTACTTTCATCTAAAATGCTCTTGTGTCCTCTTGGACTGTTCAGAACGAACAAGTTTCAGTCTTTATTCCTGATCACGCCAGGAGAAGTGTCTGCTTCCTCCATTTATCATTTAGCATTTATCCCATCTCCTTCAGCATTTCCTGTGTACAGCCTTTGACCTCCGCTGCCCTTGCAGTGTTTGTAAATTCCTCAGTCACGCTGTGCGGTGAGAGCAGAGTTCCCTGCCTTCCTAACACTTATTATTCTGTTTCCCCACAGTAGTTTGTCTGGGGAATTTGCATGAGTTGCAAAATACCTGCTAATATACCAACTTCGCCTTCCCTAAAGGATCATTAGATTTTTTTTATTGGTTACATTATTTTAAAAAAAAATTTGTTTTGCTTTTCTTTTTTGGGGGAGGGGTGGATTAGGTTTATTTATTTATTTTTAATGGAGGTACTGGGGATTGAACCCACGACCTCATGTATGCTAAGCATGTGCTCTGCCACTGAGCTCTACCTCCCCCTTAGTGGTTACATTATTAGTGCCTGTTGTGTGATGAATACTCCTGAGGAAAGGCGAGTACAATTTAGACATTTCTGTCATCATAGCAACATCCTTCTAACAAAACGAATGAGAAAGAGAAAATACTCTCTGATAAAGATTTTTCAAGCCAATACTAAGTTATTCCTCACTAAATCTACAAATGATTAACAGTGTGTTAGTGAAATTAACAGAAAAGTTAATGGAAAGAAGGGTCAAAATACATTCTCCTTGAGTTCATACAACGTGAACCCTTTAGTGGTCCTATGGACACCTATACATACAAACTGAAAAAAACAGACATATACAGTAGAGAATTTAGGAACATCTAAGAAAAATTTAAGATAAGAACGTTATATCAAGAAAAATAATCAGGAGGGCATGAGATCAAAATATTTATATGAATATAAACAGTAGTTAGGAAAAGTTGAAATGTTTTCAAAAATCTAATGATGAATTCAGTGGTACACTGGCACTAATAAAAATGGATAGCAGTGAATAACTTTAAGCATTTTATAATCAAACACATAGAGTTGACTATCTCGTCTCTTTTTGCCAAACATACCACATATTCTGTTAACACAAAGTTTCTCTTATTAAAGTACCCACAGGTAAGACATAACATAATGTCCAGCTACTCAGGGGTGTAACCTGCTAATTTACATCACCAGACACCTCAGCCTTAACTTTAGATCAGTGTTCAACATAGAAAATCCCACTATTTGTTTATACCCTTTATAGTCAGAGACAATCATTATTCATTAAAAATTTCCAGGAAACAGCGGAGACAGAATTGTTGAAAGACATAAAAAAATTTCAGGATAGACAATGTAAAAATATGGCCTGGTGACAAATCTTTAAAAACGTCTGGCTCCGCCTTCAGATGAATGACAGCTGTGCATAGTTTATCACACTTTGGTGACAAGCATGAAAACTGTCTTCAACAATGTAGAATCAGAGCATGACTTGCTAAGAAGGAGAGGGAGCATTTTCAGACTTTTCAGTGATTATGGATTAGACAGAGACTTTCACCCGGCTTTCCATTCGCTGTCCTGACAAATTATCATGACTAGCTGAGAAAACAAAGCAATATTCACAAACTATATTTATTTCAAACCTTGCAAAAGAGAAATATAAAAATGCTCTGCAGTATCGTCAACTTTCTGCTTCTGAACAACTTACAGTTACACCACGAGCATGTGTGTAATCAACAGCCTACGTAGATAAGAGACGGAAGACACAGGGGGAGAGGGTGATTAAATACAGTGGCACCAAGAGGTAAAAGTACATTTTGCTGCCAGATTCTTACACCAATTAAGTACCTTTTAGAAAATAACCTTTTGTTCAGAAATGACCTTCCCAAGAACACTGTCAGCTGGCACAGAGTTAACTCAGGATGCTATGATGGTCTGTTCTCCTTAAGCAATGTCAATAACAGCGTGTGTCAGATGAACACCAGCTATACCTTTGAAATGTCAGAATTAGTCCATCATCAAAAAGAAACAAAGGAGAAATAAGTTAAACTACAAGCAAGAACCCACTAAAAAGATCAAGTGAAAATATGTTCCAAACAAGGAAAATATGAGACAGCACTCAGTGAAATGTGTTTGCTTTTCTTATTAAATATATATACACATATATACATATATATGTAGATATATATGTATATATAGTCATTTCAAAAAAATCAATACTAGAAAACATTATGAGAGATTCAGGGCATCCTCTTCTGTAAAGCGATGGATCTGAAAATTATAGCCTTTCACCAATTTCAGTTATAACATGTAATCCATATTTTGGGGGGCCCTCAGAAACCCCAAAATGCACTGTCTTTACAAGCAAATTAAACCATAGGTATAACTTGGTTAAAGGAAAAGCAATATGTTTAAATGTTAAATATTTTTAAAATCCAAGTTTACAGAAGGTGCTTATTCAATTTTCAAAGGAAAGAATAAGGATTTACAATAACAAGCTTCCTAATGTAAAAATATTTGATTTGTAGAAATGTAATAGAAGCAAAGCTCTTCAGAAATAAATCTATTAAAGAAAATAAGGTTCACTCAGGTTTATAGTCAACTTACCTCTTTTTGCTTTTGATGTCAAGTAGTGCATAAAAAGAGAAAAAAATTTATGTTTAACTGAGTCTGCTGTCATAATGGCTTATTCCATAAATACTTTCCCAGCGTAAATGACTACACTATAGTTGAGTTTTTTTTAAAAACAGGTTCCTATGAATAGAGGTGGAGGTAAAACTGCCTGGAAAGCCAGAAATAGGTATTTAAGGCGAACCAAGAGGCACCCACATTGGTACTTCCTATTCTAAATTTCTAATGTCAGTTCCTATGACCCAAACTGATCATAGACTGATTTTCAATTGTTAGTAAGCGCACTGAAGTCGGTCTAAGTGCAATGAAGAATCGGAAAGTGAGGCCAAGTTTAGAGCAAAATTGGATGAGATGAACAGCATCAGAGCAGCAAAAAAGTCCTCAACACAAGGACAGTACATTTCCTTCAACTGAAAAAAGTATCATTTTTATACCCAGCAAAGGCGAGTTTAATTAAAATGACTGTCCTGCTGTAAATCATTATCCTGCAAAGTCAATGTATATATCTTCACATAAACCTTGAAATCATATAAATGCAAATATCTGAAGTTACAGAAGTTCCTTAGAAATAATTATTTGAAGAGTAACAATCTAAACTAGTCCATCTCTCAAGAACATTCACTGACAACTGTGGTTTACGAGAGAGACCCAGCCCAAGAAACAGAGCTTCAGCCCAAGAAACAGAGCCTCTGAAGGAGATCTGATCTGTGAGCTGGACACATGGAAGTGACACAGATCATGTAGACACCAAAAAAAAAAAAAAAAAAAAAAGGAAAGAATAAGAAAATCTCCAGAGTCCAATAATTAGCATAGCCAAAACAAACGTGGCTTTTACATGCTCAGTTCACAGAAACTTTAAATTCGCGATATGGAGAGCACATCGATGACGTTCCTTTTGGCTGAGAGGTGATGGTGAAATCAGTGGTTAGATAACATCTTTATGGCTTTACGTTTACTTTTTTAGGAAACAACAGAAAGGATGAAAGTCAACCATTTTGAGCTGTGCTTTTCTTTTTCCCTCTCATACCTTTTTAGGCGTAAAACACTGGGAAGGAGCCAAGAAAACCAAGCCAGCGTCAACAGATGACTAAGGAGAGGGATGTGTGGAGGAAGGGAGTGCAGCTGTGCAAGAGGGCGGCAGGATGCCTCCTTGCCGTGTCATGAGTACAGCGCGCTGTGAGTCCACTCCGGTTCACTAGCTGCACAAGTTTTAACGACTAGGTCCCTTTAACTAGTCCAAATGTAAGAGCTATGGAACCATGTTTTCACTACATAATTTAAAACTAAGTAAAAGGAAGTAGCAAGTGTAGGCTTTCCATGCACATCACAACTAGCCATGATTCACACCACGCTCATGCCAGCAGTCAGGCTGCTCCTGCAGACCCTGCCCAGCTCGCTCAGAGCTCCGGAGAGCCGCTGAAGCCAGGTTTAGCATGTGCAAAGGTCCGCTCCCCAGCCTGCTGACATGCCCCAGGAGAGTCTGGCTGGCTGCCATGTTGACGGGTACCAGAGAAGCATTCCTCTATTAAATCAGTGGCCCCCGTATACAGATTTACATTTAGAAACTGAGTCTCATTGGTTTGGGGAAGGAAACCAAAGTGTTAGCACACTGCAAGAATTCAGCATGAACTCTGAATTGTGTAGTTCATAACACATAGACACTCAGAACTGTCCAAAAAAAGTTTGTTCTGCTTATTAGATAACAGGAATTTTCCTTTTTCTTGATGGAAACTATATGATACGGTGCAGAGATATTTTAATATATTTACTTACAAGTCTGTTTAGAAATGCGGATTGTACACAGTGAGCTTCAGTCCCAATCATGGGGAGAATAATTTGTGTTCACTGAATCAGAGAGTCTCAGAGTTGGGAGAAGCACCTAACGTACTTCACTGTAGCTGTCCACGTATCCTTAGAAATGTAAGGGAGAACCTACAGTTGTTAACCCAGAGACTGGCTTCCCTGGGTATCTATTGTGGCTTTTTCTTACTATGTTTTCTTAGTATTGTTTGTAGACAGAAAAAGTCCCTTTGAAAGCTGCAGTATGAATATAACATCCCAGGGAATGCTTATAATCAAACTGGTTTTTTTGTAATAGGGGTTGTTATGCACTTACAGTGAGGACAGAGGGTAGAATTTAACAGATTAGTGCCAGCAAATTTGATTAAATAGTGTGAGGAGCGTAGCATGGAAGATGCTGGTGGCCATTTCCCCGGGATACGATGAGGGCATTGAGTGAAAGAGAATATGCTTATTTGATATTTCTAAGTGTCACATATTCAGGGCAAAAGTGATCACATCATGCTTGAGTCCACCGGAGCCCACCCATGTGCTGCTGGAGATGGAGGCTTCCAGAAGGCGGCTGAGTCTGGAGGGGTAATGGATATATTAGGGGAAGATTGTCGTTTTTTCCTTGAGGATTTTAATTAAAATCTTTTCAATTTCCATGGGTTTAATAAAATTTAGAAGACTTCAAAGCTAAATACTTACGCTAAAACAGTCAACATGGATTGAAAATTTGATCTGCCCTAATATGCACATTCCTGCTGCACCGTTGGTTTTCATGTTTCATAATTAAATAATTTCATCATTTTATCATAGCGTATTTTGTTTACAATACTCAGGTCTTGAATATGAAATCTTTTTAAGGAAATGCAAGTTCTGGATAGGATAGCTGACAGAGGAGGGAGCAGAATACAAAACAAAAGTAAAACAAAATAAAAATGCTGATAGAACTATGGTCATCAAATGTTTCATTAATCATTGGATTATTTATTGAGTGTCTCCAGTTTGTACCAAGGAATGGTTTACTTAGTATTGTCTTTATTTTCTCTTTTATCCTGGAAAAAAGGAAAACTCATGGAACCAACCTTGAAAGAGTCTGATGTGTTTTCAGTCTATATACAAGGTCATTAAAGCCTGCTATTTAACCTGGCAGGATGCATTATAAACATTTCTAGGCACTCTCTGTTTAAAACAAATAAGACAGACTTTTTACAAGCCTGATTACACCAATTTTTTTTAAATTAAGTTGTTTTATTATTTTAAGAATATTTAAGAAATATAGTTTCCTAGAATACCTAACAATAGGAACTGAATTCTTTTTTTTAAATTCATTTTTTTAGGCGGGAGATAATTAGGTTTGCTTATTAATTTATTCAATGGAGGTTCTGGGGATTGAACCCAGGACATAGTGCATGCTAGGTGTGCACTCTACCACTGTGCTATACCCACCCCGATCCCCAGGAACTAAATTCTTATACTGACATTGGAACTGAGAAATTTACAGGAGTGATGGAAGCAGAGTCCTCACACTGTGCAGTGGTCCCATAGGGAAACCCACTCATTAATTAGAAGACTTGCTCACCTGGGGGTCATGTGTAAGAACTGGCCATTGAGTGATCACAAGCACCCAGAGTGGTCTTGGACCACAGGAGGGAGAACCACGCCAGAAAAGAAGGCTGAAACGACTCTAGGGTGATGCCTAGGGGAGCTACGCTCACAAGTAACACACTGGCCCATGACACAATGTCATTAGTAAATTTTATCCCCGACAAATTCAACTTTAAAATGAGAACTAGAGCCTCTCAAACAGAGAAACAAGGGCCGTCAGAAAGCCAGCCTCCCACTAACAACCCAGCCAGGTTTATGTACGTACAAATGTTTATGTATGTACAAAAGTGCTTAACAAGTACTTACTTAATTGGGAATTAAAGGAAAATTTTGCCCTGACAATGGCCAAAATGGGCTCTTTTACTGTGTACATAGTTGTTAGAGAAAGTTAGCTTGGAAAAAAAAATTTCAGAATTCTGACCCTGAAGAAACAAGACCTTCTAGAAGAACTTGCTTTTCTCTCTTTGCACCTTAAGATCAGGGCCCTGAGGAACACTTACCTTATCTACAGCATCTCTAATTCCTAAAACTGAGTGAAAAAAGGGAAAGAAGCCCTTTAAAATTAACTGATTCCAACTGTTATTTATAAATTAGTGAGTTTTACATTGTAATATCTGATTCATGACTAAGTTTAGAAAATGAAGCTATGAGATCTCTGGTTGTGTCTGTCTATATGTCTGTGTGAGATATATATAATCTTTACCTTTGGATAGTATTATAAAATTTAATTTATAAATGAGCTCTACTTAATTGATTTAAGGAAATTAAGCACTTATATAAATTCTCAGACATATAAAAGGAAACTGGCCGGAATGAGTTTCAGGTTCACATGTACTAGGAAATACTCAGTATTAAATTAGTACCTGGTATTAAATTTTAAGTTTGTCAATTTCATTAACATAGACATGTCTTTACAGTCATCAATATTTAGTAAATACCTTTATTTAACAGAAGTCAGATAAAATCTTACTATATCTATTCCACATTTGCCAGCAAGAAAAACAACTTGGTGTGATGAACATAAGTAAATTAAATGTAAATGAGGTAAGAGCTTTGGGTGAACTCTTCAGGAATGATCATTTTAGGAAATGTCTACTTGAAAATAATCTCTCCAGATATTTGCTAACTTAAAATTTTAGAATTGTGCTAAATTAAGATGATGGAAATTTATTGAACAGTCAGGTCATTCTCAAACAAAATAAGATACTGAAACATTAACTACTGAACACTGGCTTCCTTTTACAGAGAAACTAAAGGTACTTAGGACTATTAATAAATATGTTTGGTGCCAAACTGATATATTTTCTATAAGAAGGCACTTTCTTTTTAAAGAAATTATTACTGGTATTTATGTTTGCTAATCTACAGAATGCTAATTTAAAAGACAATTCATAATTGCTTACTTTTTAGTTTTCACTAGAAATTAAGGTTTTTAAGAGTTGAGGATTCTACTTTAAGTATGTAATTAAAGCTACTTAAAAAATAAAGGAAACATTCCAGTAGAGGTACAAAGTAGGATGTGTGTTTTCTGTAAAGAAGGTATGAAGAATGGACTTGCAGTTTATTAAGGAAAAAGAAAGTGGGTTTGTCCTAGAGCCAGTTGTTTCTGGATGGACATACGTAAGGGATAACAAATAGGGATTCAGAAAGTGATGGAAGGTTTATGGAAAAGGAACCTTGAGAAAAGAGTTTTGTGCATGATCAGGATTAGCTAAGTTTAGAATAAATTTAACATGTTGATTGCCCACTGTGGATAGGGTGCCTCTGAGGAAACACAACTGTCACCCAGATTTGGGTGATGTGGCAATTAATTTGTTAATTGAGTAAATAAAAATTTAAAGTAAGCTGGTGCAAAACCTGAATTCGGCTTTTCTCTCTGTTAAGAGGACAAACTTTCCTTAAAATGTTGATCTGTTTTTCCTTATAAAGTTTCTCTTACTTTTAATTGGAAATCTGTTAGAACTTTCCATATTTGCCTTTGAAATCTTTTATTGTCACTTTGGTTAAGTGATAAGAATTGTTTCACAGCGACCTATGACCCTATCTGACCAAGTGTTTTAAAACCTTTTTGATATTTTTTGTCAAAACTTCCCAAATCAAATTCTAATGAAGTTTGTTTGACCTTTAGCTAACTTTGGTATGCTTTAAAGGGCCCTGAAACATCCCCAAAAGAAATATTAAACTAATTAGGTTCATCTGGTATGTTAAATTACATGGGAAGTATACTTGAGTAATAAATCTTCTTAGGTTATATTGTATGCATTACAATTCTCTGTATTAATACAGATAGTCTAGAAATCTTACGGAATTTGTAAAAATCTGTATGTCCTGGTAAAATGTTATCAGTTATAATTCTAGTCATTACCTCAAAATGTTACATGTTGCAGCAGTTACTAAGTTTCTTTGTATTGTAATCATTCATAGACAATTATGGTTTTATTCTGATGTCCTTGCAAAAATGCTTCCTCTTCAAGAAAATTCATAGCAAGGACTTTTTGACTAGTACAGATTTCTGGTAACTTTCAGACCATAATGCTGAACTAGGTAAGAAATTAAATAATTCTAACAGGAAACCTCATGGCTTCATAAAACTGTTAACAGAAAGGGTTAGTTACATAGGACTGAGAGAACTGGTGAAAATGGTTATAATTTTTATGGTTTCTGTCTGAACTGGCTTTTAATCTGTGTTTTCCAGCTATTATGAAACCCTTCCCCTCAAGCTAATTATGACTTACAGGAATTTGGTAAATTATACCTTTGTAAGCAGAATTGAAAACATCTCTCTGTTCTCTCTATCTCATCCTTCCAGAGCCTGGAAACTCTCAGGTTCCCAGCAGCTTTGTCAGACAGATTGGGAAGATCACCTCCTAACAGACACAGGAATCTCAAGGTATTTTGGAGACCTGGAAAAAGGAGGAATTCACATGGATCTGTACGGAGAAATCTGCGACAAGCCCTTGGTGTAGTTTTCCTGGCCCTGAGAAGCCTTTTTTAAAAGTTCAATCTGAGATTTCTTATAAAAAGTTCCAGCAAAGCCAATTAAAAAAAAAAAGCCTAGATGATCAGTTACACGTATATAAAACATCAGACCAGGTTTTTTGAAATCAGACTTATTTTGCAAACAAATTAGTCTTAATTTGGCTCTATTTGGTAGAAATGAGAGGAGAGAAAATATGTTTCAGTGAATATTAAATTCTAGTTTTGTTAACTGGGATCTGTATTTACTAAGATACACTTCCCAGATAGTTCCTTGCTGTTTTAATACTGTAAGCTTAACTGAATTATTAAAAGGACACTCTAAGATTGTTTCTGAAGCTTATCTTAGTAATCTATCTTTGGATGGAGATCAGATGCCCCATGACCTACAACCAGGAAAAGGCATCTTTTGAAGGACTATGTCCAGCCTAGAATGATCTAGGGTCCTTATAAGGTACTCCTAACTAGCTCATGCATAGCAAATCTGAAGCAAATGGATATTTGGATTGTTATTTCCACCTGCAAAGGGCCCCTGCACAGGACTGGCTTACAGAGAGGACTGCTGATCTCAAAACCACCTTAAAACAATGCTCCAACAGAGTGGAAGCTACCAGACCAGGATCAGAAGAAAACATCTGAAGTAGACAGCTGACCTAAGACACCGGACCAGGACTGTATACCAATTACTTTAATAATTGCTCACAACTTTGCTTACGAACCAAATGTATTTCACAATCTTATGCAGAGTTAAAGTTAATCCAATTGTTAGGTTTACGGTCAATTACTTATATCCAGCACTTCTGGGTTACGTAGGTGGGTTTCTCCACTCCAAGGCTTTAACTGGTTGGCCCTCAGGAAATTTA
The DNA here is from genome assembly GCF_009834535.1 of Camelus ferus. Taxonomy (NCBI): domain Eukaryota; kingdom Metazoa; phylum Chordata; class Mammalia; order Artiodactyla; family Camelidae; genus Camelus; species Camelus ferus. The sequence goes on from NC_045729.1 coordinate 1,223,463, forward strand.
TTCTAGAAGAAAAAATTTACATTTCTATTCAGGCCACTATTTATATTAATAGGTAGGATCTGCTCATCTGATCAATTAATATCTGCTCTGACCCTGGCCATAAATATGAATCTCCTTCTAAGGTTACCCAAGCTCAATCAAAATTTCAGTCAAAAATTGCAACCTCCCATTTATGAGAAGGAAACCTCCCACAGTTACGGGACGGATTTATGTGGCTCACACCAGGCTATGGTCATTTAAGTTTAAAGTCTCCTTTATGTTGGGGATAATGACATCATGCTATGGATAAGCGGGCTGGTAACACTAGGAAACTGGACTGGTTGCCTTATGAGCAACACTTTGCATTTCCCTGAGAGAGAAGGATTGGCACAGAACAGACCAAGTCAGACAACCTGGAGATATCCTGGGCTGCACCTGAAGGAAGTTCTTGGCTTAAATTCTTACTTATGACCTTACTAATACTATTAGCTATATTATTTGTATTTTGCCTGTTTTACAAAATTCTGTTGTTTTTTACATTACCAAATGTGTGACTGAGCCTCTGATAACATGATGACCAGGTGACTTGAAGCAGCTGACCAGGTATGTACCTTTATATGAGACCTATGATTGTGACAGTGCGACTCTAGATATGGGAAGAAACAACAAGGGGGAATATTTTCCTGGACCGTAAAAGACTAGTAAGACAGGTGGTCCAGAGATGCTCAGCTACTGTAAACAGGGCCTTGGCCAGGAACGGCACACTGAGTGACCTACTGACGGGATCCTCGCTGACCTAGGAATGAGTATGCCTAGCACCACGGGACGAAACGGTCGCGTAACGCCTCCCAGCCCATGGCGGGATTTATAACCATGAGGGAGCCCTGCCAGCTAAACCTTGGACTTGCCATCTGCCTCTACAAGGATTAAGCCTCTAGTCACTGCAGTCATTGACTTTCAACACACCCTGAAAGGAGTTCAGGGTGGAGATCAGAAATGAGGTGCTCTGTGCTCTGGGGAAAACTGGCAGAACAGAGCTTCAGATAGTTAGATATTTTCAGGAGAAGATTTCTGAGACCAAATTCTTGCATTTTCTCATATCTAGAAGAGCACTAAAATCAGTAACAGTGGCATTTCCTCACGACAAGCAGCAAGGCTCTGCCAAAATGTGTGCTTGACTGTACATCCCTCCCTTCACTTCACTGTACAACACTCACCTTCGCCCCACCTCTTCAGAGCAGTCCCTCAGAGCTATCTGAGACGCTGTTTCCCGGGCTATAGTCCTCATTTCACCCCAAATAAAACTTAACTCACAACTCACATGCTGGGCATGTTTTCCAGTTGACATCGACAAGGCTCTTCTCATTACCCACACCTGCATCCCCGCCATCTGCCTATGGAGGTCCGGTCACCATTCACAACCAGTGCTTGCATCTCTTCTGGGAGGACTTCCTCACCTCTCCAACTCTCCCTTTTACCAGGAACATTTATTAATATCATTATTTGCTTGCCTGTCTACTTCCCCTACTGACTATGGGTTTCTTGAGGAACAGAGGTGGTGTTTTACTTGAATATCACTGCATTATACCAAAAGCCAAGGAAAGTGCCTGACACACAGCAGGTGCACAATGTATTCTGTTAAATTTTGACAAATGAGTGAATGAGAAAACGAGTTAATGAAAGAAATGTGGTTTGGGTACATGCTTAAGAACATATAACAGACAGAGCAATAAATATCTACTTGTTTGAACACAGGGAAGTGTAACGGCAATCTTCGCGAATGAACACGCTCGTGTTTACTGTTGACCATACACCTCACGGGGTGATTACACAGCGAAGGTTAACACATTTCTACGAGCTGCTTTAAAAATCGGTAAAATCTAAAACAGCATAGAAAACTTTCAGATTTCAAAACAATACCATGCTTTCACGTTAGTTCAGTAATGGTTTCAGAGAAAGAGAGAGGGAGGAGGGAAAGAAAGAGGAGTAGGGAGGGCCAGACGAAACTGAAACGATGTGGGGAAGCAAGACATTCAAGAGCAGAAGCTCCTACGTGGAAAACACCGTGTTCGTGAAGAGCAAATTGCCTTAGGCTCTTACATCCAGAAGAGAGTTCAAACTGGTTTTTCCAAGTTTAAGATTTCTTGTTCATCTTGCTGTGATATTGTGATTTATAAGCAATGCATATTTGAGTGGGGGGAGTGTATAGCTCAGTGGTAGAGCGCATGCTTACCATGCACAAGGTCCTGGTACCTCAATTTAAAAAAATTGTAATAATAGAAGAAATGCATGTTTGGTCCCGTTCAGGAATCCTGGCTCACAGCTCCCCAAACTCTTGGAATTTCTGAAGTGCAGAGGATGACAAAGGTGTCTCTTGTTATCTTAATGAGATGATTTTAATAGCTGGTTTCCAGGAGAACAAACCCTGTAATTTCAGAGTTGGAACTTTCAGTCCCAACCCCTGACCTCCCAGGAAGGGAGAGGCTGGAGGCTGAATCACTAACCAATGGCCAACAGTTTAATCAATCTCATGCTTATGTAATGAAGCCTCCATAAGAACCTGGAAGGACAGGGTTCATAGAGCTTCTGGGTTGGCAAACACATGAAGACTAGGAGAGAGTGGCGTGTGAGGACAGCACGTAAGCTGTGTGCCCTTTCCCCATTTCTTGCCCTACACATCTCTTCTGAGTTCTAGCTTATTATAATAAACCAGTAATCTGGGAAGTAGCGAATTAATTGAACCAGAAGAGGGAGTCACTGGGAACTCCTGATTTATAGCCAATCATTCAAAGTCAGGTAACAACCTGGATGTGCGACTGGTGCCTGGAATCCAAAGAGGGAGTCGTGGGAACCTCCAATCTACAGCCAGTGGGTCAGAAGCACAGACATTAAGGCAGAGTTTGCCACTCCTAACGTAGGGGGTGGGGTTGTCCTGTAGGACTGAGTCTTCATCCTCTGGAATCTGATGCCATCTCTGGGTAGACCGCGTCAGAACTGAGTTGAATTGTAGGACACCCAGCTGGTGTCTGAGAATTGTTTGGTGCAAGGAAGCAGCCCCACCCCCATGTTGCAGTTGGGTCCCGGGACCTAATTTACCTGTACAGACGATGCAGTTAGGTCTTTACCAGGAGAAATAACATCTTTTGCCTATAAATTACATTGATTCCTTTTACATATTCTGGTAGACTATTTTAATTATGGATTAAATTTTAAGATTTTACTAATTATACAGGCCTGGGAAGTTGAAGCATCCAGAAAAAACTGGCTACAAAATAACCACTGATATTATGAAGACATACTATCTGCTGCCTGACTGCAAACTTGTTGGTATCAGCAGGGCCCTTTTGATTCAAGTTCATCAAAGCTAGTAGGCATATGTGGGTGGACCCTGGATGAGGATAAAGTCAAGACCAAGAAAGTCAACAAGCCACGGCCAGAGATTTCATCAAGGGTTGAGGTACCAGGGGCTGAGCCATAGTCAGAAGCAAGGGCCAGACATTTCCTCCACAAGGTTTTACTGATACTGGAAGTCAGTCAGGACAATGTACTCATCAATTAGCACAAAACATTCTGGTTCTGAAAATCAGTGCCCTCTCAGAGAGTGGATTTTCCAGAAAGTAAGAAATTGTGCCTTGAAGAAGATGGGGTTACCTGCTGACCATCTCACAGAAATGAAATCTATTTGAAAATATCCCTTATATACGGTAAGTAATATTTTATGTTCTGTATTTTAAAATTTAAATGAGATTTATATCTCTTGCAACTCCTCAACCAAAACAGATTCAACTAATTTCACTTCTATTGATTTAATTACTTCAGTGATCCTCAATAGAAAACATTCTGTATATCTTCTTATTAGAATACTTAAAATAACCTAAAAATATATCTTGAAATATATTTTAGATAATAATATCTCTCAAAAAACATTCTGATAAATTAACAAGGAATTGTCATTTTAAAAGATGAATATATATCATTACCAGCCAGTAAATTTTATAATAATCAATAATTTATGTTAAACTCATGACTAATACTCATAAAATCTATTATTTCCCATGGGTTTAAGATATTTCTTGGATATATATGGCATATTTTCCCTTTTTCAGCTTAATTAAAACATTTTTATATAGTAAAAGCATAATAAATAATGTTTAATATGTCTTACCCAATATAGTTCAGCCTAGGAAAAATAATATATATTGTCAATGATGTAAATAACTTTAGAAGCTACCATTTGTTTGGTGTAGATAGTTAGTTTCTATGGTAACTCACTGAACCAGAACCTTTTAGAAAATGTTACTGGGTTGATCTGAGAATTTATCGAGGATTAATCTGGTTGGTTGTATGATAAACAACTGAAAATTCCTCAGGCTATAATAACAGCTTGACTTCCTTCCCTCTTCTATTATTTTAACTTCAAATAAATGGTTAAAAATATAAGTTTTATCTGTACACTAAGTTGTCATTAAAATGATTTTGTGGCCTAGTGATGATTCTGAATTCCACATTATTTATAGCTCTAATCTTGTGTATAGTAATCATTTCTGAGGCCTATGGCATTTTCCCATTATTCCAAACTAAAGAATTTAAGACAACATGATAGTGTTCTCATTCATGTATGCTGTCCAGCCTTAGAGTTGCAAGATGTATACAGTGTCTGTAAAGTAGCAGAAAGATGTAGAATGTGTGAAAATGGGGGAAATGTAGGGCTTCTGGAACACCGATATGCCCTTTTTGACAGCACATCAAAATGGAGCAAAAAACATAAAGATGTTCATACTTTTAACCCAGTGATCTCACTCTGGAAAACAACGGACCAGATGAGAAGGTGAACACATGACATTCCTAAGAGCATCCTGTAACGTAACAAACAACAGAAAACTCCCTCAGCGGTTAACAAGAGAAGAAGTAGTGATTAATGCAGTAACAACATCTGAAATAAAATTCATGATATAACAACCTTTAAAAATAAAAATAAGATGCGGTGGTAACATGAAGAAGGCTATGACGTCTGTTAATGGTTTCCACAATGTAATGACAATGGTGTAAAACAGAGCCCCCTGATATAGACATAGATTGCAGTGTAAACCAGGGTTGGTCATACACAAAACGAAAACCGTTATAAATATTTATTATTAATTTTTAGTCTAACTGATATGTCACTCTTTTAATTAAAACACAATAGGGTTACTTATTTATCAAAGAATTTCTTTTCTAAGTTCTAGAAGATAGTGCTACCAATTCCAGTGGGAGCACTCAGAAGACTGGTGGGTTTTATTGAAGCTAGGTGTCCTAATGACTCATTACCACTTCGGTGAGTCACAGACACTTTACGGTACCTTCCAAAGGGGGCTAAAACAATAGGAGAGGAGTTACAAAAGGAGGAACATCCAGAAGGGGCGTTACTTTATTTTTTCAGGCGCCCATTTTGGCTGTTAACGCTTTTCCAGCGCGTCGTCAGTGCGCATGTCCTTGGATGTTCTTAGAATGCTGAACATGTACTGTAAGTTGCCATCCCGCGTATCATTAGGCTGACTCATGAATCAGATTAGGAAAGTATCAGAGATTGAAAGGCTGAGGTTTCCAAAAAGGAATTAAGGTAAAATCGAAGTAGATTTAAAAAATAAAATTCAGTGGCCAAGGTGGCAAACTCAAAGGCATGGGCCAGAAGACAGCAGAGACAGGTGCACCGGGCCGGGTTTAAGTCACAGGGAGTGAGGGGGACGGTCGCTAAGCAGCAGTCACTCCACAGCCCCACCAGGTTGCTGGCATCATGAATGCAGACCCAGGGCTGCCAGATACTCAGAATCATTCAAGGGAGGCCAGAAATCTACCTGCTCCTGTGAAATCTCCTGAGTTTCTAACTGCCGACAAGTAACTTAAATTGGTTTTCATTTTCCGTCCCCTGTGATAGCCGAGTAACAGCTGCCTTTGGGCTTATTTTGTTTCCTGGAGTTCCTGTCTGTGGCCACCTCTGACCTGTAGTTAGCAGGCAGGGATTTCTCGAAAGGATGATCTGTATTTGCCAGAAGTCACATTTTCAATTGAGGCCCTTCATAGGAAAGTTTTAAAATATTAAAAAAAAAAAAAAAAAGAAAGAAAAGAAAGAAAGAAATGAAAAAGGCCAAACAGTGAAGCTGAAAGTAAGTTGTGAGCATACTGGTAAGCAAACATCACTAAGGGCTTACAAACTCCAGGAACATTACACGAAGACCTAAGCGTTCCGGAGGAGCAAAACCTTAGAGGATTTTACTTTTATTTTCTCAGTGACTGAGGAGACATTCTGAGTCACTACAAAAGGAGACTAGCCCAAAAGGCTTTTTATAAAGATGGCCCCCTTTACTGAAATCACATTAAAAATGATCAGAACAAAATGACAAAATTTGACCAAGATGGAATGGCTAAGAGCTACCAAACTGCAAATAGGATCCAGCTGTGTGTCCTGTATTATGCCTGTTCCTAGTTCCCCTTGACCTATCCCATTCCTTCCAACTCTCATTCTCCATCCTTGGCTGTGGAAAGGAAGTCCCTGGAACGACTTTCTGGCTGAGTAAAGACAGAAACAGGTGGTGAAGCATAAAGGCGACTTTACCGTAGCTGGTAGGAACTGACTGTCATCGGAGTTAGACTCTGCGGATGGGTGGGCATGAGTGGTTGGAAGGTACGGGAGAGCTGTCTATTCATCTAATCATTTGCATCACATACACCCAAGGAAAAAATGTTTACCTGGTGGAGCCACGGTTAACCTTTTTTCCTTGCTGAGCCGGTGCCCTTGGATGAATTCACTCATGGAAGGGGGGCCCTTCAGAAGAAATGATTCTGTGGAGGTGGGATCAGGGGGAACTCTTAATAAATTCTGTAGGTAGGAAGCCCCTGAAGTCCTGGGACGGCTCTGATCACAAAGGGAAGGTGAAAATTGTCTTGCAGGAGATCCAAGAAAATACATATAGGAAACAAAAAAGTTTTACTTTAATTACCTTTCAAAGCCTCACCAGTGACAACATTATTTATATTGGCATTTAATTTTTTTTTAACATGTAAAGCAAGATTTTCACTAATTGTTTAACTTCCATACCAGGATACAACCCTATTTGGAAACTGTACTGGATACTGGAAAAGAGATTTATTAGAGTTAGTCAGTTTGAACCACAAGTAGAAACTATTTATATTGTTTTATTCTTTACTGAAAGCTCCTAAAATAAAAATTTTGTCATTAACTGAAAATACAGGGTAAGTAATTAATTCAACATCCAGGACTCTAGAGAAAGGTCATAAAATCAAGCCACTAAAAACCTTACAAGTGATTTTCTTTGAGCAATATTTACACACCAAATGAAAAAAGCACAAAAACCTGCTTTTCAGAGAAAGAGTATACAGATTCCACTCCATATGACCTAGATAGAGACATCTTCCTTCAGTCAGCCAGCAGTTTTCAGAATATGAACAGAAGTTCCCCTAAGAGAACAGATTCATATCCTTGCCCCGTTAAGGAGAAACTGGTAAATAGCACCATTGCCAGAGGTACAATGACTTTTAAAATTATCACCCGCATATAACACAGCTTCATTCTTAAATAGCCACCTTTTATCTACCAATTTTTAGGTTGGAGGTAAGGGAGAGGCATATTTATGCATACAAGGAACAGCAAAAATGTTGACAGACACTTCAAAATCGTATTATGGTTAACCAAGAGATGGGGCGTTGGGGACGGAAAGGAATAAATAAACACAATTATCAAAAGGTTTTAATTTGGAAAACCCAATGTTGGCAAGGCCCATTTATACACCCGCTCCCAATTTTTCTCCTCCTTCCCCTTCCTCCATCCTCCACAATAAGAGCACATTAATTTTTGCAGTTAACTAAAATCTGGCCACTGCACCATACTCTGAAGATCACTGCATGCATACCTTTTCCTCTGAGTGCCACTGCGGACCCGAATGCTGGGTGTCTGTGGGCCCTGACTATGCAGGAGGGAAGTGTCTATGGTGGGCACGGTGACTGACGCCTCCCCACTTACTTTAGGGCTGCCGATCTTGCTCTTCCCAAGTTTGCCTTTGCTGCGTCGGGACTGCTCATGGTCAAACTCTAAGTCCTCCAGCCGCTGGGTCAGGGCGAGCTTTTGCTGGATAGCCATTCGCAACAAAGTGTTTAGAGTCTTCTTCTCGTCCTCTGCAGCTGCTAACTGTCGCTGCATCTCATCCAACTGTGTGACATATTCATCACATCTGAAACCCCAACAGAAAAGTGGTCAGGAGAAGATCTTGGTGAAAGTAAATTTGGATCTTACGTGGAAAGGAGTGAATTTTACTGGAATTGAGGTATTGAGAACCCTGGTCTTCCTCACGCACAAGGGAAGTCATCTGTTACACTGGAAAATTGGGAAGCAGAGCAACTTCAGTAACTGACGGTTCGACTATACAGTGAAGTACATATGGGGACGCTCTTAACAGGCGACACCGAACCCCAGAGACAGCTCTTGTAGGGACTGCTCCCTGGTGGCAGAAGAACCAACAGGAAAGTCTCAGATGATGTTCACAATAGCTTTCTTTTTTCCCAACTGTGCAGTGTTGGATTCTTAAGAGGAATGTGACAAATTTGGTATAGTCTGCCTGTAGCACGCAAAGGAATAGTAATATTTATAAAGAAAATATGTACCTCTTTATTGACAGGTTTTATTTATTTTTTTAATTAAAAAATTGGGGGGGATAATTAGGTTTATTTATTTAAATGGAGGTACAGGGGCTTAAACCCACAACCTCACGCATGCGAAGCACACACTCTGTCCCTTGAGCTATACCCACCCCTCGAAGGTTTTATTTTGAGTTCAGACTGTAGCTGCTACTGCCTTCAATATGGCAGATTTGCCTGCATTAGAAACCTGAGTATTTGCAATGATTTCTCAACCAGATGATAAAGCAACACGTGTCAAAGAAAATCAGGACTGGCCTAGGGTTTGACACAGGCGTAGCCGGCTGTCAGGAACATCTTCACTCAGGCCTGAAACTTGTGCTCCAGCAGGAACATAAGCTTTTTCCACCAAACACCTGAGCACATGTACCCTTGGAAGGGAGAATGATTCACACAATTATTCAAAGTTTTTTCTGAGTTTATTTACCTACCAAGATAGTAATAACAAATACTCTTCATGAACCAGCAGAGAGTGAATAACTTCTGGAATTATCCAAAATGTAGCTTACAAACTTTGAATTAACTTGTGGCATTTTAAAGAAAAAAATTAGACCTTGCAGTGAAAGAACTTGAGATCCAGGTGGGACCTATTCCCCTTAACACTGAATGTCAAGAAGCTTAGGAGGACTATCATACGAAAAACCAGGGCTTAGAAAAACAAAATGTGGATTTCAGGACCCTGGATTTATTTTAATTGGTTAGATAACAATATTTTTTTAATATTACAGAGTAAGGCAGTTAATATAACTGAAAAACAAATTTCTGTGAAGCACATTATCTGGGGGTAATAATTCTTACATAAACCAGATTGAGACTTCAAACGTCCCTTTAAAAATGTTTTGATTTCTTTTTCAAAGAGGGCAGCACTGTGTACCAAACTCATTCTCCATTCTGCCTCCCGCCAGAGTGGCTGGAAGGGTGCACATTCTATTCCCCAAACTGTACTGTGCTCAGACCCAGAAGTCAGTTCCCCTGTGCCCTGCGGTCCCTCGGGCACTCAAGACTTCTCACTGCCATTTCCAAGGGTCAATCACAAAGTTTGAGCTTGAGCCCTTTCTTTCCTGACACAAGAAAGAAGTTGGACAATTCCAGGTCCCAGGACTTTTTTCTTAAACACTTATATCAGCATGTAAATTATTTACTGAATCTGCAAATAAAGCATAACCACAGTTATGCTTTGTGAATTTTGTACCAAGTTTGCATCTTACAAGATATAAAACCGTTTTTGTTTTGGCACTGAATTGTAACAGCAAAAGGAAACTGCAATACTATATTGAAAATCTCAAGGTTTGTTTTTTTTTTTTAATTGAAGTATAGTCAGTTTACAATGTTGTATTAACTTCTGGTGTACAGCGTAGTGATTCAGTTATATATATATAACTGAATATAATATATATATATATATATATATATATATATTCCTTTTCATATTCTTTTTCATTATAGGCTATATTACAAGGTATTGAATATAGTTCCCTGTGCTATTCAGTAGGACCTTGTTGTGAAAATCTCAAGATTTTGAAACCCTTAAATCAACACTTCTTTACAATCATTTCAAGTTTAAAAATAAAATACAGTGGTGCTTCCTAAAAAAACTGGTGGGGAGAGGTAGTAACTATTATTAGTCTAAGTAATTAGTTGGGCAGTGTGAAAAATTTGGTGATATATGCATATAATTTACATTTTAGAAATTATAGTTTAATTCACAGTATATTAATGTCTAAGTAATTAGTTGATATGATGAGTATTAATCTTCATTATGAAGGTATCTTTTTCATACAAATACTTGCTAATGATAAACACTTTCATGTAATTTAGTCACAGAAATAAATTTCAGTGGTGATAATATATTTAGCTATTTTAGGAAGTGGGTTTTTCCCCTTATGGGAGGGTTTTTTTTTTTTAAGTCTAATTCTTTAGGGTACATAAGTCCGTAGAAAAAATATCTATTACATTTATTTAAAAACACTTGTATGTAAAAGAATTGCTTGATCCAGTGTGTCCAGTAGAGGGCTCTGGAAAACAGCACAACAGGTTTTTATCTTAGATTTGTCAGAGTGGAACCTCATGTATTTTCTTCACACCTTGCCCTTTTAGACGGCACACTCAGTAACACTCCTGATGCACCAAGATGCGCGCGTGCAATCTAAAGTCTTTTCCCCGTGTACCACGCCTCATCTTGGAAGGAAAAAACTATTACCTTGTTGCAAACATCGCTCTCAGGGATGAGAAAGTTGCTGCATCTTCTTTCAAAGCCTTCAGTTCATTTCTAAGTTTCGTCATAGTTTCAGTCACCATGGCTTTTTCATTTTCATATTTGTTCTTGAGATTGGCTAGGGCCACCTCAGCTGTCTAAAGCAGAAAAATCACAGTGCTTACAATCTTCATGTCAGGAAAATCTACCATAACAGATTTCTTCACGCTGGGTCAATTGCTTTCTCTCATAAATAAAGAGTGAAATTGACTAGGTTGAATTTTACATAAACATATATATGTATTTTGGACACAGGGCAATTTTTTTTTAATTCAAAACATGGATGCAAATCCATAATGTGGATACGTTGCCCCGGAAGCCGGCTATGAACCAGTCACTTTTCTATCAGGAGCTCAGGGAATGACAGTAGCTCAGTAAACACTTAATGCAGATTGTTGAGAGTATGGGGTTTTCAGATGCGAAGGGAGCCAAAATGAAACGTTACACTAGGATTTTATCAAGGGAGAGTTAGTGATGAAGCACAGTGTCCAATTGAAATACAACAGAATTTCCTCTCATGCAAATATTCTTACGTTGCCTGTGCTCTGTGGGCTTGAAATACAGAATAAAAGTCACAGGCCACAGCAGTTTATAACATGAATATGACAAACCGTAAGTCCATGTTATATGTTTAAGGAAAAGAACTGCCAAAAAAAACAGTTATTTCCTAAGTCTTTGTGTACAACTTCTTCAAAACAATAAATTATAGTCAAATTCTTCATAATGTCCGTAAAAGCAGAGATTTCAAAATGTTGAATGGATGAAAATATTTGTTTGAATTTGGGATTTGGGCATGTTTAAAGCTCTTGTGATTAACAGTGTTTCAAACTGAGAACTCACCTGACACACAGTAGGAAGTAAAAAAAAAAATTGCTGACTAAATCAATGCATGAAATCAACGTGTGTTTAGGGCCTGCCTGTTTAATGCATAGCACCACACACTGAAGCCAAACTGGAAACACACCATCTCTACAAACTATTAACTACAGCTTTCCAGAGTGTGTAAAAATATTTAATACTAATGAAAAATCCATTACTAACAGGTTTCCCAGGAAGACCACCCTGGCTTCTGGCATTTCTTTTTGTGCTTGAAATAGACAGGATCAAATTCCATAGAGATAAACGGATTCTTTTCTTAATTAAAATAATGCTGGGATAAGGTAGTTTGTTAATGTTTTTATTCCAAAGTCGTATCTTAATAGTTTTGATTGAATTTAAATTCAGATTAAAATGAGAAGTTACTCATACAATACTTCAGTATATTCTGTAGTGCTATATAATTTAGTAGAATCTTCAGAAGTATCATAGATCCAGGAAATTACCCAGAATGCAGAAACTGACCTGGGGGAAGATGGCAGTTGTTTACTTATCAAAAAAATGAGACACCTAATCATGTAGAAGAGATAAAATTGCAAAACTGTAGCTGTGAGCACACGGAGCCACGTGGCCAGTTGCCTAAGGGGCAGAGGGCGAGCAATGATGAAAGAGGAAGATCTGAAAGAGAAGGCACACACTCATTCATTATCTGTGAAAAACACCCCAAAGGGCTCAGCTTTGTTTGTGGATTTCTGTCCGCAAGACTGCACGAAGCTCTTTCAGAATTAAAAAATGTCTAAGTACCTATAACCCATTAGCAGATTTGCTGACATCTCCATTCTCCACACTCCCAAGGTTGATTTTCTAAATAAAAAATCTCGTGTGCAGCCACAGAGACCTAGATCTAGGACGTATTAGTTACTTCCTTTGCAATGCTCCCGTAACTTGGATTACAGCATGCATAACATCAAACTGTAATTATCTGTTTCTATTCTGATACCCCTGGTAGTTTATCCCTGTTCTGGAAGGCAGGGACCATGTGCTGGCCTTCTTTGAATCTTTAACATCCATCATCATCATTTAGTACACAGATGGGCATTTATAAACATTTACTTATTTCATCAGAAGACACTGCGCTTACAAAAAAGCCCAAGGTTTATTAAAAGATTCATAGAGAATGCGAATGTCTATTTAAAACAGGAAGATTCCCTTTTTTCCCTCTATGATAGAATTCTTCGGTTGGCCTTGATAATAAACACCCCATAATGTCTAGCTGTAAATGGATGCCATCTGTACACACCTGAAGCTATTTCTGGCACCCAGCAGCGCAGTAACAGGCCCAACACCACTAAAATATAAACTAAACGCGTGGCTAGAGATACGCCCATGTTTAATTTACTTAAGAGCTGTGATGCTAATACGATGCAAATGGTACCACGAATCACTATGAAAATAAAAAGTCAGCCAGGAATTCTTTGCACTGCTCTGAATTCCTATGGCACTGTTTATACCACTCTAAAGCACTCAGTAGGTCCCATGCTGTGAATAGTTACCGGCAAGTGTCGAAGTCCTGCCAGATTACTAGTCACTTGTTTTCGCATCCCTACTCACTACTGCCATGACATACGTAACCAATGAAGCTTATTTGCAAATTCGTCTCTCTTGGCTCATCAATCATGCTTATCTATACTTCTGTGTCAACGAAGTGTCTTGACACTTCTATAGAACTAGGTTTCTAAGTTGTTAATATTCAACCTTCAGGAAGAAGTCAAAGAAGTTATTTGAATGGCTTGACCAAGAATACCCGGGATATCATGTCCTTGAAGGCTGTCGAAGCCTTATCTAATATGGTATCGGTTATTCATGACCGTACTAACTCATTGGGTCTTCGGATTACAGAAAGATATGGAAACAAATTCTTCATCCTGACCTCAAATTGGAGTCAGAGGTTTCACAAATTCTCCATTTGCCCTGATCTTTTCTATTTCCCTGCCAAGTGACAGCACAAAATAGGGTCCCATTTTGCCCTCAGATTTATGTAAACGTGTTTATAGTGAAACAATACTATTGCTCATGGTATAGACCTTCAAATTATATCAACAGGTTTGTAGGAACTGAAGATAAAGATGCCAGAAAGCTGTACCATAGATGACATGAGATAATGGTGTGGTTTTCCCCAGATAAAGGCAACAGGGGAAGGAATTCTGAATCTGAAATTAACCTTCACTCTCCAGCCCTAGTACAGCTTACATTTGCGAGAAGATACTTGATGCTTTGTTGCGTCTCTTGATCAATACCCTTTATTCAGCACCCTTCTCAAATGTACCTTTCAAGCCTCACTTTCCAGAGAAACTAAACAGAGGTTAAAAATATTTTCCGACTGTATTTCATAACACTCTCAGCCAGGTAAAGCTTGAAGGTGAAAAACAAATTCAGACATTAAGGATATCTAGGAATCCGGCTGGCTCACGTGGCAGCATGCCTACTCACGGCAGAAGGACAGGTCTATGGCGAGAAAAAATTCTCTACTGCTTCAGCTCTGGCCCAGGTGAGTTAACATCCCAAGTGGACCTGAATTTCAGGTGTGGGGTCACGGGCAGAGCAAGTGCACATTCTACCTTTATCTCTGTGTCCTCTATTTCTCTCTCCCTCTGCTCCCGCTGCCCGCCGGGAGCTTTTCTTGCTGTATCCGCCTGGTGTTAAGCTGCCTCGCCAGCCTGTTCTGCATCCCTCCGTCTCCTGCTTCCACACTCAGTGACTGCTGGGCTCCAGCTAAGGACCCCCCTGAGCTGCCTTCTGACACCTGCAACTGGATCTTCTCTGCTCCTGCTTTAGCTTCCTCACCTCTACCTCGACTGAGCGGGGCATAGCTCCTCTCCTGTTTCATCCATCCATTCCTGCACCTCAGAGTAATGACTACATTCTGATCTGGCACTGGCCATAGGTTGCTTGTTTTCTTCCTCTGCTGACCAGGAATCTGAACTCTCACCCTGCCGGCAGTGGACACCCAAACGCATGAAGGAATAAACCAGTTAAGAAAGCGCTGTCTAGCACGGCTTTTCGGTAGAATGAGACCGATCACCTGTTTGTTGGCTTTCAGCACCGCCCTCAGTGTGGCGATCTGCTCCCGTTTGGTGCTCAGCAGGGACTTCAGCTTGAGGATCTCCTCCATGAGGGCTTCCTTGTCTTTGTCGATCATGGGAGCCAGCTCCCGTGCCGCTGCTCTCTGACGAGACAGTTGCAAGGACCGGTCCACAGCCTTCTGCAGATGCTTGATTTGGTCCCGGATGATGGCGTTGAGGTTGTAGATGTTCATTGGCTCTTTGCGGATGTCACTTGTGTCCAATACTGGAGAGGACGGTGGGGCAGTAATAACAGGGGAGACCGTGGGGGTCTTGGTTGGACTCGGCTCTTTGCTGGCCTCTGTGTTTTCTTTTGAAACTGGTTCAGGTGAGGTCCGTGTTTCCACGGGGGATGACACCCCCCGCCTGGCTAACCGTGGAGACAAAAGCCCCCTGGGATCATCGGGCCCCTTCAGGCTGCCACTCCGGGTGACCCTGCTTTGTCTGTAGTAGTCCAGCATGACCCTGTTGGGGGTTTCATTGTTGCACAGACAGACGTGGTGGTAGAGCTGGGCTAGCTCCTCACTAAACGTCACCAGCTCATCCTGGGCTGTATTCAGGGTATTGTGATTTTCGTTGGCTATGCTGGTCATCTTCTGCAACTCCTTCTCCATGTGCGCCATCTTCTCTCCACTCTCCTTGCTGGTCTTCTCAAGGCTTGTAACCTGCTCATCGTACATTTGGATCTTACTCTCATACTTGGCCTTCTCCTCCGTGTAGTTTTCTACAGATTTGTTGTATTTCTCCTTCAAGGCCTTAATTTCAGCTTTCAAATCGATCACCTCGGTGACTGCCACCCTGTACTTGCACTCAAGGATCTCTAAGCCGTTGATGTCCACCTCGTAGTCATGCGCCTCCTCCCCCGAGTCCCGGCCCTTCTCCCCATCCAGCTCCTTGAGCTCCTTGCTGCTCTGCAGGCCCTTCATGGCATTCACGTGCTCCGTGAGCCGATGCACCCGTTCATGCTGCTCTGTCAGCGCCCCTTTGGTGTGTTCCAACTGCGTCTGGGACTCCTGGAGATTGGCCAGAAGAATAGCCTTTTCCCGCTCTACCTGCAATGGCAAAAGAAAGTCTCTGAATGCCTTCAGTGCAACACCAGTGATGAACTTGAACCATTCACAGTTGGACATGTACACATTTAAAAAACTGCCCCAGAGCCAAAGTTCCCATTACTTCAAATTGAATTGGAGCATGTTTTCTTATTTCAGCGGTTTTGGTAAGTCAATCAATCAAAAACTACGTCATTCCAAAGGAATTATGCTCTGCATACTTACCCATCCAAATTCTCACGCATTATGCACATACACTCATGAAACTTGATTATAATTCAAACAACCTTATTTTTATCTTTTAACACCTTGCAGAAAACATGACTTCAAGAGATAGTACTTAGCATTGTCTTTATTTTGAAAGCCTTAGAGTATATGGGATAAATGACTGTCTCAAGGTGCCTGTGAATCAGCCTTTCCTTCCAGAGCTCAGCCCTAAGTCAGCTTTAAAACTTAAGGCTTTTGTAGGGGACGATACAGCTCAAGTGATTAAGGGCATTCTTGGCATGCGCAGGGTCCTGGGTTCAATCCCCAGTACTTCCTCCAAAAATAAATAAACAAATAAATAAACCAACATAATTACCTTCCACCACCACCCCCCAAAATTAAAACAAACAAAAATAAGTTAGAAAAAAACTTCAGTCTTTAACTTACTAAATAATGATGAGAACCATAACTGTCTCTTTAAAAATAAGCGTTTACCCCCCAAGATAAACATGGACTAAATACAATAGTTTTTAATATAAATGTCAGGAAAAAAAACAGTTTTAGGGCTATTTTAAAACTGCAATTAATTTGAATAACGTGGCCATATGTTACTGTAAAGATGGTAGTACTGTATATTGAAAAATATTCAAGTCTCAATATAAAATACTATCTCATTAAATATAAATATATAAGAAACTGTAAATCTGAGAAACTTTAAAACCACTTTCCGTCCCTCCATATGGGTAATCACTATTATGATTAAGCGTTTCTGCATGCTTACAATGGAGGTATGTTTTTCAATAAGCAAATAACAGTTTGCATTTTAAAGCCCTATGTAAAAGGTATATCTTTCTGCATTTAAATTTCTTTCCTTTCTTCTTTTTTTAAATAAACCATCATGAGATCTGCTTTAAGGATAATAAACTTATGTTGAATGTCTTTACGTCTAAAGGAAGTTATCAAGTTGAACTTTCAAGCTTTCCTGGATTATACATTATATCCCTCCAAACTCTCCTAAATTCCTAGGAGTTAAGTAAGTTATTATTATAATAACACAATAAATATCAATTATTAAAACATGATTAATATTTTTAACCAACATATTACTTTAGGAGAGCTATACCTATCTATCTATAAATTTATAATTCAGTATATAGTAGTATTTTTATGATTCTTTATGATACTTGATATCCTTCAGGTAATTATCATTTTAGGCTGTCTTCACTTGACAAGGTTCTAATATGCATGAATTTCAGTGACCATGGTTTAGTTAAAATACCAGTCCTCCCATAGTTCAGATTTCAATGACCAGTATATTAACTGTGAGCAATGTGCAAAGTACAAACTTTTGCTGCTTCAATCTACGAAAACACTGCATAATAACATCATGACCAGCGACCAGTCACATCATTCAAAGTCCATCAGTTATCGGTCACTGTGTATCTGTTATTCAATTCACTCACAGGCAGCAAAGTATGTAGTTGTGTTGTCTTCTTGTCTCCCAGTGATAAACTCGCATGATGTTTCACAAAAACAGATCATCCAAAGAAGGTATTGGCAAAGAAAGACAAAAAGAAGGAAAGAAAGAGCGAGCAGCAAAGAAACAGAGTGACAATGTTGCAGTGAAATTTGAATCAAACATGAGAGCAGTTACAGAAGAAATAGTTGAATGTGGGAATGGTGACACTGATGCTGTGTGAAGGACTTTAGCCAAAGCAACATGGCAAAGGAGAATGTATCAACATAAATGAAAAAAGTAGTTGTTACAAAAAGGATGAAAAAGCCCTTGAGGAAGTGACACATTCACACCATCAGAGAGATTTTCAGACACTGAAGATGCAAAGGATACAATGTTGGAAGCTCATCCAAACTGAAAAAGGAGTAGGACAATTTTCCAAGAAAAGATTCTTGCCAGCATCATAAATTATATGTTGAGAAGAAGGCAAGATCAAACTAATCTTGATACTTTTTTGGGAGGGGTGGTTTTCAAATTTTTATTTCCAAAGCATGGATAGCTCTGATATTCTGCAAAATGTGAATCAATTTCCCTAGGGTTTTTTTTTTGGGGGGGGGGGGTTAAACATTTTTTTCAAGATTTTTTTACAAAGGAATCTTTAAATATGTTTCTGATGTTTAGGTTACAGTGTACCAAGTAGCTTTTCTGTTTTTTCACTGCTCTCTGTACTTATGACCCACAGTAAGAGAGTTTTCTAATGTTTTGACACAAAATTTGAAAAATCACAGACCAATTGTAATTTTCTCCATTAAGTGTTTGCATGGTTTCAGCTTGCACAATCACATTTATGGTCCTGCAAGACGATGCAAATGCCTCTAT
This sequence comes from Camelus ferus, assembly GCF_009834535.1. Classification (NCBI taxonomy): domain Eukaryota; kingdom Metazoa; phylum Chordata; class Mammalia; order Artiodactyla; family Camelidae; genus Camelus; species Camelus ferus. The sequence goes on from NC_045729.1 coordinate 1,241,913, forward strand.
AGTATGGTTGTATATATTAGAACTTTAAAATAGAGTTTTGTTATTTTAAATTATTATTTAGAGTCTTCTAAATTGTAGCTTTGATTTTATGACCTACTGTTTGATCGTATCTGCAATAGGCACGCAATCCAGAAGTTACATTTTATGGCTACAGAAATCAAAGTATTCCAGAACATTGTATCATAGGTCACACTAGGACTTGCAGCATCTGAGAACTCGAGCCAAATCTGGGCAAGCTTCAGTTCAGAATCTATAAAAGGAGTGTGCCAATGCCTGTATCACGGGACATTTGGATGATTTAGTAAGAAAATAACTTTAATGCTCAAAGTATTATAATGTTAGCTGTTGCTAACATTTGGGTAACTGTGGTCCAAATCCATGACCAAAACGCTTCTACGTGGCAAACACATCCTGTTTTCCAAATTTGTATTTGTATGTGCAAAAGCAACTCATCGCAGAGTCAGGACAGATTTGAAGACAAATCCTCTTAGCTGGGTTTCACTAGCTACCACACATTGTATTTGCATATCATTGAAGATGAAACAACTTACCCAGACTACAGGGCGATAATTTTAAGCGAAAATCCAGGTAATTATGTCATATGGTATTTGATGAAAAGTCAAGTCATTTGAATTTTTGATAAAAAAGAAAAAATCTCCTAGATATTCTATTATTGGTGTTGTATACAATCTCAGTAAAATGGATTATTTCAGGAGGTTTTTAAAAACAGTTTTTTGAAAATTAAGTAAATTTGCTCTAAAAAGTCTGAACATCGTTTGATGAGTACGCTCAAGTACAACACACAAAGCTGTTTTCAAAAAGCCCTTTTAATAGGAAAAGTTTTTGGATAAAATAAAAATTGGACCCGAACAAAATGTAGTGACTGTGTTTGCCTCAAGCTTGTTTCAGAGGCAGAAGTGTTATGATGAATGAGGTAATGCTTTTAGGAGAGTTTCCAATCTGGACTTGGCTGATTACAGTTGTTTTAACAGAAACATTTTCTGAACCTAAAAGGCTAAGTGTATCAGTTTCTTCATGATTGCACCTGCAGAAAACATCAAACAGAACAGTGTCTCCATACAGTGCTAATTTCCACACTTAGTATTTCTGGTGGAATCACTTGAATAGGGTATGGCATTCAAATTTTATACACACATACATACGTGCACACATACATACACATATATGTGTGTGTGTGTATTTTTTCCAGGCAATTAAGGTTGGTTTGCCCTCCCCCAACAAAGAAGGATAACTAAATTGTGGATAATTTTGTATAACTCTGGCATTATTCTTTCACTCAGCTACTGAAACTTGAAGTACCTTATTTATTTATTTGGGGGGGGAATTAGGTTAATTAATTTATTTTTTAACTGAGGTACAGGGGATTGAACCTAAGCACACAGCCTACCACTGAGCTATATCCTTCCCCTGCAGCTTGAAATACTTAAATTGTATCTGGATTTCAAAGAGCAGTGCTTAAACTATTTCAGATACATTGTGCTTTGAATTAATAAATGCAAAGCACTTTAAAGATTAAAATTACTATTCATTTTAACTGTCTATTTTAATCTCTATTTGTGAAGAATTTATTCAAGAGACTTGCTGAGTTGATTATAATCTTGTATAATTATACATATAAATAATATATAATCTTCTATAGTGACTAAAAATAGTTGCCCTATTTCTCTTCCTACAATTTCCATCTTCTATCTGTGAAGCGGAGATTTTATTTTTCATAGTAGGGCTGGTTTTTGCCAGAAAACCTGAACGCAGAATTTGTAAACTTTTTAGTTTAGTATAAGTATACAGTATATACTATCATTATTATTGTAGTTGTGTCCTATAGAAATTATGTTTAATTTCACTGAATCTTTACCTTTTAAAATAAACACATTTACATGTACTTAATAATGATCGATTCTTTTGTGAAGGAACAAAAGATAGCATAATTTGCACGTTCATATTAGAATTTTTATAGGAAAAGAAATCAAAGTTGTTTTATGAGTCAATAATTCCCAGAAAGTCTTAATCCTGGTCATCAGACTCTCAGTGTGACATCTGAGTGACTGGTGTAGCTTTTGTAATGACATACATGCTTGTGTAAAATAGAACTCAGAAATTAATAATTTATTCTTCTCTGCTTGAAGTGATGCAACTCTGGCAATGCGTATCTGTGCCCTGATGGGCGAGAACTGTGAAAAAAGATCAGCTCAGAACTAAGAAACGCAAGGTGAGAGACTCCAGCAGTTGGATAAAAAGGTAATATATTTCAGAGAGAGTGGCAAGAAGGAAGCTCTCTCTCTCACAGACACATACACGCGTGTATGTGCAAAATGCAGTCAGCTGGACAGAGATTCAAAAAAAAAAAAAAAAAAAGGAAGGGGAGGGACCCTTTTCAAGTCGTTCTATGAGGCCAGTATTACTTTGATACCAAAACCAGACAAAAATATTACAAGAAAAGAAAACTACAGATCAGTATCTCATGAAAGACACAAAAATCTTGAACAAAATACTAGCAAGCTGAATCCAGTAACCTATTAAAACGATTACAGCATGACCAAGTGGGATTTATCCTAGGAATACAATGTTGATTTAACATCCAAAAATCAAAAAATACAATACACTGTATTAATATAACATAGGACAAAACCACGTGGTCATTTCAATACATGCAGGAAAAGCAGTTGATAAAATTCAATACCGCTTCATGATGAAAACAGACAACAGTCTAGAAGAAACAGAAGAGAACTCCCCCAGAATGATGGAGGGCATCGACCAAACACTCACAGATAACACACCGCTCTCTTCCTAGGATCAGGAGCAGGATGAACATGGCTGCTCCTGCCATTTTTATTCAACATTGGACTGGAAGTTCCAGCCAGGGCAGTCAGGTTATGATCACAAGGCAAATAAGTGTGAGTGAGGACATGGAGAGCTCAGAATCCTCATACACTGCTGGCGGGGACATAAAATGGTGCAGCTGCTTTGAAACAGTCTGGCAGCTCCTTGGAAGGTGAAACACAGAGTTACCATGTGACCGAGCAATCCCACTCCTGCAAATGCCCAAGAGAATAAAAAGCTACGTGTACACAAAAACTTGTGCATGAATGTTCACCGCAGTATTATTCCTAATAGCCGAAAAGTGGAAACAACCCAAATGTCCATCAATGATAAATGGAGAAATAAAATGTGGTATATCCATATAATAGAATATTATTTGGCGATAAAAGGAAATGAAGTAGTAACCCATGGTACCATATGAATGAACCTTGAACACACTATGCTAAGTGATAAAAGCCAGACACAAAAGACCACGTATCGTGTGATTCCATTCACATGAAATGTCCAGAACAGACAAATCTGTTGAGACAGAAAGTAGGTTAGCGGTTGCCTAGAGCTGCAGTGGCTGCTAATGGGTATACGCTTTCTTTCTGGTGTAATAAAAATGTTTAAAGTGGACTTTGGTGGTGGCTGCACGACTCTGTGACTACACTAAAAACCACTGAATTGTACCCTGTAAATGGATGGATTGCATGCGAATTAGCTCCATAAAGCCGTTCTTGAAAAAAACTATACAGACTCATCCCTTGCTGTTTGACTACAGATGCTCTTTTATATTTACTTTGGTCAAAAAAGTAAGGCTTCTGAGAAACATGTCTGCCTCATGCTTATAAAGGTAACCCTTAACTGTAAAGTCTGTAACACTGTAACAACTTAAGTTGTCAGCTTTGTCCTAGGAAATTGTATGTGTCACATTAAGGTTTAAAAACTGGGAACTGACCAATCTTGTCTTAATTAATTTCATACCATCAATATTCCGTGAGTCTTATCTGTTACAAACAGATTATATTTGATCTGACTCTCTTTCTGTGTAGTGACTCCACTTCCTTTGAGCAAGTGACACATTTGTGCCTCAGTTTCTCTATCTGTAAAAGGGGATAACACTACTTCTTAGTTGTTATAATTACCAACCAAGTAAGCAAATGTATATAAATTGCTTTGCACTCTTATGGGACATACAACAAATTGACCAGTTACCATCACTATAGGAAAAATTAAAATTGCCTTTAATAGAGTGGATCCAAACACAACATGAATTTTTATTTCTTCCACAGCCACGAGGAAACAACAAAACGTATAAGCTTCAGTTCTACAGAAATGGTGCTGTTTTCTCACATTCCACATGAAGTTACCTAACAGGATGATACTGAAGAACACAACCCAAAGAGTTTTTTCCTGCTTAGTCTGACTCTCTGTGTTATGAAGTATAACGGAGGCTATTTATCAAAGGTAGAAATGTTAGCACAAGCATAGAGATACCTTCAACTAGATTGTGTGATTTATTCAGTATTCCTAGGCAGGATCTACTCTTTTTCATTCTAATAAAACTAATAAGGTACTTGACTGCCACTGGCAAGTACTGTCACTGGAAATTGTCAATTATAATCTATTTGAAATAACTGAGTCTTGGGGACAATTCTGGGAGGCACTGAGTAAACTGTAAGTCGTAGATTTTTCTATTAATTAGTACTGTTTCCCAGCAGATCCCTCCCCAGCAAACCCCAGCAGTATGAGATCTTAAGGAAGGGAAACTATCTTTTTTTTTTTTTCCTAATCCCAGCAAAGGTGTCTCATGGACTAGTGATGGGGCTTATTTATTACTTTCCCTTTTAGAAATGCGCCTAACAGAAGTGAAGCGATTCAGCCAACATTCCTGATACCCAAGGCGGAAACAGAGGCTTTTTTTTTTTTTTCTTTTCGGGACCAGGTTAAGTAAATACCACAGACAGGAAAACATAAGTTAGATGCACAGATCGAGTCTTGTAAGATAAGAAAAGGCCGAGAGGCTTTGACTCAGGTATGCTGTTTTCAAAGAATTTCTTTAATCCTAAGAAAGGAAATCTTAAAATCTGCATATTCCCTAGTAGAGGGCGTTATGTCCCTGCCCGGGACCCTCTACGTATGAAATTAAGTCTGTTTTTCTCCTCTTCATCTGTTTTCAATTTAATTATTGGACCAGCCAAAGAACCTAGACGGGAAAAGGGAAAATTTTTTCCATTCTTATACTTTCTAGATTCAAAACCCATCTGGCCCCAAGCGTTTCAGACAGCCATAGTGAAGGTGCATTTCATTGTCTCCCCAGGAGGTCCAGAACAGCGGTCCTGACACACGTACTGACACGGTACATGCTTCACAGTGCGTGAGTGTTGTGTCTTAGAATTGCCGTATTATTTTCAAGGCTCATTCACATTAATGCCAACTGCAGTAACTTCTAGGTAATGTATCTTGTAATGTTTTCATAATTTGTTTACTTACATAAGTTAAACACAAGGGAAAACAGCTAAGGAAAAACTCAGATTATAAAGAAATTATGCATGAGAAGATACATTCCAGTATACTTGTACTCAACAATTTAACTGAAATATATATTCTTACAAAAATGCTGATTACAAGAAAATAGATGATTACTTTGCTGACAACGAAATGAGAAGTTAGTGTTCCTGGTGTGAGGCTGGAAGCTGCGAAGTCCTTCCTGTGTCGAGCCTGGTTTTTCGAAACTAAATTTGGAGCAAACTCTGGGACACAAGGCCTTACCAGTGCCTCCCTGCATCTTTACAATCTGTCAGCAGTTACTGGGTGCTGATGAAAGGTCTGAAGACCCACAGCTTTCTCGTGTACTGAGGGAAGGTTTATCCAGCCAAGCTTTTCTCATTCTAGCTTTTTGCTTAATGAACATTCCTTTTCACGCCCTGATACTTAACTGCCACCTTTCTGTATTCCTATTAGCGACCACATTCCTCCCATCTGAGATGACTATCCTTGAACTAATTATCCAACAATAACAGTTAATACTATTAATAATGGCTAAATAAACTGAGTGCTTAATGAAGTAAAGACTACGGAGCAGAAACAGTGGTAACAGTTCATGATGATGGAGCATTCACCATGTGCTTGGCCCTGTTCTAAGCGCTTTATGTGTATTGCCTCATAAACCTTTATGACACTTTGAGGAAGTGTAATATGGGAGAGTAAAGTGATATCTCTCTAAGAATGATTCTTAATTAGAGGTCGACCTTGGAGCACTTGAAATGCGTGGGCATCTCTGGTCACCCCATCTGTGAGGTGTAACAAGCATTTAATCGGTTGGGACCAGAGATGCTAAACTTCCTGTAATTTATCAGACAGTCCCAGACAACGAGGACAAAGCCCATCCCAAACGCAACGTGGTCCCCATTGAGAACCTCTCTCTTGCTGAGAACTTGTTTTCTACCATTCTTTTTTTTTATTAAACTACATCTCTTTTTTGGATTTTTGTGTTACCCAGCTCAGATTACATTTAGGATTAAAGCTGAAAACAACTCTGAGCTTTCAACCAATAGCTGACCTGGTTGAAAACTGTTGGGCTGTTTTATGCATAAAAGCCCCTCTTCCTAATATATTCTACTCTGTCACCAGAATTAAAAAAAAGAAATTGAAAAAGAAATAAAAAGCTTCAACCCATTATTTTTTTATCCCAAAGCCACCAACATGATAGTTTAAGGAAAATTTTATATTAATTCTATTCAATTTGGGGGGCACAAATTCTTATAAATATGTCATGCAAAATCTTTTCACTAGGAAATATGTTTTCCACCCACCTGAGTGTATTAGTGTGAACTGAGCAAAAAGACATAGAAAAGTGTTATCTGCACAGAACTGGACTTTGCAGTCAGGTGAGTCCATATGAAATTAATTTCCTTCCAGTGGCCATGTCCTCTTGCCTTGATTCAAATTAAACATTGAGAAAATGAATTCTCACTAATTCTCTTTCAGCAGCCTAAAGCTCTGGGCAGGTAAAAGTTAAAGGATATATTAACTCTTGATATAGTATTAAAAATAAACCTAATAATAAATTAATTTCATTGGTTCCCTAGTCTTGTTATTTCTGTTAGTTACCTTTTTCAGTCATTTCCATCTTGGCAGGAAATTCTAAGCCCTGTTTGCTATAAAACTAGTATGATTGCCAGAGTCTTAAGACCTCTAATTATCAGATGCAAAGAACCTTGAGGGGGAGTAACAGATGAAGAAAAAGCCACAGACGTGATCAACTAACAAGCTTGTTGAACCAGATTCCTGGCTCAGGAGATCTGTGTGGGTCCAACAATTTGCCATCCTCAGAAGCCCCCAGGCGGTGGTGGTGGCTGGGATGCTGGTCCTCAGACAACATTTCCATCAGCACTGGATGAAATATGTCTCGGAGGCAAACTCTACACTAGAAAGTCATTTCAGTATGAGATAAATTTAAAGGCCGGGATTCTCCACAAGGTACTTGATTTGAAGATGCTAAAAATTTAAGGTTTAGCTAATGTTGGAATAAGAACTTGTTAGTTTCAGATTTACACCTGTTCTGTATTTGTAATCACACTCTCCTGGCTGGTTTGTATATAGAAAGCCCTTCATGTCTTTTAAAGCCCAAAGTATTGCTGTGAAGTGTTAACGATTAATCTTAAAGCTATACGTAGTGTTGCCTGTGATGGAAGACTTCATTTTCTGCCTTGTATGGAAAGCTTTTGAATTCCTTTCTCAGAAATGCATCAAGATACTGTCTTTTCTCCCCTCACACCTGATTGCCATCTATTTTGTGGCTCTAAGAGATGAATTTTGTAAAGCAATGCAAATGAGAGATTTCTCTTCACCACCTCTTTTGTTGTGTGTTTCTAAAATACTGTACTTTCAAAGTTGCTACTTACAGAAGCACTATTTTAAAAAGTAATCCGGAACTAAGACGTGACAATAAGAAATCCCACAACACACTACACGCAATCTACAAAAAAATTCATTCTCGCAGCCCTAAACCAACTTCTTACCTGCATGAGCTGCTGCTTCAGTTTCTGTATTTCTGAAATGTTCAGCTCACTGAATAAGTCAGAAACAGGGTGCAGGGCCTCTCCTTTCCTCAAAGTGGGAGTCCGATAGTCTCCGTTCAGCTTCACGAGGGGCGCGTGGATGTGCCCGTTCATTTTGTCATCGTTGTTTGGTTCAGCCCCATCCTCAGCAAACTTGAGTCCGTCTACCGAGATGCCTATGTGGTTGTCGCCAAGGGTGATGTACTGCGAGAGCTCCTTCCGCAGGCTATTTTTCTGCTCCCTCTCATTTTTTAAGGTCTCCAGGGCTTCCTCCAGCTGGTGCTCGGCGATCTCCTTCAGTCGGATGGCATCTTCCAGCTGGCTGTTCAGCAGAACTGTCTCCTCCTCAAACCGCTTAATCTCATGCTTTAAGCCTTCATATTCGACCTGAATCAGACAGGATAAAGAAGATTCATAAAACTAAAATTTGGGTCTGACAAAACTGCCATTAAACACGCCAGTGGACATGAAAAAATTAGACGTCTACAAAATAAATCTATAAAGTACATGGAAGTACACTGCTAGGGTAACATAGGATGGTTTCTTTAGATATTATATATCCATATATATATAAATTCAATTCTTAGCAGAGATGAGAAAGGAACTCTCTTAGGACTTCTTTTATGGGGTCCAGTGGTCAAAAGGGGGCACGGTTTGGCTAATAAATCAAGAATATTTTTGTAATAGTTCATCAAAGTATTCACAATCCAAGAAAAGTTTATATCACTATTACTTTATTTAATTATTAATAATGAGGAAATTTTTATACTCAGGGCTAAGTTAATTATAAGATCACAATAAGAATATAATCACAATAAAATATGTTTGGGAGTAAGATGAGAAAGCAAACTTCACGCCCTTAAGGACAGAATCTGGAATAACTACCAATTAGGCAAAAATTTAAAAAACGCATGGAGGTGGGTCAGGATGGCAGAGTAGGAGGACGTGGAGCTCACTTCCTCCCAACAAACACGTCAGAAATACATCTCCATGTGGAACAACTCTCACAGAAAACCCACTGGAAACTGGCAGATCTCTTACGCAACCAGAGCTGCAAGGAAGATCCCCACGTGACCGGGTGACTGACTGTGTGCCAGCCCCAGGAGCCCTGCTTCACGCCGCAGGTTGGACAGACTTGGCGTCAGGCTTCAGACTGTGTGCTGCTGTCCATCTTTTGTTTTGGGACCAAACTGAAGGGTCACACTTCTTGGAGCATGTTTTTCTCATGATGATACAGGAGGGTAAGGGGATTAGTCAGACCAGGCAAGCACGCCTGAAATCTGCACACCATCGGGTCTGCTAACCTTCCACTGCTCAGAGAGAGTCACATGACCAAGACCTCTGTCAGTGGAGCCGGCCAATTTACCCTGCCCCTCCCAGGGCACTGCCAGGGGATGCGGCAGAGGGAGAGAGTAAAGAATTGAGAACAACAATCTAAATCTGCCACACACATCTACAATCACATGATGCGATGTTTTCCTTTAAAAAAAAAAACTTTATACTGTGGGTAATGTGAAAATACCCAGCAGCAAGAAGAGCTCAATGAGCCCCAAGTGCCCACCACTCACTCAGCTTCAACAATCATCAACTCCTGGTCACCTTCCTTTCATCCGTATTTCCATTCACTCCCCTAGCTGGATTATTTTAACTCCTGGGTATCACATACTTTGGGATCTATCTCTAAGAAATAATTTTTTTTTAAAGCACAGCCATATTCCCTTGAACAAATAATTTCTGAGTAACATGACAGAACCCTAGTTATCAAAAACAGTATCACCAGTGGGTTTGTAATGACACAGGAAATGAATATCACTTTGAGTGAAAAAGGATAATGTATTATTGCAAGTATGCAATACAAGAGATCAACTGGAAATTTAACAAAATGTTAACAACAGGTGTTCTGTAGGGGTGGTAATAAAGGCGATTTTTAAGGAAAAGAATACAGATATACTGTTATCAATATAGTACTCTTTCCAGTTACAACCAAATAAGGGTCTGTTCAAACGCCCTCTTGGTTGTGAAAGTCCACAGGTGAGATGGATCTCCACTCTGAGTCCACATGCTTTGCTTGGAGGCTTTTCCATGGTACCACATGCCACCTTTCCATAAATATTTTATATCCACAGTTGCTTAGAGGAAATACTTTTTAGGCACCGAGGTGTGCCTCAGAGTGCTTCGATGTTCCTTCGTAGTGTTTCAACAGAATTCTGCCCTTAGTAAGCATCTGCTGAATAAACAATTGTGAATGAAAAAATAAACTAGAAAAAAGTGTAACAATGTCAGTTACTCCCTTCTCGTGTCATCACTGCCAGGCTGCATCATGACTAGAGCCCCAGCAAAGTGGAGGCACCAAGAAACAGAATGAGAAGGCACTTAAAGGGTGGTGTCTGGCATCTTAAAGACAGCATCAAAGTAGACACCATGAGAAAAATCAGTACTTTGTTGGGATTCCTTATAGCAACTTTAGAGTTTAGTAATTCTTTTTATTTTTAACTACATGAGGGCTGGAGATAGGTACACAATCTTTTCAGAGTTTAGGAATGCTAAAGATCTCACTCTGCACCTGTAGGGCCACACCTAACACATAGCTTTAATACTCAATTATATGGATAGCTAAATTTACCACCGGCCTTCCCTACTGGGACTTGAAGCTCCTGGGGCCAGTGATCATGTCTTTTGTCCTTCAAAAAGTACATGGCCTCATAGAAGGATACTCCTGGGGTGGGAAGGGATAAATTAATTGGGAGTTCAACATGTGCAAATACTAACTACTATACATAAAACAGGTAAAAAACAAATTTCTTTTCTATAGCGCAGGGAACTATTTTCAATATCTTGGCAACTTATAATGAAAAAGAATATGGAAATGAATATATGTATGTATATGTATACAAACATTATGCTGTACACCAGAAATCGACACATTGTAATTGACTATACTTAAAAAAAAGAAAAAAAGAAAGAGACCCCTGAAACACTGGTTAAATGAAATCAAACTGAATTGATCCCCCAGGGTCCCCTATGATATTATTACCTGATATAGAAATATATTCCTAGAGGAAATATTCTTCAAAATAAAAATACAGTTGAATTGTTAATTGAAAACTAGGGTTTTTCAGTGCTTAGGTAACAAATACTGAGTGCTTTAGTTCAATATAGGAGATACTAGAGACATGAAATTTATTACTTCTCCCTTCCTCCCACCGTCTCAACTCTAAAAACTGAAACTAACATGATTTCCTGCCCCAGGTTAAGTACTACTGGAACCAGGCAAAATGTCCTGCCCCTGTGGTAACCGATACTGGGACTTGGCATAAAAAAACTTAGTTGCTTTTGGGAAATACTTGCTCCTGGAAGATGCGACTGAACTGCAGTAGCTTACCCAGGACTCGCATCAAGACCTTCCCTTTGTTGTGCCTCTCAACTCTAAGCCATGATGTCAAAAACCCTGTCTATCCCAACCAGTTCCCCACCGTGCAAGACCCACCTTAAAATCATCCAGTCCAGAGCCTAAAAAATTCTATGAACATCCTTCCTGTAGATACCCCAATTCGAGACACTACTAACGCGCTGTCGAGGTGGTCTCTTACTGCGAGAGCTGAGAAACAGCTTTGCTTCATCAGCAGGTTTTTCTGGTGGTCTGTTGGGGAACTGGGAGTTGACTTCTTCTTATGGCTGCTGCTGTTTACTGTACTTCTTTCAGATATATTGGTTTGAAAAAGTATAAAGGTATAAAACGTTACTTAAAAGGTTGGGTCACAGAACCAAATCAGCACACAGAGGAACGTGGCTAAAGTCTTCAGAGTCAATTCTTTGAGGTTCCACGTATTTCATACTTAGGATCACAAATAACAATTGGTATGGTTAATTAGAATAATCTTAATTTTAAAAAAAATTTTAATGGAGGTACCTGGTTATTGAACCCAGGACCTCGTGCATGCTAGGCATGCGCTCTACCACTGAGCAGTGCCTACCCTCCCTAATTATAATCATCTTAAATTTTAGTTTCCTTCTCAGTTGAATTATAAAGGAAAAGATTTACTCATTGTTTCAACAAATATTTATTTAATGCCTACTATAGGCCAGGCCGTGTTCTGGGTGTCATAATTTAACAAAAAGAGATGGAAACAAACTAATATATAGGAGCTATATAGGGAGTAAAAAGTGGTATTTAAACAATTATTTAGAAAATAATCAATAAACAGTTACAAGGAAAATGGAACTTCAGGAGACGATAATGTTCTAGTTCTTTGAACTAAGCATTTTACAATCCGGGAAGTTTTGCTGTTTAGAGAAACCTCACACCAGACGGGAGAGCACGCTTTGTCCAGGGGGCTTCAGCACAAAGCAACATTCAGACCAATTTTGAGACTGAAAACCAGCCACTGTCATATCTTTTTTAAAAAATGTGTGGCATTCGTACATAAAACATTATACTTCATACTTAGTTAATTAGGAAGAGAGTTTATGATAGATGCTGAATCCTATGAATAAAGACCAACAGCAGGAAAAAAAGGGAACCAAACCCCGGCATTTGCGTAACTGGGAGAGGCCTGTGACACCGCAGTGCGCCCATTTGTCAGGGAATAAGCCAGAACGGCCCTTGGTATAGGAAATGATTTCAAATTAATTAATTAGACCCTTAATTGGGAAAATTACCATATTGCACCTAAAAAACAGAATTAAAGAGATGTATACATTTTCCTGTTTTTTTTCAACTTTCTGAGTTAAACATTTGATTTCCACATTTCAGTGACTGGTGGGAGGGCATGAGTAAGCCATAAACAGCAACGAGCCAGACTGATGGCACGAATTCCCACAGGCGGGACAGCTGGGCGATGAATACTCACGGGATACCTCGGCAGTCTGTCAACAATACCTACTACTGGCCTACATGGGCTTCCCGAGTCAATGGGTCTAGCACGTGCAGCGCAGGTGGGAGGCTGTCTGGCCGCACTCCTGCCTGTGCCCAGGGCACGGACGATCTGTAGGAGTCAGGAGTAATGCCCACTTTAAATGTTTGCCCTTCAGTAAACTTGCTTCAAGTCCTTTACATTGTTCATCAGCGACCACAAAAACAAACACAAAAAATACCCTTCTCATTTCAAGACATTTCCGAGAAGCACTATTTTTTTTAAGTGGGGAGAGGGAGGTAATCCGGCTTATTTATTTTTAGAGGAGGCACTGGGGATTGAACCCGGGACCTTATGCATGCTAACCATGTGCTCTACCACTTGCCTATACCCTCCCCGCCCTGAGATGTTTTTTTTTTTTTTTTTTAAATCTTCTAATTTTCTCCACTGTGAGGTCACTGATCCCAAACAAATCATGACCTGGGACCCCACAGTACCACCAGCCCTCGGCACGCACACAGTGATTCAGTGCTTCATGGTAAAAACACATGGGCCATCCTGGTAACCCTCCTTTAATTGTCTGAAACTAACCCCCACACTCCTTAGCAGACAGCTTGCTTCCCAACCCTGCAGAGCTGGGTGGAGTGACAACGATCAGAAATCAGATTTCAGTTGTGCCAGTACATGGATTTCCTTTTTTCTGGATTTTTCCTTTCCCCTCTTTATCTTTATATGTATCAAAACCACACGGTTGTCCCTCAGTATCCTTGAGGGATCAGTTCCAGGAGCCCCAGCAGTCACCAAAGTCCGTGGATGCTCAAGTCCCTCGTATACAGTGGTGTGGTATTTGCATATAACCTACGCACACTGGCACATCTTTAAATCATGGTTAGATGACTTATAACACTTAATGCAACGTAAATGCTATGTAAATATTGCCAGTGTCAGGCAAATTCAAGTTTTGCTTTTTGGAGTTTTCTAAAATTTTTCTTTTTTTCTTTTTCATTTCTTCCCTCCCTATCCCTCCCTCCCTTCCTTCTTTCTCTTTTTTTCTTCCTTTCTTTTTCTTTTTTTTAATCCATGGTTGGCTGAATCTGTGAACCCATAGATACGAAGGGTCAACTGAAACAGCTCTGGATGGAGATACCAACTTGAGAGGGAGAGGAAGTGAAGGCACACATCTGGGCTGGCCTCTAAGTTTATTGAAAGCAAGAATCCTGCCTTACGGATTCTGGTACCTCTCTAGCCTAGCACAGTGCCTAGCACGGTGCCTGGCACAGTTTCTTGACCTAACCTGAGAGGTTGTAACGGTGTTTAGACCAAAACAGGGTTGTGGTTGAGGAACCACGTTGGAAAGACCTTGAAATCCAGTTCACCTTTGCTGAACAACCTGTGAATTGTATGCACAAGTCAATTCTACTAAAAGCACAGATTCAGGAGTGCTCTTACTAGTGACTGTAACAAACCCCAGGGCAAACCGATCGGGAAAATGACACGGTTAAGCCGTCGAAGCCTCACTGCCCCCCAGATTATTTAAACGTACACATGTACTCTTTCTAGTCAGGTCACAGCAGAACAAAGAAATCAGGAATTTTCTTTTGTATAACGTTGTCCTTACCACTTTACATTTCATAATCCTTTTCCCTGTATAGTTTGAAAACAATTTAAGCGAGAGAGAGAAAGAGAGGTGGGGAGAGAGAGGGAGAGGCTAATTGAGATCGCAGGGAGAGCTTAAGCTTGTCGCACAAAACAAGCTTATAAACTCAGGCTTTTAATAAGTCTCAGGTTAAACTGGTTACAATACATTTAGCTTCCTCCAAACATAAATTAATATAGAGCTAAAGTATAAAGAAAATGTTTTCTTATCCAATAAAGCTTTACTGGTATTTATACTACTTCTAGGTTTGCCTTCTACATTTTAGCTGAAATAAGACGGCTGGGAAAGTTCAGCACGTAAATAACGTATGGAGATGGAAGCAAATTTCGAGTTTCCTTCCTAGAGAAGACGTAACCTCAGGGGTCAGAAGGTGTGGATCTATCTGGAGTGTCGCCAAAAAACTTTTTAAACCTTACCTGGTTCTGCTTTAATGTGGACACCAGCTTCTGCAACGTGATGTTCTCTTCTTCTAATTCGGTGTAGTCCTGAAGGAGGCGGGCCTCCCGGAACTTGTATTCTCGTATTTCATCCTTCATCCGTATTCTCTGTAGCTCCAACATCTCATTGTTCTGCAACGAAAGAATAAACAGTCAATACAAAAGGTTCTTATCCTTGATTTTGTGAAGTGTAGAATGAAGTCTTGGCAGTTAAAACATAATAAAAAACACCTCATGGATTATAAATCGGTACCACCTTTTTTGAATGGCAATTTAGTGATCTCGATCAAACTTTAAAAGCGCGTACACATAACATAATCTAGCAATTGTACACCTAAAAATCATTCTTTTTTCTTAGTTTTTTTTGGTGGTGGAGGGGGGAGGTAATTAGATTGATTGATTTTAATGGCAGTACTGGGGATTGAACCCAGGACCTCTTGCATGCTAAGCACACACTCTACCACTGAGCTATACCCTCTCCCCACTAAAAATCATTAAGTAAATTTTCTTAGAGGTAAATGAAGAAAAAGAAATCCAGGTATATGGACACAAAAAAATTGGAAACAATCTATATGTTTGCTAATGGGGGATCAGTGAAATAAATGATCATGCATCTCTTAGTGGAGCATTATAAAATTATTAAAAAGAACAAGAAAAAAAGCTTTATGCACTAGAATGGAAAGATAGCCACAATGTATTATGAAACATAAAATAAAGTTAGTATGCATACAATACCAACTTTCCATACTCAGGGCTGGTGGGGAGATCCCCTCTGCAAGTTTCAAAGTCTTCCAACTGCCTTGGTCCAGCCACTCTGGCCTCAGTCACCCGGCTGCAGCCACAGAGATCCCCTCCACTCCCTCCCCGTGGTGGGCCTGCCAGTGGCTCCGGCCCTCAGGCGTTTGCATCCCGCCTCCCACAATTCCTTGCCTCCAGATCAGGGGTCTTTAACCCCATTTGTGCCATGGCCCTTTCTGACCACCTGGTGAAGCCAATGGACCTCTTCTCAGAATAATATTCTAAGGGACATCGAAAGGGTTCAGAACCTCCCAGGCCAAAATATGCCACTTTGGTACATTGACCGTTTTGAGCTGAAAGCACTTGACAAATAGCAGAGGGAGGAAGGCCTCTCTGTCCTCCTCCTTTCTACCTAAAAGCAGGACATGAAATTTCCCTGGAGGGAGGTGCCCCCCCGGACCAGGAAGATAACGTTCTCATCACCAGAGACGGGTAGTCTATGCCAAAATGACCCAGACAGACAGACCTGCTAAAATCACCTTCCTTGGTTTCCCACACATACTTCCTCCTCACTGTCCCACGATACACTGCCTGTCACCCAAGCCCCTTTGTCTTGTCACAGCCCCGGATTTATCATTCTTTGTGTAAAAAGCTACATAAGCCTTGGGGCCTTAATGACCTTTTCTGCTCTTCCTTTTCCCTTTGAAGGCTCCCATGTACAAGTAAAAAAATTAAATAAATCTGCAAGCTTTTTTCCCCCCTGTTAATCTGTTTTATGTCAGTTTAATTCTTAGTTCCAGTCGCAGAACCGAAGAGGGTGGAAGGAAATTTTCCTCCCTTCCAGTGTAAAAGACAGGATTACTGTGCTCTACACTGGAATTTGACACAACATTGTAAAATGAGTATAACTCAATAAAAAAATGTTAAAAAAAAAAAAGACAGGATTACCAAGGACACTGATTATGTTACATTTAAGCTAATACAATATTTTTTAAGATTATGATATGGCAATCAGGGAGATGGTTACAGTAGTGGCCCCCAGTTAATCACACTTCTCTGCGGTCACACGCTGTGGAGTTTCTGCTCAAACCGACTCTGAACTGGCCTCTGACTTGCTGTGACCCACAGAACGCAGGGGAAGCCTCGGTCCCCAGAAGCCTTGAAGCGCTTGCTCTTTCTTGGAACAAGGCCACCCGTGAAGCAGCCCCAGCCAGCCTGCTGGAGCCCGGGCCCAGCCCGCAGTCCGCGCCGGCTGCCCGGTGCCGGACTGAGACGTGTCGAACTATCTGGCTCAGCTGAGCTGCTAGATGACGGCACCACAGGAGTGGCCCCACGCTAGTCTGTAAGGTACACCCAGCTGAGTACAGCTCAAATATCTGATCCACAGGATCATGGGTATTATTTTAAGCCCTTAATATTTGGGGCAATTTGCTACACCTTAACACATAACTGATACAGTAAGACATGTGCTTCTTTATTAGTGGAATGTGTAATCAAACCGAGTGGCAGATTTAAGAAATAACCGTAATTTCAAAGCAGTGATGATATTTCATGATCCCGCAAGAACTAAGATGTGATATGAAAATTTTGCTCACAAAGGAATTTGTGCCGCTCGTTTTGGAAAACAGAATGGGACTCCTTAAAAGACTAAAAATAGACTTACCATGTGATCCAACAGTCCCACTCCTGGGCATGTATCCAGAGGAAACTTTAATTCAAAATGATACATGCACCCCAATGTTTATAGTAGCACTATTTACAATAGCCCAGACATGGAAACAACCTAAATGCCCATCGACAGAAGACTGGATAAAGAAGTTGTGGTATATTTACATAATGGAATACTACTCAGCCATAAAAAATAATAAAATAATGCCACTTGCAGCAACATGGATGGACCTGGAGATCATCATTCTAAGTGAAGTAACCCAGAAAGAGACAGAAAAATACCATGATATCACTTATATGTGGAATCTAAAGAAAAAAACCCAGACAGACAAATGAATCTATTTACAAAACAGAAACAGACTCACAGACATAGAAAACAAACTTATGGTTTACCAGTGGTGGGGAAGGGGTAGGAAGGGATTACTTGGGAGTTCGAGATTTGCAGATAGTAACTACTATGTATAAAATAGATAAACAAGTTCATACTGTATAGCACAGGGAACTAGAGTCAATATCTTGTAATAACCTATAACAAAAAAGAATATGAAGACGAATATATGTATGTATACGTACGACTGAATCATTATGCTGTACACCAGAAAGTAACACAACATTGTAAACTGACTGTGCTTCAATTACAAAAAAAAAAAAAAAAAAAAAAAAAAAAAGACCTGTCTGCATAGCGTGGCCAACATTTGTTTGCCAAACCCCTGCTCTTCTCATCTTCTGTGAATTGTCTTCCTCCCCTTTGAAGCTCCAGACCCCTACCTCCGCCCTCTTAGCTCGGAATGGTACATAAGCCTTGATTACTTGGCTGCTGGGGAGTCTCATATTTTTATGGGGCTCCCTTACAGTTTTCTTCTGTTAATCTGTCTTATGTCAATTTAATGATAAGACCAGCCAATGAACTTAGAAGGGAAGAAGGAAAGTTTTCCACCCCTACAAAACCTTATATGAACACACCCTTTGGACTCCGGTGAGTCTTCTCAATGATCTGACCCTGTGTAACTGCTGCAACTTTAGGAAAAGCAAACATAACAGAAATGGAGGCGAGGAGAGTGGAGGGCAATAAATAATGAATTCCAGCAGCCGCCCAGGAAGACACTGCACAGAAGACGAGGCGTAGCCCCCCTGGCTCACACCTTGAACAGTCAGGAGACAGTGAGCTGCTCCATCCGCAAAAGGCAGACCATACAAGTCAGCCCTGCAGGGAAGCCGAGTGTCAAGGCTACAAGTTGCATCAGAATTTTTTTGCCTTCCTAAGATAATACTCTGAGGCATTTTTTCATGCACTCTGTAACAGTAAGAAATCATTGGAATATGTTTCTACAAACTGCATCTTTGCAGACAGACTCCTAAAACCAAACAAAGTACCATAAGGCAAGATGAACAAAAGAAATACTTGAATACTACTCTCTTAGCAGAAATTCAGTTTAGATTGGAAATATATGAAAGGTATACATAAATCGAATAAATATACTCAGTAACTTTTATCCTTCTTGGCAGGTGAAGGTTATAAATAGTCTCTAAGTCTTGTAGTTTTCTCATTCTTTTACATTTTCTTTTATAAAATGTTTTTTTTTGTCATTACTTATTCTACAGTCGCTCAAAGTGAATTTTTCAATCCATTACAGTGCCATTGAAGTGGGAAAACTTGATTACTTAATGTTTTAATAAAAGTTGTTTTCGCCACTTACATAGGACGTACCAGGCAGAGGAAAGAAATTTCTCAGGCATAAAAAGACAGCAAAAGAATGCTATGATTCAACCACATATAACAAATGCATAATATTAGTAGTTGGTAGTTAAATGCAGGACAAATAGTTAAATAAAAAGAACTTGTGGTATCTATTCTACTACAATAATCAGTAAACTGAAGCCCAGAGAGACGAAGGAAACTGGGGTAATTCACAGAGGTAGGAAATGATAGTCCTAGGTTTTGATCCAAATCTCCCAGATCCTAAGTTTGAGCTCTTTTTTTTTTTTTTTTTTCTTTTTTGAGCTCTTTTCATTAACACATTCTGACTGACTTTGTCTCCTGGCTTCAGGCAGAAAGCCAAAGAAAACAAATTGAAAGTAAAAGACTAAAACATGCAAGGGGAAAGTGGATGGTCCTCTGCAAATCAGGCTGAATTCACGGTGAAGAGAGGACCGAGGGGCTGTGGGAGCCTCCGGCTCCGAGCAGTGTGGTATGTGGCTCTGAGGTTCAAAAGACTCCAATTCAGGGAGGAAAGGGAGCGTCTGGGGGATAAGGACGTGCTTTCCCTCCCTGGAGACTCGGAGCTCCGCACAGGGGCCCCCAGGGTGGCTCCCTTCCCCCAGCCCTGGGAAAGAGTTTTGGAAAGTGCGCTGGGCATCTTTTTCTGGCACCTGCTGCTCAGGGCTCACTGCTGCGGAGACAGCACGAGGGCTTCCGGCTGGTGAGCGCCTGGTGTCTACATGGCTTTTGAAGACCCCACTGGACACACTTCACACACAGGGTCCCTCTCAGGCGGCAGGGAGGAGAAGCTTTTATACCGAGCTAAGTCTAATGAGAAAGCCTTTCACTGTCACACAAAAGTTGGTGACGCAGTTTTCCCTGCCTTGAATTTCAATTAGCATCTTAGGCAACAAACCTGAAAATGACTAACTGAGAAATGTCTGCCTTTAGTGTGTGGGCCACGGCCAAAGAAATACTACAAAATATATATTTCGAATCACTATCAGCCAAATGAACCCTCAGTGTGTATGTGGGAGAAATAGTTCATTTTTTTTTAAATCTTGTTACAGTTTTACCTAAAGCCTCCTGATAATCACCTTCTTTGTTTTCCCTACTTAACATTTTACTGAGTTAAATAGTGAGATAATATATGTTCCCACCATTTAATTAATACAATTATGTGTGAGATGTCTTTGATTCTTTAGTGGTACCTCACTTACTTACTTTCACTTCTATGAAAGTTGAAAACTTTCGGTAAAGCTTACATTTTCCAGAAACATTAGACTGATAGGCTTTTAAAACATGGATTTTTCAGTAACCTGGAACTGCTTTTTGTAAAGAATCAGCCACAACACAAATACTATCACAGTTATATTCAGATTTTGAAGCTATATTGTATTATTTTATTACTATCCATATATTTTATTCAACATTATTTTAATATCTTTCATTAGTGAATTGAGGATATAAATCTAAGTAATAAGATTTTGGATCAATCACAATTGTAAATTAATATATGCCTGGGGCCCAAGTTATGACTGGCTTAAAACAAGTCAATTTTAAGCAAACATAAAATTAAATAGCGTTTAAAAAATCAAAGTGAACAACTGTAATAAATATTCCTACTGAGTTACTGCCCAGTGTCTCAGTCACCAGACTTACGATGACATTCAGAAGGCAAGCTTAAAGTGCTATAAACCCATTAAAAAGAGATTATTCGATGCTTATTTGCGCTTAGTGCTAAACTGCACAGAAGAGATACCTGAATTTTGTTAATATTATTCAAGAAAATCAAACTAACATTGAGAATCTGTCAGTGCCAGTGTTTCTTTGCTCATGTAATCATAAGTTCCTTTTTACAGGCAAGAAACGGAAGATAAGAGAAGTCTTTAATCCACGGTGACAGAACCAGCGGGTGGCGGGGTCAGAGCTCACACTCAGGTCTGTCCGATCACAAAACACCTTTATCTTCATTAATCATCACTGCCTCTTTTCACAATATTCCTTCTGATCTATTATTGTCTCAATTTTTAAAAATAAAGATACTTTGTCTTACTGAGTCTTGTCAATCATTTGGCCAAAGGGAAATCTTATTGGGCTTAAAGTCTGTAGCCCAACGAAAATGGGTAACTCCCAGCTCTATACCTGGTCGTGTACGGCCTTTGGCAAGTGAGTTGACCGCCTTAAGCTGCAGTTTGCTGACCTGACGTAAAGTGAGGATAACAATCATACGTGCATCAGAGGCCGCTGTAAAGATTAGATTAGAGAAATAATGCTGAACCTCTGGCATAGTGCTTCACACACAGCAGGTGTTCAGGACATGCTAGGTATTCTTGCTAACACACACACCCGCCCACATTTAAGGCTAACGCTGTAATAAGCCTGGCTTTTTGCTCCCGGTCTTTGTCTTTTTTTACATCCAGCAAAGCCTCTGGCCCAGACCAGCAAGCCCAAGGAATACACAGCTGTGACTGGGTGTCAGGGACGTCCTAAGACGGATGACGTTTAGTGGGAGCCTGAACGATGAGCATGAGCTGGCCGCCTTGGGGCAAGGCGCTGCAGGGAGAGTGAGAAGCAGGGACAGAGGCCCTCAGGGAGGCAGCAAGGAGCAGGTAGCCAGGTGCCTGGCCACGGCCTCACAGAGCACAGCGGGCAGAATGGCTCTGTTCCCCAGGTTCAGCGCTCTTCATCACTAGGAGAGCTTTAAGCCGGTGAGTCACACGGCACAAACAAGAAATATCTGTAGAATAAGTGACCATTTAAAAAGGGTCACATTAGCAATTATGCTTCTACTACTTTAAAAAGAGATGCGCTTTGGCCTGGATAAGAGTTTTTTCAAACTCCATCCAGATGACTGTTACAGCCTGAATTGCTTCCCGGGTGAATTCCTATGTTGAAGCAGCACAAACCCCCTCAGGGCGATGGTATCTGCAGATGGGGCCTTTGGGAGGTAATTAAGGTTAGATGATGTCATGGGGGAGGGGCTGTGGCCGGACAGGATTAGTACCCTTAGCAATGACAGCTGGCTCTCCTCCTGTGAGCACAGAGGAAAAGCCAGCTGGGGGCGCAGCAAGCCAGGAACCAAATCGGCTGCCCCTGGACCTCGGGGCCGGAATTGTGAGATAACGTCTATTTCTGCTGTCTGCTGCATCCCAAGTCTGTGATGGTTTGTTATGGCAGCCTGAGCAGGATGTAGTCTAAGGAACAAGGGATGGGTCTCCGTCAAAGCGTTGACTGGATCTCAGTGCTTTTGCTTTGGGAGAAAAAAATGTCTCTCCAGAGCTCAGAGAGAAGAAAAGCAGACCAACTGAACAAGGCGGACAAAAGAAGGAAATTGCTCTTTAAGCAATGTTATCTACTGACTCATTGCTCTTTTAATTGCCCTAGAGGGAAACTAGGTAATAAGAGGGAATAAGGTTGCAGTTGAGTTAAGGTTGGTCATCAGCTGACCATGAAGTATGGAGATTAGATTGGGTTATCCAGGTGGGCACAATGAAAAATGGAAGCGAGGCAGAGGACGAGAGCCAGAGAGATGGCAGCGTGAGAAGGATGTAGCTTGATGCTGAAGACGGAGGAGGGGACCATGGACCAAGGAATGCAGGTGGCCCCTAGAAGCTGGAAAGGGCAAGAGAAAAAGACTCCCTTCTAGAGCCTCAAGTAAGAAACATACAGCCCTGGTAACATCTTGGTTTTAGCTCCAGTGAGACAAATTTCGGATTTCTGAACTATAGAACTGTAAGATTAAAAATCTGTATTTTTTAATCCACAAAATTTGGTAATTTGTTACAGAAACCTAATATAAGTGGTTCCTTCTACAGGGTAGGACTGGAGGTTGGGCAGGTGGTGAAGAAAGATGTCGTCTTTATGCCATTCTACTTTGTTTAAATATTTTTAATATACGTGTAGAAAACTTTTTAAATGTATATAACAGCAATGAAGGGTTGTGTCTAATTGATGTTTTGAGGACTAGAATTTCCTTTGTAGCAGCAATAACTTTAAAGACAATTTTCTACTCCAGCCAGAAAAAATGGGGTAAACATAAAAAATTCAAAGAGGGAAAATTTGCATAGGTTCCAGCAGGCTCAAAAAGACTAGAAATTGAGTTGGCAATGTCATCCTCACAATTACATAAGGTGTGGCCTACACTTACTGAGAATATGTCTGTAGGTAATAAAGATGAAAATACTACAATTTTGAAAAGTAAATGGAATGAATACCTAGTGAAAGGCAATGACAAAACAAGGTAAAACCCGAGTTTCATTTCTCATCCTTGAGTATTCAATAAGTCTGCCATCACTGCCCTATCATTTCACCATCCCTAAAATTAAGTGAACGATCAATATACACTGCAAGTTGCACTATGTTTTCTAGACAGTCATCTTATGATTAAAAAAAAATCTCATCTGTGTCGCTGACATCATTCTCATTGTTCTGTACGTGGTTGCATTTTATCCTCAGCAATACCCCACTAAGGTAGGCACTGTTATTGTGTCTATTTCTCTGAGGTGCAAAGGAGTTACTTGCCCAAAGTCCACACAGCTAATACGTGATGAAACCCAGATTGGAACAGAAAGAGGGTAATTGCAGAGCATACAACATTAACTGTGTGCAATCTAGACAGGAAAGTTTGACTCAATGTCTAAACAGAATTTCTTTGTGATAAATGTCGTGTAGGACAAGTTTAGTTTTGTTTTGTTTTTAACTGAAGTATAGTCAGTTTACAATGTGTCAATTTCTGGTGTACAGCGTAACATTTCAGTCATACATATATTTGTTTTCATATTCTTTTTCATTATAGGTTGCTACAAGATATTAAATACAGTTCCCTGTGCTATATAGTAGAAATTTGTTGTTTATCTATTTTATATATACTAGTTAGTATTTGCAAATCTTGAACTCCCAATTTATCCCTTCCCACCCCCAAGAAAGGGGAAAAAATACCATATGACATCACTCTAATGTGGAATCTAAAAAGAGAAACAAGACACTAATAAATGTATCAACAAGACAAGCTTTAGTTTTAGCGATTCTTTTGCGTCATAGATCTGTGGCTGTGGAATTAACACAATGATATGATTTTTATTCTTTTCATTCTGTCATACAGGTTCTCCCAGCATTCTTTCTTGTGTCTCTTATTTGATTTCAAAGAGTGGGTCCCTCACCAAAATGGTCTGTTATACTAACCTAGACAACATTTATTTCTAAGTCCTTATTATTTCCTTTTCAAGTGTCTAGTGGAGGATCCATGCTTCTGCATTCCTGGGAACCAAACTGGTGCTGCAATAAAATCACTTGCAAATGATCGGTATTATCAGATCATATAGGAAGATATTTGTGCCTAAAAATGAACTAAAAATACGATAATGGAACAACTTCAGCTCAATGCTGCCAATTAACCGGCAGCATTTAAACTACTAAAAAGCAAACGAACAAACTCATCTGTAGGCTCCTGAAGCCCTCAGCGATTTCTAGGAAAACACTCCCAAACTCAGAGCACTGTAAGCCAGACTCCATCTGCATGCTGTCAGGGACACTAGGAAACACAGGGACACTCCCTCTCCAGCCATAATGATCTGTATCAGCTTCCTCTATGAAATTCACACTGGAAACTGTCTTGTCTCCTGTTTCAGCTCGAGATGAGAGACGAAGCGGGAAGAGGAAAGACACATTCACAGACAGACAAACAAATCACTTTAGATTTACACACTGTTAACCAAAGTACGGAATCAACTAAGCTATTTCAAAGAAGCCACATACAAGCTAGAAGAACGTGCTTTGTTGTGAAGCGATCCCAGTTTACTTCAGGCTTCCTGCCGGTAAAGCCCAGGCTCACGTTTTCATCCCAGGGAGCCAGGAAGTTGGCTTGTTCAAATCCTTTTTGGGGGCGGGGGGCGCAATTGGTACCATACTCTACCCTACCCACCTGGGGTTCCTTTCCCTAGGAAATGGTACTGATACAGGCTCCTCAGATTCCCAGTTCCCCCTTCCCCCTACTCCCACACCATCCGCACCCTATCCTAACGCAGGGTTCTTGATATCAGTACAAGAATCTTTTTTTTTCTTTCATTTCAAGGTTTCCATCTTTATGCATATCAGGAAGAGAGATCTTACCTGCTCAAGGACTTAACTTCCGCAGTTATCCATCCTACCTCTCTCCTTCATCACCAATTTATCCTTCTTGAAGGATCATCAGTTTACAAACACACAACCCCATGAAAATAAACCACCACCACAGAAGAAACTAATAACAAAGAAAACAAAAATAATAGTGTCCCCATCCCTCTGCCACCTTTCCTGGCAAATTACTGAACTAAATCTGTCTATACCTGCCATCTCCATTTCTTCACCTTCTCTCTGCAGCCTGATCAGGCCTTGGTTCCCTCCACTCCAGGGAAATCTCTTGCCACACTCATTGGCAACCTCCCTACATCCTGCCAAATCTAATGATCAGTTCTAAGTTTCATCTTGCTCACACAGTTCTTCATTTACCCTTTTGGAAACACATTTATCTCTAAGACTCAGTCTCCTTTAATGACTCCTTTTCTTTGCTGACCTCCATATATTGGAGTGTCTGAGGTCTGACTGCTGGCTGTGTTCTCTTGTCACTCCACAGGTGATCACACCTGGACCCATGGCTTTGATCGTCATGCATTCACTGATAACGCCTATATTCCTTTCCCTAGCATCAGCCTCTGCTTTGAGCTCCAAACTTACGTATCCAGTTACCTTCTTATTCTCCACTTGGAGATCTAGCAGGCATCTCAAACCAAACATGATCAGCACATCAACACTCTTGATATCACGCACACCCAACACACCAATCCCTCCATGAGGATTTCCCATTTTACAACATGACAGACTATTGTAATTATGTTTATTGTCCATCTCATTCACTCAAATGTAAGCTTCATGAGGACAAAGATGCTGTCTTGTTTCTTGCTGTATCTCCAGTGCCCAGACCAGTATCTGCCCAATAGAAGGTGCTCAATAAACATCTGATAAATGCGGAATAGTGGGAGGAGGAAAGTAAAAATAAACACTTGGAAAAACTACGAATTTCAAATAACTATAAAGATGCTTTCTTCATAGTTCTTCCTAATCAGTTAAAAATGTGCAATTTCTAAAAACAGTTTGGTGGAAATCTGTCCCGTAATTACAATGTTATTTCTGGAGGTAGAGATAATAAATTCTTTTCCTCCTTAGAGACTAATCTCTCCCATCCTTCTCCTGGTTATCCTAAGAAGGGGAGACATAACTTATGAAATAAAAGGCCATTCAGGTGCCCCTAGATTCAAAGGTATTATTTCCCTTATTTACCAGCAGGCTACTATTTTTCAATCTAAACGATCCTTCTGTTCTAAACTGGATAAGTCAAGTCAGGCAACATTTCAGGAATTTTCCCTTCTGACTTAAAAATAAAATGAGACCAGTGGGTATTTTTAACATTCCTTTTCCACTCTTGCCACTCAGCTAGCAAAAGTCTTTCCACCTATTAGAGAGAGAATTGAAAGCAATGTTGGCTGCTCCTTGAATGTCCTGATTTTAAAAACTGAAGTCCAGTGATGACCATGTCCATCTCCAGCTCTGGAATTTGGAATTAGACCTTCTCAAAGAATTTAACTAAATCAGGCATTTGTGATGTTCTTTAAATAATTCTTAAACTTAACAGGAGCCAGGTTAAAGTTAGGCATTTTTTTTGTCTACTATAGCTCATGTTTCTTGATTTTAAAAAAATTGCTGAGGGCCACTTTTTCTTTCCAAATCTCAACTTTGCCTCAACCCAATACGCAATCTTTAAAATGCCTGTGGCACCAAGTTATAATTTCACTGTTTTTCCTTAAACTACTGCTTATTGGGCACTTATCCTATGAACTACTCCAAGAGCTTTGCACTGTCTCATCTAGTTCTATCTATCTGACTGTCAGGAGTATCTGACTCTGGATCCCATGCTTTAACCATTACACTACAGGCCTCTTTTGCTTTCTTTGTCTCTGCTGATTTGGATTATATCATCATTCGTATTTTATTATGATGATTATTTCTACTCTCTGCTTAAAATGTTTGAGGCCATTATAAATAAAATATGCCTACATAAAAAAGCAGTTAAAATGTGAAATTTTAGACAATAAAAAAAAAAAAAAAAGAGAGGCAGCAAATATTCTTGAGAAGCATGAATGCAAACACTGACGTGATGTAGCTACTGGGACTGAGAAATGAGACCCCTGTGTCAATATGACTTAATTGTTCCAGGGAAACTCTGCTCAGTGCAGATAAGAATATAAACCAGTAATTCAACTCTGGTTTTGAATTACCAACTGTTTGCTTTAGGAAAATCAATTGATCTTAGACAACAGGTTTCTCACTTGGGCAAATAGCTTGCGTACCAAACAGCATTATCCTGCCCAGGCCTCAATTACTCACTTTAACTGAGCTTTCCACTCAGCTCTGATTCCCAGCCAACAAGTGAAAAGAGAAACATACAAAAGTCGCAGAATTCTAGTTATCTGATTTTAAAAACACCATTAGATAAACAAATGGGAACTGATTAAACTTACCAGCTTTTGCATAGCAAAGGAAATTATAAACAAAATGAAAAGACAACCCACAGAATGGGAGAAAATATTTGTAAATGATGTGACCGATAAGGGCTTAAAATTTCCAGAATATACAAACAGCTCATACAACTCAATAACAAAAAAACAAACCACCCAATCCAAAACTGGGCAGAAGACCTAAGCAAACATTTCTCCAATGAAGACATACAAATGGCCCATAGGCACATGAAAAACGCTCAATATCACTAATTATCAGAGAAATGCAAATCAAAACCACAGTGAGGTATCACCTCACACCAGTCAGAATGGCCATCATTCAAAGTCCAAACTATAAATGCCGGAGAGGCTGTGGAGAAAAGGGAACCCTCCTACACTGCTGGTAGGAAGGTAGTTTGGTGCAGCCACTGTGAAAAACAGTATGGAGATTCCTCAAAAGACTAAAACTAGTCTTACCATATGATCTAGCAACCCCACTCCTGGGCATATATCCAGAGGGAACTTTAATTCAAAATAATACATGCACCCCAATGTTCACAGCAGCACTGTATACAATAGCCAACACATGGAAACTGCCTAAATGTCCATCAACAGATGACTGGATAAAGAAGATGTGGTATATTTATACAATGGAATACTACTCAGCCATAAAAATAATAAAATAATGACATTTGCAGCAACATGGATGGATTGTCATATTATGTAAGTCAGACAAAGACAAGTATCATATGATATCACTTACATGTAGAATCTAAAAAAAGATTAAAATGTTATTTACAAACCAGAAATAGACTCACAGACATAGAAAACAAACTATGATTACCAAAGGGGAAAGAGGGGAGAGGAATAAATTAGGAGTTTGGAATTAACAGATACACACTATTATACATAAAATAGATAAATAACAAGGGCCTACTGTATAGTATAGCACAGGGAACTGTACTTAATTTCTTATAATAAGCTATGATGGAAAAGAATCTGAAAATACATGTCTATATATATGCATAACTGAATCACTTTGTTGTACACCTGAAACTAACATTGTAAATCAACTACACTTCAACAGAAAATAAAATTAAAACAAACAAACAACAAACCATTTCTCAGCTACACCAAAGGCTAGATCCTTTTCCCTTCAATGGCTCAGCTACAGAATAGTGACTATAATGAAATACTACAGAAAAGATTTTGTTCATGAAAATTTCAAATTTTAAAAAATTAATATTATATTTGTCCACATGTTAATTAAAACTCAAATCCCTCCCCCCCAAGAAAAAAAAAACTTATGGTTACCGGGGGTTAAATGTGGGGTGAAGGGATAAATTGAGAGTTCGAGATTTGCAGATACTAACTACTATATATAAAATAGATAAACAACAAAGTCCTACTGTAGAGCACAGGGGACTATATTCAATACCATGTAATAGCCTATAACGAAAAATATGATAAAGGATACATATATATGTATAACTGAATCACCATGCTGTAAACCAGAAATTTACATACTGTAAACCGAATATATGTCAATTATGTCAAAGTTTAGAAAGATGATGTGATTTAGACAAGATTCCACTGAAAGTAAGTGGTGGGGCCTGAATTTGAACTCAACTCTTATCTGACTTCTTAGTCCCTATTTTTAAACATCACATCATATTGCTGATAAGAGTATACAGTTTTCTAATACTCTGTGTCAAGAGAAGGCTAAAACTTAAGAAAAAATGGGGGATTTGGCAGATTGTGTGTCACCTGGGCTATGACCCTTGCGTATCTGTCAGCTGAGTTTTTGACAGGTCTAGAATAACAAGTAGGCACTTGAAGGTAACTCCCTCTGATGAACATTCTGTGCTGCAGATTGAAGGGAGATGCAAGGCTTTGGGTACCAGGCAAGCAGGTGCAAGAAACCGACGTTCCATTAAAAATGATGAAAAGCCTGTTGTGATGATTTGATTGGATGTAAGGGTCATCTTATTTGCATAAAGGGGGACGGCAAAGAGAGACAGGGTGAAATGGTCCTTAGGAGCTCTGTCAGACTGAGCACCTATTAGCAGAAAAAAGATTAGGTTGGAAAATCCTATAAGCAGCTGTTATTAGCTCTCGATTTCAAATACAAAAGAAACTTAGTATTGATTTTTGCAGTGTCTGGTTGTGAACATCACTGGTTTCCATATTTTATTTTAGAGAATGTACATGAAATCAATTATTTTAATTTTGGGACAGTTGATGAAGGATGACTCTTCTTACCTTGTAGACAACTGAACTAATGAATTTTTAAAGTTGCTCCTGGAAGAAATATTAAGTCAGCACAGGAGAAAAAAAGGGAGCCTGAGCTCATCTTCCAAATTGTGCTATCGATCAAGCATACAGGCGTATTGATAATCTAAAAACTAGATCAGACCATTTAAACATGAACCAAAAATTAAAGGGCCACCAAAGTAATTGAAACATAAGAAAAAGAGAAAAATAGTAACAGTAAACTTTAACATATTATTATACAATCATCACAAAGGGAATCTCTGGCATAAGAGTAGGTAGAGAAAATAACAGAATAGGACAGAAATAAGACAAAATACACCAGAAATAGGACAAGACAGGATAGCAAAACACAACACAGTGAAGACTGAATAGTGTTGGAGTACTT
This sequence comes from Camelus ferus, assembly GCF_009834535.1. Classification (NCBI taxonomy): domain Eukaryota; kingdom Metazoa; phylum Chordata; class Mammalia; order Artiodactyla; family Camelidae; genus Camelus; species Camelus ferus. Next base: position 1,272,041 of record NC_045729.1, read on the forward strand.
CTAGAAAAGAAAATACAAATGTCTTTTAAAAGGAATCAATTTTAATTAAAGAGAAATTATGAAGAAATTCACTCAGACCGAAAACATGCTTTATTTATTCAGAAACCTGGTAAGAAACCCTTAGGCTACTGAATATTTAGGTTACAGAAAACTAATCAAATCCGACTGCTGACCAATCAGGCTGGGGGAAATAAAATTAAATTGGATTACACTCTTGTATTTTTCTGATACTCAAAGTAAAAATATTGAGATTCATCATAAATGTAAATCCTTAACCCAGGGCTTATATGCAAATTCTAAAAGCTTATAAATCATGTCTAAAAGATCTATGTCAAATCATAAATGTTGTATATTCTGGGAAACAGTAATAATGTATTAAATATGGCCTATTTTTCATCCCTTGAATTGAAAATAACTTTACTAACAATTAATTCTTTTCATTTCTTTTGCTAACATTATAAAAATATTCTGGGGTGGTTTTTTTGAGACTGTAATCTACCCCAGTTCTCTCAGTTTAAGCTATTTATGATGCTTGAATACAAAGAATAGAATTTAATATTCTTATAAAAAGAGAAGCATCATGATGTAAATGGTGTTGGGACATTTAGCCATTTAGGGGAACATTTTAAATTTAAATTCTCACATTGTTCCTCACACCAAGCTGAATCTCACATAAACTAAAGCGTTAAGAGTAAAAATTAAACCATAAAAACTGATATAAATGAGCATTATAGTTTTATAGTTTTGAGACAGGTAAAGGGGAGAAGAAGGAAGAAAAAACATTCTACCCTTAAAACTACTAAAAGGAATCTCAAAGGAAACACGCAGCAGATTTAAAAACAGAACTGCCAAAAATTCAATGTGTCAAAAATAAAATAAAATCTAAAGGCAAATAAACTGGGGCGAATACTCAGAGCAAATGATTAAGAAGTCAATAATTTCTTGAACCACACATAAATAATAGAGACGCTGAAACCTAACAAACGTGCAAAAAATGAAGGTGTAGCAATTACTCCTTAATTAATGAATGTACATATTTATTATTCCACAAATTAATGAAAGTAGTTAATTTCTCGTCACTGATTTGTTCTTTTTTCTGGATGTCTAGTATATGCCAAGCTCTGGTCTAGGATGTAGTGATGAAGACGATAAACCATGTCCCTATCGTCAATGACCTCATAAATTAACACTGAAATGCCACTCTTTAGCTATCAAATAAGCAACCTGACAGAGTTACGAAGCTTAATGCTTGCCAGGGCTCAGTGAAATGGGAACTCTCTTCCATTATGAATGAGAGCATACACTGCTTTAATCCTCTAGAAAAGCAATAAAGCTACATGCATGACCTTAAAAAAAAAAAAAAGAAAAGAAAACCTTGTATCATTTGATCCAGTAATTCTACTTCTGGAATGCTATTCCTGAGAAATAATCCTAAGTGCATTCTAAAAATATATGCAAACAGCACTGAAATAATGCAAAAGCTAACTCTGGCCCCACTGCCTGCCATATGCCAGTAGCCATGCCAAGCACACATGTGAGGATTCACAACACCTCCTCGAGGCAGGTATTATTTTTATTCCCATTTAATAGATAACAATATTGAGGCCCCGAAAGGATAATCATTTGCCTAAGGCTACTCAGCTAATATTTGTAGAACCAGTATTAAACCCTGGCCGACATGGAGATGAATGCCCTTGCAAAATCTGCACTTAGCTCTAAAAACAAAATCCAAAGCATCTAACTTCAGTTATTTGCAAAGTTTTAAGTAATTAACTTGTAAGGAATTTTACTGAATACAACTTTTCTTTTGTGCACTGCTTTATCAAACATAAACATAGGCTTTTAGTAACATTCTGTGGCAATCTTGTTTAAAAACAAAATTAGGATGCCTAGGTCCTATTTGCCCAAGAATGAGGGCAAATACAACTGTTTTTAAGCCCATGATTTGGTGAAGTGTGTCAGGGAAAAAAGTCTATCTCCAAAAGCCGCTGGAGCAGAGCACTAAGAATCTAGTTGGACTTCATCAGGATTCTTGTTGAATTCAACCTCAATCATTGTGTTAAATGTATTGTTCAGCCTCTGCTCATTTCAGATGGGAGTGCAGCTCATGGATTGTTAATAGAGAACTGATCAATTTCCACGCCATCTAAGCTAGCCATGCAATAAATAAAGAAGACCCTGGCAGCGTGTCTTTAATTAGTAATACACACGCAGGCTGGAGAGCCCAGTGGTATCCGCTGCATGGTCCCCAGAGGATGTAAGTCAGGCTTAGAGGATGTCAGGTAGGTTTCTGCTTTCATTCAGGCAGCGATCCTAAACAGCAGCCCAGGGGGAGAGAAGTGACTTCCACTACTAGAATTAATTATGTATTCATTTTAGCCCTCTGAACAGTCTGAGAGAGGCAGACACTGCCTTCCACACGCTGGCATTTCCAGCACTGTCTGACTTGGGGGTGCTCAACAGAATGGTCGATCCTGGAGGAGAAACTCTGCAGCAAATTAAAATACAGCACAGAATTTTCATTTCTCTTTGCCACAGTCTGAAAAAATGCGGTTACCTACAACTCTCTGCACATACACACTGAAAGCATTTGCCAACTCAATAATATTTCTCTCAATCGGAAGCTTAATGGTGGATTTCCCGCTTAACAATAAGAGATAGGTAATGACACTGTCTGACCTTGGAGTGACGCATTGCCCTTCTCTGCTAACTGGCTCCAGCCAAAAGGGTGATGCAAAATAAATGGATAGGTTAGTACATTGAAATAAGATGAGCATCACCAACTCTAGGGCTCCTGAGTCTCATTAATTTTAAACATATAATTAAAGATATAGAATAAAGAATTGATTACAAGCCAAAGTTACATATTTATATATATCTTCTTCTATTTTTTTTCTCTTTCTCAATATGTAGAACATGCATTTCCAATAGGGGGTGGTATTACCCCTGTGGGAGGCTGAACAATGGCCGCCAAGGATGTCCAGGTCCTAATCCCCAGAGCCTGTGAGTGTGGTACCTTATACAGCAGCAGAGATTTTGCAGATGTGATTGAGTTAAGGATGTTGAGATGGAGAGATTTTCCTGGATTATCCAGGTAGACCCTCATCACAGTGTCCTTATCAGAGGCAGACAGAGAAAAATCTGACAAAAAACAAGAAAGGAATATGACACTGAAACAAGACGCTATGTTGCTGGCTTTGAAACGTGGAGGAAGGGGCCATGAGCCAATGAATGCAAGGAGGGCAGACTGGAAGAGGAAACGGGCGTTCCTTCACACCTCCGAGGCAGTACAGCCCTGCCAACACCTTGATTTCAGCCCAGTCAACTGCAGGCTTCTGGCCTTCAGCACTGTAAGGGAATAGCCTGTGTTTTAAGCCACCAAATTTGAAGTATTTTGTTCCAGCTAACCACAGAGAATTAATACAGGGGTGAAAATTAATCCTTAGGGAAGCAAAAAAAAAAAAAAAAACACAAAAACTTAGATATTACAATGGTTTATGATCCTCCCAAGCTCACCACTACTCTACAAAATCTTATTCCTCAGTATTTCATTTTGTGGCAATTAGGAAAACAAATGCATAAATCACTTGTTAAGGAGTTGGTAATGAAAAAAAAGGTCGTGAAACAACACTCCCTTGGCAAGCACTGCCAATGAAAGATTGATTCAAATAATGATGCAAGGTTTTTATTCCTCTCAAGACCCAGTTTCATTATCATTAGTTGCTGGGACAAGATCGATGTTGTTATCCTGTTATCATTCTAACAACTGAATTTGCCATCCAGAAAACACCTGCTGGCCACTTCCTTGCACATGTAGCCAAATCTTGAACTCATTTTTAGACAGACACTCTCTCCTGTAAGCCACAACAAAACATGGGAATAATCTGGCCCATAAATATTGTCGATCTATTAATGTGCATGTTTAAAATTGTGTGCCAAAGCTCATTAAAAAATACATTGTAGTATTTTAGGTTTTTTTTTTAATGTAATACAGACAGTAAGGTTTTTGTATAGTGCGAGAACCTCAGAAGAAATGTTTAATTATAATTCTGCCTTTCTGAAAAATTGTTTTAGTGAAGCCAGAACTCTATCAGAAAACTATTTCTCAATCTAAGTACTTTTAATATAAGTGAACACGCAAGACAATGAGGAAGCCAATAAGTAGATAACCAATGGACAGCCTTTCTTATGGGACACATTCTATTTGAATTCAAACTAAAAGGTAAAGTTCAGGTCTATTAATGCATCTAATATAATTCACTCTATAATATTTATTTTTAAAATATCTTTGTTGATTAAGCATTAAAAAGTGTAATTCAAGATATATATATATAAAAAAATTCATTACATCGCTAAGCTCACTCATTAGTTTGCTCTTCCTGCCTTGCCCAAGTATAAATTTCCTATAACCTTCAAGGAATTAAGTTCTGAGTAGATTCGGGTAGCCTTGATTGTGAGATTAAGCTATCAATTCCCTTAGGAGAATTAAATGCCTGAACAGAATCTTAATCAGGCTAGATCTGCCAACCAGGATGTTCTTTGGAAATAGAGGTCAAGATGCAAAAAAAAAAAAAAAAAAAAAGATTAAAATTGCCCACTAAGCATTCCAGCTGAACGGCTGATTATTCATTACTCCCCCTCTTCTACCCAGTCTGCACAGGGAGCAAAATCTGAGCTTGGGGTGGGAGAAGAAGTTGGAAACTGAATCAAGCTATTTTTAGTCCAAGAATCAATGTGGACCAAATGGATTATACACAGTCTTTATTCCTATGTTCCAAGAGGTAGAAAGCTGGTATTTGACCCTAATTCACAAGACAAGAAAGAGAAGGGAGGGAGGTCAGGTAGGAGGGGGAAAGAAGGAAGGGAAGGAGAAAGGGAGGGAGGAAAGGAAAGGAAAGACATCCATACATATAAAATCCAAATTTATAATCCATATACACATATATGTATATGTGCCAAGTATACACCACACTGGCTCTACATTTTAAAAAGTGGGTGCCTTTGCTGCTTATTATTTTTATAGGATGAATGGTAACTGATAAAACAATCACCTTTTTTAAAAAAAAGTAAAGAAACTATGCCAAGAATATTTTAAAAAACAGATTTTTTTGCTGTACACCAGAAACTGACACATTGTAACTGACTATACTTCAATTAAAAAAAAAAAAAAGAAACAGATTTTTATTTTTTAACCTATGTCAGCTACAGAGTTGCCATTTCTGTATCCTGCCCCAGGCAATGCTCTCTGGCCATTTCTAACTTTAGCTTGAACTTCTCTGCAATTTCCCATTTAATTCTCCATTTGGCACTGGCTTAATGACTGGCTATTACACAGGAAGTTGCTGCAATTGCCACATCAGGCCAGAAGCTTATGCCCCCTCTCATTGTCTCACGCAGAAAGAAGAGTCACAAATGAAAGTGGTACTATTTTGAAGCTGTGTCCAAATGCTGTCCTACATCTGGATGTTGGAAACATTACCATATGCTTTTTAAAAAATCACTGTAACAGTTCTTAATGAAAGTTGTATACAAGATTATTCCTGCATCTTCTCAATTGTTTCTTCCTTATATTTGCCCTTTTCCTTTCCTACTTGGTGAGATTTGGCTTTACATTCGAGGATCTTTTTGTGGTCTTCACCCCGTTTTAGTCTAGTGATAAGCGCCTTGCTGGGGTGAATGGCCACATGGACAGTCGTGCCATGAGCCCTCCCCGCTGCACTTGTGCAACGTAGACGGCACATTTCTTCCTGTGAACCTGGACCACTTTGCCGACCTGCTGCCCCTCGTAGTGCCCTCATTCAACCTGAACTTCATCATCCTTTCCGATGGGCATGGATTGAACATTGTACTGTCTCAGCTCTTTGGAAGACATAATCTTCCTGCGAATGTGGGAAGGTGCACTGAAATGCCTTTTACGGTTCTTGCATCGGTCAGAAGTCACAAAGGGACAGAACTTCATTTTGGCCACTGGCGTTTCAGCAATGGCCACGAAAGGGAAGATGCTTTCGTTTCTGAAGTCTTCCCCTAAGTGTTTGGTATTATGGGATGCCTAGTGCACCCCTAAAATAACCCCCAAAAGGATAAAGGTATTTTCGACTGAAGATCGACTGCTAGGATTTTGAAAACTATTCAGAAGCTGCCGGATTATTTCTCACTGACAAATACAATAACCTAACTTTCCAAATCATGGGGGGAAAAAGTATTTCCCAATCCTTAAAAAGAGAAATTAAACATATATGCTCCTTATAACAAGGCATGCATTCTAACCTGTAGTCACCGACTCTGTGAGCATATGGGACCATGGAAGGCATAATGATTTTACAGATGCGTATAATGCACTGTTTGATGAATGGAAACCTGACTCTCCCTTGGGGACACTGTTTCCCTTGCAACTCTCTCCAGTAGTGGCCTGTGGGACAGGTGCCCAAAAGGCTGCTTTCAGAACATTCACCACTCCCTCCTTCCCCATCCTTAAAACCCCTCTGCTTTAAATCTCATGTCATTACGAGATTTTTTTTTTAAGCTAATGTATGTACATTAAAAAAAAAAAAATTAAAAGTGACTTCCCCGGAACGAGGCTGCAGCAGCAGGGTAGACACAGACACCATGCTACCCACTCCTGAGCACTGTTACTGTCACTTCTCAACACCGACTCAGCCCCGCTCATTTCTCTTAAGACTTTAGCTCCTGGTTCATTGTCAATATCTCCAGAAGGCCTGGTCTTAATTCCTGGCCTTCTCAGTGTGCACAAAGGTGATGATCTCCATTCCTGGGATTCCTCCTCTTGAGAGACCTTCTCCTCCTGCTTCCTGCCTTAGTGCCTCACTCTTCTCAGTGCTTATCTCACCACGCCCCCTCCTCAAATCCCCAGCACCGCGCCATCTGCCCTCTCGGCCGCTGGCCTTGCTTCCTGCTTCAGAGGGAAAACTGGAGCAACCTGAACAGGACTCGCGAAGGCTCTCCCCACTCACACCTGCCAGTGTACCAGCATCTGCATCCACCAGCTCCACTGCTCCCAAGTGTCTACCCTAGAGAAATAAACACTTGTGTTCACCTAAGAACATAAATGCACATGAATGTATACAGCAGCCCTACTTGCAAGTGCCCAAACTCAAAATAACCCAAATGTTCTCCAATAGGTGAATCAACTAAAAAAAAAAAAAGTCATGTATCCACACAGTGGTATTTGGCAATAAAAAGGAAGGAACTACTGACATGCAACAACTTAGACGAGTCTCACAGGCATTACGCTGAGGGAAAGGACTTGCTCCCAAAAGGTTACACACTGTATAGTTCCATTTACATGATGTTCCTTAAAAGACAAAACGATAGCGGGGGAGGGTACAGCTCAGTGGTAGAGCGCATGCTTTGCATGCACGAGTTCTTGGGTTCAATCCCCAGGACCTCCTCTGAAAAATGAATAAACCTAATTACCTCCTCCCTGACCCCCCCCCCAAAATAAAATAAAATAATAAAAGACAAAGCTGTAGTGATAGAAACAGATGACTGGTTATCGGAGATTGGGGTGGGGAAGGATGTGACTACAAAGGAGTATGTGGTTACATGAATCTATGTATTTGTTAAAATTCATTGAACTATACACACACATTTAAAAAAATTCTGAGAGCCTATAATTTTAAACTAATACTACAAACAAATCCATGAATGTAACTTATTTTTCCCAAAGGCACAATCAGATCAGTCATTCAAAGGCGAACTGTCAGTATATTGCTAAACTTTGCTTTCAAATTCCTTGATCATGTTAATAGGGATGTTTGTTCACTACAGCTCAGCAAGTGTCAGAAAGAACTTTTCAACAAAAAGAAATACAGCCCTCTCTAACAGAATCAATAAACCAGTAAGCAGGCACTAACATGGTTAAAAGAAGGGACTCTGGATTCAGATCGCCTGGCTTAGAACACCAGCTTGACTGCCTGCTGGGCTGTTGTAAGCCTCTCTTTGCCTCACCCGGAAAGTGGGGATAGAAACAGCACATGCCTTGTAAGTTCGAGAGAATTATATAAGATAATGAACATAAAATGCTGAGTATCGTGCTTGGCACGTGATAAGCTCTCATAAATGTTAGCTATGACATTATTGTTAGTTATTTAAACCAATTAAAGAGACTGGTGATTCTTCCCTGTTTGGCACTCTGCAACATTCCAGGGAGGTGTGAGGTCCATTCCCAGTAAGTACAACGAGCAGGAGAGAAACTGGGACATGCCGGGGAAACAGACAACTTTCCAGGTATAGCCACGCCGTGCCTTTAAAGAACAGGAAAAATCAGCATTCAGTTGGAGTGTCAGTTTCATGCAGCTACGTGTACACACAGCTCTCAAAGGCCAAGCATTCAACCAGAAACTCAGAGACTGCAGGAAAAGCTTCGTTATTACTGAATGCCGTAATTAAATAATCAACCTCTCCCCATGACTCGGGTCATCGTAAGCACATTCAGTGTCTCACTGAAAAATAATGCAGCGACCCTTTGGAGAACCAGCCAGGTACAGAAGGCTATTTACACTGATAGTAAGAACATCCAGACGGATCTCCTCTTTCAACCTGCTGGCTTTTAAATATGTGCTGTCTCTTCTTTTGACGTCCGGATGCCAACCATTCCTTCTTGCTACTATCAGAAGGTGCTGCGGCGACTCGGTTTACTCCAATACATCTTCCTAAATTTTTTGTTTCTGTCTGGCTATGTGAAGTCCAATCACCAAACTTTGAAACAATAAATAACACTAACATAGTCCTCAATTTCTCATAAAGCACTTTCATGAAAAATATCTTATTTTATCCTCACAAAAATCACGAGGAGTAGGACAGGTGCTACTATAACATTTATACGGAAAATAAGATGCTTAATCAAACACAAATAATAAAATGCTCGAGTTAGGACCTGAACTCAGATTTCCTGATTTCCAATTCCACACTATTACCAGACCTCCTAATTATACAGTAGAAGCAACTCCATTTTTAAAGCGTGGCTGAAGGGCTCCTCTTAAATAAAAGTGAACGTGTGCTAGTGGTTGAGGTCCAGGGCTTCTCATCTGGTGTTTTGCTTTAGTCCAGCAGGTGTCACCTATCTGTGGTTTTAGTGAGAGACAAAGATGAGTGTAATTTACTGTTTAATTTTTTTTAATTTATGTATTTATTTAATTGAAGTATAGTCAGTTACAATGTGTCCATTTCTGGCATACAGCATAATGTCCCTACTGTCCAAAATGTTTTCTTAGTCCGTTTGAGCTGCTCAAACAATAACACCAGAGGCTGGGTAGCTTCACAGGCATTTAGCTCTCACAGCCCTGGACACCGGGAGGCACGGGCAGATTCAGTGTCAGGTTTGAAGGCCCACTTCCCGGGTCACAGACGCCACCTTCTCGCTGTGTTCTCACCTAGTGGAAGGGGTGAGGGAGCTCTCTGGGGTGTCTGTCGTTGGGTCTCATTCATGAGGGCTCCACTGTCAACCTAATCAACCCCCAAAGTCCCCACCTCCAGACACCATCACATGGGGTGTCAGGTTTCAACATACGCTGAAGGGACACAGATACTCAATTTATAACATATATTGTCTGAAGCACAGCTCACTCTCTATTTCCACAGATACTAAAGAGGAGAAGGAAACGGTTTCTAAACACATTGAGCTGTTCTAACACTGAAATCAACCACACGTTGAATTTTTGTTCACTGACGCTTCCCAAGCACCCAGGCATCTGGCTCATAGCGAGCACTGAGGTGCCTTGTTGAATGAATGAAGGTGTGACTGCAAAGTGCAAAATCCCAGAAAGATGAAAACCCTAAGATGAGAAACTCAAACCCTACATCTGACAGTTCATATTTTCAAAAATTTCCAACAGGGGTAAGGACAGTTAATAGTAGCATGTTTTACCTTAATTCAAAGAGACACCTGCACCCTAATGTTCACAGCAGCACTATTTACAGTAGCCAAGACATGGAAACAGCCTAAATGTCCATCAACAGAGGACCGGATAAAGAAGTTGTAATATATTTATACAATGGAATACTACTCAGCCATAAAAAAGAATAAAATAATGCCATTTGTAGCAACAGGGATGGCCCTGGAGAGTGTCATTCTAAGTGAAGTAAGCTAGAAAGAGAAAGAAAAATACCACATGATATCACTTATATGTGGAATCTAAAAAAAAAGACAGACAAACTTATTTATAAAACAGAAATAGACTCACAGACATAAAAAACAAACTTATGGTTACCAGTGGGGCAGGGGGTGGGAAGGGATAAACTGGGAGTTCGAGATTTACAGATACTGACAGGTATATATAAAGTAGATAAACAAGTTTATACTGTACAGAACAGGGAACTATATTCGATATCTTGTAGTAGCTCATGGTGAAAAAGAATATGAAAATAAATATATGTCTATTCATGTATGACTGAAGCTTGTGCTGTACACCAGAAATTGACACAACATTGTAAACTAACTATACCTGAATAAAAAAAATAACACATTTTTAAAAAGCAGACACACTTTTTAAATAAAATATGAAATCTATAATGAGTTTTTTGGTTTGTTTCTGAAATTCTTTTTTAAAAATTTTTAATTGAAGTTAAAAATTTAACTGAAGTTTGAAGAACCAAAAGCAATAATGAAAACATACTGTGATTCCTACCACCTGATTCATATCTCAACAGAAAGAATTTTCAAAGTAATAAAGTCAAAAAGGCATTTACCTTAAGTTTCTTTAACCTAAGAATGTGGATATACATAATAAATAATATCTTCAATAATATTTATAGAGGATGCAGAAAACTATTAATGATAATAGTCTGTTCATTTATTTACTATATACTAAAATAATCTTTAACCCATATATGATGAATATAATTCTAAAACTTTTAGCAGAGCTGAGTCTAGAATGTTGATTTTCTAATACCTAATTCAGAAATGTTTCTGATTTTCCCACTGTACTATCCTATATATACCATATATGGAAAAGAATCTGACCATGGAATTACATGCACACACACACACGTGCACAAACATACATGTAAAGTTTCCATAACACACACAGCACATATACAGACAGGCACATTTGCCAGTACCAATCAGCGTACTGAAATAAGAGATGAGTCCTTTCAATAAATTTTAAATGATTCCATTAATTAAATTATTAAATTCACACAACATTGTCAAGCAGATGATTCACTACATTTTGCATTGGTTATCCCTGTCTATTTCTCATCGCTTATCGAGTCATGATTTTTTTGTTTCATGATCTCTTTTGATCACTTTGCATCAGTCAGTACCCAGAGTACAAAAAGTAAATAAATTTGATCCTACAATTTAGAAAAAATCTGAGATTTCAACTTGACACCAGCCATCAGAAGTCTGTATCAATATACCAAGGAGTAGAATTGATTCCTCTTCTCCTTTTACAAATGTACTCTGCTCTATACGCTAGTTACACTTTTATTAGGGACATTAAAACATGAAGCCTGGATGAAAAACAGCAGGGCTCTGCGGTGTAGTTAGTACCACCACCTTTCAGCTCATCACAAAGAACATCCACACATCCGTTGCTGGCCGACAGCGAAGACCAAGAAACCAACCACCTGGGTTGTTTTTAGTTTCCTCTTAGTTTCTGACAAATTTGAATGAATAAACTCGCAGGCTAAATTGCCTTAATTTATTTCAGATTTAAAAATACATAAATTTGAATGGAGCACGTTAGTCTCTTACTGCAAATCAACGATTGAAAATGCATAGGAATCAAAGGACTGTAACCGAGTGGCCACTCGGCAACTCTCCAAATTGTGCGCTTTATGGCGCTCCCATGCCCAGGTCCGGGACAAGGCTTCTCAAAGCTTCCTCGGTTCATTCCTAAGCTACATCCTCATTCTTTTTTGTTGTTGTTGTTACGGGGGAGGTAACTAGGTTTATTTATTTATTTTTAATGGAGGTATGCTAGAAAAGAACAAATCCGACGCTTTATTAGATCTGTCCCTTTGGCTTTAACCACTGTGCCCTGTCTTCCAGGCTTAGTCTTGCTCGCTCTGCTCTCACGTGAAGGTAACAAAGTTGCAGAATAGAGAATAACCTTTGTTTCCTTGGAGGTTTTGCAGGAGCACCAGGAGCTAGCCCACGTGGACGGCTGCAAGGATAAAGGATTCCTACACCAAGAAGTTTGCAACAACCAACCACACCTCCTCCCGTTTTTTTGTGTAAAAGGAGCCCGTATTATGACTGGTTCTCCAAGACATTAGTCTGCCATTGTCTCCATCTGCTGGCTTTCTGAATAAAGTCGCTATTTCTTGCCCCAACACCTTGTCTCCCAATTTATTGGCCTGTCATGCCGGCGAGCAGAACAAGTTTGGACTCAGTAACAAAGGTACTGGGGATTGAACCCAGGACTTGGTACATGCTAAGCAGGCACTCTACCACTGAGCTATACCCTCCCCTCCACATCCTTCTTACTAACCAACTTGTCACACATCTATTTATTGGAAACTGCACTCAAGCATGGCTCCATCAGTCTCCACTGTCCTTCCTCAACAGAAAAACATCTGCGGATGCTTTTCCCTCAAAATTTGCCATTCTTTCCCCAACTGCAGCCGCTGCACATAGTGGGGATGTGCAGCTTTTAGAGGATCCATCCAACTGGCAATCAAGGCTGCTTGATTATTCTCCATAAACCACCTGCACATGGGTGCCAGTCACCCTCAGGTTGCCCATGTCGCAGCCTCTCTCTGGATTCGCCAGGTGAACCTGCTGCTCGGGGCTGCTGAGGTCGCCCCCTGTGGGTGTTCTGGGCTTAACCCAGGATGGTGGATTCCGTGACCTTGGGTCCACCGTGGCAGTGGATGCCTGTCTCACAGGGAAGCCTGGGGTTGGAAGGGTAAATGGCAGTCCCTTAGGAGGAGAAGGGTCCGGTACTCCAAAGGATAAGCAAGTGATGGTGGAAACCTGGCACAGATGGATGCAACAAACGAAGAACTGGAGAGCAATTGTTTTTAACATTCATTTGCAGTGGAGGGTAGTGAGGCAGGGCATCCTGAAAACTCTCATGCTTTCCTTGGTACCAACACTGAATTCCCCTTTCTCTGTCTCCAGAAGTCATATTGCTAGATTTGGGGCGTGTCCAAAAACAGCAAGCCAGGTAAAGAAGAAATCTTACTGTCACTCTTCATTTAGTTCATTGCAATATGGACACATGTGAATGTAAATTATGGATTAAATTCCAATAAATGACTTATATCTCATAATAACAAAATGTTATTTATAATACATCATGAATTTCCAGAGAAAGGTACCAGGTGGACTCCTTTGGTTACATTTCACAATATGGAACAAATTTTTCACCCTACCTTTTTCTATTATTAAAATGCTCAATTAAGGAGCCCACTTCTTAGTGGACCTGGCATTTGTCAACCTCTGAGAGATGAGTGTGTAGGGATTAAAGGCCATCTGTCCCTCTTCTACATCTTTTCTATCAAAAAAATGGAGTTTATATTTAATATGAAGCTTTCAAAAACGCTCTTAAAAGGGTTCAGGGGATGACGCTGCTTTCGGCTATTTCTGTCCCCAACATCATCCCCTCCCCCAGGACAGAATGACTCCGCCACCCTGAAACGACCCGGCAGGTGACGCACCTGCCTGAGAAGCTGAGGGCAAAGAGCGAGTGCAGTGGAGGTCCGGGGACTGGACCTGATTCATAAGGAGCTACAATTTGCTGCTTCTTTACAGCCAGAAAAATAGTTCATGGTTGCACATCACCAGACTCTAAGACCCCCTCAGAACACTCCCCCAGGGTCTCACTCCCCAGTGAGGAGACTCCTGAGCTAAAACCACCGTCACTGTGAATTAGTGCGGACACAGAGCACCGCGGCCAGCCATCCCTCTCCTCGCTGCACTGAAACAGGTAAACGGGAGGAAGTGCCCAGGGCACCGTATTTCTGAAACATCCCTGCAGAAATGGCAAGGCCCATTCCCAAGTACTCAATAAATACAGACTTTACATTCTTAGCAAACGATAAAAGAAAGAGCTTCTCGCAGAATAACCTGTCGTGTCACTTAAAAAAGCAGGAAGCCTGCTGGCGTGGATACTGCGTGCACCTTGTCTGACCAGAGAAAAGGTTTCACTCCTCTCTCTCGGGAAGCACTCTCTCTCACTTCTCTCTCCCACAGCTCTCTCCCAGGGCACCTGTGTGCTGTCGGTTTACCTCCTTCAGGTCCTGCACGACGGCCGTGAGCCTCTCATTTTCTGCCTGCACGTTAGTGACCACAGCCCGGCTCTGTTTCAGCTCGTTCTGCATCTCCAAGATCTTCCCCAGATAGTAAGCCTCCTTCGACGCGGACTCCTGCAGAAGCGTCTCCTCCCGAGTCTCGCCATCCTCAGCAACCTTACGGTGGATGGAGAAGGACTGGCCAAACGCCTGCACAGGATTTGGAAAGAAAAAAAGAGCGCACAATGAAACGCATCGCAGCACGACCGAACGGACTTGGGAACATGATTTGTTTTGCTTTGTTTGTAAGGAAAGCTATTCGGCAAAACTTGCAGAAGCAAAAAACACATGGTTCATGTAACAGGCTAGCAGCTCTCACGGACACGAAATACTTCAAATTCAGTTAATAAGGGGAAAGAGAATTTTAAAAGATTTTGCTAAAATATATATATAATGCATTAAAAGAAAACTTGAAAAATATAGCTGCTTGTTTTATGTTACCATTTTGAGACAAATCCTATTAAGGAATAGCCGGTTCAGTGCTAATGAGCCCATCAAAATTCATGTTCTTATTTGCATTCTAGGAAAAAGTCCTCAAAATAATTTTCAAGAAAGAAAATAATAGTTTCACTAGCTCTCTAATACTTTAGTGGTAAGAAAATACCAATATGAACAGTATCCTTAAGAGATAAAATCACCAAACAGCATTTGAACTGCCTGGTACCACAAAAAGACACTGCAGTGCATTCACTGTATAAGAAAACATTTGTGCAAAAAGAAATACAGGGGGAGGGATAGCTCAGTGGTAGAGTGTGTGCTTAACATGTGGGAGGTCCTGGGTTCAGTCCTCAGGACCCCCATTAACAAATAAATAAACCTAATTACACCCCACCCCCCAAAAAAGAAATACAGAAGAATTACTCAGAAATTAATGAAATTGGGAAGCTACAGGGGGTGAGTGAGGATGAGGCGGAAATGAAATGGGTGAGGGAACGAAATACGATACGAGGGATCACACTTCATGGGAGTCACACTTTTCTAAGTAAGCCTTTTCATACCGTTCTGACTCAGCACTACAGCAGTTCCACATACTTCTCAAATAAGTAATAATTAAAATCAGCCTCCGTGTGTCCAGGGACCGAAATGGAACACAAACAGTAACAAATGCACCTGGCTGTACTACGAGTGAACAGCATAACCACGCTGAAAGGGGTCGATAAGAAAAGATCCAACCAGAGTAATTAATTCTGGAAATTGGTATTTTGGCAATACACCGTAAAGTATTAAGAAAATTTTAAATTAGCATCAACTGTGTGTCAAGCACCTCAGCTAGCTTTTTCTTCACAACTACTTCCCCACGTCAATGTAACAGAAAGCTTCCATGGCGCCATTTTCCTTACTCTGCCTGAGATAGACTTAGGCAATCTAGGGTTCTCATCTTATTCTCAGCGCATAGGCAGTGCTCTCTTGGTGGCTAAAACAACCCCTAAGGCCTTAACAGCACGTGAATTTATCTTTCTACCCTTGATGTAAAGTTTAAGAATTGTACTCTAGATCCAGCACCAAAGGAAATAAAACATTTCCTACATATACACAGAATAGATCTTCAAAAGAGTCAAGTATTGAAATTGAACTCATATTTATTGCAGCTTAGAAACCTTAACTGAACATATAGGGGCCTACAAAGTTAGTCATCATTTTTTTCCTTCATTGGACCTGGTTTGGAAACCAATGGAAGTTTGCAAGTTTATCCAAGGACATTTACCATTTTTATCCCTTGAAATAGAAAAATAATACCAATGCAGCACAGGTTACAGATGCCCCATGATCTACACTCGCAAATCTGCTGAGAACTAATGCTACTCAGAAAATACCTGCATCTTACAAGGGCTGGTGAAGGAGAAAACAACCCCACTTTACCTAATCCCTAATGGTCAGTAGCTGGAACTGGGCATGAATTTGGCTAACTGTTGGCTTACCAGGCCTGTCTGGCTCTGCCAGGTACCACCATCCTCCATCACTGTTCCAGATCTCCCCTCACAAAGCTGGACCCAAGAGAAGAGAAACTCTCTTTTTCAAGGCTATTGAAGCCTCATGCTTGGCAGAAATCACAAATTAGCTTCGATGTCTATTTATAGGCACACCTGGGGCAGCCATGCTTCCAGTTATATTTTGTTCAGATAGCAGATTCCTTTTAGACACTGCAATCATTTCACGGGTAATTTTTATTTGAAATTAATTGAGGTACAATGACATTTCTATACCATTTTATTATGATTTCTCATCATGTGTAGCTATAATTACACAATATCACCTTTAATATATTCCATTACAATGGATCACGGCCGCTTTCAATTACATGCCAGGGGAAGCCCAATTAGCTGTGTAAGTACCTTGCTTTCTCATTCTACTCACGTGACTCTTTTTTTAAATTGAGGTATAGGCAGTTTACAATGTTGTGTCAATTTCTGGTGTACAGCACAGTGCTTCAGTCAGACATGAATATACATATATTCGTTTTCATATTCTTTTTTGCCATAAGCTACTACAAGATATTGAATATAGTTCCCTGTGCTACGCAGTATAAACTTGTTTATCTATTTTTTGTATACCAGTCAGTATCTGCAAATCTCAAACTCCCAGTTTATCCCTCCCACCCCCCTCCCCCATCACATGACTTCTTAACTCAAAGAAAATTGGTATTTTTCACCTTCGTGTTCCAGACTTTATGTTAACTGTTAAGCTAAGTATGTAAGGAATTTTCATACTTATTATTCTTCATAATATGGAAGACAAAACAAATCCAAGTTTGGCTAGTGTATTTAATAATGCCGTATTATCTTTAAAATATGTGTCCTTGGTTATAGAATTTTCATTCTTTCATCTTAAAAACTGTGGCAGAGCCATATCCTAGGTCACTCAAGGACATTAGACAAAATATTTTTTATCAGAAATACTAAAATGTATTCATTTGTTTGTTCATTCACTCAGTAAGTATTTACAGAGAACTGTAACAGGCACTGCTTTAGGCTCTAAGGAGCAGCAGTACTGTAGGAAAAAATCTCTCTGCCATTGGGAGCAAACACTCCTGTGGAACACAAATAAATCAGTAAGTATGTGGCACCATGTTGGAAAAGTCCTAAAAAGAAAATGAAACCCAGGGTCAGAGCATAAAACAGCAATGACATGTATCTGTGTCGTCCAGCGTGGTAACCTCTGTCCCCGTTTGGCTAATGAGCTCTTGAAACGTGGCTAGTATGACCAAAGAATTAAATTTTTAATCTATGTAATGTAATGAGTGTTAATTGTCACAATTGGCTAGTGGCTACCATGGTGGACAGAGCAGGGATAGACAATAAGGCAGGTGCTGAGAGAGGGAGCCTCCTTTAGAGGGGACAGTCAGAGAAGGGAGGGACCTTTGAGCAGACACCCGAATAAAGGAGGGTTGAGCCAGAACCTGACCTTCCCCCAGAGGAGCAAAGCTAAACTGAAGCTTTGCTAAGCAAAAACTACAGCGTAGCCAGGGTGCCTCTCTGAAGACTTCTCAGTGGTGGTTCCTTAAAGTTGCAGCCTCAGCACTAAGACCTGAGGGCTCCGGGAACGTTTACACATGATTTAACGCAGGGGAAGGAGACGGTTGTCAACTGGCCTGTCACTGGAAGCCACCCTCCCCCAATGAACTATATTACCTTCTTTGAACATATAATAAAAATTATTTGACCAATAATATTTCTCTGTTTCCTCGGCTGCCACAGTATTTAATTCCACATTAAATGCTCTGCAGCAATTCACTGAAATACCTTAAGTTTCTGGTACAGCTATCTCCTGTTTACTCTATGCCGTTTTGAGTTTTTATTGTATTTATCCCACGGTATTGGTTTCTTTCATTTTAATCTATTTCAAATACTTTTGGAGTAAAAAGAATATATTATAATCCCAGCAAATGGTTTAAACGATATTTAATTACCATGTTTTAAGTTAAGTCTTAAGGAAAGTCCACATTAAAGGACAGAGTTTGAGAGTTTAATAGAGCTGTTAGTTCTATGAAGGATTAATTCTTATTCCATGGAAAACAGTGAGCCCAAAGGATCTCATGAAGTGTACATGCATGCATACAGATGCACGCACGCGCGCACATGCACACACACGCACACACACGCACACACAAAGTGGTAAACTAGCTAAACTTCTTTGAACTGGGTAAGAAACATTTCCCAAACCACTATGTTCCAGCAGCGAAGTGTCTTAGAAGGTATGGCCCAATTAGAAAACAAGGGATCAAATGAACTTATATATAAAACAGAAACAGACTCACAGACATAGAAAACAAACTTACGGTTACTGAGTGGGAAGGGGCTGGGAAGAGGTAAACTGGGAGATCGAGATTTGCAGATACTGACTGGTATATATAAAACAGATCAGCAAGATTATACTGCATAACACAGGGAAATATATTCAATATTTTGTAGTAGCTTATGGTGAAAAAGAATATGAAAATGAAAATGAAGATATGTATATTCATGTATGACTGAAGCACTGTGCTGTACACCAGAAATTGATATAACATTGTAAACTGACTGTACGTCAATAAAAATAAATAAAAATTAACTGCTAAAAGAATTTGGTAATAAAAAAAAAGAGAGAAGAGAAGGCATCACCTTAGGTGAGACAACCCAAAAGTTCGCAGCTGGGAGAAATCCATTTCTATGACTTACGTGGCCCAAACCTTATTAGGAGTCATAAGGTTCCCCTAATATTGAGAATTAAGCCTGATCCTTCAAAGGTAGATGTACTCATAGGAGGCAAAAGAGGTTAAAGATGTGAGCTCCTTTACTGGACCAACTCTGCCACTTACTAATTGTATGACACTGAGCAAGTTACTGAACATTCTGTGCCTCAGTTTTCTCATCTGTAAAATGGGGGTAATAATGTCTCTTTCAGAGTGTTGTTGTGAGGGTTAGAGAAAATCTATGTATCATTTGGAATCGCTCTTGGTACAAATACAGTCAGTTCACAATAATTATTGGCTATTAATTACAGGAAAAATATGTGCTTTGGGAATCAAATGTATTGGGGTTTAAATCTGCCTCTTGTAACATTTTTGTCAAGGTTTTGAATTTCTGTATCTCTGTTACCTCATGTGGAAAATGAGAATGATAACATCTCCCTTAAAGGTAAGAACAGACCAGGTCTAAAGGTGAGGATATCAGATAAGAGGTACAAATAAAATCCACGGCAAAATGCCTTGGACATAGTAAATGCTTTTCAGATATCCGTTCCCACCCTCTCTCCCCTGCGTCTGGAAGTCTTGGATGCGGTGCTGGCGGGCTGGGGCTTCCGTGTGTAACAGTCTTCCTTGGGCCTGTGCACGACCCAGCAGGCTGTTCCCCTCTCTGTGGAGAGTAGCTCCCCACACATTTCTGAAACACTGAAACACCAGAAAGGGAACTCTGATGTATCATTTTTTCTTATTAAGCCACTAAAAATGTAAAAAAAAAAAAAAAAAATTTCTCAAGACATAGGCTCTAAGAATTCAGTTTTATCTTCTTTTAGTGAGAACTCTTTTTTACCTTCTCCCATCTTTTTCTGGCTTTTAACCTAACTCCTATCCAATTATAAATTCCATCCATCTGGGAAACACAGGATACTCGATTACCGATTTTTGATTCTCATCTTGCATTCTGTAAACCATTTTTAATTTATCATAAAAATTAAAAACATGCATTTTTAACTTGATGAGACTAATCGTAGGGTTTTTTTTTTAGCATCTATCAAATATCCTTAGCTGATTTAATCACCATATTACATCGCTACACGGCATCATTCTAATAAATAACATACCGTATTTTCTATACTTAACTAAATATTCTATGCTAACTTGGTTTAATGACCCAATTTTTCCAAATAATACCTAATAGACTACTATTCAAATATATCTTTACTTAAAGCCTGCATTTTTTTTTCCCTATCCTTGATGGTTCATAACTGTTGCCTTCTATCTGCTTAACAACCTCCTTTTTCTACTGTTTGGAGATTTTTCTAAATTTTGTTGTTATATATTGAATATATACAAGACAGGATTTATGACAAAATATAAGCACAAAAATAATATCAAAATGAATTTCTGTAGTTTAAGAAATAGATCATGATCCATTAGCCTCAAAAACGTGTCTACCCTTCCTTGGTTCTTTCTCCCTCATTGCACCCCAACCCCTCCCCAAACAAGCACTGTCCTGAATTTTGTATTTACCATTTTCTTGCTTTTCTTAAAAGTTTACTACATATGTATGTATTTGTAAGTAATACATTATTTAATATTGCTTTTGAAATTCATATAATGGAATCATTCCATAGGCATTCTTTTGCAATTTGCTTTTTAAACTCAACTTTAAATTCCTAAAATTTATCCATTTTGATTAGTGTCCCTATGGTTCATTTATCTCTACTTGTACAGTCTGCTGAATAAATATATACCTCATTTTAATAATACATTCTCCCAAAAATGAATGACTGGATTGCATCCCGTTTTTTGTTATTACAAACAATGTAGCAATGAAAAATCTTATGCACATTTCCCTGGCTAGCACTTCTCAGAATACATTTGGTGAAGGAACAGTTTTATTTCTAACCCTTGGTGGACTAGTGATTTTGCAAAATACAATAAAAAATCAGTTACTGTAAGCACACATCTACCACATGACCCAGCCATTTCATTCCACATAGATTTGTACACAAACGTTCACAACATTATTTGTAATAGTCAAAAACTGAATACAACTGAAATGTCCATCAACAGGTGACTGGATAAACAAATTGTGGTATATCTATACAATGGACACCACCAAACTGTCTTCCAAAGTGTCTGTACCATTTTGCATTCCCACTAGCAATGAATGAGAATCCATATTGCTCCACATCCTCACCAGAATTCAATTATTCAATTTTTTATTATTAGATTTCACAGACAAAAAATTGTATTTCAATAAATTTAACCAAAACAAATATAACATAAGGGTAAAAAAGGATTACAGAAATTGTACCATCATTCACTAAACATATGATTAATATAAACCACATCTTGATGATGACCTGCAGGAAATAATTTGCAAACCAGCGGTGGTCCCCAGAACCACCTGAATAGCATTATCTTCAGCCACATGTGTAAATCTCTAGCAGTGCTTCTGAGTCCTAAGGGCCCATTAGAATCACCTGGGAAGTTTCTTAAACCTAAAGAAACACCAGCTTCACCTCTAAATATTCTGAATTAACTAATTTGGGACAGAGGTTCTCAAATATTCTTGGTTGAAGGTACACTTGGTGTCTAAAAACTTTTTTCATGGCATTCCCCAGGACAAAAGAAATACAAAACAATTCCATTTATGAAATAGCTAAGTCCAGGCAACTCAATAAGTCTTTATGTAATAGAAAAGAATAAATCTGATTCCATATTAGATCTGTGCCTTTGGCTTTAACCCTGTGCTCTGTTTCCTGTGCTCAGTCTTGCTGGCTCTGCACCTTTTGTAAAAGAACGTTGCCTATAGTCTGAAATATACAGGAGAGCCCATTCTCAAGGCTCTGACCTTTAAGGGTATTAACACTTTTGCATTCATAGAAAGATAAAAAGTTGCAGAATAGAAAATAACATTTGTTTTGTTGGAGGTTTACAGGGACTCCAGGACCGGACTCTGTGACCTGACCCACGTGGACGGTTGGAAGAAGAAAAGATTCTGACACCAAGAAGTTTGCAACAACCACCCACACCCCCCTCCCCTTTTTAGTATAAAAGGAGCCTGAATTCTGACTTTATGTCCTAACGACATAGTAGCTGTTTGGAAAACTAATGCATGTAAATTGAAAGAAAAACATTTTAATTTCATTCTTGAACACCGCAATTACTTACAAATGGGATGTATGCACCTGTTGGGCACTGTACAACTTCTCAAACCCTGGAATCAAACTGGATCCTGCCATCTTCATTTCCACATTGATTTTCCTGTGGTATCTCTTTTATATGCATATACATATTATTTTTTTATTTAAGTGTAGTCAGTTTATAATGTGTCAATTTCTGGTGTACAGCATAATAGTTTAGTCATACATGTAAATACATATATTCATCTTCATATTCTTTTTCTTTATAGGTTACTACAAGATATTGAATACAGTTCCCTGTGCTATACAGTATAAAATTGTTGTTTATGTATTTTATATATAGTAGTTAGTATCCACAAATCTCTAACTCCCAATTTATCCCTTCCCACCCTCTTTACCCCCAGTAACCGTAGGTTTGTTCTCTATGTCTGTGAGTTTGTTTCTGTTTTGTAGATAAGTTCGTTTGTGTCCTGTTTTTTAGATTCCACATACAAGCACTATCATATGGCATTTTTCCTTCTTATTTTGGCTTACTTCACTTAGAATGATGATCTTCAGGTCCATTCATGTTGCTACAAATGACATTTTATTCTTTTTTATGGCTGAGTAGTATTCCATTGTATAAATATACCACAACTTCTTTATCCAGTCCTCTGCCAACAGATATTTAGGTTAGTTCCATGTTTTGGCTATTGTATATAGTGCTGCTATGAACACTGGGGTTCACGTATCTTTTTGACTTAGAGTTCCCTCTGGATATATGCCCAGGAGTGGGATTGCTGGATCATATGGTAAGTTTATTTTTAGTTTTTTGAGGAATCGCCATACTGTTTTCCATAATGGTTGCACCAAACTGCATTCCTACCAACAGTGCAGGAGGGTTCCCTTTTCTCCACACCCTCTCCAGCAATTATCGTTTGTGGAATTTTTAATTATGGCCATTCTGACTGGTGTGAGGTGATACCTCATTGTGGTTTTGACTTGCCTTTCTCTGATAATTAGTGATATTGAGCATTTTTCATGTGCCTGTTGGCCATTTGTATGTCTTCCTTGGAGAACTGCTTGTTTAGGTCTTCTGCCCATTTTTGGATTGGGTTGTTTGTTTTGTTCTTATTAAGTTGTATGAGCTGTTTACATATTCTGGAAATTAAACCTTTGTCAGTCACATCATTTGCAAATATTTTATGATGTTGGTCTTAAAAGAAACCACTGACAGGGAGCTGGCAAGAAGGAAGTGGAAGGAGCTTCCAGTTGAGGGTGAAAGGTTTACAAAGACCTTGAAGGAAAAGGGAAGAGCATAAATAATTCTTGTTTACAGATCATCTGAGGCCATGAGAGTGGGGGCCAGTTTAAGGAAAGCAGAGCTTGGCACAGTACAAAGAACTAAAGGGGAAGTGTGAGATAATGAGATAAGTAGGCTTAGAGGTACCTCTCAACCACCAGCATGAGAAGGATGGGGGAGGAGAAACAGACTCCCAGGTAGGAGCACCCAACTGCAAGTCAGGGTATTCAGACAGCCTTGTCAGAGAGCACAATTGCTGTATTTTTATTACTGAGTAATTCACCCCTAACCCTGACCCTATGGAGGACTTTCCCCCCTTCCTCACTATTTTTTTTCACTATTTTTGGAGCACTTATATATTACTCTTACATATCATTCCTCCCCAAAGAAATGTATTTAAAAGCCTGTGAATACTAACTACTATATATAGAATAGGTAAACGACAAGTTTCTTCTGTATAGCACAGGGAACTATATTCAACATCTTGTAGTAATTTATAATGAACAAGAATATGAAAATGAATATATGTATGTATATGTGTGCCTGAAGCATGATGCTGTACACCAGAAATTGATATGTAACTGACTATACTTCAATACAGATAAATAAATAAATTTCAACCCCCTCAAGACAAAAACAAAACAGAACAAGTAGTTATGTGAGAGCTTCAAGGAGAGTTGGCCCTCCCCAAGAATCATCATTATAAAAGATTTTTAAAAATACAACGCATGCTTGTTACTCCGAGATTTGTGATACAGGTGGAGGCTGGTCACAACACCTAGGAGTTGAAGACAGAAGACTATAAATCCTAACCCATGCTGATGAAGGCTCTCTCCTGTCTTACTTATGGCTGATCCATATCTTGTCATCATACTAGTGTCTTAACTAGTTTGTCGCAAGTTACCTTGAGACATCCAGACTTCAGAAGGTTAATCTTATCTCTTAGGAAATATAACTGTTAACTTTGAAGGTATATATACCAATTGGCTGTCAGGAAAGCTATCTTCAGGCTGCTAAGTGTAACTTCCTTGGTAAAGTGCTTAAATTCCTTTGTCAATAAGAAAACATTAAAGCTTTCGTCCTTCAGGCCTGACTGTAGTAGTTCGATAACCATGAGCAGATTCTTTTCTTCAAATCAATACTAGTATGAGGGAGAGGGTGTAGCTCAGTGTGTGCTTAGCATGCACAAGGTCCTGGGTTCAATCCCCAGCATTCCATTAAAAAAAAATTAAACCAATTAATCAATAAATAAACCTAATTACCCCACCCAATTTTTTTTTTAAATCAATACTAATGTGAATTTTTTTCACAGGCCCAAACATTTCCTCCCCAAGCCCTACTCCTATCAGTGTCTTTAACTTTTAGGGAGAAATAAGAGAGTGGAATTTGGGATGCAGACATCAAAGATTTAAGTAATTTATCCTCCCCACCCTTTCTCCATTGGTAACCTTAAGTTTGTTTTCTATGTCTGTGAGACTGTTTCTGTTCTATAAATAAGGGATAAATTAGGAGTTTGGGATTAGCAGATACAAACTGCTACATATAAAATAAACAACAAGGTCCTACTGTGTAGCACGGGAACTATATTCAGTAGCTTGTAATGGCCTATAATGAAAAAGAATATGTATATATACGTGTGTGTATATATATATGACTGAATCACTATGCTGTATACCAGAAACTGACACAACATTGTAAATCCAATATATTTCAATATTTTAAAAGAAAAGTAATTTGAGAATGCACTTACATAGTTTAAAAAAAAAAGATGTAAGTAAAATCTCAGAAAGGAGAAGATGCTGTGCTTTGAACGGCAGCTGTCTTCCCTTGATGAGGACGGTGGCTGGTGAACTTCTCATGTCTGATCACGTGTGGCTGGCCTGCCAGATGTTAGTTAACCCCCAGCCCATCTCACACTTCCCTTTGATTTTATGCCTCATCACATCTCTGATGTGAGTAATATCCAATATCAACAGGGCAGATGTGGGAGTCCGGGAAGGAGGAGGGGAGTCAGGGAAAGAGAATGCAACACTGGTTAACAGTGGGGGGCAGGCCGGGAGGCGAAGGTGTCTGATTTGCACATTATTTGGCAACTTCTTTTAACTGAAAATCAGTATCTTTCTCAGTTTATATCAGACGCTTCCAGGTCAAAACGGCCACGTCAAAGCAATAGATGTGAATGTCAGGGGACTCCTTCTTGGGGCACATTCTAAGTTCTAATTCCATATCCTCAACAAGCTGCTCTCAGGTCTGGCACCAGATTTCCTGAGTAAAACTGTGAACCTAGAGACAAAGCTTTTCCTTGTGGGCAGAAAGGAAGAAATAAGTCATCAACTTGAAAATACTTCAGTTCAGCCTTAGTTAAAATTAATGCACGAACCCATGGGTGATGAAGGTATTACGGAGAAACTTCAAGAAAAATAACTTCAGTGCAGATTATTTAAGAATTCAGGGTACTTGCTTAAGAGCTCATTGAACAAAGAACACAAGAGACAGGCACAAATTTCTACTTTAAATTTGCACACGCTCTGTCTCTTTTTAACTAGTAAGTAGCTCTTAATATTGAGTAAGTAATCTCAGGGAACCTCTGTGGTCGGTAATTTCAAACTACAAAGGCTTTAACCTGTAACTTTAAGGTTCATTATAGAAAACTGAACTTCTTAGAACGTACATTGTAGATAAAGGATTGCTTATGTAAAGTTGTAAACTGTTTGACACAGTTGATTTTGCTCACCTACCTTGTTATAATTAACTTACTGGCTGTGACTTCATTAATCTTGTTACAGTTAACCTCACCCATGTACAAACTCCTGCTAGACAGTAATACCTGCTAGACGCACATATTAAAGATACTGTCCTCCCAGTTAGATGGTAAAATAAAATAGCATTTACAGCAGATTCACTCTCAAGACTGCAATGCATAATGTCATTCGTCCGTGTACTTGTCAAGCTGTTTGCCCAGGTGAATGATATATTGTTCTAATAAGAGAGCTGTTTGCCCAGATAAGCAGACTGTTCATCCTGATAAATTGATTTGCAAGAATCCCCTAAAGCAAACAATGAAGTTAGTTATTTATTTACTGTCTAATCTTTCTGGGCAAGAATTTCCTGGAGCAAAGAGTTAAGTCATGTTGACACACATGGGTTCATTCTAATACAGCCTCCCTTTCCCACATGTGAATAACAAAATGGTTAAGGAGGAAAAAAAAAAAAACCACATAGAGGGATGTTCCACCATTCAGTTTTAGAGGCTGGTGAGTAGTTGAAGCTTGGAAGTTTGTAACAGAAAAGAACAAGTCTGACTCCATATTAGATCTGTTTCTGTGGCTTTAACCTTGGGCCCTGTTTTCTAGGCTGAGTCTCGCCAGCTCTGCACCTTTTGTAAAGAATGTTGCCTTTAGCCTGAAATATACCAGAGAGCTATTCTCAAGGCTCTGACCATAAAGGATATTAACACTTTTGCACTTATATAAAGATAACAGGTTGCAGGATAGAAAATAACACTGCAAAAAAATGCATAGAAAAAAAATGTTGCAAAGATGTAGGTTTTACAGGGGCACCATGACCTGACCCACGGGGACAGCTGCAAGAACAAAGGATTCCAACACCAAGAAGTTTGCAACAACCAACCACACTCCCTCCCCTTTTTAATATAAAAGGAGAATTCTGACTTGGGGATGATGGTTCTCCAAGACATTCGTCTGCCATCTTCTCCACCTCATCTCCCGATTTATTGGCCTGTAGTGAGGCGAGCAGAATGAGTTTGGATCTGGTAACAAGTTCACTGTAGAAGAAACTGAGACCCAGAGAGTTTAAATAACTTGCCCCAATTCATATAGCCAATTAGTGAGAGTGGGCAACACAATCTAGACATTTTGCACCAAATCCAATGTTCTTTTCATTACATGACTTAGCTCCTTTGAAAGAGTCCTTTAAACATGGAAAAATGTAGATAAATAGTCTTTTATAACACTTGTAAATGGTTCCCAGGATGGCAAGTACCTCCACAAAGGTAATACAGAGATTAAAGCAAAGGCACAGCATTTGCAAAATGATCAGCTCTAACACATCTCACGTACTTCACAATGAGGAAACTCAGATGTGAATGTGAAGCCTGCTATCGCGGCTCTGTGATCCAATACAGTAGCCACTAGCCACATGCAACCATTTAAATTTAAAGTAATAAAAGTTAAATGAAACTTAAAAATCAGCTCTTCAGTCACATCTCTGTATTTCTGCAGCAGAGATGTACACGCAGGCTCAGCAGCTTGGGGAGGTATGTTCCGTCTGACCACTTCACTACAAAATGCACATCACTCCAGTAAATGTGCACCATTAACTAAACCAGCAAGCAAGGTTATATTGGTCAGGATAGGGTAACACAGAAACATGGAACCACAAAACCTCAATTTCTTAACACGACAAAGGTTCATTTGTTCTAACTCATAGTTCAAAGTAGATGTTTCTGGACAGGTGGTTCTCCTGGATACATCGCCTCTGAGCAGTGATTTAGAGACAGGCTCCTCTGTATTCACCCTGACAGTGATGACAGAGAAAGAGAGAGAGAGAGGGTGGATTCTGCCAGATGTATGGGAGCTAGTCCGGAAGTGCTGTGCATCACTTCCCCATAGTCCACTGGCCATAAATAGTCTCCTGGCCCCACACAGATGCAAAGGGGTTGAGAAAGGCTACTTTCCTCTAGACCCAGGAAGAAAATAAAATGGGGTGGTGAGCACAGAGAGCTACTTCTGCCACAGAAGTCAGCAACACACAAACCTCATCACGCAAACAGATGAGAATTTATTTACGGCAAGGCTCGAGATGTCTTAACTATAGCCGACCTTACCCTTATTCAAAGGTGTTCCCTGCTCCTCACCATGGGATGATTTTACATCCCTGCCACGCTGATGCCACGCTAATGGCTGCACGTCTGGTGGGGCCCCTCTCTGCAGGACTGCACATCCCCAGAGTGGCCATCTGATGGGGTCTGTCAAATGCGTGTGGCATGACATGCACTCCTTTCAAGCCATCATATGTTTCCACTCCGTTTTTAACCCCTGCACTCAAAGATCAGCAAAGCCTCAGAGAGGAGCTGCTCCCTCGGCTCACATCTCAGAACGACAATGATGTGGAATAGAGTCTTAGCTCCCAGCAATGGAGGTCAACCCCTGTTGTCACAGGTCCCTGAAATGCTGGGGGTTGTTTTTTTAACCAGAGCATGACTTAGCCTAAGCAATAAGGCATCAAAACCATAACAGTGGACTGGCTCTCTAGAAGCATCATAAAAGAATGGGAATTGCTTATGATTTGTGATTAATAATAAAAATTTCCTGTGACTATAGAGAATGTGACAAAAGCAATCATTTAAATTAGGCACAATTTGGGCTTAAGGTTTTTTTTCCTGTAAAATTACTTCCCAGATCCTGGGAAAGGAACTCTGCCAGTGGCTTGAGGTGGTGGAGTCCCTGCTTGCCCTGCCAGATAGTGGGGCGGGGTTCTTGGTGGGGCTGCTTCTGTGTTCTCTGGCACTGTTAGTTCAGACACATGAAAGAGTAGGGACTTCCACCCGGACGGAACTTATAATCACATGTTCCTAAAAACTGACTTACAGATAAACTTCTGGAATTCAGCAAATCATACTGAAAACCACAGAGGAGGTTCTGCAGGAATGTAGCTAAAAGGAATAGAAAGTGTATAGCCTTTATATTAAACCGTAAAACACATTTTATGAGTTGAAGAAAATTTAGGTTTCATAAACTTTGCACACAGCAATGAAAATCCAAAGATCAGAAGCTGAAAGAGAATTTAGCTATCTAATTTATCTATTTCCAAAGTTTCAGGCAAAAGGAGTCCCATGGCAAAAGGATTTTTACCATCCGCACTTTGCGTTTCTGAAGTCTAAATTCCTTTTGCTGTCATTTTAAGCAAATTCTTATTAGGTCTTCACCTAGGATGGAAAACAATCATCACTCATGTAACACTTCAGCTATAGTCAGTTACTGACTATTCAAAGCCACAGAGTAGCAGAAGATCAGTGCGATCAGGGTACCATGAAAGCAAAGCAATACATATGTCTTCTCAAGACACCTGCACCCCAGTGTTCACAGCAGCACTACATACAATAGCCAAGACATGGCTAATTGTCCATTGACGGATGACTGGATAAAGAAGTTGTGGTATATTATACGATGGAATACTACTCAGCCATAAAAAAGAATGACATAATGCCATCTGCAGCAACATGCATGGACCTAGAGAGATCATAGTAAGTGAAGTCAGACAGAGAAAGACAAATATCATATGATATCACTTGTATGTGGGATATTAAAAAAGAATGCAAATGAACTTATTTACAAAACAGAAACAGACTCATAGACATAGAAAACAAATTTATGGTTACCGAGGGGCAGGAGAGGAGGGGGTGGAGGGATAAACTGAAGAGTTTGGGATTTATAGGTACAAACTACTACATATAAAACAGAGAGATAACAAGATCCTACTAAAAAACACAGGGAACTACATTGATTATCCTATAATAACCTATAATGAAAGAGAATATGAAAAAGAATA
The DNA here is from genome assembly GCF_009834535.1 of Camelus ferus. Lineage (NCBI taxonomy): Eukaryota > Metazoa > Chordata > Mammalia > Artiodactyla > Camelidae > Camelus > Camelus ferus. Next base: position 1,301,964 of record NC_045729.1, read on the forward strand.
TATACGCATATATCTGAATCTCTCTGTTGTACACCAGAAATTGACACAACACTGTAAATCAACTATACTTCAATTAAAAAAAGATGTTTTCTCCAATAAAGGCACTGCATCAGATGCCATCACAGGCAATTTAAGCATTTTACAGTAACCTAAAATGTCAGCGTTCTTCAATAGTCCTGGCTATGAGCGTCAATATTGCCGTTTTAAAACTAATAGCAAAACGGCCTCAAGGCCTGTAGAAACACAGAAAATAAGAAAATCAACACAGAGTTTTCCAACCCATTGAACAAACAGAGCTCTGTAAATGACAGGCGCCAAACTTCATGATAAATTATAGTAACACTTTTAACTCTCCTGTATGTCTAGCCCTTTGATTTTCTCAAAACAATTTCTAAAACTTTAATGAATGGAAATACTACAAATCTCATTTAAGTATTTTCTGTGCACAGTGCCAGAGAGTGGGGACCGCAAAGAGCCTTTTCCTTGACGATGAATCATCTGCTTAGGACACAAATTTACATATAAGAAGAAATTGGAAAACTACAGTACAGAATGCAATTGTCTGTACCACAGGAAATCAAGTTTTTCCCCTTCCCCTAAAATCAGAAGGATACATTCAGATACTTACCACCACCTCTCTGAACGTGGTTGTTAATGAACAGTTTCCTGTTCTATGCTGGTATTCTTTAAGTTCTCCTCCATTTGGAATGGAATGAATTTAAGTAGATCTAACAAGCATATACCGGCAGTTTTTCATTTGTAGCAGCTAATTAAAAACACCTGCAACATTAGTCTTTGTAAACAGAATGCATCTTAGAGCAATTGCCATCACAATTCCTCCAGACACCAGAGTCTTACAGTGCAGACAGATCAGCAGATTACTTCTTCCCCTGCAATTTGCTTTTGCTTTGGCTGAATTGATGAGGTACGTATACGCAAAGAGACAAATTTAATGCCACTAAAATTACATAGGTCAGTGTTTTTCTCTGGTAGAATTACAACACGTACATTCCAATAAGAAGCAAAAAATTGCTAAGAAAATTGAATTACGTTCTAAAAGCCAGTGAAAGAGAAATATTTTTCGATAGGATCATTAGTTTGGCTGAATTTTAAAATGTGCTGAAACATAATCTTTCGTATAAAGCATAAGATAACCAGCTGTCTTACTGCCTTTACATGCATAAAAATTTACATGCATTTACCATCAGGAAGGGCTCCTGATTGTAAATGATTTAAATGATTTCAAATGTTAATTAGAAAAAAATCAAGTCTACACGTAATTGTTTTCATTTTATAGCCAGAATTAGTACACACCATGGCATTCAATATGACAAATTAGCAAAAAGTGGAATTTTTTTGTAAACAATTCTTTAGTTCTTTTATGCATCTCTTCTAATGCCAAAGACATTCTGAACTGATTCTGCTTCCACCGTATAAAGTAATATTCTAACTTCTGGGTAAAGATGGATGGAAAGCATTTATTTTTTTATCCCTCCTGAGACTCTTCTAAAGCTACAGTAGAATTTATTTTTAAATGTGTACACACTTATGTACATACAAGAGAATGGGATGGGAGCCAACAGCAGCAAGCTGTTAAAAGCTGGGATACACGTGGATGATGAATCACTGACATCTCAGGCCTGAGAAACTGAATGTCCCTCAGTAACTTTCTGGTAAGGATTAAATGAGATAATGGATGTTAAAAAGTCGGCGTCTGACCATTGATAACTTAATAAAATGTTTACAAATGGTGATCTTTTGGAAGACGGCATGACATTTGATTTAGCAGGACAACATTAGGAGGAGAATGTCACCTGTTGCCACCAGAGCTGTGAATTACTGAAGGAAGAACTCTATTTTAGACTCCTCAAGGGGACCGTGTACTTCCAACAGGCTGAGGGTAACCTTGTCTAGGAAATCCTTTGCAGAAAAAAGTGAAGAGACCCAAGGGAAAAGCATATTTGGAAATAGGATAACATAAATAAATAAAAAATCTGACCACAGGAAATGAGAGAAAGGTCTGACTCCAGAATCTTAAGTAGATGTGTGCCTGGTGCCTGTTTTAAGGCATCTGAGTCTCTCTCTGGTTGGAAAGTAAAGGGCAGCTGAGACTCTTCCAGAAGACATTTTAGAAGACACCCATCCACGAGGAAGGTGGAAAAGCAGACCTAGAAGCGGGTGAACACAGGGTCCAGACAGAAGTCCCCAGGGTTCTCTGAGCCGAGCACCAGAGCTGGCTGTCGAACCCACGAGCTCAGAAGCACTGAAGTCCACATCTGGACGTCACTGGCTGTGCGCTCGTGGGAAAGGATGCCTGAGAAGGACATTCTGGTCTGGGCTCGGCTGTGCTCAGTGAGTAAATAGGGCTTTGCTTCTTTGCCTGGTACGGGGAATCCTCTGCTTTAAGCCCTCTTTAACCCTGTTTACAAAGATAAGAATTACTTCGGCCCAAATGCAAAAACTACACATTAAAAAAAAAATCAGTATTATAGCAATGAAAATATTTTGCTGATTTCCATAGTTTTAGTAAAATGAGCACATAAAACATCAAGAAAGTAGAAATTTAGATTCCTTTATCATTCAACGTACTGTTGGCGATCAGGACAGGCGACCCCAAAATATGGTACCTCAGCATATCGAACATTGTAGGATGAAGGACTCTGAGAAAATGACAGAGGCAGGGAAGGTCATTAAACCCTCGTGTGAGACACGCCCTCCCCATATGGAAAGAAAGGGACATCCTTCACTGCAGAGACAAAGGGACACAGAAGAATCCAAAGAAACCAGCCTCGATAAGGCTCCCCCAGGCTACTTCCCTAATCTCATACCCTGACCTATCGTATTTCTCCACAAATGTCCCCTCTTCATCAAACTCACTAAAAAATATTGAGCATTATAAAAATACTCAGGTTTAACAGTTTCTTTGGGTCTTTGTTGGCTGATGAAGGCTCCCACATCAAATAAAATCTGTATTAAATAAGTTTGTACGCTTTTCTCCTGTTAATCTGTCTTTGCTTAATTTACAGACCCAGCCACAGACCCTAAGAGTGTCAAGAAAAGCTTTTCCTCCCCTGTGCTATCCTATCATTAGGTTTTAAGCACTGGCTGGCAAAAATAGGAAGAAAAACAATTTACCTCAAAATGTGTTCAGTCTATTTTAAGAAGGGGTCGATACTTTTTCTGTTACAGTCAACTTCAGGTAATATGGATTGATAAATGTACCAATAACATATTTCTCCTTTGTAATGTACACTTCATCTAGAAATTGCTTTTATCATTTATTTGAAATGTAAGTATGTCCTTGGAATTGTTTCTAGTGGGAACGGCATCTGGAATCCGGTATAAGTGGGTTTCTCCACAGAATTGCTTCAGCCCTTGAGGTGTGGCCTGCAGTTTCTACAGAGACACAAGAGGGCTACTTTAGACAGAAAAATGCAAAGCAGGGCCCCTTCACTTGTGGAATAACTCTCTTCAACAATATCTTCTTGCAGACGTATTTACTTTTCAGTGTCCTTGAAAGAACTATGAGGCGAGTGGGAAGGGACAGACTGGGAGTTCAAAATTTGTAGATACTGACAGGCATATGTAGAATAGATAAACAAGATTATACTATACAGCACAGGGAAATATATACAAGATCTTGTGGTAGCTCATGGTGAAAAAGAATGCGGCAATGAATATATGCATGTTCTTGTAAAACTGAAAAATTGTGCTCTACACTGGAATTTGACACAACATTGTAAAATGACTATAACTCAATAAAAAAAGTTAAAAAAAAGAAAAGAACTACGAAGCATATAGCCTGTTCTTTTTGTTAATAGTTTACACACTCCAAAACCCATCCCTGTCATCTGTGGAGAAGAGTGGCTGCTCTGTCACAAGTGGAGTGCTGTTTTAACCAAGGAACAGCTTTTTTCCCCCGAAATGAAGTGTGAGCCCCTTACCCAAAGGCACAAGAGCAGCTCACTCATCCACTCACCGCAGCTGAAAGGTGCAGAGTGACCCCCGGCCCGCCTGCCCCAGATGCCCCCGACGCCAGCCTGCGCTGGGCCAGGACCACCAGCAGCAATAACAGACAGCTCCCTACACCAGCATGGGGGAGAGCTGCCCACGTTTTTACCTACCCCGGCAGTTGCCAGGCTCCTGTGTATGTTTCACACACTACTGAGAACCAGCAAGGGGCCACCTGCCTAACTTTTTTTTTTTAAGGGGGGAGGTAATTAGGTTTATTTATTTAAATGGAGGCACTGGGGATTGAACCCAGGACCTCCTGCATGCTAAGCAGGTGCTCTACCACTGAGCTATTCCCTCCCCGCAATGCCTAACTTTTTAATATCGCTAAGTCATGAGACTCCTGCCTCTGTGGTCTGTGTACCAAACAGGATCTCCTGGAGTAGAGTCTCCAGCTTAAATTGAACCAAAGCTCATCAAATTTGAATCAAATCCGAATCAAATCCAGCCCTCCATTTCTGTAAAATCAGTGTAACCTTCACCCTGATCCTGCCCTGTCTCACCTTTCTGTCCTTTTCCCAGAAACTGCAGCCTCCGTCCCAGCAAGGACTGTGGTCAAGCCTGCTTAGCTGCAGCGGGCAGGCGCCAGCACTGCAGTCAGGTGGATGATCCTCGGACCACGACCTGCTCTTTGTAACGCTCGCGCTCTGACCTCTCTGATGCAACGCCCATTCTCTCTTAGTGGGCTGTTCAATGGTGCTCCCTTAACATTACAAATCAGAATGATTCTGAGTTCTGAGAGTGACCCATAAGAAGTGATGCCTTCCCTCGAGCAGCCTACTATCTAATTAAGATGTGACTAAATCTGATGAAATTACGGCTGTACCAGGAAGAGTGTAATTCAGACTGTAAGTGGTTTAGTAATTGATAGTCCCAGTCCCAGAAACAACTTCTGCTCCTTCTCCTTGTAAGAGTGAAACAAACCAAAACTGCCCATCATCACACAACCACATGAGCACCGAGCAGACAGGGTCATCCTGTGCGTGCGGAATTTTCATTAATACACGTTCTAAACACGTGTGTATCACTATTTTTAACAGCTGCGAATAATTGCATTAATCCTTCATGTTGTTTCTAAATTTTTATCATTATACGGAGTTTTTCCAATAATATGATTTTACATAAACATTTAGCCTCTTTTAAAATCATTATAATTTTATTATAATGTTATTTCAAATGGATCAAAATCTGGATAATGTACTGTCACTTTATATGCTAATCAAAGGTAGCATTAATTACTGAAGAAAATGTTCTGATCATATTGTTCACAATATGAAATTCAATTTTTATTTTTTTTATTTTTGGTGGGGGGAGGTGATTAGGTTTATTTACTTATTTATTCTTAGAGGAGGTACCGGAGACTGAACCCAGAACCTCTTACATGCTAAGCATACACTCTACCACTTGAGCTATGCCCTCCCCCAAATCCAATTTTTATATGGCATGAAATTCATGAAAAATATAAGGCTACTCCAACATAAAGCAAAACATGATTATTAGATCACAGATCTTAGACATATGATCTAATGATTGTATGTCTTACTAGTTTTAACATATTTCTCAGATAGCTTTCCCAAAAGGCTGTAATAATTCACACTGCCTCCAGTAAATGTGAGTGTATTCTTTTCTTAAATGCTCACCAGCACTGCATATCATTACCCATTTTGCCACTCTGAGGATAAAGAATGGTATAACAATGTTACTTTGATATACATTTTCCTAACTAAAACTAAGGTTGAGCCTCTTTTCATGTTTGTTGAACATTAAGATTTCCTCTTCTGTAAAATCCTATTCCCATTTTTTGTCTTTTGTAAGATTTATTTCAGGAATACTAAAATAGTTCATTTTCAGGAAATCGATGAATATAATTTATCATATCAACAAAGAGAAGCAAAGGGAAACACTGAGAGATTCCGACAATGTACTAGTATAATTCTGCAGTTAAGTAAAATAGAAAAAGCTAAAAAATTTTAAATATGATAAAGACTATTTACCAAAAGCAAACATCATACCAAATGAGGATGCATCGAAGCATTTCCATTAAAATCAGAAACAAAACCATTTCCATTAAAATCAGAAACAAAACCATTTCCATTAAAATCAGAAACAAAAAGCACAACAAATATCTCCATTACTATTGAATTTTTAAGGAGGTTCTATACAAGAAAATTAAATAATCAGTAAAGTATCATAAAAGATAAAATTATATGTATCAGCAAATTGTACAATTACTTAGAAAATCAGACATGATATTTTAAAAACTCTAGTTCTTATAGAATGTTGTAATGTAACTTAATATCACATACAAATCAGTAGATAACATACAATGATCTTATGACCCAGCAATTACCCTCTTGGGTATTTACACAAGAAAAATGAAAGCATGTCCACAAAAAGACTTATGCAAGAATGTTTAACAGTAGCTTTGTTCCAAACAATCATAAACTAAAAATGACTCAAAGGTAAACAGATAAACAAAATGTGGTGCATTCATATACTGAAATACTCTCGGTGGGGGGACGTTATAGCTCAGTGGTAGAATGCTTGCCTAGCGAGCACAAGGCCCTGCGTTCAGTCCCCAGTACCTCCATGAAAAAATAAATAAACCTGATTACCTTCCCCTCCAGAAAATCAAAAACAAAAAAAAATTTTTTTTAAATACTGTCAGCAATTAAAAAAGAACAAACTGCAGAGATAAGTAATACTGATGAACCTCAAAAATTTTACATTAAGTGAAGAAGCCCAAACCAAAGAGCTGTATGGGCTGGTTTATAGGAAATTCTAGAACAGACAACACCAATGTACAAGGACAGGAATCAGAACAGTAATTGCATCCAAGGGGCAAGAGACAAGGGGACCTTCCAGAATGATGGAAATGTTCCGTATCTTGATTGACACAGCGGTCACTGAATTGCACACTTAAGATCTGAGCACTGTATCATGTAAACTCTACTTCAATGTAAATAATATCTCAATCGTACATCAATGAATCGGGAGGAAAAACTTTAGGAAGGAGAAACTGGGAAACTTTTACACTGCTGCTAAAAATATGAAATGGTGCAGTCACTTTGGAAAACAGTGCAGCAATTTCTCAAAAACCATAAAATGAACCAGGTGTTCCATTTCTAGGTACCTACCCAAGGAAAATGAAAACATTTCCACACAAAGACTCGCCTATGATGTTCACAGCAGCCTTATTCATACTAACCCCAAAATGGAAACAATCTAAATATCCAACAACTAATGAATGGACAGACAAAATGTGGTATATATCCATCCAATAGAATATTTTTAGCAGTAAAGGAATGAAGTCATCAACATGGATGAACTTCAGCAACATTATGCTGAGCGAAAGGGGTGGGAAGGGATAAACTGGGAGTTTGAGATTTGCAAATATTAACTACTATATATAAAATAGATAAACAGCACATTTCTACTGTATAATACAGGAAACTACATTCAGTATCTTGTAACCTATAATGAAAAGAACATGAAAACGAATATATGTATGTATATGTATGACTGAATCATTATGGTGTACACCAGAAATTGACACAACATTGTAAACTGACTATGCTTCAATTTAAAAAAAACAAAATTATGCCAGGTTGAAAGAAGCCAGTCACAAAGGTCACATAGTATATGATCTCATTTACATGAAATGTCCAGAATAGGCAAATCCATTGAAACAAAAAGTAGACTAGAGGTTGCCTAGAGGTGGGGATGGGAACAGAAATTAACTATAAATGAGCAAGAGGGCAAAAATGTTCAGTACATTTACGAAAAATCATTTCATTGTGCATTTAAAATGGGTGATTTTTGATATATAAAGTATATACTTCAAAAAAGTTGGGTTTTTTTTTTAATTAAGGAAAAAATGAGATAATCTTCCCCAATTATTTATTGGGAGCAGAAATCCAAGGATGTTAAAAGTCTTGTATGTGGTAGAAACACATTTTTTTTTAAAGAAAAGGGAAAATAGCAAAAATTGTTGAATCTCCTCTTCAACTCTTTTTAAGACACATTCATTCGACCTGCTGGAATAAAATGGTGAGCAAGGTAAATATGATCTACCTTGGGCTTACATTCAAAACAGGAAAAAAAAAAAACAAAACAGAAAAGATCAGCTAATAAATGCTTGCAAATAACAAATACTATAAAACAAATAAATGAAGCACTAATAAAAATCAATCACGTTTCCCTATACTTATAATAGCCAGGTAGAATGAGAAATTTTTTAAATTCCATTTCCAAAAAACCATAAAATATTGTAGGAAAAGAACAAATGCTATATGAAGAAAACTAAAACCCATATTTAAAAAGCACGAAAGATTTGAATAAACAAAAATACGTTCCATACTCATAAAATCAAAAGATGTAATGTGATTCCAGTTAGAATCTCAATGAGGTTTTGGAGCTAAATGATTTATAACTACATATATTGAGAAACAAAAATCTGGAAGTAACCAAGAAAATTATAAAAATCAAAAATAATGAAGGGAGCCTCTACTATTTTTGAATTTCTGTGAGTGACAATGTTTTCAAACATTATACTGGCCTAATCATAGGAAGGTAGATCAATGGAGCAGAACAGGAAATATGGGAAAAGATGTGACTACTGACACAGAGATAGCAATTCATTTCATAGGGTAGTTTAATTATGCTGACACAATTGGTTATCCAACTGGAAGAAAATAAATACAGAATAATTCCAGTGGATGAAGGCTTTAACTGGAAAATATAATTTTAAAAATTTAGAAGAAATTTAAGAATATTTATATAACTTAAGGATCTGGTAGACATTTTCTGTGTAAACCAGAAAATAAACTAGAAAGGAAAATACACATACACTTCACAGTGTAGACGTTTCCTATTTTTGTCAGGCAAAAGATACATAAACTCAATAGAGAAACAGCACAGAAGAAAAAAACTATTTTCAAGACAGACAAAATTATAATATTCATAACAGACAAAGAACATCTATGAATTATGGGGGAAAACAATGAAATACCCAAAAGAAAAACATGATGATGGCTTTTTATTTCAACCATAAACAAGATTAAAATCTGTTCAAGAGCATCATGTAAAAGCCATTTTAAAACTCTGTAGGAAGAAACAGACTGTTTCTTTGTTTTGTTTTCTGATTTAATACAAAAATAGTTTCTGAAAATCTTGCTAAGAGACCATTTGTGGAATAAGCAATTCCAACAGAGTTCACATTCGTTTACCCAACAAATATTTACTGAATTCCAAATATGTGCAAGTTTCCTAAGCGTTTGATGACTACATCTGGTAACTTTATTTAAGTTTAAGTGATTTTTTTCAGAGAGGAAAACCAAAGTAAAAAACCTGGCTCATAATTTCTAAAGGGCTGATGAGCACTGGGCTTGGAGCAAGACATTATTGTTTCAGGGTGTCTGACCTGTCTCTGAGCTGCGATATTTGTAAGAAAAGAGGCAAAACTCAAGTTACAACTAGGTGAGCAAGACTCTGCTTTCCTTCTTTCTCCCTCCATCCCTCCCTCCCTTCCTTTCTTTTTTCTTTCCTTCTTCCTTCCACCCTTCCTCGCTTCCTTAAGAGAACATTTACAAAAATGATCCCTTAAGCTCTCCCAGATAGTTGAGAGAGAAAGTTGACACAAAGCTTATCTCAGCCCTGCAGCTGCTAGTGTTGAAACAGCCCATCAGGTAAACAGGGCAGAGTGCTGGGGAATTCAAGTGGAAGCTTGTATCTAGGATGCAGACAACTGATGGCAGTTGGCTACAGCACTACCTGAGCCAGAGCGGGACCCCTGGCCGGCCAGCCAGCGGAGAGCAGAGGCAGGTGGTAAATTCACGCATTTTATGTTGTTGATATTAGTTGCGTTATGCTGTCAACTGGCATAACCATACCTGGTGACGCTGCTTTGACAACGGAACAATGCACAATTAAAGATGAGAAACAGAATGGAGAATGACTTGGCCTGAGGCATAGCATGGAATGGAGATCAATATAACCAATGTCTAGAACGTGAGCACCCAGCCGGCAAAGGCCTTGCCTGTCTTACTTAACAGTGGACCCCCAGCTCTGGCACGTGGTAAGCACACAAAGGAATGGGAGATATTCTGGGTGCAGGGCAGAGGGGGTAGGGATAGCTCAGTGGTAGAGTGCATGCTTAGCACGCACCAGGTCTTGGGTTCTCCCCCAATACCTCCATTAAAATAAGTAAATAAACCTAATTACCTCCCCCACTAAAAGAATTTTTTTTTAATAGTTATTCTGTCCTACCCATGTCAGAGTCTTCTGTGAGTAACACCAACCCTTCATAAAAGCCCTGAAGGATTAGACACTTCAGACTTCCCCACGCAGGAAAGAGGTAACAGGGGCTGAGTCTTGGGACTTCCTTCTATCTTTAAAAACTGAGTTATGAATAGGACCAGTGGTGGGTAGGGGGTGAGTGAGAAGAAGGTGAATTAAGCCAGATCTACCCTTAAAAAGCTCCAGACTCTGAATCTCTTGTTGCCTTTTCTCTGGGAGAGCTTTTCTTCCACGTTAAAGTGTTATGATCAGAAAGTAGCTCAAAGAATATGAAAACGAATATATGTATGTATATGCATGACTGGGACATTATGCTGCGCACCAGAAACTGACACATTGTAACTGACGATACTTCAATTAAGAAAGAAAGAAAGAAACTTGCTGACAACTCTATTTCCAAGGTTTCTGAGTGAAGAAACTTTGTCTTTTCATCTCTATGTCGCCAGTGCCTAGTATAAGAGCAAACTTCCCTCTCACAAAGACCCCAGCAGCTCGGTGACTCCAGCTAGCGACACTCACAGTGCCCCACCGACCACTTACTCCGCCCTCTTCGGGTACCTGGTTGTTCTGGACTTACCACAGAGAGGCAGATAAAAGCCAACCAGTAATGGCTGCATCAGCACTCAGTCCCAAGTAGAAACAAACAGGGGGAGGGGAAAGGTAGGGAAAACTGATGCCAAAAAAGGAAGGAGAAATCCATCTTTAGGGCCAGTGCTCAATTCCAGCAGTTCCAGTACTGTGGTTTTAAAAACATGAATATACAAATAACAAAAAAAGAAAGCATTTATATTGCTAGCTCAGCCAGAACAGGACAATGATATATTCTGTTTACTCCAGATGGGTGGGAACAAAAGGCGCCCTGGGCGAGGTACCGCAGAACAGGAAGAAAGTACTGAATGCTGTGTGTGCAGACCTAAGTGATGAAGGAAAGGAAAACATCAAATCGTGCTCTGTGTGGGAAAACTGTATCTCACACTTCCTGGGGACCTGATTTATGATGTGATTACATTTTTAAAACAACAGCAAAGGTTTAATTTCTAGTCCCCATCACATCCTCATCAGGGCGGGCTGTGGCTTTAAGAGCAGGCTGCCAGCCCTGCCCTCGCCCAGAACGCTGCCAACAGTGCTGGCAGAGGGAGGCAAGGACACGGCACACCACGCAGGGGCTCCCGAGGCATCCACTTGAGGGGGACATCCGTCTCACGTTTTACAGGCCCACGCTAGTCAAGCAGCCACGTTCAACTTCATCGGGGCAAGAATGTACAATGTTCCCGTGGAGAGGCACCCACAGGGAGGGCACTGAATTTCTGAGAACAGTCTTCCCTTAAGAACCTCTTTGCCTTGATCTCAGTCTCAAAAAGAAATTTCTTATCATTTCACTATTTTAAGAACAAGTTTGGCTAATTATTTTAGTAACACTGAAGACCAAATCTTGCACAGGAACCTGGAAAGCTGGCATGTTTTAATTGGCTGTAGGAAATGATGGTTTTTCTCCTTTGGTGGTGGTGGTGGGGGGGGTAATTGGCTTTTTTTATTTATTTAATGGAGCTACTGGGGATTGAACCCAGGACCTCATGTGTGCCAAGCATGCACTCCACCCCCATTTTAAATCTTATATTTGAAGAACAAGTCACTCAACCTCTCCGGGCCTCAATTTGTCTGAAAAATTATGCGACTGTACTAAATCAGAGTTTCCAACCTTGGCAGCACTGACGCTGGGGGCGGGGGGCTGTCCCCTGCGTTGTGCAGTGCTTAACACCATCCCTGGCCTCCAGTCCTAGGTGGCAGGAGCCTCCACCCCAGATTTGACAACCAAAAGTCTCTCTAGACATTGCCAGATGTCTCCTACTTGAGAATCACTGGGCTAGATGATTTCTTATGCCGCTCCAAATTCTAAAATTCAGTGCCCCTCTAATCTATATTCAAACCAATAAGACCCTTCGTCAAATTCTGGACACACAACACATGCCAGCCCACGAGAGTAAGAGTAACAATCTGTAAAGTGATACTGAAAGTAAGGCTTCACCTGCTGTCAACACAGAACCCACATCCATGAGCCTTCTATTAAGTGAACTAAAATACTGCAACTCTTAAAAAATAAGGGGGTGGGAAGGGATAAATTGGGAATTTGAAACGTGCACCTCTTGGGGAGTGATGGAAATGTCAGCTGTCTTGATTGCGGTGCTGGTTTCACGGGTGTGTACAGCTTTCAAAATCCATCAACTGTTCATCTGAGATATGTGTAGTTTACTGTACAGGAATCATACCACAATAAAAGTGTTTGAAAAAATAAAGAAAGAATAAAGTACACTACAGGGAAATGAGCAAAAAATATTCCTACAGAAGGTGGCAACCAGATCTTTTTATGTAAGTAATGTTTAGGCTCTGTCCCAAAAAGGTTTTGTTGGCAAATGGTTTAGACACATATTATTTATTGAATTTATACCCTGCCTCATTCCAAAAAGCATCTGAGGCAGCCTGCAAAGAGGCATATAGGAGCAAATGGAAAGAAAATAATAAAACAGGTAAAGAACAAGAAGAAACAAATGTTCTGATCCTAAAACTCAATATCATTTCTATGATTGTGCATAAAATGTAGCTCAGAATCGCAGGATGTCTAAGAGAAAAGCTGGAAATAAAATAATTACATAATTTGCATCATCAGAGAAGAGGAATTATGCTCATTCTCTAGAGAAACAAGATTTTCTTAGGATTAAACTCAGAGATATGTTTCATTTGGGAACACATGTTCGAAGGACTTGAATCCTATGGTTGCACAGAAAAAGCCAGCTCTTCTATAATAGTGAAGTATAATTTAAAAGCATAACTTTGAAACACAATTTGGTGAAGGTGTTTCTTTGGGAAGCTAAAGCAACATGGGTAGGTTTCCAATAAAAGCTGTTCAATGACCTAGGTGATCCAAGGATGTCATCTGCCTACAAAAGTGGTTTTCAAAATGTGGTTGAAAACTTTTCTTCAAAGAGAACGTTCTAGAGAAATCTAGAATATAAAACAGATGGAAGCAAAGCTACACCTTTCCTTCCCATCACTGTCTCTCCTCCTTGGAAAGCCTCAAAGGCTCCCGCAGCCGACTTCCAAAGACACTCACCTAGAGGACACAGCTTCAGATGCCCAGGGTAGATTCAACAGGTCAACAAGTATGTAGAATGCTCCTGCTAAGTATGAGAGTAAATATTGTTTCATATATTATTTTTCATAAAAATAATTTTTTCAGTTGAACTTTTAAGGAGAAAATCAACAGTTCCCAGCACAGTCCTGACCGAGCCTGCCGTGCTAACGACGCCCAGATGCTCAGACGTGGCAGAAATCATCACCGCGCCCACTGCGACTAAGGAAATGAAAGCTCCCACCAGGGTTCCCATCCAGGTGCAAGGCCATCCCGTCTCCGCAGAACAGACAGGCCCAAGTCAGCATCCTTCTCAGGAATCCGGTTTGGATCCACTCAGGACCTGAGCTAGTGCTTCGTTCGCGTCCAAAGTTTCTACCTTGCTGAGCTTTGCTAAGGTAGCCTGAGCCTAAAACTTCTCAGCACAGACGTTACCAGTGGGCAGCCGCTGGCTCCTGCCGGCCAAACGCCAGGGAACTGTTCTCATCTCGATCTCCAGGACCGGAGTCCCCGGCTTTCCCCTTAAGGTCAGGACAGGAGAGCCCTGAGCAGCCGGCTTCCATTCCACGCCCCTGGACCCTCACCTGGCCTTGTTCCTCAGTCCTGAACGGGGCCCTTCAAAGCAGAAGGTCACTGCGGCCAGGTCTTACCAGGTATGTGGAAAAGAAGGAACAAGAAACTGCACCGGGAGAAAGGGAACTTAGAAGCCTTCCCTCTCCCACCAGAGACACGAAAGTGTGCTTGCATCCTCAGACTCTACCTCGTGATTCCAACATGTAAATGGGAGGCCCTCCTCGAGAAAGAGTGGGAGGCGAGGAAGGTGTGTGACCAAGAACTACAACTTGGAACAGCTCGGTCATGCCTTAGTAGCCAGTTCTAAATAACAAGCTAATCTGATGTCACTGACAGCACGGGTAAGCAGTTCTGTAACTGAGCTAATCAGTACACAGCAGTCTGATACTTCTCACTGACATGTTGAAGAGTGTCTATCAAAATTACCTTCGTTTGACCAAAATTAGTGTTGTGTCATTCTTCTCTGCAACAAGTTAAAAAAAAAAAAGACATTAAAAAAATATACCCAACTTTCCGGTAATCGATTGTACCAAACATGCCACACGGATGAGGGATGTTGAGGGTAGGGGAGTATGTATGTGTGGGTGGGGAGGGCTGTGTGCAAACTCTCTGTATTTTCTGCTCAATTCTGTTGTGAACCTGAAATTGCTCTAAAAAGTAAAGTCTATTAATGAAAAATATATATATCCAACTTTCAATAATAATAGTAAGCACTTACATAAGCCCTATATGAGCCAGGCATTGTTTAGATGGAAGAAAATATATTTATTTATATAAATAAAAATACATGTCATCTCCTTTTAAACTTAATATAAGGACATTATAGTTTCCTTTTTTTAAAAAACTACTTTATTTATTTGTTGATTTTGGGGGGCAGGTAATTTAGGTTTTTTTACTTACTTACTTTTAGATTTGGGGGGGGCATAATTTAAGTTTATTTATTTTTTAACAGAGGTACTGAGAATTGAACCCAAGAACTCATTTATGCTAAGCATGCACTCTACCACTGAGACCCTCCCCTCTATTACTTCCTTTTTAAAGGTGAGGAAACTAAGTCACAAGGAAGTTAAGTTACTTCCCCAAGATCAAAAAGCTAATGAGTGGTAAGGCTCGGATTGGTTAGCAGACATTTGGTTCTGTGCAAAACATCCGTAAGCCATTTGATCCATGCCAAAAGGGCTTTGATATTTGGTACCGTTCAAACCATTTGGCACGGGCCAAATATGATCATGGATATTCTGGATAGGACCAAGTTTCAAGCACTTTTTGGCATGAAGCAATTGGCTTACGGATGTTTTGGACAGAACCAAACGTCCTGCAAGGCTGGGATTTGATGAAAGGAAGCCAGGCTTCAGACTCTGTGTCTTAACCACTACACAAGACTCATTCTGGGGTTCACATGTGACCTGACACTAGGAAAATCCATATCAAATAAGAATGACTCTCAGCTACTTCCCTGAAATTGCTATGTGCCCATAAAAGGAGAAATAATTTAAAAATCTGAGCAAAACACGAATATATGAATAACTTCAACAAAACCAAATCCTGTAATCCATTCTCCCGTCTGTCATAAATGCATCTTTGATTTTCTATCTCAGAATACTGGCAACCATTCTATTTCTTATTTTTATTTCATTCCAATAGCAGTTTTCACACACTTGTAAATTAAGTGGCCACTGAAAATATCTGATTATTTTGTGATCTGCATAACCTAGACTTGACTTTGGAAAAGAGCAAAGAATATTTAGAATTTATGATATGAAATCTGAAGCTTCCTTTTGAATTAGTTTAAAGCAAGTTTATTGTTTTCTTACAATACAAATACTGCATGCTATGGTAGAAAATTTTTAAATATAACCTGAGAAATAGGTATTTAAAACTCATGACCCTGTGATAATTAATGCAAACACGTGGAGTAACTCTTTGCAATCTGATTTCTATGCTGATTACAGCTACCACTTACTGGGCGTTTAAAGATCGTCAGGCACCATGCCAAGCACTTATTATGTGTTCTCGTTTAATTTTCACAAAAACCTACAAGGCAAATATTACTATCATTCTCACTTTTTTGGAAACTGAGGCTTAGAGAGGTCAAGAAACTTGCCCTCACCAAGGATTCCAACCTGGGACTAGAGGCAGACACCGCATCTATACCCCGACTTTAGGCACTGTGTTGGACAGAGACTTAACAAATGTGGTTAGCTTTCATTTCCCCCAATTTTTATCCTTTTTTTTTTTTTTTTCATTCCAATACAAGTCCCCCGGTTTACTTAAACTCAAGATTTCTCAGCCTGGGCAGTAATGACATCGTTGGCTGAATGGTTCTTTGTTATAGGGACTGTCCTGTGCGATGGAGGATGTCTGGATGTTTAGCGGCATCCTAGCCTCTACCCACTAGATGGCAGCAGCGTTCCCCTAGTTCCTCTGGTCATGACAACCAGACGCGACGGGAGGGGGAGGAGAGACAAAATAGCCCCCGACTGAGAACCACCACAGTTTAATAAACTGTAACAACAGTTGGACACTCGTAGTCTGATTAACATAATCTGTTAACTGAGATAGACCTTTCTGGTGGAAACAATTCAGTAAAGATTATCTACAAATCTCCTTTTATAAAAGAACCCCTTCAAGATTCTTGAATGTATTTTTCCAGTTTCTAGGTATTCTGCATCCTTTTACAGTGTTTTTTTTTTAATTGAAGTATAGTCAGTTATAATGTGTCAATTTCTGATATACAGCATAATGTCCCAGTCATACATATGTATATATCCATTTTCATATCCTTTTTCATTAAAGGTTATTACAAGGTACTGAGTATAGTTCCCTGTGCTGTACAGAAGAAATCTGTTCTCTGTCTATTTTTATACTTTTACTGCGTTTTGTTTTTGAATAGTTGAATCCTTGCAAATCTTCAAATCAGTCAAGTTATAAATTAGCCTAAGGCTAATTGCCAAATCCTCTTGAAAAATGGATTTTGACTGAGCATCTCTTCAAATATAAATCTAAACAGTCAATCTGCAGTCTCTTTTCAAATATCTCTTCTGGTAATTCTAGTCTTTGTTCTCATAATATCCTGTATTATGAATATATATTCATATATTCTATTCTATGAGTATATATACTCATAAACCCAATTCATCTTTGTGGCAATTCCTCTGAGGCTGAAGTGAAATTCAAGCCCTCAAGGATGCTCTGTCTAACCTATCATGGTCCCCTCTGGCTCTTTCTCTAGGGGACGTCTCCCTCGGTTCAGCCAAAGCAGGGCAGTGTCACCTAATTCCGCCCCTGTGATCCTAGACTTGCCATGTTGACCTAGCCGTCAGCACGCACAGCTATCAGGGAGCTCGTTAAAAACAATTTTGATGAAGAGCAGAAATACTGACAATTAGCTCCTGTGACCTTCTCAACTCCATTTTACCTCTTGATCCTTTTTCGCCCTGCAGCAGTCAGATTGTTTTCTGCAGTGTTAATGGATTCACTTTTGTCCTTTGAGGCCCCTGAAGAACAACCTCTCTAACTATCAGCGTGCTATTGAAAGGGGTTTCCGGGAGGACATTGCAAAGTTCCGTTTTGACCCTCACGACTAAGGAGCAGAGGCCGGTTATATTGGCTTTCACTAATTACCTTAATTGCCTCTATAACAAATACCATAAAGTTTCATTTAACAGCAGGGACTTTCTCAATCCATTTTTCTTCCATGCAGTGAGCATTTTGTAGTCTAACATCCTGACTGGTTTGATGTCAATAAAAAAGAGAAGACAAGCACAGATTATGTGGTAGTAAACTTTCTTGAGTCTTTCACTTTTGAACCATATAGTCTGATCTATCTTCAGTTTACACGCTGGAAAGAACTGATTGTGAACTACTGAGAACTGGTGCAAAAGAGCCTGGCCATTAAAACTGCAAAAAAAAAAAGAAAAGAAAAAGATGTACTAGTAAATCAATACCACTGATAAACAAGACAAATTCCATAAATTATCAGGGTAATTAACAGAAGCTGCTAAGCAGAAAAATCTGTGAAATCTCAATGGTTTAACTCAACAAAGCTGAACGTAGATGGGGCTGCCCTCCTCCAGCTATGCCATCTGGACTACCCCCCCTCCAAGTTCATTTCAGCAGGGGAAGAAAGGGACAAAGGAAACACGCTGGCTGTCAGCTGCCTCGGCCTGGAAGTGACACTAGTGAATTCTGTTCTCAGGTCATTGTCTAAAGCTCGTCTCAGGATCCTGACTCAGCTAACAGGGAAGCTGGGAAATGTAAGGGGGCACGTGGAGTATTTGGTGAGCAGCAGAATCATGTTCAAAAGATTTTACTGTAATACTCAAACACTGAGAACAATAACTTTTATACTCCATACAATAAAATATTATCAAGCCATTAAAATGTTTTCCAAGGTCCTAATATAACTTTCAGTGAACAAGCAGGATACAAACTGAATATACAATATCTTTTAAAAAAACTTAAATATGCAAGGCAGGAAAAGAGAGGAAAATATCACTTTGTTACCAACAGTTAGCTCTGTATAGTATGATTATAAGTAATTTAGTATTATTCTCTATATATTTCCTTATTGTCAAATTCTACACAATGAGCACGTATTAAGAATTTATATCAATTTATCACTCAAATGTATAGCCTAAAAAAAAAGAAGAAAAAAGAAAAAAGAGGACACGAATAAACTCATCTACAAAACAGACACAGACTCACAGACTTAGTAAACAATACCAGGGGAAAGGGGGTGAGAAGGGATAAATTTGGGAGTTTAAGATTTGCAAATGATAACCACTACATAAAAAAATAGATTAAAAAAATTTCTTCTGTATAAGCACAGGGAACTATAATCAATATCTTGTAATAACCTTTAATGAAAAAGAATATGAAGACGAATATATATATATGCATATACACGCACACACACACACACACACACACATACACACACGACTAGGACATTATGCTGTACACCAGAATTTATTTTTTTCATTTTTTAAAAATAGGCTTTTAGGAAAGTTTTAGGTTCACAGCAAAATTGAGCAGAAGGTACAGAGATTTCCCATGTACTTCCCTGTCCCCACACCTGCGTAATTTATCAAATTATCAGATTCCCCCACCAAGGTGCATTTGTTCCCATCAACAAATTTACATGGACACATTGTAATCACTCAGAGTCTGCTGTACAGCAGAAATTGACACATTATAACTGACTATACTTCAATAAAAAATAAATAAGAATTTATATCAGATAAAACTAGAATATCAACCCAACTCAATTATGCACAGTAAACCCTCAATTACTGTATGAATGAACAAAAAGGAACCAGGAGGAATTAAATGAGATCTGTTAACATTCTCACATAAAAATCTATTATAATGGAATTCAAAGTTTATTTTTTAATCAAAGGACCTCTATTTCCCATTAGGAAATGAGACTTTGATGAATAAGAATTAGAATTACAATATTTAGGTAACATTTACTGGTAAATTACCATTAGCCAGGCATGTGCTAAGCATATCACATTCTTTATCTCATTTATTCCTCAAACTCGTATTTTGAAGCAAGATTATGCCCATCTGCAGATCTGGCAGTTGGGGCACATAGAGGGGAAAGAGGGTTTGACTTCAGACAGCAGGACTCTGGAGGCCACACTCTTAACCACCCCCCTTCACTTGTCAATTATTTTGGGGCCTTGAAAAATCATCACCTACTTTGCATTTTTCCAAGGATTGCTAAAGGAATGTAAACTTGAAAAGGAGTTAGAATGGATGCAGTAGATTGGTGGTGCTTAACATCCATTCCAACTTCTTTCTAATGAATGAGCCTTCTTCCCGGCAGAAGCTTGAAACATAAAAAATTGCACTTTCTTGGGGGGAGGGTATAGCTCAAGTGGTAGAACACATGCTTAGCATACACAAGGTGCTGGGCTCAATCCCCAGTACCGCCTCTAAAAATAAATAAATGAATAAACCTAATTACCTCCCCCCTCAATAAAAACTAAAATAAAATTTAAAATTGCATTTCCTAGACTGCCTTGAAGGTAGGCTTTTGCGTATGATCTAGGGGCCACCAGAGACACACACCGGTGTGGGATTTAGACAGGAGGTGTGAGGCCGGGTCCCGACTGCTCCACGGAGGAGTTTTCCTTCTCAGTTGCAGCTCTAGCAGAGACTGAAGTGTCAACTCCCCCCTCCATGGGTGCTGAAGGGTGTGAGGAGGGGCACCCATCTACAGTGCGCGTGGCAGGCACGGGGTGGGTCTGGAACCAGCAACGCCGTCTGCACCCTCCTGAGCACGGCGGCTGCTTCACTGCAGCGTTGGTGGTAGAACTCCGAAGCTGACAGCTACTCAGTTATCGGAAAACTGAGCAAAAATCCATGACAAGTCACAAAGGCTTTAAGAAACAATTCATCTAGAGCATTCTATGCGCCAGACACTAGGTGATGGGAAAATGATGACAAGCAAAATATACCTGTCCCGGCACTTAGGGAGCTTACAGCCTAGCTGGGGTAGCAAAAATTAACAAAATAAATATTTATTTACAAATTCTGATTACTCTTTTTTTTTTTTAATATTGTTTGTTTTGAGGGAGAGGTAAATTAGGGTTATTTTATCGAACCCAGTATTTCTTGCATACTAAGCATGCACTCTACTACTTGAGCTACACCCTCCCCCTGATTACTCTTTTTTGGTTGTTTTGTGCAGGAGGTAAATTAGGTTTATTTATTTTTAGAGGAGGTCCTGGGGATTGAACCCAGGACCCTTGTGTATGCTAAGACTGCGCTCTACCACTTGAACCATACCTTCCCCCTCTCTTCCCCTGATTACTCTTAAAGTTCTCCCTGTTTCGTCTTACCCCCTGGGCAGTGAGTACCATCAAGAATTTCTAGATTTCATATCAACTTACTGAATACTTAGCCCAGTTTATTGATCTTAACCTTTAAACTAAAGTAAGTTACGATCAGGAGTTTAGATATCAAATAAAGACAAATTCAAAGTAGTAATGATGACAATGCAAAAAACTTCCAAGAAGACGTTCTGGCAAATGGCTACAATTCAACAATTACGGTAAGCAAAACTATTCTCTCCTAAAGACAAAGAAAAAAAATACAGCTATGATGTCAGTGCTGTGGGAAATAATTGGTCATATTGACATACCGTTAATGGAGGCTCTGTCTCTGGTTGAATAATATTGATTTCACTAATGTTCTTTCTAGTGTCAGCTCCCTTTCATTTCTTCTACGGCATGCCATCTTTCAGCTCGGAAGGGTTACTACCCAGCACTATGATGGGTAATGATTTGGCAACGGGTGTCTTCAAGCTCAGGCCTTTTACCACGTAGGAGGGCTCAGTAAGTCACGTAAAAGATTGGATTTTAGGTGACTCTGAAGACATAATGACACTCAAATCATTTTTCTTTCTGGATGTGAACAGATTATGGACAATACTGGGTATTACTGTATCATTAAGGTTTCTAGACAAAAGATAGAGATGTTGCTCACAGAGTCATAGTTAACCTACCCTGTAAAAATAGTTTTTAAAAAAATGATGTTAAGATATTTATAAGGTTATATCATAGTCTTGTTACAAACAAAGCAAATTTGGATAGAGCTTAAGTACAACTGAAACACTACCCTCATTTATTTTAACTTTTAATTACATAAGGGGAAAAGGGAAATTAATTATGCACGCACGCGTGTGTGTAAGAAAGAGTGAGCGATACCTGAAAATAAATTATACAAAAATGTGCTTCACCATTAAACACAGTATCTACCCATCTCAGTATCTTGTACATAATAAACCGTAAATTGTGACATGAATGAATGAATATGAAACACAAAAACGATTTTAAGTGGCTCCACTGTATTTCAAGAGGATTCAGATTTTCCTATCAGATTATAAGGATTAAAACGAATTTAAGTCATCTAGCTCTTCTTAACCCAAATTTGATATTGAAAAACTCATACTTCTTGACTGTCCAAAATCTAGACTGAGGGTCAAATTTTTTTTTTTACAGTGAGGCACTTCCATTTTCAAGATAAATAAACAAAACCTCAATAAGAGTGCTTACTTTGAACCACATTTATGGAAATATTACTGAGGTGTACGATGGCTTTTAAAAGAGAGCTTAGCTTGCAAGAGCTTAACTTTTTTGATATAAAACCTTTTTTTTAACGACACCGGGTATTAGGCACCTCTTGTCAAAAAGGGCAGTGGAAGGCGTGCTGGAAGGGCCCCTCCTTGCTGTGGGAGTCATGTCCGGGGGTTGGCCAGGGCTGCCTGTAAAGGAAGGCTTGGTGCCAGAAGAGGCTCACACCCAGTGCGCGCTAATCCAGCAGCTGGGACCTGGCAGCGGAAGGATAAAACCTATTGTTTGTTGAAAACAAAGTATGTGCCAGACTAACCCATGGGCTTCGTTAGAATGTGTCAGGTGACACACCCACCTGTTCTCTAAACTCACAACGACTGGGCACTATTGTCCCCATTTTGTAGGTGAGATACCTGAGGCTCAGAGAGATCAATACTTGGCAAGAGTGACAACCAGGAATGGTGGAGCCTGGATTCGAACCTCAGCCTGTCAGTCCCAACCCATCCTGGACGCGGAAATCTCCATGTTCAAAGTGGGCAGCCGTGCGACTCCTCTTGAAGAATCCCAACTACAGGTAGGAACCAACTGCCCTGCTTCCTCTCTGGGCACAGGGGCGGCAGGTAAGCCGGGAAGAATGTCAAAGCACCAGGTAAACAGGCAGAATTCTATATTAAATAGCCCTAGGCCACTATATTCTTTGTGGTTTTTCTCTCTTCTTTCCTTAGCAGCCTGCTAACTGGCAACTTCTCTGTCCCCTACTCTCCCCACCTGGCCTCGCCAAAAACATCCGTCTTGCTGGGTGGTCTACATGCCAGAAAACTGGCAAACCAAACTTGTCTGATGGTGTACAAATTACACACATACACGTATCACTGGGTCCATTCTTTTACTCGCTCCCTCAACAAATATTTCTTAAGCATTTTTAATCAAGAGTAGCAGGCTCCTTGGCATATATCCAGAGGGAACCCCAATTCAAAAAGACACCAAAAAAAAAAAGACACCTGCACCCCAATGTTCATAGCAGCACTATTTACAATATCCAAGACATGGAAACAGCCTAAATGTCCATCAACAGATGACTGGATAAAGAAGGTGTGGTATATTTATACAATGGAATACTACTCAGCCATAAAAATTGATAAAATAATGCCATTTGCAGCAACATGGATGGACCTGGAGAATGTAATTCTAAGTGAAGTAAGCCAGAAAGAGAAAGAGAAATACCATATGATATCATTCATACGTGGAATCTAAAAAAAAAAAAAAAAGACAAATGAACTTACATGTAAAACAGAAACAGACTCTCAGACATAGAATAGACTTGTGGTTGCCGGGGGGAGGGGGGAGGGAGGTGGGAAGGAATGAACTGGGAGTTTGAGATTTGCAGATACTGACTGGTATATATAAAATAAATAAACAAATTTATATTGTATACCACAGGGAAATGTACTCAATATCTTGTAGTAGCTCATGGTAAAAAAGATTATGAAAACAAATGTATGTATATTCATGTATGACTGAAGAATTGTGCTGTGCACCAGAAATTGACACAACATTGTAAACTGACTATACCTCAATTAAAAAAAAAAAAAAGAGTGGCAGGCATTGTGCAAAGTCCTAGGCAAAGAACAGCAAGTTCCTGCATTCGAAGAGCTCATAAACCAGGAGAGACAGAGAGGAGGGAGTATGAAGTGACACTGTAGGATGTCAGAGGCTGGAACAGCGCTCTGCACCAGTGTGAAAGTTGTTGCACAGAGTCAGAAGCAAAGCCCTCATGAGACTCAAGGAGGGTTGTCGGCAAATAAATTACATGAGCTTCTCTGCATGGAGGGACAGGGGCCAAATCTGCCATCATAAGAACATAAAGATGAATGGCTAGGATCTGTTGAGTGCTTACTATGTGCCAGAGGGATTCTTTCTGCATATGAACTCATTTAGTTCTTACAGCCACCTTAACGTGTTGCTAGGATTTTTCTTTTCCTTTTACATCTGGAAACTGAGCCACAGAGAAGTTAAACAACATGCCCAAGGTCACACAGCCAGTAAATGAAGGAGCCAGGATCTTAAACTAGGCGGTCTGATTCCAAAGCCCACACTATAGCCACTAAACTATAGGACTGCCCCGAACCTTAGCACACAGTGAGGTACCCAATAATTAATGGTCAAACTAAAATTAAATAAACCCTGTGACATCTGTTTTATTTGGCCAAAGGCCTTTCGGGTTCTGAAGGTGCAGATGTAGGGGAGGCCACCATTATTACCTACTCCACGTGTGTATTTTCATTTGGCCTCAAAACAATCCTCCAAAGTATTATTATTACCATCCCCATTTTGCAGATGCAGAGAATGACACATAGGGAAGGTAAACTTGCCCAGAATCACACGGCCAGTCCCAGGAAGATAGTGCATTTGGCCCAGACAGTTAGTCTCCAGAACCCAGGCTCTATTTTTTCTTTTTCTTTTTTCTTTTATTTTTTTGTTATTGAAATATATTCGTTTTACGTTGTGTTAATTTCTGGTATACAGCATAGGGATTCAGATATATATATAATTCCTTTTCCTATTCTCTTTCATTATAGGCTAGTACAAGGTATTGAATATAGCTCCCTGTGCTACACAGTAGGACCATGTTGTTTATTTTATATATAGTAGTTAGTACCTACAAATTCCAAACTCCCAATTTATCCCTCCACAATCCCCTTCCCTCCCTGGTAACCATAAGTTTGTTTTCTATGTCTCTGAATCTGTCTGTTTTGTAAATAAGCTCATTTGTGTCATTTTTTTTAGATTCCACATGAGAGTGCTATCATATGTTATTTTTCTTTCTCTTTCTAGCTTATTTCACTTAGAATGACAGTCTCCAAGTCCATCCACGTTGCTGCAAATGGCATTATTTTATTCCTTTCTATGGCTGAGTAGTAAGTATTCCATTGTGTGTTTCTCTATCCAATGCAATCATCTGCCAATGGACATTCAGGGTGCTTCCATGCCTTAGCTGTTGTAAATACAGAATCCACGCTCTTAATCATGACACTGGAGTGAATATGTGAAAAAAATTTTTTTAACGTGAGTAGGTGAAAAAATGGATGTCTAAGGTGAGATTCACCAAGCTGTGGCCAATGAAGACAGAGATAAAAAGCAGAAAGAGAGACCGAGAAAATATCTAGGAAATAAACTGTCATGCTGAGAAGACAAAGATATTCCGGCAAGAAGATCTGGGATCAGATGGCTCTTGGTACCACACAGTGGGTACACTTGAGTACCCAGGAATTTTGGTTTCTTCCAGAAGAAGCAGAAAAGGTGGGGAACACCCTTGATTTAACACTTTTAATATTCAGACACAGAATGTGGGGGTGCGCTTCCCTTTGTCGTCTTGTCCTAGGCCCCCAAAATGCTTAGGGATGGGTCTAAAAATCTGTTAATACAAACTATTCAAAACAATAACACAACACCTGCATTTGCTCCTAGGTAAAGAAGTCTGTCCCACCGACACGTCACCCAGTCTAAGGGAAGGAGAGTCCTTAGCATCCATACGAGTGAGCCTGGGCCCTTCATCTGCATTTGCATCTGTACATGAAGGGTACCATCAAAAGGCATAAGCACAAAATGAAATTCAGACTGACCCACAGAGGCAGGGGTCAAGTACTCGTCTCTGAAAACAAGGCTCTAGATTCAAAATAATCACAATAGTAGACAAGAGTGATTTCTGAAGATTTTCATCTGCTGAATCAATATCCAATATTTTAAAAATAAGGGCCAGTTAACATCCAACTTTATTAGGTGTTAAGTCTGTGAAAACCAGAATTTTGATTTAGAAAAATAATTATAATTAACACATACATACCAGTCATATATTCCAGGCAACAGTTCAAAGTGTTTTATATTTACTAACTCATTTAGTGTATGCTTGCATATCTGTCTCTGTCCTTCTCTCTGTATCTCTCTGTGTGTGTGTGTGTGTGTGTGTGTACAGTATACACAAATGTATTCAGATTGACAGTAATTTATATTAATCCAGAGATAATCAACCTCAGCCCTTACTGACATTTGGAGTCAGATAACCCTTCATTTTGGAGGGGTGTCCAGTGCATTATAAAGCATCAGCAGTGGACAGTAGACACCAGTAGCAACTCTCAACTGTGATGGCCAAAAATGTCTCCAGACATTGCCAGATGTTTCCCAAAGTAGGGGACAGGGAAGGAGAGGGGCAAAATCACTTCCAGTTAAGAACCACAGATACATACTAACCCATTCTATATACAGATACACTCCTGGGGGGAGGGGGTTAATATATATACGTCTCTGTTATACATTTAGAGAGAAATGATGTATAATGTATACATAGATAAATAAGCAAATACATAAAACCCTACCAGGTGGGAACTGCTATTAACATACACATTATACAAATGAGAAGACTGAGGCACAGGGATGTTAAGTAACTCCACGCAGCTTAGCAAGTAACAGACGTTAGAACTTCAACACACATATTTTTACTCTAGAAGCCATGCTCTAAAACACTGAACTAAACTATACTGTATAAATGATTTAAGGAATAAATAATTTAGAAGTCCAAGCTACAGTCTACGACTCTCTTTCTTGGAAGACAACACAGCACAAGAGAGCACAGGATTTGACGTCTGAGAAATCTGGGTTTGGGTCCTACCTCCTCCCCCTTGCTGGCTGGCTGTTCTCAGGCAAATTATTTACCATGAAATAGACACAGAGAGAACAATTATGCTACAGGATAATTGTGAGGATTAAGTGATATACCAATTGTAAAAAAGTAATCTGCCAGTCAGAGAATTAGCTTGACTACGAAAATGTAACTTGATTTGTAATTGTCACAATTATTGTCTTCGTAACAGTCAATAGCATTTACTCAGTATAAACACTACCATCATTTTTGAGAAACTGTTTTGAGAACCAAAAGGTAAGGATTTCCTGAGATTTATTCTTGGATCACAATGTTACAATCTCAGTACTGCCAAATGGGTAGTAATCTTAAGATATAGACAGGGTCACACATACTTAGTACACAGTGTCTCATCCACACATTTAAACACAGCTGTCACACACTATGTGACACAACACAAAATCTCTCTCACACACACGTGTGTGTATATAGAACAATTTTGTAGAATCTTCCCTGTTTGGAGAGAATTCAAATAGTTGGAGTTTTTCTGGAAAGCAAGTAATTTTCAAGTCATTTATTAAGAATATAAAAAGCAGGGGAAAGGGGATAGCTCAAGCGGTAAAGTGCATGCTTAGCATGCATGAGGTCCTGGGTTCAATCCCCGGTACCTGCTCTAAAGATTAATAAGTGAACCTAATTACCCACCCCTCACCAAAAAAAAAATATATATATGTGTGTGTGTGTGTGTGTGTGTGTGTGTGTGTGTGTATAAGGAGCCTCGCCTTATGTGTATATATATACACATAAGGAGCCTCGCCTGCTTCTAGGTTTGTGTCACAAGCTGGTTGATCAAAACATCTGTGTTCTGAAATACATACATGCCCTGCCCTGCTTAGAGATGTCATCAGGGCATTATTTCAAAATGTAAACTGACAAGCAGCTAACAGCTCTTCCAAAAAGGATAGTAAGTATACAGAGCCCTGAAAAAAAAAAAGTTAAAATTATACGGGAAACAGTCTGGGTTTCCAGTGCCAAATAACTCCCACAGTGCTGTTAATAGTGACCTCCCAGAGGACCTCGTCTCAAGCCAAGAGAACCTCTGCTGTGCTTTCCTTCAATGACTCTGAGCACATCCTCAGGCTCCAGCAGTATGACAGCTGGAAACCTGAGCCAAGGCTCAAGCCGCCGCCCCCCCCCCCCCCCCCCCACCGGCTACGTCCCGTTATTAACGCATCCCAGGAGCTGGGACTGTCACAGACTGATGCTCCTGTCACAGGCTGACGGGCAGACCTCAAGAGAGTAGTTATCTCTCAGTGGGCAGCAACGGTGGGGCTATTTCTAGACCTCACTACATTTTAAAAGTAGTATTCTCCAGATTACACAGACGTATAAATCACCACGGAACAACTTTTCTGAAGTCTGAGCTGGTCTGCAGGATTCCTAGATAATTCCAAATGGGGTGGCATCTCCAGGAGGGCAGAGTACATCCAGCCAGACAGCTAAGTTAAGAGATTTGCACGGTTATGTGTAATAAAGGGGGAGAAAACTTTCAAAGATTTTAAGTCACTGTTATAAAACCCACTTAATATAAGCGATTATATCTTCATATCTTAACATATGTTGCTCCCAATAGTTTCTCTTCTTTCAGTGCAGTTGAAGCATTAAAATAAAGCATTGCCTTTTCTTTTTTTTTATTACCCCTTAGGGATTTTGGAGTGCAAGCAGACGTACAAAAGAAAAGTACTTCTACTGTGATATTTCACAGCATCATGGGCAGTCTCCTGGCATTTTTCATGGCCTTTCCTTTCTCTGTAGAGTTTGAATTTTTCACAATAAACATTTATTAAAGAAGATTCTTTCATTTTGAGATGTCCTTATCTCAGTGGCGAAGAAAGCTCTATTTCTCTCTGAGGATCCTAAAACAACGGGTTCTTGAACTAGATACTATGATAAAAAATTTAGATGGAATACTCAGCAGACTAACGGTTGCATTTTAGTCTGCATAGCTGGACAGCTGAAATTCTCTTTTTTGCATATTAATTAGATGTAGCCGCTCATCATTCCACCTTATGGTGTTACAATTCACAGATGGTTACTCCAGGGATGGATGCATCTCAGTAACAGTTTGAAATGCCCCTGGGTAATAAAGAGTGTAAATGATGGCTATGCCTTTGAAATAATGCAGTCAGACTGTGAGTGGCTGACAGGGTACAGCTGTGGACAAAATTCACATTTGCTTTTAGAGCCCTGTCTGCATTGTGAAATAAAGACATTTTTAAATATGTTAACTTAAAAAATAATAAATGTCATTCAAGATACTGGATTTTAAGAAAACCACAACTTATTTTTTTTAATCACATTTCGAGTAAGTAAAGCTAAAAGGTTAATTTCACAGCTGCTCCTCTCTCTGCCTATTTGCAGAAACAGCATGGGGTAAAATGCTTGAATTAGGAGAAAACCCTAAATGGGATCTTTTTAATTGGATACAGGATAAAGCAGAAGGTGTATCCACAATCCATAAGAGCAGACATTATTTAGTGTATGATTACATTGATTTCTAGAACTTGCTATGCTAGACTGTACACAGGATATCAAAGACTTTCCTACTCTTAAGAAACTGAAAATCTATTTTGATAGGAAAGATTTTATGCATACAAGACAGTACACAATCAAGTACTGGGTTATCAGCAGTACAGAGATAAGACCGCAGGAAATTTGGGGAAAGGAAAGAACAATATGAATGAGCAGAATTCACTGGGCATGTTTAGTAGAGACGGTGGGTCTCGAGGGAAGTTAAGAAAGCCCTACAAAGTCACAGAATGAATATGAACGTGACAGATGAAGGAAACACTGGCTGCTCGGAGTTCAGGGCGCACATGAAGGAACAGTGAGCGTTGACTGCTAGACTAAGGAGCTTGACCTTGACCTAACAAACAGGAGGAGGCTGCTGGCCAAGGAAGGACTTAAGTGGGATTTAAAGAACTGATCTGGGGGGAGGATACAGCTCAAGTGGTAGAGTGCATGCTCAGCAAACCCATGAGAATCGCCTGCGAAGGTTTCTGCAATAAATCTTGCCTTTATTTTTCAAGATGTTCGGACCACTCCAAAGACTGTGATTGTAACGGAGCTCAGAGCAATCCTTAAAGTAATCTTGTCCATGGACTACTTACTAAACCAGAAGTTTAAAAACAAAACAAAACAAAACAAGAGCCAAAAAAACCAAAACCAAAAAACAAAAACCCTCTTGGGAGAATATTGAAGAGATTCTAGTGAGAATCTGGTCAATGGTCATGGCAACAGAAATGGAAAAGATGAAGGATTCCTACAGTCACCGCAAAGAAAAACTCAACTGGACTTGGTAGTGGCGCTCAGGGAGGGACAAGCTGTCAAAGATGAATGAGTTCATGGCATTAAGCCTGGGTAAAATGGAAGAATTTCACTGACGCTGACAAAATTACGGGGATGTCAGTAGTCACGTGACATGATGCCACTGAGTTCTCATTCAACTGGCAACCGTATCTACCAAAAAATGGTTATGGAAGAGGTCAAGGCTAGAAATGAGCTTCCCCAACACCAAGACACTGGAGAAACTTATAAAAATGAGTGAAAAAAGAAGGGCTACCCTGGGTCCCTACCCACAGAGCAGGGAGATTAAGAGCATTTGGGGAACTTTGGAGGAAGAGAGTTATGTGGAGAACAGAGTAGTGTCACAGAAGTCCAGGGAAGAAGGAAGTAATCTGAAAGTGTTAGGCCTAGAATATTCAACACTGAGAAAAAAAAATAGTATTGACTTTGTGTAATAAGGTCCATCATGAACTTGGAGAATTTCCTCAAAATATCTTAGGATTGAGTGAGACTTGAATCCCCTCTCTGAGTTGAGCCCTGGGGGTCTGATAAGCCCTGATTGAATTAAGGCTCCTGAATTTCCTCTTCTGCCTGGTGGGCCTTGTGGACTCATCTACAAAGAGCAGTTTTACTACTGAAGCTTCTGGAATGTAGCTGAACAATCCTCTCTCAGACCCAGGTATCAGATGAGCAATCAAATCTAACTGTGCATGTCTTTGATGATATTATTACTACAGGAAGTGGGTTTGATTTCCTCAAAAGAAAAAAATAAAGAAATAAAAGATTAGGATAAGATGCCTACAGAAATAACTCCTTAAATACGAGAAGTTATTCTCACGTTGTTCGTATCTCTGTTTCTCAGGACTGGGTCCCACACACAAATCTCCCTCCCTGGTTGTAGCCAATGGACCAACTGCCACACCTGATCCCAAGTGGGCCAAGCAATTTCCCTCTCCTTGGCAGCTGCAATTGGGATTTAAACACCCTCATCTCTGCTGTCTGTAAACAGAAGACATGCAATCTCAGGAAGCATGGAGCATCCATCGTCCATGATGGCCAGAGGGAAAGGAGAAAATGGTGCACAGGGAGGCAGGGAAGAAAGAGGCAGATGTGTATGTAGGCAGAGACAAAGACACCCTTAACCTGAGTCTATCAGAGATTCCTCACTGCGTCACTCAGTTGTTCTCGGGCTCTGTTCCACCACAAGCACTTCTGTTCCTTCCTCCCTGTCTCACAGACTCCCCGGGGCAGGATCTGATCAAGTCTGGCTACTTACCACCCAATACAAGGTAACCATAACGTACAGTGGATGCCTGTGAACATGACCTTCAATTCACCTCATCTGGCAGTAAGCGCATGCAAGTTACAATGCTTGGTTGGTGTGTGCGTGTCTCTGATTAATAAGATGGAAAAATGTGACTTAGGCAAAGCTGTAGCTCAATCCAATCATCACAGTGTGCAGGAGTAATTCATGGGCTGAACCTGGTGAGCAGGAGGCACTCAGCCAAGGGCTCCAGAAAAGGCAGAAAGGCCGGCAGGGTGCAGACTGCCTAGGAAGGAAGGTGAGGGGCTGTCTGCTGGAGAGATCTGTGCGGGTCCCACGAGCGGCAGCTGCACCTCTGTACCAGGCGCTCTGGGGGAGCCGGACCCCGTATTTCTGCACCGGAATACACTCCCTGCAACCTGCTCTGTGCAGAAATTTCCAGCCACATGAATCTCAATATTCTTTTATATCAAGACACTCTTATATCTTTAGGTAACTGCGTCTGCTACCATCTTTCTGACAATGCCCCCACCCATCTGTTTTGATGCCTACCCAAAAGACAGTCAGCCAGCCGATCCTACATTTTTTGGAGTATTTGCTGAAGCAAAAGATTTGCCAGAATTGCCAAGAAGCACAGTACAGTTTATATTAAGTTTACAAGGAAGGGCTCTAATGAAAATGACGGGGCAACGCTCAGACAGAAGGGCAGTGAATTTCCCAGGAGTCTGGTCTGCCTCCTTCTCTATCGAGAGGGCTCTCCTCTGTGGACCACTGGCCCTGGACAGCAGGCTGCACACTCTTCTCTATTTCATAAGCTGTGGGAACACCTCTACGCTAGTGGGTTATCAGACCACCATCACTCGGCCCAAAGCCCAGCTCTCCTAACCCTATCTTCATCCACGTGCCTCCCTAAAATGACCGGGCAGCTCCTAGGGTCTTCCTGTTTGTACACCCGAAACCAGGCTAAATTCTCAAGGTCAAGAAGAAAATACATGCTTTTTTCTCTCACTTCCCTAGAGCAAACCTGCAGACAGCCCCAACCGATCTGCCAGGACTCCCGCAGGACTGGTTATAAACAATTAAACTGGTTACTCGCGCTTCTTAGGATCACGTGACCAGAATTCTCTCAAATCAGACAGGGTCAACGTTTTGCCCTTATTCTGGTTTTGTATCTTTTTAACTCTCACACTGGTTTTTCTTCTTGGTTCACCTAAAACATCGAAAGCCCCAACTTGCTTGTGCTGCATTTCAGATGATTTTCTGACAATGCTTCTTTGACAAAGCATACAAATGTAGCAACAGAAAAGAATAACTTCAGGAAAAAAATGGATTCTCCTACAACACATACAGAAACATATAAAAGGCAGGTTGGAAGCGGGGAGGGTATAGCTCAGTGGTAGAATGCATGCTTAGCATGCATGAGGTCCTGGGTTCAATGCCCAGTACCTCCATTAAAAAAAAAAATCAATCTAATTATCACCAACAAACAAACAAACAAAAACAAGGTCACATTGGAATACTAAGTAGCGTGGCTTACGTAACTTATTACAAAGTTACATGTGTGATTACGTTGTGTACAATTTACAAGAACGTACAGTTGTGTGACTGCTATGGTTCCTTAGAAACCAGCCCGTGACCACAGAGAAGACATAAACACTGACATCACCCAAGGCCTACGCTTAGTCACGTTTAGGAGCATCTCGGTTCCTCACTCGGAGGACGGAGCTGTACAGAAACGGCCTGGCCGGGGACTGAGCACAGGGAGACACGACGCAACCCGGGGGCCACCGTGGCGCTGCTCAACGACCAGCGCCTCACTGCACGTGAGGTGGTATCTGTTCCACATTTTTACAATCACAGGATTGTCTTAATATATTCGATGTTTAGAAAAATAACAGTGATGTGTAAAAGCGCCCGGTAGCAGCCCTTACGGTGATACTGTCTCACCAGGAACGCGGGGCCTTCACAGGGAGCCCGACGCGGTGAGCCCGACACCATCCAGGCCGTGAGCCCCGGGCCCGGAGGCCGTCGCATTCCAGGCTCCTCGGCCTCACGACGCTCCGCACCGACTCAGACCCACGGCGGACTGAGGCCCCCGCCAGAAGAGATACTTACTTTACCAGACGCGTCCCAGAACTGCCGAGGGCCAGGAAGGGCGTCAGTAGGAGAATCATCCTCTCCCCGGAGGCTGAGCTCGCCAGCGAGCAGCTGACCGGGTGCGGCGGGGGCGCAGCGAGCAGAGTCGGCACGGGGGCTGCCGGACTCAAGCGCACCTGCCTCCGGCCCCGGAGCCCAGTCCGCCTGTCTCCGCAGCACAGGCTCGTTCGGAGAGCCCACCTCGGCAGGGTGCCCGCCCCCGCCCGGGGCTTCGTGGACACGGCCAGCAACTGCTTCTCAGTTCCTAACCGCTTTTTTTAAGCAACACTCCTTCTGATCACTGCAGTCTTGACGTTGATATTAACCTTTTTTCTTAAGATTGTGGTCAGCGCTTGCTGGCCGTTCTGTCTCTTGAAGGTTTTTCCTCCTCTACTCTGGCCCTTTAATTGTTTGGGGTTGTTTTTTATTCCTTATTTCCAAGTTCATAGCAGGTACTTCACTGTCACACCCATGTACTAACTGCCCATGTTCTTTAGGCTATTCTGCACTCACTCATACTCCTGCAAAACCTGAAAAAGCTTTTTAAAAATTATCACCATAGAAACTATGAAGAGTAGCCTTGAAGCAGACGTTAAAAAACAAAACGAAACAAAGAAGCTGACCTGGAGAGTGTCATTCTAAGTGAAGTGAGCCAGAAAGAGAAAGACAAATACCATATGATACCGCTTATATGTGGAATCTAAAAAAAACAAAAAAACCAAAATGAACTTATTTACAAAACAGAAACAGACTCACAGACATCGAAAACAAACATAGTTACCAGCATGCAGAAGAGGGTGGGAAGGGATAAATTGGGAGTTCTGGATTAGCAGATACTAACTACTATATATAAAATAGATAAACAAGTTCATACTGTGTAGCACAGGGAACTATTTTCAGTATCTTAGAGTAACCTATAATGAAAAAGAAGATGAAAACGAATATATGTATGTATGACTGAACTATCATGCTGTACACCAGAAATTGACACAACATTGTAAACTGACTGTACTTCAATTAAAAAAAAAAACACATAAAGAAATTGAATGAGCAGTGAACAATGAACTTGAATGATTTTAATCACAAATCACTTAACTTCAAATGGCACAGAAAGTTTTCTTGGTAAATCTTAACCACCAAGGAATAGAAAGTTTAGCTGTCTGATAATTAATCAAATATTCAAAATGGTGGCTAAGGGAAACAAAAAAAATCCAACTGCCCTTTTACTGAAATGAGAGCTGTGGGTTTCAGAATTCAGAATTCTCTGCTTTTGTTCCTATGAACCTCCAATCCAGCTGCTTCCTGGCTCCAATCTTTCTTGGCATCTCTGCAGCTCTGATTTCTCATTCTTGAAACACTTCCCAGGTTGGTCTCCATTCACCTCCATCCGCTCCTGGTCCTCATCACAGCTCTCCCACCTACTGCCTCTCTGGCTTTCACTGCGTCCTCTCCCTCTGCCTGCCCTGAGGGCTGTTACCACACACACACACACACACACACACACACAACTCCATCGCAGCTCTTTTCCTTCTTCCTCTACTTTTTTGGGTATGGGGGTGGTAATCAGGTTTATTTACTTATTTATCTTTAGAGGAGGTACTGGGGATTGAACCCAGGACCTTGCTCACGCTAAGCATGCGCTCTACCACTTAAGCTATACCCTCCCCTGCTCCTTGTTTCTCTACTTTCATCTTTCAGTCCCATGACTTCAAGAATGACTTATATGCAATAACTTGATACCATATGTTACATAACCAGAGCAAGACATGTGTTAATGGTCCCTCATTATTAATTTTCTTCTTTTTCATTAGCCAGTCTTGAGATTCAGAAGTGTATTTCCACCAGCCTGTTCAGTACCTCCACTCCGATGTCCCTTAAACTCCATGTGTTCAACACATTTTTTTTCTGAGTCTCAAGTCTTTTCTCCTATGTTCTCTATTTCCGTTTGTGACCTCTCCATCCACCTGCTTTCCCAAGGTGAAAATCTGGAAGCCACCCTGGCTGTGAGGCACCAATGGCCAATCTGTAAGAGTGAGCATGTCACAGGAATTGTTAACAAAAACGAGCGTGAGGAAATAAAGTTGGTTGCTAAATTAAGCCTGACAAATGACTATTAACATATGCAGATGGTCGAATCAGGAAGCAGAACGACAGGGGACAAATACTGGGTTATGGAGAGCCTTTATTTGCATGTGTATGTCATCTGTAATTATAAACATGGGAAACTGATTTATTTCACTTTTTCCCACTCAACTCTAAGTGCTGTGAGGACAGGGCCCATAACCTGTTTTGCTCACCTATACAGTGCTTCACATACAGTAGGTACTTAGTAAACACCTGCTGGATACATAACTGCTAACAGAATTAGCTGAAAACATAATTGATTTCTAGTTTGATTTGTCAACGTAGATCGGAGTAGACTTACAGGAAGCCAGCAGGCAACATCAGTCGAATACCACCAAAAACAATGAAAAGTGTCCAGTGGGACAAAGGAAACTTTCTCAGCACATCTGTTGAGTCTTCGTCATTTGACCCGAAATTTCTCTCCCTCACTAGATCAAAGACTCTAATTATGATAGTGATCTTCACCTCAGCAAAACTAAACTGGCCTTGAAGTTCATTTATTATTTTAAAAGCCTTCAGTGATTAAACAAGTCTAAAATGTCTCTGTTGTCAAATTTCCTGGACATCAATAGATCAGGAAGGTATGACACAAGCAGAAATATCTGCTCAAGATCTTTGAACTCGGGGAGGCGGCGGGGGGGGGGGAGTGGACCAAGAGAGGGGAACTTCTTTGAAAGCATCCCACCCAGACACCCAGTGAAGGAAGGGCTGGCTCCCCACTCTCTGCGCCCAGAGCTGACACCTCAGACTGGGGAAAGGCAAATATTACATGGGTAATTTATGTACAAGGAGTGTTTGTGTCTGTAAATGAATGTCATCATGTACAAATGCACAGAAAATAGAAGTCTGCTGTCTTTCAGCACCTTGTCCTAAGCCTTTCTCCTTAAAACCCTACAAGTATAGAAGTAATATTCACTCTAACTTTACAACAAAGGAAAAATTCCCTCTCCCTAAGCCCTCAACTCTAACTGACGATCAAGTTCTATCAACCAGGCCCTCTCAAACCAGCTCAAAAACTGCCTTCTCTGTGTCCAGTGACTGGCTGGCTGTGCTCCCTACACATTCTACCTATTATCATGTATTATAATAACATACTATAATTACTTTAGCGTTTCTCTCCTTCTTTCTTTTTCTAAGACTAGGAGCTACTTAAAGATTTCCAGGTTATCGTGTGTAGTAATTGGGCTTAACATAGTATCTGGTAGTTTAATTGGTAATCCAGAAATCATAGTCAAAAGAAAGGGGAAATGGGATTTGAGAATATAGACATAGGATTTTGACAGCAAAGGTGAATCCTTTCACCCTTCCTACTTTGCACCACCACTTTTCTGTCATATCCACGATCATTAACTTGTGTCACAGAGCCTTCCTCATGACTTCCATCGTGCGGAGCTGCAGGCACTGAACAGATGTACTCAGCATCAACGCTTTACTTCCTTGCTCCTCTTAGTCCCTTAGAGGAAGCAAAGACCAAAATGTAGGTGCCGGAAACAAAGTACTAAGACACGTGGAGATAATATATGCCCAGTGGTACTGATGAAAACACTGACAAGAGTTAAGGAGTATCGCTTTCAAAGAAACTTGGCTCTATGTCTCTTCTAGCTCATGGGTGAAGCCAACTGGATAGATCTTAGCCCAAATTTGACAAAACTCTAAAAATGTTACATGACATTGTAATGAGTTGGAAGTTGGGGGGGGGCTTTTCTAAATTATCAGTAGGGGAGAGGGTAATAGCTGAGTGGTAGAGTGCATGCTTAGCACGCACGAGGTCTTGGGTCCAATCCCCAGTACCTCCATCAAAAATAAATAAATAAACCTAATTACCTCCTCCTCTCTGGAAAAAAATAGTCTTAAAAAAATACATAAATAAATAATCAATAATGAAAAGCAGATTTCTCATAGACTGAATTATCTTTCTCATCTCCTTATAGAAAGATTACAGGAAAAAATGTTTATCATAGAAAGAGATGACTAAAATTTTAGAAAAATATTATCACATGTATTTTAGGCAGCTCACTAGGAAACACGTTTTGTCATTCCCGCCCCCCCTCTAACCCTGGGTTTTGTGATGTTTGTGGAATTCTTCCGCTTTTAGAAGTTGATATTTTATTATGATTTCTTGCTTCATTGTGAATAAATATTCAATTGATACTCAAAAAAAAAAACAAAACAGAACTTGGGTCTCCCTCGATGCCTAGGTGTATCACTCAACCACCAGGAGACAGCCAACTCCTGTCCTCAAGAAAGACCATTTCACCTGCCCCCACCCATACTAGTGCCACTGGTATCTGTCTATGGAAGTAAATGGATGGTATGTGAATTTAAGAGAAGGGCTCTGAGCTCTGGGACGACCATACTGCAGTCTGGCCTCTCTTGTACGAGCGTGGGGAGAGGGAATCAAAGAGGTGAAGGAGAGAAAGTAATTCTTAGTCTGGATTAATATTGAATCTTAATCTTTATGGAGGAAACAGACACTTAACTTGCTGTACAAAAGGTTTCAGTAGATAATAGAGTTTTTGACATTGTTGTACAAGTGGATGGTAAATTAACCTGCCTTGATTAATGAAAGCAATTACTAAGTGCGGTTACCCTGAGTGGATTAATTTCACTATCTAACATCTCCTGGTGATTCTTCAGGTGGCCCAGATAAAGCCAGGGGCTATTTGACAAACTGTTTCTCGTATCTAAGAAGGTATATTTTGCGAGTTTAAACCATAATTTTTGGCATTCACACCTACTACGGATTTACACCTCTGGTACAGTCACTGCTGCTGTAGCAAAAAAAAAAAAAAAATGTTCATGAAGAGAAAAGGGAAAGACTAGATTTCACTAGCAAAATAAACCACTGTCCTATTGTGAAATGCTAATACTCACTTTAGAAAGATTCACTTATAATTGAAAAGACAAATCACTATGTAGGTAAGATATCTGTAATATACAAAAATGATAAAGGACTAGGATTCAAAGTGTATCTAAAGAATTCCTATGTACCATTTTTTTAAAAGAAACAGATAATCTAATATTTTAAATGTCTAAAGAGTGAAATAAAAATAGGAATCCAAAATTACGGGTTACCTGGGGTGGGAGAGTCGCAGTGGAGGAGGAGGGGCACAAAAGGGGATTCTGGGGTGCCTGCACATTCTCTCCCCCTCACCTGGGGGGTGGCCGCGTGAACAGGGGCTTTCTGTTATTAGACTGTACACTTGGGCTTGTGTGCTTTTTCTGTATGTGCAGCACTTTTCACAGCTTAAGATGGTTTTTCAAAAGGCTGTGCAGACGTCTATGACTAGATGTTCCAGAAACCAGAGGAGACAAAGGACAAACAAAAAAATATAATCAAGAGATAATAACTGCCATGGAGAAACTGAAAGCAGGATAAGGAGAATGGGTAGAGTTGAGAGAACTATTTATAGCCGGACAATCGGTGTCTGTAGTTAAGTCTCACGGCGAAGGCAGTGTAAACTGAATGCACTATAACATGTCATCAAATCCACAAAAGACGGCTCCAGTAACACCCCAAGTCCCCGACAGATAAGAATCAGGCAGCCTTAGAGTGTTAACAACTGAAGAAAAGAAAACGAGAAATCCTGCCTATTTTGGATGCTTCATAAGAAAATCATTTTAATGATAAAATACTTGTTTAATCCCTGGGAAGGTAATGAAGTCCTCAAATTTAGTTCAAGATCTTTAAAGAAATGCTGCAAGAGTCAGTCAGATGTGACATGAAGGCCGTTGTAATGTGCCTTTTTTGTAGAGAAAAACATTATGCCATGCATAACAGCAAACAATTCATTTTCAATTTGAAGTATTAGCTGATTTTTATTTTGTCAACATTTTCACATGTTTAAATATTTCAATAAAGAATTCTTTATTGAAATCAATTCTTTTAACTAGATCAATTCTTTTTTTTTCCCCCTGAGTATTCACTGAAATGTTGGTCCTAATTTTTTGTTTTTAATCGAGGTACAGTTTACAATGTTGCATCAATTTCTGGTGTACAGAACAATGCTTCAGTCATACATGAACATACATATATTCATTTTCAGATAGTTTTTCACTGTGGGTCCTAATTTTTAAATGAATTCATTTTGCTTTGACTTTTTCTATGTCAGTTGTTGTCAAATAATAAAGATTCTCAAAATGGATTAAAGTTTAAGCCCTCACATTCAACAAGGTTTTATTTTAATGTATTCGGCTGAACCATGTGTAATTACAAGATTCTACCACTTGTGATCTGCAAAAATGGCAGTTTCATACCATCCACCCTAATAACATGATCTTCACAGTTTACACTGTGCCCTCCTGTTCACAGCACAGGTCTTGTCTGGTGACACTCAAAGAGCTGACCAAGAAGCAGAGGAAGGTAAAGAGGCTTCCACGTTCTCCTCATCATAGTTTTTCCTTTGTGCTGGGGATATAGGAACAGGGTAAAGGTATCCACTATCTTCTCTTTGGTTCAGCAAAATGGAAAACATTGATGAGACTCAACTCCTTTTTAAGAGTAGGCTACGATTTAGGTCTTACATTCAACAAACATGTGTTGTTGACCACCTACTGTGTGCAAGGCCCTGGGGAGAGACAAAAACAGGTAGGACAAGGATGCTGACCAAAAATGGGGGTAACAAAAGGAAAGAAAACCAACGAATAAAAAAAAAAGAAAGAAAAGAAAACCAACACGCACAGGATACTGTGGTAAGTGCCGTTCAAAAGTCCGTCCAAAGGAGGGGCCTCTGAATCAGACCTCTCACTGAGCATTAGAAATATAGGCTATTGTTCTGAGACATCTTTTCATACACGTTTAGCTTAATAACAAAAACACAACACATTGGTCAAAAGTGGGTATTAGGACCAAAAAAAAAAAATCAAACATATAAATAAATTCTGATTAAGTCACCAACAAGAGAATGAGGCCTTGAATAATTCCATTTTCTTAATTTTAGGTTGGACTCCTAGAAGACAGGAGTGTAAAATCAAAATGTTGCCTCGTTTGAACTGTAAATCTCCGCTTTAAAACAGCAGATGGGTGCCCTATGTTCACAGAAGCCAAGGGCTCAGAAAAGGTAACAACTCACTCACAGCAAAGAAGCAAAACAGAGAACCATGGTTCTGAATTTTTATACCTTTAAGAGGCAACAGATTTTTACAGAATTAAAAGGCAACTAGTGTAAACTTCCCCACCCTATTTTCCTTTCTGAGTCAAGGGAACATGTCGGTTCTAAGGAAGATTTCAATTACACTGAAATACGTTGAGTTTCCAATCACTGATTCTAAGTCTCCACATTTCTTCTGACACACAACACGCTGTTAATGAAGTTATCAATATCCTTTTTTTTCAGTTCTGTTTCCTGAAATGCCAAAACTACACACACTTAAATACGCCACCCCGTGAGAATGAGGAAATATACGTGAAACGTTATTTATCCAAAGAAATGAAAACGTAACATTTGGCTTCTTATTCGTAGATCTAGTTCTTTTAAACATTTAATCAAATAAACAGTCTGCTTAGAAAATAAAGGCTCTCTCAAACTATAGGGTGCTTCTTTCAATGGAAGCACTGACGTGCGGTTTGGTAAGAAGGCAGAAGACAAAACAGTCAACAACATGAAAAAAACCTGTTCAACTTTTTTAATAATGTAAAAATTCAAAACAGCATGGCATTCCATGTTTTACCCATCCAGGAAGTAAGGACTTTTGGAAAAGAAGGCAGTAGGTTTTCATTTCTTATGTCTACAGGTC
Source organism: Camelus ferus (assembly GCF_009834535.1). NCBI lineage: Eukaryota > Metazoa > Chordata > Mammalia > Artiodactyla > Camelidae > Camelus > Camelus ferus. The sequence continues at coordinate 1,343,297 of NC_045729.1, forward strand.
GCTAACCCTTGTGACCAGAATTTTTTATAATCTACATTTCTTATCATATGTTTGTTCCTACTAACACATCCTCAGAGCCAGAATGGACTTCAAACGGTCAGACCCAGGAGGATTTCCGACAAGAAATGAAAGCATCATGAAATGCTTCTTGGAAGGCCCATTTTGATCTTTTTTTTAAACTTTTTTTTTTTTGTATTCATTTTTTGGGGGTGGGCGGGGTAGGTAATTAGGTTTCTTTATGTATTTTAAATTTATTTTTTAGTGAAAGTACTGGGGATTGAACCCAGGACCTCGTGCACACTAAGCGTGCGCTCTACCTCTAAGCTATATACTCTTCCCACATTTTGACTTGATTTACCAGACAGTTCACAGTGAAATTCTGCATCTTACCAATGGAATAATTTTATTTCTACCCTCAAGTTAAATATCCAAATTTGATATGATCATTCTTGGAGATGCTCTGTACTCAGCCATGTAGTCAGAATTGAGTGCCTGCGAATAAGCTGATTTTTTTGGTCCTGAGATCCGCAGGGGAGGGGAGAGAGGGGAGAGAACGGATGAGCAGAAGGAGGCTCGGCTGGAGGAGGGAACACAGGCTTTATGAAGGTAAGAGAAGGGGAAATCCCAGGGTAAGTCTCATTTACAGCCTTTCTTTTATTAGCCACAGTGAGAGGCTTATAAGGCTGTTCTTCTTCACTTTTAGGCATTTTTAAAATATTACATTTTTATAAAATTTCTCTGCCACGAAAAAAAGTCGACCTTTGCCAGAGCAGGAAGGAAGTCAGTGAACCAAGTAACTCATTCGGAGTATAGTTATAAACATTCAGCATTGTTTTGAACATGAGAAAAAGAAAAGCGTGCATTGAGTAGTTTTTCAGAATCTCAAGAAAGAATTCATCCTCCATTTATTTTCGGGGAGATGTGGTGCTTCTTGGAAGAAGCCCAGGGGATCCTGCTGTTAAATCAAGACCGATTGCAGGGAAAAAAATTATCCACTCCACAATAACATGGCATGTGACACAAAGGCAGCGGTACTTAACCAGCAGGGAGAGGGCCCCTTCAACACAGGGACTCCCACCGGCTGACTTAATTACAGCGCAGCACGGCCATCCACTACAAAGACAGTGCAACAGATAGGAGGCTGCTAAGATCCACCCCAGGTTCAGGGACAGATGGTTCTGCTGCTCCTTGTTTGGTATGAGACCTTCTAGAAAAATCTGAAAATGGATACATGCCAACAAGTTTTCCACTACCAGTATTTTTTTTTTAAGCCCACCATATGCTACTGTAGAAATAATCCTTCACTCCAGAGTCAATCAGCAAGGATTTACTGAGTGGGGGCCATGTGTAAGGGATAGGAAAAAGCCCAAAGCAGCTTACCATCTAGTTTAAGGACATAGATTAAACTCTGATTTAATTTAAGGGCTTTTGGCTTTTTCATCATGCTGCGCATGCTGCGCGCACACACACACACAATTACAGCAGAGGCCATAAAACTGCTGCCTTAAAATTTTTTCAGAGATGACAACAAACACAAGTTTACAGAAACAGAGTGGGTCCATGCTGGAAAGCATGGCCTCAAACAAGGGATGGTGCACTGACACCTAATTCAGCTGTCAAGGTAACTGAATGTTGTTAAATCAGTCACCATGGCAACCGCAGGGCCGAGGGCACAAGACACACAGCGAGCCCCTCCAACTATCAAGTTGTAATACAATTACTAAACAATAGCACAGAGTAAATTCTATCCTGTAAAAAGTTTTCAGGAAAATGGAAATGTAACTTACAAACTTACAAAAGAAGGACCAAGCTATTACTGTTGCACTGTTTTATTAAATTAATACCAGTGCAGTCTTTCCTGTATGCAGCGAACTTAACCTTCCTGGTCACTTTAAAGGATATCAATTGATCAAAATCATAAAATTCTTCATTCTTATGTGCGAATGTAGGATAATGCCACCGAAGAAATTGAGTTAATTTACAACTTCTGTAACATGTACCTACAGGGATAGCTACATACAATTTATATTTAACACTGATAACAAGTCTAAGAACTAAGAAAGCACAGCTCAATGAGTTCGAATAAATTAAATATACGTACAGCACTTGGAGAAGTGCCTGTCACATAACCAGCACTATGTCAGCCCAAGCGACTATTTCTGCCATTACGGAACTATTATTGCTAATATTATTATTATTACTGTTAAAACTCCAAGTTTTGAAGTCACACCTCCTCACTCAAATTTTGGTTCCATCATTAACCAGACAAGTTATCTAATCTACCTAGGTCTCAATTTCCTCATCTATGTAACAGAAATAATAATAAAAACATTGTTTCACAGACTATTAAGGGTTGAGATAAAACATATTACATATTTAGCACAAAACCTGGTATGTGGTAGGCAGTGAACATAATTTAGCAATTTTAACAGTTTAAATAATCGGTCTTGGTCTTCTAGCCAGTAAATAAGGAATCCAAATTAAAACCCAGGTTTCCTGATAAAGTTTAGAGCACTTTCTACAGCCATACTTCTAGGAAACATACAAAAGAAGCCGTTTAATCAAAGAGATACACTTAAGTATTATTACAATACAGTAGTAAAAATTAACATGCTGACACTAAGTGCAAAAGGCTTTACATGATAAAAGATAATCAGGCCAGATACTCTGGCTAAAACACACACCACCAAACAGGCTACCTTGTTCTCTTTCTTTTCTACTATGACTTTTCTCCTTTTTGAAAAATATAGAAAAATTATAAATCTGAGTAATGAAATCACCGTAATACATATTTGAGATTGTTACTTCAGGTCACAAAACAAAATAACTTGTTAGTAAAACAACAACATTGAAAGACTATTCAGTGAAGACCAGAGTCATGAGAAACCAAAACAGGGCTTTACCTTCAGGCATTAGTAACTATTTCTGGAGCCCCTTAAGTAAACTCGATAATAAAGCTCCTAAAAAAAAACTGGAGAAAAAAACCACCTTCTTAATGTCTTTAAGAATGCTCAACCTGACATTGCTTATATGTGGAATCTAAAAAAAGGACACAAATGAACTTATCTACAAACAGAAACAGACTCACAGACATAGAGAACAAACTTAGGGTTACCAGCGGGTGAAGGGAGTGGGAGGGATAAATTGGGAATTCGAAATTTGCACCTCTTGGGGAGTGATGGGCGTGATGGAAATGTTAGTTATCTTGATTCTGGTGGTGGTTTCATGGGTGTGTACATCTATCAAAATTCATCAAATTGTACATCTGAAATACATGTAGTTTACTGTATAGGAATCATACCATAATAAAGGTATTAAAAAAAAAAAAAAAAAAGAATGTTCAACCCAGCCACAAAGTGGAACTCTGAGAGATCAGAGTTCAGGGTAGAACCAGGCTGACGATCCGGGGAAGGAGAGGAGGGGAGTTGGGGGCGGTGGGGGGAGGAGTAGTTCTGAGAGACGGGAAGGAAGAAGATGCTCAGTCATTTATTTCCTTTTCCTTTATCCTCTCTTCCCTCACTCTCAAAATTCACTCCATTCATTCATTCCTCAGAATGGCGAAGTTCAGTGCTTGGTGATAGAAAGTTGAGTAAGACACAAAGAGAAAACAGACGTGGAAATCAACCACACGGAACAAGGGAACGTCAGAGCTGCCTCGGGTTTTACAGGAGGGCGTAGGGAGGCACCAGCTCACCAGAACGTGTGCTTTGGGCAAGATTATTTATGTACCAGGTGCTCCTGCATATACCAGCTCACTCCGAAGTAAACACAGTCCTGTTTGCTGTTCCTATTTAGTAGATGAAGAAACGAGGCTTCACGATATGAGACAGACTCAGAATGAAATGTGGGTCCTTTTAATCCGAGTCCAGGCAAGTCCCAGTAAGGCACTATGTCCTCCTCCAACCCCTCTGCTCTCTCACACTTAACTTTCTTTTTTTCCATAGAAGGAAAGAGTGCCAGGATCTAGACCAGAAAATCAAAACTCAAAAGTCAACAATGATGCAACGGAGGATCTAAATGCGGGACATAGACAGTAAGGTGCTGTGTATGAGATGAAATGCTGGGGACGGCGGTGAACTGGAGATTCGTGCCCTTTCTGAAGGAGAACGACTCAGGTCCAGTCCACCAGTGTCGTGAAGAAAAGCGGGCCCAGGGCTTTGTGAAATCTTCCAATTTTTTGAGAGGTCTGGGATCCAGATTTTTTGCATGATTCTCCTTATTGTATTAAAAAAAAAAAAAAAAGCAGCAGCAGCAGCTCCCTACATCAAATGTTTCTAGATCCCTGGGCTGGCTTCTGCCTGTGGGACACATGGGCCCCCGTGTGTGATGCCCACTCCAGAGGAGCGGTGCCCTCTCTTGCTGGCGCTACTCTCTGTCACTCTGCTATTTCACCTGAAGAGTTTAACCACCAAGCAGCTGTTGCAAAACAAACCCCAGGACTGGTGCAGCTGTGGTTATCAGGACTTCATTCGAATTCTGCAGCATTAGTGAGACAGGTATGTTTAATGACAGAGTCACCATGCTGAAAACAATTTAGACGTCCTCTGTTCCAAACTCCATCAAATGCCTGACTCACTTCCTTAAGTCCCTACCAAACAGCTTTTTGGCTTCTGCTTAAACATCTCCATTAGCCAACAAGGAAGTCTCTCTCCTCAGAAAGCCTGTTACTTTTCCCTCTGCTCTTCGTCTTCCAGAAAGTAAAGTCCTTCATATCTGAGCTCTGTATTCCTCCTATCTGCCACCCATTGGTGCCTGGATCATTACACCTAGAACACAGTATTCCAGGAGTGGATGGGCGAACATTGATCATCATACTCCGGACAGGATTTCTGTTAATGCAGACTAAGATCACATCAGCTTCTTCATAAGTCCAGGACACCCGCCTCCCTGGCCCTCGGGGACCACAACATGATCGAACACTGCAAGTGAGTCAACAAAGACCCACAGTTGAGGGGAAAGAAAGCTGCTATTTGCACCAGTTGCATTTTTTTTTAACTTCAGTTCCAGTTTAAGGATATATTTATGCCCTAGTCTCCATGCTTCTAACCTAGAGCACACACAGTGCTCCCTATAAATAATTAACTCTTTAGTTGGAAAAAAAACATCCATTTTAATAACTGGATGGGGTTGCCTTCAGAGAATGTCAAAAGGGTATATATGGCTGGTTTGTTTTATTTTATTGGAAGAAAAATGACAACATTTTAGCTTTGTAGCGGAAACAAAGAAATGTGGCTATATACTCTATGTATCATGAAACACAGCCAACTTAGGTCCAGTAAATTACATCATAGGGCATAATAACTAGATGATGCTTGCTTTTCTGTCAAAGTTATGACTCCTTTCTAAGTGTTAAATGCTCTTGGCAGATACATTTTACAATTCCTTTTTAAACAAAGTATCAAAATAGGGATCCATAAGAATTTTCAGTCAAGTGAATATGAAATATTTCAGCTTCTAAATTTAGTTGTGAAATATTATTTATTCCTTCATTTTCATATCTCACCATATGATTTCTTTATATTCTTCTTAGCTCATCATTCTAAAGAAACCCAGGAGCCATCCTGATTTCTCCCTTTCTTTTGCTCTCACATCCAATTAACTGGCAAACCCTTCAACGTGCATACTAAATCATTCTTTTCTCGCTGCCAAGTAGCTTCTCCCCTAGTCCAAGCCACCATCATCTGACACTGGAACTATTGCAAAAGCCTCCCCACTTGGCTCACTCCATCAACAGTCTGCAGGGAAGCGCCAGAGGGATCTTTCTGAAATATTTATTAGATCACATCACTCCAGTGGCTGCCCATTACACTTAAAATAACAACCAGACTCCTCGCCAGGGCTCCAAGACCTGGTCGCTGTCCACCTCTCCAGCCTCCTCTCTGTAACATCTACCCCAACCCTTCACTCCAGATTGCAGGGGCTCCCAGCTGAGGGTAGCAGGGCTCCCCTGGGGGAAGAGGAGAAGTTTGGAATGTGTGATGGTGCTTTGTTTTTGTCTTTTTCTTTTCTTTTTTTAATTTTTAAATTGAGATTTAATTGACATATAAGGTTGTATCAGCTCTTAGGTATATTAGGTATACAACATGATCTGTTACAGGTATACACTGTGAAATGATCACCACAAGCCTACTTCACATCCGTCACCTCACATAGTTCCAATTTTCTTCTTGTGATGAGAATTAAGATCTACTCTTTTAGCAACTTTCAAATATATAATACAGTATTGTCAGCTACAGTCACCATGTTGTGCACTGACAGTGATCTTGTTCTTGGTTTTTTTTTTTATATATTTTATTTATTTATTATTGTATTACTTGTTTTTTATTTGGGGGTGAGGTAACCAGGTTTATTTATTTTTATAGGAGGTACTGGGGATTGAACCCAGGACCTCATGAGTGCTAAGCAGGCACTCAACCACTGCCACGCCCCTGATTTTATAATCAAGACCCGGGAGAGGAGACACAACTGGCACTTAGTGGGCGGAGCCAGGGATGCTAACCTTTCGCAGGCGCCCCAGGCCCGACAATGCACAGCGCAGGTCTGCCCTTTCAAGGCCGACCGCACCCACGACGGCAGTACCACCAAGCTCACGGTCTTTACGTTCAGCCCCGGACACTGTGAAACCTTTTCTGGGCTTGATACTGCTCATCACGTGGGATGCTGTCTCCTTTGAAAAGCCACGCTTGGCCCTCATTTCTGAAATAGCCTCCCGCGACAGCATACCTGCCAGTCTTCTCATTCTTTTGTCCTGCTCTCTTCACATTTTAGCACACGTCATTGTGCAAAATTGTTTATTTGCTTACTCCTCTATGCCTGTCTCGCCCACGCTGTGTCAAGCTCCCGAGGGCAGGAACTTTGTACCCCAAGCACCTAATAATACCTGGGACATGGCAGGTGTCCAACAATCACTGTGAAATAAATAAATGTCTACAATAATTGTTCAGGATTAGAAATGGAAAAAAAAAACCAACTTCATTTTAACATTCAGTGTCATCTAACCTTCATTTTCAGTCTTTTTTTCCTACATTAAGTTTTCCTTTTTGCAATGGATTTTCAGAGTTGTTTTTACAGGCTACAACTTTTATTTTTACATAAATACATAAAGAGAAGTAACGGTAGGTTTAAAATGTCCCAAGTCACCACTTAACTCTTTCACAGAATGTGACAGAGGGTGTTTTATGAGTGTTTTTGTAAACCCTGGAGTAAATGTGTCACTTCCTCTGCCAATAGGGTCGGGGGACGGTGGCAGGGCTGCTCTTGAGGACAAAGCACCCCGGTGGTGGTGTCCCCTTTACTCTGAGAGGAGCAACCCCTGAATCCACCAGGATGGAGAATAAGCATCACTTTTTGTCAAAAATGCTCGCATATATTCAAGACCAAGAAGCGTTGAAAAGTAACGTAGCATTAAATTTTTTTTAAAAAATCACACTCTGATCACTAAATCAAAAGTCCAAACCAGGTCCATGAAATGGGCTAAGGGAGAAGGGATACGTGGGGATGGGTAAAATTACACCTCGATTTTAAAACACGATTTTATTTAAATATGTAGAAGCATTATTTATTTAAACTTATAGAAGTCTGTTAAGATACACTAAAGACGAATGAGCATGTTTTGATTCCTTTTATGTTCCACACATTTACGATCTGTATTTAGACACGGTCTAGATTAGATACTAAATGCTAAGGTGCTTCCCTTTGACGTGGGGTATTTGGGGAACGGTGTTAGTCACCTGTGGTTTGTGAGAGATTCTTGGATCCAAGTACTGAGGGCATTTTATATCTTAATACAGACTGCCCAGTCACATTCTCAAAACTCACAGCAACCCCTGCTCCCACAAACAAGGTATGAGAATGCTCACATTTCCACACATTCTACCACGTTGCATGTGGTCAATATTTAACATTTTTGTAAGCTGACTGGTAAACCAGTGAAAACTCACTATTATTTAATTTGCAATCACTCGCTGAGATTGAGCATCTTTTCCACGTTTATTATTTGCAAACCCTCTTCTGTTTGTCTAGTTACAGTCTTTGCCCTTTTTCTGTTGTATTATTGTTGGGGGTTTTTTTCTTTTTTTCTTTTTTTTTTTTTTTTTTTTGGTGGGGGAGGTGATTGTATGATTGTTTTCAATCAACTCAGAGGAGCTGTATATTAGGGATAATAAACCTCTGTAAGTTAACCATGTTGCATTTTTTTTCTCCAATCTGTTGTGTTTAGGGTGTCTATTCCAGTTTTTTAAAAAATTTCTATGGAACCAAATGTGTCAGCCTTGCCTTCTCATTCTAAATTTTATATCTTGCTTAGGAAGATTTCCTCCACACTGACATTTAATAAATGTTCCCAGGAATTTCCCCCTAGAGTTCATTCTTTCGTGATCCATTAAATCCTTGATACTCTGGTGTAAAGTTAATGGAGAGTGAGGGGATAAGAGACAATGAGAAAGAAGAATACACAGGGGGAAAAAGGGGACTGGTGAAGTCTTATTTTTTAATATTAAATAGGACATTTTAAGTGTGATGCTAGTTTGCTGAACATAAGCTCTCCATATTGTTAATATCAGATTATGAAGGGGAAAAAAACTCAAATAGTTTTGACTTGAAAACATAATCGGGGGGGTATATATAGCTCAGCAGTAGAGCGTGTACTTAGCACACACGAGGTCCTGGGTTCAATCCTCAGCACCTCCATTTAAAAAAAAAACTAATAATACATAAACCTATTACCTCCTCCCCCTATATATATAATTAAGCTATAAACATGTGGAAGAAATTATTGATTTAAAACTATCTGAACATAAATAACACTATGAATTTTTTTTAAGAAGAGGAATAATTACATTTCTGATTAATACTAAAACTGAAACAATGTAAAATGATAAAAAGAAATGGATTCTTACCTAGGTAATAGTTCATCTGAGCCTTTTCCATAAAAGGTTTACGTTTTACAGGAGTATGATGTTATTATTAAATAGACCAGTTAATTGGGAATCAGTGTAGAAATTTGTTTTTCCAATGACTGTGGTAAGAGGAAAATCACCAAGAACAGAATTTTTATAGAGCTCCAGGCCATAAAATAGTTCAGATGCTTGTTTAAATTAGAAATATGCATATGCCTGCTCATAAGGGACTTGGAGATTAGAGCTGGTATTTTTTAAAACTTTATGAAAAGCTCTTAAATAATCTTTTTCTCCAAAGTGAGTTCTTAAGAATTAGATCACAGACCCCATTAAGGTTTGTAGTGACAGCTAGTTGGTCAGACAATTGAGTTCCCTTGTTGGAGCTTGCCTGCTTTGCTTATAAAAATGTACACAGAGTCAAGGACAACCACGAGACACTCAGCATCCTTCCGAAACAGTACTGGGGAGATGGGAATAAACCGTGTGCTCTGCCCTGGTTCACCGGCCACTTCCTTGTAAATACTAAAAGTGTATCGAAGCCAATGAGAACCAAGAGGACTCCTAAAGCCGACGACTCCTAAGGAAGGGCAGAGTGGAAGTGGTCCACCAGCGACCCAGAACGTATCACAGAGCCGCAACCGTAAGACACTGTGACACTCGTCCAGGAACAGACGAACAACCAATGGAAGGGGACAGACCAGAGACAGACCTGTGCATATACAGAAACCTGATTTACGACAAAGCAGGCGCTGAAGGTTAGCAGAGGACAGAAGGACTGCTCCACAGCCGATGGTGTGAGGTATCTGGCAATGGGGGAGTGGGTAGAGCGCGTGCTTAGCATGCACCAAGTCCTGGGGGTTGAACCTCAAAAAATAAATAAATAAACCTAATTACCCCCTCCCCTCAAAAAAAAAAAAAACAACAACTAGGAATCCAATTTTAGAGCGGAAAATTATGGGGGGAAATTAAATTAGATTTCTAGCTCACATCAAACACAGAAATCAATTCCAGGGAGAATTAAAGATTTAAATATAAAAGGCAAACCATAAGATATTCAGAAAACAGCACAAGAGAATATTTTTACGTCTTTAGAGTAAGAGAAGGCTTCTTAAACAAGAATCAAAACACACAGCCTGTCTTTCTGAATTCACGTTTTGGTTTTCTCGGGTATACGCCCAGGAGTGGGACTGACCTTAAGTTTGTTGAATTTCAGCCCTTCCACACACACACACACACACACACACATACGCTGTGTGAACAGTCTGCAGACATTGGCGAAAGCCTACTGGTGGGGTACGAAGTCTGAGAATAGATACCCAGCGTTTTACGTAGTCCCTGCTGAAAGTTGGGCAGGATGGTTTTTCCAGTTCTCTCCTACAGTGAGTGTGACGTCCTTTGGAGCCCAAACGTGGGGAATTCTAAGCTTTGTCTTTTATTTCCTCTACCCTAAGTGGCCCACAGAAACAAGCTCAGTTTTATCTGACTCAGCCAGTGCACTCCAGGCAGCAGTCAGGGCTGACACACTGCTCATTTCTAAAGGTTCCTGCTTTAATTCAGGTTTAGCCTCTGAGCATTCTTGCTAAGAAGTCCATTCATGCATTGTAAGGGCTATTTTTGTATTTTATCTAGCATTTTTCACTGCTCCCAGCAAAAGGGTTATTAGGCAGAGGGCCAGGACCACTGCACTGTCAGAATCGAAAACCAAAAATCACTGTTTTAAAAACATAATGTTAATTATATTACCTTCCTGCTTTGAAACTGCCAGTGCTTTTTGTGTGGTATGTAGACTAAGCGTAAGGTCCTCAGCACTCCCACGAGTGGCCTGACCCTCCCTGTTCAACAGGCGTAAGGGAGACTCTCCCAGAAAAGAAGCAAAAAGGAGGTTGAAGCTGATTTAATGACAACTGAGGAAAAAAGACAAGAAAGGAGGAAAACAGTAATCAGCCCGAAACAGCAAAGCCGATGAGAAAGGAAATGATAAGTCTAGTGTGGACAGAGCGCAACGTCCAGGGACTAATCAACAGGTTGGAAGTCAGGCTTCCAGGGGGGCATGCGGCTGAGGGAGCTGTGAGTCAGGAATCAGAGGGGTGCGGGCGTGATGACAGTCGCTGGGAGCAGCACCAGCCCAGCCACCCAAGAGGACAGTGGCACCGAGGACCCATGCTGAAGGGGCAATCAGGCGACCTGGTCATGATGAAGGTGAGACTGGGAAGCGGCCTCGCTCCAATTCGCAAGAAGCCACGAGGCTAAAACAAACCCTGAAACACACCAAACGGGGCAGAGGAGCAGCAGAGATTTCCAGACCCCTTGTTGGTCGGAGGTACTGCCCACCTTGTCCCTGGGACTGGCTCTCAGTGGCAAAGCCTTCCCGTGGCAGACGTCACCACCATCAGCCACGCCCGAGCCGAGGCTGGCAGGGACCCACGAGCCTGTCACAAGGTCCTTCGTCGCCTGACCCCACACCATCTCTCCAGGCTCACCTCCCACCTCTCACCCATGTCACACCCCACCCGCAGTAATACAGATGCTGACAAGCAACGGTCTCTCCAATTCCCCCTCCTTTGCAGGCTGCTCCTTCTTCCTCAATGACTCTGCCCCCGCCTCTGCCTGGAAAATCCCTCCTGTTTGGTGAAAAATTAAATCTCATTTGTTATTTTATTTTGTGTTTCGTAATTAGGATTGTGTTGTCCCTTTTTTTAATCTATTTAAAAGCCATTTGGGCAACAAAATATCTATGTCTTTTGCTCACTCTTCTGTTGTGATTTTAGTCTTTTAAAATTATTATTTAATGAACTTCTAACAAAGATTAAGAAAACGAATCTTTTAAAATACATATTGCAAATAATTTTCTTAGCTTTTTTTACTTCATTAATTATTATCCCATTCAAAAATGTTTAATTTTCCCAATATATACTATTATTGCTTCTGGTTTGTGACATGCTTTCAGTAAGGTTTATCCTATTCTAAAATTATATAGTTTTAAGAAGATTCCTTTTTTTCTATTATTTTTATGACTCATTTAATTACGCTCAACTCTTTGATCCCTGGGGCCTAAATCAGGAAATGAAGAAAGAATACAGTATTTTTCCCCATATGGTGACCTGTTTATTGAATAACCATTTTCCCCTGACATCTTGGAAATATTTCCCAGATTATATGAAATTCTTACATGTTGTACGGTCACCGTTTTGTTTTATTAATCTTTCAGTCTTATTCATTGATCAATGCGAACTACATTAACTGCTCTAACTTTATGTTTTAATTCTGGTGGGTCTATTCCCCTTCATTTTATATTAAAAAGTTTTTTTAACCAAAAGAAAAAAGAAAATCCGTTCTGTTGGTCCCACACCCTCACACGTGGCCACGATCGGGAAGCTTCCTGGGGTCCCTTCAAGTTGAGTTTGCTGCCCTCTTCTTTGGGGTCCTGTCAAGCACAGCCGACATATTATTATTTTTACCATTTTATTATTATTATTAATTATTATTCTCATCATCACATCCATCACTTATCAGGTGCTCACTATGTGTCAGGGGCTGTATTAAATGCTTCAAGTGGATTTTTCTTTACACCCAGAGTTTTTATGTTCCTCCATTTCACAGAACAGGAGAGTGAGGTTCGCAGCATTCTAGGTTTTAGGCTAAAATCACAAAGCTACTAAACAGATTCAAAGACAGTTCATTCTGACTCAAAAGCCCATGATCTCTCCAATAAAACATCTTAATCACATTTGTTCGTCTTTTTTGCCTCTAACAGTAAGCAACTAACTTAGAAATAAAGAGTTTTTGTACACCCAGCATGAGCTCGACATATAATGGACATTCTCTAAATATTTAAAGCATGAATGAATAAACGACCAGCATTCATTCCAGTCCCTCAGGAACTAGGATATCAACTGTGACACAAAACCAGTCATACAATGTTAAACTGTCTTCATGTCACTTTAGACTAGGGTCTACCAGATGGCTCACATGGTCCAGAATAAGGCACAGAGTAGGAGAAATTCAGGTGAAGATTCCAGCACGAAGAGCCCAGCAAGTCAGCGCAGTATCTCTTCTAGTAAACCGGTTAATTACTCAAACAAATGGTTATTTTTTAAAGCAGGTGTCTAGTTGAACCTCTTTTTTTGTTGTTGTTTATTTGGGGGGGGGTAATTAAATCTATTTATTTTTTTAATGGAGGTACTGGGGATGGAACCCACGACCTCACATATGCTAGGCATGCACTCTACCACTGAGCTATATCCTCCCCCTCCTTTTCAAAATAACTGTCTTAATTACTTCATCTTTTTTTTTTCCCAGCCTGAAGGAACACAATACCAGGAACAACTATGAAACACTTGCTGTGGGAGAGGCAGGGAGGAGAATGCGACACTTCTCACGAGCTACCAGGTTATTTTAAACTCCTTTTCCCTGAAGGAGGTTACAGTCTCTTCAAATGTACACACGGATTGGGGGGGAAAGTGTGGAGTATCTGTGACTTCTGTGCTCAGATCCTCCAAGAACTTCCCATTTCATGCAAAGCAAAAGTCAAAAGTCAAAAGTCCTAGTAAGGATGTAAAAGCTACTGCATCACTTGACACCTCCTCCCTCTCTGACCGCATCTGCTATTCATCCCCAACTCAATCCCCTCCAGCCTCTCAGATTATGATTTAAACGAACATGGCCATGCATGCCAAAAAAGTAATCTGCAAGATGACATATCTACAGCTCATCAAAAGAAGCTGTGCACAAGATCCAACCTCACATCAAGGTCAGCTTCAAAACATCTCCTGAAACCGTCTAGAGAAAGGCAATCAGTGAGGCTTCTCAGCAAGGCACATTCACGTTAAAAGACCTCTTTCAGTTTCAAAAACTGACGGCTAAGAGCTCTTCAGCAGTGGCATTTGATTCCACATTAGTCTGCAGGATGCCAGAGAAAAACAAACACCCATCACTCAGAACCTTCTATTTACAGACCCACGCCGAAACATTCTTAAGGAAATTGCTACTGTGATTGTGTACTTCCCATAAATGCAAACAGGTCCCTTTTTTCCGATTCTAAATATAAAAACGTAGCAGTTAAATATTACATTTTTTCCCAATAAAATGTTTGAAAACAGTAAGCCTGCATAAACAAAAAACAAGTGAAGTTAACCCCAGAAGTTAAAAGATCAATCCAGCAGAGCAATTCTTTTTCAAAAATCCTACTTATGAACTTTGTAAAGTTGGCATAAGCAACTGTGAACAACAAAACAGACACAGCAAAGGAGACAAGTAACTTTAAAAGGAACTTCAGACAACCCTGACGGATCGAGTATTACACGCTTTTAGCATACATCTTAACTGAGGAGATTAGATTTTTTTTTTTTTTTGCGATTAGATTTTTGATGACGTTGGTTGCTGGTTTTCTGAAAGGTTTCCAGTATTTTCATTTCCAGAAAACAGAGAAGACAAGTAAAAAGACTGCACAGTTGATTTTTTTTTTTTTTTTTGGTTTGTTTTGCTGGGAGGTAATTAGGTTTGCTTACTTACTTATTTCTTGATGGAGGTACTGGGGATTGAACCCTGGACCTCATGCACACTCTAAGCGTGCCCTCTACTGCTGAGCTATACCCTCCCTTCCTGTGCAGCTGATGTTTACAAATTAGCTCATAACTTTCCAGCTTTTCTTACCAAATACTTCTATTCGTACAGTCACTTAGTCCTAGAGTTGGAAGTTTCTAAAGAGAGAGGCTCTCAGCCCTGGTTGCACCCATGAGGGGGGGTGTCAACATACTGAAGCCCCTCGCTCCACCTCCAATGACTAAACTGTCTCAGAGAGGGGTCCCAGCAGCAGTAGTTTTATAAATCACCTAGGGGGTCCTAATGAGTAGTCTGTATTCAGTCATCTCCTCAAAAAGCCCTGGGGGAATCTAGGCTCTGCTCAAACTCGTCCAATGTCGCGCTCCAGAACCTCACTTGAAGAATCTGAAGGTAATAATACACTACTTTACAGATGGTCATTTTTCAAAGATGAATTTTTAAAAATTTTTCCTCTTTTTTATTGAAGTATAACTGATTTACAATATTGTCTTAGTTTCAAGTGTACAACATAGTGATTCAAAATTTTGATAGACTATATTGTTTCAAGTTATTATAAAATATTGGCTATATTCCTTGCAATGTACAATATATTCTTGTATATTCTTGCAGCTTATTTATTTTATAAATAGTGGTTTGTGCTTAATCTCCTACTCTTATCTTGCCCCTCCCCTCTCCCCACTGGTAACCACTAGCTTGTTCTCTACATGCATCAGTCTGTTTCTGTTTTGATATATTCATTTGTTTTATTTTTTAGATTCCACATATAAGCAATAACATACAGTACTGTCTTTGTCTGACTTATTTCACTTAGCATAATAGCCTCCAAATCCAACCATGTTGCTGCAAATGGCAACATTTCATTCTTTTTTATGGCTGAGTAGTATTCCACTATGTATATTTCCTACATCCTCTTTACATGAATGGGTATTCTTACAGGGCATGAAAACAGGGATTCCAGAGGCTGGAGACCACCCTCAATGCAACCACAAAGCTTTCAAAATTGAAATGTCCCACAACTCATATTCATTTTAATTTTTTAAATTTTGCATCAATCTTCTTCTGAAGAACAAGCAAAACATAAATCAACACTAAGATAAACTAGGGGAGAGTATAGCTTACAAGGCAGAGTGCATACTTACCATGCATGAGGTGCTGGGTTCAAACCTCCATTAAAATCCCTAGTACCTCCATTAAAAATCAATCAACAAATAAGTAAACCTAATTACCTCCTCCCTCAAAAATAACATAAGGGGAGGGTATAACTTATGTGGTAGAGTGCATGCTTAGCATGCTTGAGGTCCTGGGTTCGATACCCAGTACGTCCTCTAAAAATAAATAAGTAATTACCTCCCCCCACAAAAATAAAATAAAATAAAATAAAATAAAATGATACAATAGTAAATGAATAAAACAATTTTTAAATAAACAAACAAACAAACAAACCCAAGTGGGTCAGGAAAGCATGGAAGTATTTTTTAAAAAGAAAACTAAGATAAACTTTTGATACACTGTGAGAATATTTCAAATGTTCAAAAGTCATAAATACTGTGAAATGCTATTAAATAGAAAATTTTGACCATGTTGGAAACACTGTGATCTAGTGGTGGGGAAGGGAGTATAAAAAAACAAAAACACATGAAATTCCTTGGAACATACGGAATGGTAAAAAAAAAAAAAACTCAGATGGAGGGGGTGGACATTATAAACCATTCTATAGAGGAGGGGGGGTATAGCTCAGTGGTAGAGTGCCTGCCTAGCATGCATGAGGTCCTGGGTTCAATCCCCAGAACCTCTATCAAAATAAGAAAGAAAGAAAGCAATCTGTATAAACCCCCTTCCAAGCATGAGCCCTCCGGGCAGTATTCCCAGCATCTGGTTGCCTAGACTCAGTAAACTTCCCTGGTGTCAGGGAGCTCACTACTTACTAAAATCCCTTGCCTCATTCCGTGATCGGACAACTTTGCTGGTTAGTTCTTTATTCTGATACAAAATCTGGCTCCCAGGGACCCACCAGGCCTTGCTCTACAATCGAAAGCCAAGTAACAAATATGCTCATGAAAGCAAACCCAACGAATCAGTTCTAGGACAACATGGGCATGATTCGAAAAGTAACGTGAATCCAGAGGGAACCGAGTTGGGCCAGGTGTTCAAGGAACTATGAATTGTTTAAAAAAAAAAACAATTGTAGGTGGGTAGAGTTCAAGTGTGAAGACAGGTGGATTATCCTGGCTGGAGCTGAGTGACCAGAGTGGAAATAGATATGAGGGAAAAATATAGAAAACAATTGATGTATGTCCCTGGAGGCCTAGTGGAAAATTATCACAATTAGGCAAGATTTTTCTATATTTTGTAAAAAATGAATCTGAAAAGTAAAGGACAGGTAGGTAAATAAGCAGATTTGGCAATTCTAAAACACAGCATCACAGAAAATAGATAGTCATAATAAAAACCGTCATAATAATAAAAATCACAGAGATCAACTCCAACCCTTTAGTTTTATAAAGTAATTAAATCCCAGGAGGAAAAGGTATCAATTGCCACTCTCTTATTTCCTTCCATCATAATAAGGAAAAACACTTCTGCCAAACAATTTCCTATCTTGTATCTTCTCCGCACCACCTGCACAACATGCTAAATTTCAGAAGCTATATAAGACCGCAACCAACTATTTCAAAACTCAGCTATTTAAAGTGGTGCAGCCACTGTGTAAAACAGTACGGAGGTTTCTCAAAAAAAAAATTGAAAACAGAACTACCATATGACCCAGCAATTCCACTCCTGGGTAAATAGCTGAAAAAAACACAACAAAACAAAACAAAAACAAAAACACTAATTTGAAAAGATACATGCACCCCAATGTTCATAGCAGCATTATTTACAACTGCCAAAATACGGAAGCAGCCTGAGTGTCCACCAACAAATGAATGGATAAAGATGTGGTGCACGCACACACACACACACACACACACACACACACACACACACACACACACACACACACACATGGAATACTACTGAGCCATAAAAAAGAATGAAATTTTGCCATTTGCAACATCATGGATGGGTTTGGAGGGTATTATGCTAAGTGAAATAATTCAGACAAAGACATACTGTACAATATCACTTATATGTGAAATCTGAAAAATAAAACAAACTAGTGAATATAACAAAAAAGAAACAGACTCACAGATATAGAGAGCTAGGGGTTACCAGAGGGGACAGGGAGGACGGGAGGGGTATTACAGGGGTAGGGGATTAAGAGGTACAAACTATTGTGTACAAAATGAGCTACAAGGATATACTGTACAACACAGGGAATACAGCCAATATTTTATAATTACTATAAATGGAGTATAAGTTTTAAAAACTGAATCACTGTATTGTACACTGTAATTTATATAATATTGTATATCAACCACACTTCAATTTAAAAAAACTTTCTTAGAGCAATTTAAATAATTTTTTATGACAGCATGATTCAAATTTTGAAAAAAAGCTATATTAGGACCTACGTATTTATCTGCATCTATATTTATACTCATACTGATATCAGTTTTGATATTATTCATTATATACCTTCACACATAAAGGATTGCTAGAGGGAAAGAAGTTAAATAATGACAGTAATATCTCGGTGATAAAATTATGGATGATTTTAATTTTCTTTATACTTTTGTGTACTTTATTGTCTTCAATAAAGGTAAATTATCTTCATAATTACAACCAAAATAGTTTTATAATAAAAAATAGTTTCTTCTGAAAAGCTAAAAAAAACCACTCAACCATCACAGGGCAAAGATGGAATAACATAATGAGGCCCAATCTGCCTGCATCATCTTGGCTTCTCGCCAAGACCCAGCATAGACAGGATGTGGCCACACTGCAGGACGGGCTCTTGCCAGTCCTGGAAACCAGCCGCCTATTTTGCTGATACACATCGCTCCGTCACCAGCCAAGGCAAGGAATCAAAATCACTGCTAATTCACCCATAAAACTTCCCATCTTTTCCCTCCCTTGCTATGATGACACAGACCTGCCATGGTGCACCCCAACAAATTCCATTAGTATCTTTTACCCACACCTACACTAGCTTTCTCTCTCACTTGCCACCCAAGCTACCCTTAGGGCTGACCCTGGGCCACCTCCCCGTCCCGCCCATCCTCCAGTGTCAACCACACTCCCTGAAGCTCTCTACTCATCTTCCCTAACCAGTCCCATTTGCTTCACACTCAAAACATCAGTGTTTTAAACATCCTGCCCTGCCCTAGATCATCTGCATTCTAAAAGGACATACTATTAAATTTTAAAAAACCCACCAGGTTGCAGAGTAATATGTATGGCATGATCCCATTTTTATAAAAACAAAAGAATAAGAACAACAGAAAAACCTGCATATGGATCCATATGTTTAAAAATATTTAGACACAACATTGTAAACTGACTATAACTCAATAAAATAAAATTTTAAAAAAATTTAAAGCAAATATAAGAGAATACTCACCAAGTAAACAGAGACAGAACTGGGAAGAGAGGAAGGGGAAACTATTAAGTTGTCTATGGTTTTATCTAACTTGGAATGGTTGCCACAAATTGTCGTAATTATACAATTGTAATTTTTAAAGAGCAATCAAACTCTGATGGCCGAAAAAAAAAAGCAAAGGGAAAAACTCAAAAGTGTTAATGCACAGGGAACTATAGTCAATATCTTGCAGTTACCTATAATGAAAAAGAAAATGAAAACAAATATATGTATGTCTATGTATGGCTGAAACATTATGCGTGCACTAGAAATTGACACATTGTAACTGACTGTACTTCAGTTAAAAAAATAAAAAAATTTAAAGTACAAGTGTTAATGGCCTTCACATCTCAGACAGCAGGGGGTGAGTGCTGCTGCTCCCAGCACCCCCAACCCAAAAAGTCAGCAGGGGCCACTTTTCCTCCCTGCCCCGGCCCAGCCTCCTGTCCACTTCTGATGAGTCTGCACATCTCTTACTTCAGAATGCGATCTGGCTTCATCAACCCACTGTACAAATTATTCATTTGTTTCATTAAACTGAGAGTTGAGTATTTTAATGTATCATGCAACTTATGCCTCTTCTCCAAGAAAACGTCAATTAAAAGGACTCATAACTCGGGCATCAACTTTACCCTCTAAAACTGCTCTTCCTTGAACCTTCGTTTGTGAATGAAACCACCTGCTATCCATCCTGATATTCTCAAATCCACTCTCTTCCTCACTTGCCACATCCGGTCCCATCCAACATCGTGCTCCACCCAACAGCTCCTCAGCAGCCCTAAGGTTTGTCCCCACCTCTCACTCCCGACCGCCCCTGCACAGCTGCAATCCTCCCTCTGTGACCTTGACCTTCTAAACTGCAGGTTGACTGAGGTGTTTCACCCTCTCAGGGGGAGTTCGGCGCAGTGAAAAGAGTTCAGCCTGAACCAAGTTTCATCACTTAGCTTTGTGGCCTTGAGAAGCCTCTTCAGCCTCTCTGAAACCAAGTCTCCTCTTGTAAAAGGATGGCTGTACAGATTGGGGATAAGGCATGCAAAGTGCCTTGTCCTGAGGCGAGCTGTATCCGTAGTTTAATGCTTTATGACTTCAATTATTTTGTTATCTGTAAAAATGGGTACTAAGCCTCTGAGTGACTTTGAAGATTAAATGAGATAAATGCAAGGTACCAACCGCAGTTACTACGTGTTTTGTTTCATTTTCTTTGAATGGTTCCCGGTTCCCAATACAAAACATGGCCACGACCACATCCCCAGTTTCACCTCCTGCGACTTCTCCTTTACCATAAGGAGTCATTTAATAGTCAGACTGTGCCAAGTCTTCAGGTCCTCCTCTCCTTCAAACCATGTTTACAGGTATAAGCTTCAGTGTGAGAAGGTCTTTTATTACATCTTTCAACATGCAAGTTCATTATATTTTCAATTTAGAATGCAACATCCATAAAGTGCATGTGTATGTAAGGGGAAGATAAGGAAGAATATTTTGTTAAGCATGAAACTCCGAAAAAAAATCTTCAAACCATGGCTGCTGTTCATGCAAATATGGTGAATGTGATGAGAGATTATAAAATCTTGCTAAATGACACCTGAGAAATAACTTTGCCAGAGGAGACATCTTCTGAGTTGAAACAAAAAGCAAAAATGGCACGTGTTAGGGAAATTGGGTGAAAAAAAATGTGGTTGAAGATGATTATGCTTCTTTGATGAGGCTGCTTGTAAACACTTTTCAAAATTATTTGATAATAAATGTAACATCTCTTCAGCAAAAACATTAAGAGAGAAAAAACACTAGCCAACTAACAAATTCAGTATTAACTTTCTCTGTGTTTATTCTTAGATTAGAAAGGAAGCCTGGGGGGTTTTCCCCATATGATTTTATGATTTAGAATTTACAAAGAGAGGAGAAACTAACCATCTTTCTAAGCATATAGGGGAAGAAATTAGTTCTGTTTAAAGACGAATTCAGGTAGTTAAATGGCTTTCAACAGGTCCTAATGTGATGATCTCTAAAAGTCTCTAAGTTCAATGTTTATTTCTTGAATGATGTAACTACGATCCTGAAAAAGCTTCAAATTGGCCCCAGAAGGAAAAGCTGCTCTATGTCCACAAAGTGCTTCCTCAGCAGCTAGTGTCTATCCTTGGTGTCAGGTTGAGAAAATGAGAGAAAATGAGTCAGAGATTCTTAGTAGAGGGTCTACTGTAACCTAGCTGCAAAACTTTTCTCATGTTGTCACATGGATGTGTTTCGTAAAATGCTACCAGGAATGCTGAATCACTCCTTTCTACGGGGATCTTTTTAAACATTACAATATTTTAAATTTCAAACATTTTTAAAGCCAAAAAACAAAAAACGAAAACCCTTGAATTTAAATTCTAGGGTGTTTTTTAAACAAATGTATATTTTTAGTTTTCAAATAATTTTAGAAACATGACTCTTCTTCAAACACTATTTTGGCCTGGGTGACAGACACAGTGCTGATTTACACACATCTCAAACATACAATCAGCCAGGCCCTGAACCTAACTGGGTCTGGGTACCCTTTAGGCCTCGGAAAAGCATGCGTTATTCGTGAAATCATAAAAGCAAAACCGCGGCCGAATATTCTAGTGGACAGGTGCTCGGTCCAGCTTCCCAAAGACAATGAAAAGGGAAACATGATGATGATGATGTCCGAAGTCAGTCATTCTTTTTTCACATCATCAGTACTTTTTTTTTTTTCAAGAGTCTTCTTTCGGGAACAGAATGACAGCAGTTGTGTAGGCTCAAGGAAGAGCCAAGTCAAAAAGCAAGCCTGACCTACCGAAGAAAATAACTAGGAAAAAACCTCATGAATTCATCATCTTGATTCTGCACATCTTCAGCAACACTGCTCACTCGGATTATTGTCAGAGCAGTAAAAAGCCTGGGAGGGAGGGCAGTAGCATTGCTGGGTGCTGACTCTTGCAAACAAACATGACCTGTAAAGACTGAGCCGTGTCGCCACACTGCAAACCACCAGCATCCAACTTGGACTTACACAGTGCTTTCCTGTTGACATTCCAATAAACCGATCCAATTACTTTTAAATGAATCATATTTGTTGAAACAGCCCAGAAATAAGCCGAAGACTTTATACTTGGCTTTATAGTATAATGCATCATTTAGTATATAAACTTGAAAATGAACAAAATATGCTTTTGAAAAATCAAGAGCACTCACAAAACATGTTTCTCAAAAATGGCTTCCATAAGATATCGCTAGAATATCTTAGTTTGCACGATTATTTTGGATTTACTTTTCAAATAGGAAACAGTAGTGAGACTGATTTAGTTCATTTAAATAATACTCGCAACTAAAGTGCAGGATCAGAATAACAGGTCTCACTATCAAATAACCAAATACAACGATTCTTTTATTACCTTAAAATACATTTTTATATAATTGTATAAGCCAATTCATTGGGAACCTAAAATTAAATTACATTTATGCTAAATGCAACTCAAATACATATATTAACAAGTATCATTTGGTAAAAATGATCCTGATAAATTTTTATTAACCTCCTGCTATACACGACAAAATACGATTATGCCACAATTTTTTATAGAAAAAATAGTAATTGGTAGTTGCAATATTCGGTATTAAGAAACCAGTTACACTATTCTTACAAAACACTTTTTCTTGTTTTTCCTATTATTGCTAATGAAAGTAATGCAGGTAGTTTTTAATATTAGTCACTTTCTATACTTTCTAATTTTTTTAGTCTTTCTCTGGCACTAACCAATATTGACTAGTGAATGCTTGAAAAAGTTCTATCGTCTTTCAGTATAAATGTATTCTTTCATAAAATACCACTCACTAGGTGCTAGGTTTTGTGATAAAGACTGGAGGTAATGTAAAGATAGATTCCTTTCCTTAAGAGCTTACGGTCTAGGAAAAGCAAAAGACAACTGTATTAAGGTTTACTATGCAGGGTGACTGTAATGACACAGGAAACCTAGTAGGGTTGTTTGAATCAAGCAGGAAGGTCATCTAACAGTCACACTCCTTTTCGTTAAATTAATTCTACCACGTTTATAAAGGAGGTGATGGCTAACAGTGCCTGGTTTGCACTTCCTTGTTTTGGCAAAGCTGTCCTCATAAGTGTAGACATCAAAATACCACTGAGATTTACAATCATCATCCTGTTTTCTGACTTCATAAGGTTCACCATCACTGAATTTAAACATTTCAGCTGAAGATCTACTCTAAGTTGGAAAACACCAGTAAATCCAGCTGTAGTTAAGAACAGACATGTACATGATAACCAAAAAACCCCAAAAAACGAAACAAAACAAAACAATATGGACTACAAATTTACAGCTAAATACCTCAAAATCAGATTTCTAGTTGGGGTTTTTACCATATGTTTATTTTTTGGCAGTTAGGCATCAGAATGAAAAAAGACATACCTCAAAGTATAAATGCCTACCATATTATGTACTAAATTATTAGGTAAGTTGATTAGATGTCATAAATCATGTCTTTTAACTGTGATAACATAAAACAAGACACCCTCCTGAAAAACTGAGTACATTACAAGAAAAATATTTCTGAATAACGTTACGTATCAAGTTAGAATTAACATTTAAAATGCCAATATTCACCTAAAAATAAAGACGTGCCGCACAGAAAGCCAATGTGCACGTCTGCATATATAACTGGTTACTTGCTACCCATAGTGCCTCAGGAATCAGGGAAAACAGACTGACTTCCTTCAACAATAGTATATTATTTTGTCTCCGATAGGAAATCAAAGCATATTCACCACTTACTTTCTTCCTATATGTTAGTCGGTCTCTAAAAGATGCCAAATACCAAAAGATTAAAGAGGGCAAGTGTTATATATACGGGGCCCATTTTAGATACTCTGGTTTTATTCATACAGTCATTTCTAACAGAAGAGCCTCGTTTGAAATGCTCGGCTACGCACGAACTTGACATATACCATTCTTTCAGGCCATTTGCAAGGGAGTTAGATTTCCCCCGCTCAGGGTGACCTTACAAGACTTCGGGCACAGCCCAGACTCACTCAGAGGTTAAATCAAGGCAGCACATCACCCAGCAGCAGAGTTGTTTTTCTCCTGCAGCCGGTGACAAGAATAACTAAGGCGAGGGAGAATGAAGACTGCCCAGCCTTTGTCAAACGGGACTGGCGGGGAGTTCTTCTAAAAACAGCCCCCAGACTCATCAAGGAGTGGCCACCTTCAGCACAAGGCTGAGGTAACCATCCTGAAACTGTGGGTCCTCAACACAAACCTACTCATCGCCTTTGTGGGTGACGGGAGTGACATTGAAACCTGGGCTGATGTAACAGCAGTTTGAGAAGTTTGATTTACGCATTCCAACCCACTAAATGTCGCCTTAGAGCGCCGATCCTTAAGGACTCTCAGGAATCCCTCTCCCCCACAGCCTCAACAGCCATCACCTCCCAAATTCCAGCTTGTACATTCACTTCCTGGGCAACTGCTCTCTTGGGGGGTAAAACAATGGGCTCTTTCAGTCTTTTCTTATCAACAAAGAGCTCAAAGATGAAGAAACAGTCCCTTCAAGAGCATCCTTTCCGACTCCTTCATAAACGCTGAGTGGGCGTCGAGGGTGGGGGAACGGGGGCCGAGCAGGGAAGAGGTGACGGGCAACTCACCTCTTTGAGCTGCTCCAGCTCCTGTTTCAGGCTGTCGTACTCAGCCTCCAGCTCGTCATACTGCTGCTTGAGGGTCAGCTTCTCCTCCAGGACCACCAGCCCGTACTCGGCAGCCTGGATCTTCTCGTGGGTCGTCTCCGTGAGCTCCTTGGTCAGCCTCTCTATCTCGGTCTTGTAATGGTCCACAGTCTGCAATACCTCTTCCGCGGCCATAGCCCCGGCGGCTGGAAGCAGGAGGGGATGACGGGGTGGGGGAGATGGATGCAAAGCCGGCGGGGGGAGGGAGAAGGAGAGGAGGAGCAGGGAAGGATGCGAATGGAAAAGAGAAGTGCGGCCGGATGGGCGAGCAGGGCGATGCCGTGACTGCGCCTCCGGCAGCCGCAGCTACACCGCCCGAGACGCCGGCGACATGGAGAAGGCGGCGGGGAGGATCGGGGGCATGTGCCCTGCGGGCCGGCCCCTGCGCGCGCTCAGCGGCCGCGCGGCATGGCCCGGGCTGCGGCGGCGGCCGGCGGCGGCCGGGGGCTCGGATTCTGCTTATTCAGAGGCGCGCGGCCGCCATGTCTCGGGGCCGCGTCACTGCAGTCCCCGCGGGCCCGGCTCGCGGCTGCCGCCCGCTCCACCTGCTCCGTCCGGCCGCGCTGCAGCGGGTGCGGAATGATGCGGCGCCGGCCCGCTCGCTCTCTCGCTCGCTCCCTCCCTGCGCGCCGGGCCGGGGCTCCGCGCGGGGGGCGGGGGGGGAGGCGGACGGAGTCGGCGCGGGGGGCGGGGGCGCGGGGGAGGGACCAGACGGCAAGCTCCCCAGGCGCCTCCCGCCGGGCGGCAGCGCGGGCGCGGGGGGCCGCGGCCCAGGCGGCGGGACGCGAGCGGGAGGGACCCCCGCCTGGCCTGGCCTGGCCGGGCCCGGCTCGCCCCCTGGCGGGAGCTCCTCCCGGGGGCTTCGCCCGGTGGACGTCGAGGTCCCCGCGAGTGGCGTGGGCGCCCGGCCCTCTGGCTGCGCCGGGAGCCCAAGCTCAGGAGACTGCCTGGAACCTGCGCCTTCCCCGAAGAGCAGCTAACAGTCACTAACGCGCTCGGGGCCCGGGCATCCTTCTTCTCTCCCGCTGGTATCGCAGCATCCTTCCCTGGCCTCCGGCATCCAAACACTATGCTCGGGAGCCTTCCAGACGCACGCCTAGGCTCCCGCTTCCGCCCCTTCTTCCTGCCTCCTCTCGCGTTCCCTCCCTGCCTTTCCCTAGCTTGGCCTGATTCACTTCCCGCTCTCAGCAGCTAACCTTATTACCCACTCAGGACAGTCTTTGCTAAAGATTGGTTGCCCTCGCCCAAGCGTTCTGTGGCTCGCTTATCACAAGATCACTACTCAGAAAGAGATCTCTATAATGTATGCACCCAGTAAACCACTAGGTACTACTGTTTCTTGCCCCAGTAGTTCTAGTCTACGCATTCTTTAATAAAGGAAAACTGCATGAAATTCCCTATATATGAAATCAATATACGTACCCCACAATAGACATTTTTTCAAATAATAAGAGCTAATAGTTCATGAGACCATGTGCCAAGCATTCTTCTAAGTTTGGTACAGGCAATCTCTCCCATCCTAACAGCAACCCTTTGAGGTGGGCACCATTATCCCCAGTTTACAGATAGTAAAAGAAAGGCAAGGGGAAGTTGAGTGATTTGCCCAAAGTCAGGCATCTCTTAACTGGTAAAGCCAAAATGTAACGTATCTCCGGAGCCCTAACTTGGACCACTATGTTAGCTTCGCCTTCACACGTTACTAATACAAAATCAGCAACTAAGTATTAGGTGCTCATAAGAAGACCACTTTCATCAGCATGAAGAGTGATGAAGAATCACAAGAGGAGATGAAGGCAAAGTCAGAGAGAAAGAGAATAAAGAATGGAGATGAGATGAGAACAGAGAAGAACAAAACAGAAAGGAAGCAATAGCAGAAAAGGCTGTTTCTGTGTCACCAGGAGGCTGTGGGATCAGTAGACCAGGGGCCTGACCAGGTCCTTCCCTGACTCCTGGTGGCACTTATTACAGAGCTGTTTCTCAGTGGCCAAGAAGTGTTCAAACACACACACACACACACACACACACACACACACACACACACACACACACAAGCTTTCTGAGTTAGAAAGCAGGACTCTCCCATCATTGTGTACATGGCAAAGGAAAAAAGACAACTGAGGGTGTGGGAGGAAGAGCAAATGGCACTGTTCTTACAAACCCCTGACTAATAGGTTCTCTGGATGTGATTTTCACTGTCTCCAAAAACAGACAAAAAAAGATTCCTTCCACATGCTCACAATTACAGTATTCTCTTGTGATTATCTGATCAAGAAAGGACAGAGAGAGAGAGAAGCAAAGGGAAGGGAGAAAGAAAGAAAAGACTTGAAACTTTGGACCACCATGAATTCCATTCCACCTGCGCAGCCTTGATCTCACTGCAACTGACAAGCACCCCACCTGCCGCCCAGGGGCTCCCGTAGTGCCCAGTCTCCCATCACAGTGATGAACGATGCTGAACTCCTGAAGAGAAGGAGGGGAAACCTGGCGTTGCAGTTAGCGAAGCTGCCTTTTTCCCAGTGTGCCCCTGACCTGCCCTCGCTCCACAGAGTGTAAGCATAGCCCTTCAAAGGGATCATATTGCCTGGAGTCGATTCTGTATATCTCTTTTTCCTTTTTCTAAGTTTCCATTGCTACCCATTCCCCAGGCTCTACCCCACCTCATTTTTCTGATTAATACTTTTATTAATATATTCAGTCTGGTTTCATTCAGACATGTACACTATTTCAATACTTTAAGATTTTGCTTATTACAACTTTGGCCCTTTCTATGTCGGTATTTAACTTGAAGAAAGCAAACTTATTTCCGTGTATATCATAGTCTTCCACTTCTACACAATTACACTTCTCTCTTTCTTCATACCTATGTCAGACATACCATATATATGTACATACATGTATGTGTATACATATCAATGGCATGTATCTAGAAAATCATTTCTTAAATCGTTCCTAGAAGCAGGGTTCCCTCATATTTCTTTATCCTAGCAGCCTCCCATCACTTAGGGAACTTCCTTACTTACAAATATTTAGGAAAAATTGTATTTTTGTGGTCTGGTACCTCAAACCAACTTTCCACCAGCTTTATCAGCATGAATATTGCTTCCCCTTGCTCTCACTCACTCATTCATTCATGAAGGCGATGTTTATTAAGTACCCGTTATGTCCTAGGTACACAGCAGGCACTGTGAAATCAATGGCCAATAACATGTCAGGGCTTAGTGGTCCCTGATTCATGGAGCTCATGTTGGCAAGGGACAGACAAAGGCAAGCAAACAGTAACATAAATGAAAAACAAAGAGCAGCTACAAAAAAGACAGATTGAGATAATAATTCCAAGTTGTAACACTGGCAGGCAGGATACAGCAGAGTGGTTAAGAGCGCAAGCTGATCTGCTCGGGTCAAATCCAAATTTGCCGCTTACTTGTGTGTGTGCCTCAGTTACCTCATCCTTGAAGAGGGGACAGTAATTTAATCTACTAATGAGGTTGTTGTGAACAGAACAGTACTTGACACCTATAAGTAGCATATGTGTGTTTGTTTGTAAAAGTTTTTGAAGAAAAACAAGGATAAGATTGAAGTAGAAAAAGAAATCGCAGGATGATCAATGAACGTATCTCTTAAAAAGTGATTTTGTCTTAGTTTCTAAGGAACATGAAGGAATTGGATGCACAAAATGTTGGGGAAGAGCTTTCCAGGAAGACAGAACAGCATGAGTCAAAACCCAAGGCAGGAAAGAGCTCGGTGAGCGCAAGGAATAGAAATCAGGGGCTGAGGCTTACTAAGCAAAGGGGAGGTGGTCTGAGATTACGCTGGAGAGACAGGCCACACTGGAGAGATATTCAGAGATTGTTCCTGCCTTGCAGGTTAGGGAATTTAGATGTTGCATACCTGAAATTAATATAATAAGCCAGTTATCTGTCAGTTAAAAATATGTATATGGTCTTTCAAAGTGCAAACGTTCACAGAGAAACTTTCCAATGCAAATGAGTTTGACATCACACAGAAACAGGAATAGACAAGACACTTCTCTTTAACTTCTCAACATGCAACAGAAAAATCCTTAGAAAGAAAAATCCCGTATGATAGCACTTACATGTGGAATCTAAAAAAACTGACACAAATGACACTTATTTACAAAACAGAAACAGGCTCGCAGACATAGAGAATAAACTTACCGTTACTAGGGGCTAAACGGGGTGCGAAGGGATAAATTGGGAGTTTGAAATTTGCACCTCTTGGGGAGTGATGGAAATGTTAGCTATCTTGATTGTGGTGGTTTCGTATATGTGTACATCTATCAAAATCCATCAGATTGCACATCTGAAATATGTGTAATTTGCTATACAGAAATTATACCACAATAAAGTTGTTTAAAAAAATTTTTTTTTAGTCTTTAAATAGACTTACCTACTGAATCAGCCTTAAAGTCAGAAGAGCTGATAGGTTACAAGTTGTGATTTTTAGGCTCCCTGAAAAGACTTTTTAAATCCTCTACCCTTATTTCTAACCCCCTCAATGATGTCTGAAATTTCTTGGTAACAAATAAAGAAGCCTGTCATCTCATAATTAGAAATAAGTTTAAAATTCAAAGGTTATTAAACTTAAATTTACAGTTATACTTGCTTTTTATTTCCTCCTGATTCTGATGGAGTTACACAAAGGAAGGAACTGAATGGTTGAGAAGGAGGAGGCTGGGAACGCTGAAGACAATTATCATCTGATTCACATTTGTGTCTAAAGCTGGCCTTGCACTCAGTTCTTCAAGATTTGAATAGAATTCCTTAATGGCTTCTTTCTGCTAAAAGATGTCCCCTTCTCTTGGTTTTTGATGGCCCTGAAATTTACCTAGAGTTTCTGAATCTGTTTATAGCATTCTTTGCCTAACAGCCTCAAAAAAAAAAAAAAAAAAAAAAAAAGGAATGATGAATTTGGGTTTACTCTCAGTGTAGTGGCAGGCTTTTGGTTATTTAATAAGGGATGAAATTATTCGATATGATTTGTATTTTAAGAATATCACTACTATCTGCAAAAAAAGGTAGGAGGTATCAAAAGATAGAAAAAGGGTCACTTTAGAAAGCTGTTGGAGTTGTCAAGGAGAACGGAAATGGTGACCCGGACTGAGATGGTGACAGTAGGAAAAAGGAGTGGATGAATTCAAGATATATTGGGAAAAGGAATGTTAGAAGTCTCAAGAGGGTTGGAAACTGGATATGGGATAGAGAGAAAAAAAAGGAATCATGAGTAAACTAATTTTCTGACTTGGGCAATTGGGATGATGTTCTGCCATTAGATGGGAAAGGCTGGGAGGGAGTTTCAGGAGATTGTGTTCTATTGTGGACATGTTCAGTTTTAGACACTTCTGAGACATTTGAATAGAACTGTTAAATAGACAATTGGATGTAAAAACTAAAATTAAGAAAGAGTTCCTGGAAAAAAAAAAGAAAGGAAAGACTTCTTGGGAGGTATAAACAGTCCTCCTCTGGAAGTCATTAGCAGTAGATGATATTTAAAGCAAAGAAAATGAACAGACTGTTTGGGAAAAGAGTATAATAGAGAAGAGAACGCTTTGAGGACCTAACCCTGAGAAACCCCAAGTAAAGGCTGAATTGGAGAGGAAAAGCCTGCAGAGAAGGGACCAGTCAGTGTGGTAGGAGGAAAATCAGGAGAGAACAAAAGGGAACAAAAGAGGAGATGGTTTGAGGAGCGAAAGAACAAGGACCAAGTCAATGCCATTGGGAGATCAAGGTCAAGTAACATGTGGACTGAGAAACGTCACTGAATTTGGCAACACGGGGGTGGGTAACTCTTTCCTTTTCTAAGAATACAGTAAACTTATATTTTATTTTATTTAAAAAGTTTTTTGAACTTAATTAATTCTTGTCTTTATTTTTACCTGAAACGAATTATTCTACATACAAGTAACCATATATAAATTAATATGGTACATTTATATTCATAGTCATATATGTGTGTGTATGTATATACTATTAAAAGGGTTATATACGTTTTTAAATTGATGTATAGTTGGTTTACAATGTTGTGCTGATTTCAGGTGTACAGCAAAGTGATTCAATTATATATATTTTTCAGATTCTTTTCCAGTATAGGTTATTAGTAAATATTGAATATAGTTCCTTGTGCTCTGCAGTGAATCTTTATTGTTTATCTATTTTATATATAGTGGTGTGTACATGTTAATCCTGTACTCCTAATTTATTTATCCCTCCCTCCCCACCTTTCCCCTTTGTTTTCTATGTCTATGAGTCTTCTTTCTTTTGTAAATAAACTCATTTGTATAATTTTTTAGATCCCACATATAAGTGATATCATATAATATTTGTCTTTCTTTGTCTGACTTACTTCACTCAGTATGATAATCTCTAGGCCCATCCATGTTGTTGCAAATGGCATTATTTCATTCCTTTTTATGGCTGAGTAGTATTCCATTGTGTGTGTGTGTGTGTGTGTGTGTGTGTGTGTGTGTGTGTGTGTGTGTACACCAAATCTTCTTTATCCATTCATCTGTTCACTGTTCATTCACTTAGGCTGCTTTCATGTCTTGGCTATTGTAAAATAGTGCTGCCATGAGCACAAGGGTGCGTGTATCTTTTTGAATTACATTTTTCATCTTTTTGGATATATGCCCAGTACTGGGATTTCTGGATCATATGGTATCTCTATTTTTAGTTTTTTAAGGAACCTCCATCCTGTTTTCCATAGTGGCTGCACCAATTTACACTCCCATCAACAGTGTGTGAAGATTCCCTTTTCTTCACACCCTCTCCAGCATTTATTGTTTGTGGACTTTTTGATGATGGCCATTCTGATTGGTGTGAGAAGATAACTCATTGTAGCTATTATTTGCATTTCTCTAATAACTAGCCATGTTGAGCATCTTTTCAGGTTCCTGTGTATGTCTTCTTTGGAGAAATGGCTATGCAGGTGTTCTGGCCACTTTTTGATTGGGTTGTTTGTTTTTTGACATTGCGTAGTATGGGCTGTTTATATGTTTTGAAAATTAAACCCTTGTCAGTCACATCATTAGCAAATATTTTCTCCCAAGCCATAGGTTGTCTTTATGTTTTGTTTATGGTTTCCTTTGCTGTGCAAAAGCTTTCAAGTCTGATTAGGTCCCATTTGTTTCATTTTGCTCTTTTTATTTTTGCCTTGGGAGACTGATCTGAGAAAATACTGCTACAATTTACGTCAAAGATTGTTTTGCCTATGTTCTCTTCTAGGAGTTTTATGGTGTCATGTCTTGTATTTAGGTCTTTAAACCATTTTGAGTTTGTTTTTGTGTGTGGTGTGAGGAGTGTTGTAACATCATTGATTTACATGTGTGTGTCCAGTTTCCCCAACAGCACTCACTGAAGAGACTGTTTTTTCTCCGTTGTATATTCTTGCCTCCTTTGTCAAAGAATAATCAACCATAGCTGTGTGGGTTTATTTCTGGTCTCTCTACTCTGTTCCATTTATCTATATATCTGTTTCTGTGGCAATGCCATGCTGTTTTGATTACTATAGCTTTGTAGTATTGTCTGCAGTCTGGGAAGCTTACGCTTCCAGCTTTGTTCTTTCCCTTAGGATTGCTTTGGCAATTCTGGGTCTTTTGTTGTTCCATATAAATTTTAGGATTCTTTGTTCTAGTTCTGTGAAAAATGTCACAGATAATTTGATAGGGGTCTCGTTACATCTGTAGCTTGCTTTGAGTAGTATGGCCATTTTAACAATATTGAGTCTTCCAATTCAAGAGCATGGAATAACTTTCCATTTCTTTGAATCATCTTCAGTTTCCTTTACCAACATTTTATAGTTCTCCGTGTATAGGTCTTTGTAAAAATTTTGCACAGAAATTTATTTCTTCCTTCCAGTTGTATTGAGATATAACTTATACACAGCACCATGTAAGTTTACAGAGTACAGTATAATGATTTGACTTATACACTTCATGGAGCAATTATCACAGTAAGTTTAGTGAACATCCATCATCTCACGTAGGTACAAAATTTAAGAAATAGAAAAAGAAATTTTTTTCTTGCAATGAGAACTTACTCTCTTAACGATTTTTACATGTAACATACAGCAGTGTTGATTATATTGATCACATTGTACATTACATCCCTCGGAGGTAACATACTCTTGACAGGAGTAGCTTCTGTGGAAAAGAGAAGGTGGAAACCAGACGATAGGTGAGTGAAGCAAGAAGAGGAGTTTAAGATTGGAGACAGCCTGAGCAGATAACTCCATGACTGCAGAAACGATGGAGGGGAAGTTGTACAACGAGAAGGTGGATCTGTGGTATACTGGAATGCTCTGCTATCACCTGCTGGTGGGAATTGCACCCTTTGAAAGCACCTCACGCACTGAGACCTCCAAATGCATCCTCAAGGTAGATGTGAGGTTTTCTCCACCAATGCCCTCTGAAGCCAGGACCTCATTTCCAAGCTGCTCAAATACCAATCCTCTGCTTCCTGTAATAAACCATAATTGAAAAGAATATTAAAATATATATGTGTGCGTGTGTATGTGTTTGTATAAACTAGGTCACTATGCTGGACACCAGAAACTAACAAAACATTGTAAATCAACTAATTTTAATTAAAAACAAAAAACAAAAAACCCAGCCCTCTTGGCGGCTGCCCTTGGCCCAGATCCTGGAGCATATCTGGGTCCAGGCTCGCTCCCAGAGTGTACTGCCCCTCTGCTCACATGACTTCCTGAGCCCCGTCTGCTGTTTTGTGTGTTTATTCAGGGAGCTCTCTCAGCTCTGCTACCTCATCTGTCTTTTGTTTCTTCTAAGATGCATGACGCTGATTAATAAAAGCTGGAGTATTTTGTGTCAGTGAGGAGGGGTTGGAGAAGCAGCCACATAGCCGTTCCCTCCCTGGTTTTTTTCTTTTTGTGTGTGTGGGTCTTTTTTTTTTTTAATTGAGGTATAGTCAGTTTGCAATGTGTCACTTTCTGGTGTACAGCACAGTGTTTCAGTCATACATGAATATACGTATATTCATTTTCATATTCTTTTTCACCGTGAGCTACTACAAGATTTTGAATATAGTTCCCTGTGCTATGCAGTATAAACTTGTTTATCTATTTTATATATATTAGTGTCTACAAATCTCCCTGTTTTACATCTTCCGCATCAGTGGCAATCAGATTGGCGGGGGCTGCTGCTTAGCCATAGTCTGTATCCTTGACATCTCCCCCACCAGAAAGGCACTGATATTCTCAAAGTGTTCAATTTAATTTTAGTTGGGATTGCATTTTTTCATCTGTTTCTTTCCTTTACTTTCTAAATAATGTTTTCTTCAAAATTCTTAATTTTTATCATTTTTGCTGTCAGCATTTGCCTATTTCGGGGACGATCTCATCTCATTAATGCTTTCTTCATTATTAAATCCATCCTCCATCTATTTTGACTAAAAACAACCAGAAGAATTTGCAGCACGCTGCAGTACACAGGCTAACATAACTTATTTTTTCATTAAAAGAAGACTTAGAAATTCTGACTACCAGGTATTATTTCTTTAGAATTTGTCCACTGACCAGCCTTTGATTTTCTTGGTCTGGGGTAATGTTCCGAGTCAACTGTTTCAGAATGCCAAGTCCTCTGTTTTATAAAGTTTATTGAGGACTGCTTTAGTGAGCAAAGCTATATGCTGGAAGTTAAAGTGACAAATCCACCTAAGGTTTTACAAGATACCATGGATCAAAGGATTAAAGAATTACAAAGATTATTTCTGAAAAAATTTTTGTTATCCAGCCGAGTCAAGAGCCCAGCTGAAGTTAAAAATCATGAATTTACAGAGGCACTGAAAGCCCCATCCATTTGCAGCAACATGGATGGATCTGGAGATTGTCACTCTAAGTGAAGTGAGCCAGAAAGAGGAAGAAAAATACCATATGAGATCACTCATATGTGGAATCTAAAAAAAAGAGACAAATGAACTTATTTACAAAACAGAAACAGACTCACATACGTAGAAAACAAACTTACAATTACCAGTGGGGGAAGAGGATGGGAAGGGATAAATTGGGAGTTCAAGATTTGCAGATACTAACTACTATATATAAAATAAACAGTGAGTTTCTACTGTACAGCACAGGGAACTATATTCAATAGTTCGTAGTAACATAGTGAAAAAGAACATGAAAATGAATGTATGTATGTATGTGTATGTTTAAAAGCCATACAACTGTGTGGCTTTTTTGGATAACTTCTTTTTTTTTAATTAAAAAAAATTGGGTGGGGGGGCAGGTAGGTAATTAGGTCTATTTATTTCTTTATTTTTAGAGGAGGTACCAGGGATTGAACCCAGGACCTCATACATGCTAAGCATGTGCTCTGCCACTTGAGCTACACCCTCCCCCCTTGTATGGCTTTTTTCAGAAGATCAAGTGTAAGAGTAGAGATGGTGGTAGTTATATCAATTTAGGATAAGAGATAAACAACAAAGTC
Organism: Camelus ferus; assembly: GCF_009834535.1. Lineage (NCBI taxonomy): Eukaryota > Metazoa > Chordata > Mammalia > Artiodactyla > Camelidae > Camelus > Camelus ferus. The sequence goes on from NC_045729.1 coordinate 1,378,471, forward strand.
CTACTGTTTAGCACAGGGAACTATATTCAATACCTTGAAAAAGAATTTGAAAAGAAATACATATATGTATAAAAGAATCACTATGCTGTACACCAGAAACCAACATAACATTGAAAACTGGTTATATTTCAACTTAAAAATGTAGGGTTAGAGTTTCGTGAATGAGTGTGCAAGGGGATGCGGAGACAGGGAAATTGAGGATATTGATGGAAAGGTAGGTGATGAGTTAAATCACGGAATATGGCCAACTCCTAGGTGTCTCGCAACATCTACTCCCTACTCCTGTAGTGAGTGCATCTCCAATTTCTTGCTGTGCACATGGTCATGTAATAAAGGTGGCCATTTAAGTTAGTATAAGAAATACTTGCCAATGAGTAGGAGCTGGCTAACTGGGTTTAAAAAGTGGGCACAATTCCTAGTAAGTGTCCTTCTCCCCTTCCATCGCTAAGAGTCCATTGCCAAATTTGACATTATCAAGATTTAGCCCTATGTTTCATTCTAAGCATTTTAATCGTTTTACTTCTTGTAGTTATAGGTCTTCAATCCATTTTGAATTTAATTTCTCTACATTGAGTGAAAAGGGTATGATTTCATCTTTTACGTGTGGCTATCCAGTTGTCCCAGCGCAACTTGTTAAAAATTATTTTTTCTGCACTGAATGGTCTTGGCGCTCTGGTCAAAAGTCAGTTGGCTATAGACATTTGGGTTTATTTCTAAATTCTTAATTCTATGCTGTTGGTTTATATGTCTGTCCTTGTGCCAGAACCATGGAGATTGATTATTGTTGCTCTATAGGGAATTTTAAAATCAGAGGTGTATGGTATTGTGATTTATAATAGAAATGTAGATTTGATTGTCCAGTTTTTTGGCACAGAGCTCTCCACACCCTTAGAATTTCCTGAGTGATGTGAGCAGTGGGAGCATCTTTTGCTGCAGTGTTTGGTCTTTGTTCCTGAAACAGCTCCAGATCTGCAAGTGAAAGGGCATCTGGTTATTCACAACAAGTCCCTTTCAACCACACCTGAGTTTATGTGAATGAGGTAGGTGACTTTTGGAAAGCCCCAAAAGATGGGGGCTGGTTGCTCAGGAGCCAATCAAAATGAGAAGGTTGGAACCTTCAGCTCCTGCATCCTGACCTCCAGGGAGGGGAGAGGGCTTGGAAGTTGAATCAATCACAATTGGTTGATGATTTAAACAGTTGTGCCTGTGTAATGAAGCCTCCATAAAAGCCCCAAAAGATGTGGTTTGGGAAGCTTCTGGGTTGGTGACTCCGGGAAGGTAGCACACCCCAGTCCATAAGGACAGAAGCCCCTGTGCTGTAGACCCTTGCAGACCTTGCCCTCTGCATCTCTTCCTCTAGCTGTTTACCTGTTTCCTTTATTATGTCCGTTATAATAAATCAGGAATCTAATAAGTAAACTCTTTTCTTGAATTCTGTGAGCTGCTCTAAAAAAAACTAATCAAAACTGAAGACTGGGGTGTAGGAACCTCTGATTTATAGCTGTGGTGAAACTGAACAGGACCATGTCCTTCAATTCGTGTTTGTAGGAAAAAGGCTTCAGCTTTCTAGACCTCCCCTGGGTTCCAAAGAGCAGATTCAAACAGTTTGATAAAACAGAGCTCCAGTTCCTCCCAAAGAGATTCACATAACAATCTGTGGGGTGCGGCGGGGGGCGGGGGGGGGCAGGGAGGGTACAGCTCAAGTGGTAGAGTGTGTGCTTAGCATGCCCGAGGTCCTGGGTTCAATCCCAAGTACCTCCATTAAAATAAATAAACATAATAACCTCCCTGCTCCTTAAAATAAAAATTTAAAAAAAAAACTGAAAAAAGAAAAAAGAGAGAGATACATAACAATCTGATGCATATCTCTAAGTTCTTCTGCAGGAACTACGCCTCCCCCCCAAGGTGGAGGATGGTAACTTCAGGCTGAGCACAGCATGTGGCCCCCAAACTGGGCGGAACCAGAAAGTTAACGATTGGGATTCCTGGGACACCACCCTGTTACGCGTCACTACCAGCCATCAGAGGAAGGTCACACACCCGGCAGCTCTCACCCCAAATTTGCCTTTAAAAACTCTTCCCTAAAACCCTTCCAGAGTTCAGGTCTTTTGAGCTCCAGCTGCCTGTGTGTTCTCTCTCCTTGGCCCTTGCAAGAAACCTTTTCCTGCCCCAAACGCTGACATTTCACTTTGTGGGACACTCAGCTGGGGGTGCAGAGTTGCTTGATGTGTGGAAAACCCACACATCTGGTGTCGGGGTGCAGCGGTGTGGCAGTAATGTGAGAGCAAAGGGGACCCGCAGGAGGAGGAGGGTTTCTTTTTATAGTGTGCGTCCTGTAGGATAACTTTGCCAGACAGGCGGAGGTCCCAGGTGATGTTAAAGGGTAGAGGAAGCCAGAAGGTCACAGACTTTACTCAGTATTAAAAGGCTGAAAGGTCACAGTGACTCAGTCTCAGGCACCAACATGTCCTGGGGGAAGGGTTAGTATTTCCCGGTTAGGACGGCATCCCAAATTCTGGGGACAAGAAGTTTGACTTCCCAACATGAAACCATCAGCCTTCTTTTCTTAGGGAAATAGATAGACTTGACTTTAGTCATCCTCCCTCTCAAGCTGTTTGATCTTGTACAAGGTATTCACCTGCTCCAAGCCTCAATTTTCTTCTTTATAAATAGGAATGAAGACACTTCCTTCATAGACTGGGCAGGATGTTTATCAGCACTGATTTCTTTCTCCTTCCCCAGGATCCTCTTTCTTACAATGGAACAGTATTTGTTAAGAATTTAGACACTGATGAACAAAAACAAAGACAAAGATAAAAAGCTCAGAGACTTCGGGAAGCTGGATGCTCTCCTCTGTGGAAACTATTTTAGATATTTTTAAGCTGTAATCTAAGGAGGCTCGTAGTGGAGACTTCAGCTTTAAGATGCATCAGAATTTCTGTGGAAACTGAAGGAGCCCAGCAAGAGGGTCTCGCATGAAGACGAGGGCTGGGAATGGGTCCTGGGCAACCCTGAATTTAGGGGGCATGCGGGGGAATCGGGTGGGATCCTTCACAGAGATGCAGCTTTTCCCAGTACCCTCTGTTGCATATGTGTGTGAGCACGTGTGTGTGAACACAAAGTAATCTCAGGCTTGTCTAGCTCAACCTGCTCCATCTAGGTACAGGAGGTACCCAGCCCTTCCTCATACTGGTGTCCTAGACTATGGTTACAAAGGATGCTCATACAGGGTAATGAATGAAGGAGCCAGCAAAGCCTTGTGGGGAGGCAGTTACCAACTTACACAAATTCTGGAAGGAGCTACTTCTCTCTGTCTCTGAGAAGAAACTGGTGTAGCCCCCGGCGCCCGTGAGGAGCATGCAGTTATTCAAGGCCGGGGTAGTTCTATCTGACTGGGTTTCAGGGCTCAGCAACCAACCTCCCTTGAGCACAGAAGTCTCTTAGCCCAGGGCCTTATTTCACGGGCAACTTTAGGGATCAACTTCCAGGTTGCTGAAGGCCCCCCTGGAAATCTTGCCTGTTCCTAACCCGCTCCCCAGTCTGTTTCTTCCACATGGTCCTTATGCCTCCCTGCATTTTCTCCTGCACCCCAAATGCATCAAATCAAATCAAAACCCATTTTCTTCTTCTTTCTCCTGGGTTTGATGGCCAAACTTAGGACCCAAGCAACTAGCAACTGAAACCTGGTGCCTCCTTCTGAGATATTCCAGTCCATCTAGAAAGTACCTTCCATTCTTCTATTATAATAAACAAAGGGGAAAAAATGATTCTTTGTTAAGAAAAGCTGAAGATTCATATCTTGCTACTATAGATTTTAAACATAGTTGGATCATATGTTATAGATAGTTGTGTGTTCTGCTTTATTTAATATTTTAGTCTGAGAAAATTTTCACATTCTCAAACTGTTGCTGGTGGATCCAACTGGTGTTCCAGGTTCTTTCCTGTCCCAGAAAGAATTCAGAGATAAGACATAGAGGTTAAGAAAAGTAAAGTGAGGATCTATTAAAGGATGGACAGTGCACTCTCAGGGGAGAGCGGGCAGGCTCAGGTGGGCGGCTGCCCTGGGTTTCTTTGGCAAGTTGGTTACACAGGGTGTAGAAATGAATGGGTGGAATATTCACTGGGGAGGGAAGGGTCTGGGGTCATATTCCCTGATTATCACCCCAACTCCACCTTCCCAAAGGGAGGAGGGGTTTTTGTCCTTATTTAGTCTGGATCGGAGGTGTCATGGCGTCCGTGCATGATGGGGACTTCTGACCTGCAAGGCTAATTTTATTGAAATGAGGGCACAATGAGCAAAAGCTTACATCTGGACACTGGAAGTTCCTGCTTTTTTCTGATCTTTCTTTGTTGGTCTCCAGGCCACTTATCACCCCAAAAAGTGTGGCCCCTTATCAGCCCAAAGGTTCCTGCTTTTCTCTCTGCCCAGGGACCCCTGGCTTCCATGATGTAGGGTTTCCTGCATTTGGCTGGTGCCCCTCATTTCTGCTGAATCCCTGCAATTTGGTCTGTGTCCCCCTTTCTCTGCTCATATCTAGCTCTCTGCCTGCTCTAACAAAACTAGTTTCTAAGCATCACCTTTAAAACTATATAATTGACCTTTTCATATTATAATAATATTTACCATTCCTACCTCCAATCCAATGGCCCTAAGGCATATAAAACCTATGTAACAAAATAGGTACTGATTTCTAGGTACTTGTTGAAAAACACAATCTCAGTCTCATGCTTTTAATCTATCAAAGGGAAGATTATTTTTTTAAAATCTGCCCATTCACTCTCAGGTGCTCTATAATATTTAGACCAGTACAAATCCAAAATGCTGCCCACATCCTGCTTGCCTGCTGCCAGGATCTGGTGCTGGGTCATGAGGCCCTGCGAGAAGAGCTGGAAAACTCAACCCAGCGGAAGTGGTCATCTTGTCTACACCAGGATGCTGTTAAAGTCACTAGCCATGACCTCACAGAGTGTCTCTTTTTATGAGAACCTTCTATGTCTGTGGAATAAATCCATGTCTGTTCTTACTATTACGACTACTTGGTCTTTTCTGGAGCCAGTGGTCTGCTTTTATCTCATGAGTACACGGAGTTGTGTAACTGATCAGATTTTCTTTCATCCAAGAGGTGCTAGAAAACTTCTAGGCAGATTTGTGACCTTCTTTTAGCAAGTGCATAGGTTGCATTATATGTATTTTTAGCCTCATCCCCTGTGTTATGTCTCCATCATTATTTTTCTCTCTTCTTTAAAAATTATCTTGTCTGTTATATAGCTCTGCCTGCTGCCATAAGTTTAGAACTAGGCAGTAGAGCATAGTGGTTGAGGGTCTAGCTCCAGAGTTGAAGCCACTTCCTGTCCGTGTGCCCTTGGGCAAGCAACTTGCTTCTTTTCTCCGTAACTCTTTGTCTGTAGGAAGGGAATAATGGTGTCTGCTTCATGGAGTTCTGATAAAGATGAAATGACAAGATACAGGCAAAGACCTCAGACTTCTCCTTAGCTCATAGTGCTTTAAACGAAATTTTAAAATATTTTAAAAGAAATCATTGCAATCACTCTCCTATGATTGGAGATTCACCTTGTACAGAACTTACTCCAAGTGAAATTACTGGGTCAAAGAGCATGCGTGTTTTGAAAGCTGTGTGCTAATTTTCACATCACTTGAAGCAGAAGAAACTTCAGTTTCCCCATGCCTTTGTCAGCAATAAGTACTATTACTTTTAAAAATCCTTGCTGATTTAACAGGTAAAGGAAGAATATCATTTTATTGTCATTTCAACCTACATTTTGTTGATAACTAATGAAAATGAACCTTCCAACCCAAATCACTACATTTACTTATCATTTATATTTCTTCTCTCTCTTTCCATCTTTTTGCAATTTTCTTATTGAGGTCTTTATATTTTTCCTTTTAACTGTTTAAGTGAGATAAGGGACTCTATTTTCTCTGTCTCAAGTCACTTGCTGAGAGAGGAGAAGGTAGTGGAAGGACCTGAGGGAAATAACAGTCACAGGGAATGGACAAGGGGCCACCAGGAACACAGAATGGATGCTGCGGTCAGCATGTGGGTCCTCCAGAGTAAATTGTCTTATTAACTGAGGATGGTTGTGTGTTGTTCTGAAAACAAAACACACCACATACAGTTAATAGACATCCCCATTTGCTCTCTTCTCTTTTCCTTTTAAAACATGACCAATTCCAGAATAAAACAAAACAAAAACATTAAGTTTTGTTCTTTAGGTTGAAATGAAATTTCTTGAATCACAAGGCAATTTTAAGATCATAATCACATACTTCTCTGTTGTGAAGACTGTTTGTGGAAGAGTAACTATTTTTGTAACCATGGAAACCCAACTGATGCCATGGCTACATAATCAGCTTGCACAGACAATTTTTAGTAAACCAAGTTAAGCAAATCACTATATCTATTAAAATCACTTCATTTTAGAAATGCTTTCGCTCATCGCCAGGGGAGGGAAGTTGGATGGTTTGGCACTGTAGTGCCTACCCAGCTCACCTTTGCAGTTTTTCTTTTGTGCCATTTTAGCTTTTTATGACCTCTCTAACAATTTTTAATAAGTACGAAGCACATTCCTTAGTAATTCTCTAGTCTGTCTTCTAATTTCTCCTAATAAAGTCCCTGGATAGAGCAGCCTATTGTCATGAGGAAACTGAGCCCATGGCCACATGCTAGAAAGAGCTACACAAACCTCACTGACAATTTATTTCCCCCACAACCACAGCCTTTGGATGCTGAAGGCAAACCCAGTTACAAGCCCCTGATGTCCAACTTGGTGAACAGATAGAAAGGTTGGTTCCTAACTCATTGTCCTTTTCTTCAACTTTTTTTTTTTTAAAGATAACATGACTTGAATGCCACTCTATGCCAAGTCCTGTTCTCAGTGTTTTACATGTATTTACTAATTTACCCCTTAACAATAATCCCAGGAGATTGAAGGTAATGATAATGATAATATTCTTGTTTTATAGATGAGGAAATGAAGGCACAGAGAGGTTGTGTACCCTGCCCAAGGCTTCACAGCTGGCAAATGATGTTCATCAATTTTTTTTTAATTGAAGTACAGTCAGTTTACAATGTTGTGTCCATTTCTGGTGCACAGCACAATGTTTCAGTCATACATGAACACACCTATATTCCTTTTCATATTCTTTTTCATTATAGGTTACTACAAGGTGTTGAATATGGTTCCCTGTGCTGTACAGTATAAACTTGTTTATCTATTTTACATATAGTACATCAACTATTAATATTTTTGGTCAGTGGACACATCCTGAGACATAACCAGATTTTCCCATTGCATTGGGAGAATTGGGAGCCTTTTTGTTTTTAACTAGTTTTGACAATTTTTCTGATTTAAGCTTTGCCTGCTCAGTAAGACCAAGGACAGAGCAAGAGACCCCAGTGAAAAGGTAGAAACCTGGATTGTTTAAAAAAACAAAACAAAACAAAACTGAAAACCCTGTAACTTAAATAACCACAAATTACAAAATTTTAAGGTTTGAGCAATGCAGAATGAGTCAAGCGAAATATCATTGATGATTTTTGTTCATGTTTCCAAACGTCACTCCTGAAGCAGTTCGTACAACTAAAAATTGAAATGAACCACTGAAGCCATTGCTACATGAAACAGGAGGTAGTGAGGGCATGCGACACAAGCTTTCCAAACTATGGAAACATATAATGAAGCTGAACTTGTGGGACCCCAAGAAAGGACACCTAGTTGAAATATGTGGATAGGAACTGATGCAGGAAAGGAATGTGGGGTGAGAGGACGGCTGTGTCCCAGGTCTCGGTCAAGTCCGTGGGACGTGCCCCGCCAAGTGTGGGTCCTTGGCTTCACACAGGAAAGAATTCAAGTGCGAGCCACAGCTGAGTAAAGGCAGATTTATTTAGAGAGATACACACCGCATACAGCGTAGGCTGTTTAAAAAGGTAAGAGGAAAGGCCACGAGGTGTGAGGGTTGGGTGCTCAGATTAGAGTAAAAGTAGGTACACACTCCACAGACAGAGTGCGGGCCGTCTCTGAAGAGGAGGGAGGGAGAGAGACGCAGCCACGAGGCGCCATGTTGCCAGTTTTTATGGGCTCAGTGGCTTCATATGCTAATAAGTGGAAGGACCAGTCTAACAACCCTGGGGGAGGGGCTGGGATTCCTGGGAAGTTGGCCATTTCCCACTCTTTGACCTTTTGTGGCTAGCCTTGGGACTGCCATGGTGCCTGTGGTCGTGTTATTAACCATGCTAGTACATTACAGTGAGCATATAATGAAGCTCAAAGAAGTCAAACCTCCCACCATCTTGAGCCTCAAGGCCTCCTGGGGGTTGAATCTCCAGCCATCCTGGTGTTGTTAATCGCTGTGTTATTCCTTAAATGGCTGTGCCCTGCCCCTTCCTGTCTCACAACTAGGGACGCGGATGGAGGACATAGCTCATATCAAAATACATCAAATTAACTTTTTAAAGCCCATTTTTTTCACTTCAGGATCAGAAATTCAATCATTCATTCCCCAAAATAAAGAAATCCCCAATCCTTTTGATTGTTCGCCTGAATGTGACAGGTAGAATTCAAATGAGATGAATGAGTGAGGTTGGCTCCATCTCACATGTGGCTCAGGCAGGACTGATGCGTTGGGGACCCGTCGTACTCCATGGAAAGCATTCTCCAGGACACCTTCCAGGTGTGGCTGGGAACAGGCGAGGTAGAGGTGCTCTGAGCGCTTGTCCCTCCACCAGAGCGAGGTCGGGCCAAGAAGGACTCCTAGTGGAGAACGAGGGAGGTGAACAAAAGAAATCCTAGTCCCCAGGAGGGCCCCTGTACCAGACCACACTATTTTGTCCTTTTACCCTAAAAGAATTCTCTCTCAGCAGTCGTTCCAAACATACCCACAGCCTGTAATAAAGGGTGTTGACTGAGGGCACCATTATTAACCCACCAAACCATGTGCACAGCTGTTTACTTCATCCTGTTGGGCCGGCGCACACTTGACTCTTTTGGGTGGATAGCAAAAAATAAGCATCAGAGATACCACTGATCTCTAAGGGAACACATTAGAGACTGTCAACCGAAGTAAACGCACAGCCTCAAAGTTGAGAGTAATGTTTTATTCGGTGGACAGTTCTGGGGTCTCAGCCAGGGATGACAGCCTCTCAGATGGCTCTGAGAGGCTGCTCCGAAGAGGTAAGGGAGGAGCCAGGATATATAGGAGCTTTACAACACAGACCAGGTAGTTGGAACAATAAAAGATTACTTGTTATCTAAAGAAAACCAGGCATCTCAAGTTAAAGAATTTAGCGCTTTTCTAGATATGAGAGGAAGCAAACATTTGGGCTCATTGAATTCATTCCTTTGACAAGCACCTAGCTACCTAGGGCCAGTGTCCTGTCCTTTCTCATTCTGAGTCCCCTAGGAGTGCACCACTGTGAGTGGCTGCAGAGGCTGGGCTGCAGGCCTGTCCCCACTAGGGGGTGGGGCAGCCACTGATGACTTGATGGCTTCAGCATCCTTTTTTTTTTTACTGATATGGCTTGCAGTATTTTTTGGTCACAAGACCAAAGGGAATTATTTTAATTATGTCTTCATTGAGCTCACCAATTCACAACTTGGGCTCCTACGGATTGCTCATTTGGGAGGACAAAATTGATCACCTTAAGACCTGTACAAGAGGGGAGGTGCAGCTAAGTGGTAATAACACAAGATCCTGGGTTCAATCCCCAGTATCTCCATTAAAAAAAATAATAATTAATAAAAACCTAATTACTCCCCCCAAAAAAGTGTACAAAATGCTGTAATTTAAAAAAAGTTTTTTATACTTTAATTTTTTACACAACTCTAAATGTTACTTTCCGTTTACAGTTATTACCCGTGTTGTATAATAGGCCTGCAGCCTGCCCTATGCCCACTAACCTGTACCTCCCACTCCCCCAAATGCTGTAATTTTTGAAAAAAGATGGAGCACAATAATTTGGGTTAGAGGAGCCCATGAGATGACAGTTATATTAATGATATCCAAGCAAGCCTATAGTGGGAAACTGAACTATGACCACTAGCTGGCCTGAGAAAAAATGATAAAAGATTGAGGGCAGGCAGGCGGAATTAAGTAAATCCTAAATTGTTCAATTTACAACGTACTATATATAATAAGGAACACATTCAAGCATTGAAAGCAAAGGAAAAAAGAAGAACGTAATTGGAGATCAAATAATACATTAAAAGATAGAATTGTTTATAAATTTTATACTTTCTCGTCATTGGAGAGTTCAAATATGTACGAAAATAGGAAAACCATGATTGTGTTTCTCTTCTGTACGTGGGCATGTAAAGGCCTACGGGCCTCTCTAAGGGAAGAAAGGCTTTCCTTCTACCCTTTTAGGCACGATATCTGGGTCTGTAAAGTGAACTGGCAACAGGCAGGTTGACGGGAGAAAAGGCACACAAATTTATTAATTTTTTTATTTTGTCAAATTTATTAATTTTTAATATTACAGATGTGAGGAATCACCTGCGCGTAAAAAGAGAATATCCAAAAAAGCTGTGAGATCTGAGAGCTTATAGACAGTTATTATGTTAGAGCAGGCAGAGAGCTAGATACGAGCAGAGAAAGGGGGACACAGGCCAAATGGCAGGGATTGGGCAGAAAGGAGGGGCACAAGCCACATGCAGGAAAACATGCATCATGGAAGCACCAGGGGTCCCTGGGCAGAGAAGAGAGAGAAAAGCAGGAACCTTTGGGCTGATAAAGGGCCACACCTTTTGGCCTGGAGACCAACAAAGAAAGGTCAGAAAAGGCAGGAATTTCCAGTGTCCAAATGTAACCTTTGCTCTTTATGGCCTCATTTCAATAAAATTAGCCTTGCAGGTCAGAAGTCCCCATCATGCACGGACGCCATGACACCTCCTATCCAGACTAAATAAGGACAAAAACCCCTCCTCCCTTTGGGAAGGTGGAGTTGGGGTGATAATCAGGAAATATGACCCCAGACCCTTCCCTCCCCAGTGAATATTCCACCCATTCATTTCTACACCCTGTGTAACCAACTTGCCAAAGAAACTCAGGGCAGCCGCCCACCTGAGCCTGCCCGCTCTCCCCTTGAGAGTGTACTGTCCATCCTTTAATAGATCCTCACTTTACTTTTCTTAACCTCTATGTCTTGTCTCTGAATTCTTTCTGGGATGGGACAAGAACCTGGAACACCGGTTGCATCCAACAGGGCGAGGGGAAGAGGATGCAGCCACTAAGGAAAGAGTGAGTGAGCTTCAGGAAAGATGAATGGGCCTTAGCAGAATAGATGGGAGTTGTGATAGCTTGTGACAAAGAATGTCTGGGTGTGGTGTCGCCTTCTGGTCTTGGCTCCTGTGATAAGAGTCAGTCCTTCCTGGCAGATGAAGCCAAGGCGAGAGCACCTAGGCTAGTTGGATTCCTTGGGAGGATCCATCTTTAGGCAGATAAGGGGGGTTCAAAGAAAGCATCTTCTGACATTTTTCTGTTTTTCAAGTGCCTTCAGCTCAAAAAAAATAAAAACAAAACAAACAAAAAAAAACCCCAGTACCCCAAAGTGGCATATTTTGGGATGGCATGTACTGAACTCCTTAACTTTTATAATTGAGGCTGCAAAGGCACTGAACCAGCCATTCGCAGACGCTGGATGCACTACAGCATATGAGGAGACAGAGGCAGGCCAGATGCCCTTCTTAGTAACTCCCCCAACCCCTCAGGGGGCCGGCCAACATGCTAATCAGACAATGCACCCTGCAAGAGCTTTGCCTTTAATAAGCAGGAGACTGTCATTCAGCATCCTCTGCGGGCGGGTATAGCTCAGCGGTCAGCATGCGTGTTTAGCATGCATGAGATCCTGGGTTCAGTCCCCAGTACCTCAATTGAAACAACCAACTAAATAAATAAACCTAATTACCTACCCTCACCCCCTCAAAAAGAAAAAAAATTAGCATCCTCTGTTAGAAGAGTTCTCGTTGGTGAAATTGGTGGCAATCAAGATACGTGGATTGGCTAAAATGCTTTATTCACTCTTGGCTGGAACAGAGTGTAAGAATCTAAGATGTTCTGGAATCTGCACCTAAGGGACGGACAGCACCCTGCTCTTGACCCCTAAGCCCCCTATGTCCAGCCGTTGATGCAGAGGATGCATTGCCCAAAGACAGCTCCCACGTCCTGTCCCAGGGTACAGACACCATTGTCTCAGGATGTGCTTCGGCACCTGAGGAAACAGACAGGGGCGTCAGCTAACCAAGCAGAACGGACTGTATAAGCCATTGTGTGCCTGCTTGCTGATAAGTACACGCTTTATGCAAACATGAACCCGGCATTAGAAACGTGGAGTGAAATTTATTCCCACTTTACAAATGATGAAAAAAGTGAGGCTCATCTTAATCGTCAAAGCCTAGACTTGACACCAGGACCGAGTCTATTCAGAAAAAAAAAAAAAACTAAACTGGTCGAAATCTTAATATTTACCTCTAGACATCAAGTATGAAAAACTGTGCATATAACAATCCTACAGAGCCTGTTTTAGATAGGCATAAAAGGAAACTGTGTTTTAAGTAAATGTCCTTCTCAAAAAAGGGAACTAAATTTACAATGTTATTTTATACACTGTCAGTTCATTAAATTATGACATAAATATGGCTCAGCTGTTGTCTATTTTAGCAAAATAGACTCAGTGTTCATGGAATGAACTGCGTCATCGCTGTGGCTTCTATCCAGAACCCAAACAGTTGAGATATAACAATAATCATGGAAGGATTTTAACAGTGAGAACTTTCATGAATACGTAGATTTTGCATAGCAAAAAAAGAGTAACATTTAAAAACACAGCAAATTGCTTAGTGTTTGCAGTATATCTTTAAGAACATATGATCAAAGAATTTAAGAGCATTTTGGTAAAAAAAAAAAAGATACGTAGAGATTCGCCAGGATCTCATTAGGGATCTCCACAAGAAAAAAAATATTACAGGATAGTGAGATCCATTATAAGTGGAAATCTAGGCATAAATTATTTATTATTTTTTTAAAGAGCTAAATGGATGTGAAAACAAAGTTGATAAACTTCAGTAAGAGAATGAAAAGTCATTTTAAGCACGGATTCTCTACGTCAGCCACAATATTACTTTGCAAGGTAGCGTTCGCCAACCCTAGGCTGAAGGTGCCCTAATACAGTGTTGAGAGGAATTCCACTGGAGCCAGGGATGGTTGCTTTAATCATCCCATCAGGAGAGGAACCAGTGGGAAAAACTACTCCGTGTTAGCAGCTCTTTGTCCGCAGACCATCTCTACAAGTTTAGGCAAACAATCACAAGCATAGAGCACTGCTCCTTAGGGAAATGGAAAGGAACTTAGTGTTTACTGGGAAGATAGTATGTATCAGATACTTTACATACTCAATTTTTTTGACTACACAGTGCACATCTATGATGTATTTTACTGTTTTACAGATGACAAAACTGATGCTTATTAAATAAAGATATACAACTAACAGAGCCAGAATCCAAACCCAGGTTTGTCTTCTATCAAGTTCTCTGCTCTCTTGGAGTCTTCTGCTTCGGACTTAGGTATAAACCAAGACCCTCAGTTTAACCAGATTGCCCCCTCTGAGCTCAGACTGGGGCTTCCAAGAAGTGCTTAGAAAAGGAGGAATGTGGGGACGGAGAAGTGAGGAAAAAAGAAGTATCAAAATTTAAATTCAGGTTGGGGAGGGATAAACTAGGAGTCTGGGATTAAAAGACACACACACTACGATGTGTAAAATAGATAAACAACAAGGACCTACTGTATAGCAGAGGGAACTATATTCAACTTCTTGTAATGATGTATAATGGAAAAGAATCTGAAAAATAGTATACATATATATTCAGTTATATATATAGAACTGAATCACTTTGCTGTATGCCTGAAACTAACACAGCATTGTAAATCAACTATACTTCAATTAAAAAAAAAAAAAAAGAATGACCATAATCTAAATTTTTTTAAAAAAGATGAAGGAAAAAAATAAATTCAGAAATCTAGTCCAGGGGTCAACAGACTTTTGCTATAAAAAAGCAAGTAGTAAATATTTTAGGTTTTGCAGACTATTTTTCTCTCTGAAATTGCTCAACTTGGCCATTATAGTGTGAAACCAGCCACAGACAATGCTTACACAAACAGAACAGCTGTGTCCCAATAAAACTTTATTTATGGACACTGAAGTTTGAATTTTTAAATAATTTTCACATGTTACAAAATAGTTTTTTTTTTTCTCAATCATTTAAAACCATAAAAATCACTCCTGGTTCATGGGCTGAACCAAATTAGCCATTAGGCCAGATTTGGCCAACCACGCAGTTTGCCAACCCCTGCTCTAGGCGAAACCAGTCCTCAACTAGTGCCTGTTCAATCAGTCTTATTATCCAGACTTTTATGAGTTTCTTTCTTCTCAATGATCTGCCTTCTCCTTTTTCCTCACTTTTACCTCCGTCGTTTACTGTTCGTTACTACATATTAGTCATTTAAATGAAGACTCCTCTGCTGACATACAAACTTACAGAAATGAGAACCATTAGGGAAGAGATCATTTTCACAGTAATGACCAGGTATTAGGGTGCTGACAACAGACCTGGTTCTGGAGACAGCTTCAGTCCTGGGCTTACCAAAAATAGCATAAAAGTCTTATGAAAGAAACAATGGAACATTTTATCTGTGTGATGCTCTGAAAGTAGTGAGACCTGTTGTACAAACAGAAGTCTTTAGCAAAATAAACCAAATGGATAAGCAAACAGCAAAACACAAACTCCTTTGCAAAAAATGGCTAAAAGCAACACAGCTAAGATTTTAAAAGGGTTACTTATTATTATTATTACTTTTTTTGTAGGGGTAGGTAATTAGGTTTACTTACTTACTTTTTTTTAAAACTTTTTGATGGAGGTACTGGGGGTTGAACCCGGCACTTCGTGCATGCTAGGCATGCGCTCTGTCACTGAGCTATACCCTCCCCTCTAAAAGAGTTACTTGTTGATGAAACAAAAATTCACATTTTAAGGCAAGACAAGAAAAATTGAAGCATAAAGTTCTTCTCTGCCCTTTGCGCCTCCTCCCTCTGCTCTAGTGTGAATCGTGCACCTACACTATATGTTAACCAGACCTCCTCAAAGGCAGAAGTACCTGCTCAACCGTGAAGATCAAATTTCTTTTCTGGCGCCAGCCAGGTAACTCTTTGGAAGATAACATTCCTTTCTCAATCCCATAAGGGGTCGGAAGGACCCATCTTTGACGTTGTCTGTGCAGACATCTTGGCTGAACTTTATGAAAAGTGCCAATGTATCATTTCCCTTACAGATAATGGCTGGTGCAGAACAGACTGGTCAGATGACCTGCAGAGATACTAGGCAGCAACTAACAGAAGTTTTTAGCTTAAATACTTACTTGTGACCTTATAGATGTAACTAGCCACATTACTTGTATTCTACCTGTTTTGTGAGTCACTGTTTCTTGCATTGCCAAATGTGTGACTGAGCCTCAGATAAAATTAATGATGATTAGCTAACTTGAAATGGTTGATCAAATATATAGCTCTATAAGATCAATGATTGTGAGAGTGTCAGTCTAGATATGGGAAGAAGCAATAAAAGGGAACCATTTCCTGGACCATAACAGACTAGTAAGACGGGTGGTCCAGCGGCGTTTGGCTACTGTCAACAGGGTCCAGTCCTGTGATAGCACATGGAGTCGTCTAGCAACGAAATCCTCGCCTGACCTGGGAACAAGCGTTCCTAGCACCGTGGGACAAACTGATCATGAAATGCCTCCCAACTTGGTCAAAATTAAGATCAAAAGGGAAGAGAGTGTAAAACAAAGAATGTTGCCCACCATCCAGTTCTACAAGCATTCAGTCATGAGCCACTGCAGTCGCTGCCCCACAACACACCCTGGAAGGAATTCAGGGCGGAGATCGGGAAGAGGCGCTCTGTGCTCTGGGAAAGCAGGCAGAACAGGCCCTTAAGTAGTTAGAGATATTTCGGGAGAAATTTTTAAATAAAACTTGGATTCTTGCATCTTCCCATACTTAGAAAAGCACTTAAAACCATTAACCAAGGTGCCTGTTCCTATTGACTAGCAAGCAACCTTCCACCTAAATGTGTGCTTGCCTGCACAGACCCCTTCATCAAAATCGCCTGTGTACTGACCCCCCACCTCACCCCATCTCTTTGGGACAGCTCTCAGGTCTGTCAGGGAGGCTTCTCCTGGGTTAAAGTAAAAATTCCCGTTTCTTTCTTAGATTGATGTTTTTTAAAGTTGACATTATTAATTAGGCCTAATAACCCAGGGGGATTCATGTTCAAATAGTATGATTTTAGTTCAACACTAAATCTGATATCTGTGCTGAAATGTGCTACAATTATTATTACCTGTGTTCCGTTTACCCCTTAAAAGTTTGTTTCTTGCTTCGCTGTGTTCTGTTGAGTATTTCTAGTTACATATCAAGACTAGCCTTCTTATAAGCATAAAATTCCTGGTTAAGATGATGTTAATAAGAATAGCATGACTCAGTTTCAAGTAACTTCAGAGTAAACTCTATGAGGGGGGAGTGTATAGCTCAAATGGTAGTGCGCGTGCTCAGCATGCAAGAGGTCCCGGGTTCGATCCCCGGTACCTTCTCCAAGTGGAAATTAATGAAGAAACCCAATCACCTCCCCTTCAGAAAACAAACAAACAATACAAACTCTATGAAAGCTATGCAATCCTGCACAGAGACACACTTTATCTTCTGAGAGAGTGAATAAAGAAAATGTGATTCCATCACCCTGGTATGGCTACCATAATAAATATAGCAACAGAATGAACTAATATGGGAAGAAGCAACAAGATGGAACATTTTCCTGGATCATGATAGATGTCGACTGAAATAAATGCTCAGCCTAAAACTTGAGAGGTATGTTTTCTTTGGCGGGAGGACTTGAGCCGGGATGACGGCCTCTCAGATGGCTCTGAGGGACCGCTCCGAAGAAGCAGGGGAGGAGCCAGGATATATAGGAGCTTTACAACACAGACCAGGAAGTTGGAACAATAAAAGATTGCTTGTTATCTAAAGAAAGCCAGGTACCTCAAGTTAAAGAATTTAGTGCTTTTCTATGTATAGGAGGAAGCAAACATTTGGGCTCATTGAATTCATTCCTTTGACAAGCACCTAGCTACCTAGGGCCAGTGTCCTGTCCTTTCTTATTCTGAGTCCCCTCAGAGGGCACCATTGTGAGTGGCTGCAGAGACTGGGCTGCAGGCCTGTCCTCACTGGAGGATGGTGGCAGCTGCTGATGACTTGGTTTCAGCATTCTTTGTTTACTGATGTGGTTGCAGTATTTTTGTTCACATAGACTAGTAAGACAAATGATCCAGAGAATTTTTCAGTATTAACTGATCCCTGTGAACACTTTTGAGCGGCATGGCGACAGAATCTTCTGCCTGATATAGGAATGAGCCTTCTTAGTGTCGTGGGCCAAAATTGGTCATGAAATATCTCCCAAAATATTGGTCAAATTTAGGATCAAGGGGGAGCACCGTGAATGAAAAATACTGCAAACCTTACCAGTAAACAAGGAATGCTGAAGCCATCAAGTCATCAGCAGCTGCCACCACCCCCCAGTGAGGACAGGCCTGCAGCCCAGCCTCTGCAGCCACTCACAGTGGTGCACCCTGAGTGGACTCAGAATAAGAAAGGACAGGACACTGGCCCTGGATAGCTAGGTGCTTGTCAAAGGAATGAATTCAATGAGCCCAAATGTTTGCTTCCTCCAATACATAGAAAAGCACTAAATTCTTCAACTTGAGATGTCTGATTTTCTTTAGATAACGAGTAATCTTTTATTGTTCCCACTACCTGGTCTGTGTTGTAAAGCTCCTATATATCCTGGCTCCTCCCCTACCTCTTCGGAGCAGCCCCTCAGAGCATCTGAGAGGCGTTCATCCCGGGCTGGAAGGGGTTTGAGTCCTCAGAAATGTCTGCTGAATAAAACTTAACTCTCAAAGAGAGAAAAAAAGAGAGAGAGACAGAATGAACTAGAAGTTGCTAAATTTGAGCGCGTAGGACAGCAGACATGTTGCTGTGCTTCAGAGTAGGCGTAGACAGTTCATTTGTACACTTGTCACAGTTCTGACTGAGCAGTGTTGTCAGAGGAAAACCAGGCTCTGAAAATGAATGAACGGGAGAGGCGCTGAATGCAGTAAAGGGCTTCGCTCTGTGGCTTCTGCTCTCCGGCGGCAGCGGCATGAAATGTTCAGTCTGCCACTTGGAGGTTCTCTGCGTGCAGGTGAAAAGCCCCCACCCCTGGAATACTCCAGGGGAAGCAGTACCCCTGTCTCTTGTCAATACCCTTGACAGGCTGTGGGACAACCTGCCAGCTGGCTGGTGGAACTAAATTAATGAACACAGTCCTTGAAAGGGGAAAAAAAAGCCTGACAGTTCAGCACAGAATAATCAATGAAGAAACTTACATTTTAACACTTTAAGGTGTTAAATGTGCCCATTGCTGAGGTGCTGAGTGTGGGGGTGAAGGAGGAATAATATAAAACGCCTGCACTTCGGCTAACTCACTCTTGGCTGCACGCTTGCTGCTTGCTCTTAGAGCAGTCAGCAAACCTGACCAACCGGTCACCGCTCCCAGCCCCGGGCCATTGTGAAAGCTAAAGGTATTGATTTTACTGCTTTTACTTTACTCTGGCGATTAAAACTTATAATCATGTTTGGCTTCTGAGTCATTCTCCAGGAAGAAGTTCACAGAAATGTAACCCCACAAAAATAGGCTAATTTGCCAAAAAGGGAAACATACCACAGGTGTTAAAGAGATGAAAAGATTGCAAAAGTTACAACTAACCAGTCTGTATAGAACGGTTGCCTGAGGACGTCCTGATGCCAAGAAATCTTTATGACAAGATAAATGATTCTGTTGATGGTTATCGATGCTTTATTGTTTGAGCTCTGGCTGTATAACCACCCCACCCCATCCCCAAGTCGGGCTCACCGTTTTGTAGACACCAGCCTACTGTGGGTCCCCTTTGCTCTGCAAAGCAATAAAGCTGCCTCTTGTCTTCTAAGCTCCAAGACCTTGTCTATGGGTTATTAGACTCCCCAGGGATGGGGGTTGATCTTTACGCAACAGGAGCAGTTAGAAAGCATTCTTCTTCCCTCCCAGTTCAGCAAGATTTCCTATAACCAAGATTGAGAAGGCCTTTTATTTAACATGTCATACAAGGTCCCAGCAACACAGAAGGGATGTCCCCCTGGTACTTTTCCATATACTTAGTGCAGGAGCAACAGAAAGGCTTTTTTAGACATAACACTCTTACACACTTAATAGACTACAGTATAACATAACTTTTATACACACTGGACAAACGAAAAGTTTGAGTGACCTGCTTAATTGCAGTATTTGTTTCTTGTGGTGGTCCTGAACAGAACCATCTCTGAGGGACACCTGTATTTCATTTTATAAATGTGTCATAGGTTTGTTTTTCTTTTTTTAAATCTCCTCTCCTGTACACAGACATTTAGATTGCCTCCACTTTTCTGCAACACAATGACACGATGAACGTGTGTGCACGCATATACAACGCTACATATGTGTATACGTGAACACTCACATACTGATATAGACAGATATTTCTGCATTTACCCCATCATTTCTTGACTATAGCTCTTTATAAGCAAACTGATCAAGGAAATCTTAAATGCATGAGAAGGGTGTCCAATGTTACTTTTGCCTTCTGTTTTTGCAGGCGCCCAGGCTTCCCTGGGGGCTAGCCAGAGGAGAAGATATTTCTTTGATCCCACCCTCACCCTCACCCCAACCAGCCTCCCAGGCAACAGAGTGACACTGCCCCTCAGACCCTACGGGCAAGGGCAGGTTTACCCTGTAATACAACTTTTTTCTCACAATGATTTTTCCACAGGAATCATACTGCCCCCTAGAGGGCAACTTGGAAATTTGAAGAAGTCTTTTGGATTATACAGTGAATGGGATTTGGGGTAAAGGGATCTGAATGGGCACTACTGTGCTTTAGCAAATGGGACCAAGGACACTGGTCAATGTGTAGGGCAGTCTCACACGGAAAAACTGTTTCTCAGTCAGCGTGAACTTCTAATGTTCTTCCACATATTTATGGAGGTTAAAAACCTGTTTATGAAAGAAAAATACCACGTGATAACATTTATATGTGAATCTTTAAAAAAAAGACAAATGAACTGATTTATAAAACAGAAGCAGTCTCACAGACATAGAAAACAAACTTATGGTTACGGGGGGGAGGGGGTGGGAAGGGATAAATTGGGAGTTCAAGATTTGCAGATACTAACTACTATATATAAAATAGATTAACAACAAGTTCATACTGTACAGCACAGGGAACTGTATTCAACATCTTGTAGTAACCGATAATGAAAAAGAATATGAAAACGATTGTGTGTGTGTGTGTGTGTATGCTGTACACCAGAAACTGACATATTGTAAACTGACTATACTTCAATTAAAAAAAAATCTGCTTATAATTATTTGAACTTAAACTTAACTTTGCTTTACATGTCAAAATATTTTTGTGTGGTTTTGCTAGACATCGAATTTTCCAGAAATGAAACCACTGTGCAAATCTAGGAAAGATTGTACTTTATGTGGCCCAGGATTTTATCTAGTTACTCATCATTCTGGAAAATCATTTCTTCTGAAGGCAACTCCAGTTGTGACGTTTGAGTTGGTGATTAACGGCTTCCGTGCGCATTTGTATCCGCCGTGTTCTTGTTGCTCTACACAGAGGCCCCGGGGTCTCTTCCATTATGCCTCTTGGCGTGATCATATCAAACACTTACATAGATTATGTTTATAATATGAGGAGGAGGGTAGAGCTCAGTGGTAGAGTGTGTGCTTAGAACGCATGAGTTCCTGGGTTCAATCCCCAGTACCTTCATTACAAATTTTTTTTAATAATAACTTTTTACCACTTCTGTATGTTTGAATTTGAACATAACACTGATTTTTAAAATATTGTGTATACAAGTAGGCATATAGTAAAAAGGGTGTTACAACATATTTATTACTGAAAGGAGGCACATGAGTGGACATTTTACAATCCCAAGAAAAACAGCCTAGTTTCCCACTGCCCGAGACATCTCCGTTCCAAAACAGGGCTTCGGTTTTACTTTTCCATAATCAAAAGGTACATTGAAGTAGTTCTCCTAAAGCCAAAGAGACCCCGAAGTCAATTCAGATCTTCCCCTCCAGCTACCATTAACTGCGCCTCGTTTCCCTTTCCTCTGCCTCCAGTCTTCACGTATCTGGGGCGTCTCTCTCAGACTGGGCTCAGCGTTCACCTCCTAGAGAAAACCCCCTTTACACGTTTGACTTCCTCACTCCACTGGGAAAGTGACAGAGCTCGGTTCTGTTCATTGCAGTATCTATCTGGCTCACAGTATGTGCTCAATAAACATTGGTTAAATGACAACTTAGGGAATTCGGAGTCTTTGGGTTGGAACATGTGGAGACCTGGGGAGAGGTGTGCACTCGGCATGGAAGCTCTGTGTCCTCGCCCTATACATCTCTTCCAACTGGCTGGTCCTGAATTACATCCTTTTATCATGAACCAGTGATCTGGAAAATTAAAGAATACATGGACACATATTTGATTAAGAATGAGTAAAGAAAGCAATGGGGTCGGGTGGGGGCAGGGAGCTGGTGGAGCTAAGTATATAAATTAAGGTAAAAGTTAATGGTATTGCTGAAGTCACTTTGATTATCCAAATAAGAGTGACGCTGTAACAAATGTAAAGCAATCACCTGGGGGAGAGGCTTGTGGAAACTACATCAGTTATTAAGAAAATGCACAAGGTGATTGAAGTGGCTTAAGGGGAAAATGACAGAAATGGAAGACAGACAATGGGATACTGACAGAGCAACGATGAGCGTAAATGCAAGAAAACATGCCAAACGAAATGCTAAAGACACTATCAAATGTGAAAGCAGATGCTATTGAAATGAAGATACGGATGTGCAGATGGAATGGGGAGTCTCACTGCATGCCAAGAAAATGGAATTAACAATGACAGCAGTATATATCATGACAATATATATGATATATACTGTTATATATGTGAGCTATATCATGACAATAGATGTCAATTAAACTTCAAAGTAAAAATATAAAATTTTATACTTCAAAAAAATGTTGCAGTTTATTTAAAAGGGCAAAAATAAACGTCCTCTGTGTTACTTGTAATTAATAAAGCAATATAAGAGTAAACAAATATCTAAAACATCTTGAGGGGAAAAATATTAAAAAAAAAATAAAACTTAGGGAATCTGATCCAAAAAGTCTATCTGAAAGTAATGGAAATACAGGTAAATTATGTATTAAGCAGGGAGGGTATAGCTCAGTGGTACAGCGCATGCTTAGAATGCATGAGGTTCTGGGTTTAATCCCCAGTACCTCCAATAAATATATATACAGGGGGGTGGGAAGAGATAGACAGGGATTTCAAAATTGTAGAATAGATAAACAAGATTATACTGTATAGCACAGGGAAATACATACAAGATCTTACGGTAGCTCACAGAGAAAGGAATGTGACCATGAATATACATATGTTCATGTATAATTGAAAAATTGTGCTCTACACTGGAATTTGACACAACATTGTAAACTGATTATAAGTCAATAAAAAATGTTAAAAATATATATATAAAGAATATTAAGAGTCCTTAAGTAGCTGTCAAGAAAATTATCCAAAATTTGGAAATAAGGCAAAAAAAAGTGAGCAGCACATCCTTTCACTGTCACGTGGGGACAAAGCCCACCTGAAGGTTGCCTAGGGCAGGGACCCACACATTTCATCTGTAAAGATCCAGACAGTAAATATTTGAGGCTTTGCTGGGTTTAGGCCTCTGAGCACTCAGATCTTCTACTCCAGCACAAGAGCAGTCATAAGTGAAGAAACAACAAAGTTCCAATAAAACTTTATTTACAAAACACATGGACTGGATTTGGCCAGAAGATCATAACAATGTAAAGTTCATTCCATTCTTTACTATTGACTAAAGGTCTCAGAATTAGTGAACTTACTTGTTAACTTGGAGATTTTTGTCTGGAAGAGCTGCAAGCATCTCTCTCAGTGGAACAGATAACTCCAAAGTTACCTATGCCTAGCCTTTGATCAGGCATTAATCACTTTTATATCCTGTAGATCCTATCTTGTGATGCTTTTTGCTTCTTAGATGCTCCCTGAATTGGTCATAACATCTTTATTGGTTCCTTCATTAATCAGTGAGTTAAGTAAAATCTTTGACGTATATTCATTTTATATTTGTCCAACAATCAGAATTTTACCTTTTTGAAAATTATGCTATACCATATCTTGTAAGTGTGCAAACATAGGCTCCAGTCACTGGTCTTCGCCACGATCATAGGGAAAAGATCAGTGATTATCTATGCTGCATTTCACAAATTTTGAAAAGGTTGGGTTAACACTATGAAATAGAGATGTAAATTCAATTTATTTCAAATATTGATGGGCAAGCAGCTCTCATAACCCAAACAGATATGAAACATCTTCATACAAGAACAATTAGGGTGAGATTAACAACACTAAAGTAAATTCCTATTTTAAACAGTGTTCACAATTTTGAATGTTTTGATCAACTTCTTATAAAATATGTTAGATTTTTAAATTTTTTTTGTCAAGTAGCTGGTGAAGAGTGTCTACCGCAGTAGGAATATTTGCCAGTGCTGCCATAGATTCCTGCTTGCTGGTACGTGCATTATTCGAGTTATTTTTTTAAACCAGAAGTTTCTCTGTAGGAGTCTTTTAAAGCCACTTGGCCATTGTGTAAGGATAGGTTTAGTTGAAACCAGATAACGTCATCCACACTTAATCAGGCACTCACAGTCCGCAATATGTCACGACACTCCGAAGGGGTTCAGAGAGGAAAGTTACACAGTGGGAAGCTTCTTGGCTTCCCTGAGAAGGTGCCTTGTGACACAGAGTCAGAGTGAGGAACTCAGTGCAACCTGCTATGTTAAATATCAGTACTCAATATTTAATTCTTGCTTGCTTTTGTGATAAAAATAAAGTAGAAATTCTGGTACTTTCTTGCGGCAGCCCAGTGGTTTTCCTTGCACACTACTGGGGTCCACCCAGCCCACTGGAGCCCGACGTTTGGCAGTCACTAATTGGCACCACCACTTGGTGGCACCCCACTACTGCGGAAGTCATTCTGCACGGATAAATAAACCAGTTCTCTTTTTTTTTTAAATGATAAGCGTCCACTCTTTTTTCTTCTTTTTTTTAAAGGAGCCTTTTTTTCTTTTGGTAGGGGGATTATTTATTTATATATTTTTCTTTTTCTTTTTTTTTTAATGGAGGTACTGGAGATTGAACCCAGGACCTCCTGCATGCTAGGCATGCACTCTACCACTGAGCTATACCCCCCTCCCTGCAGACAAACCACTTCTAAAAAGAGTGCCTGTAGATAGTTAAGTCAGGCAATGAAACCGTGCGCTCAGCCACTAAGGGGTCCTTCCTCCTGACCACCGACAATGTTGAACTTCACCTGGACCCTGTGCTTCTGGAAAGCAGCAGTGGCAAAGAACACCTCCTCAACCTTCTGTTTTCCGAAATCCCCCATCCTTTTCTGTTCTAGGAAACGGCTTACTCAAAGAAATCTCCCTTCCAGATTTGACTCACAAATCCCACTGCCCACTCTTTCTCATGCCTCCCGTAATCCTTGCAGATGACTCCTCTGTTTACCTGAGACAAGGCCAAACACAGGTCTTTCTTTCCCTTTTTGCCTGAACCTGATGGCAAGTCTGGGCAACACAGATCCCCTGGCTTCCTGTTCTTTGTTGTAATTGATTAGCTGTTTGTTTGTTCCCCACTAATTAACCACAGAAAAACTTCCTCTTCAACTCCCTGACTGAGCTTTCTCCTGCTTACAAAACAACCCCACCTGGAAATCCCTCTGCCTACAGCCTGTCTACCTCCCCTCCTGACTTAAGTCAAAGGGAAAACCCACCCTGCAGAGGCGTTCTGCTGTGGCTCTGGGGGCGGACCATCTGCATAAAGACAACCCCCTTACCTGCCTGGTTTTGTCTTTGACACTAGTCCTCCATCCCCCTCTTAAAGAAGCTTCACCCTCACCAAACCTAAGCCTCCACCTAGGCGGACAGAGCACTGCCCACCCTGCACAGTGCCTTCCAAGTAAACCTTATCACTAGGAGATAGGTACCCCTCTATTTTTAATCCCCAAACTTCATAGACATATGTGGGAAAAGTCTTTCATTCCAAATACTATTGATGTGGAACCTAAGAAAAGAAAAAAAGACGACACCAATGAACTCATCTACAAAACAGAAACAGACTCACAGACATAACAAAAAATTTTATGGTCACAGGAGGGGAAAAGGGGTGGGAAGGGATAAATCGGGAGTTTGAGATTTGCAGATACTAACTACTATATATAAAATGATAAACAAGTTTCTTCTGTACAGCACAGGAACTATATTCAATATCTTGTAGTCATCTATAATGGGAAAGAATATGGAAATGAATATATGTATGTATATGTATGACTGAGACATTATGCTGTACACCAGAAATTGACACAGTGTAAACTGACTACACTTCAATAAAATAATAAAAATAAATAAATACATTGATGCTTCTTCAGAGTGAATTGTGGGTTGTATCGTGTCCCCTGAAAAAGGTATGTTGAAGTCCTAACCCCTAGTACTTGTGAATGTGACCCTACTTGGAAATAAGCTCTTTGCAGACGTAATTTAAGATGTAAGTTGGGGGACGGTATCGCTCAGCGGTAGAGTGAATGCTTACCATGCACAAGGTCCCGGGTTCAATTCCCAGTACCTCCATCAAAGACAAATAAATAAATAAATAAACCTAATTACTTCCTCCCCCCACCCCCAAAAGATGTAAGTTGACACAAGGCCATGGTCACGTACTGTGGGCTCTTGATCCAACATGACTGGTATCCCTATAAGGGGAAGAGAAGAGACACAGAGACTGACGTGCACAGGGAGGCTGCCCGTGACGATGGAGGCAGTGATTGGAAGGATGCATCTGTAAGTCAAGGGACACCAAGGATGACTGACAACATCAGAAACTGAGACAAAGACGCGGAACAGCTTCTTCCCCAGAAAGAGCACGACCCTGTTAACACCTTTGCTTTGGGGCTTCTGGCCTCCAAATTTATAAAAGAATAAATTTCTGGTTTGCTCGTTCGTTTTTTTTTAAAGTCATCTAGTTTATTGTGCTTTGTCACAGCAGCCCCAGGAAACTAATATAGATAGAATCCTTGTAAATTTTTTTGAAAATTGTGAAATTGAATGTCCACAGAAGGGATACAGTACAAGACCATCGGCAGCATTAAAAGAAAAATTGCACCGGACAAAGCTAAACAGGTGAAGAAGACTTTATCCAAGGCTACTGCAACTGGAGGGAGAGGTCAGAACAAGTCTGAACGCAGCTGCACAGCAGCGGAGGGGTGGGGCTCTTTAAGGGCTGGGATGAGCTGGTAGAAAGGCCCCGGAGGATGCTAGGGGGGCGTTATAAGCCAGCTGTGTGTGCTAATTGGCTTTATCTGAAGGGAAAATAAATTTCTCATATCTTTATGACAAGAGATAGTTTTGCAATCTGGAGCAAGGAACCCTGGAGGTGGTGCCTGCCCTCCCTCAGAAGCTGAGAGATGGGGTACATCTCCCTGGCTGATTACATTTCAACAGGATGGTTCCCAGGTTCTTGAGAAAGACTTTCCTGGGTTGTAAAACTGCCCAGAGGTTTTTAAAAAACATTCATATCTCAAAGGGGTAGAGAAAAAAAATGACAAGTCTTCTAAAGTAAAGGGAGCTTGGGGGCCTCAAGTCAGAAAGAAGCCCGTTTAAGTTTAGTCGGGCTGAAGGGACCGTCAAAGCCATCTTGGTCAGTGGTCTTCTGCACAAAGGCTGCTGTTCATTATCGATCATAGTAAGTATTTGGTGATAAAGAAACAATGTTTTAAACTTGTAGATACTGACAGGCATATACAGAACAGATAAACAAGATTATACTGTGTAGCACAGGGAAATATATACAAGATCTTGTGGTAGCTCACAGCAAAAAAAAGAATGCGAAGGTGAATGTATGTATGTTCATGTATAACTGAAAAATTGTGCTCTACATCGGAAATTGACAGACCATTGTAAACTGACTATAACTCAATAAAAAAATAAAATAAAAAAATTTTAAAAAAAGGAGAAACAACCTTTTAAGCACTTTATGCCTAACAAGATGGCTTGGATATTTTTAAACTTTATATAAGGGCATATTACCATGCTGTAACTAACTGTTTTAAGAAATTGGTTGAGGGCTTGGGGTTGACGTAGTATAATTTTTCTTGTTTAAAATAAATGTCAAAAGGCTCCAGAATAGCATTCTCCTGTAGAATAACTGATTTCCGATCACAGGTTACTGATGCACAGCTGGGTATGACTACATTTCTAATTATTTAATTGTTTTAAAGAAATTTTAAAATCATAGATCTAATTTGTGTGTGTGTGTGTGTGTGTGTTTGTGTGTAGGTAATTAGGTTTATTTATTCTTAGAGAAGGCACTGGGGATTGAACCAGGACCTCATGCATGCTATGCATGTGCTCTACTGCTTGAGCTATACCCTCCCTCCTTAATTTTGTTTTTAAAGAATTACCTATCCAACAGGGTGATTTTGTGCAGACCCACCACATTCTGAATCCAGAACAAGGCCACACTTAATGAGCTTTCTCTCAGAGTCCCCCTCCTCTACCCCGACTCTCATCGAGATCCAGGACAGATGGGCCATCAACTCAAAGACCAACAGCAGGACAACAACACTGGCAATCTGCCTTGGGAAGCTTGGAAGTGAGTAGCAAACATCTGGCTAAAATCCATAGCCCAGATCCAAGAAGGAGACAGCTGCTAGCCATATTGCCTCTGCCCCAAGACAAGGCGTTTAAACTGCTGTTGGAAGCCAAGAATTAAAAAACAACAAACAAACACAGCAGAATAGAAAATGCCGGAATGCTTTATATGCTGTCAGGCTAAGTGTTGATTCAGTCGTGTATGTATGTATGCGTCCCAGGTCCTAATGTAAGGTGTATTCCTTTGAAAACTATTCTAGGAAATGCCCTGCAGTTACTTGAAGGGAAGGGGAAGGAAGCAAGTTGATACTCAATGTCATAGACGTCAGCAGGTCAGGGTTTGAGATCTAGTCCCATCTCACTCCATTCGCCTGCCAATCAATATCACCGGCAGTTCAGATAACGTGGAGCATTTTCTGCTGTCCCATTGTTACTGGACCAAACTTGGTCTGCGCCCCTGCACACAGTAAAGCCAGTCCACTCACACTGGGTTGTGAGGAAGGAAAGGGAAGCATTTATTGTAAGGCACCAGACAAGGTGCCTGGGGCAGCTAATGCTTAAAAAGCCCAAACTCCCCTGTGGATTTCAGGAAAGCACTTTTAACAGCAAAGTGAGGGAAGGGAGTTGCAGGCTGTGTGATCAGCTAGCACACAATTCTCTGACTGGTTGATGGTGAGGTTAATAGGGCGGTGTCAAAGGGATTAACATTATCCATCCTTGGGCTCCAGGAGGCCTGGGGGCTGTGTGCTCATGGTCATTGAGTAGTTAAAGTCTCCCATTTGGTGGGGGTTTTTGCATCTGTAAAACAACCCAGGAAATGTGCATCAGATGCTGTTATCTAGGTACTTCAGAGAGGAGCTACAGCAGAGCATGTGGGGGAGGGGTCTGTCTGGGGGAGGGGTAGGCCCCCCCCAGCCCGCACGGGGTCCTGCTTGGTTACACTAAGTTTGGCATTTTACAGAAAGAGAAAGAAAAATACCATATGATACCACTCATGTGTGGAATCTTAAAAAAAAAAAAAAAAAAAAGGAAGGAAGGAGGGAAGGAAGCAAGGATGGAAGGAAGCAAGGAAGAAAGAGAGAGAGAAAGAAAGAAAGAAAGAAAGAAAGAAAGAAAGAAAGAAAGAAAGAAAGAAAGAAAGAAAGAAAGAAAGAAAGAAAGAAAAGAAAGAGAAAGAAAGGAAGAAAAGAAAGAAAGGAAGGAAGGAAGGAAGGAAGAAAAGAGGACACTAATGAACTCATCTACAAAAGAAACAGACTCACAGACATAGTAAACATTCTTATGGTTAACAGGGAAAGAGGGAAAGGATAAATTTGGGAGTTTGAGATTTGCAGATGTTAGTCATTATATATAAAATTAGATTTCAAAAAAAGGCAAGGATCTGGGGAAGGTGTAGTTCATTGGTAGAGTGTGTGCTTAGCATGCAGGAGGTCCTAGGTTCAATCCCCAGTACCTCCATTAAACAAACAAACAAACAAACAAACCTAATTACCTCCCTCCCAAAAATAGCAGGAAAAAAAGGGCAAGGATAAAAAGCCTTATTCCTCCTCCCCCAACCTTCCAAGTATCCCCTTAGGGGGCTCAGAGAAGTGCCGAGGGTTCCAAAGAACAGAGCTTGATAATCCTTGCACTGTTCCTGCTGCCTCACAGAGGAATATGAATTTCTGAAATTGTGTTGTTTATAAAATCAGCTCAATACAAAGAGTCTGCCCAAAGGAGACTGGATGAGTGAGGAATTCTGATTAGAAGTTACATATGGGTCTTGATTTATGGAGAATCTTAAACAAAACATAATGCTAAAAAAGAAAGCAACGTGATGTCTCAGAGAAGGCACAACGGATGCAGTAAATGAAGTTAAAAAGGAGAGCAACCAAGGAACGAGGGAGAGATGGCGAAATGGGATCTGGTCCAGCACTTCACAAACTTCATGCATAAGGATCACCCGAAAACAGCCCCAGAGCTTCTGACTTAGCGGATCTGAGGTGGGTCTTCAGGATTTGATTTCTAACAAGTTCCTGGACGATCCTGACACTGCTAGCCTGGGGACTGCACTTTGAGAACCACTGGTCTAGATCCTGGAGACCTGAAAAAATTAGATGGGAACAGATTGAGAGGCAGGTCATACCTAACTATGAGCTGCTTTTTGGCAGAATTAGACATCTCACATAGTTAGAGATGGGGAAGGTCAGCCACTCAGCTGCACCCTCCCTAGCAGGTTACAGCGAAGGCAAGTCAGCGGCACACAGACATTTATTTGCAAACAGAGAAAAAACAATTCAGAAGCCCTGCGCTGTAAGTTCAACAAAGATCTGCCATCTGTCCCCTTGGGTGCTGAGAGCACGCCTAGCCCAGCAAGTGCACTCAGTCAAGCAGGACAACCACTCGGCTCATGGACCCCCAGAGCCCTGGGGCCAGTGGTTGGAGGCAAGACGTGTCAGGGTCAGTATCTGGATGCCACCTTTAGGGCTCGAGGCTTCCAGAGCTCTGGATTCTTATTCTCTATTCATGCAAGAATGGGAGGAATCCTAAAATATTTCACATTTCTTGAAGATCACTAATTACATTAATAAAAACCCATTTCTAATACTCATTTTGATAACTTGTAAACCCTCTGGGCCTTCAGAAGTAAAGAGATCTCAAGACTTGTAGTGGCCACTTCTAGATTATGGTCTTCCTCTTAAAATGTCAGAGAACTCCCCCGTGGTGCACCCCCGGAGTACCCTGCAGGACATCTACTCTGTTTATACGAATGTGTTTGAATGACAGTGACTTTGTAAGAGTCACAAGATACAGGACAATTTCAAAAGGGAAAACTGATTTTTAATAAAGACGAAGAAAGATATAATGTTCACAGATTTACTAAAAAGTGGGGGTACACTCTGATTTAACTTAGCATGTTGGCAGTGACCTAAGAGTGACCAGGATCTCCTGAAATTCTTCTTCTTTTTTTTTTTTTTGGAGGAGGGGAGGTAATCAGGTTTATTTATGTATTTTTTTCTTAATGGACGTACTGGGGTTTCAATCCAGGACCTCATGCATGCTAAGCACGTGCTCTACCACTGAGCTATATCCTCCCCCTTGAAATTCTTTAAATCCGTATTGCAAGTGTCTGCTCCTGCTCTTCCTTCCTCTTCCTCATCCTCCCTGCTCCTCCCTGGCGAGACACATTCCTTTAATCACTTGAGATGCAATGTATTTGTCTGTGCCTTTGTGGTGCTTTATCCTGAGCCAGACAGAGTGGAGGGCCGGGTAGGCAGAGCCCCAGAGCATGAATCTGTGAGTAGGCAGGGTTACCATGTATTTACATTATCCTCCAAACAGTGCAATTTTGAGATTAAAAGGAGGTGCTAAAAAGAATCTATGATTATTTCTCTGATTTTTGAAATATTTGTTTATTGACCAACAAATTGGTTTTATTATTTTGGTGGATCTACTCAATAATTTAATTCCAAACCACTTTTGAAATAATATTCTTCCTAAGAAAAGAAAAAAACAAGATCTTCTGCATATAATATAGTAAAAATTAAAACCTTTGTGTTGATTATACAAATAATAAAAATAGCATAAGCAAAATCATTATTCATATACCTTAATCCATTTCTTTTATTTTTCAGCTTTATTGAGGTATAATAGACAAATAAAATTGTTTACATTTAAAGTGAACAACATGATGATTTGACAAACATATACTTTGTGAAATGATTACGACCATCAGGCTAATTAACACAGCCATCACCTCACATAGCTCTCTTTGGGAGGGGGGAGGGGGTGAAAATGCTTCAGGTCTACTCTCAGCAAATTTCAAGCACACAACAAGGTATTATTTATACAGTCACCATGTGGAGCAGATTAGATGCCCAAAGCTTATTTATCTTCTAACTGAACCCTTTGACCAGCATCTCCCCATCTCCGTCCCTCCCTCCACCTCCCCCCTCAACCCTCCAGCCCTGGTAACTACCATTCTATCCTATTTCTATAAAATCAACCTTTAAAAGACAATTTTTTAAAAAAAGATTCCACATATAAGTGAATGTGGTATTTGTCTTTATCTGGCTAATTTCCCTTACCATAATGCCCTCTAGTTTCATTCATATTGTTGCAAATGGTAGGATTTCCTTCTTTCTCATATCTGAATAATATTTCATATAGTCCTTATCCATCCTTCTGTTGAAAAACACTTAGGTTAATTCTGTATCTTGGCTACTGTGAACAATGTTGCAGTGAACGTGGGTGTGCGGCTCTGTCTTTGAGATAAGGACTTGGTTTCCTTCAGATACAGGCGTACCTCAGAGATATTGTGAGCTCCACTCTGGACCACCAAAATAAAACCAATATTGCAGTAAAGCGAGTCATACAAATTTTTTGGTTTCCCGGTGCATATAAAAGTTATGTTAACATTATATATATATTATTTACATTATATATATGACATACAGCATATGTCTCAAAAAATGTACATACCTTCCTTAAGAAACACTTTTTACTAAAAAAACGCCAACCACCATCTGAGCCTTCAAGAAGTCGTAACCTTTTGGCTGGTAGAGGGTCTTGCCTTGATGATCATGGCCGCCGACTGATCGTGGTGGTGGTTGCTGAAGGGTGGCTGTGGCAATTTCTTAAAATAAGATGACAATGAAGTTTGCCACATCAATTGACTCTTCCTTTCATTAATGATTTCTCTGTAGCATGTAATCTTATTTGATAGCATCTTGCCTACGGTGGAAACTCTTTTAAAATTGGAGTCAATCCTCTCAAACCCTGCCACTGCTTTATCGACTAAATGTATGTAATATTTTAAGCCCTTTGTTGTCAATTCAACAATCTTCACAGCATTTTCACCAGGGATAGATCCCATCTCAAGAAACCACTTTTTTTGCTCATCCATAAGGAACAACTCCTCATCCATTTGAGTTGTGTCACGAGATTGCAGCAATTCAGTCATACCTTCAGGTTCCACTCCTAATTCTAGAATCTAGAATGGTGAGTCCTTAAGGTTTCATTTTACTTTACCTAGATTCATCAGAGGAATTGCCATCTCTGACAGCTGTAGCCTTACAAAATGTGTTTCTTAAATAGTAAGATTTGAAAGTTGAAATGACTCCTTGATCCGTGGGCTGCAGAATGGACGCTGTGTTCGCAGACATGAAAACAACATTAATCTCATGGTACAGCTCCATCAGAGCCCTTGGGTAACCAGGTCCACTCGACATGCCAGGAAGAAATTTGTGATTCATGAGAAGCGGTCAAAATATCAACATTAATAGGAGCTTGGAAGAAATTGATTCCAGCCCTCATGGATGACTTTGAGGGGTTCAAGACTCCAACGGAAGAGGTAATTGCAGATGTGGTGGAAATAGCAAAGGAATTAGAGTTAGAAGCATTTTTTAATTGAGGTATGTATTTTTTTTTAAATACAATGCTGTTGCGTACTTAATAGACTACAGTGTAGTACAACCATAACTTTTATATGCACTGGGCAACAAAAGAATTCATGTGCCTTGCTTTACTGCAATATTAGCTTGATTTCAGTGGTCTACAACCAAACCTGCAATCTCTCTAAGGTACGCCTGTACTGTTTAACCAGTTGAAAGAAGGTGCTCCCTTAAAAGACGCTTCTTAGAAGTGGAGATATTTTAAATCAAAATCATAGGATCTCAAAACAAAAACAAACAAAACGAACAAAACATAAATACAAAACAGAAACAGACTCATAGACAGAATACAAACTTGTGGTTGCCAAGGAGGTGAGGGGTGGGAAGGGATTGACTGGGATTTCAAAATGCAGAATAGATAAACAAGATTATACTGTAGAGCACAGGGAAATATATACAAGATCTTGTGGTAGCTCACAGAGAAAAAAATGTGACAATGAATATATATATGTTCATGTATAATTGAAAAATTGTGCTCTACACTGGAATTTGACACAACATTGTAAAATTATTATAAATCAATAAAAAATGTTAAAAAAAATCATAGGATCTCAAAATTAAGTATTTTAGCCCTCATTGTTAAAATCTTTCAGTTTTTCCTTGCTTTTGTAAAGATACATTTCAATAGCTTCTTCTCTTTTTCTTTTTTTTTGCAAGTTTAGTATTCAATAATTAAATTTGCCAAAAGCTTTGGAACTGGTTTTGCTTTTTGGCACTCCATTTCTTAAATATTTTGGTTAAAAGTTTCTATCTCATTTTAAACACAATGCACTTGAACAGGACTCCCTAACCAAAAGGTTCAGTGCCTTTATAGGACATTTGGTTTTACTTAAAAAAGAGTTCTTGTGAAAAAGAATATATGTATGCATATGTATGACTGAAACATTATGCTGTACACCAGAAACTGACACAAAACTGACACTGACTATACTTCAATAAAAAAAGAAAAAAAAAAAGAGTTCTTGTGAGGCTCAGATATTTAATGTGTTTTTTAAATTCAAGTATAGTTGACTTAAATGTTATGTTAGTTTCAAGTGTATAGCAAAGTGATTCAGTTATATATATGTATATATATATTTTTATATATTCTTTTTCAGATTTTTTTCCATTATAGGTTATTACAAGATACTGAATATTGTTCCCTGTGCTATACTGTAAGTAGGTCCTTACTGGTTATTTATTTTATATAGTAGTGTGTATCTGTTAATCCCAAACTCCTAATTTATCCCTCCCCCAATACATTTTTAAATTAATAATAGTTCTTATTTGAATTCAAATTAGCTTCACCAAAATTTTGTACTTTAATTAATCTATGTATATAAAATTTTTATAAATATTTTTACAATTATAGCTTCTATTGCCACTGGTAAATTACTAGTTTTTAAACCAATGATATGTGCATCTCAGTCACTTCCAAGAACATTTCTGGTCCATGGGTTTCTTAATATAATGAGAGTATTGTTTTACCATAAAGCTGTACTTCCTCAAAATTTACATTCCTATTATCAGTGAAAAACCAAATGACTTTACTTCAGTGCTGAACTTTTTAACTAAAACAATAGTATTCATAATGAAGTTAAGTGTTTTAGTTTTGACAAAATGAGCTTCTAAAAATTTGACTTGGTTCCATGAATTGGGTGGAAGAAAAAAAAAGATTATTCGAATAATATAAGTATCTAGTGACACCAACATAAAATGGACATTATTGAATTGGCTGCAAAGTTCTCTTTCCACTAAGAGCACCAATACATTAACATATATCAGTTTACTTTTCACATGTGCACCAGAACACTTAGACTTGAAACTGAGCAAAATTACTTGAAGAGCTGTCATTTGCTCTAAATGAGGTCATGCTTCAGAAACTGGTAAGTAAATACACCTCTGAGTCTGCATGTGTTACATAGTCACCTTCAGACACAATCTTCTTAAAATATATGCTAACGTCAGAAGAAGACGCTGACTTTTTTATTGTAATCATTTTCTTTATTAGTATATTTTGATATTGATATCGATATCAACATTAATAAATATTGCCATCTCAGTGATCTTAAAGGTTTTGATAAGGAGGTTAGATATATTGAGACTCACATACCACAAGTGACTAATTCAGCAGGTAAACTGAACAGACTGTTAGGGCTTGGGTGAAGCACAGTTTATGTCCATTCATAACCCCAGCTTCACTAAATTGAATGAATCTGAAAAGAAACATATTTTCAACGACTAGGATAAATTGAAGCTTTTAGATAAAGTTGAATTGCATTGAAAAAGCCCATAAACCATTGTGGGTTTTTTGGCAGTGAGGAGGGTGGCAAATGTTTTTGCTTTATCTTAAAGGTAGACTTACATGCATTAAATAGGTCAATGCAATATTCGTATCATGAATAATGAGTACTATCCCTCCATTGTTGAACTACTGAACGTTATTTTTTAGATGTAAGTTTTAATATTATTGTTTTTTAAAAAATTGAAGTATAGTTGATTTACAATGTTGTGTTAGCTTCAAGTGTACAGTAAAGTGATTCAGTTCTTTTTCAGATTCTTTCCCATTATAGATTACTGCAAGATATTGAATATAGTTCCCTGTGCTACAGAGTAGATCCTGTTGTTTATTTTATATATAGAAATGTGTGCCTGTTAATCCCCAACCCCTGATTTATCCCTCCCTGCCGTTTCCCCTCTGGTAACCATAAATTTGTTTTTTATGTCTGGTGCTTTGTAAATAAGTTCATTTGTATCAGTTTTGGATTCCACATATAAGTGGTAGCATATGACATTTGTCTTCCTCTGTCTAACTTAATTTAGTATGATAATCTCTAGGTCCATCCAAGTTGCTGCAAATGGCATTATTTCATTCTTTCTTTATGGCTGAGTAATATTCCATTATATATATATGACATCTTCTTTATCCATTCATCTGTCAGTGGACATTTAGGTTGCTTCCATGTCTTGGCTATTGTAAACAGTGCTGCTATGAACACTAGGGTGCATGTATTTTTTCAAATTAGAGTTTTCATCTTTTCTGGATATATGCCCAGGAGTGGAATTGCTGGATCATATGACAGCTCTATTTTTAGTTTTTTAAGGAACTCCATATTATACTCCATAGTGGCTGCACCAATTTACATTCCCACCAACAGTATAGGAGGGTACCCTTTTCTCCACACCCTCTTCAGCATTTATTAGTTGTAGACTTTTTGATGATGGCTATTCTGACTGGTGTGAGGTGATATCTCATTGTAGCTTTGATTTGCATTTCTCTAATAATTAGAAGTGCTGAGCATCTTCTCAAGTGCCCATCAGCCATCTGTATGTATGCCTTCTCCGGAGAAACGTCTATTTAGGTCTTTGCCTATTTTTTGATTGGGTGGTTTGTTTTTTTTTAATATTGAGTTTTATGAGCTGTTTGTATAGTTTGGAAATTAATCTCTTTTCGGTCACATCCTTTGCAAATATTTTCTCCCATTCGGTAGGTTGTCTTTTTGTTTTGTTTACAGGGTTTTTGCTGTGCAAAAGCTTTTAAGTTTAATTAGTTTCCATTTGTTTGGTTTTGCTTTTATTTCTAATACTCTAGGAGATGGATCCAAAAGAAACAAAGAGTGTTCTGCCTATGTTTTCCTCTAGGAGTTTTATAGTACCCGGTCTTACATTTAGGTCTTTAATCCATTTTGACTCTTTTTGTATGTGGTGTTAGTGAATAAACCAATTTCATTCTTTCACATGTAACTGTCCAGTTGTCTCAGCTCCACTCTTTTCTCCATTGTATATTCTGGATGCTGATTTGTCTTCAGCAAACGTGGGTCTTCTGCTTTTCATGCAGTCAACGAGGTTACCATAGCCACCACTGGCCATGGTAAACGTCAAAAAATATTTTGTGCATCCATTATTCACTTTCTTAAGAAACCAAAACAGACTTAATTTTTCATTCCATAAGAACTTTTTAAGAGCTTATTCCAGCTGAAAGAGATTATGGAGGCAAATTAACATACAGTATAATAAATAAATGGTTGTAGATTTATACAATACACGTATATACCTACATACACATATTACACATGTACTTATACAATATGTCATAAAACCACTAAAGCGGGAGTGATCAGACAACCCTGTACACAGTGTGGCAGGACTGCCCAGCCTACTCTCTCCACTTATTTCATAGACAACTCAGCTATATTGAGGCGGCCTGGAGGCTCTGCATTCTTTGGTGGAAGCATGGACCACGGCCCAGCTGGCAGGTGGATAAAGTTGGAAGCAGCAGCCTCCAGTCCTCCTGCCGCCAGCACCGGACCTGACTGAGTTAATTGTTCCCAGCCACCAGTGTTGGGGCACACTTTATTTGACAGCAAGTACTCTCTGCCTCTGCCTGTAGGCCTTGAAGAAGGAGGCGCTGGTGAAGTGATCCTAGCAAGGCTCGGGGAAGGGCAGACAGGTCGTCTTTCCCACTGAAGACGAGAACCCTGCTCGCGGCGCTGGTGCCCACGCACTAAGTGAGACCCAGGAGAAGGCAGGCGTGCAAAGTGCAAGGCTACCAAACCCACCCCAGCTTATTTAAATGATCTATTACTAACAACATTTTGTTTAAATATATTTTAAAAAATGGGACTAGGGTGAGCTGTAGCTGTCCAAAGCAAACTTCCAGGCTCTGGAGTAGAAAGGATTTGTTCCATCAGCTGGAGAAGCAGTAAAAGGATTTTCTAGAGAGAGGACACATATAAAAGCAAAGACAGGCAGCTCCTGCCTGCCAGAGACAGGTATGTTTATTTGGGGAAAGTGAGAAGTTTAATAAGACTGGCACAAAGAAATGAAAGGTAGGAGCATGGGGGTGAGAGTAAAAATAGTTTGGTTTCTGGAAATAAAGACTCACCGAATGAGAACTGGCAGAAGCCATTCAGAGCTGGCTATAGCAAGGGAGTCAGTCACCATTACTGGTGTTTGCGCAGAGACTCAAAGGCAAGGCAGAGGAGTGGAAAGATTTATAGTGGAAAATAGAGACGGCAAGTAAGGTAAGTAACCTCCAGCTTCCCTATTTTTTGTGCTGGACTCCAATTAGAGACTAACCAGAGAAAGCCAATTATGCTTCCCTAACCAATCACGTAAGATGTTCCATTTCTAGTTAGCTGGCCACAAGTGTCCCCATGCTAACAACTTCCCATCACAGCTTACCTGAGGCTTCCCCTTTTCCACCATAAAGCTTTCCCTCTCCTCTGCCTGCCTTAAGTCTTTATTAAAATGCAAGTGACTGTGGCTGACTCCCTTGCTATTTGTAAGCTCTGAATAAACAGCCTTTGCTTGTTCTCATTTGGGTGGTCTTTATTTCCCCACAGTCAAGTCTAAGCTACCATCTGGACCACCTCACGTTTCCTCAGCAACTCTCGTCTTCTCCAATAATATAAGTTGACACCAATTACCTATACCTTCCAGAACATGCAAAATAATACTGTGTTTATGATGAAAAACTTAGCATTGTGCTTGTGGCTGCCACTGTTGATGCTCCCATCCATGCTCCTGGCTCTCTAGTGTATGCCTGGCTGATTTCCAGCCATCTGAGGGTTTTCTCTGGTGACCTGCATTTAAACATCCCCCTAGAAGTTCATAAACAATTCCTGAAAGCAGCTGGTGTATAAATACCCCAGCTCCCTTATCCCTCTGGTGGGATCGCTGAGAGAAATGCTTTCTACACCTGAGAAAGGAGGGGAAGAAAGGGACAGGGCACAACCACTAAAAGAATGATGCAGCAATTGAGGACAGGACAAACTGGTTAGAACCAAGATGGCGGAAGATTTGACTCCCAGTAGACCTTGAGCTTCATTATGTGCTCACTGTCATCTATTAACATGCTCAGTGGCACTCCCACAGGTGCTGTGACAAACTGAGGCTGACCATAAAAGGCCAAAAAATGGTTGGGGGGGACCCAATTCCTGTAAATCGCAGCCCCTCCTCTAAAGTAGCTGGAATAATTCCCCCATTTGTTAGCACATGAATTTACCGAGGTCATAAAAACTAACAACCCCACACCGTGTGGTCCGTCTCTCTCTCTCTCTCTCTCATCCTCTCAGATGGCCCTGTGCTCTGTCTATGGAGTGTCTGTCTACCTGAATAAACGTGCTTTCCCTTTACTGTGGCTCGCTCTTGAATTCTTTCCTGCGTGAAGCCAAGGACCCTCACGTGGGGGGCATGTTTCAGGGACTCACCCAAGACCTGGGACATGAGCATCCTCTCGTGCCCCATTTTCACACAACATACTGACTCTCAGAGTTCCTGAGCAGGACTAAACTACAGTGGGCGCTGGCTTGATAGCTCATGCTTTCTTTCATTGCCTTCCTTTCTATCTTTTTCTCACTTCTCCATCCCCCTAACCAGTATTTCATAGGATCACCTTCCAAATAAGCTCCTTGTTTTCAAATCCTTTCCTTAGGGTCTGCTTCAGTGGGACGCCAAGTGAATACAGTGTTAGAATTAGAAAGAACCCAAATCACCTTTATTCTAATAACTAACAACTGCAGAAAGAAGAGGAGACCCTCCCCAACAAGTTTTCACTGCTATACTTGTCTTGGAAAAATTAAAAAAGAGAGAAAAGGGGAGAAAGTTGGTAATGCCATTTATGATTTAAAGAGTAACAGGCATCTGGTCATTAACAAACATTCTAATAATAAATAAGTTGTATCACGATGCCATTATTTAAGGCTCTTGGACTCACTCAAAGAGAGATGTAAAAAATTTCAGTGCAAATGGTTTAGCAAAATATTGTTTTGGAAGAGTTTAATCTCTTCATGGAATAGAAGGAAACATGACCAGAAATCTATCATTTATAGTAGATGGGGAAGTTTTGCCATTAGTTACACAAGCCAATGTTTTAGCAGTTCTCAAATGTTTTTGACTCAGGACACATTCATACTCTTAAATATTATTGAGGACTCCAATGAACTTTTATTTACATAGTTTATATTTATCAATATTTACTGTATTACAAGTTGAAACTAAGAACTAAAAAAGCCTTATGAATCCATTTTTAAATAGCAATAATAATCACGAAAAACACATTGAAAAATAGTGAACTCCCCCAAAACAATTTTCTCTGGGAACAGAGGCATTGTTTTACATTTTTGCAAATCTCTTTGATGTTTGGCCAAGCAGAAGACAGCTGGATTCTCATATCTGCTATAGATTCAGTCTGTTATGATACCACATGCCATGCAGTCTCTGGAAAACTTCATTTTACATTCATGAGAGAATGAAAGTGGAAAAAGGCAAAATAATGGCATAGCATTATTTTGAAAAACAGCTTTGACCTCACGGAACCCCTGAAAGTATGTTGGGGATCCACAGGGTCTCTGGGCTACACCGACACCGAAAGAACTGCTGAAGTTTAAGGAAACACATGTCAGGAAAGCAGAGAGCACGCATTCTCTTGAGCGGTTACACCGTAGGAGCCGGACGTTGAGGCATCCGGTCTTTCTGGTCTTGGCCTTTGGCGTCTCTAACCTGGGGAGACAGGTCATTACATCCTTATATGCAAGTGACACCTTCTTGCTAACTGGCAAGTCTCCAACACCTGTTGCTCATATTCCTTCTATTGCTATTTATTGCTGCCGCACACGCACCGCTTCTGAAGCACGGAGGCGTGGGGGGAGCAGGCAGGGGGGACACGCCAGCAGCCGGCGGGGATCTGCCTTAAGCCCAGCCATCTCACCTGCCTTAGGGGTGTGCCCCATCTCCCAGTTACTGTGGGAGGATGAACAGCCTAACTTGGGTGGGTGCCTTGGTCCAAATGGCAAAACTACCTCCTCTCGGGAAGATATGGTAAGTCCATTTTCCCTTCATAAAGAGGCAATTAACACAAATGGAGGGGGTATAGCTCGGAAGGAGGGTACAGCTCAGTGGTAGAGCGTATGCTTAGCATGCACAGGTCTTGGGTTCAATCCTCAGTACCTCCATTAAAAAATAAATAAATAAACCTAATTACCCACGCCCCTACAAAAACAAACAAAAACACCATACACAAACGGCCCCTCCAATTTCCAGGTGAATTTAGGATGAACTATGTGTGACAAATTGTGCTCTTACTTGAGGACTAGCTTATTTTCAAAGCCTGTGTGCGTTGGGCTGTATCTGCCTGATTCTATAAAAGCGTGAGATTTCTTTCTGTCTTTGCAATCTCTTACGACTGGGGTCCGCATCACATTCCAGTTTAATGCTTACTCAGTGAAAAAAAAAAACCTGTTTTCTTTTTCTTCTACCTTTATGGAGAGGTGTATTGGGTTGGGGGAAGATTTTGTTTTTAAATATATTTCTTCAGTGAGTGTTATATTATTCTTTGTAATTTTGGTTTTTTTTTTTTTAATTAGGAAGAAAAAGATATATTCATGGAGACTACTCAAAAATGTCTACTTTCCTATACTGCTCTTTCCCAAAGCTTCCTTTTCTTTAGCAATTAAGCCATTTTCCCCCATGGTGTTAATTTATGAAAAGAGTTTTTGCATTTAAATGTCTGCAAAATTGTATTTAATACATTTTTTTTAAATTAAGAGGCTTTAGAAGAAAAGTCTTTTTTTCCCTCAAAATATTTTCTAGGATCTATCACCTGAAAGAAAATGCATAACCTAAAAGTTGAGAATTATGTTTTATCTGGGGCATTATTGAGGACTTAAGCCCAGGATACAGCCAGATATCATATATATGTCACATACATATATATGTCAGATAGCTCTGAGGGTCTGTCTTGGAGAGGTAACAAAAGAGCCAAGATGTATAAGAAGTTTTGCAAAACAAAAACAAAAACAAAAAAACCCTAAAAAAAAAAAAAAAAAAAAGGTAGCTGAACATCGAAAGATAACTGCTTATTAAAGAAAAACCAGACATCTCAAGTTAATGAATTTGGCACTTTTCTATATATGGGAAGATGCAGGAGTCTGGGTTTAATGAAATCATTCCTTTGATATGCACCTTAACATCTAGGTCCAGTATCCTGTTTTTCTCCATCCTAAATCCCCTCAGGGTGCACAGTTGATGGTGGGAGGGTTTGTGCTGCAGTGGCTGATGACTTGCTGGCTGCAAAATCCTTTGTTTTATTTATTATTTATTATTGAAGTATAGTTGACTTCAAACATTATTTCAGGAGTATAACATAATAATTCAGTACTTTTATAGATTACATGCCATACAAAGTTATTATAAAACATCGACTATGTTCTGTGCTGTAATTACATCCTTGTAACTTACTTATTACTAGCTTGTACCTTTTGATCTCCTTCACCTATTCTGCCCCCTCCCCCACCCCTCCTCCCTCTGATAACCAGCGATTTGTTCTCTGATCTGTGAGTCTGTTTCTAGCAGAGTTTTAAATCTAAAACAGGAAAATGGAATTCTTATGATTTATTTTCCTGTAAAATATATTTTAAAAAATAACAAGATTTTTCTCTAGCTTTGAGATATAATTGACATAAAAATTGTACACATTTAAGGTGTACAATGTGAAAACCTTACAACAGAGTCACAAAAACTAAAAAGGAACCAAGATAATACAAAGGAAAGTTATCAAACCACAAAAAGAAAAAGAAAGGAACAAAGAGGAAATACCAAATCAACTGCAAAACTAAGTTCAAAATGGCAATAAACACACATTTATCAATAATTACTGTAAATGTCAATGGTCTAAATGCTCCAATCAAAAGACATAGAGTGGCAGACTGGATAATAAAACAAGAACCTATAATATGCTGCATACAAGAGACTCATTTTAGGGAGAAGGACACACATAGATTGAGAGTGAGAGGATGGAAGAAGATATTCCATGCAAATGGGAATGACAAGAAAGCAGGAGTAGCAATATTGATTTCAGACAAAATAGGCTTTAAAACAAAGGCCATACAGAAAGATAAAGAAGGACACTACATAATGATTAAAGGATGAAGATATTACAACTCATTAACATACATGCACCCAATATAAGAGCACCTAAATACAAAAAGCAAATGCTAACAAATATAAAGGGAGAAATTGGTGGGAACACAATCATAGTAGGAGACATTAACACCCAAGTACCTCTATTAAAAAAAAAATTAATAAGTAAACATAATTATCCCTCCCCGACAAAAAATTTTAAAGTTGTGCAAAATCAATAAGACAGCTCAAAAAAATAATAAGAAGGAATTAAAATAAAGTTTGGACCCCAGGAAATTACAATATCACAAGGTAGGAGCCACATTTTGGAGATGTAGTTCAAAGCAGTGGGAGCAGGCAGGTTCTCTCCCAGTAACCAATGGAATACAACATACCTAAAATGCCACCACGCTGACAGCAGTAGTTCCCTGATCACTGGGTCCTCACAATTACAACAGCCTGCAATCTCAAGCAAATTATCAACTTGGAGTTACAGAGAGATCAGAGAACAAAAGACTGGAAGGAAGCAACTGAAAGGACTTTAAAAAGGAAAGGCTAAATTTCCTTCCCTGCCCCTTCCAACTCTTAAATTCTGGTCAAGGAGTCTAGGTTTCTTGCTATTTAAAAGAAAATAAAATTCTATTATCTCATAGGCAAGTCCATTCTAATTAGGCAAAGCAAAAGTTAGGATAAATTATAAAGATCTCTTATTAAACCTCAGACATCCATTTCATTAAAATTTACCCTGAGCGGGAGGGTACAGTGCAT
Organism: Camelus ferus; assembly: GCF_009834535.1. Lineage (NCBI taxonomy): Eukaryota > Metazoa > Chordata > Mammalia > Artiodactyla > Camelidae > Camelus > Camelus ferus. The sequence continues at coordinate 1,422,472 of NC_045729.1, forward strand.
GAGCATGTGCTTAGCACTCACGAGGTCCTGGGTTCAATCCTTAGTACCTCCATTAAAATAAATCTTAAAAACCTAATTACCTCCCCCAACCATGAGAACTTTTTAAAAAAAATAAAATAAAATTTATCCTGAAATACTAGCTATGAAAAAAAAACAAAAAAACCGCTCTGCCTGGGAAGCTGATGCCCTGTTCATGACTCAGTTCCTCTCCAGAATCTGTGCTGGGTGGACTCAACCACTATGAGGTGTGGGTCAACTTGTTCAAGGCTCTGCCTTTCAGCCTGGCCTCCAGGACCAGAAGAAAAGGAGTTGGCCCTTGTAAAGCCCCACTGAACATGGCCACATGCTTAAGGCAATCAATCCCCAGTCCCAAGACGTCTGCTCCCTAATCACAGGCAAGGCAGGCCTCTCCCCACACTCAGTGGCACAGTCCAGAGTAAGATACCGCCTTCTTATCCCTTGTCCAATCCACCATCATGTCCTCTTGGCTCTCCCTCCAGAAGACGGCACCATTCAGATTCACTATTTCCCCCCCAAAATTAGTCTTCATTTATTATTGCTTGCTTGCTTTTGTGCGTCTTCAGATGTGCATCTACTAAATTTCTTTGATCGTTCACTCTGGCATCTCAGTTCCTACCATTTTTGATTCCCTTCTTTTTGAAAAAACTTCTTTGGTCTTCTTTCATTGAGGCTCCGTCTTCCCCTACATTATGCACAAAGAAATATTCTACACACTGTTGCCCTGAGCCTCAAACACTTAGGCTGGATTTCTCTCTTTACTAATTCTTTTCTTGTTTGGGGGAGAGGTAATTAGGCTTACTTATTTAATGGAGGTACTCAGTATTGAACCCAGGAATTCCTGCATGCTAAGCAGGCATTCTGCCACTGAGCTATACCCTCCCCACCGCCTTTTTTAAAAACAGATTTTAAGTCAGTGCAGCCATCTCTCATTCTTTGCTGAAATTAATCTTTGAAATTGAATGCCCTAAAATATTCATTGATACCGATAAGGTCCTAGCCTTAACACGTAAACGCCACACCTAAAATGAAAATGTTATTATTAAATAAAGAAGAGCAGCAGCCAGTTCAACTTTGTTAAGTGCACACACGCAACTTTATACGACTTAAGGGAAGTGTTTGAAAGTTAATGTTGAATTTTTGGTAATGATGCAAGACTGAACATATCCATCTAATTGTGCTTGTTCCTGAATTGCCACTATAACTGAGAGAGGTTTTTTTTAAACAATCTTAAAATCTGAGGAATCTCAAGAGATATTTATCACAGTTTGTTCCATGGAGAAACTGGAACACATTTTAATGAGTACTCACTTAAACTCACTACACGGTTTACATAAATTACATTTTCATGAAAAATAATCATGAAAACAAAAACTTGGAAGAAGTCTGGCATTTTTACGTTTTTGCAGATCTCCTTAATGTCTGGCTTTATAGGGGACAGCTGAATTCTCATATTTACTTGTGCCTTCTGTTCTTGAGCTGTGTTGTCTTCAAGTATGTCAAGAAAATCTGATCTCACATGCAGACGTAGCTTTTTATGTGACCAAAGAGTGTGTTCACAGCCTTTTCAGATAATCATGCATTCTTCTTCTTCCATACTATGCCAACAGTTGACAAGCAGTTGTCTCCTAAAGATTAGTCACAATGTAGAAGCTGCAACAAGGAAATTTTTGCACTGCTTTATTGAAACCCACTGGTCTGAGATTGAGTGGATCTTTGATCACTCTACACTGGTCATCAGAAATACTGGCTCACTAAATTATGCAGATCTTCCAAATACCAACATTTAGGACACGTCAGAAATACATTCATTAATATTATCACTGAGCCGACCAGAGGTCCAGGCAGTGGGATGCTGTCAAACTCGGGGTCTCCAATACGAAGTTCCTAAAATCCTCATTTTTCTTGGAAAGTTCAAATTTTATCAACAACGAATATTCTTTTTCTCCTTGAAGTATCAGGATGATGTAGTTTGAGACAAACGTGTCAGTGATTCAAGTAAAACTGACGTTCCGCAGGACTAGTTCAGTTTACGAGTCAATTACATGTGCTTCTTCTGAGGGTCACACCGCTGCTTCTGCATCCCTCCGGTTCAAAGTCTTTTGCAATGCACGCAGCAGTTCCCTCAGTGACTTGCCATTCCATCGCTTAGGATATTTAAAAGACGGGTTAAATCGAGAGATCCCCATAGTAAGGAACACAATGACCAATATAACGACCACTGGTAAGCTTGGAACCATTGCTTTGCTCTGAGTGGCGCTATGGCGCCAGTTTTACCGAATACTGTTTTTCTAACTGAATCCTCTCATTTAAACCATCAAATACTCAGGGTGAGCATAGCTGCTTTCCCCATGGAAACACGGTGCTTAATATTTTGAAAAGCCCCATCTTCTGAAGTCTTCAGAATGTATTTTTTAAATCTGTGATAAAATACACGTTAAGAGTTACCATCTTACGGATAGAAGCACACGGTTCAGTAGTGCTGAGAACAGTCACAAGAGCAAAACGGAAACTATACACTCATTGAACAACTCCCTGTTTCTCCCTAACCCCCGAGATGTTTCTAAATGAATAGGAACTACGTATGCAGCATTAAGACCAAGACAATTTCTACTTCTAGTAGTCTTACAGTAAAACCCAGAGACATCTGAAGAGCTATACTTTGCCTTCCTTACTTTCTTGCAATTTCCTAAACCTAGTGAAATTGTTCTTCTGAATGCACCCTGGAAATACTTAATTGTGACAGCTTGATTAATGGCTCTCCTTTTAAAAACAACTTTCTAAAATGTGCCCTGTTGTCAAGGGTAGGAAATCAAACACAAATCAAACCATTTCAAATATATTTTTTAAAAAATAAATGTTTATTTCAAGTATGAAATGTAATGTTTAAACATTATGCAAAAGTTGTGTTCAGTTTAACAAGTATAAAACAAGACCTCTGACAAAAAGTTTACAATTTGGTACAAAGTACTTAAGAATATACTTTGACAACATTCACAGCATTTTTGAAAAATAAGTTTTGCTAACATGTTTTAGAAACAAAAATATATTTACAGTCCCAGCTGAAATAAACAAGTCCCTAACTGAGGAACAGGTCTCCTTTAGTTAGCATTTCAAAATAAGATAAAAATGCCTTTCAAGATAATGGTAAACTTGGTTTAAGAACGTCAAAATTCCATCCCTTATGGCTTCCTTGACAAACACCGTCTATTTCTTACGTCTGCTACTCACAAATAAGGTTCTCAAGCCAACTAAGTGATTTCAATGATATGCATAACCTAAGTGGTAACCAAAATCTCTGAGAAATTTTATCATGGCAATTGTATTTCCAGAAAAACATTCTGAACTTAAAGCGACAGATTTTCTGGTGGCAATTATGGAACCATCAGAAGAACTGAGTCTCAGAATTACTCTAACGGGCTGCTACCAAGACTCCTGCTTCGCTTCTCCATGTACATCTTTTTGTAGGTCTGAAACATTGCTTTTGAGTCTTTTACTGGGTTTTGTAGTGTCTCAAATCCATCCGCACTGAAGCTTCCCTTGGCGAGTCTTGAATGAGCCAAAACATTATCATCTGAGGAAACAAAAATTTTATCCATTATTCTTAGAGTTGGTGACCAGTATACAAGCAGTCTAAATTGAGAGGAAAAATGTGTTTTCGTCTTGGATAAACTAGGGCCAAGCGCTCAGTGTGACAAGCTATGGCTCTCTACCTATAGAATTATGAATGACGCACACAGGACATCTTGCCTCTCCTCTGCGGCCCTGTCTTCCCTGCCCAGGGCTGCTTGTGCCCCTCCTTTATCCTTGCCCAATAAACCTCTTATCATTGCACATTATAAAGGTGACTTTCCTAACAGCCATCTGAACGAGCAATATAAAAAGCCAGTTCCAAAGAGTGAGTGCAAAGGGCCGTCTGCAAGTCCTCTGGCCTTGCTATGCATTAGGCTCGGAAACAGCCGTCCCTTCCTGCTTTAGGCCACTGCGGTGCTGCCGTTAGCCTCACTATCCCTTCGTTCTCAGGGACCCGGCCAACTTTCCTCTTTCTGTGCATTCCTGGATGTGCCTCCTGATTTCAGAAGCTGTTCCAATAACAAATTCCCACTTTCCATTTCTGCTCGAGCCACTCCTTTCTGGGTAAGTCTTGTTTTACCTCTTCCTGCCTGGGTGGGCCAAGTACTCTGTCCTCTTAATTCTGTTTCAATGTCTTCTGTGTCCGCGTTAGCTCTCCTTCCCGCGCCAGTAATGCTGACGCCTGGGGTCGGGCTCTGAGCTGCTTCTCAGGGGCTTCTGTTCCTTCCTCTCCTCCCTCGCCCTGGCCCACAGTTCCACAACTTGCTCCGCCCACACTCCAACCTCTGCCAAACGCAGGGTCTACTTTTCTGAAATGCGTTTCTCACAGCTGGTTGGGAGCTTGCGACATCTGTCTCTGTCTCACTCCACGCTGGTTCTGTCTCCAGCCTCTCCGTCTGGGATGTTTTGTCTTTCACGCTTTCCCTGAGTCTCCTTAGTTTGTTTTTTGTTTGTTCTTATTTAAAGTACAGTCAGTTACAATGTGTCAGTTTCTGGTGCACAGCACCATGTCCCAGTCATGCATACACAGATTTGTTTTCATATTCTTTTTCATTAAAGGTTATTACAAGATACTGGATATAGTTCCCTGTGCTACACAGAAGAAATTGCTTTAAAATCTGTTCTTATGTATAGTGGCTAACATTTGCAAACCTCAGACTCCTGACTTCTGACGGAGCCCCGCGCCTTGTTTCTTGGCTGGTCTCTCTCCCTGGTGCCGCTCTGTGTCTGGGCCCTGGATGGTGCCTTTTTCACTGTGATCCTGAATTCTGACGTCCCACCTGGACTCTCTATTTCTTCATCCTGTTTGCAGCCGCCTTTATGTCCGTCGTTTAGCTCACGCGTCTCCCTGAGCCTCCCGTCAATCTGCGCGGACTTCTGTCTTCTGAATATTTTCTGATTCACACCCCAGTAATGCCTCTTTATCTCTGAGGTAATGCTTATGTCTCTCTCCCACCTCCAAGGACCATTTTGCCCCAATCCTCCACACCCATTTCCACCTTTCTCATTTTTGACTTCCTGTGTTCCACTTTAGAAGCGTTTTCTGCTCTAATTCATTTCCCCATCTTTTGGTCGTCTTCCTGTTCTAATCAATAGCGCATTTCTTCTTTCTTGATTGTGATTCAGCTGAGTTTTTTCCCTACATGCATCTTCAGGCTACAAGACTCAATTCTACACGCCTGCTTAAGTACATTTATTTGTTTTAAGCTCTTCTCCCTCATCCTTTTTCACACTTCTTGTTTAAAAATGTGCTTTATTGTTGCTCACGGTGAAGTTCTGCTTCTTTCTGTTTCTAACAGACTCCATATAAACTCGTCTTTGTGTATTCAATTAACCAAAATTAAAACAAAACTCTTGAACCCTAGCTTCTAATTCTCAATGCAAAACCCTAAATCCAAAATATATTCATTCCACTAATTAAATCAGATGCTGGAGGCTTTGGTTGGCCCTCAGGCCAAATCCCTCCCCAGCCAACAAATAAATAAGTAAATAAACAATTAGGAGCATCAGACTTTCATGATCAAAATGAAAGACTGGATTCAAGTCCCCGTTCAGCCACTGACTATGTAACTCCAGTCAAATGATCTAACCTCTCACTGATAAACAGAAACATTTTTGTCCACCTGGTTTTGAGAATTGAATTAACTTACCTATCATCTCATCTAGGGGTATGACCTGTAGTCCACATCCAGCCTCTTTCAAGTACTGGTAAAGTTTAATTTGAACATAGCCCACACTCATTCATTCATTCCTCTACAGCCATTTTCTCACTACAGTGTCAGAACTGAGTATTCGGGAGGGAACTTCTGAGCTGCAAAACCAAGTATATACTGTCCACAGTCAACACAGGAAAAGTATTGTGATGAGAATTACTTTTCTTGCTAAAAGGAAACATCACTGCTTCCCTCTCCACAGCATGACAGAAAAAAACAGAATGTCTTCCTACCACTCACACATACACACCAAGTTATTTCTTAAAAGAATATGGATAAAAATCAAATCTCACGAAAGTTTCTTAATCAGCATTCAGCTTATATACGACAGAGTACCCAACAAATAAAATCAAAACGTAGATGATTTTACCTATTTCTTGGTTGGCTTCTGGCATCCTTTTCTCCTCAGTCACACATTTTAACCAGTCTTCTTTTGTACTTTTTATTCCTGAAACTATTTAAATATTCATTTCAGACCTCTAGATACTGCTAATCACCTCTTTTAGTACTATAATGAAAGAAAATCATGTAAGCCTAAAATAGATTTTAGAAGACATTAGATACATTCACAGATAACTCTTTCTAGAGAGGGCCTGGAAAAATGCTTTCTCCCATATGAAGTGCCTGAGTATCTCACAATTTAAAAGCTTATCTTCACCATTCAATTATGTTTCTCCCAGACAGGCTGAACACCAACTCGCCCCAAGGTGTTTAAGGGCACACGAGATAGAGAACGCACCTCATGTTGGTCCACCCACTTCCAACGTTTCCATCACACCCAGCGCCTCAGGGAGGATCCAGTTATAAGAACCAAGTGTCATCACCAATACCTTACAAAATGAACCATATACTCCTATTTAATCATCTATCCCACCACCACCTTCCAAGAAAATGTGCCTTATTTACCTTGTAACTCTAAGCACCCCGACACACACTATCTGAACAGCACAGGAGAAAGTGAGATTTCCACTCAAATCCTTTAGTTTCCCAGTCTGGGTTTCTCAACAATGTTTTATATATGATATCCACAAACCCTAAATGTGTCCTTACTACCAGAAATAATTAGTTCTCTACTCTCTCCTCCCACCCTGCACTACACTGAGAATTCTATCATCCGGCTAACCAAAAGTCATGACTGCCCTTCTGGGTGTGGTAACACGGAATGGTACAGCTTCGACCGTGTTCCCACCGTGTATTTCGTGAGTGGACTAGACATCACCACTTTAGTGACAACACAGTCATCACCTGCTTCAAAAATGACAGTGAGCTGGACCACTTCCATACATATAAAAACAATCCTTACGTATTTCCTACTATTCAGACCAAAATTTCAAATTCAGAAGGCTTTGAAATTGCAAGCCCAAAGAACGGACAAAAGCAAGACTTGAAACAACGTATATGTAATGCTTTTCTAACTTAGAAGAATGTTTTTCACCTCTTGGCACAAAAGGAAATCTCTGTACTTGGCAGACTTTACAATTTGATACCCCTCTTATCACTAGTATGACTCTGGTATCATTTACAGTAAGGGAGAAATAAACTTAAAACAAACACTGCCCAACGAACCATCAACTTACTGAGAAAACCGAATACTAAGAAAAGCAAAGCGCATTCAAGTTGGTCCTAGCTACTCAGATGGCAGGAGAGGTGCTCCCCCGCTTGCAGGACCTACAATGAAAATGTGTTACAACGTTGCAGACACCATCAAAAAAAATTAAACTGGACCTTGCACAGGGGCTTGCTCCTTCCTAGGACAAGGCTGCAGATCCTTTTGGTCTTCAACGGGGTTTGTATTCTTACTGAACAGTCCTTCTGGACATAACTTAAACTCCAGCATGCTCAGTTTCTCCGCGGCATCTTTCACAGGTACAAGGCTCTTAGGTTTACCTTCTGGTCTCTTCTCTTTATTAAGCTTCCTGGGTGAATTATCTAATTTTGTGAGACAAATGCGCTCACGTTCAGTGCATTTAAATGCAACTCTGTTCAGATATAGTTTCCTTTGATCCTTTGCCTGGGAGGACATCTGGCTGAATTCAACGTCACTATTTGCATTGTTTAAATTCTTGTCTAATTTGGTTTTATCAATCCACATTTTATCAGGCTGTTTTCCACCAACCGTTCCTTTACTATTCCTTGAAATGTATGTTTTAGACTCCTTGGAATGATGGATTTTGAGGGTTTTGCCACGGCTGGTACAGATATTAAACGATTCTTTGGCGGTCTGAAGGCTGCTGTTTGACTTCTCACAACTTCCAACTCGCACAGAAAGCTTACCGGGCCTCACGTGCTGGGAGTCACACGTTGCGCTTTTTGCGTAACTTTTCTTTAACGCTTTGCCGCTAGGCCCTGCTTCTATAAGCGTCTGCCTTGATAAATACTCCTTCGGGGCCAGGACTCTATGAATTTTCGATGAGCTATCCTTGGAGCCTGGGGACGTAACGTTCGGGGCCGTCTTTTCTTTAATCCTGGCTCTTTCACTGGGGGTGGAGAAAAGAGAACGGAATTTAAAGGAACCGCCTCCCACGTGTTTACCCCGCTCGGGCTTATCGTTCTTCTTCCTCTTCATCTCCGAGTCAAGTACGCTCCCTTCATCCAACTTCCTTTTTTCCAAAACTTTTTGTTTGGAGCCACCTGCTTTCAATTTTCTCTTTTCTGGGGACACTGATGGCACCAGGGAGCCATTTTTCATATGCAGATCTTTATTTTTACTTGTCAAAAAACCCATCTTTGGCTTTAATGGGCGTAGGCTTTGGGCCATGAGCTTCCTCTGCAGGCCCTCTTGAGAAAATTTTGTAATTTTGCTCGTGGAGTGAAAAGTTATCTCATGAAATTGCAGTCTTTTTCTTCTTTTGTGACTCTGCAAGGAGGAATCTAGTTTCTTATCAGCTTTGGATAGAAGTGGACCAGACAACTCTTGTTCTGTCCTTAGGGAGCTGTTAGGTTTTGCTTTGGATTTATCTTCTACATTCTTGCCTTGCTCTGTTTCAGGAACATGCTTTTTCTCAACTGGTAAATTCACAGGAGTCTCTGGATTATTACTCGGAGGCTTATTAAATGCAACAGGGTCACATCTATCAGTTCTCTGTCCTTGTTTGTAACTGCTGGTCTCCAAGGGAGAACACGGCCCTTTCCCTTCTTCCTTGGAGGCTGAGTTCTCACTAGAACTACACTGGCACTGAGGAACTCCTTCATAAACCATAGAGAGCCACCCCAGTGCACAACAACGCACATCATCTTTTTCTGAATCCACTGCTACAGACTCGCAACTTTCTTCAACTGTACGTGCTTGTGGGTCACACTGCTTCCTGTCTTTTGGGACAGGCTTTTCTTCCTGAGGTTCTGTCAGTTGGTCGTCCTGCTCAGGAAATAATTCTTTCATTTGCTCCAAGTTCAATATCGTAATTTGGATTTGGTCTGTGGAGTCTTTGGAGTTACAACCGGTTTTGTCACAAGCTTGAGCTTTTGAGATCTGGTCTGTCGTTTGCTGGACAACAGAACCTTCATGCAAGTTCACAGGTTCAATACCGTAGGGAAACTCTTTCAAAAGTTCTGACAGCTGATCGTGCAGGTATAAGATGGGTGTCTTGTCACTGAGAATCTCGTTTCTTGTAGGATCCTGGTCCGTGTAAGTGCAGGACACATCACCTTCCTGAGGGCAACTGTCCTGCTGAACAGCAGCCGATGAACACGTATCGTCAGCCATGCCTTCATTTTTAGCGACATGCTCCAAACTGCTTTCCTCCAGAATGCCACTCTTTGCTTCAACGTACTTCAAAGATGACGATTCTGAAGGTTGCAGTGACTGTGACTGGTCAGTTATTTTACGTGACACATCTGTGCACGGCACAATATCCTGAAAACCAAAGTCTTTATTTTCAGTGATGTTATCCAACTGTTCATTTTGTTGGCTACTATTTGTCCCTTGGGGGTTGGGCAGAGAGGGCTTCTGTGGCTCAACTTTGTTTAAAGGGGACAAATTGAATATCTTTGCTATTTGGGAATTGTAAGAGGTATCGCCTTCAACAAGAGAACAAATATCGCCAATCTGTAATACATCGCTGCTCACAGCGTCGCTATCCTTTGATATACACGAAGCTTGCTGATCCCTCATAGGATACTGGGTATCTGGCTCTGATCTGTTCTGCTTCCCTTGACTGGCATGAGGTGTGCCTTCTGAATTAGCATTCATTGGCTCATGCTTTTCCTTCTGAATCAGTGGGAAAACCTTGCTGCTTGTAGTACTTGTTACTGGCTCATTAACAGTAATCTTCGAAGCAGTATCTTCTACCAATTTATTCTGTAAGCTACAGACACTGCCTTCTTCAATAACTGGATACACTGCTTCAGGTAAGGCTTCAGGAGTTGCACCTCTGACAGACAGTGTTTTGACATCTGAAAGAATTAAGGGCGACACTACAGCAATTCCCTTTGTAGTCGTTGTACCTGAAGACTCATAATTCTGTGCCACCATCGACAGAATTGCTTCTTGTGAGCTGTTTACAATCTTATTCTGACAATTTCCAACAGCTGGAAGTGGACTCTTCTCGCAGGTTTCCACAGGCTTTGAAAGTCCAACTGCAGTTCTGTTTGCTTTTGACTCATTACATGGTTTTCCTTCTGTAAGTTCTGAAGGTTGCTTTTTCCACAAAGAAAGACATGTTGCTAGCAATTCCGTTGAAAAGTGGTGGTCACTTTTAGAAGACAGTTCATTTAAGGATTTAAGCTGAAAGCAAGAAGAACTGTCTGAAATCTTGGCATTTATATTACATGTACTTGGAGTTTCCATGGTTTTCAGATTCAGTTGGTCACCAGTGTTTTGGGCATTTGGATTTATTTCAAAACTATGCAGCTTTGAATCTTGAATAGTTTCATTAGTATCTTTTAATAATGTCTTCAGAGTTTTATCTCCAGGTGCGAGTAAACTGAGAATTAGCCTATTTTTATTTGGATATTTTGAAGCATATTCCTCAAAGGACGTAGACTGAGGAAGAGAAGCTGTTTCAGAATTTGTTGGCCCATTTTGTGCAATGTTGACAAAATTTCCTGATGAAAATTGGGTGTTATTTAGTGTTGCCTGGGTAATCTCAACAGCTGATGTCTTTAAAGAACTCACAACTTTCAAATCATGTAACCCTTCTGGTATTGGCAATTTTTCCGAACAGGCAGAATTTAGTAAAACAGAACTGACTTGGTTAAAATTTCTGTCCTGAAGGGTGGAATTCAATGTACTATGTATTCTATTTGTTTCTTCTGCAGATCCCATTACTGTTGGTGGTTTATTCTCTGCAGTCTGTGGAGTGACCAGGGTTACCTGTGGCCCAGGCTGGATTTTGACAGTTTGTTTCAGAGACAACTCAGAATTTTGAGCCGATTCACCGTAAGGGGTATTCGTTGTTTTAATACAGCCTGCTGCCATCAAAAGATTTTTATTAATTTTAATTTTCCTTGCAAGGTCTGAAAACTTCTTTTTTATTTCTACCAACGTTTTAATATCCCTCACTAACTTTTCTTTTGTGGCACTTGTGTCAAGTACTTGATTTGAAGTCAGATTTCGGGAATTCATTCTTTCCTCTTGATTACTTTGAGCAAGAGCCTGAACACCATCCACAGACGATCTGACAGGTTCATCAAAAGGCTGACTGACGTTGCTATTTCCTCTCAAGTTACAGGGATTTCCCATCATGCTGAAACTTTCGTTAACGTTTTGCCATTGCTGTTGAAAACCTTTAAAAAATTCTTTCCTCATTTCAGGTAAGTGCACGTCTTGACTGTGAGGAACTTCCATAGAAGGGACTTTAACAACGTGCTGAGTCCTCTGCAGAGGACGGCTTGCATACCGACAGTCGTAAGGAGGGGGGGGTGGCCTTTTGTCAGTTTGAGTAACTGCGTATTGGTAGGACGGTACGGTTGCAGTCTGCTTTGACTGTAAAGTCAGTGCAGGATTTGGCGGGTGACTTTTTTTAACTTGTAGTGATACAGATGACATAGGGTTTTGTTCCTGAAAAGGAGGATCTTGCAAAAAGCTTCGTGGTGAATAGCTGTATTGCTTTGGAAGTGGCCTGTAATCTGGGTAAGGCAGTCCACTGGACGCACACTGCTGTGACCAGTCAACCTGCTGCTCGGGTAAAGGTGGGTTAAGTCTTGGGTTTCCTTGATAAGTTACAGGAACTCTTCCAGAATTAGAAGGGATCATATGTATTTGCATAGAATAGGTATCTGATGTTACAAATTGATTCTGTAGTGCATGTACATTGGGCATGTTCGTTCCGAAACCAGTTTGATGAGATACAGTTGCCCCTGTATGAGAAAGCATAGAATTCCTCATCGGCGAGTTCAGCCACACATCCTGTGTAACTCCTGAAGGCATGTGCAAATCATGACTTCGCTGTTTGGGTCCTTTAACATTGGCATGTATTATTCTCTCCACGGACGTCTGTGAGGTCACAATTGTCCCACCATGCATATCAGAAATAGGCATTTGTTGAGATTTATAATTTCTGATGTTGAGCAGTGGCTGTGAAACTGGATTTGAATTACTGAGAAATGGGCATCCTTCTTGGTTACTTCCAGGATGGTTTAAAGAACTTTGAGACGTCATGCTAAGTGTGTTAACTAAAGCCTGCTCCAAAAAAGATGCCTGTTTTTTAGGATACTGTGGTGGTAAGGTGACACTCTCTGGTTTTGCATTCCAGTTCATCGTCGATTTGATGCAGTATCAGAGTCTTAAAAGCCAGTTGTTTTGAATGTCAGAAATCTGCAGGAAATAAAATAATCTTTTATTAAAAAGCTGTTTTGCCTGGATAGAATTTCAAAGAGAATTAGTTCACCTTATCACCAATGCTGAACATGTCTATCAAAATTTCTGAAGCCTCAGAGTAGACAAAGCCTCATCTTTAATTTGGGTAAGAAGAACAGCAAAGAAAGATGCAATAAATATGGCAAATGTCAATACAATTTCTGGGGTGTTTAAGGAATTCATTCTCACATTACAGGTAGTATTTTGTTTGTTGCACTTTTAAGTGGCAATTACTTACTGCTTCATTTATTTAACTAGCTTTTTTACTCTGAGTAACCCATGTTCACTGTTAAAAAAAAAATCAAACATATACTAAAAAGTTCTTACTACTGACCATCCCCAATGTCTAACTCTCTAGAGGCATCTATTGTTACCTCTTCTTTCAGAAAACTTGTGTGTGTGAAAAACACTAACAGATAAATAAAACCTCATTTTTTAAGACAAATGGAATCTTACCAAACATGCTGCCCACAGTTTGCATAATTTCCTTACTGAGGATATCTTATCATTTTGGTGCACAAACACCTATTTCACTGTCTGCATACCATTCCACTTTATAGGCATATCACCATTTAACCAGTCCTCTAGTGATGGGTATTTGGTTCTCAAAACTATCCTACACTGCACTTTCTTATATTTATGCTTTTATAGGTGTGCTAAATGTTTCTGGAAATTCCTGCAAGTGAAACCAGTGTGTCAAAGGACATTACAATGATTTTCATGAGCAGTGACAAACTGCTTTCCAAAAAGACTGAAATAACTTACACTCTCACCAACAGTACATATCTACAAATGGACAATAATAATATAACCATAACATACGACAGGAGAAAGACAGATTAAAATAACAAAATTAAACAAATTTGACCTACACATATTAACAGTACACCTAACAAGTGCAAAATACACATTCTTTCCAAGTATACCTGGAATTCTTACCAGCACTGACCATATGGCTAGGCCATAAGCAAACCTTGTTTTTGAAGGATTAAATTAACTCAGATTAATTCACAGTGGAATTAATATAGAAATCATAGGAAAAAAGTAACTAGAAAATTGCCAGATAAATAAAATGCAGTGATCTCTGCTGTCTCTTCCTCTGATCATAATACCTGTCCTACTGGATCAGGGCCCTTCCCTCACAGCTTTGTTTAACCATAATTAGCTCCCTAAAGGCTCCACCTCCAAACACAGTCACACTGGAGGTTAGAGCAGCAACATATGCATTGTGTGGGGTGAGGGGGGACTCGGGGACAAGCCAGGATAGATATTTACTACATACAGAATTTGGGGGTGACAATTCTTTTCTTTAAAGCACTTTAAAAATGGGCCACTTCCTTCTGGCTTTTCTCTGTAACAGGCTTCTATCCAAATGTTCACATAAGACTTGAGGCTCATTTATAGCATTAAATAGACTTATTTAAAAAAAAGATGACTGGGAAACAATGTCTGCATTAATCCAAGTTAAGAATAACAAGTTAATCCAAGGAAAAGAAGTGAAGGAGTGAAATACAGTAATGAACAAAAATACAGAGATTCAATATGTCACAAGTTGGTAAAGAATGAAAATCAGTAAGCCTCTGACAACACTGATCACAAACACACACACACACACACACACACAATATTGGGAAAAGAGGCTATCACTAAACCCTACAGACACTAAAATGATAATGTGTATTACTTTGAGTAACTATTTGAATACATTTAAAATTTAGGTGGAATGGAGAAATTCCTTGAGAAACACACTCAACCAATGCTAACATAGTAAAAATACTACTTCTCTTTAAAGAAATTACACCAGTAATTAAATATCTTTTCACAGAGAAAACACCAGGCCCATATGGGTTTACTGGAGTGTTCTACCATTTACGGAATAACCCAACATAACCTCTTTAAGGATAAAAAAGGGGGTACTTCAGTTTATGTACTGAAGTTCTCATAACAAAAACTGTAAAGAAGGACATTCAAGAAGCCAATCTCTTTCGGAAACAAATGCAAAAAAGTCCTAAATAAAATGAGTAAACCCAATGGGGTGATAAATGGAAAGGATAACATCATGATAAAACTGAGTTTATTTCAGGAATATAAGGTTTGTCATTTGAAAATTACTCAAATTACATTATAATAATTTCTTTAGTTGTATGATCATTTCAAGAGATAAGAATTTTTGATTAAATTCAATTAAAATTCATTAAAAGGAATTTTAGTTTCTACTCTTGGTTTGGTATTAAGCCTAGCGTAGAAAGAAAATTTCCTTAATTCTGATAAATGGTAACTTCAAAAATTCAGACTAATAGTAAGAATAAAACAAAGATGCCACTACCATCCCCCTCTATTCACGGTTGCACTGGAGATCCTAGAAAGTGTAAGAACTGGGAAGGAAAATACAAATCTGACTATTCATAGAGGTTATGCAGAAAATACAAAATCTGTAGATCCTTTAGATCTATTAAGTTATGGGTCATAGTGCAGTCAACTAAGATTGAAGGCATGTGTTACCATGTGTGTGATGTCTTGATGCGGTTCTTGTGGCTTTTAGATACATACATATATACACACGTTTACTTACGTATTTGCTCATAAATAATACAACAGGAAGGAGCCTTTGAGGTCTGGTGTCAAGCATGGAACAACGCCTTGACAGGAAACTGACTCCATGACTTAGGAGGTTTCACTTTTAGCCATTGCTGTACCTTGGCCAGGACGGACCCGTGCGTGCTGGCAGGCAAAGGCAGACACTGTGGGGCTCTCCTACCAAGCTGACCTGAGATGACGTCTAAAGGGAGAAAGCTGGCACTGAAGATCTCTGTCTCCAAATACAGACATTTTGGGGATCTTCTGCCAAGTTGACCTGAGGTGACACAGTTGGTGCTGGAAACTCTCCCCCTCCCAAACCGAACATCTGGTCTTGGAGATAATGTGTTCCAGGGGCTATAAATATAGGTGAGCTGGGACTGTCAGTTTGAGACAAGTCTTGCTGTAACTCCCATCTCTTTGAGGATCCACTTGCTAAGGCAACGGCCATCAGGCTCTGCCCAAGTGGACCATCTTCACCTCATTGCTTGCGACCCAGCAGTAATCCACACCTGCCTGAGTGCCTCCTGGAGGCTGGTCTCCTGGACCAACTGGACTTTCCTACTATGGATGCACGGACTTGGTTCATTACAAGCACTTTGGTTCCAAGGGGTTTAACTTTCATTCTGCATCCTTGCTGTCTGTTTCTCTGCTCGATTCTTCTCACTTATGTGAAAGTCAAAGTCATTGATGAACTCTATGTCCTGACCTGCCATTTGATCAAAGTAGTAAAGAAACCACCCTCTCTGAGCTTTCATCTGTCAGGGAGCCAGATCACCCGTGGCTGGTCCAGCCTGACAGTGCACCCATTTCAGTTAAAAAACAGGTCCCAAGGAAAAGACCTGTATATTCCTTATGTCCCTTCTCCCAGGAAAGCTCCTTAATAAGACAACTGATCAGACAGAAGTATAATACAAAGTAAACAGCAGTATTGCAAGAGTTAATGATAAATTTCCAGTAATTCCCCCTAATTCTTACATGAGTTTGGGCATGAGTAGCTGTTACACAGACTGAATTCTCTGTCCCCTGCAAAATTCACATTGAAGCCCTAACCTCCAGTGTGACTGTATTTGGACAGAGGGCCTTTAGGGAGGCAATTAAGGTTGAATGAGGTCATCAGGATGGGGCCTTGATCCAACAGAATTAGTGTCCCTATAAGACACCAGTGTGCACACAGGAAAGACCACGTGAACTGACATGGAGAAGGTAGCTGTCTGCAAGTACAGATCTCAGGAGAAACCAAACACCTTGATCTTAGACTTCCAGACTCTAGAAATGGAAGAAATTGCTGTGGTTATTTCCCTAGGGCAGGCCTGGCAGCCTCACACAGAACCCATAGGTAGGAAGGAGATACACTCTTTAGGAATAATTATGAGGGTTTTTCTTCCCCCCATTCTCCTGTGCTGGCAAAGAAAACTGAAGCCTAGAAAACCAACCTTGAACTACCTAAATTAAATGGAGGAAGTTAAAAGTTTTCTGAAGTTTTTCCTGACTGCAGAGTCTCTACTTTTGTATACAATATATTCTTAGATTTTTCTGAAGAAATACTGTAATGGAGATTACCACAGGCAGGGTTTCCATAGTCTATCATTTAAGTTTTTCTTGGAAAGATAAACTCCTTTGCCCCCAAATTCCAGCTTCCAGTATCTCTTATCTTCTCCGTATTTTTTGTTTCTGTCCTATTACATGTCCTTTTTCTTTTTTTTTCTTTTTGAAACACCTTTTCTGAAATTTTGGTGGAATCCTGGGTAGAAGGAACATTAGATACTTGAATCTAACCCATCTTGTCAGCCTGGGAAAGGACACTGTGTGCTCACTTGCCTACGGAGCATCTTCCCACTAGGATGCAGGTTCCCCGATGGCAGGGATCCGTTTTACTCATTTCTGACTTTCAACCCCTGGACAGTGACTGGAACAAAATAAATGACTGACCTTGAATGAAGGACCTCCACCCTGCCCTCTTATCACCCCTCACCTGCGACAGTCATGGCACTTACCTGACAAACTCCAACTATGGCTGAATTTCAGAATTTCCTTCTCTGCACAGGAATGATGAATGTCTTCTGGGGGAATAAAATCACACAAGCCAATGAACTGAGTTTAATTTATTAACACATATATCAAACTCAAGTACCCAACAATTCTACCTCATTTTATTGAAAATTATATTTATATTAATTTTATTCTTCTATTTTCTGAGACCTCATCTCTCTTCCCTGGTCCCCAGCCACTCTAACCCACACATGGTCCCCCTACTCAGCTGCTTATATCTCAGAGGGGAAAGAAATACACTGTCATCCTACGACCACCAAATCTATAAAAAGTCTTGTAGATGTAACCTTCATTTGCAGCGCCAAAGCTGACACTCCTCCTATCAAATCTCTGTGTTTAAAATCCTACTCCCCTTCCCTTTATTCCTAAGTATCAACCTGTCTCCACTGGGCTAAGTCAATTACATGTATGCAGGCACACCACTGCACGTCCTCCAGGACTGCTGGCACTCAGAGAAACACAACACATAACCTCCCTGGGCCCCAGTCTTTAGCTCTCCACACCCCACACCAGTGAGAATCTTTTAACTTGGTTAAAAATCACAAATACAACAAATCCTATTTTAAATGCTGAACACCTTTAAAGGTAGAAATAAAAACAATTTTTAAAAGTAAGTTGTGCTTCCATAAAATGACTTAAAAATACATAGTGAAAAAATATTAAAAGCAAAAATGCCACATTAGAAAATATTCATTTAATGCAAAAGAGTGAGAAACAAAAAGACATGAGACAGAAGATAAATAGTACAAACAGCACATGTCTCTCTATATCAGCAACATGAAAAGTGAGTGCGTTAAACAATCCAAATGATGGAATGTCGGGTTGTATTTTTTTAAAAACGTTAGCTAACTATATGCTGTCTCCAATAGGCATACCTCGATCAAAGATAAAAACAGACTGAAAATAAAAGGACAGAAAAAGATACTATGCAAATAGCAGCCACAAGAAAGGCAGAGTGACTATACATTTTATAACCACAAAAGGGTTGGCCCACCAAGATATAACAATTATAAACATATATGCACTTAACAGAGCGTTAAATTCAAGAAGCGAAACAGACAAGTGAAATAGGCAATTCACCAAGAGTCGAAGACTTCAATTCTCCACTTTCAATAATGAACAGAATTGGCAGGAAAAAACATCAACAAGGAAATAGGAGTTTTAAACACATTATACACACCCACATTCATTTCCAGTGGAGGTAAAAAGGAAAACAAAACTACAGGAGCTCAGGTTGCAGTTAGTGCATAACTGTCCACTGGTTTCCTTGTTTTTAAGGCTCTCTCCTCTCTGGCAGTTCCTTTGGATTGGATCCAAGAGTCCATGTACTCTTGTCAAGTGGCGAAAGGGTCAGCAAGCAGCCCAGAGATGGGCACAGGTGCCAGCAAGCCAAAAAGCACTGGATGCTTATATTCTGCTGTGGGGAATTCTCCAAGGAACCTCCCTGCCATGAATAGCTACAGGTAAATCAGCAAACCCTAAATAATGATCCTGACACAGCTGGCACAAAGTTTAGCTCTACTAACCCACCCATCTGGCTGTTACGGTTTGGAGAACAGGCAATACTAGTATGTTGATGCCGAGAAGCGGTGGTGGCCCTAGTGGCCCTCGCCACGAGACAAGCACCCCTGATGTGTCGACTCTCATAAAGTGCTATGGCCCACCTGGGGGATTCAGAGTCACCATTCACACCCTCCTGTTCCAAAGACAGAATCCATGGAGGCTTGCTGCGTGTCATCACAGAATTCTTTCAAAAATTTTAATTAAAAAAAAAACAAAAAACCCTACATCCTGAAAACAAAGTCTGTTTTTAGGTTTGACAGTTTCATGATTTAAATCTTATTATTACTATTACTTCCTGTGAGAAAAGTGGAAAGACAGCAAGTCACTGAAATCCGTGGCAGAGGAAGTTGTGAATGTCAAGTTGTGACCTGCAAAATCAAGACGAATTTCTGATGCGGGGAAAAAAAGGGAAGTGAGTGGCTGCAGTAGACTACAAATTTAACAATCTATGTGGATTTTCACATAAAATTTTCATGAAGACCTCACCAGCGTTAAGAAAAAGATTTGTGATATTTTTTTCACTTTAAAATATTCTATATTCATACAATGCAAAGAACGTGGTTTAACTGAAAAATCATCAACCCAGCAGCTTCCTTTATTTGTAAGCCAGCCTTATTACAGAAAATTACAAAGCAAAAAATGACCTAAAAAATCATACCTTTGAGGAATAATCATAGTCATTATCTTACACACAAATGCACAAGCACACACAACCAGCAACAGAAACTATGAAAATGGACTTATAATATATTGGTTTGCCCAGGCTTGCTTTAGGTTCAATGAAATAGTAAGAAACAGAACACGGAAGAAAAAACTTGAGCCACATCAAGAATTATTTTATATACAAGAGTGACCATTAATTTATCAAAGAAACTGAAACACTGTTGTAGTGTAAGATGATTCTATTAAAAGCCAAGATGACAAGCATAAAAAAGACTGTCTCAGGGCACCCAGAAGATGCACATCCAGACAACTGTCTTGCAGCCTTTGATAAACGTTGGTCCAATGAACAAACATTATCTGTAATTGTTAAACACCAAGTTAAAGAGAAGTCCCTATTTAAACCTGTAGCTGGGAAGACGTCTCCACCCCACCCCTTCACATCGGTGTCAACCATCAACAGCACGATGTCACCTATAAGCACTTCAGTACCTCAAAAGTATAGGACCTTCTTAAAAAAAGCATATAACTCGTCACATATCTGGAAAAAAAACACATATATCCATTCTGGTATTTTAAATCGGAACTTTCCATTATGGTTTCAGTTCCACTTCCAATGTGTTTATCTAGAGAGTCCACTGATGTAGTCAAATTGAGGAAAGCCAGTATTTTTCACTGAAAAACTGACTTGCAATGGATCAACAAAACCACAGATACCGACACTTAAGTCTAAAACCCACTTCTGAGGAATCCCAGAAGTATCGAGATTTACTCAATCTGTGCCAGCTCTGGCTTTTTGTGGCCTTAAGTCATAGGAGAAATTAGGCTTATCAGCCCTTAATTTAGGTTTTCAAGAATAGATTATCCTAAATTTTATAGTAACAGCTAACATTTGAGAATTGACTTTACGTCCAGAACTGTGCTGAATGCTTGAAACACATGATCACATTCAAGGGTCACAACAGTGAGCGCAGCCCAGCAGTCCTAGGCAGCTGAGAACCTCAGCTGCGGTCCCTTCACAGCCTGCAGCCACGCCCCAAGGGAGGGGAGGCTGGCAAGTCTGTGTGCACCTGCAACCGGGGAGGCGGAGGAGAAGCCACCTCGTGGCATTTCTCAGGAGGCTGCTTACCAACCTTTGTAGGGGCGCCCTGCCAAGGTGTGGGTCAGAGTGAGATGAAGGCCCTGTAAGAAGAGAAAGGTCATCAGAGTCCCATGGAGAAGCTGTTCACCCACATCTCTGCCCCCCAGTCTTTCATGTATCCAGCTCCAAAGCTGACTCAGAAGCACAGGCCACCGCAGTCAGATACCCTAATGATTACACTTCCTCTTAGGTAACACTGGGTAACAGTGACCAGGCCAGAGCCAGGCTCTCCATTATGTCCCACATGCCATCGAGGTTCACAGCTCTCAGAGCCACGTGGCGTTCTCCCTGGAAGAGCGGGGAAGTGGGAATGAATTGCTCTACCCCTTCTGACTGGTTAATCCAGGTACACCTCGGGGTGCTGGCAACCACATATACACCCATCACGACTGGGCAGCAGGAAGTTCAGAGAGGCAACGGGACCATCGCTGGGGCTCGAAAGTTTACACTTAGTTTGCTGTGTCTTCACAGCAGAGGTCAGACAAGTTTCAGACCACCTTTTCTTGTTGTAGTATTCCCTAAAGTTGGAATGAGAGACCACAGAGCACACAGGCAGCAGGCAGTTACCCTACTTTGGTGTTTTGTCTAGGAACTCATTTCAGCGCCTCAGGGAAACCCGACCCTTTAGAGGGGCAGTGGTCTCCAGTACCTCGAAATCCCTGCCAACTGCCTCCAAGTGCACGTGATTAATGTTTGCTAGGCAAGTATCAGCTACATGAGCTGCAACGTTCTGTGGAGACACAAACTGCATAAGGAGAGAAGTACCACTTACCACAATAGGAGTGAGCCAATTCTATGCCTCTTGAGGTAGAGAGACTCCTTGAATAGAACTGAACGGTTCCCCTAAAGCACGCTGCAATGCTGCTGAAGAAAACCTGTAAAACCTGTTACTCCCTGCTAATCACCCCCGTCGTTACAGGCACACTATAGTGCTTACTGCGGTAGCCCCAGGTTCTGCTGACAGGATTCCAAGAACCTCAACAGCGGCATTTTTAACTGTCATGGGGTTCAGATTCAGATTTTATAAAACTGAAGGTTGAGGAATGATTCAAGACTTCAGGTACCAGAATAAGCATAGGACAGAATCTCCCTTCTTGTCAGCAAGTTTAGGTAAAGCATGACAGATCCAGCAGGCAGTTAAATTCAGAGCCGTAACTACAGTCTAGAAAACACATCCAAGAGGGTTCTGCTTTCCCTTAATCAGGAAACCATGAGGAATCATGACTAATGGGATCAAGTATTCAGGCCTCAGCCCAAGGACACAGCTCCAAGGACATCCACTCCCAAAGTCAGCAGCTGTTCCCTCAACTGTCCTTCGATTCAGATCTTCCATCGGCCAGCAGCATCTTCTGGTGCAGATGGTGGCAAGCATCCGGGGTGAACTAGCTGAATGGTCTCTGTGCGCCCCCTACCCCCATGATCAGCGCTGTCTTCCTTCCCTAACAACCACAGGGGAGCCATTCAAGTTTTGCAGGATGAGAAAGAATGGCAACCACTGCTGTACACTGACCAGCCCCAGGCTCTAAGCCACCCAAGCCACGACACTTTGCCCAATGACATGAGCACGTAGAAGGAAAACGTAAAAGCGGGCAGGAACTGTGGCAGTGAATGTTTAGGGGCATAATGCAGCAGTGACCTACCAGAAATGAATTTCTGTCATCCAAGAAACACCCTTCAACAACTTCTAACTAAAATAACAAGTAGCAAAACATTACATGCAGAAGCAGATAGGAGAATCCAACTATTTCCTATTAAGAAAGATACTAAAGAGCTTTGCAAAAACACAAAACAATACCACTCTTTTTACTATGGTTTTCTACTGTTTTGGACAACATTTACATTAATATGTAAGAACTTTTTGTTACTTTTCAATGAAATGATTTTTTACAAGTGTCTCAGCTTTGGTTTCTAATGAAGGAAATACCGATATAACCTACATAAACAAACGTTCTTTGGGATCTTCAAGAATTTGTTACTGTGTATATCAACGCCTCCAGAGACCACGTGAGCCTGCCGCGTCCAGCTGCAGAGGAAGCATGAAGCGGCTCTCCGGGAGCAGGACCTGGAAGCCCGCACTGACTTCTGTGGACTTTGCCTATGCATCACCTTTTTCCTCTTTCCATACTGTATCCTCTGCTGCCAAACTTTAGCCACGAGAATACAAAAATACAGAAAATGAACAAAACCACAAGATGGGTCTTTGAAAAGATCAACAGAATTGATAAGCTTTTAGCTAGACTTATCAAGAAAAAAGGCTCAAAATGACTACAATCCAGGAATAAGGGCATTATTACCAACCTTATATTAAAAAAATGTGATACCAGGGGGGAGGATACAGCTCAGTGGCAGAGCACATGCTTAGTGTGCACAGGTCCTGGGTTCAATCCCCAGTACCTCAAGTAAACCTAATTACCTCCCCCTTCAAGAAGTAAGTAAAATAAATTTAAAAAATTTTAAAAATGAGATACTATTAACTGTATGCTAATATACTCGACCATTTGGATGAAAAGGACAAACACCTGTGACAGTGTAACTTATAATAAGAAATGTATTATTTGGTCTTCATGCTCATTTCTGGCACCAGAGCTCCTAAAACCCTCAGATTGTCAAGTAGTGAGTGATAAAGGTGTCTTTTGTTGCATCAGTGAGGTGACTTCTAGACAGAACCTAAGGATGGGGGCTAGGTGCCAGGAGGACCAACCAGACAATTAGAGGGTTCCCCTCCCCTCCCCTCCCCCTACACAGCTCCAGGGAGGGCAGAGAAGCTGGAGGTCCACTCAGGCACCAGTGGCCGCTGATTCCATGACTCTTGACTGTAAAGAGGTCTCCATAAAACCCCAAAAAGGACAAGGTCAGGGGGCTTCAGGGCTGCTGAGCACAGGATCTGGAGAATGACACAGATGCTCCCACACCCTCTCCCACATACCTCATCACCCTACACATCTGGTCCATCTGGGTGCTAATTCCTATTGTTAAAAAAAAGAAAAAGGAAACAACAGGCCCCAGGTTGGAACCACTTGCCCCCAGGACAGCAAACCATGACTTAACTACAGTTTCAACATCTCCCAGGAATTAAATTTCTGGAATTTCCTGGTCAGCACTAGTGAGGTAACCTTGCCTGAAACAATACTTTCTTTTCTCTTGCTAATAACCTCCTTGTCCCGCCCCTGCTCCTATAAAAGCCTTCCATTTTGTGCAGCTCCTCAGGAGTTCCTATTTACTAGAGGCGATGCTGCCCCGATTCATGAAATGCTGAATAAAGCCAATTAGATTTTCAGTTTTTTATTCGGTTGAATACTGTGTAACAATACTCTTTAACGTCCTTTGCAATAAACCAGTAAGTAAAACGTTCCTGAGTTCTGTGAGCCACTCTAGCAAATTAATTGAAGAGGGGGGTCTTGGAAACCTCTAATCAGTCAATCAGAAGTACAGGTAACAACCTGGGCCTGGGGTCCTGGGAACCTCCAATCCGTAACCAGTCAGAAGCGCAGGTGACCATGTGGGCCTGTGTGTCTGAGGTGCGGGGTAAGGCGACTTGTGGGGCTGAGCCCTCAGTGTGTGGAATCTGATACCATTTCCAGGTAGTGTCAGAATTCAG
The DNA here is from genome assembly GCF_009834535.1 of Camelus ferus. Classification (NCBI taxonomy): domain Eukaryota; kingdom Metazoa; phylum Chordata; class Mammalia; order Artiodactyla; family Camelidae; genus Camelus; species Camelus ferus. The sequence continues at coordinate 1,446,663 of NC_045729.1, forward strand.
CTGAACTGCAAACACCCAACTAGTGTCCCCAGACAACTGCCTGTCGGTGATGTGGGGGGAACCCCCCCTTTATATCCACTGGAATTGGGTGCAGAATCCCCAAATTGACCAAAACCAACTCAAGCCATATGGAATCTAAAGAAACCTATAAAGAAACTGAATTAGTAACCAAAAACAACCCCAAAAGAAATGGCTAGGTCCAGATGGCTTTCTGGTGATCCATACCAAAAATTTAAGGATGTAAAACCCATTCTATAAAACCTTCCAAAACATAAAAGAGGAGGGAATACTTCCCAAATCAACTTTGAGGCCAATGTTACCTTAATACCAAAATCAGAAAGAAAGAAAAAAAATCATAATAAAACTACTGACCAACCTGCTATGAATACAGATGCAAATATCCTCAACAAGATACTAGCAAACGAAACACAACAGCATATAAAAATAATTATATGCCATGACCAAGTGGGACTTATCCCAGAAATGCAAGACTTTATACTGAATCGATGCCATATAACACATCAGTAGAATAAAGGACACAAACCACATGATCATTGCAAGCAGATGTAGAAAAAGCATCTAATATGAGTGAAGTTAAATGCATCCTAAAATCCAGCACTCTTTCAGATAAAATTACTAAAACTAGAAATTGAGGGGAATTTCCTCCAATTGACAAAAGGTATCTACAAAAAAACCCATAGCCTTAAAGACTGGACATTCTTCCTCTGCAAGATCAGAAACCAGACAAGGATATCTGCCCGTCTATTCAACGCTGTACTGGAGGTTCTAGCCATGGCAGCTGGCAAACAGAAAAAAGGAATAAGGCATCCAGATTGGAAATGGATAAGTAAATCTATCTCTACTTGCAGATAACATTTTGTATACAGAAAATTGCAAGGAATCCACTAAAAAACTAATAGAACTAGATTGGTTAGGTTGCCTAATAAAAGCTCAATACACGAAACCCAAAAGTATATAGTAACAATCTAGAAAAGAAAACAATTCTGCTAACAGTAACAGCAAAAAGAATGGAACACTTGGGGATACATTTATCAAAAGGGAAAAACTTGCACTCTGAACATTATAAAACATTGCCAAGAGAAATTACAGACCTAAATAAATGGAAAAACATCCCACATTCACGGACTGAAAGATTTAATTCTCTCAAGGTGGCAATATTCCCCAAATTGATCTACAGATTCAGTATAACCCTTACCAAAGTCCAGATGTCTCCTTCACAGAAATTGAGAATCTGACACTAAAATTCATTTTGAAAAAGAGTATGAAGTGGGAGGGCTCACACTTTCAATTTCAAAACTTACAAAACTACAGTAAACAAGACCACGTGGGACTGGCTTAGGATAAACACTGATCAATGGAATAGAATCCAAAAATAAACCCTCACATATATGATCACTAGAGAGAAACCAGAATCCAGACTATTTTAAGAACTCTTACACCTTGATAATTTTTATACAGACAACTCCAGTTTAAAGTCAACATGGTTTTGAATAGACACTTTCCCCAAAGATATACCAACAGCCAAGATGCACACAAAAAGATGCTCAACATCATTAATCACCAAACGAATGCAATTTAAGAAAAATCACAGGATACCACTTAATGCTCACCATGATAGCTCATCAAAAAGATGAGTGTTAGTAAGTAAGTGGACAAACTAACTCCTATGCATTGCTGTCGAGAATGTCTATGGTTCATCAAAAACAGCCTGGCAGTTTCTGAAAAGGTCAAACATGGTTATCACATGACACGACAGCAACTTCACTAGGTATACCTAAGAGAACCGAAAATGTATGTCCATGCAAACACTTGTACATGAATGAACGCTCATGACAGCATTATTCAGAGTAGCCACAAAAAGTGTCTGTTAACTGGTGAAAGGATAAACAAAATGTGGCCAATCCATACAAAGGAATTAGCACTTGGCGATAAAAAGGAATAAAGTTCACACGCGCTTCAAGATGAATGAACCTTGAAAACATCATGCCAGTGAGAGGAGTCACGAAAGACCACACATTATGATATTACAAGTAATATTCAGAATACACAAATCCAGAGATAGAAACTAGATGAATGGTTGCCTGCAGATGGGTGGTTTGGGGGAGAATGGAGAGCAACTGTTAATGAGGATGGAGATTCTTTTTAGGGGCCAGAAAATGTTCCACAGTGACTGTGGTAATGGTTTGTATACTCTGAACATTTGCAAAAACCACTGTACGCTGTAAATGGAAAAAGTGAATTATATAAAAGTGATACATGAATTACATCTCTAAACTGTAGTTTAACAAAACATTTCCCTGTTGTTAGCACACACTGGGGCATGTGATGCAAAGGGCATCAATGAATCTGATTACAGACTTCTGGGGGGGCAACCAGACAAAAGGAAGCTGACTGGCTGTATACCTGGATGCTAGCGCCACCCAGTGAAGGGAGGTAGCCTGAGAATGAAGTCAATGCTGAAGACCGCAGAGCTCAAAGAGTGGCTCAAGTTTTTAACACTTTCTTTCAGATTCAGATGCTGGATCCAGCCAAACCTGAAGGTCAAGCTACATGAACTTTTAAGTTATGTGACCCAATGAATTCTCTTTGGGGGCTTAAAAAAATAGTAATTTGCTTATAATTTCTGTCCCTTAAAACAATGGACAATATAATTTCTTATAACATACTCTGCAATTTCAACCACAAGTTAATATTTTATTTACAAATGAAGTCTTGTAATTTAATACATCTCAAGAGAATCTTAGTGATTGTCATTAAATCTTTGCACTCATTATAACTATGAGCAAATGTCTCACTGGAGACATGTACCTCAACGGGCCAGCCTGTAACACTGCCCTTCAATTCACAAGCACCCTTAGGAATTAAGGAGAGACACTACATAGCTGCCTCCCAACAAAGCATCACTTCTTTTTTTAAAGATGGGAAATATATTTTCTTTTTTCTTTTCTTTTTTTTTTTTTAGGGAAAGAGGTAACTAGGTTTATTTATTTACTTATTTTTTAAGTGGAGGTGCTGGGGATTGAACCCAGGACACTGTACTCGCTAGGCAGGCACTCTACCACTGAGCTACCTCTTCCCCCCATTTTTAAAAATTGAAGTATTTGTTGATCTACAATATCCACTTCAGGTGAACGACACTGTGCTTTGGTACTTTTACAGATTACACGCCATTAAAAGTTATTACAAGATAATGGCTACAATTCCATTGAAAGCATCACTTCTTTACAAGGCTTATTACAAAGTAAAATTTAACTTGCTTTACAGAGACAGGGTTGGTAAATTGTTGTCTCGTTATCTTAAATTGAATGTTTTCCAAGTTTATTCCAAACAAAGAATGCCTTCGTGGGGGGAGGAGGGGGTTGGTGAAGACCTGATTGAAAAAAATTTTTTCATGGAATTTATCTTTATAAATACCTTTTTTAAACATCAAATTGGATCAACTCCTTAAACACTTGCCTTCCTTCCAAGACACTGATAATCCAAATGGGAAGAGATTCCTGTATATCACAGAATATGGAAAATAAGGCTTTTGGAAAAATCTGCCCTGGCTGAAAAATTTCATAGAGACATAGGTTCAAATTTGCCTTCAGGCAAAAACTAGAGTTGTGTCTTATACTTCCTTACAAAAAAACAGAAGCTACAACATGATCTACAGTGGAGGGTCTAGTCCACACATAGTTGATGATTTAGAGCTTAAAGGAGCAAACTGAATCTTCTATAAGACATAGTGTTAATTTACGTAGGCCATAGAATGTATTTCCTCTAACATGACAAAAGCTAAAGTTTACTGAGCACTTACCATATACCAGGAGCTCTTCCAAGTATATCTATGAGGCTCATTAACTTATCACAATAATCCTCTGAAGTAGGTACTACTGTTACCCCATTTCACAGGTGAAACTGAGGCAGAGAAGTTAAATGACTTTCCCAAGGTTGCACAGATGGCAAGTGAGAGCCAAGATCTGCCGCTCAGCAGTCAGATTGCAGGGACTATGGCCTTAATCACTGTTGAAGGTCTCCTAACATTACTTGGTGATTACAGGCCAGAGGCCCTGGAAAGAATCACTCTGGCTTTAAAGGCTGATATTTTATGGACTGGCTCTTCCAGACTTGTGCTCTGTGCTGCCTTTCCCCCATGTGCCAGAAATCATAAACTTAAAAAATAAACAAGCAGACCATGTAGAGAACAATTTTAAGTGGACCTCTTCCTCAGTTACTTAAGACCAGTCACCTCACCATAAACTCCTATTCCTTATCTTGCAAAGATAAACTGATTTCTCCATGATATGCCAACTATACTGTTTTTCCTAAAGCTTTGTCACCAAATCCATTGTCCTATAGTTTAATATTCAACCAATACTGATTCAAATTAATAATTTTATTCCATAACAGATAAATTAGACTAGACTACTTCGAGATGACACACTTACCTTTAAATATGTTTTTCTTTCATTACTGTATATATCCCCATTTCCCTCCGAACACCTCAGGTCCGCTCCATACAGTGTTTACATCTTTGGTCCTACCGACAGCAATAAACATTTTATAAGTAACAGTAATTTAATGTAAAATGTATAATTATATTTTTATTTATATGAAATTCACATTAAAGTCATAATTAGAATACATATTAATCTGATTACTTGATGTGACAACATAAGGAACAAATCTGTGTTCCTTAAGGTTGCACCGAAAGCACACTAAGTTTACTGAATTCTTATTAAGACCGCAAAGAAACAAACTGCGTCTGCCTTAAAATACCATTCATTCACTTTTTAAGTGAGAATTCATGTGCGCTTCTCCTGGCCCACTGTTAACCTAACAGCAGCTTAACTTACCAATTTTCTTTACTGGATCAGTAAAAGAGAATCCGATTGTTTACAGGGAAAAAAAAAGTCAGTAAAACCTTAAGGAATTCATGCACGTTAACGCTGAATAAAACTTATACATGATTCACAGCTAACATAATCGTCAGAAAAATCCCCAAACAAGCTCTGCCGACCTACCTACTAAAATGCACCCAACCAAGCTCATTCTCATCACCTGCTGTTCTCTTTATTTTGACGGTACAGGCACTGAAAGTATTACAAATTAAATGTTTTCACTGAAACGATTCCCCGAAAGCTTGCAGCTGAACTCAGGACCCTAAGGACATCTGCTTAGAGAATTCGCGTCCCTCGGGAACACCTAAAACCGGTAGGCAATCGTGCACTTAAAAATGCCTCCAGGAACTAACTATTGCTGAGCATCAGAAAGCGTCTCCGACACAAGCGTGTCGGCGGGCCACCTGGAGATGCAAGGGGAGCAACCCTCCTCCGGGAGGTTCAGCATAATAGGGGCGGAGAGGAAGGGGACACTTGAGAAACAAACGCAAAACAAAGATTTTTTTTCTTTCCATGCCAGTGACAGGAAGCAATTAAAAACACAGGCTAGTCTGACACTCGCCAGCCCAACCAACCGCCTTGGAGTTTAGCAAAACACGTCTCCGCTGTCTCTACCGCAAGGAGCAGGGCGAGCGGCAGAGGACGCCCGGCGAGGCGCCGCCCTCCCGGCGGGGCTGGGCGGCCCCACGCCGCAGGGCGGGCAGGGCGGGCTCTGGGCGGCGGCCCGAGGCCCGAGCCCCCCGCGCCCGCGGCCGCCGCTCGGTCGCCGCCGCGGAACAAAAGCGCTCGGCCCGGCCCGCCCCGCCCGCGGGCACCCGGGCTCCCGGCGCCCCCCGCCCCGCCGCGGACCCGAGAAGACCCGCGAGCGGCGGCCGCGAACTGGTCTCTCACTTACCGACGGGCGTACAGCCCAGCCTGGACGAGCGGGGAGAACGCGCCGGCCCCGCGGCCCCGGAGTTTTAAGTCAGCTCGGGTCCGCCCTCAGGGGCGGGCCGCGCAGGAGGCCCCGCTCCCGGAACAGCTGGGCCCCGCCCCGGGAGCGCGTCAGGCCGACGCGGGCCGCGGTCCCGGCCCCCGGGTCCTAGTGCCGCTCGGATGACCAGCGTCCGGGGCCGGCCCCGCCCTCCACTCATCCACCGAATTCGCAAGGCAGGTTCGCGTGTCTGACGGAGAAAACGGTCTTTAACGTGCGTCAGAATCTCTTCTTAAAGAGGGACTGAACAGCACCCCCTGCGAAATTGCTGACTCAGTAAGTCTAAGTCAGGGATGAAAACACCTATTTCTAACAAGGGGGAACATCTATTAATGCAGGGGAACCTTCTCAAATAAAAGGAAGTAGACTGTTTTTGTAGGAGGGTTTTTATAGGGAGAAAGTTGTGAAAATTAATCGAGGGAGATGTCTCCAAAATGAACGTGGGAGGCCAGAAGGGGGAGCCCTCTGGCAGTATAGTGCCACTCCATGTCCATAACAGGAAGAATTGTCAATGACAGGCCCCAACAGGAAAAGCTGTACATTGCATCTCCTCTAAGAAATTGACTACCCCAGCAACTTAGCCAATGAGAGACTATCATCTGCTTTCCTTCAGAAGAACTCACCCCAAATTCCTCCTTTTTCTCTGTAAAGTAACTCTCCTTTGTTGGACTTGCCTATGCCTTTGGCTATAGCTTGCTTGTCCTGAATTGCAATTTGGTTACTGAGTCCAAATTTATGCTGCTCACCCCATGACAGAACAATAAAATAAAGAAGAAGAGGTGTTGGGGCAAGGAACAAGGACTTTATTCAAAAAGCCAGCAGACAGACAACATGGTGGAACACTATCCCAAAGAACCATCTTATCCAAGTTAGAATTCAGGCTTTTCTTATCCTAAAAGGGAAAAGGGTGTGACTAGTTACTGCAGACTTCTTGGTGCCGGCCAGACCCAGGAGGGGATGTGATAATCCTCTGTTCTTGCAGCTGTCCATGTTGGTTTGGTCAGAATGTTCCTGTAAACCTCCAGTAAGACAAATGTTATTTTCTGTTCTGCAACTTTTTATCTCTATGTGAATGAGAAGTGTTACAGCTTTAAAGGTCAAGCCTGGGATGCAGAGCTTTGAAAAACAGGGCGATCATGTATATTTCATACTATAGGCAACATTCTTTTACTGATTGATGAGGCAAAGGTGCAGAGCCAGCATGACTAAGCACAGGCAACAGAGCGCAAAAGTTGGAGCTAAAAGAATAGACCCAGTGTGGAGTCAGGTTTGTTCTTCTCTGTTACAGTTCCTCTGCTGTTCCCAAATAAACCCATTTTTGCTGGTAAAATAACTTTTATTTTTAAAGTCAACAGAGTAAAGAAGGGAATCCTTTCCGAGTGAGTACAAATGAGAAAGGACAAGGTGGTTAGTTCTTGCAGTGTGGGGTACAGGGTATTCCTTTGCCCTCTTAAGGTTCAGATCAAGGTTCTGCCACTCACTAGACATGGAACCGAGCAGGACCCTGTGGGGCCTTTCTGGGTCAGACCCCCTCCCCGATATCCTCTGCTGTAGCTTCTCTCTGAAGTCCCCAGATACAGTATCTCATGCGTATTTCCTGAGTTTTTCAGTTGCTAAAAACCACCACCAAATGGAAGAAATTAACTACTGGGTGATCTTGAGCACGTGATCCCCCAGACCTTCTGGCGCCTAGGGGTTGATAGTGTTGACTGACTGTTACCCCACTATCAACCAATCAGAAGATTGTGCACAAGTTGATCATGTAACCTGTGACCCCCTCCCCCCCCGATCTGGCCTTTAAAAATACTTAGCTGAAACCCTTCAAGGAGTTCAGGGTTTTCTTGGGCATGGGCTCCCTGTCCTCTTAGCTCGACCCGCAATAAACTTTTGTCTGCTCCAAACTCCAGTGTTTTGATTTGTTTGGTCTGTGTGTGTTGGGCACGTGAACTTGTGTTCGGTAACAGACATACAACTTTGGGAAGATCACTTAACCTGTCTCCGTTCAGTTTTCTCATTTGTAAAGTAAGAATGATGCTAATACTTACCCACAGGATTGTTGAGATAGTAATATGAATCAATATATAATTAAAAGCAGCTCCTGGAACATGGAGTGGTATAATTGCCTCAGATAAGGGGTTTTCCAGAGCCTAAGCCACACAGGTCAGCAAACAAGTGAACCCAAGAAAAAAAGGAGTTTTGTTGCAAGAAAATCTGATATGGACCCCACTCCTATATTGCCTATGGAGGGCTTAATGCTGATAAAAGAAAATTTCACATGTGGAGATACAGGGAAATCATTCTGGCTTATACATGAGTTAACTTGAATTTTATGTTAACTAAAATAGCCTGTTTGTGGCCTATCAAACATGCCTTGTACATCTGCTTTAATTATTAAAGTAAAGGGCACGGTGACCAGAAGTAAAGAATGCCCATGTTAAAAATAAAGATTAAATACCCCTTTTCCTGGGACACCAAGCTGGTCCTCCTTTGATGATAAGACACCCTTCCCAGGTGCCAAGGCCACACTGTACATGCGGTATGCGTACATGCTGGACTGGTTTTGTTGTCGTTGTTTGAAACTGTGAAGAAAAGTTTCTCTGATTTTAATATTCTTTGTTCTGATAAGATATAAAACTGTGCTGGAAACCATGCTTCTCTGGAGCAGTTTCTCAGAATAATCTGGGAAGCAGGCTTCCAGGCTACTCCTCAGTTTGACTCAAATAAAATTCTCCTCCATTCTTATTGTTTATTGATTATTTTCATTGACACTGCCCAGCAAGATGTAGTGCTCAGGAAGCTACAACGCTATTTGGGGTGAAGTTGCCGGTCTCTCTGCTGTGTATCCTTGCCCCATGTGTGTGCTTTCTCCTGTCTCCTTTAGATAAATAAAGCTTGTCTGATTTTCCAGAAGTGTGATCTTCCCACAAGTCCTAAAGTGCAGCTGACATTTGTCGATATAGCAGCCCTGAAAGGTCACCAGCAAGGAGACTTGCAAGGGGAGTACACCGTCTCCAGGACCTGAAAGTTGTTCACTCCAGGGCTGGAGGTGGAGGTGCCTTCTTTTTAAGATATTTATAACTCCGGATGCCAAACAAAGAACCTTGTTATCCAACTGGTCAGGCTAAGGAAAGATCCCCCAAAAGATTAGCTGGTTCTATGCCATTATGTGTAATTATAAATTACACATCCTCTCCTTGTGTTTCACAACATTCAAAAGCAAAGTCTGTCTCAGGTCAAATTATTTTCACTATAAATGATATCTCAATGTTCAAGAGCATAATACTTAGCCACAAGGGTCATAAACTCCTAAACTTATAAAACGTGTTTTAGAAAAGTGCACGACATCATTAGCGTGTCTATACTAAGAAGTTTGTACAAAAGATGCTTAATATCCATTTAAGAGGTAAATGAGGTCATTTTTTCTTTTTCTTTTCTCAGTTGCCCCTATATTCTGTTTTTCCTTCCTATGAGTAATATTTAGCTAGGTACAAGGTCACTTAACTGGAGAACACAGTCCCCAAGCCTCCCTTGCAGCTAAGTATTGCCACATTTCAATTCTCATAATGACGTAAGAGCAGAAACGTTGTATGTAACTTCTGCCTAAGGGATGGCTTACCCTGAAGTTCCTTTCCCTCTATTTGCTTGGATTGGAATGTGGAAGTTGCAGTAACCTGATTTCAGCCTCACAAAGGAAAACTATTCCTGAAAGCTGGAGTAGTTCTCCTTTCTTGTGCCATAAATCTCTTCGGCAGTTTGTTGGAACCTATAGACCCTTCTTAGAATAACGTTTTGTAAAGTTTAAAATAAGATATGTAAGATTACAAAGTAAATGGGGCAGGGTATAGCTCAGTGGTAGAGTGCATGCTTAGCATGCACTAGGTCATGGGTTCAATCTCCAGTACCTTCACTAAAAAATACAATAAAAAATTAAAAAGAAAAAGATTACAAAGTAAAATTAATTCAACATGAAAGCAAAATGTTTTAAACAACAAATGTGTAATACGATAGGTGTTTACTAACTCGGTAAATACGATCTAGTAGCAAATCTAATAACTGTGACTTTGAAAATGACCATAAATGATATTTCAAGATTATCTGCATTAACTCTAATAAGAATACCTATGATTGTATGGTGAAAAATTTACTGTTAATACTGCTATATTCCTGTGGCTTTGTTGCCAACATTTATAATTGAAGGAAATGATACGTTTCAGTAAAATTTTAGTGAAAATAGGGTTAATCGTTTTGCCATCCATTTATGGTATTCCTGAATTCTACCCATGAATGTGGTAAGTACACGTCTGGTCCCTGTTACCGAGTACAAACTCGTTCTGCCCGCCGCATGACAGGCCAGTAAATAAGGAGACAAGGTGTTGGGGCAAGGAATAGCGACTTTATTCGGAAAGCCGGCAGACCGAGAGGCTGGCAGACTAACGTCTTGGAGAACCATCCTGCTCCAGTCAGAATACAGGCTCCTTTTATACAAAAAAAACAAGGGAGGGGGTGTGGTTGTTGTTGCAAACTTCTTGCTGCAGGCGTTCTTTGTTCTTGCAGCCGTCCATGTGGGTCAGGTCATGGTGTCCCTGTAAACCTCCCACAAAACAAAGGTTATTCTCTACTTTGCAACTTGCCATCTCTACATAAGTGCAGAAGCGCTGACGTCCTTAAAGTTCGGAACCTCGAGTATAGGCTCTCCTGTCTATCTCAGGCTAAAGGCAACATTCTTTTACAAAAGGAGCAGAGCCAGCAAGACCAAGCCTGGAAGACAGGGCACAGTGGTCAATCTAAAGGAACAGATCCAACATAAAGTCAGATTTGTTCCCCTCTATTACACTGTGACCTTCACCTCCTGGTGTTACTCCATGGTTATGTTACTTCACGAACAAAGGGACTTTGTGGATGTAACAAAGATCACCTTAAAATACGGAGATTTGCCTACATTTTTTAGGTCTGGGTGGCATAGCATAATCATATGACCCTTTAAACCCAGAAGAGGAAGATGGGAGAGGAAGCCAGAGAGATGAGGGTACATAGGGAAGTCTGAGACTGGACTCATGAGAAAGGCTCAGCTCACTGTTGCTGGCTTAAATATGGAGGGGCCCACGTGGAAAGCACGAGAAGGAAATCAATTCTGCCAACAATGAGCTTGGAAATGAAACTCTGTGCGATAAGTAGATACTATGTAAGCAGCTCGGTTTGTGATGATTTGTTGCGTCAGCAACAGAAAACTTAATATAATGGACTCCAGGTTATACCCCAAGGAAATAGTTAAGGAACAAAGAAGAAGGAAACTAGATACAAAAAGTTCTGCAAAGAAGAGCTCTCCACCAGCCAGGACTGGCCAAACTATTAATGAGAGAGAAGAAAATCTTTTATAAGTTGAGTAAAGCTCTGGTTATGAAAGAATATTAGTTTATGTGACGTGTACAATGAGGAAAGATCCAGAACCAAGTCTTGAAAAACTCTTATGTTTAATGGAAAGGGGGAAAGATACACCTTAAAGAGACATGGGAATAGCCAGAAAGGCAGAAGAAAAACTCGGGGACTGATATCACAGAGCAGTACACATGAGGTTAAGGTGCTCAGTCCTGTTAAAAATCAAGTAAGAATAAACTGGAAAATACCCTTTGGATTTGACAAGAAGAGGAATACTCGCAGACCTGAGCTTGGAAATGCAAAGGACCAAAGTGTTCAAAATAATCTTGAAAAAGAAAGGACTTCCACAACCTGACTTAAAGACTTACTATATAATAATCAAAGAGCGTGATATTGGTGTACGGATAAACCACTAATTCTCCCTAATCCAGGGGTCCTTCAGTACTTTTCTTCATGCTCATTTAACCATTTATTAATATATAGAGAGATTTTACTCACTTTTTTAGTAAGTAGAATATGGTTCACACTGCTCTGATTCTTACTTTATTCAGCAAGCCATAGCAGTCCCTCCAGGTCACAGTAGTAGTGAGAAGGAAAAGCTGGGCTGGGCTAACTGATAAATCTAAGTTTAATAAGTGTCGGTTTACTGATCTGTTCCTGCCAGATAAGTTCTGGTTTACGGATTCCTTGCTTCTGCTTTTGTGACACTGCTGAGCTGTTCGCGCCCCATTGGCCTTTAAACCCCAAGGTTGTAACCAACCCTATAAAAGCTCACGCACACGTCCTAGAGGCGCTCAGAGCTGCGGAGCGTAAGCCCCTCTGAGCCCGCCGGCGTAATAAACCTGAGGACTGCAACCCTCTGAGTGGTGCTTGTTTCTTGGCTGGCCTGTCATTTCCGAGTCATTTTTAATAATTACCTGAAATTCATCATGATCCTTATGAAACTCACTTTATTTCCAATTTTTGCCACTTGTGAACAATCCATAAGTGTTGGAAGGATTCCCAGGAGGAAAACTGGTGGGTTGAACTGTAATTTGACATAACAGATACTGCCAGATAACTTCCTTTTAAGTCCATCACAATTTTCAGTAATGCCAAGAAAATTATTCTTTCTCTGTCATTAACAATGAGTATTAGCTTCTCAATCTATGTAAAGTGATCTCATTGTTGTGTTTATTTGAACAGTCAAACAGATCTGGTGAGTTGAATTACCAACTGGAAAACAAAATGCAAGGTCAATTTGGAAAACAAAGAACAAAAATTGAGAGTGTAGCCACAGGGTTCAGCACTCAAGAAGGAAATACTCCAGCAATTTAAATGCTAAAGCCTCTGATGTTTGGAGACCAATGCTGCTAACTAATCGATTCATTCTTTGTTGAAGCTACTATTCTGTTCAGATTCAAGGTTAAGGAGGCTAAATTCTACCCCTACAGGCAACTGGTTGTTAAAGGGTGCACTTCAGCCCAGTTGCATTAGGTCTCTTCATTCCCGTCGGACGGTGATATCCAAGGTGATGCTGAATGTGGTGAGGGACACTGAAGAAGCAAGAATTTTCCACAGTGGTGTTAGCAGCGAGGGGGGCCCTAAATTAGGAGGCCCACCAAAGCATGGGTCCTTGCCACCAGCTGTGAAAGATTTTACAGCAGAGGCAAAGGGACAACATGAAAAAGCTGCTTTATTTTCTCAAAAGAGGAAAAGGAAGGAAAGCGCTCAAATGAGGAGAAGGGAAGGAAGTGCTCAAGCAGGGAAAGAAAGCTCTCAAGGGGGAAGTTATCAGCCACGATGGCCGGTGGAGACAGCTCCAGCACCGGGTAGGGCCACGTGGATTTTTATGAGCGGCTTCTGCCATCACGTCTTCCCTTCCAGGTGTGATGGAACCAATCAGTCCTTGTATGAGTTTCTCTGGTTGTTGTCATGGCCATTGTCAACTGTCATGGCGCTGGTGGGTGTGTCATTTAGCAGCTAATACATCACAGTGAGCGTAGAATGAGGATCAAGGTCCACTGGAAGTCACATCCTCCACCATCTTAGGCTCCGTTGTTTCGAATCAGTGCTTGTTTCTTCTCTTTGCAACTGCCTCCTGAGACTTAGATAAGAGTAATTGGTTTCTATTTGAGAGAAGGGCAGGGGATCTGGGTGGGCAACTGCCTTGGTAACTTGGTAAAAGGAAAGTTGGTCTTCATCATAATGCCTGTAACCTGGTGGACACAGCATTCCCCCCTTCCCCACCAAAATCTCCAGAGATTCTGTTCAGCCATGAAAGTTTTAAAGGAAAATGGAGGCGTAATCTCAGTTAATCGTTGAAATAGGTGGTCAGAGTCACTGCCATCCCCCAATGCCTGCAGGCTTGTCCTAATCAACGGCTTGAGCCTGCTCTTCTATGACTCAGGGAGGCCTGGGAGACTTCAAATTTCCTATAAACAAGAGGCAGGGGTCAGGAGGGACACAGGGTCCTGCCCGGTATCAGTAGTTCTTTCATATCCGTGTCCCATGTTACTGGGAAAAGTGAAATAAGAATTACCTTGGTTCTTAGTCACCTGTAAAAAAAAAAAAAAAGAATTTTTAACAAGAGATAGAAAGCATGATATAAGTAAGACTTTCATTAGTGAAGTAAAAAAGTAATAAAAGATAGTACAGTCCCGAGAGTGGGGAGTGGGCCAACCCAAGAGTAAAAATGGCGCTGCTCCTTTGTTTTTCTGTCTTATAGCCTGGCTTGGGGGCGTTTTTGTGATTGATTGATTGATTGATTGATTAGCGACTCAGGATCTCTGAGTGATCAGGCTGATCGGCAGCTCAGGGTCCTTGTGCTCAGGTTGATTGACAGCTCAGGCTCATTGTGCTCTGGCGTGCCCATCCTCTTTTGGGCAGGTCCATTGGGTCAAGTTATGCTGGGTCCTTCTCTTACGTGCAGCTGTAGCATTTTGATTTAACTGGCTTCTTTTGCTGGCCCTCATTTAGAGAAAATAAAATTTTCTGGAGTCCCTTTTCCCCAATGCAGAGATGCTGTTATTTTCTGGGTTGTTCCTTTCCCCTTCCTCTCCCCCTAACCAGTGCTCATTTCTATCTAAACTGCCTAACACCCACAGTGGTTCCCCCTCACGCCTTCTTGCACATGACCATAGCCCTTGCCTATCACCCCCCGCCCCGTTCCTCTTGACAATGGCTACCAACCCACAAGAATTATTCCTCTCTTTCCCAAGGACCCATCTTTGGCCATCTATTCCCTAAATGGGCCAAACTTCAACAGACCCTTCCTGCTAAGGTGCCATCCTTTCACATGTCAGACTGCTCATGCCCAGCATTCTCTAATAAAGGCCTAGGCTAACAATATTTTGATCCATTTTCTAAAATTGTGCCTTAGTTTCAGTCAGGACTGGACCCTCTGGGGCCCTGCGCCACATCAAGGAGAACAGAACATGCCTGAGGCCCCTTTTCATGTCCCTTCAAGTTGCAAGAACTGACTGGTTGAGTCAGCCTGCTTCTGACCTGCTCTCTCTGTTGGAGAGCTGCATAAACCTTTTTTCTTTTTAATTGTCTGTGGTACAAGGCTCTTGATTTGATTTTTTTCACTATTCCAGGTTCTCACAGATGAACTGGGCTCATAGTTCCAAGATGCTTTCCTGGCCCACTTATTCTTGTTTCCTCTTGTCACTTGAATATGGGCTCAAAGTTGTGGGGGCAAATAGCACTAAATATTGGAAGCTCTGGAAGGACACATTAGAACTTGAGTGGTTATTCTGGGGAACTTGGAATATGAATAAAATAATCCATTTGCTTTCTACAGTAGACACAAATGGCTGAAAAATTCCAAAAATTCAATCATCAACATTTTTAAATGGGCATTGTTAGTGAGACAGTAGTAAGGAAGGGATGGGTTTAAAATAGACTATATCATATCCTGCAGAAGTAGAAAACCAGGCAATGAAAGAACCTATAACATGCGCTGTGCAAGCTTAAGTTAAAAACCAGAGTGTGATGATTGGGCGAAAGGTAAACTATGCCTTCCTAGGTCTTCCTGTGGGACAAAGAATAGTTCTTAGTAATTCATGATTTTAAAAAGAACAAATGGGCAGAAGAACTAAACAAGCAATTCTCCAGTAAAGACACAAATGGCCAATAGGCACAAGAAAAAATGCTCAATATCACTAATTATCAGAGAAATGCAAATCAAAACTATAATGAGGTATCACCTCACACCTGTCAGAATGGCCATCATTCAAAAGTTCACAAACAATAAATGCTGGAGAGGCTGTGGAGAAAAGGGAACCCTCCTTTGCTGTTGGTAGGAATGCAGTTTGGTGCAGCCATTGTGGAAAACAGTATGGAGATTTCCCAAAAGACTAAAAATAGACTTATCATATGATCCAGCAATCCCAGTCCTGGGCATATATCCAGAGGGAACCCTAATTCAAAAAGACACCCTCACCCCAATGTTCATAGCAGCACTATTTGCAATAGCCAAGACATGGAAACAACCTAGATATCCATCAACAGATGACTGGATTAAGTAGCTGAGGTATATTTATACAATGGAATACTACTCAGCCATAAAAAAAGAAAAAAAGCCATTTGCAGCAACATGACTGGCCCTGGAGAATGTCATTCTAAGTGAAGTAAGCCAGAAAGAGAAAGAAAAATACCATATGATATCACCCGTATGTGGAATCTAAAATAATAATAATAATAATAATAAAAAAAGACAAAAGAACTTATTTATAAAACAGAAACAGACTCACAGACATAGAAAACAAACTTATGGTTACCAGAGGGGAAGGTAGTGAGAAGGGATAAATTGGGAGTTCGAGATTTGCGGATACTGACTAATATATACAAAATAGATAAACAAGTTTATACTCTATAGCACAGGAAACTATATTCTACACCTTGTAGTAACCTATAATGAAAAAGAATATGAAAAGGAATATATGTATATTCAGGTATGACTGCAGCATTTTGCTGTACACCAGAAATTGACACAATGTTGTAAACTGACTATATTTCAATTTTAAAAAAGTTAAAAAAAAAAAAAAAAGAATGCTATTATCAGGCAGGAGCATTAACCATAGTGGATACAGTAAATTAGCTACAAAGACTCCTAGTTCTGTTTCAAAGGTAAAGATCAGCCTGAAGTACATTCCAGAGCTGTTTTGCAGGCCCCAACCCCCCTGGAGCACTCAACCACCAGACTAAGTGGAGCCTAAGGACTGATGATGCTGACCTGGGCTGACCCTCATGACTTCACTCAACTATGTGCCTGGATTTCGTCAACCTAGAGTAACCTTTGCCCCATTTTAAGGCGGAAACCTCTGCCCTAAGGGTGGGGGTTGCCACCATTTTTTGAACATGCAAGGTATATCTGAGCATGCTGTTGCACTGCGGAAGCACAGCTGGAAATCCATCTCCACGTGGAAGATCACACTCACTCTTTCATGAAGATGCATGTGCCCTTAGCTTAAAAATTCCCTGATCTTGCTCTTCACAGAGACAATGCTTTGAGAGATAGCTCCCTGTCTTTGAGAGATAGCTCCCTGTCTCTTTACTTGTCACAAGTGATGAATGTTTCTGCTTTGATCGAAAGTACTTGGCATGTCTGTTGGCTATGCACCCCAAGCAATGGGCCCATTGAGTCCGGCAGTAACATGAAGAGCCCTCTAAAAGAAAAATTCTAAAATTCCTGCCATTAATGATTCCCCACGAAAGGCTAATAAAAATGTGGAGGATCTAAAATCCAACCTTAGAATCTCTTTCTCTCCTGATCCAACACTAGCTTGACTTTCCTTCTTGACCCTGGTACCTCGACTCCCTCCTTCCCCTTACTCTGCTCAGCCTCTTTTTCCTGTACCATCCCTTTCTTCCACTGCACCTTCTTAAATATATCCCTTTCACAAGAAAAAATAATACTAAAACCAGACCAAAACAAACATATCCATCTCACTCAATAATGTGCCTCATCAATGTCATGTAGCATAGGTAAAGATGATTGCCAAGCTTACTGGCTTGATGGCTTTAAACCTTGGTCAAGATCAGGTTTGCATAATGTAGTTAAGAACTTTCTAAATCCTCCCAAGGAAAGAGAAGAATTCATTGAAGAATTTAGTCATCTTAGAAATTTATAGTATGGAATCTCTGATCTCTACCAACTAGTTCATCTTTTAAGACTCAGAGATGGGGAAACTCCAGTATAACGTGTGGGTCTTCTGTTACGCTCTCCAGATAGAAAGCCTTGAAGAATTGATTCCCTCCATGTACTGACAGCATTAGCAAATGAGGGACATAACTTCTCAAAGGATAAACTCCACTTTTGTTAGACCAAAGTGCATTATGTTCATTATGACATCAACATACAAAATGGAAAGTCTCTTTCCCTTCAGAGAATGGACGCTCTTCATCACTTTAACTGGCTAATTGCCAAAGTGTAACTTAGAAGGGTTCTTGGACTCACAGGATGTTGTAGACAATGGATTGCTAACTTTCTGTACTGGCTGCCCCTTTGAATGATCTTAACTAATTGACACATCTGAATCCTTGCCGTAATTAGACTCACTACCCTTGGACTGCCTAATTATCATAAGCTTTTCTTTCTACTTGTATATAGAAAATCAGGAGAAGCTCCAGGAATCTTAACAACAGCGTAATGAACACCAGGGACCTATTGATTATATCCCCTCATTTGACCCAATACCAACAGCCCATCCACCTTGTTTGGGTAATGGTAGCAATGGTTGACTTAACCTTGGTACTTACATTTAACCTCACAGTCTTGGGTGCTGTTCAGACCTTATTTTTGATGAAAGTAGCTAGCATTTTTCTGCCTCCAGATTGAACTTCCTAAAAATCATCTCCCACCCCTGCACATATTTTACCCATTGCAGGAGCACTCCAGACCCTACCACTGTTCTGCCGTATTCAGTGGAAGCAAACCTCATAAATGTGATGGGCTTGTTTGGGAATTTCACCTGCCTTACTCTGACTTCTTTGAAACTGCTTTAGGTGTCCATAATTAAAGCCATCTGTGGATAGGGGCTAGTTGAGAACCAAACAAAGAGGCAATCAAGCTAGACAAGCTGACACAACCCAGTCAGGTTTCCTGGACCCAACCCTCTTCCAGAGGCCAAATCTGCATAAGTTTGACAGTCCTTTGCTAAACAAATTGTGTGATGTGATACATCATTCATTCAAAACTACATGTTTTGAAGTAAATGATCTTTGTTTTCTTAACTACAATTTCATTAAATAGAACAGAGAAGATAACCGTTTTTGCTGTTAGAAGTCCCCGAATTTCAAAATAAAAGTTAGAATGCTGAATGCTACAGTGTGTTTTTCCCTCCAAGTTTTCAGTTTCAGATTAAAGTAGGCGGGATCATTAACAAGACAAGTAGTATCATGTCTTTGTACCATGTCAGCTTAGCCAAATTCAAACTCACTTTCCCAGAATTTCTTTCCCTGCAAGGTTCTGGGTTACAGTTGGCCACAGAAGTAGGAGCAAGTTTTGGGAGGTCTAAGTGAAGCAGCTCTCATTTTTTTTCATACTGAAAGTCAGTATAGGATGCCAGGCATTTTCATAGTGAGCACATCTTACCACTGATCTGCTAACACATCTTGTAGGGGTATAGTGGTACCCAATCCATAGTTCCTCAAGCACACATTGTATCTCCTTCAGCTTTTCCTAGTCCTGGGCCAAATGCTTGGGGAGTTTCCTGGTGAAGGGCACCAACATCTCCTGCAGTTCACCCAACATCATGGTTTATCCTTGTGGTTTCTAGTTTATGTCATGGATTCTGGTTCTTGCCCTTCCCTTCTTTACATCCAGCTTCCCTGATTACCAGCCTGGATGACTTCAGGATCTACACACCACGGAGCCAACGGCCTTGTGTAGACTTCTCAGCCGGCTACCATAATTGTCTAAGGTCTAATGCCTATAATAAATTCCTTATTCAATTATTCATAGTGTTTCTGCTTCTCTCGTCAAAAACTCTGCCTGATGCCAGGAGTCAGTACACTCAGAGAATAAGCATCCTCTAAAGAGAACATGAAATTATAGTTGCAGTATTCATGGTTTGCGCTGTGCCAGACATTTTGCTAAATGTGCCTTATCTCTTTTGATCTTTACTACAACACTATTTTACGAAAAAATTAAAATTAAATTAAATTACTTACTGTTTATTTATTTATTTATTTACTTATTTATTAACATTTTTTATTGATTTATAATCATTTTACAATGTTGTGTCAAATTCCAGTGTAGAGCACAATTTTTCAGTTATACATGAACATGTGTATATTCATTGTCACATTTTTTTCTCTGTGAGCTATCACAACTATTTATTTTTTTCTTAATCATTCAGCAAGTTTATTCTTTTCCTTAACTTATGTTTTTATAATTTCTGTATATTGACACATGTAGGCCTGCATCTCTGTCTAGTTTTTGTATTATATTCGATTATATGAATAACACATTCATCTATATATGTATATATCTATCTTGAACAAACTTTCTAAAGGCTTGCCTAGTTTACTAGCTTTCAAAGGAAAAGGTTTTTAAAATTTTCTCCATTAATATTTTCCATAGATTTTTAATTTGTGTCTTTTTATGATTTTGTTGCTTCAACTTTTTCTTTTTTTTTTTAGTTGTGGTATGGTCAGTTTACAATGTCGTGTCAGTTTCTGGTGTACAGCACAACCCATCAGCCACACATGAACATACATAAATTCATTCTCATATTCCCTTTCACCATAAGCTACTATAAGATACTGAATATATTTCTCTGTGCTATACAGTATAAACTTTTTCATCTATTTTATACATACCAGTCAGCATCTGCAAATGAGAGTTACTGTTTATAACCTCTGTGTCAGAGCAGAAACTCTGCACAGCAATGAATTTTGTGTACAGAATGGTGATTTTTTTTTTTTACACCATGGGTATTTTGACTTTACTTATTTTTGTCTTGTGGAACAGAATAAAGGAAACCTCATTTAAAATGGAGTGAAGAGGCCAGAATGGGGAGCCCTGGACCACTACCCCTTGTCATCAGTAACAAACCCCAACAGGAAGTGTCGACTACAGACCTCAACAGGAAGATGTCTGCTTGCCCAGCAAGAAGCCCAGCCCATGGGAAACGCTGGGCCACTCTGACTCTCACTTTCCTCCAATGGACTTTTGTTCAAAACAGTCCCTCCCAACTGCCTTTTTTTTTTTTTTCTCTATAAAGTAACTTTCCTTTGCTAATTGGTCTTGCCTATGGTGTTTGCTGTAGCTTGCTTGTCTCAAATTGTTATTCTCAAATAAGCCCATTATGCTGGTAAAATAACTGGCCGTTGTATTTTGTAGGACAACACTTTGAAAGGAATCAGATAACGCCACCCCAAAACATGCCACGTCAGCATAAGTGTTACTTTGAGCCAAAGGCATTAAGAATCACTCCCACCCGCCAAACCAACAGGGAGAGAAGAGTGACTCTTACCAAACACCGGGAGCCAACTCCAAGATGAATTTGCATAAGCGAATTCTTGCTAAAATAGCCCGTCTTCCATTAGTTGCACTTCCCTACAATTTTGTGTCCTTTGAAGCCCAAAACCCCTCTGTTTCATTGAAAGGGTATATAGGGTGAGTTTCTTTGAGCGCCTATGCACATAAAAAAAAAAAATTTGAGTGCCTTCCCTCCTGTTAATCTGTCTTCTGTTAGTTTAATTAGCACACCTCCAAGCAATAAACCTAAGAGGGTGAGGGGCTTTTCTCTCCCAATATTTAATTTAAAACAGATTGTTTCCCAAATAAGCCTTCTAAATAAGTTGCTTTGATTAACCACACAGTACAGAAATGTTGTCTTCCTGGCCAGAACTTGTGAATTACTCTGTATGTAATTCAATCAGTTTTAAGTGTTAACTTGCCCTCCTTTAAAAAAGACAAGGATCAAATATTCATTACATGAAGTAAAACTCTTAGGTGTTGGGAGGAACACAACCTACAGGTTTCTGTAAAAGCCACAAGAGGCCAACCTATTGCATCACACATCTTAAAAGAAGAGTCAGGGCGTGCTGAAACATGCTGTGTTTTGTTTGAATCAACATTTTCCTCATTATAAAAAAATAATGAATGCTCATTAGACAATGAGGAAAATCCTGAAAAATAAAATGAAATGTTATTAATAACATATTATGCAATGATAATCACTAATATATTGGTTGATGGCATAAAATTTATGTTTTAAGCCAGGATAAGAAAATTCAAGCAGAATGTATTCTCTGCCTGTATCGGGCCCTCCCTAATGTGTGATGGGCACATGCATTATACATTAACCAGACCTCCTCAAAGGTGGGAACGTCTGCCCAACCAAGACCATTTTCCCCCCTTCTTCTGACTGCAGCAACATACCTCCTTAGAAGATAGCATTCTTTTCCTAATACTGTGAGGAGTCATGGTGACCAGCTGCTGGCCTTGTAGATGTGGCTCTAGATTATGTATCTTTGGTGAACTTTACATAAAATGTCAGTGTTGTCATTTTGATGGACAGTCCTTTGTGTCCAAAATGTATATAATTGTGCCTTTGACTTCCAACAAGTGGAACGGTCCTCAGAGTTTTCTGAAAGACTGTCTCCTGGGTTATAATCCTCAGGTTGGCTTGAATAAAATCCTCTATTTCTCCCATAGATTGACTATTGATTAATTTTTCTTCAATGTGATTTTTTTTCCTCTCATGCTTTTTCTTTTCTATGCATAGCTTTTGTTTTCTTTAAAGAAATAGTTTTATATGTTATGCTACAATCTTCACAATCATAATTTTGATGACTGAATATTTTTTCAGGGAAAACAGGCACCATAATTTGCTAAACTTGGTAAGTTGATGTCAAATATATAGTATTTCCCAAGAGTGTCACATTAAAGCAAATGGACTTGGTAAATATTCTGTCATGCATAAAAAAGGTCAAGTTAGTATCATTCAGTTTCTTTGCAGATTTGAGAAAATTTTTCTTTAAATGTATATATTTATATATAATGCATTATATACATTTATATATACTGTGTCAATATAATGTATAAGTGATGCATATTTGAGGTATATATTTATACACATACACACACAAATACTTGTCACTTCAAAATTATAAAGGCATTTCCCTAAATTTTTTTCTGGTAATCTTATATCTTTTAAAAAATATTTATTTTATTTTTTGTACAATTTATTTTATTTTTGGGGGGGGTAATCAGGTTTATTTATTTATTTATTTTTAAAATAGAAGTACTGAGAATTGAACCCAGGACCTCCTGCATGCTAAGCCATCTACCACTGAGCTATACCCTTACCCCCTTATATCTTTGTTTATCTTTAACATTTTAAATCTCCCACACCCAGAGTTTTATTATTTGATGTAATGTAAATGTCTTTTTTCATCAAAACAGACAACACACCACTTATTGAATAGTACATCTTTTCCTACTGATTTGAAATGAATCTTTAGATTATTTTATTTATATATATATATATATGTATATGCATGCTATATACATGTCTTCTTGCCTCTATTTCTGAACTTTCTTCTCTTTCAGTGGCTAATTTCTCTGTAAGTGCTTTAGACAATGTTTTAATAGCTTTATATTTTGATACCTGGGAGACCATGTCCCTTATGTTTATTCTTCTATTCAAAATACATTACTTACGTGAATCTACTCCTCCAGATGGTCCTTTTTTATTAATAAATTATGTTCTTTTTAAATTAATAGGAGTAGACTTTTGGAGTCATTGGGTATGTTCAATATCAAACTTGTTTTCAAAGAATTTGTAGCAGCTTACACTCCCAATAGCAGGGCGTGAAGGTTCCTGGTACTCACTTTCTCACCAATATGTGGTTCTGTCAACCTATTAAAACTCAGCCATTCTGGTGGGTATATAGACATAACGTACTGTGGTTTTACTGATTATTATGGGAATTGGTCAGCACCTTCCCTTTACCTATTTCCCATTCGGACTTTCCGTTTGATGTGATGCCTGCTTAAGATTTTAGTACATTTAGAGAAGAGAAGCTTTTCTTTGTTTTTATTGTGGCTTTAAGTTTACAGTTTTTGATCCACCTGGAATTAATTTGGGTGTAAGATAAGCTGTAGGAGTTCAACTAACACTGTCCAGATGGCTAGTCACTTTTCACAATGCTCCTCAGTGAATAATTCATTCCAGATAACTAATAACGTAGAATCAATTTTTGTGCATGTGTAGGTGTGTCTATGACACATGTGTATATAAATTCTATTAAGAATTCCTTTGCATTGTATGGAATGCATAGATAAATTAGAGGAGGTCTTTCTTGGATTTTTTACATTGAGTCCTCCACTCCAGGAGCACAGCAAGTTGCTCCATTTATCCAGGTGTTCTTTTATGCCTTTTTATACCGTCCTATTGTTACTGAGTCCAAACTCATTCTGCTCACCTCACGACAGGCCAATAAATCAAGAGATGAGGTGTTGGAACAAGGAATAATGACCTTATTTGGAAAGCCAGCAGACCAAGAAGATGACAGACTCACATCCTGGAGAACCATCTTCCCCAAGTCAGAATTCAGGCTCTTTTTATACTAAAAAGGGGAAAGGGTGTGGTTGGTTGGTGCAGACTTCTTGGTGTTGGAATCCTTTGTTCTTGCAGCTGTCCATGGAGGTCAGCTCGTGGTGTTCCTGCAAACCTACAACAAGGCAAATGTTATTTTCTCTTCTGCAACTTTTTATCTTTATATGAATGAGAAAGTGTTATACCCTTAAAGATCAGAGCCTTGAGAATGGGCTCTCCTGTATATTTCAGGCTATAGGCAACATTCTTTTACAAAAGTTGCAGAATCTGCATGGGAAATGGATCACAAGGTTAGATCCAAAGGAACCAATCTAATATGGAGTCAGATTTGTTCTTCCCAATTACACTATAATTTTCTTCCTAAATAGTTTAATTTCTCTTGCTATTGTAAAGATTTTTCCATTATGTTTTCTGATTTCTTCTTTTTTCTATACACTTTAAAAATTGTGGTAAAATATACATAACAAAAATAAACCATTGTAAGTGTAAAATTTAGTGTCTAAATACATTCACAACGTTGTACAACTATCACCACTATCCTCGGATTTATTTCTATACTGCGTTTATCTTTTCCTGGCTATCCCTTCTGAGAGCTCTTAGTAGACAACTTCAATTGCAAAAACATTTATAACTAAAAGTTTGAAAGCATTTACAACCAACTGTTATATTTTCCATAAATAATTTTGTAACTAAGAGCTTTCCATTGAGCCCAGAGCAAGGCAACAGAGGATTTGATTACTTGGGGGGGGGTGTCTAGTTTAATTAAGAAATAATGACTGATTCAGTGATTATTGATTGGGAAAAGGCCGTGACAAGGCCAGACACAGCCTCTTCCCCTTTGCCTGAACCTGCTTTGTACCTAGCTAACTTCCCATTCTTTGTCTCCCGATTTTCAGCTAAGATTAGAACTATTTGTCCCCCTGCTATTAGCTACCTAGAGAGAAAAACATTCGTTCCACTAACTGACTAAGACTTACCCTGCTTATAAAACACCCACAACTGTAAACCACCCCAAATGCACTTGTTTACCGCTGCCTATAAAAGTCTAAGGCAAACCTGCTCTGCTGAGATACTCTGACTTGAATCAGAGTAAAATCAATCTCCTTTTCTGAATATTTTTCTCTTTTACTGCTGGAAATTAATTCTTTTTGGGGGGATGGGGGGGAATTAGGTTTATTTACTTATTTTAATGGAAGTACTGGGGGTTGAACCCAGGACCTTGTGCATACTAAACACATACTCTACCACTGAGTTATATTCTCCCCCTGGAAATGAATTCTTAACAGGGGCAGTCATGCTTAACCAGATAAAGCTATCTTTTCTTTAAAACTTTATATGCCGTACCCATTTACTATTTTGCAAGAGGTAGGAAGCAAAAGATATATTTATCAGAGCCATCCATAAATGATTTATCTTCTTCCTCGGGCTTAACAAAATTTGATAACGTGACACAAATAAGGAATTGAAAGCTTGACTTTAGTACTCCTGGGTAGTATCAATTACATCCTCAAGAATTCACCCAGAGTGATCATCTTACACAGAATCATTAAGATGTACCTAAAGATCTTTGTTTAGCTGAGTTTGCGTCTCTCACCCATTTGTTGTTGAGGCTGGGATGTGTAATGAACTATATTGTAAAGTACATACAATTAGTTTATGAATTAAAAGATTTCAATTATAGTTCCATCTCTGGTACTAGCTTTAGTAAGTAATGTAATCTTTGAACATTTGGGGTTTTTTTCTTTAAAAATTCAAGGAGTTGAACTAGGTGGCTTCCAGATATTTTTGCCAAAACTATAGCATTATACAATTAGCCCATTACTGGTATCACTTTTCTCAAGGAGACACAGACTCTGGGCCTCTCTCCTTCATATCAGTCAAGTAACTAAGCTACTTGCATTTTCCTTTTTTCTTCTGTTATCTTCCTTTGCTTTTTCTCATCCTTCTTTCTTTCCATCCACCTTCCCTCCTTCTCTTCCTTTCTTCTCTTCCCCTCCCTTTTCCTTTCCTTTCTTTCATCATTATGAGGAAATTTATTATCTCACATGAGAGGTCCAAATGCAGGCTTTTCTGCCTTTTAACTTAATATGACATTCACAAATGTTTTTAAAGAACTTTTTGGGGAAGGAAAACACCTTCTGACTTTTGATTACCCTTAAGATATCATAGTATGGCTTGGGGATTTATGGGGTCCCTTTAGGGACCACCCTAGTGTAAGCACACTAATTACGGTTACTTTTGTCCGCTAAGTTCAGAAGTAGACATTTACATAAAGCTGCCACCTGAGTCCTCAGCCTTCTAATCCTCCCTGGGGACTTATTAAGTTCAGTTCTTAGGGGAAATTTTTACAAGACCAGTTTTAGGCTTAACCATCTCACCTTACTAAGATCCCACAAGAAGACTCCACTATTACTCATCTACTGAACTAATGCCAAATAAA
The DNA here is from genome assembly GCF_009834535.1 of Camelus ferus. Lineage (NCBI taxonomy): Eukaryota > Metazoa > Chordata > Mammalia > Artiodactyla > Camelidae > Camelus > Camelus ferus. The sequence continues at coordinate 1,472,913 of NC_045729.1, forward strand.
GGGCAGAATTATTATTTTTTAATATGATAATATGACTTGTGTTACCCAAGAGAATAAGTTTTATCAACAAGTTGAGTTTTATCAAATTTGGATCCTCAGTTACCTCTTCCTGAATCTTTTCTCACATCCAACTTGTCCTTGGTTTACATCAACCCTTACTAACTCTTACCCTACTAGATAGTTTATTATCTCTTGGTTTTAATCACATATTCCTATTCCACCCCAGGCTTTACACTGCAGTCTCACACACCTCGCATGCACCATAATACATGCTGTGGGAGGAAACAATGATATAAACCCTGACCTTGTGGAGCTTGGAATTTTAGAGGAAGCAAAATATGTGGACATGAGGCTATTGTTGCCAAAACATGGCCTCCATACCCCACTTACTGAATTGAGACAGAGTTTTGGATGAAGTAGAAAAGGCAGCTTTATCTCTTTTCTAGGCAAAGGTGGTCACAGTGGGCTAATGCCTCTAAACTGTGAGCCTGCTGGGGAGAGGAGGCAGGGGTTTATAGTAAAAGTTCAAGAGTTCAAGGGGCAGAGCTAGCTTCCATAGAAATCTCACACCGGGTAACAAATTGTTGCAAAGTTGTTCTTGTTTTTGCAGATGCAGCATTCCCCTTCCCTCTGCTGGGCATGAAGTTCAACTCCAGCTTTGTGACTCTTAATATTCTTGTACCTAGATCAAAGGTTGCATAGGAAGGAGCTCCATGGAAAAGAGCTCTAGAGAAAACTTGTTCAATTTAAAGTCAGGTTGATAAATACTTTTAACCTTTTAAGCGGGCTGAGCCCTGAGTCCTCCTGCTGCAGGCTGAGGCCTGCAGCTCGAGCAACAGGATATGAGGAAACCACAGGGGGTCAAGAGGAGGGCACTGGAGTCAGGAGCAGGGCACTGGGGGCAAGGTAGGGCACTGAGCATGATCCCTGTATGTAGTACCAGCACCACAAGGGAGGTGGGCAGACCACTCAAGCCTCCCTCCTTTCTAGCCTAACCCGGGTCAGCAAGTGCATGAGAAAAACCCTTTAAACCATTATACACTTAAGCAGTTACAAACATCATTAAAGATATCAGATGGTCACCAATGACAATTGGGGTCCTGCTCAGTTACACTATTACAAATCAATATAAAGAGCTGCTTTGGAAAAAAAAAAAAAGAGTTGCTTTGAAAATGATTAAAAGTGGAAATGATTAATGATTAAAATGATTTAATCAATGATTGAAAGTGGAAAGTTCCTATTATATGTCATGAGTAGTGAAAGATTTTCAACTGAAAGGGTAGGAATCGTAAAGAAGACAGGGCATTTTGACAAACTATAGAGTTTTATGTTAGAAAAATCTCCAAATTAAAACACAAAGTGAAACAAAAATTTAAACAATGTGACAAAAGCTTAATATCTTCAATGTGGTGAGCTGAGTATTAAAAAGTCTTTATGTCCTAAGAGAAAGATTGACAGTTCCATAGCCATGGTAACAATTAATCCCCTTAAATCAATTTGATTTTGTGAGAAGACCTTTGAAAGATGACTAGTCAGAGACAGCCCAATGTTCCTGAAAAATCAGCAAGTTTTGCCAGAATAGCCCATTCTCACCTCTGCAACGAGCACAAGCCACATTTCTAAAGTTGACGTAGACCCACTCTTGTCTCTATAATCAATACAACTACTAGAAAACCACTTCTCAAGAAACTCATAAGACTCAAAGCTTGCTTTTTTCAAGGATATTGTGCCTGATCAGTATAGTTTCCCCTTAGTTAATTCATAAATTTGAAATAGAGAAGATCAAATCTGACTCCATGTAGGATCTGTCCCTCTAGTTCTAACCCTGTGCTCTGTTGTTTGTACTTAGCTACGCTGGTTCCGCACCTTTTGTAAAAGAATGTTGCCTACAGCCTGAAATATACAAGGTAGTCTGACCTGTAAGGGTATAACACTTTTTCATTCATACAGAGATAAAAAGTTGCAGAACAGAGAATAATAATTGTCTTGTTGGAGGTTTACAGGAACATCATGACCTGACCTCCATGGACAGCTCCAAGAACAAAGGACTCCAACACCAAGAAGTTTGCAACAACCAACCACACCCTTTCCCCTTTTTAGTATAAAAAGAGCCTGAATTCTGACTTAGGGAAGATGTTTCTCTAGGACATTAGTCCTCCATCTTCTTGGTCTGCTGATTTCCCAAATAAAGTTGTTATTCTTTGTCCCAACACCTCATCTCCCAAGTTATTGGTCTGTAGTGCAGTGAGCACGAGTTTGGACTCAGTAACAAATTCACCTGTTTAGATACAGATATTGAGAGTTAGTTTCCCCCTTTGACAAAGCCAGGTATAAACATGTAAAGATACCATTAGATAAATATGCAAAGGTTTTGAGACAATTATACATAAAGGAAGAAATTCAAATACCAAAAAAAAAAGAGGATATGTTCAACCTTACAAGTTGTCACAGAAATTCAAAATAGAATAGTGAGATACTTTTTTTTCCTCATAAGATCAAAGCTGGTAAGAGTTTATTGAAATAAAAGAAGGAGGATGAGGAGAAGGAGGGGGAGGAGAGGGAGAAGAAAAAATTTGAAGAAGAAAGAAAAAGCAGGAGGGATGGTATAGCTCAGTGATAGAGTGCATGCCCAACATGGATGAGGTCCTGCGTTCAATTCCTAGTACCTCCACTAAATGAATGAATTAATGAATAAACAAACAAACAAACAAACAAACCCAGTTCCCACACACACACACAAAAGAAAGAAAAACCTTTATGAAAAAAATCTTTGCTGTGATAATGGAAGATATAAGACATACCATCATATTTTGATGATCAAATTATGAAATAAGAAGAATGAATGAGCCAATAACAGTCATGTTTTTATCGTGGTCACTGCTAGCACCTGTTCATTTCTAATAATGCTATTTGTGTTGAACTCTATTGTTTTCTCATTTAATGTAAACATGCTGGCTTTTTTTTTAGCTGGCATACCTTTTCCATCTATTTACTTTCTATTCTATTCTTTCCTATTACTATTTGCTTTCAACCTTTCTAAAATCTTGCAGGCAGCCTATGGAAGAGATTTGAAAATCCAATATTTTTCTTTTAGCTATTAAAGCATCAATTTAATTTACCTTTAATGAAATAAGTTTGCACAAAAATCTACCATTCTAGTTTATGCTGTCTTTTACTTTCTATTCTTTTTTGCCTTCGTTTGGATTAATTTTATTATTTTTCCTACTAGTTTGGAAATGCACCCTATTTGTATTTGGGATGTGGTTTTTGTTTTTTGATGGTGGTCACTCTATAAAATGCAATGTGATTACTTAAATTACAATGTCTCAAGTTAAATAATATCTTTATCTCCTTCAGAAGATGAACCTGTTTTATACTTTAACATTATTTTGGATTTTTGTTTTAAACTTAAATATTATTACCATCATTATTATTTTATGGTTGATATTTAGATTTACCCAACACTTAGTTTTTTTTTTTATGCTTTTTATGCTTTTTTCTTCTTGTATCTTGAACTTCTCTTCTAGGATCTTTCCTTCTGGCTAAGCTTTCCCTATCTTGGAGACTCAGTTTTATTTGTCTGAAAATGATTTTATTTTGCCTTCATTCTTGAAAGATGTTTTCACTGGATTTAAAATTCCAAGTTGTCAGGTATTTACTCTCAGCACAGAGCTGATAACATTTCATTGTCTGTGAATTATGCTGTCCCTCAACCAGGCTGCTCCTTTCAACTCTGCTTTTTTGAAGATCATCTTTTTTCCCTCCTGCTGTTTTATGATATTCTCTTTGCCATTGCTGTTGTGCAATTTCATTATTTTGGGCCCATATTTAAATTTCTTTTCTATGTACTCAAAGTCATAGCCTGAAAAATTATATATAAAGCAAAGACTGATAGAATAACCAGAAGAAACAAACAAACCTATAATCATAGACAGTGGAAGAATTTAGTAACTGAACGAAAATGTTCAGCAAGAACACAGAAGGTTTTTGTACAGCACAAGGAAATTCGGCCATTTTAAAATAAAGTATAATCTATTAAAAATATTGAATCACTATGTTGTAAACCTGAAACTAATGCTGTAAATCAACAATTCTTTCCATCAATCAATCAGTCAATAAAATATTCATATCAACCAAAAAAAACCCACCACAATTTGATTTCTATGATTTACAAAATTTGACATAATAGAAACAGAACACTGCAGTGCACTGCAAAAAAAAAAAAACCCAAAAACCAAAAACAGAACAAAAACAAACAAAAAACCCTCCACATTCTCCTTAAGCACATATGAAACTTTTAACTGAATATGTATTTGGCCATAAGGCAAATCTCAACAAAACTCACAGGATTGAAATCACATATATGATATTTTCTGACCATAGTGTTATTAAATTATAGTTAGATAATAAAATAATAAATAGAAAATCTCCTCCATGTAGTAGAAAATTAAGACAGACAAAAATTAAAAATTCAGAATGGAAACCCAGACTGTAGGTCTGTCTCCTTGACATCTGTCATGTCACCGATGGTGAGTGGTAGGGGGTGAGAGCTCTCTCTACAAGCCTTCACAACAATTTTAGTTGAGTTTTCCTTTGATTAATTTTCACAGTCTTGGTCCACTGTTCCTGGCGAAATCCTTGTAATTCCTGATGTTAGGGAAGCAACAGGCCAGCCAAGAAACAAGCACCACTCAGAGGGTTGGAGTACTCAGGTTCAGTATGCCGGTGGGCTCAGAGGGGCTTCTGCTCCGGAGCTCTGAGCACCTTCAAGACGTGTATGTGAGGTTTTATAGGGTTAATTACAAGCTTGGGATTTTTTTTAGCCAATAGGGCGCAAACAGCTCAGCAATAGCACAAAAGGGAAGCAGCAAATCAGTAAACTAGAGCTTTTCTAATAAGAACAGATCAGTTACCAACACTAATTAAACTCAGACTTATGAGTTAGGCCAGCAGAACTCAGATCAGTAATCTGACACTTGTTACACTTAGATTTACGAGTTAGGCCCAGCCCGGCTTTTCCTTCTCACTGACGTAAGAGCCATAGGGACATCTTTGGTCGTAACATTTTGTTGTGTTCCCAGGTCCTGAAATAGCTCCAGGGGAATTAAGGTAAAATGGGTGTCTTTTAAAATTCATATTACAAGCCCCTTTCAACCACACCTGAGTTTATGTTAATTAAACAACATTTGGAAAGTGCCTACAGATTGAGGCTGGTTGCCAGGGAAACCAACAGGTGATAAAGGGTTGGATATTTCAGTCTTACCCCACCAACCACTCCTTGAGAGGGGTGAGGGGCTGAATGTTGAACCAGTTACCAATGACCGATGATTTGATCAGTCATTTCTATGTAATAAAGCCTAAATTACAGGACTTGGAGAGCTTCCAGGTTGGATATGTGGATGTGTTGGGAGAATGACACACCTAGAGAAGGCCTGGAAGCTCCACACACTTTCCCACCTTCCCCACACACCTTGCCCTACGTATCTCTTCTTCTGGCTATTCATCCATATCCTTTAATATCCTTTGTAATGAACTGGTAATCTAGTAAGTAAACTGTTTCCCTGAGTTCTGTGAGCCAGTCTAGCATAATTAATCAAGCCCAAGGAGAGGGTGATGAGAAACTCCCAATTTACAGCCTGTTAATTGAAGCACAGGTGACAATCTGGACTTGCGACTGGAGTCTGAATTGGAGGTGAGGGGAGGGTCTTGTAGGATTGAGCCCTTAACCTGTGGGATCTGGTGTTAAGTCCAGGTAGATATTGTCAGAATTGAGTTAAATTATACGACACCCAGCTGGTGTCACAGAATTCCTCAGTATGTGTATAAAATTTTTTAAATTATTATAAAATACTTATATATTAAAAATAATAATAATTGGGAGTTTGGGATTGGCAGATACAAACTACTATCTACAGAATAGATAAACAACAAGGTCTTACTGTATAGCACATGGAACTATATTTAATGGCTTGTAGTAACCTGTAATGAAAAAGAATATATATATATATTCTTATATAAATGTATATATAACTGAATCACTATGTTGTACACCAGAAACTAATATACCATTGTAAATCAACTATACTTCAATTTTAAAAAATAGGAAAAATGAATAAACAGAAACCTCCAGTAAATAGAGTTGGAAGATCAGGAGGACCTTTCATGCCCTGGGATGATAGCAGAGCCCAACAGAAAGAAGAAATACTTCTCTTTATTACCCTCAATCTTCTGATTTCGTCAAAGACACTAATGGCAACATTTGTAGAAGCCCTCCAGATATCTTGGCAAAAAAATTGCTATTGGTTCTTTTAAATCTGAGCTCAAGCCCTTTTGGAACTTACACTCTCTTTGAGATAGCCACAGGATATCCAATGCACTTGGCTCCTGCTTCTTTTGACTCACAATTGATAAAAGGAGAGATATTCCAATATTGCAAAAGCCTAATTTCTTCTATTAAAAAGAAGCACATTTTGGTAGAGCAATCTTTCCACAGTGTGCCCTTGGGAGATGAAGACATTAAGCCTCATACTTTGCAGCCTGGGGACTTTGTCTATTGGAAAAGATACTTCAAAAAGAAGTCTCTTCAACCTCACTGGAGAGGTCCCTATCAGGTACTGATAACCAAACTGTGTGCTGCTGTTATGGAAACGACAGGCCAGCCAAGAAACAAGCAGCCCTCGGGGGGTTGGAGCACTCAGGTTTATTACGCCAGCGGGCTCAGAAGGGCTTATGCTCCACAGCTCTGAGCACCTCTAGGACATGTGCGTGAGGTTTTATAGGGTTGGTTACAACCTTGGGGTATATTGGCCAATAGGGCGTGAACAGCTCAGCAGTGTCACAAAAGCAGAAGCAGGGAATCCATAAACTGGAACTTATCTGGCAGGAACAGAACAGTAAACGGACCCTTATTAAACTTACATTTATGAGTTAGCCCAGCCCAGCTTTTCCTTCTCACTGCCAAACTCGAGGGACTAGACTCTTGGATTCATGTGACACACCTAAAGAAAGTACCAAACACTGACTGGACTTACACATCATCTGGTGTCATAAAAGTAAAGATTTCCCAGAATTGAAGCAGGTGATAATCTGATGAGACAGCTCTCCCAAGATACCCAGACCAGGTCTGATAAAAGTTTGTTGACAAACCTTTAATGATGACATAATGCATCAGAGGATCTCCAATGTCTATAATCTTTATTACAAATAAACTTTACATACAAAGTGCCTGAGAGTTCTGCCTTCTATCCCTCCTTATTACTCAAATGTGACCTCAGCAGATTTCTAATCTGTGTACTTTTCCTCTGACATGAGACACTACAGCCAGGAAAGGTCCTTCCTGATATTGAGGGACAAAAAGTTGCTAAAAGTAGACAACTTGTCTCTTGGTCTGGGATCCTTTCAGAGAAAGTTTTTGATCAAAAGGGGAAAATGTAAAAAAAATTTGATAAAGAGAAACCTCAGCTGAATACAGCTGAGATACCAGAAGGAGGAGCTCTCATGCCCTGCAAGGATAGCAAAGTCCAATAGGAAGAAGAAATCTCTCTCTTCTTTCCTGGCAGGAACTCAACAAACAAAGAACCATGGACTCTTTATTTACTATAACCCTCCCAATTCCTCTTCATAAAAGAGTAATTCTTGTTGTTCCATGCGAGGACCTGGACATAGCTCACCATGCTTGCTGATCCCAAATTGCAATTCTCTGCTGATCCCAAATAAAGTCATCTTCTTTGGAAAAATATCTGATAGACTATTTAGTTCGGGTGAACATGTGGAAAACCCACACCAGAACTGTTAAGTGGAGAATCCTGCATATTGGAAGTCTCTGAATATTCAGAGATTATTGTGTGTAATAGAAATGAAAACACAAGTTTTCCTTTACAGCCAGATTCCACTTTAAGCCTTTCCGTCACTAATGGGGGGGAAAAAAAGAAGCTCCTGGTAAAAAAACAAAATTCAACTGGGTAAATTTTAAGATCTAATTGGCTTTATTCAACAATTTATGGATTGGGCTGCATCCCATCTAGCAAGTAGAAAGAAGTTCTGAAGAGTTACAGAAAAGGAAAGCTTTTTAGGGGAGGGGGTGAAGAGAGAAAGGGAGAATGAGGAAGTCAGTAGATAAAAAAGAGTAATTTGGGGGCAAGATCACCTTATTTCAGGGGACAAAGTATCTATTCAGTGGATTACCTCACTGGTGATGATCAGGAAATTCAAGATTGACCAATTAAGATTACACTCTTGGGTAAATTTGAAACTGCAATTAGGTTAGGTATTGTTTTGGCTTGATGTAGACTTAGCACAAGTGACTTCATTGTGAGCCTGATCTTTCTTCCTTTCTTCCTTTCTCCCTTCCTTCCTTCCTTTCCCTTTTTATAATTATATTTTTTGTTACAATAAATACAAAAATAAAATTAGGATAAGTTTTTTTGGTTGTGTGATTTTATTAGAAACTCATTTGATTGAGATTTCTTAATACATCTCTCTCTTCTTTTAACATTCCATAGCACCATGTGCAAAGAAGGTTTTTCATAAACTCTCCAGCCTCTCAGGTAGCTGATACTCTTCCAGAGCACTCTTCCCACTTGTCTTACCCATCCTTCAAGACTTATTTTAGCTTATTGTCTCCTGGAAGCCTTCCTCAAGCCCACAAGAGAGACGAAGGGTAGAGGCGACTGAAATTCTGACTAGGGGAGCTTTAGGATGGCAATCTATTGAAATGCCTAAGGAATTAATTTTTAATTATTATTTGCAAAAGATGGACACTGTTTTTCCTTAGGAGGAATAGAATACTTCCCAAAAGAGAGAGAATGATGAATATGAAGTTTCTGAAATGGAAACAGTCTTGACACTGGGAATAAATTTAAATTCTGTAAGAAAATGGAAGACACTCAAGTGTCACTCTCCATTTAATACTGCTTCTGAATACTGAATGAAGTGGAATAGATGTAAAATGAAATTATAGGATGCTGACGCTTTCCAGCACAAAGTTCAAACTCATCACCAGGGATCCATGGTTCTCCTCGTTTGCCCACAGTCCAGCCATACTACTCAGCTGAAGGGGAACACTTTGACATTCCCAGTACGGACCCATCTCCTCTCGTCTACAACCCCACACAGCACATTTGTTCACCACCCACCACAACTTCAAAATCAATGTATTCACACTCACTCCAAAATAGTAATTGAATAAGAGTTGCTTAAAAATAAAACCAAAATGATCCTAGTTATTCTACTTTAGGATCTTACAATTAAGACAGCTAAAATACAAAATAACCCACCTTGAAACAGAGAGTACTGGTCGAATCAATGAAATCAGTCTTCATGTTAGGTACAAGTGGGAAACCAAATGCATGAGTATGAAAATGTGAAACAAGTGTGAAATATCCTGTTAATCACCAAATTGTGTCCTACAGGGTCATCTAATGCAATGGTGGTAGTATAAATAAAAAAATAAAAAAAAAGAAAAAGAAAAAGATAGCTTCTAAGGAAGCATCTACTGGCATTTAACGTTGATTTTGTATGTTAAAGACTATTTTATTTGATTTATCTATTGGCTTTTTGGAGAAGCTAGTGGAGATTAGAACTCTGCCAAGTTACTGCTTTACAAAGCTAACTTGTGATCACCCACTTGTATATGAAGAAAATCTGTCTTCTGTTGAGACTGGGAATACTTCAAGGGCAGGAACACTCTCTGTCTTACAATTTTTGCTTCCCCCGTATATGTCCAATAAATATTGGATAGTTGCAGTATAGTAACACAGTGTCAACGTGATGCAGGAAAAACAGCTGTGGGGCGTGAGGAGGGCCAAGTCCCAGGCCTCAGTTGAGCCCCTGGGACGTGCCCCACCAAGTGTGGGTCCTTGGCTTTGCACAGGAAAGAATTCAAGAGAGAGCCACAGTTGAGTAGAGGCAGATTTATTTAGAGAGATACATCAAAAGACAAGAGAAAGGCTGAGAGGTGTGGGGGTTGGGTGCTCAGATTAGAGTAAAAGTAGGTACACATTCCATAGAGATAGTGTGGGCCATCTCTGAAGAGGAGGGAAAGAGGCAGCCACAAGGCACTCTGTTGCCAGTTTTGGGGGCTTGGTAGCTTCATATGTTAATAAGTGGAAGGACCAGTCTAACTAGCCTGGGGAAGGGGCTGGGATTCCCAGGAAGTTGGCCATTTCCCACTCTTTGACCTTTTGTGGCCAGCCTCGGGACTGTCATGGCGCCTGTGGGCATGTTATTTGCCATGCTAATATGTTACAGTGAGCATATAATGAAGCTCAAGGAAGTCAAACCTCCCACCATCTTGAGCCTCAAGGCCTCCTGGGGGTTGAATCTTTCACCATTCTGGTGTTAATTGTTGCGTTAATGCTTGAATGGCTGTGCCCTGCCCCCTTCCTGTCTCAAAGGCAGAGGGAAATGGTAAATCAATGCTGTATTCTGATGGATGCTGGGAGAAGGAGTCAGCCACTGTAGAAACCCCTGAAGTTAGGAAGGTCCAAAGCAGTGCGAGCTTCAGCAGTCTGCCTGAGAAGACCCCAGGTCGCTAGGCATCCGGGATTTATACTGTGGCTCTATAATGAGATTACTCACCCTATAATGGGATTAACCTGTCATTTTCCTGGGATTGCCCAGGAATTTTCGTTAAGACATAATATAGGGAACAGCCTTTGGCAACTCCCTTATTACTTTGTCTATACTAGGCCACATCTCCTGGCCTGTTTCTTTTTTATTGACTAGATCGGGAGTCAGCAAACTACCTACAGTCTGTTCCTGTAAGACCCTCTGAGTACAGTGTTTCCTTTTCCTGTCACGGTGACTTTTACCTTGTGAATTAGTGACTGGGCCTCTGATTGTGAACGGCTTCCTGTATAGCTTGAGGGCTGGGAGAGAATGTGTCCCTCATCCAGAAGTGAGAATTCTGAGCTCAGTGTAATTATAAATCAGTGCATTGACTTCCCAGCTTTTTAAGACAGTCAAAATGTTGACAAATGCAAGTTTGTGTGCCCAATACACCAAGAGGCCGAACAAACCACAATGTCAGAGTTTGGAGCAGAAGAGGTTTTATTGCAGGGCTGAGCAAGGAGGACGGGGTGGCTCATGCCCAAGAAAACCCCCAAACTCCCCAAAGGATTTCAGCAAAGCCTATTTAAAGGCCAGGCGAGGGAGAGGGGTCGCAGGCTACGTGATCAGCTCACGCACAGTCCTCTGATTGGTTGATGTAGAGGGAACAGGGCGGTCAATACTGTCAACCCCTATGTGTCCGAAGGTCTGGGGCACATGCCCTCCATTACCAAGTAGTTAATTTCTTCCATTTAGTGGTGGCTTTTAGCATCTTAAAAACTCAGGAAATATGTCTATGAGATACTATTATCTGGGTTCTTCAGAGAGGAGCTACAGCAGAGGGTATGGGGGAGGAGTCTGACCCAGGAAGGCCCCACAGGGTCCAGCTCAGTTACAGAAACAGCGTACTTGACAGTGGGCCATTATCAAGCGATGGACTTGCTCTTGGTGAGCGCAGAGCAGTACCTGGAACATTCCAGACTCCCTGATAAACTACATTGATTATTCCTAAAGACTGTCCTCTAGGGGCGATGATGAATTTTTCAGTGTAAATAATCGATAAGCAATCTATAATAATTTTATAGTTTTATTCGAGCCACACAGAGGACTGCTGCCCAAGAGTGCAGTCTCCACCAAGGAAGAAAGCGCTCCGGAAAAGCATGGTTCTCAGCAGTTTTATATCTTGTCAGAACAAAGAACAAAACATCCAACTTGACAGAGATACATTCCTTCAAGGTTTCAAAAGAGTCACCGTGGGTCAGCGTGACCTTGGTGTCTGGAAATGGGAAGCTTTTCTTTGAAAGAGTACTAGTACCGACCTCATAGGAAGGGAGGGAGGGGCACTTAACCCTGCCTTCAGAGTGGACATTCTTCTTCTGGGTAATGCCTTGTTTTCTTTAATGGGTAAAGCAGATGCACAATGCATGTTTGACAGGCCACAAAGACAGGCTGTTCCAGTTCAGACCAAACCATGCATAAGCCAGAATGGCTTCCTCAGAACTCAACAGTGAAAATTTCTCCCATCAAATTGATAGGAGCTATCTTTCAATGAGTTGCCTTCTGGCTTATATACTACCTTGAGAGTCTACTTAGTGTGATTCAGTTCCCTTAAGCTTGTTGGTTCCTCAATGTTCAAACAAATGAGGTCCAGGACCTGCAAGCTAAGAGACTAGAACCTGGAAGCAATTTGTCTGAGCATTGTTTATTCACTGAGTATTCATTTCTTGAATGCTCATTGAATATCTACCATTTAAAAATCACTGCATTAGCTTCTGAGTTTCAAGATATGAATAAAACATCATCTATGCTCTCAAGGAGCTCACAATATTCAAACAAACTGAGTCACAATACAAAGACATAGAAAGGTTTGAACAGGAGTTAGGATAACTACACACAAGGAACACCTTAACCCAACCAGTAGAGACTTCAGGCAGGGAGTAACACCAGGGGTGAGCCTTAAGGAAAGAATAATGAATTAAGAGAAAGATACTCCTGGGAGTAGAGGAGGTGAAGGCATGAACAAGGCAAGGACCCAAGGAACACTGTAGTTTGTGGAGGAAACTATGTGTGTAACTGAGCAGGACCCCGTGGGGCTTCCAAGGTCAGACCCTCCCCCATACCCCCTGCTGCAGCTCCTCTCTGAAGCACCCAGATAATAGTATCTCATGTATATTTCCTGAGTTTTTCAGATGCTAAAAACCACCACCAAAGGGAAGAAATTAACTACTTGATGATGTTGAGCACGTGGCCCCCAGACCTTCTGGAGCCTGGGGCTTGATAGTGTTGACCGCCCTGTTACTGCCGTGTCAACCAATCAGAGGACTGTGCACGAGCTGGCATGTACCCTGCAATCCCCCTCCCTCATCTGGCCTTCAAATATGCTTTTCTGAAACCCTTCAGGGAGCTCGGGGTTTCCTGGGGGCACGAGCCGCCCCGTCCTCCTTACTCGGCCCTGCAATAAACCTTCCTCTGCTCCAGACTCTGACGTTTCAGTTGGCTTGGCCTCATGGTGCCTCGGGCAGATGAACTTGGCTTAGGGAACATGTGCAGTTTGGAGAAACTCAGAAGAGCATAAGGCAGATTAAGAAAGGCTTTTAAGACAGGCCATCTTAAAGGGTTTCACTTTTAACATTTTTAGGATAGTGACAGGGAGTCATTAAACTACCACTAACATTTGCCTAGCACAGTGTTGTTTCACCTTCTTTACGCCATTTAATGTTCTCAGTGACACAGTGCATAGATGCTTAGTCCTGCTTATCAGATGCAAAAGCTAAGACTCAGGAAATCATTAATTGTCCCAAGACATTTGAACCAAAGTCTCTCTGACTGCAGAGGCCATGCCCAATAACGCTGTGAAATAATGCCAAGCTCGCATATTTGAAGGAAAGTTATCCAAACAACTGCTACCCAATTTTTTCTGCCTTGATTTTCAAGTTAGACTTTGAAGAATCATTCTCTACCCATCACATTCACACTTGAAAATAACACACAAAGTCCTTTTCATATGATGTGAATTTACTTGAGGAAACATATTTGGAAACAACATGAATGCCAAATATGGGCAAATTATGATCTGCTCATCCTGCTCTTCAAATGAAGATCACTTCAAAGATGATAAATGTTCCACTTAGATTTTGCTCTTGTTATTCCTTCATCAAACCCTTCCCCAAAGGGTTCCACTCTTAAATACAGTCAAGGTTTGAAGATTTCAAAACAGAATGGAAATAGAAGGACAGTGTCTTCAGTGGCTTAAAGGGATCAATTTTCATCTTTAAGGACTGGGTAACTTCAAGTTTACTAGCTCATAAATTCTTTTTTTAAGATTCTGTCTGACAGAGTATTTAAAGTACAGTAGACATGACATTTTGGGATTAACATCCATGCTTTGAAAAAAATTATCAGAAATATCCTTTTAGTAATTTGTAATTATGACAAATTGGAGTTTTATGGGATCAGGCAGTTCTCAGAATTCAGAGTTAAGTCTTAGATCAAAAGCTACATGTCAGAAAATTAATGAACATAATTTTTCTAGCATTAAATTGGGATAAACAATGCAGAACTTTGGAGTTTAGCATGTCCTAATAGGTACTCAGAAGCTTGATTGTCTGTGGTAGACCACCAACTGGCAAGAATATGGGACTCCAAAATGAATGGCAAAAACCATTTCTTCCCATGATATTTCATGTTCTTTAATTTGTATTAAAATCTCTTACAATTGTCTGGGAGGGGAGAATTTCCCCCTACCCTTCTTGGTTCTTTTGGATTATTTAAAAATTAGATTGACAGGTTACTGGAGTGTTAGGTTCTTGTTTCATCACAGAAAACATTCAGAGATGAGACATGGAGGACAAATGAGCAAGATGAGGCTTTATTAAGCCACAGTACACTCTCAGGAGGGAGTGACAGACTCAGGTGAGCAGCTGCCCCGGTTCCTTCCGGCAAGCTGGTTACTTGGGGTGTGAAAACAATTGGGCAGAATATTCATCAAGGAGGGAGGAGTTTTGGGGGGGGTAATTTCCTGGTTCTTGGCCTGGTTCCTGAGGGGAGGGGGAGTTTTTGTCCTTATTTGGTCTTTAAAATTTTTTTATTTTAGTTTTATTATTTTTAAATTGAAGTATAGTTGATTGACAATGTTGTGTTAGTTTCAGGAAAACAATTCAACTACACATATATTTTTATTATTTTTCAGATTCCTTTCCAACATTGTCCTTATTTGGTCTTGATTGGAAGTGTCCTGGCGTTGGTGCACAATGGGTACTGCCCTGGTTGCAATGCTAATTATTTTGAAACAAGGGTATAATGAACAAAAGGTGACTTTCTGAGTTGGAGATTCCTGCCTTTCTTTGTCTGCCCCAGGACCCCTGTTGTCACCGGAGGTGTGGTCTCCTGCCACATGACCTGTGCCTCCCTTCTCTGCTCAGTTCTGGCTAACTGCCCTCTCTTAGAGATATAAGATAGATTAAGGAGGAAAAAAAGTTAATTTCGTATCTGTGGAGGATTAATTGATATAGGGCCCAAGAAGTGACCAAAGCAGTCTGTTTATATACCTTTTAGACAAAGAAACAATAAATTTGTGAAGAACTGACAAGACAGAGAAGCTTCAATATGGGTACTAGTTAGTGGAGAAATCAGAGTTTGTTTGTAGGAAAAAGGTTCCAGTCTCCTAGACCTTCTCTGAGTACCAAAGGGCAGATTCAAACATTTGCTATTCAGGGAAGGGAGGGAATGCCTAAACAAAGGAGGGGCAGTCAAGAAAAACTAGTGCAGTGATTAACGCAGGATCCTGGCTCCTCCTCAAGGAATATACATCACAGTATCTCTGAGCTCTTCTGTAGGAACTAAGGCCCCCACCCAGGTGGAGGATGGTAACCCCAGGCTGAGATCCCAGAATGGCTGAAACCAGAAGGCTGATGACTGAGAGTCCTGGAACACCACCCTGTTACCTCATCATCAACCAATCAGAAGGAAGTCACACACCCTGCAAACCTCACCCCAAATTTTGCCTATAAAAACTTCTTTCCAAAAACTATCAGAGAAATTGGGTCTTTTGAACACAGTCATCTGTTCTCCTTGCTTGGCCCTGTAATAAACCTTTCTTTGCTCCAAACTCTAATGATTCCATTTCTTTGGCCTCACTATGCATTGGGCACTTGAACTTATGCTTGGTAACAAAACCAACATATCTCCCTGTCTTTGTGTTAAATAATTCCAGAATGAAGAATTCTTTCCCGCCTTTGTGCTAAACAAAACTAGGATAAGCGAAACAACTTAGCTACTCTGTCAAAGAAGTATTTACTCAGAGAAAATAAAACTGTGAACCAACCAAAATGTTAGAGCAGGCAGTTAGCTAGATATGAGCAGAGAAAGGGGGGTCCAGGCCAAATGGCAAGAATTGGGCAAAAAAGAAGGGGCACTGGCCAAATGCTGGAAACTATGCATCATGTAAACAACTGGGGTCCTTGGGCAGACAGAAAAGCAGGAACTTCTGGACTGATACGAAATCACACATTTTGGGTGACAAGTGGTCTGGAGGCCAACAAAGAAAAGTGGAAAACTGCAGGAATCTCCAGTGTTCGAATGTAACTTTTTGCTCATTATGCCCCCATTACAATAAAATTAGCCTTGCAGAATAGAAGTACCCATCATCTGCTGATGCCATGACACTTCTGATCCAAACTAAACAAGAACAAACATTCCTCCTCCCTTTGGGAAGGTGGAGTTGGGATGAAAATCAGGGAATACAACTCCAAACCCTTTCCTCCTCAATGAATATTCCACCCATTTCTTTTTACACCCTATGTAACCAACTTGCCAAAGAAACTCAGGGCACAGCTGCTCCCCCGAGCCTGCCCGCTCTCCCATGGAGCGTGTACCACCCATCCCTTAATAAATCCCCACTTCACTTTCTTGACCTCTGCGTCTGGTCCTGAATTTTTTCTGCAATAAGACAAGAACCTGATCGCTGGTACCAAAAACAGCTTATTCATCAAGCTCACCTTGCCTCAAGACCCTCACCCGGCTCTCCTAAACAATTCAGAACTATTATGGGATGCTCGTTGTCTAGTCCCATTAAACTCTCTGCTTTGTGAGACCCATCATAAAATGCCCCTTCTCTGGCCCTAAAACGCTAAAAATATCATCTCCAGACTTTTCCCCTTTAAGATACAAGACTATGTCAAAATAATGTCTTTTCTTATTGCCGTAAGCCTAATAAACTTAACTTTGCTTGGTCATTGGGGCTCTTTGGTGGTCTTTTAGGAGGTTAGTGGAGAATTACAAATTAGGGAGGAAAGCTCTGCTTTTACTAGGGTAATTTACCCACATCTCCTTACCTTCCCCCCAAAGGAAACACTCTCCTGGTTCTTCTTTCCTGATGTTTATGTTAATCATTCCCTTTCCATTCTTTGCAACATTCACAACTTTGTTACTCTGAACAATATAAGGGGGAAAAAAAACTTTTAATGAGAATTATGATAGAAAGTAATTGGCAGTTGGTTCCCTGTTCCCCCCAATTCCCAGCAAGCTAACTGTGCAGACTCATCTAGTCATTTTGTTATTCTGGCAATAATAAGACCCCAAATATTCTGCAATCTGGGGGGACCATTCACCACACATTAAGAAAGAATTTACTCTACTTTTTGGTTGTGAAACACTGAGTAACAAGAACAAAATGATCTGGATAAGAAAAATGTAACATTTCCCTTGTTTGGTGAAAAATCCCCTAGCAAAACTGAATGTTTTCTGAGGGCTTGTATGAGCTCATCTGGGGCAACTTGGGGGCAGGGTCCTGAGTCCTGGAAAACATATGCAAGGTTGTGGCGTAGGCACAGGAATGGACATGCAGTAGGAATACGATCAGGGACCGTGGAATGTTCTGTATTTTCTATTTCTAGCTAACTGTGGCCTACAGCTGGGTCTCAGGAGTAAATCAAAGCAGAACACTTCTGTGAGATGTAATGGTTCCCAGATGATTTAAGCAATGAGGGAGAAGGGGAAAGCGACACAAACAAGCCAAGTGCAGGCAAGATTCTGACCTCAAGTTAGACAGGGCAGTAGGCACCCAGGCGATGATTTGCCCCATGTCTGTCTCCCAGTCTGGACTGGTTGCCTCTCACACTTGGTACCCGGTTTTCACCCTGTGATTTTCTTTCACTATCACCTTGAGCATCCCTTTGCCTCTCTCCTGTTCCCTATGTTTCACACCTTCTTCTTTCTTAGTTTCTCATTTTGGTGACACACATCTTTCAGTAGATTCTTTAGGAAGGGTATATGGAAATTATTTTTATTTTTACTCTTTGCAAGTCTTTATATAAACCTGCACCTATCTAATGATTTGATTAAATAGAGTTCTCTGCTGGAATAAATTTTCCTTCAGAATTTTTAAGGCATCAGGCTGTGCTGTCCCAAAATATGGCACCCTGATGTACTGAATAGCTTAAATTGAAGGAGTCTGAGAAAACAGCAAAGGCAGGAAGGTCACTCTAACCTCCCTGTCCTCTCCCTACTTCCCTAAAGCAGGAGATAAATCTTCTACATGAAGCACAATGTCCCTGTATCAGGAGGAAGAGAGACATTCTCGCCACCAGAGACAGGGAATTCAGGGCTTAGAAAGCTGCATGAACAAATCTTGTTGCTTCCTCACTCTTTACCACCAAACCCTTCGTTCTTCACAAATGTATTGTTTCTTTGTCTAAATGGTATAAAAGCCATCTGCTCTGGTCACTTCCTCAGGTCTTTATTCTCCTGTGAAGGATCCCATGTACATGTAAAAATTCTATCAACTTTGCACGCCCTCCTCCTGTAAATCTGCCTTTGTCAGTTTAATTTGCAGACCCAGCCAGGGACCCTCATAGGGTAGAGGGAAACTTGCTCCTTCTCTGCTCCACATTGCTGTTGGGAAACCCAACACAATTCTGATTCTTGTCCCTCTGTTTTTGTCCCTTGCCCCTTCTCACGTCCTTCTCTGGGAGCTTGAGAATCTCTTCTGTCCTAAATGTTTTAAATCTTACAATCATACGCTTTGGTGTAAAAGGCATTTTTAATCTGTTTTGATGGCTCTTTCAATCTGGAAGTTTGGGTCCTTCAGTTCTGGGCTTTTTTCTTGAGTTATTTCATCATTGATATCCTCCGCTCTGTTTTGTTTGTTTCGTTTTGCTTTGTTTTGTTCCCTCTTCTTGGAAATCCCACTATTTGGCTGCTGAACTTCACAGACTGGTTGAATTTTCTCATCTTTTTTTCTCCTATTTCATATCTCCTTGTCTTTTCGCTGTTCTTTCTGCGTGATTTCCTCAATTATATCTTTCAATTCTTTGTTTTTATTTCTTATCATATTTTTGACTTCCAAAAACTCTTTGTTTTATGAAGGTTCCTCTTTTTAAAAATAACATCCTGTTCTTGTTTTAAGGATGCAATATCTTCTTTTACCTCTATCGGGACTGAGAAATGAGAAACTACAGGGACCACAACTGGAAAAAACAGAAAAATTGTGCAGAAACCACAATTTGAAAAACAAATTATTTCAGTAACAGCTCAGCTTGGACCCACGTGTTCAGGAAAGATAAAGCCACAGGCTTTTTCACAGACAGCCTCACCTAGCCTTTCAAAGCAGTCAGACTTGCAATCTGACCGCTTCTTTCCTGTCTTAGCCTGACTTTCCTTCCTGCCCCTCCTCCACCCTGGCTAGCTTCCATCCTTTGACTAACTCCTCCTCGACAAAGCCTCATAAAACTCAAGTGCCAGAGTACTCACGGAGTCCATTTGACTGGTTTCAGTTGGCCAGTGTCCCCCTTGCCCCGCACATTTCTAACACACTGAACTTGGTGTTTATTGTGATCATAGCAAAGCTCTTTGTGGTCCCTTCTGGGAGGGTTTGACTTAAACACAAATTACGTAGTTTTCTTTCATCTAAATATTCTGTTTTCTTCTTTTCTTTCTTTCTTTTTTTTTTTTTTTAATTTGTTCAGCTTTTTGGTGGGGGAGGGAGGCAGGTAATTAGGTTTACTTGTTTATTTTTAGAGGAGGGACTGGGGATTGAACCCAGGGTCTTGTGTAGGCTAAGCATGCGCTCTACCACTGAGCTATACCCTCCCTGCCTTGTTTTCTTCAAGGTGGCTTTTCTGCTTGTTTGGTCTTTATCTTGCATGATAAGAGACTTTCTCTAGAATTCTGCTGATCATGGGTTTCTGCTTGAAAGAGAATTGATTAGATCTGAGTATGTAGAGAACTCACGTATATTTTGAGTTTAGTGTAAGGCCATCTGTTTGCCGCTACTTCTCCCGTCTTGTGTTGCACAGATTTCCCGGGGGCAAGTTGTGTCAGTCTTGTGCCTAGAGGGCGAGGAGCTGGCTGCCGTGGTTTGGGGACTGGACAGTTGATGAGGGCTGTGGAGCAGAAGGTGGAGCCTTAGCAAGAAGGGTGAGGATGACTGTACAAACCTCCACTTTTCCAGGTACCAATGCCCTCACCTGTGCCTCTTGTTCTCCAGTCCAGAGACTTCCATCTTTATCCTCTCCAGGGACTCCACCTTCTACTGGAGTTGGGGAGAAACAGTCATCTAGTAGCATGGAGTTAGGGAGAGGATTTGAGTTTGTGGGTGTTGCTGAACAAAAGTTCATGGGCCCAACACACAGTGAGGTCAAACAAATCAAAACATCAGAGTTGGGAGAAGAGAAAGGTTTACAGCAGGCCCTCTGATCAAAAGACTATATCTCTCTGATGGTTTTTGGAGAGAAGTTTTTATGGACAAAATTTGTGGCAAGGGCTGCAGGGTGTGTGACATTCTTGTGACTGGTTGGTGGAGAGGTAACAGGGTGGTGCTCCAGGAATCTTGTGCTCAGCCTGAAGTTACCATCCTCCACCTGGGTGGGGGGCCTTAGTTCCTGCAGAAGAGCTCAAAGATATTGTGATGTATATTCCTTGAGGAGGAACCAGGACCCTGTCCCAAGATTCTTTCTTTGTGTCTGCGGGCTTCTCCTTTGTTTCTGCATTACCTCCCTTCCCTGACTAGCAACTGTTTGAGTCTGCCCTCTGGAACTCAGAAAAGGACAAGGAGGCTGAATGAAGCCTATGTCCTAC
Organism: Camelus ferus; assembly: GCF_009834535.1. Taxonomy (NCBI): domain Eukaryota; kingdom Metazoa; phylum Chordata; class Mammalia; order Artiodactyla; family Camelidae; genus Camelus; species Camelus ferus. The sequence continues at coordinate 1,493,535 of NC_045729.1, forward strand.
AAACAAGAAATGGGAGACACAGAAAGGATTTGTACCAAGGAGGACCCCACAGGGCCCTGCTCAGTTTTACGGGTGATTCTTTGATATAATTATGTCTATTTTCAATATACTGTCATAGAAATCAGTGTTTTCAGTTCTTCTAAGTTAGTTTGCTTTTCCAGTTTCCAAAAGTTTGTTGTTGCTGTCACGTCTTTTTTTTTTTTTTTTTAAGTGTCACTATAGTAGTTTTAGGGAGGGAACAAAATTAAATTGGTGCGTTCTATCCACCATCTTAAGCCAGAATGCCTCTAATGCTTTTTTTCACTAGCCACGTGGCCTCCCATTGGCAATCCACTGGAAAGTCAACAGTTTTATAACGGCTCATTCACCAACAGCCAAACTGTCTTTGGAACATTTAGGCAAGTCAGAAGATTAAGCAATGAACTGCTTTAACTGCTGAACACTAAAGTCTTTTTTATATGCATATTATTAAGAAATGGAGATAGCAGCTTCCTTTTTCAAAATTCTCCTCCCTTGTTATTTTCTGAATCATAAGTCAAAAGTGTTATTATTTAAAGAATATACTAGGTTTGTGTGAATGAAAAATATTGCAAGCCATGCTGTGCTCATCAAATTATCAGCCGCTACCGCCACCCCTAACAAGTGAGTGGGAGGATCAGGATGCAGACATGCGGGCAGCCCAGCCTCTGCTGTCATCCCCAGTGGTGCACCCTGAGGGATGTGAGCAAACAGGACACTGGCCCTAGATAGCTAGGTATCAAAGGGATGATTTCAATGAGCCCAGACCTTTGCACCTTCCCATACAGAGAAAAGCGCTAAGTTCCTTACCTTGAGCTATCAGTCTTCTTTAATTAACACGAATCTTTTGATGTTCTGACTACCTAGCCTTTGTTGTAAAAACTCCTGTGTATCCTGGCTCCTCCCCTACCTCTTTGGAGCAGTTCCTCAGAACGATCTGAGGGGCTGTCATCCTGGGCTCAAATCCTCAGAAATGGCCCCCAAATAAAACGTAACTCTCAACTTCTAGATTGTGCATTTTACTTCAGTTGACATTTGAATGGGGAAGAAGAAGGAGGAAAGAAGGGAGAGGAAGAGAATAAAAGAAGAAGGTGGGGGAGAGTAAGAATTAAATTGTGCCTGTAGGAAATGTAGAGGAGGAAAGATTTTCCTTCTACCCTTCTAGGTTTGATAGCTGGGACTATGAAACTGACAGCAGGCAGATTAGCAGGAGAAAGGGTATATGAATTTGTTAATTGTTAATATTGTGAGCATGAGAGCATCCCAGGGAGAAAAATGAGTACCTCCAAAGCGGTGAGATTTGGGAGCTTATGTAAGATCTTAACAGGGGAAGGGGAGGGAGGGTTAGCCCTGTTAGGGGAGAGTAAATTGTTTTTAGAGAAGATGCATGGGCTCTTAAAAGACCAGAAAGGAGACAGAATAGTATGAGAAAGTGTATCAGGGTATGAGGTTGACTTTTAGCCTCCTCTCCTGTGACAAGAGTCAGTCTTACCTGATTGATGAAACTCCTGGGGAAGAGATTTATGACAAGAATGAGTTCCTTTTGGAGGATCTGTCTTCAGGCCAGATAAGGGGGGTTCAGAGAAGACCCCTTCCTGAATTTGCTACTTTTCAGGTACCTGCCACTCAAAATAATCCTTATGCCCAAAAGGCATATGTTAGCATGACATATTCTGCCACCCTTCAAGGGTGAGCTGATCTGTCCACAGGCTCCTCATGCAATCATTCTGTGGTCTGTCCTTTAGTTTGGAAATTAAAATGATATGTTCATAGCAGCACTATATACAGTAGCCAAGACATGGAAACAACCCAAATGTCCATCGACAGATGACTGGATAAAGAAGTTGGGTATATTTTTACAATGGAATACTACTCAGCCATAAAAAGAATAAAATAATGCCACTTGCAGGAACATGGATGGACCTGGAGATCATTATTCCAAGTGAAGTAAGCCAGAAAGAGAAAGAAAAATATATGATATCACTCATATGTGGTATCTTAAAAAAAAGAAGAAGAAATAGGACACTAGTGAATTCATCTACAAAACAGAAACAGACTGGCAGACATAGTAAACAATCTTATTGATATGGGGGGAAAGAGGGTGGGAAGGGATAAATTTGGGAGTTTGAGATTTGCAAATAATAGCCACTATATATAAAAATACATAAAAAACAGATTTCCTCTGTATAGCACAGGGAACTATATTCAATATCTTGTAATAACACTTAAAAAGAATATGAAAACATATATATATGTGTATGTGTATATATATATATATATACACACACACACATATGTGACTGGGCATTATGCTGTACGCTAGAAATTGACACACTGTAACTGACTGCACTTCAGTTAGAATAAATAAGTAAATTAAAGTGTTAAATATACACAAAGTTGATTAAACCCCAAACTCAGGAGATGCATTTATTCATTCTTTCATGAAAGAATTAGCATTCATTCTGTGTCCATCTTGGTGCTGTGTGCTGGAGTACAAAGTGAACAAAACAGACGTGGTCCTAGCCCTTACAGTGCACAGGACCTGTAAGTAGAGATTACCTGCTTTTAGATTTGTTGTTTTACTGTGATAAATCCTGCTATCAATGAGCATGCCAGACGTTATTCTGAACGCACATTACCTGGTTCTCAATCAAGTCAAACAGGTATAGAATCTTTTCCCTTGCATACTTTCCAGGTTCTATGAGAATTTCTTGTTCTGCAGCTTCTCTTTTATAGATGCCTTACAGATCAGCTCAAGACTGTTAAAAACATTCCTTCTGCAGAGAGAATGAAATATCATCCCTCAGACCTCTGCTTCCCGGTTACAGTAGCATTCCAATCATGCCTTTCTGATCTTGATTGGATTTGGGATATTCCAAATCTTTTTTTTTCTCCTTCAATATTTAGGACATTTCAACCAATATCAAAAGAATTTATATAGACTAGCTCAGCAGGCAGAGGAATACTCACTATCCAGCTAAAGAAAGAAATTATTGCCAATGCATTTAAATCCCTGGTTTATATGCCTCTCTACCTTTCCTGCCAGAATTGAGCACTACCCTGAATTTGATATCCTATCATTCCATTACATATTTATATAATTGCATGATAGATATATGTATTATTAAGCAAAACATGGAATTGCTTGGTGTGGTTTTTACTTTATATAGGGATATCATACTGTATTCATTCCATCACAGCTTTTTATTTTGAATGAACATTATATACCTAGAGAGGAAAAGGCAGATGTAGGGTAACCCCATCTTCAAATTTTATTTGTGATATCCATATGTCCTGTGGGGCCAACTGGCGTCGTTCAAAGTCCAAGGACCCTTGTTCCTGGGCTCTCAGAGGTCTGCCTGCGATCTCTCAGAAGATAAAGCACATTCTTTACTGGGTATGTTTGCCCTAACAAACAAAAAGCCCTAGGTAATGCCTAATCTCACAGTACCTTGGGCTGGTTTGTTTCAGCCCATGCCTCCACCTTATCAGAGTCATAAATCCCATCACCCTTCACAGACCCTAAACTTCTTACCTCACCTACAACCAATCAAAAAACTTGTGCAGGAGCTGATCACACAGCCCCTAACCCATTGTGTTCACCAACTCCTCCCCTCAATAAAAGGCCTTGGCCACTGACCCCGATGCTCACGTAGGCACCTCTCATCTTGGTGTCCCACTGTTGTCTATGGCAGTGTAACTTAATAAACTCTTTCTCATCCTTTGCCTTTGGTAAATTCTTTTACAACTCATACACCAGCCTGCCGGGTTTCCCAACGTGTCCTTCTATATTGCTTTAGCAATTTACAATCTCCATCAGGGACCCCTACCCCAGTAATACATAAGAATTCTTGTTGCTTCAAAATGTCCCCCAAATTTGGTATTGTCCAACTTAAAAAAATTGTGTAACAATGATGCGTTTATAATTGTATCTGTTTGCTGTTTAATTGACATCCCCTTAATAATCAATACGTTGATTATTTTCATATGTTTTCATATGTTTATTGGTGATTTGTCTTTTTCACTTTGTAAGTTGCATTATCTACAAGAATGTAAGTTCTATGAGTATAAGAACTTTGTATCCCCAGCACCATGAAAAATGCCTAATACATTATAGATATTTAATATATATGTTGAGTCGAATATTTGTCGACCAATAATATAAGTTGACTGAATTGTGTAGGGGAGGAGAAAGTTTTCCTCAATCTACTGAGATTCCCTGGCTGAGTCTAGAAATTAAACTGACAAAAAAAGATTAATGGGAGAAAAGCATACAAATTTATTCAACATAGGATTTATGGGACATGAGAGCCTTCATAAGGAAATGAAGACCCAAAGAAACAGTTAGACCTGGTAGGTTTAATGAAGAGTGAATAATTGTGGTGAAATATGACAGGTTGAGAAGCATGAGCCAATTGTAGTAAAGTGGGGGGACCTTAGTAAGACCTGTTTGTTGAGATTCTTCTCCACGTGCCTTTGTTTTTGGAAATATTCTCCTTTCCTTTAGGTATAGGGAGGGCACCTTTCACAGGAGGGTTTTATAATCTGTTTCAAGAAAAGAAAGGCAAGGGAGGGAGGAGATCAGAGGAATCTTTCTGTTTCTGCTTTCTCAAGCTCCTTCAGCTGAAAATATTCATAACACTAAATATATTTGGGGCCAACATGTCCTGAACCCCATCAGTATCAATGACAGTTTAGAACTCACGCCGTTTTTAAATGTCTTTTTTGGGGAATGATTTGTCGGATTTCCAAGACACATTTTGAATGCTAATCTTCTGTGGACTCTGTGTGTACCAAGTACCTTCTCTCAATTTACGGCTTATCTTTTCCATTAAAAAAAAAGTGACTTTTTATGCGCAGATGTTTTTCATTTTGATATTGCTTTGCATTTAACATGTAAAAGTCAAAGATGGGTGTCTCAACTTGCCAGGTGGCCCTAGTCCTCGTGCTCATTCAGGAATCCAAGTTTCTTCCCATTTGTTCCTGTTGCATGGTTGAAGCAAGGTTGCAGCTACATCCATGTTCCACACAGCAGGGAAAGGTAAGAAGACCGTGGCGTGGACACACATGCTCCATTAAGGAAAGGGTATTGCACTTAAAATGTCTGCTCACATTCAGCTGGGGAGAACTCATTCACATATCCACATCCAAGTGCAACAGAGGGAGAAACGTAGGCTCTGGCTGGGCAGCTGTGTGCTCACTGTGGCCTTCTTGCCCTTGGAAGAAGGAGAGAAAGATTTTAAACGTACAGATGACGGCTTCACCATCGGGGAGCTTTGTCTCTTTTTCTATTACTTGGAAGAGTTCACATAGTTGCGATGATCTATTCCTTAAAGGTCTAATACAATGCATGTAAAATCTTAGGGTTCTAATATTTTTTCCCATGGGAATATTTTAAATTTGAGTTTGAAGTACTTTACTGGTGATAGAACTATTTGGGCTTTTTATTTCTTCTTGAATAAGTTTTCATAAGTTGTAATTTTTCTAAAAATTTGCATTTTTGATCTAACATTTAAAATTTATTGGCACAAAATATTTGTATAATTACTTTTTCTTTCTTTTTTTTTTTTTTTTTTTTTTTTTTCGCTTGGAGGAGTTAATTAGGTTTATTTGGTTTTTCAGTGGAGGTGCTGGGGATTGAACCCAGGACCTTGTGCATGCTAGGCACTCATTCTACCGCTTTGCTATATACCCTGCCCCCTAATTACTCTTTAATCATTGTTTAAATATTTGCCAAATCTGCTGTTACATCACTCCCTTTTTTGATCCTAATATTGATTATGTCTGACTTTCCTTTTTTTTCCCCCATAGGTTTGCCTACTTTACTAGTCTTTTCAAATAACCAACTTTTGGCTCTGTAGATCCTCATTATTGTGTCTTTGCTTTTAGTTTGTTGTTTTCCGCTCTTATTTACTTTCTTCTACTTTTATTTATTCAATTGTTTATTTTTTAAACTCCTTAAGCTTTTTAATTTCCAGCCTTTCTTATTTCCTGGTATAAAAACTTCACCACCACCACTACCCCCCCCCCAAAAAAGAAAAATTCTTTACACGTTGCAGGTTTAAAAAAAATTGGTGGGGGAGGTAATTCGGTTTACTTTATTATTATTATTATTATTATTATTATTATTATTATTATTATTATTATTATTATTATTACTATTATTACTATTATTATAATGAAGCTACGGGGACAGAGCGCAGGACCTGCATGCTATACATTGCCCTCTACCACTGAGCTATACCCTCCCCACATCCCAATTTTGATGCTTGGTATTTTCATTATCACTCAGTTTAACTTTACTAATTTCTGCTTGATTCCATGGGGTTTTTTTAAGGGGTATTTTAGATTACCAAATAATTTTTGAGTTAGCTTTTGATTAATTTTGAATTGAATGGCATTACAGTCAGAGATTGTGCCTTATCCTCCTTTCTTACTCTAGCCCTTTCTCGTTGAACGAAACCTGTCCTTAACCCTCTCTTCCTCTTGGAGAAAAGAGGTTTTCAGGAGGTCCCTATCATCCTCTTGTACTTGGTCACTAGCCCCAGTGACATGCAGCATTGCCCGAATCCCAGAGTGAGCGGACCACAGGCTCAAACTGCAACTCACTTTTCGCCCACGATACACGGCGTTGCTTGTAATACTAGAGGTGTCATTTATTGAAGGCTCACCATGTGCCAGGCATAGTACTAAGAATCTTACATAGATTATCTTATTTAATCATCCCAGCAAGACCGTTATTCACCCCTTTTGTGGACAAGGAAATCGAGGCACCAAACGATTGTCACTTTTCCCAAGTCTCATGCAGCTTCAAGAGAAGACCTCAGTGTTTGTCGAACTCCAGAGGTTATGCTAGGTAAGTACTTAAATGAGGTTTGTTAAACACAAATTACCCCTTTTGGTAGTTCATGGCCAAAATGAAGTTTATTGCCACTGGGCCATGTGTTAATAATACTTTTCATTTTCACTTTACATAAAACACTCAACGCTTGTTGAAAATACTCAGAAATTTGGAATTATATTCCTTTTGGACTATTTCAAGTCATTTATGATACAACAATGTGAAGAATTACAAGATAGCTGCTACCTTTCTTTTATTATCAGCTGTTTTTGTGTTACATGTTTTTCTTACAAAGCGATAGTCACCCTCTAACCACATCCTTCTAAATGCTTCCTGTCAATGCTGTTATAGCTCAGGAAATTACAGATTTTCTGAATTGTTTAAGATAATTTAAAACCTTCCCCAGAAGTTACTTCTTGTTGTTTCTTCTTTTTGTCACATAACTTTTCTTTTTCCTCATAATATATATCATTTCCCACAATTAATTACATATATATTAAGAATTTTGTATTGCATATTTATGTTCAAGTGAATAAAAGTAAAAAATAAGAAAAAACTGCATAGATGTCCTGGAGAAACCATTTTTTAAAGTTTGTGGGATTTTCTTTCTTTCTTGGTGCTTTCTTCTTGACTCTAATGACAATAAGCAATATTTAAAATTACTTTTTGATTTTAATTATCTACTGCTTCTACCATGAAGTGAAAGAAAAACTTATAATATGTATAAGTTAAAATAATGGAGGTAGCAATGACTAATCTATATTTTTTATTATGATAAAATATATACAATAAAATTTACCTTTTTAAGTGTAAAATTCAGTAGCATTAAGTGCACTCACAATGTTGTATAACCTTTATCCATTTCCAGAACATTTTATCACCCTAAACTGAAACTCTTTACCCATTAAAAAACAGCTACCCGTCCCCCCTCCTCTCAGCCCCTGGTAACCTCTATTCTACTTTCTGTCTCTATGAATTTACCTATTCTAGGTGACTCATATAAGTGGGATCAGACAATAGTTGTCCTTCTGTGTCTGGCTTATTTCCATTAGCATAATGAATTCAGGTATATCCACGTTTTAGCATGGATCAGAACTTCATTCTTTTTCAAGGGCAAATAATATTCCATTGGATATATACCACATTTATTGATCCATTCATCTACTGATGGATATTTGGGTTGTTTCTGCCTTTTGACTAATGTGAACAATGCTTCCATGAACACTAGTATACAGATATCTGTTTGAGTGCCCACTTTCAGTTCTCTTGGCTGTGTACCTAAGAACGGAATTGCTGGATGGTGCGGTAATACTGTGTTTAACTTTTTGAGGAACCACGCAACCATTTCCACAGGACTGAATCATTCTGCATTCCCAGCGGCAATGCACAAGGCTTTCAGTTTCTGCCCATCCTTGCCAATACTTGTCATTTTCTGTTTTGCTTTGTATGTAAGAGCTTAACCTGGTGGGGGTGAGGTGATATCTCACTGTGGTTTAATCATCTGCATTTAAACCTTCATTTGAAAGGCAAGGAATTTAAATTAAGAGAGACAAAAGGACTTCCCCCCAAACTCAAAGTTAGTAGGTAGTGAAGGAGAAACTAGAGTTAAGTTCTCCTAACTCAAATCAAATTGTTTTCTTCTTCACTGTCTCACTTTATTATAACATTATAGTATTTTCTGTCTATTTGGCTCTGTGTATATTCTATCTGACTTACATGTAGAGGTGGAATAGGGCAGTGCCCATGCACTGTTACGTTTAACTGTATGAGGTGGTTGCTTTTGTAGGCCAACACAATCGGATATCAGAAACTTTGTGTGCTTCAACTTCATATTGAAACATGCTCCTATTATCAAGGATGTGTTGAGGGAGGAAAGTGAAATTTCAGAAATTATCTACAAAATCATCTACAAAATATTGAAAGAAAAGTTTTTGGTGGACTTTGGACTGTGAAAGGACAGAAAACTTTCTGAATATACAGAGCAGTTTATTGTTCCTTTAAATTTGGATTCCATTATGACTCTATCCATGTATAATTAATTAATTAATTAATTTTATTGGAGTATAGTCAATTTACAATGCTGTGTCGATTTTTGGTGTCAGTCATTATCCATGTATATTTTAAAATATATTCAATATATTTCCTTGTAGTTCTATAGACCTTTAAATTAATTGTATCTTAAGACAGATGAATGTGTTTTTGTTGTTGTTGAATTTTTTAAAGACCTTTAAACTAATGTAAGCCAGCATCATTTTCATATTCTCAGAACCACCCAATTTTTATTCATATTTAAAATGATACATGGGAAAGAAAGGGTTATTGTGTAGCAGGTCTGCCATTAATTCTCTTTTGTTACTTGGAGACACTTCTGGGAAAGAAGGAAGGGAAGAGATCTGGTCTGTTTTCTTGTGAACATGTTACTGTGTCCAAACTCATTCTGCTCACTGCATGACAGGTGAATGTATCGGGAGATGAGGTGTTGGGGCAAGGAGCAATGAACTTTATTTGGAAAGCCAGCAGACCAAGAAGATGGGGGACTAATGTCCTGGAGAGCCATCTCCCCCAAGTTAGAATTCAGGCTCCTTTTATGCAAAAAAGGGGAGGGGTTGTGTTTGGTTGTTGCTGACTTCTTGGTGTCAGAATCCTTTGTTCTTGCAGCCGTCCAGGTGGGTCAGGTTATGATGTGCCTGCAAACCTCCAACAAGACAAATGTTATTCTCAGTTCTGCAACTTTTTATCTCTATATGAATGGAAAAGTGTTATGCCCTTAAAGCTCAGCGCCTTGACAATATGCTGCCCTATATATTTCAGGCTACAGACAAGATCTCTTACAAAAGGTGCAGAACCAGTATGGCTAAGCACAGGAAACAGAGCAGAGCTAGAGCTAAAGGAACAGATGTAATACAAAGTTGGATTTGTTCTTCCCTATTACAAACATTCTAATAAATAGACCTTCTAGCAAAGAAGCCAATGTTATTGTTACTGAGTCCAAACTCATTCACTTGCCACACAACAGGCCAATAAGTCAGGAGACAAAGTGTTGGGGAAAGGATTAATGACTTTGTTCAGAAAGCTAGCAGACTGAGAAGATGGCAGACTAATGTCCTGGAGAATCGTCTTCTCCAAGTCAGAATTCAGGCTCCTTTTATACTAAAAAGGGGAGAGGGTGTGCTTGCTGCAAACTACTTGATGTGGACTCCTCTGTTCTTGCAGCTGTCCGTGTGGGTCCGGTCATGGTGTCCCTGTAAACCTCCAACAAAACAAATGTTATTTTCTATTCTGTTACTTTTTATCTCTATATGAATGGAAAAGTGTTAATATCCTTAAAGGTCAGAGCCTTGAGAATAGGTTATCCTGTGTCTTTCAGGCTCTAGGCAACATTCTTTTACAAAAGGTGCAGAACCAGCCCAGGAAGCAGAGCACAGGGTTAAAGCTAAAGGCACAGGTCTAATATGGAGTCAGATTTGTTCTTTTCTATTACAGTATTGCTGTCTGAAGAGTCCTTATCTATGGGATGCTTTTAGCAGAATGTATCTAGTTGTCTAAGACTGCTTATGGTAACCACACCTGGAATCTATGAATTTAGGAAAAGGCTTCCTGGAAAATGTTATGTAAGCTGTGTAACTATCTGATTACAAAATGGATATTTCCTGATGAAAACGGACCTTTTTGCATGTGACCTACACACATTGCTTAGAAACCCCATCTGTAAATTGTGGCCAGAGTGGTGGTGGTGATGGTCCCAGATCCCTCCCTACTTTACCTATGTCTCATGATTACGTGTATCCTTGAAATTGTAGAGAAGCTTGATACAAGGTAAGCCTCTGGTTTGGTGGGTTTGATTTGACAATCTGATCCTTTGTGTTAGCCCATTATGTGAATTTTGGATGTCACCCATAATCTTCTGATTCATAGCCACATAATATGTAAGATGTATCCAAATGAATACATATAATGGGCCCTCATTCTTTTTAACGCATGTATAGTATTCCATGAGGTATAGGTATCACAATTTATTCATTCAGTTTCCTATTGAAGATGATTTTGATTTTTTTGTTCTTTTTGCTACCATAAATGTTGCTGCAGTGAAGATCCTTGTTAACAAGATCAACTTGCACAATCTATAGGATAAATTCTTAGAGGAAGAATTTCTGGGTCAAAGGATTTGTGCATTTTCAATTTTAAGAGCTCTTGTCAATTTGTTCACTATAGAAGTTAGAAATTTATACTCCCATCAATTATGAGGGGGAAAAGGCTATTTCTTTATATGCTTGCCTCACCTTTTCCAAACCAAAATGTGAAAAATTTTTACATCATTTATGTTTAATTTGCTTTCCTCTTACAGACACAATTGTTACCCAATAAAAATTTTTTATCTTGACGCACACTGAGGCCAAAGAAACCAAAACAGAGTTTGTTGCAGAGAAAGGTTTATTGCAGGACCAAGTAAGGAGAATAGGGGCTTGTGCTCAAAAGCCTGGATGGTTTCTGGAGAGACGTTTTTATAGGCAAAATTTAGGTGAGCATTGCAGGGCATGCAACTGTCTTCTGATTGGTTGGTTGTGAGGTACCAGGGCGGTGCTCCAGAGGCTGAATTCAGCATCTTTGTCTCCCACAGACATTTCCAATACCATTGGAACTGCTGTCATGTACAAAAATGACAAAGCAGCCTGCACTACACCTTTGACTTGCTACAGAAGCGTCTACCTCTGTGCTTTACTCAAAACTAGAAGCTTATGTGTTACCTGGAAAATGAGAAGGAGAAACACACCAGCACAGGTTGTCAGTTCAAAGAGGTCCTCTGAGCGTGACTCCTCTTCCTTCCTGGGGGGCAATGCAACAAGCAGCTGCTTCTCTCACTGTGGGGCTGGAAAGAATGGGGGCTAGTACAGGGATCTCAGAGAATTAACCTCATCTTGGGAGACTACTGCCTGAGGTATAGTCACTAAAAAGTTTTATTCAGGGGAAAACTGCTTTCCTCAAACGGCTAAGGTTGATCAGTTTGGGGTTTGAAGGGAGGTAGATATTCAGGGCTTTAAAGTCTTTGAACTCTTCCAGGTCTGCCAAAATGAACCTATCCTATGTCTCAGGGTCTATGTTTTGCCCACAAGTCTCTGTACTTTTACAAAAGAGACCCTAATAGAATTGAATATCAGTTTTGCTATAATCTGCAGCCATTAAATTTAGCCCCTGTGCTGATGTTTGGCTGTATTGGTTTTACAAATTCAAAGCTCTTGTGGAGGCTTTTTAATCTTTTACTCAGTTTCTGAATCAATGATCCAAAGCCTGTGATTTGTCCTCTACCCTTTGCAGGACCACCATAAATCCCTCAGATCTTCATAATCTCTATTGTCACCACAACAACTACCTGCCATAGTGATTTGATCTCCCAGTGCCTTCAATTTGCACAGCATCTCATGCTACTAGTGATACTTGAGGAATTGCAATGCCACTATATTCTGTGAATGATCAGTGTTCACTTTCCTCCAGCAAGGGGGTTAGCCATTGCTTCTCAAATATGTTATGAACTTAACCCAAGAGTCCCATTTTGAAGGACTGTTTCCTGGGACCACTTCTGGTACCAGTCAAGATCCAGTAGGAAATATTGAACATTTAAATACAGACATTGAAAAGAGTTTAAGAAAAATATAAGTCAATTGATTTTTGACAGGTGTACTAAAACAATTCAATGGGGAAAGAATAGTGTTTTCAACACATGGTGCTGAGGCAATTGGATCTACATGCAAAAGAATGATGTTGGAGCCCTACTTCCTCCTCCCTCCTCCCAGCACTCCATATTCTTCATATAAAAATTGACTCAAAGTGGATCAAGGACCTAAACATAAGAGCTAAAACTCTTAGAAGTAAACTTAAGTATAAACCTCTGTGACCTTGAGTTAGGCAATGGCTTCTTAGATATGACATTAAAAGCACAAGCAGTAAAATAAATTCTACGTTCATCAAAATTAAAAAGTTTGTGCTTCAAAGGACACTAGCAAGAAAGTGAAAAGGCAACCCACAGAATGTGAGGAAATACTTGCCAATCAAATCTAGGGACTAATATCCAGAATATATAAAAAACAAACAAACAAACAAAAACCAGCTCTTAAAACTCAACAATAAAAAGACAAATATCCCACTTAAAAATGGACAAAGGATCTGAATAGATATTTCCCCAGAGAAGATATGCACATGGCTGATAGGCAGATGAAAAGATGATCAATATCATGAACCAGCAGGGGGATGGAGGCAAATCAAAAGCACGATGAGATCCCACTTCATGCTCCCTGTGACAGGTGTACTCACTTTTCCCTGCATCAAGCTGTCCTTCTGTCTCTTTCTCTCTATTCCCATCTGTAATTGTATCTAGTTTGTAAGAACTAAAGACCTGGCTTTAAGAATTTTTTTTTTAAAATCCTGGCTTTGTAAGTGTCCATCTCAATCCTCTCAACTCCTACTTAACTTAAAAATTTTTAATTTAAAAATTATTTATTTATTTTATTGAAGTATAGTCAGTTACAATGTGTCAATTTTCTAGTGTACAGCATAATGTTTCACTCATACATATACTAAGTTAGTGATTTTTGGACTCCATTTTTCCTGTCACACTGTGGCCTGAAGAATGGGTAAAAGTAACTCTTAAGTTATTAAAAGACCAGGGTGGGATGATATACATTGAAAATAAACCCAACCAAGCCAACAACATCACAGCAGAAACATCTTTCCAAGACCCTTGCAGTCATCACTTTTTAGGGCCCAGTTATGTTGGAGAAGCAGGGGATCCTTTTTGCTTATAGAATCTTCAAACTAGTAAATATTTATTGAGGATCCTTAGTGTTTACTAGCGAAGTGCCAGGGCTGCAGCAGGTAACCCCAGAACAGACATGAGCCCTTCTTCTGTGGAGCTTATTTTTATTAACTTTACAGGACCAGCTAGAATCATGGGCTCAGTGTGGGCACCATTTCCAGTCTTTTGTGGAGAAGAAAATGTTTGCAAATACTGAAGAGCTGAGCCTTCACCGCTGTTACAACATTGTCTCCAACTGCCTTTTAATTCAAGGCCTTTTTCATTGCAATCCACATCCCAGAATCAAAACTTGACTCAAGAGTAGACAGGGCACAGCACAGGCTTAGAGAGAGGACGGAAGGCCTGTCAGAGATGCCAAGGTCATCACGTTGTATGTATCAGAAGGGAGAAAAAGAACTTCTCTCGTTACCTAAGAAATTCCTTTGGAGATTAATGAGGAGGCAATGTAAGATGTACAAGATAACATTCTCAGTTCTAACAGCTCGTAACCTAGAAGAGTTTCCAGACAGTGGAACAGCTTCCCCAAACCAAAGTGGTCCACCCTCCTTTACCCGCATCCCTTGTAACTGAGCGTGACCCATGCAGTGAGAGGTCTTGGAAGCTGGGTCTGGGATATTGTAAGACCTTTTGCTAAAAGTGGTGTTTGCTTGCGTGCAGAATTACCTACCCTGTATTCTTAGGATAAGATAAGTAAACTGGTTTTAGAAAACACATTATGCTTTGTTAGTCTTTCCACCAGTCCAGATTAGTATCAGGAGTGGCAGTTGACATGAAGTTGATGTGATCCTTAACTCCAGATGGCAAAACCCTTATGCAGCAAGAAAAAAAGACAGGGAAATAAAATTTGGATTATGTCCAACTAAAATGCTTCTGCACTGCAAAGGAAACAATGAACAAAATGAAAAGGCAACTTATGGAGTACGAGAAAATATTTGCAACCATGTATCTGATAAAGGGTTAGTATAACAAACACATATACAAAAAACTCCTACAACTCAATAGCAAAAATAACCCAATTTTAAAAAATAGGCAAAGTAACTAAATAGACATTTCTCTAAAGAACACATACAAATAGCCAACAGTTACATGAAAAGATGCTCATATCACCAGCCATTAGGGAAATGGAAATCAAAAGCATAATGACATATTATCTCATGCCTGTTCGGATGGCTTTATCAAAAAGTAACAAAAGTAACATGCCAGAGAGGATGTGGAGGAATTGAAACACTGGACACAGTTGGTGGGAAGGTAAATTGGTTTAGCCTTTATGGAAAATAGTATGGAGGTTCCTTTAAAAACTAATAACATCACAACATTGTAAACTGAGTATACTTCAACTGGAACTAAATAAATGAATAAATAAAAGATTCAGAGAAGTAAAGGGGAAAAAAACTATAAAATAGAAATATCATATGATCCAGCAATCCTAGTCCTGGGTATATATCCAAAGAAATTGAAATCAGGATCTCAGAGAACTAACAGCGCTCCCGTGTTCATTGCAACATTATTCACAAAAGACATGAAAGCAAGCTAAATGTTGATGGAGAATGATAGACAAAATGTGGTGTATACTGTACACTATGTACAGTAGACTATTATTCAGCCTTAAAAAGAAGGAAATCCTGCCATTGGTGATAACACAAAGGAGGAATCTAAAATAGTCAAACTTGAAGGGGGAGGGTATAGCTCAGTGGTAGAGTGTGTGCCTGGTATGTACAAGGTCCTGAGTTCAATCCTCAGCACCTCCATTAAAAATAACTAAATTGAAAAAAAGTGAATGAAAGGCTGCAAATGGCAAAATGTCCTTCTTTCTTATGGGTGAGTTGTACTCCATTACGTATCTATGCAGCATCTTCTTCATCCATTCATCTATTGCTGTGCACTTAGGATGCTTCCGTATCTCGGCAACTATAAATAATGTTGCTGCTAATAGTGGGGTATATGTATCTTTTTGAATTAATTCTTATTTTGTGGTTGGCTATATTCCTTTGGTAACTATGCAAGTTTAAAAAGTTAAAGCACTAAAGGTTCTTAGAAACAATGAACAGTACATATATGTAAATTTAAAAAAATATGTGCAGTATATTATGTACATGTATTTACATGCAGTATAATGCGTATGTGCAAACTGTAACAATTCTACCTAATAAAACTGAAAAATAAAAAAAGAATATACTAAATAAATGAATAAAGGAATAAATAAATACATACATACATAAATAAACAAACCTAATTACTCCCCCCTAAAATAAAATTTTAAAAATAAACTAAAATAAAATACTCAAACTCATGGAAGCAGAGAGTGAAATGGTGGTTGCCAGGGGCTGGGGGGAGGGGGAGGATATTGATCAAAGGGTAATAAAAAGAAAAGAGAGACTTTTGGTATCTGAAAAGTTGCTGACCCATTGTGTTTTTGATACAGCTAATATTTTATAGTTCCCGTCTAAAATTTTGTCTGATCAGTGGAATTAAAAAACATTGATCTTATTCGCTAAGACTGATTAAACAGTATTTGGTGGTGTTGACGAGGAGAAGCAAGCTGAGGGGGGGAAGGGCCACCATACTATCCTCTGGTTGCTGCTTCCCACAGTGTTGGAAAAGAAACCACAGACCGAGAGAAGAGAAAGGAAGAGTGGAGAGCTCTAAGATCAGTCTTTGAAACAAAGGCTGATTGTCTTGCTTCTCTAATGCCTGCTGGGGACATGGGAGATGTCTTCACTGATCAAACTATCCAAGGTCCCAGTGGGAGGAGTTCAAGTCATTACAGAAGTCCAGCATCACAGCATGAGGGAATTGCGCCATTTTGTTAAAACAAAAACAAAAAACCCCAGAAGCTGCTTGAGAAATCTTGTGTCTTGGATCTTTAGATTAAACAATCTGAGTATCAACAATTTATCTGTGGATACTGCAGAAGAGTCTGCAATAGAATGAGCAATGATAAATGGTAACAAATTGTGTCTAGTGAGTTTGTCAGTCTGGAAACAGACTCACCAACAGCTGGGTTGGCGATCACTCCAACACAGAAGTAAAATTTTATTGGAAATAGGTATCTTAGTGAGATGGGCGCACTTTGGGTTTTTTAGTTCATGTATACATAGATGATTATGGCTTATAAAGAAAATGGGTTAACTTCAGCATCAATTCTGTGTGAGCCTTTGGCAGTATTAAACTTTAGCCAAGTCCTGTCCTCCCAGAAAACAGTGGGCGTTTACAAGTCCCCCTACTCTTGTATATTAGGCAATGGCTTAACGCCAAAAGCTATCTTTCCCTCTATGTCTTAGATAAGACTCATGGATTCCCCTTGGTTACCTAGGACAAGGCCAGATGCAGACCCTCCAAATTCCCATTCTTTGTCTTATAAATGATTAGCTGAACAGTTTGCACTGACCAATCTGAACAAAATGCCGCCAGTCTTGTTACCAAGACGGTAATGAGGAAGGGAAAGGGTTAAGTCGGAGTTTGTCGTATCTTGCAGGAGTGGAAAACCAGGCAATAAGAGAAACTGCAACATGCTCTGGACAGGTTAAGTTAAGAACCAGAGCGTGAATTTCAGAACCCTTCTGTGTTCTCTTTACTGATGACTGGGGGAAAGGTAAACTATGGCTTCCTAGGTCTTCCTGTGGAAACAAAAAAATAGGTCTCAGTAATTCACGATTTTAAAAGAACAAAGAATGTAGGCACAAACCACTATTATCAGGCAAGAGCATTAACCATAGTGGCTACAATAATCAGTTACAAAGAGTGTCAGTCCTGTTTCAAAGGTAAAGATCAGCCTGAAGCACATTCTGGAGCTGTTTTGCAGGATTCAAACCCCCTTGTGCACTCAGCCACCAGGCTAAGTGGAGGCTAAGGACTGGTGATGCTCACCTTTGTGACCCTTGTGACTTCACTCAACTAGGTGCCTGGATTTTGTCAACCTAGAGTAATAACCTCTGCCTTATTTTAATGCTAACATCTCCACCCCAAGGGCAGGGGTTGGCATCATTTTTTGAATATGCAGTCTCTGTTTGAGCATGATGTCACATTGCAAAGGCGCATCTAGAACTCCATCTCCACGTGGAAGGTCACACTCACCCTTCCATGAATATGCATGTGCCCTTAGCTTAAAACTCCCCTGATCTTTCTGTTTGGGGAGATGGTGCTTCAAGAGCCACCTCCCTGTCTCCTTACTTGTCACAAGTAATAAATGTTTCTGCTTTGATGGAAAGGACGTGGCCTGTTCATGGACTATGCACCCCAAGCAATGGACCCATTGGGTCCAGTAACGATCTAACTTGACCAAACTTCAGCTGGGCTTCTCTCCTTCCCTCAGGCCCCTAAACTCTGAAGAACCCTTGAGCTTAAACAAGCATTGGAATGTGGAGCAACCTCTTTTATGGCATTTCCAGGGCTGGCTGACTGCCAGGAAAAACTGTCCAATGGTGCCACCTGCTCAGGGCACTATCTGCCCATCCCATTCCCCCGCACCCTGTTTCCTCCTGACCTTGCTTACTCTGGCACAGTGTTCTCTCTTTTGCAATATCTTCCTCCTCCAATACAATGGTCTTTCTGAAAAAAAGTTTCTCCTTACCTAGTCTGGATTTGTTTTTGTTTGACACCTTGTAGTACAAACGAGAACATGGGGATGGAAGGAATTTGACCATAGTGATATTATTTAGTTATCTGAAAGGTTTCTGAGATACCTGGCAATAATTATTATCAATCAACAAATGTTGATTTTTAATGTAATTCCGGCTGTCAACCTCTGTATAGCTTGTATCAATTTTATTGAAAGCAAAGACTTTGGAAACATCTGACTTGCAAAGGATGTATTTTTAGAGTCATTCCCTTTCTCAGTAGCCGACACTGTGTTTTGAAATGTATCCTTCCTTGGACCCTGGAGCCTTCCTCTCCCCCAAGCAATACACCGTAGTAGGTTCACTTAGTAGGAAGAGAGTGGATGCGGAAGGGGAGCCGGAAAGGTAGGACCTGCATAACAGCCGAGAACCAGCATGATGCCCTGACTACAGGCAAGTTCTCAGGTAGATCTAGTTTAAGGCAAAGTGCAGCCATCCCTCAGTAACCACAGGGAATTGGTTCCAGGCTCCAACAGATACCAAAATCCATACATGCTCAAGTCCGTTACAGTTGACCCTCCAGGTCTGCAGGTTCTGTGCCTGCAGATTCAACCATCCTCAAATCTTTTTAACATACAAAAGTTGAGAATATGGAATCTCATTTTCTTAAGATCAACTGCCAACTGCTTCTTTGCTCTGTCTTCTTCGAAGCAGCCGTTTTGCTTTTGCCACCTGCTAGCTTTTAAAGAGCTTCCTGCTTCAGGATCACCAACAACACAAAACCAGAAAAAGTGGACAGGCTTCTGGCACAGATCTACAGTGGGGCCAGTACACTCTACCTTGCTGGTATGTATAATAGTGATGTTATCGAGCCCAAACTCGTTCTGCTTGCCACATGACAGGTCAATAAATCAGGAGACATGGTGTTGGGGTAAGGAATAATGACTTTATTCAGAAAGCCATGCAGATCGAGAAGATGGGGAACTAATGTCCTAGAAAATCATGTTCCCCAAGTCATAATTCAGGCTCTTTTTATACTAAAAAGTGGGGAGGGGTGTGGTTTGTTGTTGTAAACTTCTTGGTGTTGGAATCCTTTGTTCTTGCAGCTGTCCACGTGGGTCAGGTCATGGTGTCCCTGTAAACCTCTAACAAAACAAAGATTATTTTCTATTCTGCAACTTGTTATCTTTCTATGAATGCAAAAGTGTTAATACCCTTAAAGGTCAGAGCCTTGAGAATGGGCTCTCCTGTGTATTTCAGGCTTTAGGCAACATTCTTTTACAAAAGGTGCAGAACCAGCCCAGGGAATAGAGCACAGGTTTAAAGCCAAAGGCACAGATACAATACGGAGTCAGATTTGTTCTTTTCTATTACAGAGAGGGAGAGCTTTACAGTGGAGCAAAGGGAAGGCTTTGGGTGTGCTGTGCCGGACGGTGCTGGTGCGGAGAAGCTGCAGGTAGACTAACCAGAAGTGGGGTGTCCTAGGTGGCTGGTTAAGGGAGCACATCTGACTTCTCTTCTTGGTCCTAATTTGGAAGCAAGGGCAAAAATTTGGAAAGCTATCAGATATTAATCAAGTCCTAGAGATTTTGGCCAATTGTTACACGGGTTTTTCTTTTTAGCTTCCTGGACTGTTTGCCAGAGATAGTAGTCTGGCTTCTTACAAATCTGACTTGCAGACATTAGGTTGACTTCCTGGGCTGGTCGCTGCAGACTGTGACTTGGAGTTCTATTTGTATGTGAAGTCCAGCTATTGTCTATTTGTTTCTTCAGTCTCTCAGTCTAGATGCCCTAGAAATTTTTGATGTGACATCAAAGAATGACAATAAGGTCTTTTCTCAATCTTGGAGTTCACATGGAGTAGATTTAACAAATTAATAATATGGTTCTAAAGTCAAAGAGAAGCAGAGAATATCATCCACTAATACTATATAATAGAAATATTTTGCATATTAATAATGCTGTTTATTCATCATTTTTCTTTTAATTGACGTTACATTTTACATTTACCCCTAGGATTTTTGTTTGCTTAAATACAAAAATGTAGATGTGGCTTAAGGAATCATTTTATTATTATTATTTTCTGTTTTTAGTTGGGGAGGGAGCGTATTTTGGTGAGTGTGAGTTTGTGCAAGTGGGTACATGTGTGTATGCAGTCAAAAATAAATTGGGAAAGATTTCTATCAATCCGCCTCCTTACCCAGCAGAAACAAATGTTTACATTTGTTATATTTTTGCCCACCAGTGCAGAAAATTACTGAAAAGGGCCTGTGCTTTGAATATGAAGATACTTGAGACTTGGTTTTAATTTGCTGTGTTGACTTTTGTATCTATTCTTCTTTAAGGTCTCTTGCTATCAGCTTTGTGCTCTTAAATGAGGAGAATATCTTTGGTCCAGTTATCTTTGATTTAGTTGATTTAGTTACCTAATTAGAAGAATGTCTTCAACTCTTTTTCTTCCTACTTTTCAACATGTATGTTTCCCTTTTCCTTTTTTTTCTCAAATAGCTTGGTTACCTTTCTGTAATATGGTTCCTGTCCTTTGTCCAGGGGAGGGGTCTAGCAAGCTTTTCCCTTCCTTCCTTCCTTCCTTCTTCCCTCCTTCCTTCTTTCCTTCCTTCCTTCCTTCCTTCCTTCCTTCCTTCCTTCCTTCCTTTCTTTCTCTCTTTCTCTCTTTCTTTCTTTCTTTCTTTCTTTCTTTCTTTCTTTCTTTCTTTCTTTCTTTCTTTCTTTTTCTCTTCTTTCTTTCCTTTTTTCTTCTTTTTAAAATTGAGTTTTAGTCATTTTACCATATTGTGTCAAATTCCATTGTAAAGCACAATCTTTCAGTTATACATGAACATGCATATATTCATTGTCACTTTTTTTTCACTGTGAGCTACCACAAGATCTTGTATGTATTTCCCTGTGCTGTACAGTATAATCTTATTTATCTATTCTGCATATGCTTGTCAGTATCCACAAATTTTGAAATCCCAGTCTGTCCCTTCCTACCCCTACCCCCTTAGCAAACTACAAGTTTGTATTCTATGTCTATGAGTCTGTTTCTATTTTGTATTTATGCGCTTTTCTTTTCCTTTTTTTTTTTTTTTTTAAGATTCCACATATGAGCAATATTATATGGTATTTTTCTTTCTCTTTCTGGCTTACTTTACTTAGAATGACTTTCTCCAGGGACATCCATGTTGCTGCAAGTGGCATTATGTTGTCATTTTTTATGGCTGAGTAGTATTCCATTGTATAAATGTACCACATCTTCTTTATCCAGTCATCTGTTGATGGACATTTAGGCTGTTTCCATGTCTTGGCTATTGTAAATAGTGCTGCTATGAACATTGGGGTGCAGGTGTCTTTTTGAAATAGGGTTCTTTCTGGATATATGCCCAGGTGTGGGATTACTGGATCAGCAAGCTTTTTCTATAAATACCCAGATAATAAATATTTTAGGCTTGGCAGGCCATACACTCTCTGCTATAACTACTCAGCTCTGCCCTTGTACTGTGAAAACAGCCATGTTTTTCCATGTGGCACTGTCCCAATAAAACTTTATCTATAGACATTGAAATTTGATTTTTAAAATAATTTTCATGTACCATAAAGTATTATTCTCCTTTTAATTTCTGAACTATTTAAGTATGTAAAAAATTTTTAGCTAATGGGTTGTACAAAAATATGCAGAGGGTCAGATTTGGTTCAGAGGCTATAGTTTTTCAGTCATTGATCTAGACTAAGAAAGAAACAAGGTTATGTGAGTGACTAAGCCTTTCTCTGTAAGGATTGTTCAGTCTTCCTGGGTGATAATTGGGACCACCTTCATCAACACAGCTTAAACATTGGGACAGAGAACTTAAATATTTACCTCAGGAAGTTTTCTTCCAAAAAGATAAGATGATAAATCAATAAGTAACTTAGTGATTTGGAGAAATTTTTGCAAAGCTAATTTTACCCAAGTAAGCAATTTGTTCTTGTAGGCAAACGGCTCTTCTGTTAGGACAGTAGATCAACCACCTGGATGAAAAACTTACCTATCAAGTAATAGTTTACTTATCATGACTCAATTCAAGGTTGGCATCTCACCACATCCGTCAATTCTAAGCTATTATGTCACAAATTTTGTCCAGCCCCACTCAGTTTTTCTTCTTAAAAGATTCATCTAAGCCGCTTGAACTCAAGACTCCAAACTCTATAAATATCTTCCTCTGACTTTATTCATATTCTGAAACACTCCTAAGACTCTAGTAAACTGCAGTAAGTATAGTAAATAAAGCTTTGCATGATTAATAGTTTTTTCTCTACCGGAAGAGTTGACAGTTGACCTGAGGAACAGCAACTCCATCCTCAATATCTGGTTTTAGATTTCCTTTATTGTTTTGTAGATTTTTAGATCGGGCTAATGTGCATGTACTTACTAAATAATTATATGTCAATCTTACCTTGTGTCCTAACTGTTCTTACTAGCACATGCAGAATTGTCTCTTTTTCAGCAACACTGATATCATGAATGTCCATTTTTTAAAGCAGCTTTATTGGGATATAATTCAAATACCTAAAATTCACCTAAAGTGATTCAATGGTCTTTAGAATATTACATTATTATTTTTTTAATTGTAGTTAAAATATAGATAACATAAAAATTGCCATTTTAATCATATTTAAATGTATAATTCAGTGACATTAATTATAGTCACAATGTTGTAACTATTTCTATAACTTTTTCATCACCTCAAACAGAAACTCTAACCATCAAGCATTAAATCCTCATCCCCCTCCTGCCAGCATCTGGTAACTTCTAATCTACTTTCTGTCTGTATGAATGTGCTCATTCTATTCTATCTATCTATCTATCTATCTATCTATCTATTTATCTATCTATTTCATGTAAGTAGAATCATATAATATTTATCTTTTTGTTTCTGGCTTATTTCATTTAGCATAATGTTTTCAGGGTTCATGCATTGTTGTAGCCTGTGTCAGAACTTTAATCCTTTTTATGGGTGACTAATAGTCCATTGATATATACATCAT
Organism: Camelus ferus; assembly: GCF_009834535.1. NCBI lineage: Eukaryota > Metazoa > Chordata > Mammalia > Artiodactyla > Camelidae > Camelus > Camelus ferus. The sequence goes on from NC_045729.1 coordinate 1,516,783, forward strand.
ATTTTGTTTATCCATTCATCTGTTGATGGGCATTTGAATCATTTCCACCTTTTGGCTAACGTGAATAATGCTGCCATGAATATTGGCATCTGAGTATCTGGTGAAGTCTCTGCTTTCAGTTCCTTGGGGTACATGCTTATTAGGGGAACTGCTGAGTCATACAGGAATTCTGTGTTTAGCTTTTTGAGGAAGTGACAAGACTGTTTTTTTTGTGTGTATGTGTGTGTTGACTGTACTATTTTACATGCCTGCCAGCACTGCACAGCAATTTCTCCACAATTTCACCAACATTTGTTATTTTCCTCTTAAAAAAAATTATAGCCATCAAACAATGTGTAAAGTGGTGAATGTCATTTTGAATAATTAAAGAAAAAAGTCTTAAACTCATTCTATAGCACTAATTGGGGCAATTAGTGAAAATGACTTTGTTCTCCCACAGGATTGATCGTTTAGCTAGGTACAAAATTTTATGTTGAAAAATGAAGTTCCCTCAGAATTTTAAGGACACTGCCTGGGTACTTTAAAAATATCCTTTACATACTTGTTCCTTCACAAACATCATCTTGGGTCCAAGATAAGGAAATGGAAAGATGTGGACACAAAGAAACCATTTAACAATATGAAGATTACCCTTGTCTATATCCTGAGTCATTCTGGCATGTATACTTGACAAGACATATTTAAATTAAAAAAAATAATAAAGACTATATTTGCATAGTTCAGAATTCAAAAATTACAAAGGAATATTGAATAAAAACTTTCATTCCCAACTCTATGAGTCAGTAAGTGCCACAATAATGCTGTATAAAAAACCCCACCAAAACCCAGTGGCTTACAACAACAAAGCACTAATTTTTCTTACTTGCTGGTCCGCCCATCAGTGGATAACTCTGCTTCAGCCTGGGGCTTAGCTGTTCCCCACATTCTTGCTCTGGAACCCAGGCTGAAGGAGCAGTGCTGTTAGAGAATGTTCTTAAGTCAAATGGAAGGATGACATGTGCCAAGTCAAACATAGTTGAGGCCTCTCTGCTCACGGCTGTCTGCTCATGAAATTGAGCAGGATCTTCTGGGGCCCTCCAGAGAACAAAGGTCTTTTTGTGTCCCCCATTCCTTGTTTGTGGGGAAAAGGCTTTTGCCTCCTAGACTCTTGAGTTCCAAAGGGCAGATTGAAACAGTTACTAATTAGGGAGGGGAAGGAATGCAAAAACAAAGGAGCAGCAGTCAAGAAATCATAGTGCAGCGATAAAGCAGGGTCTGATTCCTCCTCAAGGGATATACGTGACAATAAATCTTTTCAGTTCTTCTGTGGGAACTAAGGCCCCCATCCAGGTGGAGGGTGGTAACTTCAGGCTGAGCACAAGATTCCTGGAGCACCACCCTGTTACCAACCAATCAGAATAAAGTTACACATCCTGCAGCTCTCACCCCAAACTTTGCCTGAAAACCCATCGGGGAGTTCAAGTTTTTTGAGCACAAGCTGCCTGTTCTCCTTGCTTGGCCTTGCAATAAACCTTTCTCTGCCCCAGACTCCAATGTTGCGGTTTGCTTGGCCTCACCATGCATGGCGCACATGAACTTGAGTTCAGCAGCACTAGTGTCCCACGAGCTAAAGCAAGTCACACGGCCAAGCCTAAGAAGAGTGATCTACCCACAGCAGAATGGGAAAGGGGGTGACTACTTACCACGCAATAATCCAAAGTTTTGCACCAGCCCACCAACCACTAAACAGCCTTTCCATGGACAACTAATGTTATTGGTGTTTTTGTTATACTTGCATCGATACCCACACACAAGAAATTATGTATTTCATTATTCCCCTTTTCACACAAACAGTAATATTTAAGACAAACTGCTGATATTTAATGTAACAGGCCATTTTAAAAATAAACTACGAGAGACTTGAGTCTTTCCGACCTCCTTATTTACACTGCCAGTCATTGTCGTTCTGCCAATATTCTGATTAAAACACTTTAAGTTTGTTGCCCATGGTGTTTTTATATTGAGGAAATTAGTGGCACTTGCTTCGGGAGCCTTCACAATTGAAATAGTTGCAAAATATGAGGTTTTTTTTAAGAAAGAGAAGCGTAGTGGGATGTCCAAAAGCAGAACCTGGCGGGCATGGGGACTGATTTGAGAGATGTTAAAAGACACTTTTCCATGAATCTGCAGCACCCCCACATTTAGTCCACGAGCCCCAGGACTGTCTATCCAGGAATGCTTGTGCAAACACGCAGCCCTGGAAAGACAGAGACAGGTACTCCCCCGGGAGCAAACATATTTGCGTTCCCAGATAAGTAAAGATCAAAGTGGCAGATTCCTCGAAGAGATTTACATGCGTCTTTCCCCAGAAACATTTACGTACATTCCAGGATAATACAATAATGTTTCTCTTTGGAAGGGAGGATGTGCTCATTTGCCAGCATATATATATAAGATCAGAGTCTCCTCAACTTGGACTTCATCTTGTATGTTGCACTGTGAAAGCACGTGCAGGTATCTGGCCCTCCCTGGGTCACCCTCTGGGGATCGGGGCTCAGGGAACCAGAGCAATGAAGTTACCTTGGCTGCTGCCTTCGCTGTGAGTACCCATCTTTGTTTCTGACACAGAGGTCTCCTGTTTTCTGCCAGTGTGTACATAAAAACCTGTGGCCGGGTAACTCGCCAGTTTGCAAGCAGTTTAAAATCTCACCTTTTCTGATTTAGCAGTCAGTCTTAGAGTTTCTGATCTAATGAGAAGAGGTTAGGGAAAGAGAGTCAGAAAAGAGTGAATATCTGAGTTACATTTGAATACACTGGGATTCTGTGTCCTTCCTAGAGTGACAGAGTGACTCCTTTGGTTTAAGAACAATAGGATTCTTGGAAGTGAAGGTGGAAATGTGGGAGAAGGATGGTCCGCTCTGGTCCCATAAGGTGACTTAATGATAAAACAAGAACCTACAGTATGCTGCACACAAGAGACCCACTTTAGGGAGAAGGACACACATAGATGGAAAGTGACAGGATGGAAAAAGATATTTCATCCATAAGGTGACATAAGAAGTAAAAATTATGGCCCCCAATTTAAAAAGTAAATTATAATCCCTGCCCACATGGTGTTTCTAGTCCATGAATGCAAAGGGTGAACACGTATAGAGGGAAAAAAATGGCCTTTTGAAACATCCATAGAGATGGTGACTAGAATGCCGCGCTGGGGGAAGGAAACACGGAGATGAAGTCAGCTGCCAGCAAAAAACACCAAGACTTGAACACATACATTTAGTGCGCAAAACCGTTCTTGCATCCACCTTTTTTGATTGTTTTCCAAGGCTGTTCTTGATGTTTCTTGATGTTTATTTCAATCAGAACATGGATTTGCAGCTGTGGATGCTAAGGGCTGAGGAGGAGGTGAAGATCGAAGCTCTGTCCCACCCAGGTGTTCCTTAAAGATTTCTGTGCACACTCAGCTCTTGGAAAATGACAGTGGGTGTCCTGGAGCACTTGAAAGTCAGGATCTCTAGAAATTAATTTGAGAAGGACTCATTGGGGATCTCAAGGGTGAGGAGGCTCAGAAGAGACAAAGGAACAGGGGCTTTCTCTGGGGATGGGGGTGGTAGTAATAAGACTAATTGATGGGCATCGTAGGAGGTGGTGGGAGGGAGGAGGCGGTCTGTGATTCTCAGGTGGTTGGAAGTCAGCCATGTGCCAGGCACGCACTAAATGCTGGAGAGGGGAGGGGCAAGAGGGTCAACTTCATAATGTGCTTTTTAGGTAAAACTGCGTAAGTTTCACAGTGGGGACCGTTTTTAATCTCCTCCTCTTCATATCCTAAATTATGGTCTTTGAGAGAAGATGGAATTCTTTTCCTTCTGGGTGCTCGTAAGACCTCTAGATAACCACTGGGGTATCTTAAATCTGATCTCAAGTGTGGTAGGTTGGTGAATGCTCTCAAGAGTTGTTCACTAAAGAAATCCTCCCAGTTCAACCATGAGTTACCAAGTTGATTTTAATATGTCTGGGGGTTGTTTTTAAGGATTGTACTTATAGTAGCAGATGAGGCATCTCTTTCTCTGACATTTTACTGATGGCTATTTGCCTTGCAGTTAGCTCAGATAAAATACCTCACAGAGACTAAGAACAAACACTGATTTCAGGAAAAAAGAGGCTTTTATATCAGAATCACATTTTTTTAATCACAGAAATATACTGTTTTAATAGTTTTCGCTTGAGAAAGGATCAGGTCCTGTTGGTTAGAAATTTACTTGTTAAAAGAAAGTTGAATTCTTTACATCATTTGGGTCATAAAGGGCAATCTTTAATCAGTGATCCAGGAAATGAAAAGGTAGGTGTTAAGTTGGGCTCCAAATTGATTTTTAATATTTTTAAATGAATCGTAACATTAAAAAATACTTAATTTAATATTGATTTAACTATACAGAGTGTACTATGTACTCTGTAAATTGTTGTAAAAACCACTGTGAAATTTTAAAAAATATTGCAAACATTTTCAATAATATTTACAAAGAGATAAGACCAAATTCTGAAGCTGTCCAAGCTTTCTGCATACCAGAGATGATTTAAATTTTTCTTCTTGAACATCTGAAATGTAAGACAAGAGGATGTTTGCTCCAAAACTCTGGTTCAGTAAAACACTTCTGCAAGAGTATCTCTCTTGTTCTCATTGGTAAATAGCCACATCTGTGGATAGATATAAACCCTTATGTGTTGCTCAGTATTACAAATCTTTTTCTGAATGCAAATGTCTTGTATAACTTGTATGTTACTAAAATGCATTCAAGCTCACTTCAAATAACTTCCCACATGGAATATGAATCTGTATTTAATGGAATTCTTTCAGTTACAAATGACAGAAATTCACGTCAAAGTAGTTTAATTACAAGGGCAATGTATTGGTTTGTTACACTGGAAATTTCATGTATAGATCTAGTTTCAGATACTTCATAATCCAGGAACTCAACCAGTATTACAGTTTAGAATTGCTCTTGAAAACTGTTTCTTTTTCCCTCCATTTCTCTAACCTGCTTTCCTCTGTAAATTAATGATATTCTCTCTCAGTACAGATGGATTTTTTTCATGGGAACACAGCCCTATTACCCTCATATGATGTCAACTCCAATAGACCCATTTCCATGCTAGCTTCTGAAGGTAAGTATATGTCTACTCCACAAAAACATTCATGATGCTTCTACATAAGTTTGTCAACAAAAAATTAATCAATCATCAACCTAAAGGAGAAATAAAGAATTTTATTCAAGCCAATCTGAAGATTATATTCCAGGAGACAATTTTAAAGGAAACTCTGAGGACTGTTCTGCTTGTTAAATGTTGAAGGCACAGCACAGTCATACACATTTTTGAGATGAAGGACCGTGCATCAAAATGACACACTGGCATTTTACATAAAGTTCACCAAAGATACATAGTCTAGATCTGTACATATGAAGAGAGTAGCTGGTCACCATGACCCTTTAGAGAATTAGGAAAAGAAAAATTAATCTTCCAAGGAGTCACATTGCTGGTGTGAGAAGATGAAAAAAAAAAAAAAAACGGATCTTTAGGGTCGAGCAGGCATTCCTACCTTAGAAGAGCTCTGGTTAATGTATAATGTAGCTGTGCACAGAGCATCAGGGAGGGCCCAATACGGGCAGGGAATATGTTATGCTTAAATTTTCTTGTCCTGCCTTGAAACATAAATTTTATTCCATCAAAGCATTGACTAAATTTTTCTACTTTGTTTATGAATTATTCCTTGAAAAGTGACTGTAAGGAAACACTTCTCAGAGGCTAGATCATCTTCATATGGAGTTGGGGTAATGCCGTTTCTTAAATAAAAGAAGTGTGTATTCAACAAATATTGGTTGAGCACCTACTATGTTCAATTTACTGGAGATAAAGTAATAAAAAAGCCAGACACCATTACTCCCTTTTAGGGGCAAATATACTCTAGTATCTTATATACACTATAGTATACAATACATTATAGTATACTGTATATACTATAGTAAGAGTGATGGGTGTTAAACAATGAATGATAAAACTAAGTGTTAATTTACAGTTGTGATATGGCTCGTGTTGGTTACTAGTGCTGCTCACTAATGTATGATTTTCTTATTCTTCCTGACACATAGGATTGAATTGGGGTTGGGTTGGACCAAGTTAATAGTTCTCGCCCATGAGTTATGAATAAAAGTGACATGACTCTTTTCTGCAGATACAGAAAAGACAATCCTAAAATTCATGTGGAATTACAAGGGGCCCTGAAGAATGAAAACAGTATACCAAAAGGACAAAGTTGGGGGACTCAAACTTCCCAACGTCAAAACTTACTACAGAACTACAGTAAGCAAAACAGTGTGATAAAGGTAGACATGTAGACCAATGGAATAGAATTGAGAATCCAGAAGTAACCCATACAGTTATGGCCAGTTGATTTTCAACAAGGGTTGCTATGGCCATTTAATAAGGAAAAATAGTCTCTTCAATGGATGGTGCTGGGACAACTGGATACCCATTTGCAAAAGAATGGAGTTGGACCCTTATCTCATACCATTCTCAGAAACTAACTTAAAATGGATTATTGACCTAATATGAGAGCTAAAACCGTAATATTTAGAAGAAAATAGGGTAAATTTTTTAAATCTCAAATTGGCAATGGATTTAGATATGACCCAAAAGCACAAGCAACAAAGAAAAAAAATAGATAAATTGAACATCATCAAAATAAAAAACTTTTGTGCATCAAAGGACATTATCAAGAAAGTGAAAAGACAACCTATAGAATGGGAGAAAAAATTTGCAAAGGATTTATCTGATAAGGGTCTTATTCCCAGAATATACAAAGAACTTTTATAACTCAACTACAAAAAGACAAACAATCCAATTTTAAAACGAGCAAAGGAATTGGATAGACATTCTTCTAAGATACACAGATGGCCAGCGAGCACGGGGAAAGATGCTCAACATCATTAGTCACTAGGGAAATGCAAATCAAAACCACGAAACGATATCACGTCACACCCACTATGATGCCTATAATTTAAAAAAAAGAAGAAAAAAGGGAAAAATGACAAATGTTGATGAGAATGTGGAGAAACTGCAACCCTCATACATTGTTAGTGGGAATGTAAAATGATGCAGTCACTGTGGAAAACGGTCTGGCTATTCCTGAAATAGTTGAACATAGAATTACTATGTGAAATTCCACTCCTTCGTGTGTATCCAAAGAATTGAAAATAGAGACTCAGATAAATCCTTGCATACTCATGCTCACAGCAGCACTATTCACAAAATAGCCAAAATAGCCACCCAAATATCCAGCCACAGTTGAACAGACTTTTTAAAAGTTGCGGTACATACACATACAGTGGAATATTACTCATCCATAGAAAGGAATGAAGTACTGTTACATTCTACACTGTGAATGAAACTTGAAAATATCATGCCAAATGGAAGAAGCCAAACACAAAAGGTCACATATGGCATGATTCCATTTCTATGAAATATCCAGAATATGTAAATCCATAGAGACAGAAAGTAAGATTGGTGGTTGTGAGGAACTGGGAAAAAATTGTTCATGGGTACAGTTTTCTTTTGCGATGATGAAAATTCTTTTGAACTAGATAAGGCTTGTGGTAAACTGTAACATTGTAAATGTACTAAATGCCACTGAATTGTCCACTTTAAAATGGTTAATTTTATCTATGTGCTTTCACCTCAATTTTTGAAAAAAGTGGCAGGTGTCATATCCAGGATAAGCATTTAATTGTCCAATGTGAGAAACTAAAACACTTTCCTCCCTAACATGGTAACTGCCAATGTTCAAAAGTACTCCGTCAGCCTGAGTGACTCTATATGTGTCTAAGATGAATAAAGTCTTTTGCAGAACCTTGGAGGACATGTAAATAGAATGTGAAAACCTCTGTTGTTTTAAGCCACTGAGATTTGGGGACCGTTCACCCTGCAACATAACCCTGTCTGTCATAACTGATGAAGTGCTACTAAGAAGAATAGAGTGCTGTTGAGTTTATATACCAAGGGGTCCAGCCTGAGAGAGTTCCTTGGAGAAGCTGCATTTGAGCTGAGCTCTGCAGGGCCAGTCAAAAAGACAGAGAAGAACATTTCAAAAAGAAAGAACATTATGTGCCAAGGCTCTGAAGGGAATGAGAATGTGGCACATTCATAAATGTGGTTCAGAACTTGCAAGTAAAGGGAAGAATGGTATGTCCACAGTAAACACAATAAAGGGGAAAATCAGGCAGTGTCTTGCAAGCTTTATCAAAGATTTTGGGTTTTTTTATGCTAAGAACAATAGAATGTCTGAATAGTATTAATGAAAAAGTTGACTTGAAATAAACAGACTGTCATATATTTCTCCAGCAAAGATGGGTTTATTTTATTTTATTCAGGATTAGCAGAGAATTGCAATTTGGGGTCTGCAGCTATGGCGAGGCACATGCAAGTCCCTAAATGGCAATGGAAGAGGGGAAAAGGAAGTCGGGAGGGCTACAGTAAACAAACAGTCCATGGCTTTTCATTGGCTACATCCTTGCCAGGAAAGAAGAGGAGCCTTTCTCCGTCCTGTTGGTCTCTGCTGTTGCAACAGGACGCGGGAGCTCACCTTTCTGATCTTCTACGTCTGTTTAATTGAGGTTTCTCTTCATTAATTTTACAAAAATAATGATGATAATAACTAACACCTCTTGGGCACTTAATATGTTCCAGTACCTTTCTAAGAATTTTGCAAGGATTGTTACTTAACCTCCTGCAAAAATTCCGTGAACTAAGTATTATTATTTCTAGCCTACTTTAGAGATGGAGACACTGAAACACAGAGAAGTTAATGTTCGCCACAAAATTTGCAAGTGACAGAGCCACGATTTAAAACTAGGAACTATAATTTCAGGGCCACAAGAAGACATTCTATGCTTAGATTGTATTTCAATGCCTCAGACCTGAAAATACCCATTTTTCCAATTAAAAGGCAATGATTCCTTTTAGTAGGGAATGGTATTTAGAAACCACAATCTGAGCACCAGTTTTGCTCAATAGCCCTGGAGTGTCATTGCTTCTAGACCACTTCAGTGAACAAAATTAGGAAGTGATACAGTTTTTGGCTTATATATAAATTTTTTTTTATGAGGGGGAGGTAGTTAGGTTTTTTCATCGATTTCCGCTTGGAGGAGTTACAAGGATTGAACCCCTGACCCCTTGGGTGCAGAGTGTGTGCTTCCCCCCTTGAGCTATACCCTTCCCACAGGGAGTGATACAGTTTTCACATCATGAGTTGATATTGATATTCCCAGTTCAAATTTAACACTATGATTTTCTCTTATTTTATTTTTATATCTCATTTCTCTTAAACTTTCCTGTTAATGTAGTTTCTTATTGCTTTATCTTATAAAATACGCAAAATAGTTATACATAGTTTTCAGAGCTCAATGTCACAAATGACAGACAAACAAATGAAGGTGGGGCAAATGTTCTTAATTAAAAGTGACTGAAAAGACCAGAAAACCAAATATAATGGGTGAATCTTGATTGGATTCTGGGTGGGAGAAACAAACAAACAAAAAACCCAGCAACAAAAGGCTTTGGGGACACTTGGGGACATTTTTTAATATGGTATTATAGAATTACAGTTAATGTTCTTGAATAGGGTTATGATGGAGACTCTTTAGTACCCCTAAGAGAGATTGGCTGAGATGTTTACTATGATGGTATCTGCAACTTAGTTTCAAATGGTTAGATGAAAAAGCACAAATACACATACAATAGAAAATTACACACTAAAAGGAATTATTTCCTTTCAAGTGGAAAAATGGTTGATTCCAGGTCTGAGGCAGGGAAATCTCAAATAAAAACAAATCTGGACCTAGAGAGGGAGAAACTTCAATTAGAAAGAAAATCTAATACGACAGGGAGAAGACTGATCTCAGAAATCTGCAAGCACTTAAAAATCAGAGAAAGGTCTTCCTTTTAAAAGGTAAAGGGTAGAAGAGATAAGCAGAATCTTTTAAGGGGCAGCTGTATAAGCAAGAGGAAAGACCAGCGCGGTCCGACACGGAAAGGGACTGGCTGCGGTCAGCTGGCTCCCAGGAGGCGCTGATGAGGGAGGCTGTTTTCCACACTTCAGTGTGCTCGCTCAGGCTTGGGACAAGCAGTCCAGGGGCCTGTGGGAAAAATAAAGCCTGAAAAACTTTGGTCAAGACAAAGCAGAGGGTGAGAAATAGGCAACTGTGAACATTTGGTCAGAAAATACAAATTGTACTTAGCATGTCTTGTTGCAACTCTAAAATGAGAAATTTTATTTTTATTTTTTTAATTAAATTTTTTATTGAGTCATAGTCATTTCACAATGTTGTGTCAAATTCCAGTGTAGATCTCAACTTTTCAGTTACACATGAACATACATATAGTTATTGTCACATTTTTTTCGCTGTGATCTACCACAAGATCTTGTATACATTTCCCTGTGCTATACAGTATAATCTTGTTTATCTATTCTGCATTTTAAAATCCCAGTCTGTCCCTTCCCACCTCGCACCCTCTTCGCAACCACAAGTTTGTGTTCTATGTCTGAGTCTGTTTCTGTTTTGTATTTATGTTCCTTTTTTTTTTTTTTTTAGATTCCACATATGAGCGATCTCATATGGTATTCTTCTTTCTCTCTCTGGCTCACTTCACTTAGAATGACACTCTCCAGGGACATCCATGTTACTGCAAGTGGCGTTATGTTGTCAGATACTCTACTTTTACATGATGAGTCCACCACTTGCAAAGTTTGTGGAAACAAGCAAACAAAAAATTACACACACGGAGATTAAAACAAATATGAACAAAATTAACAGTGAGTGAATCTATGTGAATATAGATATTCATATGTATTCTTTCCATTTTTCTGTGTGTTTGAAAGTTTTCTAGAATAAAAACCTGGGAGAAATACATCCCAAAAGACATATTTTATAAAAAACCTCAAGTGCTTAGAATAAATTTAACAGAAGATATATAAGCCCTTTTTGGAGAAAATTATAAATGCATATTGAGATACAGTAAAGAAAACTTAAGTAAGTAGAGATGTACCACGTTTTTGGATAAGAAGCCTCGATATCTTTAAAATCTTATAACTTAACAAACTGATTCTAAAATTTTTATTGAAGATCAAAGGGCCAACCACAATCAAGTACTCTGCTTTAAAAAATGTAATATTAACTAATGAGATGGAGAAAAAAAATGAGATGGATCAATGGAACAGAAAAGACAGCACAGAAGAAAGTTTCTTGCGTGTAAAGATACGATTTATGAAAGAACAGCATTATAGATCAGTGGAGGAAGTATGGCTCGTGATTAAGTGGCCCTGGAACAGAAAGTTCTACATAAACTAAAGCCTTAAATTATAAAGACTAAAGACAAAGCTGTAAAACTGTTGGAAAACAAAGTAAGAAAATATTTTTACTTTAAATAGGTAAATGCATTTGGAGCAACATGGATGGACTTGGAGATCATCATACTAAGTGAAATAAGCCAGAAAGAGAAAGAAAAATACTGTAATATATCACTATGTGAAATCTGAAAAAAAAAAAAAAAAGGATGCAAATGAACTTATTTACAAAACAGAGACAGACTCACAGACAGAGAAACTTATGGTTACCAGGGTAGGAAACAGGGTGGGGAGGGATAAACTGGGAGTTCGGGATTTGTACATACCAACTAGTATATATAAGATAGATAAAAAACAAGGTCTTACTGTATAGCACAGGGAACTATATTCAATATGTTGTAATGGCCTATAATGAAGAAAATTTTGAAAAGGAATATATACATATGTATAAATGAATCACTATGTTGTACACCAGAAATTAACACAACATTGTAAATCTACTATTCTTCAGTTAGAGAAAAATAAAGTAGGCAAATATTTCTTGAACAAAAGCATGACAAAAACACTTGACAAAGGAAAAGACTGACAAATTGAACCACACTAAAATTAAGAATATCTATTTATTAAAAAGAAGAGAATATCTATTGAAAGACATCATAAAGTGAAAGACAATAATATTTTCAGTTATCCGCAAATCATATAACTGAAAATATTAATATCTAGAATATACAAAGAATTTTTATAAATAAAAAAATATGTAGAAAAATGGGTAAAAGGCTTTTCATCGAATGGGAACCATAAATGTGAATAACTGCACAACCTCATTAGAAATGAAGGAATGCAAATTAAAAACAGTGAGCTAGCATTTCTTTGGCATTGGATTTACAAGACAGTTTTTAATCTTATGATACCAAGTGTAGGTGAGGATGTGGAATAATGACAACATTCATATAATGCTGGTGGAAACTGGTACAACTACTATATGAAAGGACTTTGCATCACAAAGTTGAACATGTGCAGAACCTAAAGCTCAGTAGTTTTATAACCAGATCAGAACCCCAAGTTGTGCACATAAGCATCAGGAGATGATGTAAGAATATTCTCAGCAATATCATTTATAATAGCCCCCAACTGAAACCTGACTATGTGAGTGCACAGTAGAATTGTTAAGTGGTGGTATATTCATCAATGGGATAAAGCAGAAAAAGCTGAATGAACTACAGATGCATCATGGGTAATTGGTAAACCTCAAAAACATCGCTACACAAAAGAAGCAGATCTCAGATTAATATATGTGGTATGATTCAAATCATATTATGCTTAAAAATAGGCAAAAGGAAACAACATATTGTTTACAAATATATACATACTATAAAGAAACAAAAAATAAGATAACACAAAATTCAAGGTAGAAGAGTTTACTATTTGAATGAGGCACAGATGAGGCCTTTAAATAGGATGACTATAGAATATTACTGTATTCAATATTGCTAATATATCAATTTTACATCATCCAAAGGAATTTTGCAATAAAAATAGAGGTCAGAAGAGGTAAGTAAAGGACAGCAAGAGAGCAAGATTTTTGGCACTGACCACCTAGTCAGAGTCCAGAGAAACTGACTGTGGTTGACACAAATACTCTGGTTGGGCCCCGGTTTAATACTATTGTAGGATAAGGATGGTTTACTTTACCTCGTTACAGTTTGCATCAAGAATTTCTGAGTTTGTATAAACTATATACTTCCTGTTGCTCTAAATTCATCCTCTGCTAAGTAAACTTCTGATTGCAGAAATGCTTCCCAGTTACGTAAACAGAAGACATGAAAACATACATAATTTTCACTATAAATGTTTGTGTCTTGGCTTACAAAGCAGTTTCTTGTGAGTTTGGTTATCATGGTATGTGCATGGAGCCTGACCAATTCTGGCTTTGTTAACAATTTAAGATTTCCACGCCTTTGAGCTGAGGACCAAACTCTGCATGTTGATGACCCTAATGAACAATTTCATTACCCAAAGTAGCCAATTATCTCAGATAGGTGTATTTCAGTTAGCCTTTGTCTCATAACAAACAACCCCCCAAATTAGTAGCTTAAAATGGCACCCATTTATTGCTCACATTCTATGGATCACAATTTGGTCTGGAATCAGCTCAGTGGTTCTTCTGCTGGTCTTTCCTGGAGTCACTCACGTAGCTACAGTAATCTCTCCAAGGTAGTCTCACTCACACACCTGGAACTTGTGCTGGCTGTCAACAGATATCCATCAGTTTATGGTCTCATCCTCCAGTAGGCTAGATTGAGCTTCTTTACATGGTATTCTCAGGCAGAATTCCGAGAGAGCAAAAGCAGACGTACAAGACCTTTGGAGGCTGAAGTTTGGAAGTTGTATAACACCACTTCCGCATTTTATAGGGCAAAGGTAAGTCAAAAGACCAGCCTAAGATTCAAGGAGTAGGTGTGATGGTTAATTTTCTCTGTCAACTTGACCGGACTAAAGAATGCCCAGGTACCTGGCAGAACATTAGTTCTGAGTGTGTGTGTGAGGATATCTCCAGAAAAGAGGGCATGTGAATCAGTAAACTGAGTAAAGATCATGCTCACGAATGTAGGTGGGCACGATCCAATCCACTGAAGGCCTAAATAGAACCGAAAGGAAGGGTGAATTCGCTCTGTCTGCTTGAGCTGAAAGATCCATCTTCTCCTGCCCTCGGACATTGGCACGCCTGGTTCTTGGGTGTTCAGACTCAGGCCGGGACTTACACCATCAGTCTCGGATGAAATTATACCGTTGACTGTCTTGGTTCTCCAGCCTGCAGGTGGCAGACCACTGGACTTCTTGGTCTATGTGAGTCAATCTCATATCTATGTCTACATCTCCCCCTATGTCTGTATCTAAGTCTATGTCTATATCTATGTCTGTGTGTCTATGTCTATGTCTATTTATCCTATTGGTTCTGGGTCTCTGGAGAACCCTGACTAATGGAGGAGGGGAAAGAGACTCCACCTCTTTTTCAGGAAGAGCTACAAATGATCTGTAGCTATATTTAATCATTCACTATTTCTAAGATGAATTTACCAATTGTTCCAGTAATGTCCTTTGATAGAAAGATCCAGTCTAGAATTGGTTCTTTTCCAATTACAAATAACGAAGCAACGAGTAATCTTGTTTGAGTCATTTCACACGTGTGAGTGTCTTAGGTCTGTCTCCCTAAAAGCAGAGATTCTGGTGGAGATTCTTGTGCAAGTGATTTGTTAGGAGAACACTCTCAGGAGAAACCTAAGTAAAGGAGGGAGGCAGGACACGGAAGGGGAAGAAGTGAGGCCAGACTGGGGTTCACGTGAAGTCTAGATTCAGTCTGTTCCGACGGAGCACTGAAGCATATACTCCAAGAAGAATTGTCCTGCCCTTAGGCTAGGGATCAGAACCTTGTACTCCGACAGAGACAGTCACCAGCCATGGGCCACCCCGAGGGGTGGGAAGTACGGGAAGCAGCACCTGACCCCAGGCACTTCAGATTCAGGTGGCTCTACTAGTCTCAGGGAAGCCCTCAGGGGGTTGTAGGTGGAAGCCGTTCCCAGAAGCCCCCAGAGCTACTGGGAGGGGGTTGGGGAACACCAAAATGGTAGCAGGGATCCCCAGGGATCTAGGTAGGGGCACCTGTGGGTGTAACTGTAGGATAAATTCCTGGAAGTAAAATTGCTGTACGGGGTGAACACTGCTAACTGTCTACCCTAACAATAGCCACCTCCCACCCTCCATCCAATCCCTCTTCCTGACAGAGCCCTGGTTTTATTTGAAGTGGCTGTGTGCCTAATTAAAAACACTTCTCCAACCTCCTTGGCATCTGGGCTGGTCCTGTGACACGTTTTCACACACTAAAATGAAGGTAGTAATTTCTGAGATAATGTCCCTTCCTGAATAAAAAGACAAAGCGTATTTTGCCCTTTTCACCCTTTACTTCCCATCCCTCTTTCTGCCAGGAGTGTATGTAGATGTGAGTCTGGAGGGGCAGCAACCGTCTTGTGACCATGAGGCAGAACAGAGACAAATAAAGTCCTGAACTAAAATAGTGTCTTCTTGTCCCCATGCCTTGATGCAGTTGTATCAGTCATAGTTAATATACAAATTGACATTCATTTCAACGGCATTTTACAAACTACAAGTGTGCTTTCACAAACTTTACCTGACTTCATTCTTTCAATCCCTCCACCTCCATGATATTGGTGCTCAAAAAACAAAAAACAAAAAACCCACAAAAAAAACTGTGCTATTAAAAGCACACACTTGATTGATAGCCAATTTTGGGTTAGTTTGCTTTCCTTCTAACAATTAGCTAAGATTCATGGCCCTAAATGTATGGGACTTTTAATTTTGTGGACACAAAACATGTCTTGTAGCAGAGAGTGTTTGTGGATGGGGCTTCATATCCCAAAGTTGAAGGGTGAGGGTAGAGTCTCACAAGAGACCCAAAGTCGGAGAAAAGGTGCATTAAATGGGAGAGAAACAGTGAAGAAAGGATGTCCATGTGTTACCAAAGGCAAATGTTACCCATTCTGAAATTTTGCACTGTCGTCTGTGGGAAAACAAACGTTCCCTGAATTTCTGTGTTCTGCCAAATCCCAGCCTCTTGAGTATGGTACTGATCTTCTGTGAGAATGAGACTGTTTGTTTTTATGTCCCTCGGGAACTTTTGCTCCTTACAGCCTTGATTGCCGAGCCATTTGCTACCATTCAAAGGATAATAAAACTTCCCCTATCTTACCTGGAGTCAAAGCCCTACATTCCAGGATAGAAGACTGTCTCTCCTCCCTAGAGAGACCTCCGGGAGGATTAGAGAACCATTTCCCTACGTGTGTACACGTCAAAAGAGGAGAAAACCCTGGTTGTAATCTCAGAGAGGTTGGTGTTATCTTCCCCATGGAGACAGTTTAGCTACTTTAGCTTCCAAAGGATAAGAATCCTGCTATTCCTAAGGCACATTAGTTCAATCCGGGGCAATGATTTCTCTCTTTTCTTTGAGGAGGGGAAAGAGGAATGGTTGTCTCTTCCTACATAAACTCCCAGATTCGTATTGCAGAGTCTCTCACCCACAGTTTGAGGCCTCCATACATGTGGGCTTAGCCACTTCGATCTCACTGCGTCACCTGAAGGAGGGGGACAAAGCTGCGGTCGATGAAGACTGAAGTTAGCTTGCCTTCCATCCCTCTGTACTCCTCCCTGCTGTGTGCTGATTTCCCCTACGGGGTGCTGCCTCATTACTCCTCCCTCCTCCCCCTCTCAGTTTTCCTTGGATGGCTTGGGGTTTTAGGCTTCCTGTTTTATCTCATGTGTGTGATTCACTAGCTATGAAGTTGTCTGTAACCCAAGCCGTCGAAGGACCTATACATACCTAGAAGCCATGAGTTGTCCTGGCCAACTTAATACTTGAGTGTGCACATCTTGAAAAATAAATAAAGAACTTAATACACGTTGAAAAAAAAAAGTGAGTAAATAAAGATCTGATCTCTGATCCACAAACTTATGGTTTCCAGGGGGTAAAAGGGGTGGGAAGGGATAAATTGAGAATTTGAAATGTGTACCTCATGGAGAGCAATGGAAATGTTTGCTATCTCGATTGCAGTGGTGGTTTCACGAGTATATATATCTATCAAAATTCATCAAATTGTACATCTGAAATATGTGTCGTTTACTGTACAGGAATCATACCACAATAAAGGTGTTAAAAAAAAAAAAAGGTTCTGCTCTCTGATTCAGAGACCTGATGTTTCTACTAGTTATCTATCTATTTATCTGTCTCCCTCCCTTTCTCTCTCTTTGTAAGTAGGGAACTACCTCAGACACTTAGTTTCTGACTTGACATAATTTTCCTTTAAGAAATTAATGAATTACTTTCTTTAATAGTGATTCAACCAACACTGAGTTTCTAATTTGTATACAATATCACTAATGCATTTTCCTGCCTAAAATGGAGGAAATCTAAAAACGGGGAAGCATTGAGAAAATCCAAATGGATGAACACTCTAAAAATCTATTGGTCTGTGTGCTTCAAAACTGTCAATGTCATAGAAGATAAAGTCTGAGGAACTGTTCCAGATTAAAGGAGACTAAAGGGACACAGGGAAATGAAATGTGTGAAGGGGAAGGATTGTCACAGAGGCTATTGGAACGATGGATGAGATTGGCTACATATTGATTATAACTGTGTTATCAATGCTAAATTTGATGAACTTGGTCATTATTATACTGTGAATTAGATCATTATACTGTGGTTTTGTAAGAGAATATCTTTCTTCTTAGTCAACAGGCGCTAAATTATTTAGGTGTGACAGTTCCGGATATCTGTAACTTAGTTTCAAAGACAGAGAGAGAAAAGCAAACGGCACCGTATTTACTGACAATGGGTGATTTAGGTGAAGGGGGTTCCAGAGTTCATGGTACTAATCTTGCGAGTTTTCTTGAATTTAAATTGTTTTTCCAAATAAGAAGCTTTGTAAAAGAAGGAAAAGTATTCCCATCAAGAAAAAGTCTGGCGTGTGGCAGGCACTGAGCTAACTCTGCCCCTAGAGACAGAGGAGTTAATTAATGGCCATGGTACATTCCCAGGCCTCAAAAACCTGGAGTCTGGTGAAGGAGGTAAACGAGTGCATTTACAGCATGTGATAAAAGGAAAAAGTTTATTACTTTAGAGTATGATTATGACCATTTTCTTCACCTTGGTCTCTTTCATCACTTTTTTTCTTTTAATTTTAATTTTTTAATTGAAGAATAGTTGATTTCCAATGTTGTATTGGTTTCTGTTGTATAACTTGGTGACACAGTTATACAGATATATTCTATTTCATTATAGACTATTACAAGATGTTGAATATGGTTCCCTGTGCTTGCTGTTTATCTATTTTATATATCATGGTTTGTGTCTGCTCATCACTGTCTCTTGAGTCCCCTCCTGTCTCTCTGGCTGCTACCTCTCAGTATCCTTTGCAGATTCCTCTACATCTCCCCAAACTCTAAATGTTTATGTGCCACAAAACTCCCCCTTTGGACCACTTCCCATCTCTGTCTTCTCTTGCTCCTTAGGTGGACTTAATTATTTGTATGACTTCAAAGATCATCTACCAGCTGATAATTCCCCACTTTGTATCTCCAAGCCTGGGTCTCTCCTCTGAACTCTTGCTTATTCAATATAACCACCTGGATGTCAGTTTGGCCTCAAAAACTCAAGTTATCTAAAAACAAACTCCTGACTTCCTCCCAAACCTACTTTTTCTATAGCATCACCCATCTCAGCGAAGAAAAACTTTTACACGTTTAGTTAGAGCAGAAATCTTGGAATCATCTTTATGTCTTTCTCTCAGACTGTACGTGAATCCTTTAAAAAACTTTATTGGCTTTAAATTCAAAAACATAATATCTGTAATCTGAGCATCTTGTAGAACTTCTCTGCTACCATTCAGTTCCCAATCATCATCAGTTCTTGCATAGATTATTGCAGTAACTTCCGAAATAATCTCTATTCTTCTCTGTATTTATTCTTCATTCGGTTAAAACTAAGACAGATCGTGTCATACTTTGCCTCAAAACCTCCAATAACATCCTAGTTCGCTCATGATCTTACTTCCTAACTTCCCTTATGTCATCTCCTTATATTCTTCCCCTCGGCCCCTCAGCTCCAGCCATACTGCTTTCCTTTCTGTTCTCTGCATGCAAACATGCTTCCACCTCAGGACCTTTGCACTTACTTTCCCTTCTGTTTGAGCATATTTATTCAGATGTCACCTTCATTGTGAAGCTTCCCCCTTGCGCCCTATGCGCTATTTTGTATTTCTGCCCCCACCCCCGGACTGCCTATTCCCCTTGTTCTGTCTTATTTTTTCTCCAGAGCACCTATTACCACTTGATACATCATCCATTTATTTGTAGGTTTTTTGTGTGTGTTCCCCAGTGGAATGTAAATTCCCTGAGAGCAAAAACTTAGTTTTGTTCACTGTTTTTATCCCAAGACCTAGACCAATGCCTGTTGTGTACTAGGTGCTCAATGAATGTTTGTTAAATGTATGAATAAATGAATCATGATTATATGTAGGAAACACACGAAGTGTTGAAAATATTAATTGTATTCGATTAAAAGCTTTGGAAAGTAGAGAACAGGTCATGTAGATAGAGATATTTAGAGGATTTTCAATTCTATGGGAAAGTTCCTCTGGTCAACAATATAGAAGGAAGTTCTGGCTCTTAGCCATGAGGTAAGAGAATGAAAGCCAAATTCTGTTTCAGGCTTGAGACTACCAGCTCTCCAGTAAGCAAAGGACACACTGGAAGCTGACTAAAGGGGTAGGTGAAACCCACAAAATGGACTCCCCAGGCAGGTACTGCTTACTATGGAAATGGGCTTCCTCTTGAAGACAATATTACAATGAGAAATGGCGTGAGCAGTCCGTGAAGGCTGAAAAGCACATTGGTCTAATTAGTGCCACGTTGGAGGGAGATCTGGGGGAGATGTTTGAGCAGTAGCCTAAGGATAACGCCAACCTGAGTGCAAGAGTTTAGGTTGTAAATAAAGAGTAAACTGAGACTTGGCTCAAGGACTTCGTGGGGACCGAATATCCATGAATATTTCTCTGATTGGCTTGGTGATGGGGCTGTGTGTTTACAAATTTGACGTTTCATTCACCAACATTGATTCATATTATACTTTAATAAAAACAGTATTACTGAACCAGGTTCATTCGCCTGACCCACAGCAAGCCAAACACTGAGACACCAAGGTGCCCAGCAAAGAGGAGGATTATTTAAGAGGCAGCCAAGCAAGGAGACCAGAGAACAAGTCTCAAATTCACCTCCACCAAGGTAGGGTTTAGGGATATTTATGGGATAAAGAGGTGGTCTTGTAATAGAGGAGAACAAATCGGACTCTATATTGGATCTGTTCCTTTAGTTTTAACCACTGTGCCCTGTTTTCTAGGCTTAGTCTTGGCTGGCTCTGCACCTTTTGTAACACAATGTTGCCGTTAGCATGAAATAGACAGGAGGGCCTGTTCTCAAGGCTCTGACCTTTAAGGATATTAACACTTCTGCACTTATATAAAGATAACAAGTTGCAGAATGGAAAATAACCTTTGTTTTGTTGGAGGTTTACAGGGACACCATGACCTGACCCACAAGGGCTGCTGCAAGAACAAAGGATTCCTACAGCAAGAAGTTTGCAAAAACAACCACACTCCCTCCCCTGTTTTGTTTTGTTTTGGGTTTTTTTGTTTTTGTTTTTGTTTTTTGTATAAAAGGAGCCTGTATTCTGACTGGAGCAGGATGGTTTTCCAAGACATTAGTCTGCCATCCTCTCGGTGTGCCGGCTTTCTGAATAAAGTCACTATTCCTTGCCCCAAAACCTCGTCTCCCGATTTATTGGCTTGTTGTGTGGTGGGCAGAATGAGCTTGGATTCGGTAACAGTCTGAGGTGTGGGGAAAAGTGGTTGGAGGTAAGAAAAATGAGGTAATTGGTGGTCTACACAAGCATAGTTGAGCTTCATGCTGACAATGTTACCATGTCCCCAGGGTTGAGTTTTGGGCCTTCTGACGTCAAAAGGTCACTCATCAGACACTCATGCCGGCCCAGCTGAATGGTCGATGGTCTGAACTACACAAGAACTAGCTCCAAGTTCCTGAAAAACAACTTAGGCAACCGTTACCATAGTGACCCGCACATCAGAGGTGTTATCTGTAGGGGGTTGTTAAAGGAGGCTAGTGATGTATTGTCTAAGCTAAGTGAAGCTTGAGGGGTATGCAGTTTGCAAGAACAATTAAAGCAAGCTTGGGCAGTGAAGGCAGGTTACAACTTACTATTTATTAGACAAGCAGGTTACAGTTTAATGGATCTAGTGTACAGTTTCAGAAATTGTTTTAGTTTTTGTTTTTTGTTTTGTTTTGGATGGAAATAGAATTTATTCTCCAGGTAGCTGGTGTGCCCTGGTAAGGCAAGGGAGTGCCTATGGCCCTTTACTGCTTGGTTTGCTTTCTCTGCCTCTTAACTGCCGTTGAAAAGAGGCTTCCCAGATAGGGAGAGTATCAGAGGAGAGCAACATAAATCAACAATTAATATACAGCGTGATAGTGTTCGAATGTACCAAAGACCTAGGGGCAGTATATGAGCAATTATCATCAAAAAGTTGTATTTCTATGGAACTTTACAAAGTGAAATGTACACTGTATACTCATTTCATTCTCACCACCAACCGTGAGCTACCATCATCACTCCCATCCTACAGGGAAGAAACTGAAGCTCAAGCAGGTTCAGATGACCCACTGAAAGGCATTCAGTTGTGACTTAAACCTAGAGAGAGAGCAGGGATGTCCTGGTGTGTCCGGGACAGTCCCAGTTCATACCTACAGTCGCAGGGTAGTTATTAATAACAACTCTTTTACTCTCCAAAGTCTCCTGGTTGGACAATCAATTATATGGCCATTCTACTAAAACCAACTTCTTTTACTCACTCAATTCCGGTCTTTCATTTCATTCTTTCACTTCATTATTGCTCTACTTATGGCAGCTCAGGGTGGTTATAACAACCAAAAGGGCCGGGTTCAAACCATGAAATCACTTCTATGAGAAAGGGTATTTCAAACTGCAAATCAACAAGTCAACCAGTAACTTTTAAAACTGAAAATTACCAGTAGAGTATAGCAATGAAAGGATCAGGGTCTGAATCTCAGTTTTATTACTTCCTAGGCATGGGGCTTTGGGGAAATTAATGTGGAAAAAAATCAACCATAGCACCTTTAGCCTAAGAATTTACTTTTAAAATGTCAAGCCTGAGACGTCTCCTGGAAGGAGCCAAGAAATGGTGTATCTTGGGGAAGGAAGGGGCAAGAATTTTATAGAATCTTCACTAGGGGAGGGGAGGAGATTTTCAGCCAAAATTCAGCTGGTTTTGGTCAGAAAATCTTCTTGGAAGAAAAGGGAATTGTGTTGCAGATTAGCAGCCATGGTTTGGGTGATTTGGATTTATCAAAATGAGTGGGAGAAACAGTTAATGGCTAAGACGCTGTGCAGGAAGGAGTGAAAGGAACAACTTCAGGAATAGACATGCAGGGGCCTTCTGGAAAATACTCAAGACTTCAGAATCTCTTACATTGATCAGCCTCCCCAAGCTTCATTTTACAGATGAGGATGGTAATAGTTTACAGAGTGGTTTTGAGTATCGAGTGAACTCGGTACATACGTGTTCAGTAAGTGGCAGCTAGTATTATTTCTTTGAGTTCCCTCCTCCACCTCCCCACTTACCCCCACCCCTTGTCTCTAGTGTGACAGCTAAGAGCACGGGTTCTGGAGCCTAGCTGCCTGGGTTAGAATCCTGGCTCTACCATTCATTAGTGTTGTCACTGGTAGCCAAAAGGATCACAGACTGTACAGAGGGCAAAAAGGCAGATTGCTTGGGGTCTTAGAATTGCAACTTGGGGATCGCAGATTCCCAGAGGAATCCAGAATCTATCCTCCCACTGGAGGAAAATGGGTAAAGCATTTTTATGGGAAAAAAGGAAAAGTTCATGCAGGCTTGGTCAAGTTGTTTGCCAAGAGTTTGGATCAGAGGATAAAATTGTTTTACACATATGATTGGGTTATAGAACACACCTCATCCTTAGTTCAGACAAAGTCCAGTTCTCAGTATTATTCTTTCCTTTTAAAATAGCAGAACCCATAGCCAAGACATGGAAACAACCCAAATGTCCATCAATAGATGACTGGATAAAGAAGATGTGATAAATACATACACAATGGAATACAATGGAATACTACTCAGCCATAAAAAAGAATTAAATGATGCTATTTGCAGCAGCATGGATGGATCTGGAGATCATCATTTTAAGTGAAGTAAGTCAGAAACAGAAAGAAAAATCCATATGATATCACTTACATGTGAAATCTTTAAAAAAAAAAAAAGGACACAAATGAACTTATCTATAAAACAAAAACAGACTTACAGAGAACAAATATATAGTTACCAGGGGATAAAAGGGGTGGGAAGAGATAAATTGGAAATTTGAATATTTCACCTCTCAGGGAGTGATGGAAATGTTAGCTATCTTGATTGTTGGTGGTGGTTTCATGGGTGTGTACATCTATCAAAATTAATCAAATTGTATATTGGAAATAAGTGTAGTTTATTGTACAGGAACCGTATCATAATAAAAGTGTTAAAAAAAAAAAAAAAAAAGAAGAAATAGAAAGACCTCTGGGGTCTTGCCTGGAACAAGTCCTCCATTTCTTGTTTGTTACAAAATCAAATGGCTTTGGATGTTCCGATCACTGCCCAGGAGGGGACCTGTGCAGTAATTCACACTGGATGCCGTACTTTCATTCCAGATGAAGGTGGTGGTATCACAGCATCCCTCCGACATGTGAGAAGTCAGATTCATGCAGTACATGACTCCAGTGCCTGCTCTGCTGAGGTCATGTCGAGAGTCTCCAATTGGTTCTCCAATCTGTTTTCCTGGATTGCCTGGAAACTAAGATCTATTTTCCCAGGGAGATTTCAGTTCCTTTTCTCCCTCTTGTTTATAGTTCTAGGAGCCTATTTACTTTTTTTTGACTTATATTTTGTTGTATTCTTCTTCTCTGTAAAAGGGTCATTAAGACCCTTCTAGAACCCCCTAAGAACTGGTATGATCATGTTCGTTCCATCCATTGGAAGAA
This sequence comes from Camelus ferus, assembly GCF_009834535.1. NCBI lineage: Eukaryota > Metazoa > Chordata > Mammalia > Artiodactyla > Camelidae > Camelus > Camelus ferus. The sequence continues at coordinate 1,540,848 of NC_045729.1, forward strand.
TCCCTGGATGATGCCCCAGTTCAGCAGGAAGCGGCCAGAGATCAGCTCCCATTTCCCTTTTTCCAAAGAAATGGAGGGAATGAACTGACAGTGGGGATTTGAAAGAGTAGAAAACTAACAAGATGGCTTCTGAGTTGTTCACGCCTGTGCTTCTAAACTGATCTTATGACTAACACGCTCCCTTCCCTGTGCACCCTTTTCTTAGAATAACTTGTCCTTTTACCCTAGAGTTCTTGAAGAAGGTCATGCACTGAACCTCAAGAAAATGGGCAGAGCCTCCTAAATTCCTCCATAACAAGTTCTTATCAAGAGGAAAGAAATGTTGCCCCTGCTCACACCCTGATTGTTATCACCCTCCTGTTCCCATTTTTCTATAAAACCACAGGACCGTTACTGCAAGAAGGGCTCACAGTCTTTAAGGCATTAGCCCGCTGTGACTCCCTTTGCCTAGCAAAGCAATAAAACCCTTCTTCTCTATCCCCCCAAGACTCTGCCTCCAACTCTCAATTTGGCTACTGGGGTACAGAGGCCAGTTTTTTGGCAACATTTTTGGCAACTCAGCAACTATTCAGCAGTTTTAATTTAGAGTGTTCAGTGAAAGTCCAGCCCGGGTGCAAACATGGAGGTCCTCAAGTCACGTTTCCGTCATTCCTGACATAGTTTTTTTCACAGTGACCTTGAGCAGGTGACTTAACTTATTGGCACTTCAGTTTCCTCATCCTCAAAATAAGACCAATTATAGTATACACCTCCTAAATTGTTGAGAAGAATAAATGTGTTATTAAATATAAAGCAGGTATGATTGCATGTCACGCATTTTAAGTGCATAATAAATATTATTTTCTTTCTTCCCTTACCTTTGCCTTCTGGAGGATAGAATGGAAATGAGGGTGAAGATAGATTTGCCAGGAAGATTTACAGCGGCGCCAGCTCCAGAATTCTTTGCAGTTGGGCTTGGGGCTCACAATTTGGTTGGAAACGGGCTGTGACAAGAGGAGGCATTAGTGCTTCCATAATTTAAATGAACTGTCCACATATATCCTTTGATGTGAGAAAAAGACTTTTTTTCTCAAAGAATTAGCCCAACACAAATCCCCATCACGCTGCACTGTTCATCATTCTCTCACCCCAACCAAGCTGCCATCCCCGAACACCAGCATTCTTGATCTGGAAGGGAGGGCAGCAGCAGGACTTTGTCCACACTTTCTTGATTTGCACACTAAGTTCACCGTTTTCTACTTAGATTACATATTCTAGAGCAATAAATATATTTATTTACATTTTCCATAAGTTTGAGAAAATATCAGTCCTTTCTAATAAAGGATGAAAACTCCAAGAGGCATCTAGGGTAAGAACTAAAGGGTGTGCATAGAATAGAGATTAGGGAAGCAGAGAATGTCCCAAACTATACTTGGACCTCGCCCACCCAACAGATTAGAACGCAGTGTGGCAATTCAGGGTAGTTTGAAGGTGCTTTATTTGTTACAAAGTACCCAGAGATTTATTAGATTTTCCCTTGGGTGTTAAAAAAATTCATTTTTTGGCTTCAAATGTCAAAAGTATTAATGACCAATCCAACAGCTTTTCTTTTAGCCCTAAGACTAAATGATAGTGACTAACTACAATCTCCTGTTTAGAAGTTTCATCCCCAGCGATCACAAAATTTCAATTATTTTCTTGCTGGAACGGTTTAGATTCTGTCTAAAACCAAAGGCGCTAGTAATACTGACAGTTTCTATCCTAACATCAATGTTCTGCATATTTTTACCCTCTCTTTACAACAGCAAAAGGGCTTTGTAGAGCTATGTGCTGCTATTAATCAAGATCTGGAGAGGCTGGCCACCTTTTTGCATGTTACTGACAAGGAAATCAGCCCCTTTTGAAATCAACAGAACAAATCTGGCACTTTTCTAAAAGCTGAAAAGTCACCTGGCAAAGATGCTTCATGGTTTACTCCATGGAACAAATATACAGAAATGTTAACACTTCTATGAAGTCAAATTGTTGTTTCTAAATTTAAGGTTCATACCTTTTGGCATCAGACTAGATGGACCTTCTCCATCCCAAGATGATACAGATATTCAACTAGCTTTTTTGGGTATTTATTGTTTTATTACAAGTGTTTCAACATTTCATTTTGCTCCTTTATATTTCTGCATTTTACACTGAACATTTTATTTTTATAATAAGGGAAAAAGATAATTAAAATGAATAAGAAAAATACTATACATGTAGGATGTACACAGTGACAAATAAATAATAAAGTAGATAATAAGGGCAGAAAGAAATAGGGAAAAAAGGATAAAACTGAGGGGGCTAAGAATACTTCATGAAGGAGGTGGGATTGAAATGGGCCTTAAAGAATGGAAGTGATGCAGATTAAGAGGAGAGGAAAAAGAGGGCAGAGAGATCAGAGGAAGGAGAAATACAACAGAGAATTGAGATTATCTGAGAAGTCAGTTTGTCTCAAGTATAATATTTAGGCAACGGAGAAAACTTTAGGGTCTGAAGGTCCACTTTGTAAAGTTTGGAATTAAGATTTAAGAAATTTTACACTTTCTTCTGCAAATCTCAGAGACAAATTCAAGAACTGACTAGAGTTTTAACCTACATTTACAAAAGAGACACCTAATCAAGAAAATAAGAATCATTTGCTTAGAAAAATCACAAGGTGAGGTGATAACTCAGCTTGTTAAATGGTAGTGGACAATTCTGCTTGGGTAATTTTAGGATCCATTTTGATAAAAAGAAAAACAAGATGTTTCTGTCTTTTGAATAAAAAAACAACTTTATGGTTTATCTTGGAATTCAAGGCTTTTAGAATATTTCTGTTTTTCATGGTTTATCTTAGCATGCAAGACTTTTAGGAATGTCAGCTGTTTCCAGGCTGTGGTACAGGATGGGCTTGATTAGCTGTTATGGTGGACAAGGTGAGACAAGGTGTCAGTTTTCCTTTTCATAGTACATATATTAGAGTGCAGAACCTCAAACATCCACAGCCTTCAGCAGGACCACCAGGTAGTGTTGTTATCGAGTCCAAACTCGTTCTGCTCGCTGCAATAAATCAGGAGATGCGGTATTGGGGCAAGGAATAGCGACTATATCTGGAAAGCCAGCAGACTGAGAAGATGGCAGGCTAATATCTTGGAGGACCATCTTACCCAAAGCAGAATTCAGGCTCCTTTTATATAAGTAAAAAGGGGATGGGGTGTGGTTGGTTGTTGCAAACTTCTTGGTGTAGGAATTCTTTGTTCTTAGAGCTGTCCACGTGGGTCAGGTCATGGTGACCCTGTAAAACCCCTAAAAAAACAAAGGTCATTTTCCATTCTGCAACCTGTTATAAGCGCAAAAGTGTTAATACCTTAAAGGTCAGAGCCTTGAGGACAGGCTCTCCTGTCTATTTCAGGCTAAAGGCAACATTCTTTTACAAAAGGCTCAGAGCCACCAAGACTAAGCCTAGAAAACAGGGCACAGGGTTAAAGCCACAGAAACAGATCTAATATGGAGTCAGATTTGTTCTTTTCTGTTACAGTGTTGTGCTGATTGTACAGGCTGTACATTCTACAACTCTAGTGGGTGCGATGTGCACCTTGCTGCCTGGATTTATACAATGCAAAATCTGTTCAGCCACACTTGGAAACCCAGAGGCCACGCAAATAACACAAATCACTGAAGCATATGGCCCATCTAAAGAATTCCAGCAAATTAAAATACAAATTTGCAGAGTATATCCAGCCTTGGAGCTCCGGCTTGGGACTTTTGCTACAGTCAGTCAGTATTTTTGAGCTGGGTAATGATACATTAATAAGGTTTGTAAAATAGGTTATAGAGAAAAGAGATGAGAAAGAAGGAGGTCAGTCAGAAAATGACTTCGATGTCATCCAGAGCTGAGAAAACAGGAACCAAGGCCATGGTAACAGAAACAGAAAGGAAAGAATTAATAGGATAGAATCCAGATTTGAATTAGAACCAACTCAATTCAGATGATTTCCCATAAGAAAAAGAAAGAGGAGTTTAGAATAGTACAAGATTTTGAACTTGAGTTCCTTGGAAAAATACTTACCTTTGAAACAAATTCAGATATTTTCTAAAAAGATTTTTAGATTTTAGATCTAAAAAAATCAGAATTTACATGCAAAAAAATAATTTTAGAATATGATAGCAAAAATTGAGTTTGGAAAGATTACATAATATTGTAGTACTGCTTATAACTAAAAATGTGAAGAAAAGCAGACAAGTGGGAGGAGGAAATTGGAAAAGCTATGCAAAAATGTTAACAGCAACTACCTATGAGTAATGTGATTACAAGATATAATAATTCTTTTCTTTATATGTATATCGAATTTCCAAAATTTCTACAGCGAATGTATCTTATTTACAATCAGAAAAAATATTTGTAAATATCTTAAGGGACTTGCCTTTCACATAATCCATAAATTAAATCTCCATTATTTTGTTTTTGTGGCAACCAATTGTAACAGCAAATGCCAACAGGTCAGCTTTTTGGTATTGGGAAAATGGGGTCCATTCTAGGGTGCTAGATACAAAGTCCTTGAAATCTCAAAGAGATACATTTTTTAATGTTTTTCAGTAATATATATTTGTTTTAGGCATTATTCTCTGATTCAAAAATTAATTTCAAATGTTAACTTTTTTAAAGATATGGTTTTTATTTTTTTCAGCATTAGCTATTAGCATTTCTCAAGTTGTATTCAAGACCTAAAGTCTATCATAGCTTTCGACAAGAACATAAAGATTCAAGGTAAGAAGGAATGATAATAGTATCAATGATTTATATCAAAATATAAATAATAATATGTTTATAGTACTTTAAAGCTTAGAAAAATGGTTTCACATGTATTTAATGTGAGGCTCATTTGACCTTTAAGAAAAAAAATCAGAATGTGATAATGGCAGGGGTTTTTTTAGTTCTATTTTGTGAAAGAGACATTAAGACTCAGGAGTAAAGTCTTGCTCAGTATCACCGCTAAGTCATAAAACCAGGATTAGAAGCAAGGTCTTCCATTTCCAAGTACGGTAACTTTTCCTACAGATGTGAGTGGGAAACCATGAAAACTGTGCCTTGCCCACTGGGTTGGACCTTTCTCTGTTCTGACAGACAATTAATCTGGTCACCTTTGCTCAGCCATGACCTGGTCAGGCTCTGGGCTCCTACCGTGGTCCAACCTGCTCCAACCTGGTGAAATCCAAAATACAACAAAGGAGAATAGAAAGTGGTTAAAAACTCTTTTGTTAAGAGCAAAATCCACTGTTTTTTAGAGTTTGACAATTTTAAAATTTTTCTTTTGAAGTATAGTCAGTTACGTTGTGTCAATTTCCGGTGTAAAACCCACTTCCTTTAAATTTTTAAAGGCATATTTGGCATTTTAAACTTTGCATAATGGTTTACACATAAGTCCTTTCTAAAATGAATACAAAAGTAAAGGTCTGAGATGAATCATGGAAATGATTGGAAAATGTACAGATTTACTACTGCGATGTTACCTTCACCAGCAGAATAATTTTTTAGTCTTGAATCTTCCACTTATCATAAATGGTTAAAAGGAGAGCGCAACTCTCTTAGATAACCTGAAGCAGAACTTCAAGAATCCGCTTCAGTTCCACCTGGTTATACCCTCAAAATTAGTTTTCCCTTCATTCTTTTTTATATGATCTCATTTGGCAGCTACACCCGCTTGCTGAAAGAATTTCTCATTGTTCTATGATCAAGGGTATTCATTTGTCTTAACTGGTATTCTACCGTTCGTCATGCAAACATGATTTTTGCTTTGAACACAATTTTGATTTGATACATTCTCAGATTGTTCTTCACGCATGTGTGGGTTTTTAGTATATATCATTTTTCTCCGCCTGGATAATTACTCACGGAAGCTAGCTGAGTATTTGTTCATGCTCTTATGCTAACACCCATACTGCTTTGTTCAGCAAAGTCTTATGGCTGGCTAATTTGAGTATACGAGCAAACAGCTCACCTATCCCTCTACTAATCACTTTAAAAGCAACACTGCTTTCTCTAAAGTTCAGAATAACGTCCCACAATAAGTTTTTATCAAATGAATGATTAGATGGATATCAGCTAAGAAAAGAGGTATTATGGCCAACTTTTGAGTAGGATGTTACAGAAAGTAGGAGATTCTAACGTTTTAAATTTTTTTTATTTATTTACTTATTTTATTTTTGGGAGGGAAAGGTAATTAGATTTATTTATTTATGCATTTGTTTTTAATGGAGGTACCGGGGATTGAACCTAGGACCTTGTGCATGCCAAGCGCGTGCTCTACCACCCTCCCCACTTTAAATACTTTTTAATGAGCAATAAAAATGGTTTAAGTCTACTTGTAGGTTAGAACAAGAAACATTTTAAGAGACCACACCTAAACAATAAAGGGTAAGCTTAAAGAACAGGAACTTATAAATATGGCCAGACTCAGCTTCTCAGAGGGAGCAGAACCCATCCTCCTGCCCGGAGCCAATCCTTCCTGTATTATTTATCTATTTCTGCTCATGGGGTTCAGGACATGCTGCCCCCCCCCCCAATATGGCACCTTTGTATGTTGAAAATTTTAAGCTGAAGGAGTTTGAGAAAACAGGGGAAGCAAGAAGGTCACTCTGATCTTCCCTCTGCCAGTCTCCCTTGAAACAGGTCATAAAACCCCCCTGTGAAAGGTGCCCTCCCTATACCCGGAGGAAAGGTGCATCCTTATCTCCAAAGATAAAAGGGACACCAGGAGGAATCCCAACAAACAGGCCTTGCTTAGTGGCCCCCAAGTTACCACACTCTTCCTTGAACCTAGCATAAAATGCACAGGTCTAACTGTTTCTTTGGGTCTTCCTTTCCGTATGACATTTCCCGTGTCACATAAAACTTACATGAAATAAATTTGTATGCTTTTTTCCTGCTAGTCTGTGTCTGTTGAATTTTCAGACCCAGCCTTAACCTTAAGAGGGCTGAGAAAAACCTTCTCCTCCCTTATCCTGCACAACAAATTACTTGAGACTTAAAACAATAAACACTTCTATCTCACACCATTTCAGATGGTGAGGTCTGGGAGCAGCTTAGCAGAGTAGTTTCGGTTCAGGACACCTCATGCGGTTATAGCCAAAATGTCAGCCAGGCCGCAGTCATCTGAAGGCTTAACTGAGTGGGAGGATGCACTCTTGAGCTCATTCACACATGTTATTGGCAAGAAGCCTCATTTCTTCACCACATCTGGCTCTCCACAGGGTTGCTTATGAAATGGCAGCTGGCTTCCCTCAGAGCAAATGATGAAGGTGAGAGAGGGAGGGAGACAGAGAAATACCACCAAGACAGAAACTGCCGCATCTTTTATAACCTCTTCTAAGAAGCAACATAGCATCACTTACGCCATATTCAGTCAGTCACGCAGACCATCCCTGGTACAAGATGGGAGGGATGACAGAGGCTGTGACTCTAGGAAGCAGGGATCATCGGCGGCCATCTTGGAGTCTGGTCACCACACGTCTCCCACCTCCATCAATCCCTTTCCACTCTTGCAACTTGAAGTACTTCCTTTCGCTAGCCCTTCCCCTATCTTGGTTCTAGATGCTCTGAAGTGATACTCCTGAAGCTTCACTGCTATACCTTCTTGTGAAGAACAAACAAACAAACCCTTCCTAGACTATAGGTTCCGCTCTAGTTACCACTCCATCTCCAAGGCTGAGTTCCTGAAAGATGGAGTCTGCACACACCATCACTTCCTCATTGCCCATTTCTTTGGTCCACAGCAACTTGACCTGCACCTCATCCTCTCCAATGGAACTGCAACCCCCAGGTCACTGAGACATTGCAAGGAAAATTCCAACACATTTTTCAGCCCTTCGTCTCTGTAGCAATTGTTTTCCATGACTCTCTTTTTCATGGCTTTGTGACACCGTTCTCTCCCTGGCTTCTGTCCTAACGGGCTCATTACTGTTTCTCAGCTTCCACTGCTAATTTTTTCCCTTTACCTCTCTTTAAATGTGGTTATTCTCCACAATTCAAACCTCATCTCTTTTTTCTTATTATTCTAAATATTCTCTTTATTTTATTTTACTTTCTTCATCAAAGTATAGTTAATTTACAATGTTGTGCTAGTTTTGGTTATACAGCAAAGTGATCCAGTTTTACATACATTTATCTATTCTTTTTTGGATTCTTTTCCACTGTAGGTTATTACAAGATACTGAATATAGTTCCCTGTGCTATATAGTAGGTTCTTGTTGGTTATCTATTTTGTATATAGTCATATGTATATATTAATCCCAAACTCCTAATTTATCCCCCTCTCTTTCCCCTTTGGTAACCACAAGTTTGTTTTCTATGTCTGTGAGTCTACTTCAGTTTTGTAAATAAGTTCATTTGTGCCATATATTTAGATTCCACATATAAGTGATATCATATATTTGTCTTTCTCTGTCTGACTTACTTCACTTAGTGTGATAATCTCTAGCAACGTAATCCATCCATGTTGAGGCAAGTGGCATTATCTCATTTTTTATGGCTGAGTATTATTCCATTGCGTATAAATTTACCCCATCTTCTTTATCCAGTCGTCTATTGATGGACACTTAGGTTGCTTCCATGTCTTGGCTATTGTAAATAGTGCTGCTATAGAGGGAGAGGTATAATTCAAGTGGTAGAGCGCATGCTTAGCGTGCATGAGGTCCAAGGTTCAATCCCCAGTACCTCCTCTAAAAATAATAAATAAATAAACAAATAAACCAAATTGCCTCCCACCACCAAAAAAACCCAAAAAACCAAAACCAAAAAAAAAAAAAAACAAAAACAAAAACAAAAAACCCAACAAACTAAACTAAACTAAACACAAAATAGTGCTGCTATGAATACTGGGGTTCATGTAGCTTTTCAAATTAGAGTTTTCTCCAGATATATGTCCAAGGAGCAAGAATGCTGGATCATATGGTAACTCTATTTTTAGGTTTTTAAGGCATTTCCATACTGTTCTCCATAGTGACTGCACCAATTTACATTCCCCTCAATGTTTTTAGGAGGGTTCCCTTTTCTCCACACCTTCTCCAGCATTTATTTCTTGTAAACTTCCTGATGATGGCCATTCTGACCAGTGTGAGGTGATACCGCACTGTAGTTTTAATGTGCATTTCTCTAATAATTAGTGATGTTGAGCATATTTTCATGTGCCTGTTGGCCATCTACATGTCTTCTTTGGAGAAATGTCTACTTAGATCTTCTGCTCGTTTTTTGATTGGGTTGTTTACTTTTTTGATATTGAGCTGTATAAGCTGTTTGTATATTCTTGAAAATAATCTCTTGTCAGTTGCATTGTTTGCAAATATCTTTTCCCATTCTGTAGATTATCTTTTCATTTTTTTTATGTTTTCATTTGCTGTGTAAAAGCATTTAAGTTTAGTTAGGTCCCATTTCTTTATTGTTGTTTTTATTTCCGTTACTCTAGGAGATGGATCCAAAAAAATATGGTTGTGTTTTATGTCAAACAGTGTTTTGTCTATGTTTTCCTCTGGGTATTTTATAGTATCCAGTCTTACATTTAGGTCTTTAATTCATCTGAGTTTACTTTTGTATGTGATGTTAGACAATGTTCTAATTTCATTCTTTTACAGGTAGTTGTCTAGTTTTCCAAGTACAAATTATTGAAGACACCGTCTTTTCTCCGTAGTGTATTCTTGCTCCTTTGTCATAAATTAATTGACCATAACTATGTGGGTTTATTTCTGGATTTTTTATCCTGTTCCATTAGATCTATGTGACTGTTTTTGTGCCAGTACCATCCTGTTTTGATTACTAGAACTTTGTTGTATAGTCTGAAGCCAGAAAGCATGATTCCTCCAGCTCCAGTCTTCTTTCTCAAGATTGCTTTGGCTATTTGGGGTTTTTTTGAGTTTCCATACAAATTTTTAAAAAATTTTTCTCTAATTCTTTGAAAAATGCCATTGCTAATTTGATAGAGATTGCACTGAATCTATAGATTGCCTTGGGTAGTATGATCATTTTAACTATACTGATTCATCCAATCTGGGAACATGATATATTTTTCCATCTGTTTGTGTTCTCTTCAATTTCTTTTTCATCAGCGTCTTATATTTTTTGGAGTATAGGTCATTTGCCTCCTTAGGGAGGTTTATTCCTAGATATTTTTTTCTTTTTGATGCAATGGTAAATGGGATTGTTTCCTTAATTTCTCTTTCTGATATTTCATTGTTAGTATATAGAAATGCAACAGATTTCTGTGTATCAATTTTGTATCCTACAACTTTACCGAATTTATTATGAGTTCTAGTAGTTTTTGGTAGTGTCTTTAGGATTTTCTATGTATAGTATCATGTCATCTGCAAACAGTGACAGTTTTACTCCTTCTTTTCCAATTTCGATTCTTTAATTTTTTTTTCTTCTCTGATTGCTGTGGCTAGGACTTCCAAAACTATGTTGAATAAAAGTGGTGAGAAGGGGCATTCTTGTCTTGTTCCTGATCTTAGAGGAAATGCTGTCAGCTTTTCACTATTGAGAATGATGTTAGCTGTGGGTTTGTCATATATGGCTTTTATTATGTTGAGGTATGTTCCCTCTATGCCCACTTTCTGCAGGGTTTTTAAACATAATGGATATTGAATTTTATCAAAAGCTTTTTCTGTGTCTATTGAGATGCTCATATGGCTTTTATTCTTCACTTTGTTAATATGATGTATCACTTTGATTGATTTGCAGATATTGAAAAATCTTTGCATCCTTGGGATAAATCATATTTGATCATTGTGTATAATCCTTTTAATGTATTGTTAGATTCACTTTGCTAGCATTTTGTTCAGGATTTTTGTATCTATGTTTATCAGTGATATTGGCCTATAATTTTCTTTTTTTGTGGTATCTTTATCTGATTTTGACATCAGGGTGATGGTGGCCTCAGAATGAGTTTGGAAGTACTCCTTCCTCTGCAATTTTTTTTTGACTAGCTTGAGACGGATGGGTATTAACTCTTCTTCTTTTGTAAATAGTTGGTAGAATTCACCTGTGAAGCCATCTCGTCCTGGACTTTGGTTTCTTGGGAGTTTTAAAACTACTGATTCAATTTCAGTACTGGTAATTGGTCTGTTCATATTTTTTATTTCTTCCTGGTTCAGTCTTGGGAAATTGTACCTTTTTAAGAATTTTCTATTTCTTCTAGGTTGTACATTTTATTGGTGTATAGTTGCTCATAGTAGTCTTTTATGGTCCTTTGTATTTCTGTACTGTCAGCTGTAAATTCTCCTTCTTCATTTCTGATTTTATTGATTTGAGCCCCTCTCTCTTTTTTTCTTGATGAGTCTTGCTAAAGGTTTATCAATTTTGTTTATCTTTTCAAAGAACTAACATTTCTTTCTTTCTTTCTTTCTTTCTTTCTTTCTTTCTTTCTTTCTTTCTTTCTTGGTCTCTATTTCATTTATTTCTGCTCTGATCTTTATTTCTTTCCTTCTACTAACTTTGGGGTTTTTTTGTTGTTGTTCTTGTTTTTCTTCTTTCTCTAGTTGCTTTAGGTATTAGGTGAGGTTATTTATGTGAGATATTTCTTTTTTTCCTTGAGGTGAACTTGTATTGCAATAATCTTCCCTCTTAGAACTGCTTTTGCTGTGTCTCATAGGTTTTGGATACTTGTGCTTTCGTTTTCACTTTTCTCTAGGTTTTTTTTGTTTTGTTTTGTTTTGTTTTTGATTTCCTCTTTTATTTTTTCAATGATCCATTGGTTGCTCAATAGCATATTGTTTAGGCTCCATGTGTTTGTGGGGTTTTTTTGCAGTTTTTTTCTTGTAGTTGATTTCTAATCTCATAGCATTGTGGTAAGAAAAGATGCTTGGTATGATTTCAACTTTTTTTTTTTTTTAATTTACAGAGGCTTTCTTTGTCACCTAGCATGTGATCTATCCTGGAGAATATTCCACGTGTACTTGAAAAGAATGTGTATTCTGCTTGCTGCTTTTGGATGGGATTCTCTGTTTATATCAATTAAGTCCATCTGGTCTAATGTGTCATCTAAAGCCTGTGTTTCCTTTAAACACTCTCTCTTTATAACTTCTTTTATACCAGGGCTTTAGCTATCATCTCTGTGCTGCTAACCACCAAATCTAAATCCCCAAATTGGCTCTCTTTCCTGAGGTCCACACCATTATAGTAACAATTCCTGTTATTATAAAAAGCTCCACAAGTTTTTCAACTGATAGATGTGTTGGCTCAACTTGAGGGGACTGAGTACTCCTGAGAACTTCTGATTGGGAGGAGAAATCTTTTCTTAAAAAGTATTCTAAAGGGACTCTTATCTCCAAAAAGAGTTTTATACACATGGTACAACCCCTGGTGCTAAAGCACAATGGAATGCGGACCCAGCAAAGGATTCCCTGCACTTTCCTAGAGGAATCCACCCATATGTTCACCAGGTCATTATGTATAGCTTTCGTTCAACATAAAGAGCAGCAGAAGCCTCGCACTAATAATCAATTTTTGCAGAGAATGGTAAAAATAAGCTGCACCCAGCCTCATATCAACTGCCAGCCCTTCCTTCAGACACGTCATGGTGGCTATCTCAAGACTCCCAGTACCTTGCTGCATTCTGTCCTCCGAGACAAAATTGCTCAACTAAGACCAACTCTCCCTGGAATGCTCAGGGTTTCAGACTCAAAATTCCCCTAAACCACTGTTACGAGATCAGGTTCCAAGAGCCATGTCCCATAGTGTGCTGTTAGCACAGACACCGAGTCCGCATCCTGCAGCTGTCATGACTACAGCCACTCCTGCTTTTGCCTACATTTCTACCATGAAAACGTGCTGTGGGCAAGAGTTCATCATGCTCAATAACACTGTAATGCCCAACCACAGGGCACCAGGCAGCAGCCTGCTGTTCATAGACATTCAAGATCAGAAGCTTCTAACATTTCCATGTCGATATGTGCCCTTCCTCAAGAGCAAAACCAGATGTCAGGTGGACAGGTGTTCCCTCTCATTTAAGCCATGAATCTTACTTTGCCAGTGAAATCACGCATAGGGACTGAGCACGCAGAACTTCTCCTTACGCTTGACTCTCCAGAGCCTCCATTCTAAGACTGATGAAACCGTCTCTGTACTTCAAAGCCTATCTAGTCAAATAGGCTGCCCAGAAGCCAGTCAGCAGTGGTCCTGTGGTTCTAAGGTTTGAAATTGATCATGGACAACAAGAAGAAACTCTTGTCTCATCTAAGAAAAATATCTGAACATTGAGAAACTTCAGTAGTGTGGGAAGGAAATTGCAAAATAAAATGATATTTTAAGTAATAAAAAAAAAAGGAAACATCTCTACTGAGAAAATGCCACATCTAAGTAACTTAATGCTAGTTCTAGATTATTTTTGGAGCTTTAAAAAGGCAGAGAGGATGGGAGGAAGGGAGGAGGAGAGGGAAAAAAATATATAAAAGGGAGCCTGTTTATCCAGAAATCAGAGCGAGAGGTACAAGCCTTGGCTCTAGATACCCTGAAACTTCCTTTTCAAGTTGGTTAACACTCCTTCATTGCACGGTGCTACTTTTAATTTATCACTAGGGCTGCATAAATTTATGACTGACGTTGCTTTATACTGATACGTCTGTGTTTTTGTTATGTTGAGAATGCTTTATAGACTCTTGTCATTAAGACATAACTCGCCTCCTTTACTACATAAATTATTTGTAGCTGTATGTAATCTTTTTTTCCTTTTTCAGTTTTATTATGTAGAATTATTACAGTTTGACTGCCCATGTCCATTATATTTCATGTAAATACATATGTACAATATTCTGCACTTTTTTTTTAGTTTACAGATACGTACTGATCATTGTTTCTAAGAACAGATTAGTTTTAGCTTTTGAAACTTACATAGTTATCCAAGGAATAAAGCCAACCACAAAATAAGAATCAACAGAATGTGGTGATCTAGTCAAAAGGACAGTCAGATGTGCTTACACATATTCAAGAAATCAGTCATCTAAGTTGTAAATAATAAGTAGTTCATTTGTGTCCTTATTATTATTATTATTATTATTATTATTATTATTATTAGATTCCACATATCAGTGATATCCTATTAGCCATATGATATCTTGACGTTCTGGTGGTTGACTGGGAAAAAGCACAAAACATTTCAGATGCCCTTTCTAGTGCCATGACAAACCAGGAGCATTCTGATCCTAACAGTTGTTCAAAGCCTGAATAGTACTGACTTCCACAGCATACCTGAAGCCTGCAGTAAGAAGATGAGATACCACATACAAGCTTCAAGTCTGACATCATCAAATAAGGAGGAAGAATTTCAGCAGCAGAGCGAATTACGATCTCCCAGTCTAGCACTGCATGTTACAGAAGGGGGCATACATGCAAAAGGAACCACTGAATCACTTTGAGCATCACAAACACTTATCATAGGATGTACATAATAGTAAGGAGACCCTGATTAATGTTGTAAATTTGAGGTGACTTTAATTATATCTTTTTTTTCCAAAAATTTTTTCTTATGAGCAGGGCTTGAGATATCATGACACTGGCATGAATCACAAGCTCAATAAAACCTTCTAAGACTTTGCAAACCTGGTACTTCTGTCTCCTTGACATTCTCCTGTTATGTTTGAGACAGGCTGCTGAGATTGAGGGGGAGGCTGAAAAGGTAGCCTGAAGAAAATTGTAAATGTCTGTAAAATCTGATGAGGGAATTTTGGAAAAGCAGATGGCCCAGAGCAAATAGAATGATTGCCAGGCTCTCTTGGAGGTTCACCTGAGTTTAGAGGTCATGGATTTATTGTGACTATTGCATGCCAGATCCCTTAAGTTTGTTTTCACATTTAATCCACACACGTAAATATAATTTTCTTGATAATACAAAATTTAAGTCACTAATATAAGCTTCCACAGCTAGTTAGTTAGGATTTTGAGGTTGCAGACAACAGAAAATGACTCTGGCTAATGCAATATAAAAGGAATTTCTTTGAAAGGATATGTGTAAGCTACCAAAACAAAGAGGAGGCTAATGAATCAGCAGGTGAAGGTTGAAACCAAAGCATTTTTCACAGGTCTCACTACTAGAAACAGACAGACTGATTCTTTAGGATGTAGCTGCCTATGTAAATTACTTAATGTCGTTGGATCACTCCACTCCAGAGTCTAATTCCAGAGAGACAGAGATTGTTTGCCCTAGCAAGGGTCATATGCTCATTTTAGGGGAGCTGCCTCCAAGACTGCAGTACAGTGTTGGAGAGGTAATTCGCCAAAGGAGAACTGGGGACTTATTGCCAAAAGAAAAAGGACCTGCGATCTCTCACCATGCAAAGATGTTACATAATTGTTGACTAAATTCCCACATTGTACATTTCATGCCTGTGACTCATTTATTTTATAACTGGGAGTTTGTACCTCTTAATCTCCCTCACCTATTCTCTTCTGCTCCTCCCATCCCCTTTCCCTCTGGCAACCAGCTGTTTGTTTTGTGTATGACTCTGTTTCTGTTTCGTTCTATTATGATACTTTTGAAATGTATAGGAATGTTGAATCACTATGTTGTATAACAGGAACTAACATAGTGTTGCAGGTCAATTATACTCTAAAAACAAACAAAACATAGAAAACGAGATCAGATTTGTGGCTGCAAAAGGCAGAGGATGGGGGAGGGGGAATTGGATGAAGGTGGTTAATAGGTACAAACTTCCAGTTATGAGATAAATAAGCACCAGGGGTGTAGCATGCAACATGATAAATATAATTAAAACTGCTGCATGCCATATATGAAAGTTGTTAGAGTAAATTCTAAGGGTTCTCATTACAAGCGAAAAGCATTTGTTTTCTATTTCTTGAATGTTGCGTCTACATGAGATGATGGCTATTCCCTGCACTTACTGTGGGAATCATTTCATGATGTATGTAAGTTAAATCATTATGCTGCATGCCTTAACCGTGTAACGTGCTGTATGTCAATTATATCGCAATAGAATTGGAAGAAAAGAAAAACAGAAAAGGGTTTATGTAATGGTGAGCAAAAATTAGTAAATGTCCATTGCAGATAAAACCACAAAATTAAGATGTGAATCTATATTTGTTCCATGTAAAACCTAATGTCGTATGTTCTTTACTAAGTTGCCTCCTGATAGGAATGGAGGAGGCAGATTGCCATTTGGAGTTGGGGCACAAGTGAACCCGTAGAGTTAAGAGTGTGAGAGTGCTGAAAATGCTGGAAAGAATGACGGATGACGGTGCCTCTGAGCGAGGAAGGAGAGTGAGACCAGGAGGGAACGTGAAAACCAGGAGGACTGAAAGGATGTGGTAGACACATGAGATAAGGACATTTCCGAGAATGTTCTGAAATGATGCCAGAAATTCTATTATATAAACCAAGTGAGAGATGTGTCCTGAGAAGTCGAGGTATGTCGTGAAGGGCCATCAAAAAACAAATACGTTCCCAATGGTGTTTTAGTTTCTGATATGGTCAGAAGCCCACTAATTATTTGGTTTTTTGAAAAGTTAAGCAGGAGGGAGACACTTAGTTGCCACAGCCGTCTTAAAAATAAAAGCTGCCCCAGAGATGTTATGGCTTTGTGTTAAATAAAGGAAAAATGAAAACTATATTAAACATGGCATTTACAAACTAAGTGAAGAATGTGTGAAGAATATTTTATGAATGAACTTGTTTTTCTACTCACTTCCTTTTATGATTCTAGGTAATCCTCTCAAACAACAGGAGTGTTAACAGAATCCTAGAGGCAATAGGTTTTAGGTGCCTAAAGATAGTCTTTCTGGAAAAGAAAGAAAGGAAGTAAAGAAGGAAGGAAGGAAGAGAGAAAGAGAGATGGGGGAGGGAGGAAGGAAGAAGAGAGAGAAAAAAAGAAAAGGGAGGGAGGGAGGAAGAAAACGGATGTCATTTCCTTTGTAAATGAAGGAAATAAGGGAAATAAATAAGTAAAAGAAAGGAAAATACATCAGAGGAACCCTGCCATTGATGAAAAGAGCAGAACATACTTAAAAATGAACCCTCCTAAGAGTAGAGAAACAGCTGTGGCTGTCAAAGGACAACATGAAGCATCCTTGTGGGGATAAAGATGCTCTGTATCTTGACTGTATCAATGTCAATATCCTGGCTGTGATATTGTTCCAGAGTTTTGCAAGATGTTACCATTCAGGAAAACTAGATAAAGACTGTGTGGGTTCTTCTCTCTCTATTATTTCTTACAACTGCATGTGAATCTATAATTATCTCAGAATAAAAAGTTTAATTAAAAAGGGAAACCACACACACATGCACATACACACACACGATGAGCTTTCCCTCTGGCTACCCATTTGTCCCCTGGGTGACTTCAAACCACCAGGAGGGCTGAGAATCACTGAGCCTCTCCCCACCCCTCTTTAATCCCCCCAGGGGAATAGGGATGACTAGCTGGACACTTGAGTTGGGGAGAACAAACAGCTCAGCCCTTTCCCTTTCTAGACCTGTGTCTTGCAGAGAATGGTCTGCTCTCCTCACAAGGACCTCCGTTGTTCTACTGGGAAGCCTGTGTTTCAGCTGTGCCAGGGACTAGTGCAAAAGTCTGAGGAAAGCGTGAGCATGCTCACTCGGCCGCGTCTTCCAGTCACCTTTGTTAAGGTGATATTTTGACCTTCATCCATCTGACTTCTATATCTCAATTGATTCTGAATTCAAGAGGAAGAATGGGAAAATATTTATTAGGTACCTGGTACCTGCAAGGAAAGGGTTTTCAGCGGGTCTGAACTCTTACATCAGACCCAGGGACCCTGGGGATATGACCTGAGACTTCCTTCTTGCCACTCCGCTCTCCGGAATGTAGCGATGTAAGATAAATGTGGAATGCTAGCGGGTCAGGTTGCACCTGGCTCACAGAAGCATCCACTGTGAAATCTCTGATGAGTTGCAGCTGCACTGGGAGGCATGCGACTTGGCACTTATTCCTTGAGAGACCGTCCAGCAAACATAGACACACACAGGCAGGGAACAGGAAGGGTGGCCGCCCTGAGGTGAAGCTGTCTGCATGGGACTCTGCCTCATTCTTGCAACTGAGCCCTGGGGAGTGGAGGAGAGTGGAAGGAAGCCCACCTAAGCTGCTGTCAGATGTCAGAAGGCTTCTGCTGTTTGGCTTTGTGCTTTGTTACTGTGTATCTTTTAAAGTTAAATCAACTGGCGTGGGCATGGGGAACATGTCTTGACTCTTGAGTCTTTTTATCAACTTTGAACACAGGACCAACCACTACTGAGTAACACATGTAAGCGAGTGGTTCACTAAAATTCCAGTACAGGGCATCTGCTCTTCACTAGCTGGATAAAGTTCTTTGTTAAGTTCACTTAGTTCTTGCGGTCATTTTGTAGGTTAGCACATCCATCACTCATTCCAACCTTTATTTCAGTTTTCCTTCTTTTTTTAGAGAAGCAGGAAAATTAAAAACTTACCTTTTCAGATTTCCTTGCAGTTAGAGGTGATCCCATGATTCAGTTCTGGCTAATAAAACATACACTGAATTTTTCTGGTACTGCCTCCTCCATTTCATTATTCTTCCCTAGAACACATGTGCGATGCTTGAGGCTTAGCAATCATTGCTAAGTAGGGTAGAGAGTAAGACAAAGGGATCCATTCCCCTGATGGTATTATTGAGCTACCATAACAATTGGACCTCTTGTTTCGCAGATGTCCTGTGCATGAGACAAAGAGGTCCCTGACTCCATTAAGCAGTCAAGTCAGTCCTAACTGTTATATTTATCAATTCCTTTTCCATGTGTAGTAGGTAGAATAATGGTCCCCTAAGGATGTCTAGGTCCTAATCTCTGAACGTGGCAAAAGAGGCTTTGCAACTAAAATAGAAACAAACAAATCTGACTCCATATTAGATCTGTGCCTTTGGCTTTAACCCTGTGCTCTGTTTCCTGGGCTGGTTCTGCACCTTTTGCAAAAGAATGTTGCCTACAGCCTGAAATATACAGGAGAGCCCATCCTCAAGGCTGGTAAAATACCTTTAAGGGTATTAAAACTTTTCTATTCATATAAAGATAGATAGTTGCAGAATAGAAAATAACTTTGGTTTTGTTGAAGGTTTACAGGGACATCATGTCCTGACCCACGTGGACAGCTGCAAGAACAAAGGATTCCAACACCAAGAAGTTTGAAACTATCAAACACAATCCTTCCCCTTTTTAGGATAAAGGGAGCCTGAATTCTGACTTGGGTAAGATGGTTCTCTAAGACATTATTCTGCCATCTTCTAGCTCTTTGGTTTTCTGAATGAAATTGTTATTCCTTGCCCCAACACCTTGTCTCCTGATTTATTGGCCTGTAGTGTGGCGAGCAGAACGAGTTTGGACTTGGTAACACAACCCGGATTAAGTTAAGGACTTCCAGGTGGGAAGGTGTCCTGGATTCTCCAGGTGGACCCAATGTGATCATAAAAGCCCTTCTAAGTGACAGAGCGTGGCAGAAGGAAGGATCTGAGAAAGAGATGTGACAACAGAAACAAGGTCAGAGGAATTCTGTGTTGCTGGCTTTAAAGAAGGACAAAGGGCGCTGTAAGCCAAGGAATGTGGGCATCCTCTAGAAGCTGAAAAATGAAAGCAGTTTTCCCCAGAGCCTCCGGAAGGAACACAGCTCTTCCAACACCCCGATTTTAGCATCATGAGGCCTGTGTCAGGCTTCTAGCCCACCAAACTGTAAGATAATAAATTTGTGCTGTTTAAGCCACTAAATTTGTGGTAACCTGGGACAGCAATGATAGAAAGCAAATACACTTTATTGAGGTCTTTTAATAACAAATTATGTTAAATTCAAGGAAATTGCTTCCTCTCAGTGCAAAACACCTCTAGTTTTTTAGTCAAGGATGGGCAAAAAGAGAAATAATTTATTTTTTAAGAATTACAAAAAAAAAAAAATCCAGCAACCTAAGAAAAGACTGATTTTTTTTTTTTGGCTATGGTAACAAACACCAGTGCTGATTTTAAACCTGTTTAATCAGTGACAACATGCTTCAGTAAACACTCTCAGTAACAGGAAACCAACTTCTGTAACCCCGCTGCTAAAGCTGGTTTTCAACCACTTCTGCCTTAGTAAACAGCACTTCTCAAACCAGTACTTCCCACAACCCTGTATTTGCTTTACCCAACAGGACTTTGATCATCATGGTTTCCCTTTATTTAATTAATTCAGTTTCTATGTTTCAGATCCAGGGTAATGATGTCATCCTTTGATATGTTGTACATTTTTCTTAAAAAAAGGGAGACTTGTTCGTAATTTAACAAGGGTCAAGAAAAAGATTAAGTAGTACCAGGTTTTGGTACTACTATGTGAAGGGAGGTGGGACATGGTATATGAGAATTTGTCATAATATGAAGAAGTAACTTTATGTGTTTTCTTTTAAACTCTAGATTTGTTAGTATGTTTTTATTTGAAAAATAAAAACCCTAAAAATAAAAAAAAAAAAATCACTCATGAGCCCACCATCTTCATTTTTGAACTATTTAAAGAAATAAAAGCCTTCCCTGATCTCTTTCTTACCAATTCTACTCAATAGAGGTAATTGCTAATAACAATTTTATGTGCATCTTTTCAGATGTAAATTTGAGTTCAAGGGTGCTGGGGTCTTTGGAACATGTTTTATATGGTTGGGTTTAGTTTAGTGTTTTAGCATGGTGGTAAACTTCTCGGGAACAATAGCCATGAAACAGTCATATCTACATGATGCATTATGTTACATAATAGGTTTTCAACAAATATTTATTGAATTAAGAATTAAATTTCTCTAACGAGTCTCCCTCCAGTCACATCGCCTCGCCAACCAACACTGATCAGTTTGTTAGGTATTTGTAACTTTTAAAATCGCCAGCAAAATCACCCTTCATGGAAAGCAACTTACCCTCTCATGGAAGTTAGAGTTCCACACGGGCTCCGCTACACAATACATTGTCAAAGATATTTTCATTATTGTTTCAGTAGTTCAAAATGATCTCTTGCATAATCATTGCAAATGATTAACTTGCATCCTATTGTGAGTTAACCTTTCTTTCATATGTGTGAACCATTTGGATTAACTTTTCTGTGAATTGTCTGGTCATATGATTTGTCTACTTTTCTACTGAGTTGTTTTTTTCTTTAGTTATTTTAGGACTAAAGGAAAATTGGCCCTTTATGATGCTGGTATCACATGATTTTCAAGTTGCTGTTTTGACTTAGTTTATGGTAACTTTTCCTATGGAGAACTTGAAAAAATAGGTGGCTGCATTTCTTAAGCTTTTCTTTAGCATCTTTTGAGCTTGTAGGAAATTACATGTAAATTTCTCCAATGATTTATTTTAGTATTTGGTTAATTGCTTTTTTTTTTTTTTTTCCATTTTAATCTTGGATTACCTGAACTCTATCTTGGTTAGAGTGAGGTATGGATCTAACTGTTCTTTCTTTTTTTTTTTTCCAATTATCCTTGAACATGCATTGAATAGTCCATTTTTACCCTAGTGCTTTAAAATACTGCTTTATCACATACTAATTCATTTATTCAGTTGCATCTATTTCTGAACTCCATTCTGCTCTATTGACATGTCTGTTTCTGCACTAGCCCACATTCCAGCTCAAAATCAGGCTTCAATCTTTGGCTTGACTAGTTCTCTGTCATTTCTCTTCTTCATCAGACATGTTCTGATTTAAAATTTTGTCTGTATTAACTTTAGATTCAGTCTGTTTCTTTCAAAATTTTTAGATAGGGTGGTGGGTTTTGAGATTAATTAGAAACAAGTTTAAGTTTTATGATGGTGAGTCATCCCATCTTGTGTTAAGTTATGACTTTCCATTTATTCAAATCTTCTTTTGTTTTCCTTGGGAGTGAATTAAAAGTTTTCTTTGTTCATTCCACATTTTATGTTAGCTTATTCCCAGGAATTAATTCTTTCTTCTTGATATTTTATGCAGATCTTTTCAAACTGTTTGTTATTTGTATGTATAAAAATGAGTGATTTCTTAATATTAATTTTGTACTAATCCACCTGAATTGTCCCATAATTGTAAAATTTTGTGTTTTTCTTTCAGATTTTCCATGTAGTCATATCATCTGCAAGTAATTTATAAATTCACCACTTCCTTTCCCTCAAAACTATTTCTTTCCTTTTTTGAAAAGTTTACTACTATCTGATAAACTTAAGACTTGGTAATATTTTTGACATATAATTAAAATACAATAAAATGTACCATTTTAAAGTATGTAAGTTAGTGATTTTTAGGATTCACAAAACTGTACAACTATCACCACTAATTCCTGAACATTTTTGTCACTTTAGTAAACCTCATAGCCATAACAGTCATTTCCCATTCCTCCCTCCCCCTGCCCTCTGGCAACCACTAATCTACTTTCTGTCTCTGTGAATTTGCCTATTCTGGACATTTCATATAAATGGGATCATACAATATGTGGCTGTTTGTGAATAGCTTCTTTCAATTAGCATAGTATTTTCAAGGTTCGTCCATTACTTTTTATGGCTAAATAATACTCCATTTTGTGGATATGTTACTTTTTTATCCAGTCATCAATTGATGGACATTTGGGTAGTTTCCACTTTTTGCCTGCTATGGATAATGCTGCAGTGAACATTTGTGTACAAGATCTTAAATGAATATGCACTTTCATTTCTCCAAAGAATGTATCTAGGAGAATTCCTTGGTCATATAATAATTCAAGGTTTATCTTTTTAAGGAACTGCTAAATTGTTTTCCGTAGCCACTGAACCATTTTTTTTTATTCCCACCAGCAATGTATGAGGGTTCCTATTTCTCCACATCCTTGCCAATACTTGTTACTGTCTTTTTAAAAAAATTAATATAGCCATCATAGGAGGTGCGATATCGTATCTCATTTTAATTTTGATTTCCATCTCCCTAATGATTAGTGGTGTTGAGCACATCTTCATGTGTTTATTGGCCATTGTATATCTTTTTGGAGAAATGCCTACACAAATTGTTCATCCACTTTTTTTAGTTGGGGTGTCTTTTATTGTTAGGTTGTTAGAGTTCTTTATATATTCTAGATACTAAGCCCTTATCAGATATATGACTTGCAAATACTTTATCCCATTCTGTAGGTTATCTTTTCAGTTTCTGGATGGTGTCCTTTGAAGCACAAAAATTTTTAGTTTCAATGAAGTCCAACTTATCTATTGTTTTCCTTTGTTGCTTGTGCTTCTGGTGCCATATGTAAGAAATGGTTGTCTAGTGCAAGGTCACAAAGATTTATATTTATGTTTTCTTGTAAGAGTTTTATAATTTTAGCTCTTATATTTAGGTCTTCATCTTTTTTTTTTTTTAAATTCACTTTTGAATACAGGGTGTGGTACTTGGGTTCCAAATTTGTTCTTGTGTATGTAAATAATCCAGTTGTCCCAGAATTGTTTGCTAAAGACTGTTCTTTTCCCTACTGAATTGTCTTGACACCTTTGTTGAAAATCAGTTGATCGTAAGTATATGGGTTATTTCTGAACTCTTAGTTCATTCTGTTTATGTTAGTACCACATAGTCTGATTACTGCAGCTTTGAAGTCAGTCTAGAAATGGGGAAATGTGAGTTCTCCAACTTTTAACTTCTTCTCCAAGATTGTTTTGGCCATTCAGGGTCCCTTGCAATTCTATCCAAATTTGAGGACCAGCTTTTCCATTTCTGCAAAAAAAAAAAAAAAAAAAAAAAAAAAAGGCTATTGGAATTTTGGCAGGGATTGTATTAAATCTTTTGGCAGGGATTGTATTCAATCAATAGATTAATTTGGGTGAATATCATCATCTTAACAATATTAGGTTATCATGAACACAGATATCTTTTCAATTTCAAATTTTCTTTACTTTCTTTCAATGATGTTTTGTTTTTTTAGTATGAGCCATCCACTTCTTCTGTTAAATCTATTTTCAATATTTTGTTCTTTTGATGTTATTGTAAATGGAATTGTTTTCTTAATTTTATTTTTGGATTATAACTAGTGTATAGAAACACAACTATTTTTGTATATTGATCTCATATCTCTGCAATATTGCTGAACTCATTTATTACCCCTCATGGATTTGTAGATCCCTTAGGATTTTCTATATGTAAGATTATGTCATCTGCAAAAAGAGATCGTTTTACTACTTCTTTTGCAATCTAGATGCCATTTCTTTCATTTTCTTGCCTAATTGTCCTGGCTAGAACTTCCAGTACAAAGTTGAATAGAAATGACAAGAGTAGGTATCCTTGTTTCCAGTATTCTTATACTTCTAATTTTCCCTAAAAATATAAAGATAATCACATTAGCTAGAAAAAAATGTTAGTGGAAATAGTAGTCATCATTTTTTTAACCTTTTGTTAATGGGAATCTCTCTAATAGTTTCCTATTGAACATAAATTGGCTTCAGGGTTAAAATTGATTCTTATTCTCTCATGGACATTTTTGATTCAAAAGTGGATGTTAGATGTTTTTATCAAATTCTCAAAGTCCATAGAGTTGATCTTTCTCAGATCTATTTGTAAATTCTGTCCTAATATTTAATCATCCTTGTATTTCTGAAATAAACCTCATTTTGTCATAATACTCCTTTAAGATATTGCAGGATTCCTTTTCCTAATATTTTATTTAGTATTATTTCATCAATATTTACAAGTGAGATTAATGACCTTTTTTTTCTGCTATAGTCTTTGTCAGAGTTAGTATTGAAATTATTCTTGCTTCATGTAAAGAATTTGGAAGATTTCTTTATGTGATAGGACAGCTTAAATAATTTTGATGTCATATATTCCTTAACGATGCAGCATAACTGCCTACGTAAAGCACCTGGTGCTTTTGTGTGTGTGCGTTCTTTTATGGTAATTACTTTGTTTTAGGCTTTCTTTTGAGACCAGTTTTGGTAAATTATAGTTTCTTTAAAAAGTATGCATTTTATCTAGAATTTCCAAATTATTGTACCAAGTACATTTTTGCATGTTTTTCTTAATTAACTCTGCTAAAATTTACTTTTTCATGCAACCAGCTCCTGGGTTATTTAATTCTACCATTTTTAAATTTTCTAATTTAGTAGCTTCTACTTTTACCTTTTTCATCTCTTCTTTCTGCTTTCTTAGAATAATTTTGCTGATCTTAACTTCATTTGACTATTTCCTTTGTTTACATTCTTTCCTATTAGTTAATACAGTTAAATTTTCTAGCTGCTTTGCAATTTATTCATTGTAAATAAGACCTAGCTCAGAATATTTGTAGAGCTACTAGGAGATGATTGTGTCAGCATAACCCACAATATGTGCAATTTAAATCTGTTTAAAAGCAAAAATCATTTAAGCAGGCACTGATAGCCAATGACAAGGTTGGTCAAACTTAGCCCCCGACATAACTTTATAGTCTGCTACAGGAAGGCAGTTCCTGAGCTTTATGCAAACTTTCTGCATTGTAATTTGTTTCCTTCATCTCAGACGCAAAGTCCATCTCATGTGCCTAACCACCAACTAATATTTCCTGCCTTGATCTTCCTGTTTTTGCAAAATTTGACATGGTTCATTAAGGTCAGGATTTTCCCTACCAATTTTAATACTTCACTTCCTCTTTCCACAACCATTTGTCGCATGGTCTCCGCATATAAAAGCTATGCTTGGACACACCTTCACAGAGGTGTTTCTAGCTTCTGTTTTGAGTATCTCTCAATTTGCAATAATCTCCCTTAATAAAGTCCTGCCTTGCTAATGTCCAGACTCACAGTTTTGCTTTGATACCAGAAGAGTTTGTAAGACAATTTGATTCCTAGAATGCCATTGATTTTTTTTAAACAATTGTGTAATAAGGAAGAACAAATCTGTTCCTTTGTCTCTAACCCTGTGCGCTGTTTCCTGTGCTTAGTCATGCTGGTTCTGCACCTTTTGTAAAAGAATGTCGCTTCTAACCTGAAATACATAGGACAGCCTATTCTCAGGGCTCTGACCTTTAAAGGTATAACACTTTCTCATTCATATAAAGATAAAAAGTTGCAGAATAAAAAATAACTTTTCTTGTAGGTCTGCAGGGACACCATGACCTGACCTACGTGGAAAGCTGCAAGAACAAAGGATTCCAACACCAAGAAGTTTACATCAACCAACCACACTCTCTCCCCTTTTTAGTATAAAAAAGTGAGCCTGAAATTTGGCTTGGGGAAGATGGTTCTCTAGGACATTAGCCTGCCATCTTCTCAGTCTGCCAGCTATCCAAATAAAGTCTGTTATTCCTTGCCCCAGCACCTTGTCTCCCGATTTATTGACCTATTGTGTGGTGAACAGAACAAGTTTGGACTAGGTAACAATTGAAGTATAGTTGGTTTACAATATTAGTTTCAGATGTACAGTATACTAATACAGTATTTTTTACAGATTATACTCCATTAAAAGTTATTACAAGATAATGGCTATAATTCCCTATGCTATACAATATGTTCTTGTTCCTTATCATTTTATACATGGCAGTTTGTATCTCTTAATCCCATACCCCTAATTTGCCCTTCCTCTCTTCTCTCTCTCCTTTGGTATAGTTTGTTTTCTATATCTGTGAGTCTCTTTCTCTTCTACATATACATTCATTTGTATTATATTTTTTAGATTCTGCATATAAGTGATATTTCTGTGTGACTTATTTCACTTAGCATAATACCCTCCAAGTCCATCCATGTTGTTGCAAATGGCAAAATTTCATTCTTTTTTTTTTTTTTTATGGTTGATTTCATTATACATATATACTGCGTCTTCTTAATCCAGTCATCTGTTGATGGGCATTTGGGTTGCTTCTATATCTTGGCAATTATAAATAGTGCTGCAGTGAACACTGAGGTGCATGCATCTTTTCAAATTAGTGCTTTCATTTTTCCTGGGTATATACCGAGGAGTGGTACTGCTGGATCCCATAGTAGTTCTATTTTTATTTTTTGAGGAAAATCCATACCATTTTCCTACACCAATTTCATTCCCACCAACAGTGTAGGAGGGTCCTCCTTTCTCCACATCCTCCCCAGCATTTGTTATTTGTAAACTTTTTGACAATGGCCATTCTGACAGATGTAAGCTGATAATTTATTGTTGTTTTGATTCTCATTTCTTTAATAATTAGCAGGTTGAGCATCTTTTCATGGGCCTGTTGGCCATCTCTATGTCTTCTTTGGAAAAATGTCTTTTCAGTTCTTCTGCCCATTTTTTGATTGAGTTGTTTGTTTTTTTGTTCATTTTTGATATTGAGTTGTATGAACTATTTATATATTTTGGATATTAACCACTTATCAGTCATATCATTTGCAAGTACTTTCTCCCATCTCATAGGTTACCTTTTTGTTTTGTCAATGGTTTCCTTTGCTGTTGCAAAGACTTTAATTTTAATTAGGTCCCATTTGTTTAATCTTGCTTTTATTTCTTTTGCCTTAGGAGGCAGATTCTCCATCAACTTTTGGATTGTAATTTTGCAGGTAGTGATTTTTTGCATTAACTAGTATGTTTATATAGGTTTTTGGAATCCCTTAATACACTCCCTAGCTATCTTGAACACATCCAGTCAATATATCTGCTATTATGGCACACTACAAAAGTATTTAAAATACAGTGTTTCCTCTGGACACTGCTTTAGCCATATCACATATGTTCTGATACATAATGTGTTCATTATCATTATTTTCTATGTGGATTTTTCTCTTGGGCCCAAGAGCTAAGGTATTTTATTTCCAAGTGAGGAGAGGCTTTTGATTCTTTGTTATGTTATTGCCTTCTAGTTTCATTGCATTGCTCCTGAAGAAAGTTGTCTGTACTGTATTATCTTTTTAGAATTTATTAAAGTTTCCTTGTTAATTGGAAATATAAATAGGAAGTATAGTCTCTTTTCAGAACCACAGAACTTGACATTTATCATTTAGCTCTACCTTTTTAATTATGTTGTTTAAGTCTACTGTGTCCTTTTTGTGTGTGTATGCTTATCTGTCATGGACTAAGGGGATGAATTAAAGTACCCTGTCACTAATGTGCTTCTGTCCACTTCTCTATATAGACCTTAACTTTTGCTTTAAGGGCTATGCTTATATCGATGCTGTGTTATTTGTACATGGATAAACGTTCTCTCTCTGAATTGGGCCCTTTAGTAGATGAAGTGATCCTCCTTTTCTTACCTAATGCTTTTTTGGTCCTAAACTCAGTCATATTTGAAATGAAGATTATGACCACTGCTGCTTGCATTAGCCTAGTCAGGTTTGTCCATTCATTTATCATTTTTTTTCTTTTCATTTTCTATCATTTTGATGGTTTTAAGTTTCTCTTTCTTTAAGTGTTGATTATTTTTGTTTCGTATCCAATCTGACTTTTACTCCTCGAGTTTAACTCATTTATAATTATTACAATATTGATATGAAAGATACGTTTAGTCACGGTTATGTCGTGTTATTTTGTGTTCTGATTCATGTTTTTCGAGGTTAAAAAATAATTTCCTGTGTGAGATTTTGCTTGGTTGTATGAGCATGTCTTCTGATGATTATGAATGCTGGTATTTTTGTGTAATGTTTAACCTTCCTCATCATCAGACATCATAAATGTCCTATTCTGAACAATAATTCAATTAGCAGGTTTTCTCTTCCTTCCTTCTCCCCTTTCTCTCTACAACATCCCAATTTTGATTATATTATCTTCCTTATTGTTTATCTTTCTGTTTAACAGCAAAACCCCACACATTTGTTTCAGTTTTAGTTTTACTTATCTGTATCTTTGTGCTACCTACCTTAGGATTTCTAATCATCTTTTGTTTGATAAAATGTGTCCACTGGCAGATTGTTCAAATGAGTTCATGGAAACAATATGCCTACTAAGATCTTGTGTTGGCTTTCAAAATTGTTTGCCTTTATACTTAAGCAACAGTTTGATTGGATATAGAATTTCTGAACCACAATTTTTCCCTTGAAGATTTTGTCCGTGTTGCTCTATCTGCAATGTCTTCTAGGAGTGACTATTGTGATGAAATATGAAGTCAGCCTAAATTTTCCTCATTACAGTAATTTATTTTCTTTAACTTCCAAAGAATGCTTTATTTTTGAAATCTAATTTTTTTATGAGGACACAATGGTGTCCTTTTTTTTTTTTTTAAAGGTCCTTTTACAGTTTAAGTCTCTCCTTTTATTTCTGTAGTTTTTTCTTGAAGTATTTTTTTTCCCTATTCCATTATTTCTTCTTTGCTTTCAGGATATGGATTTATATTTTTCATCAGTTCTGGCAGATTCACAGCCATTATCTCTGTATATATTACCTCTCCTCCTTTCTCATTCTTTCTATTTGGAACTCAAATTGTTAGATCTTATTATTCTTTTATTTAATCTTTTATTTAATCTAGTTAATCTCTTCACTGAAGTTGTTTTGCTGCTAACAGTTACATTTTTGATTTCTGGTTTCTTTTGGATTGTTTCCAAAATATTTCTGTTCATTCCTGAGTGTTTCTAGTTGAATGTTCACTTTTTAAGTTGCACGCTTTACTTAAAACACTTCCCACGTAAGTGTTTTATGTTACATGCGTGTAATTATGCTTCTAATACTTGAAATCTTTGAGAAGTCTAAATCTTTTGTTTCTTGTTTCTGCTGACTCTCACTCATGGTTACTGCCTTCTTATGTGTATGGTCATCTTGTTTGTGAGTTCATTGCTTGATCATAATCTGGGGGCGTCCTCTGAACCAAACTTGGCGAGCTCTCCCCCAGACAAGGTTTGTTTCTATTTCTGTTAGTAATCAAGAACACTTCAGTGCTTCCTGGGGTTTTGGCTTAGAGTGTTTCAGGTTCAGTTTGTCCCCACAGCTGCCATTCCAAGGCCTGATACCCACAGCAAGTGTGTTGCTAAGGGAATACTTCCTCAAGTCAACACTGTACTTTCTGGCTTCCTGCCCATCCAAGCAGCATCCTGCTACTCCGGCTCTTTACTGATTTCCAAGCCAACAGGAACCTGGCTTATGACCCAGTACTTTGTGTATGAGTTTGTTTGACCTTGACTTCTCCCCAGCCAATGGAGATAGACTATTACAGGAATGTTTACAATGTAAAATCTCCTCTCTCACTGTCACAGATGCAGACTGTTTTCTGAAAATACAACTTGCCCACATGATTCATATGTTGCTACAGTTTCTCTGCTTCTTGGAATCATATGGAGTCTAGAGAAGCTCCTACAACCAGCCTACGGATCTCATTCCTGCCTCTGAAATGAAAGATTTAGACTCTAACAAGAGATTTAAGTTACGTCCTTAACCTTCAAGCAATATATTTTGCTAATTAGCCCTAACCCTCACCCAAATCCAATCCCAAACCCTAAGTCTAATGAGATCTTTCTAAAATGTGCATACTCAACCTTTCTGCTGATTTGTCATTTAGGGATCTGTCCTGTAGTTTCTTCTTCTCATTCTGCTTGTCACTTTTGGGTGATACTCCCCCAAAAAGAAAAAAAATGCTAACTTTATACTATTGTTTCCAAATCTTAAGTCTCTTAAGTACATTCTTCATGATAATTTCATTTTTGAAGATACCAGGTGCACTTTAAAAACTATTTGGCAGTCTGTCTCCACTGACATTCAATTACCAGGTGCAACTCATCTCAATTTAAAATATTTTCTCAACACTTTAATTCTTCATGTGGTGACTGTTATGTAGCCTTGTACCTTCAATGTTTTTAAGAATGTTATCAAGGACTTTGAAGGTGTTTTGCTAAAGCAGAAACCTAATGATGAAAACAGTAATGTAAACATTTAAAGTTCAGAATGTCATAAATGTGAAAAGTGAACGGGACTCCTTTTTTTAGATACGAGGCAAATGTGATAATTTCAGAGAAACAAGTAAAAAAGAAAAATGTAAACAGAAGCATGGGAGTGGATATTTAAAAATTAGCAATCCAGTTAATTTTTTCTCACTGTGTTATCTTCAAAGAAATTTCGTCAAGTTTTGGCATGAAGTTAATGATGTTTTCATTCCAACTTCTAACAAAACGCTGTGGCCTCTGGCAACCTAATTAAATTTTTCACTACTAAAACAAACAATATGGTACAAAATTTAATTCTTTTGCTATAGTCAGAAAGAGGCCAAAACTACAGACATTTTATTCAAAGTTGCAGTCCTTGAGAACTAGAAGAGTTCTCACTGTTCCTAAAAGTTCTGTAAAAAGCAGCTGCAAAGTTTTTGAAAATACCCTCAGAGAGGAAGCAAAGCAAGCTACTGGCAAGATCTCATGGTCAAATTATTTGTCATTGTGTAACGTCGGTGCCATTCAAGATGAAAGAGGAACTTCTGCCCTGCATGTATGCTAGCAAATATTCCATTTAGAGCTGGAGGAAGCCACTAGCCACCGATGTGCAGAAAATGAATCAGTTCTTGGCTTATAGATGGCGTATGAAGGACAAGTACTAAAGTACTTTTTGTTCTGCTCATTACTAAAACCCAGTGCTGCTGGAGAAAATATTTTTTATTTGAGTAGTTGCTGTTTTGTTAAGCCATAACACAGACTGGAAGGAGTATGCTGGGTTCAGTTCTGATGCTACACCAGCTAACTACATGCAACAATGAAGGGTACGCTTTAAAATCAATACAGGCATTGCTTTATAAAGAAGAATGGGAGGTCAGTAATATGGCTTGTGATCTTATTTAAAGGAAGTTGTTTCTTTTGTAAAGTGAATAAACCAAAGTTTGGCTACTTGATCAGCTCTCCAGTGTGTTATGTATAGCCAGTCAAGCTTTTTACCTGCTTCTCCTGTGAAACATCTCTTACCAAAGCTGCCAAGCATCTTCGTCTTGCCAGATCTAGTGACTAGTTATCTGTCCAAATCACAGTTGATCTCCTAGTGGCATTTGACTATTCCTTTCTTGTTGAAACATTTTCTCTCTACGCCACATTTTTTCTCTAAACCACACTCTCCAAAATTCGTCATCACTTGCTCTTCCTTCTCAATCTCCTTTCCAGTACCTACCCCATTCTCTGCCCATCTTCTAAAGACTAGCACACTCTAAATCTGGGTCCATATACTCTTCTTTGTCTCTACTCTGAGTTGTCTATGCAATTGCAACCAGTCCCATGGCTTTATGACAACAAAATGCTATCGATTCCCAGATGTGCGCCTGGTGCCCTGCTTCCTTCTCTAAACTCCAGATTCATTTATCCAATTGCCTTTTTGACTTCTCCACTTGGGTGTTGAAAAAGCTACTCAAATTTAACATATCCTAAAGACAATTTTGTTTCTCCCCCAAACCTTGTTCCTTCTGCATTTATTGCTGTCACCAGCCACCCTTTTGTTTCAGCCAAAAACTCATGAGACATTCCAAATGGTATTCCTGCTTTGTCTCTTGTTAAGCAATTATTTCCTATGTATAGTTTCAAATCTATGGAATATAGTTCACATACAGAAGAGTATATATATGACATTATAAAGTAAATATCTGTGTACCTATACACAGCTTTAGAAATTGAACACTTTATGCAAAAGAATTAGTCAAGCTCTCTACCTGACACTACATACAAAAATTAACTTCAAATGGACCAAAGATCTGAATGTAAGAGCTAAAACTGTAAAATTCTTTGAAGAAAATATAGGGATAAACTTTTGTGTCCATGGATTTTGCAAGGAGTTCTTAAATAATGACACCAAAAGCACAGACAAAAAAAGGAAAAAATATATATGAAGTGACTCCATCAAAATTTGAAACTTTTGTGCTTCACAGAAATGGAACCCTTTCAGTACTTCCTAAGGCTGCTTCCTGCTCACATCTCCTCCTACCTGTTGAGATAGCCACAACCCCTTTTTTTCTTTTATCATTCTCTTGCTTTACTTTGGTTTTACCACATATATCCATAAACAGTATAGTTTAGTTTTATCAGTGTTGAAGTTATATAAATGGAATCCAACTGTGTATATTGTTTTGCGACCTCCTTCTCTTTAAAAATTTTTTTTAATTTTATTTTTTAGTGATGCTTTGAGCTATACCCACTCCCTGAGACTTTCTTCTTTTTTCTCAGTGTTATGTTAGTGAGCTTCATCCATCCTGATGGATATAGCTGTAGCTCTGTATAAAATTTCACAATATAATGTGCTATAATCAATACTACTAGACCCTACTACTCATGGCTTTGGGATGTTCTCAGTTATCACTACTGCTACAATGAACATCCTGATACAGGACTCCTGGTACTTAAGTGCAAGAGTTTCTCTAAGAGAAGTATCTACAACACTGTGGGTGTTAGATTGTCTAATAAACATGGTCTGGGAAGTCCCTCTGTGACATTCTCTGCCTCACTCTTTCCTCCAGAGGGATGGGTCTGTCGTCTGGTCAGAAACCCAGGAGCAGCCATCAGCTGATCTCTTGGCTTTAGAGAGAGCAGGAGATGCTAATGGTATTTTGAAATTCCAAAGACTTTGACAAATGATTTCCACCTTTACCCCGTGGGTTGAGGTCTATATTTTGCAAAAATTAAAAGAGGATATTCTGGGTGGTGGCAGAAAGTCTAGTGCCACGTCTCCTGTGGAAGCGTGTGTTTGGGTTTCCACACTCTGGGTCAGAAAGAGGATAAAGGAAGCTGGGAGGAGAGGTGGCTGCAGTGAGCGTCTGCTGAGTGTCCCAGACCCTGTGGTCACTCCAGCGCAGTGTCCACATAGACACCAAGCCGTCAGTGGGCTCTTTCCATGAGGCATTCAGGGAATGAACCAAAGGACATTTTTTGTTTTTGATCCACTGGAAATTCTTTTGGAGTACAGTATGAGGTTTTAGGGTTTTTTGTTTATTTTTTCTTTAGTGGGAGACAGAGCTTTATTACTGTTCTTCCATATTCAGAGAAAATCAACCCTGCTCTGGGGGACCTTACAGCAAGTAACACGAGCGCGCTTGTAACTGAGGGTGACGCACGCAGTAAGGGACGCGCATGATGGCGACCGCCAGGACGGGGACGGTACTATTTACTTTTTTTCCCCCTCTAAGTCTAAATACTTATTTTTCTAAACTACTTCATCAAATAATTATTTGCCTTTCTGTAATGATTTTAATGCCATCTTATATAATATCCTGAATTCTCCTTTATATATTCAGAACTGCTTAAGAATGCCTATTTTGTTTCATTCATTTTTCTGCTGTCTCTTCAACCAGAACCATTCTTCATTAAGTTATATCTTTATAAATATCCTCAAATATCAGAATACATGAATTATTATTCACTATTTTTATTTTTCAAAAACTACTGTTATTTTTCCACTTGAACTTGAGAATCAGTTTTTAAGTTCCATTTAAACTTTTCCCCAGACTAATCTGGAGGGAGAATTGACATCTTTACTATATTGTGTCTTTCAGTCCAGGAATATGAAGAATCTATATAGCTAAGTATTTTTATGTTCGTCTATAAATTCTTTAAGGTTTTCTCATGTGAGTCTCATACATGCTTTATTAATTTATATTGATAGATTTCTTACTCCTTAATTGCTATTTTAAGTTTCTTCTTTTTTGATCTTGTGATTGAAATCTTTTCTCAATCATGTTTTGGTTATTAATGATACATAGGAAAGTAGCTGATTTTAGAAATTTCCTTTGTATCACATGTTCACCTTTAAGATATCTTACTCTTTACTGACAACATAAAAAGAATAATTCCTGCTCTTCTGTTAAACATGAATGGAGTCAGAACCTCATAGATTCTCCACTGTATGATGTGTTTCTGTTTTTAGATAGAGCTATCTTCAAAAATGCTATTGTCTTAATTATTGTCTCATTCATTCCCTCACCCAGGTTTTTGTCAAACTACCACTAACAATAAGGTAATGAATAAGGACCCCCCCTCCCCAAAATGTCCACACCCTAATCCCTGGAACCTGTGAATACGTTACCTGACATGGGAAAACAGGCTTTTCAAACATGATTAAACTAAAGATCATGAGATGGAGAGATTATGCAGGGTTATCAGGGTGAGCCCAATATATTCACAAGGATCCTTATAAAAAGGAGGCTAAGGGTCAGAGTCCCAGATGGAGGTGGGACAATGTGGAGAGCAACTGGAAGACGCAGATACCTTGCTGGCTTTGAAGACGGAGGAAGAGGCCATAAGGCAAGGACTCAGCGGCTTCTAGAAGCTGGAAATGGCAAAGACTTGGATCATTTCCTGGAACCTCCAAAAGGAACACAGCCTGACTGACACCTTGATTTGAGGACTTCTGATCTCTAGAACTATCAGATAATACATTTGTGTTGTTTTGCATCTCTAGGATTGTGGTAATTTGTTTCAGCAGCCGTAGGAACCTAACACAGGAACTCACTGCAGAAGCATAAAGGATGAGGAACCACAACCCATCCTGCAATGACTTACATAGTGCAGCTCCCGAAACAGTTCAAAACTACAGGTATTGAAGGGGACGATAACAGATGTCAAGTGTGTGCTGTAAGAATCATGACTGGCTTGGAAGTCTGACCCTGGGTTTTGACTCCTGCAGTTCACCTCTTGATCCTCACCACAAACTCATTCCTTCTGTAAATAATACAGAGAACCAGACAGACACACTGGTCCCCTCTGGATTCTGCCCCTCCCCCTTGAAGTCAGTGCTGGGCTTAATCAGTGGCCTCCTATCAGTGGGTGTGTCTTTGGGTGTCAGGAAAGGAAGGAGGAGGAAGGTCACCTGCTTGAGCCTTCAGTGTCCCCTCGGTGGTCTTGAGGGATCCTATCCAGTTCCAAACACTCCCAGATCTGTACAAGGAAACCTGTGGATGAAGGGACCCTGGCCTCTTGGTGGGACATC
Organism: Camelus ferus; assembly: GCF_009834535.1. NCBI lineage: Eukaryota > Metazoa > Chordata > Mammalia > Artiodactyla > Camelidae > Camelus > Camelus ferus. Next base: position 1,576,593 of record NC_045729.1, read on the forward strand.
GTTTATCTGCACCTGGTGTGTCCCAACCACCGCCCTGTCCCCTCGGCATCTATATAAGAACTCCTTTCAGCCAGGTGTGTTACTCATTTTGATTTGAATTCCGATAAATTCGCTTTTCTTCCTTTTCCTCTTTTCCAGAGATGTTTGCCTCCCGTGGTGTTTAGTGCTCCTGAGGGACCAGAGTTCCACAAGCCTCCCCAGCTGGACCGCCACTTCGCCTGGCTCTGCGAGGAGGTGGCTCCACCTGGGGTTACACCCCCTCAGAGGCGGCACGGGTGCTGGAAACCCGGGCGGGGGCGGGGAAGCCTGTAACACCCACAGCGGTGAGCCTGCAGCTCACCGCTACTAAAATAAGAGCTGGATTTATGAGCACCATGCATCAAAACTCTACATCCTCTCTCACTCTTTAACAGGGCGGAACTGTGTTTCCAGAACTTGTGTGACTCCAGGCAGAAGGGTTCCTGTACTTTGGTGTTCCAGCTCTCTGCTAAGGCAGTGAAAGCAGCGACAGCATCCTCGCATGGTCCTGCCTTTATTCAAGGGCCCTTCAGGCTTCCAGATTAACTAAATACCAAGACTGGGGTGATTCGTTTCTAAGTTTTCATTATTTTTAACAATTTTTAAAACTTTAATGTTTAAATCATTTTAGACCCACAGGCCCGCAAGACCCGCAGGAAGTTGCGAAGATAGTGTAGAGAGAGCCCACATACCCATCACCCAGGTTCCCTCAGTGGTTACATTTTGTATAAGCCTAGTTCACCATCAAATCCAGGATCCTGACATTGATACAACGTGTGTGTCAAGTTCTGTGTCATTTTACCACATGTAGATTTCTCATAACAACAACCTCAATCAACATACAGAGTTGTTCCGTCCACACAAGGACCTCCCTCACGCTACTCCTTCAGACTCACACCTGCCATACTGTCTCCACCATTCGTAACACTAATCTGTTTTCCATGTCTGTGCTTTTGTCATTTCAAGAATGTTGCATGAATGAGGGTGGGAGGGTATAGCTCAGTGGTAGAGTGTGTGCTCAGCACGCACGAGATCCTGGGTTCAATCCCCAGTACCGCCACTAAAAATACATAAATAAACCTATCCCGCCAGTAAATAAATACATAAATAAATGTATATATCGATTGCCATATGAATGAAATCATAAGTATGTGACTTTCTAAGATCGGCTTTTTTCATTCAGCATAATGCCCTTGAGATACATCTGAGTCCTGACATGTATCAAAATTTCAGCTCCTTTTAGTTGCTGAATGTCCCTTGCTGTGGACATACCACAGTTTAACCATCCATCGATTGAGGGACATTTTGGTTGTTTCCAGTTTGGGGCTTTTATAGATAAAACGGCTATGAAAATTCAAGCAGAGTCTTCTGTGGGGACATAACTTTTCATTTCTCTGGGATAAATGGCCAGGAGTGCTACTGCTGGGTTGTGGGGAAAGTGCATGTTCAATGTTTAATAAACTGCTAAATTACTTTTCAGGATGGCGGTACCATTTCACATTCCCACCTGCAGTGTATGAGCAACCCAGCATCTCCGTCTCCTCGCCAGGCCGGCGTCTGTCAGTGTCTCTACTCTTCTTCCAGCTGCTCTGGTAGGTGTGCAGGGACCTCTCGTCACGGTCTTGATCCACATTTCTCTGCTGGCTGATGACATTGAACACTTTGTCATGGGCTTATTTCCATCCGTATACTTTCATGTCTTTTGTCTCTTTTCCGATTGGATGGTTTGATTTTTTTAACTGTTGACTTTTGAGAGTTCATGATATATTCTAAATACGGGTCCTTAACCAGATACATGGTTTGCAAATATTTTCTCCCAGACCACAGGTTTCATCCTTTTAATGGGATATTTCACAAAGTAAAAATTTTGAATTTCAATAAGGTAAAATTTATGGATTTATTATTTTATGATTATGTTTTTGGCATCATGTATACGACTCTTAGCCAATCCTAGGTCATGAACGTGTTCTGCTCTTACCTTCTAAAAATTTTACAGTTTTGCGTTTCACTTTTAAATCTTTGGTCCACTTTTGTATAAGGTGTGATCTTAGTTGGGTTTATGTCCTTTTGCCTGTGGATACCCAGCTGTTGGCCAACAACATTTGTTGAAAAGATCATCCTTCCTCTATTGAATTGCTTTTATTTCTTTACCAAAAATTTTGAATTTTGCCTCTTCTAGAGCACACAACCCAAATTCAGATGCAGTGAAGCCACTGGTACTGTGATTTCAAATAACTCATCCAGTGAGAAGCCTCAGTGAGCTGCGGTGGCTGTTTCTTACATGCATGTGTGTCATGGAGGGAACCTAACATCAAGAACGGGTCACTCCCAACATGGATGGACCTGCAGATGATCATAGTAAGTGAAGTAAGTCAGACAAAGACAAATATCATATGATATCACTTCCATGTGGAATATAAAGAAAAGATACAAATGAACTTATTTATGAAACAGAAACAGACTCACAGACATAGAAAACAAGTTTATAGTTACCAAAGGGGAAAGGGTAGGGGAGGGATAAATGAAGAATTCGGGATGAACAGATACACACTATTACATATCAAATAGATAAACAACAAGGACCCACTCACTGTAGAGCACAGGGAACTATACTCGATACCTTGTAACAACCTATAATGGAGAATAATTTGAAAAAGGATGGATATATAGATATATATTTGTATGTATAACTGAATCCCTTTACAGTACATCTGAAACAATGTTAATTAACAATACCTCAATGAAAAATAAAAATTAAAAAATTAAAAATGAATAAATGAGATTAGATGGGAGGGCACAGAGACCGACACAGGAAAAAACCATGTGCAGACCCATGAGAAGGTGAAGGCACAGAGTAAGTTGTGCTACCACAGCCAAGGACCTCTAAGAACCACCCAGTCCTGGAAAAAGCAAAGAAGGGTCCTCCCCTAGAGTGTCTGGAGGGAGTGTGACCCTGCTCACACCTTGATCTCCATCTTCTGGCCTCCAGAACTGTAAGAGCTTCAGTTCTCATTGTTTTGAGCCACCACGTTTGTGGTGGTCTGTACTGCTCCCTAGGAAACGGACACAAGCACCCCGGCCATTGATGAAGTTCCTGTGAAAAGCCACCTTGTGCCTGTGTTACTACCTTGACCTGTGAGCTGGCGGGGGGGGGGGGGGGGGGGGAGCAGGCGTCCTAGTGGCCAGAAGCAGAAGCTTTCAGATTAAGGAGACCGAGGCTGAATCCAGATTCTGTCAATCACGCGCTGTGTGACCTTGGACATGTTTCTTAAATTCTCTGTGCTTCAGTGGCATCTCCAAAAAGGTGGGTGAAAAAACAGTGCCTCCCTCACAGTGTTGTTAAGAAGAAAGGAGATTGTCCCTGTGAAAGTGCGTGGTACGAGGGCAGACCGACGGTGAGACACGGTCCCCAGGACCGAGCGTGGGCTGAGCCCCAGCTCAGTGCCTCCTCCGTGTGAGTGCTGGGAGTCGTAAGTCAGAGGAAAGCTCACTGCTAATGGCATCGAGCTCTTTGAACCTGTTCTTCTCTGTAAGCTTCTTGTCAGTAATTTAAAAAAGGAAGAACAAGTTGCTCTCAGAGTTGAATAAAACAGGCAACTTGCTGGCAGGCTGAGCAGATAGAAATAGAGCATTAGTTTGTAGGCTGGAGAAAGCATTTTCTCATATTAAGATGAGCCGGGTTGGACGCAAGTGGCCTCTGAGGCTGTGGGACAGCCAGCCTGGGAACCTGGAAGGTTCAGAGAGACGCTGGTGCCTCGTCGAGCCGGTCCTCGGGATGCAGCTTAACCATAATGAAGCTTGCCCACATTAACGATGCTTGTCCTCCTGGTTCGGAAAGGACAGAACTGCGATCTGAAAATGCTTCTTGCCCTACGATCTCCCCAAGCGACAAAAACAAGTGCCTGGTTTTTGTTTGTTTGTTTGTTTGTTTTTTGCTTTTTTGTACAATGTTTGAACTGATGTCAAGTTCATAAGTAGGATGCAGTTCATTTGCTTGAGTGGTGGGACCCTGCTTTTCCGGGTAATAAGCTGAGGCCAACACAACATGAACTTCCACTCGGGAAATCACTCCTTCAAATATGGCTGTTGACGTCCCTTCTGGTTGCCCTGCTCCTTTGCACACGTCATGCTTGGGGACGCAGGACTACTGTCCAGGGGCAGAACTGGCCAAGGTGAGGGGCCTGCAGACTTTCTGCTGAGGGATTTGACTGAATGTAAAACAGATTGGTTGCCAGCTGGCTTCTGGAGTCCACCACCAGCCTTTTGTTAGATGAAAACTGACTATCTGTTTAAAACAGGCTTTTAGCAATATTATATTTGGCTGAAAATCTTTTAAAATGTTTATGACTTGGCAGGTGGTCAATTCAGGGGCCAAAGTGCAGTTTAATTCGCCAGGAAACAAAATCTAGGGTGAAAGGAAGACCGTCCACTAGCGGAGGGGAATAAAATGGAAGGACCCTGGAGGAGAAGAGCAGGTCATGAGAGCAGCTGCTTTGCCTCACCTGCTGAGGGCCCAGCTCACTGTCAGAGGCCCAGGGGGCTCGTGCTTACCTGCCACGGATCATCTGTGAATTCACGCAGGACTCCGGCGCCACCACGTCGCCAGCAGCTTTTGTGTGATCATCACTTTTATTGCGTTCCCTCCATGGGTCTAATGAACAGACTGCAGACCATACAGTGAAGGGATGTTTGTGTGAATGGGAAAAAGACAGCCCTCGAAGGCCAAATGTGATTCTTTTTCTCTTTCTAAAATAATACACATGTAAAATTTACCGTCTTAACCATGTTTAAGCCTACAGTTCAGGGATGTTAAGTACATTTCACATAGCTGTGCAGTCACCATCATCCATCCCTGTAACTCTTTGCATCTTGTAAAACTCTTCTCTGTAGGAAACTACTCCCACTAAACAGTAATTCCCTGTTCCCCCTTCTCCGGTCCCCGGCACCTACCATTCCACTTTCTGTCTCTATGAATCTGAGTACCCTAGGGACCTCATATACGTGCAATCACATAGTTTTTGTCCTTTTGTGTCAGGGTTTATTCCGCTTAGCTTAATGTGTTCAAGGTTCATCCACGTTGTAGCATATTGCAGAATTCCCTTCTTTTTAAAGGCTGAATAATATTCCATTGGATGGATTTACTGCATTTTATTTATCTGTTCAATGGTTAATAGATACTTGGATTGCATCCACACTTCAGCTATTGTGAATAATGCTGTTATGAACATGGTTGTACAAATATCTTTTCAAGACTTTGCTTTAAATTCTTTTTGTATATATATCTGAATTGCATGCTTCATCACATGGTAATTCTATTTATAAGTTTTGGGGGAAATGCCATACTCTTTTCCACAATGGCTTTTCCATTTTCCATTCCACACAATGGTGCACAGGGATTCCAATTTCTCAATCTCCTCTGTTATTTTCTGATTTTTAAAAAATAGTAGCCATTCTAATGGCTCAACGGTATATCACTGTGGTTTTGGTTTGCATTTCCCTAATAATGAGTGACGTTGAGCATCTTTTCATGTACGAATTGGCCATTCAGTATATCTTTCTCTGAGAAATGTCTTTTCCTGAGAAATATCTTTTCAAGGCCTTTGCCCATTTTTGACTTGGAGTGTAAGTTTTTTTGTTGTTGTTGGGTACCAAGTTAGACTTTTGAAAGAGTGGATATGGCTGTTAAAAATAAAACAAAACACAAAACAACTTTAATGTGGCCCAGAGAACTAGGCTAGAAGTGAGGCGGCTAAAAACCTGTGTCAGCTTCAAAACCACTTTTTTGTTTTGTTTTGTTTTGTTTTGTTTTGTTTTGTTTTGTTTTTCAAGGTTAAGCCAATAATGTGGCTTCTGTGAACCTCAGCTTCTTCAAAGACAAGAGGATGGGGACTTGCCTGTGTTCCTGTCTGGAAGCAGTGGGAGGCTTAGAGGGGTCTGGAGGACAGCCTCATGGAGACCCTTCCACGATGGAATGAACCATGAACCACTGCCGCAGCTCACTATGGGGAGGAGATGCCTGCCCGGGCATGGTGAAATAAAAAACACAGTAGGTTGTATTGGTCAGAAAATGAAGGGATGGGCACGCAGTTACCAGGACGGGGGAGTGCTGTCACGCTGGTCTGGCTCACAGCACCTTAGCAGGTTGTACTGACCTTCAGGAGAAGTGTCCAGTAAGACCCATGATGCTCATGCTCATCCCGACAGTCCATCCCCCTTTCTCAGCTCCTGTCCTCTTGCAGAGGGCGGTGGGGAGGCTGAGGGAGAGCTGGGAGGGGTCTGCCACCAACTGTTAATGGTGTCAGCTGCTCATCCAGGGAGCTCTCCTTCCAACCCCACTGGAAAGCCCCACTTTGGGACAGTCAGTTCACCATCTTGGCTGGAAGGTGCTTCCCCAAGGTCTGGCATCAGTGGAGCAGAAGGACATCAGCGCCACCTCTCAACCAGGAAGGTGAAGGCAAAGCTTCCCTTAATCAGCACAGGTTGTAGGTAATCCTGATGGTGCTTTTCCAAGGTGAAGCACCCGAGGGGCGCAACGGGGATGTTAACACAAGCCATTTCCATTTCAGTTCCTTGCCATCTCAACTTTGAAGCCCACTATGGGCTTCTCAGTGCTCATTGAAGAAAATCTCTAAAAGATGCCAAGATTCGTGAGATCAGAATACAACTGACAAACTGGACTTTTATGGATGTAGAGATTTAAAAAATATTTGTAAGACAGGTGTCTCCAGTAAAACTTTCCCTGGTTTAACACCCTTAGATATACGGGTACATTCAAACCACCCGACTGCTGAAGGTGAAGCTTGAAATAAACAGGATATGGGGCTGTCACCCTGCTCGGTCTCCTTTATTTCCCACTGATGTTTTCTGATGATGCCAAAGAGAGACCCAGGGGCTGTACCTCTTAGCCCCTTCATGGCCATCCTTCCTATGCTCCCCTCTGACTGAGGGACACTTGGAGGTAAGCTCAGAATCCTAGAGGCTCTTCTAATAATCTCCTTAAGTCCCTTTGATGTGTGCCTGGCAGATGTCTGTCCACAGGGAGATGCAGATCAAAATCACAGTGAGGTATGACTTCATACCCACTAAGATGGCAACAATCAAAATGACAGATGGTAACAAATGTTGGCAAGGATGTGGATACATTTGGACCCTAATAGACTTCTGGTGGGAAAATAAAACAGAGCAGCTGCTTTAGAAAACAGTTCAGAAGTTCCTCAAAAGGTTAAACATTGAGTTTCCATACAATCCAACAATTCCACTCCCAGGTATTTACCTAAGGGAAATGAGAGCGTGTCCCTTCTACATGCTGGAGAAGCTGGTTAGAAGCTGTTACAGCTGTTACCCATATAGGCAGCCAACACGCATTTATTCATGTAATTCATTCATTCAACAAATGTTGAGGGTCTACTATAGATGTCAGGTACTGGGAAACAGTAGTGGACAAATAGATCAAAGCCTTGTCCTCATTTACATTACAGGCCGGTGGGGAGAAGGACGCAGACTATTAACTGCAGAAGTAGAATATGTACCGAATTAGACAGAGGCACTGGGTCAGGGGAGATACTGCAATTTCAAATCTGATCATCAGGGAAGGCTTTACTGGAAAAGGTATAGTTTGAATGAAGACCAGAAGGAGTGTGGGAGAGGGTCAGACAGATTTCTGGAAGGACAATGTTTAAGACAAAGGGACCTCATGTGTGGTGACCCTGGCCCATCCCAGGGGCAGCAAGACCAGCGGAGCTGGATAAGAGTGGGTGCGTGCAGCTGCTGTAAGGGTGATGATGACTGTTTAGCTGAATGAAATGGGGAGCCGTGGGACGTTTGGGGCAGAGGAGTGACATGATGTGACTTGGGCTTTAGAAGGATCATCGTATTTTGTGGGGGATGAGCTGCTTACTCACGGATACTCAGGACCAAGGGGAAATCAGGGAGGCCAGTTAAGAGGCTGTTGCAATAATCCAGGGAGAAATGATAACATCTTGAACCAGGTGATCACATTGGAGGCGATGACTTGAAGGATTTCTCCCAGTGCCCTTGGAAGAGAGAGAGGGGATGAAGTGATGTAAGGTTTTGTTGCAAAGTTAGAATCAGGGTGAGTAAAACCAAGATAAACCAAGGAACACTGAAAGGAGATACAGGATGCGTGTCTTTATACACAGCAGAGGGAAATGGCTGGTGTCCTTGTCAAAGGATTGCAGCTGTCCATCTAGCATAAAACTACAGAATGAATCCAGTTGCTGAGTTCATTATAAGTGATGGTAGAAAGCAACATAAGTAAATTGAGAGTATAAAATTGCTTTGTTGGTTTGGGTTCCAAACCATGGGAAGAGAAACAGCACATCAGTTTAGTGAACAAACACACAGAGGTGCTTCTGAACCATGAAGCAGAAAACCATTTGTTTCACTTTCATAATTGTTTTTCTGGGTTGGCTGAGAATGTAACACCACAATTCCCTTAATAGCCCGAAAAAAAATTGATTCCTTTTCTGTCCTATATGTTCATTTCCTTCCTCCTCCACTTTTTGCCATTTTAATAATTTCCCCCATTTGGGTGGTTCAATTGTCCTCTGTGGAAAATAAAGCCAAAAAAAAAAAATCTATGAGAAAACATAAAATGGATAGGTCTGGAGGAACCTCTCTTTTTCTAAGGATGTGTAATAGAAAGGACATATTTACTTTAGGAAATGTGTTCCTTGATTGAATTTAAAGTGTTTTGATTGTTGAAACTTTGATTTCCTTGTAGGTTTTCAAGAGCAGAATTATTCCTTCAAGTCCTGCCTGCTTGTTATAGGTGATGAGGCTAGAGCAGTGAACAAAACAGATAAAACCTCAACTATATGGCATTCAGCCCAGTTAGGGGAGACAGGAAATAAACAGATAAATAAGAGTAATGTAGAATGTCAAGATGAGGAGCTCTGCAGAGGAAAACAAAGCAAAGATGTGCATGAGATGATCCAGGGTAGAGGGCTGGCTGCCAGTTAAGTGAGGTGGACAGGGAAGGCTCCCCTGAGACACTCTCTTTATTTACCGTCTGCAGTAAAGACCTGCAGGAGGTGAGGGAGCCATGCAGATATCTGGGGAGAACAGAATAGCAGGTGCAAAGGCCCCAGGGTAGGAGGACTGACCAGGAGGCCTATGTGGTTGGAGCGGAGTGAGTGAGCTGAGTAGTAAGAGATGAGGTCAGACTGGTAATGGGAGGGGGCACAACAAACAGGTGCTCATTGAATCTAAGTTCTCTGAAGAGCCTTTTCTGGTGAGAAGGAATGTCAGAGGAGGGACGAGACATGTTTAAAAGGACTGTGAAGAGACAGAATGGGTGAGAATATTTGCAAATCATGTCCCTGATAAGGGACTTATATTTGCAATACATAAAGGACTCTTACAAATGAAGAATAAAATGATAAATAATCCAGTTAAAATGGGATTCAAATAGACAGTTCTACAAAGAAGATCTATAAATGATTAATGCAAATCGCATTTCCCTAATAGCTAATGATGTTAAGCATGAAAAGATGTTCAACATCCTTATCCACTAAGGAAACACAAATCAAAACCACAATGAGGTACTACTTTATACGCGCTGGGATGGTTAGATGACAGACAGTAACAAGTGTTGGTGATGTGGAGAAACTGGAACGGTCATGGATTGTTGTTGAGGATGTGAAATGATGCAGCTGCTTTAGAAAACAGTTTGGAAGTTGCTTAAAATGGTAAACATAGAGTTACCATATGATCCAACAAGTATACTCCTCGGTGTGTATTCAAGAGAAATGAGAACAAAGGCCCAAGTAGAAACTTGTACACAAATGTTCACAGCAGCATTATTCACCGTAGTCAGGATTATTTGTGGTAACAGCCCAAATGGCCATCAACTGATGAATGGATAAATAAAATGCGATATGTCCATATAATGGAATACTAATTGGCAATAAAAAGTAATGAGGAATGGTTAAATGTTTCAGCATGAATGAATCTTGAAGACATTTTGCTAAATGAAGGAAGCCAGGCACAAAAGGTCACATAATGTATGATTCCATTTATAGGAAATGTCCAGGACAGGCAAAGCCAGAGACAGGAAGCATATTAGTGGTTCCCAGGGCCTCGGGGGAAGGGAGAAAGGGGTTGATGACTAAGTAGTGGCAGGTTTCATTTTGGGGGAATGAAAAGTTTCTAAAATTGATTGTGGTGGTGGTTGCCCAACTCTGTGAATGCATTAAAAAGCACTGGAACTGTGTACTTTGCATGGGTAAGTTGTATAATATGTAAATTACATCTTTGTAAAGCTATTCAAAACACGCAGACAAGAAGGACCCCTATGGCTGCTCTGTGCAGAACCTTCTACAGGGATGCAAGCAGGGAGCAAGAAGGCCAGCAGGGGGACTGTTACATCAACCCAGGTGCAGACGTGACGGGGGCTGGACCACAATGCTAGTGGTGGAGGTGCGGAGAAGTAGGATTTTAGGTTCATTTCATAGCAGAGCAGAGCTTTGCTGACCTAATGGCTATGGGGAGTTAGGGGAATGGACTGTGCCGTTACCCCATTGGGAAGACTGAGAGAGAGGAGCCAAAGATAGGGAGCAAATCCAAAAATAAGCAACCCCAGGGCCCATTACTGTGGCTGAGGTAGAGGGCTAGATGCTCCAGGATGTGCAATTAGATGTAGATCCTAGTCCTTGCTTCAGAAAGCTTACAATCTGAGTGCAGATTTTGACACAGAAACACCAAAAAGCTTACATGAGCACAAGATTTTTTTTAATTAAAATATTATTGACGAAGTACAATGTTATGTTAGTTTCATGCATACAACATAGTGATTCAACATTTAAATACATTACAAAATGAACACCACCATAAGTCTTACAATGGCCGGTCACCATGCAAAGTTGTTAGACTGTATCATTGACCATATTTCTTGGGCTTTCTATTACATCTCTCCATGACATCACTATGTAACTCAAAGTTGGTACCTCTTAATCCTCCTTCCCTATTTACCCCCAAACCTATCTCCCCCAACTCTGGCAATTTCCAGTTTGTTTCTGCATCTATGAATTTGTTTCTATTTTATTTTGTTTTATTTATTTGTTTTGTTTTTTAGATTCCACATATAAGTGAAATCATACAGGATTTGTCTTTCTCTGTCTTATTTCACTTAGCACGATGCCCTCTAGATCCATCTATGCTGTCATAAATGGCAAGATTTCACTCATTTTTATTGCTGAATAATATTCTATTGCATAGATATACCACATTTTCTGTATCTGCTCATCTATTGATGGGCACTTAGGTTGCTGCCATATCTTGGCCATTGAAAATAATGTTGCAATGAACACAGGGGCGTGTGTATCTTCAAATTAGTAGGGTTTTTTTCCTTCAGGTAAATATACAGACATAGAATTGCTGATCCTGTGGTAGCTGTATTTTTAATATTTTGAGGAACCTCCAAACTGCTTTCCACGGTGGCTGCACCAATTTGCAGTCCCACCAACAGTGCATGAGGGTTCCCGTCTCTCCACATCCTCACCCACACTTGTTATTTGTTGTCGTTTTGACAGTAGCCATTCTGACAGGTGTGAGGTGATGTCTCATTGTGATTTTGATATTTGTATTTCTCTGATGGCTAGTGACGTTGAGCATCTTTTCACATGTTTGTTGGCCATCTGTAGGAAGAAATTTTTTTTTTTTTGATATTGAGTTGTATGAGTTTGTTCTGTATTTTGGATATTAACTCCTTTTTGGATATATTATTTGAAAATATCTTCTTCCATTCAGTAGAATGCCTTTCCATTTTGTTGATGGTTTCCTTTTCTGTCCTTAAGCTTTTTAGTTTGATGTAGTTTCATTTGTTTATTTTTGCTTTTGTTGCCCTGGCCTGAGGAGACAGATCCAAAAAAAATTATTACTGAGACCCATATTAAAGAGTGTTTTCTTCTAGGAGTTTTGGGGCTTCAGATCTTATATGTCAGTCTTTAATCCATTTTGAATTTAATTTTGTGCATTGTGTAAGAAAGAGGTCCAGTTTCATTCTTTTGCATGTAGCTGTTCAGTTTTCCCAGCATCAGCTGATGAGGTTGCCTTTCCTTCATTGTACATTCTTGTCCCCTTTGTCATAGACTGGTTGACCATAAAAGCAGAGATTTACTTCTGGGCTTTCTATTCTGTTCCATTAGTCTGTGTGTCTGTTTCTTTGTGCGTGCATGCCGGGACCATACTCTTTGGGTTACTGTAGCTTTGTAGTATAGTTTGAATTCAGGAAGCATGATACCTCCAGCTTTGTTCTTCTTTATCAGGATTGTTTTGGGTATTCGAAGTCTTTTGTGCTTTTATACAAACTTCAGGATTCTTTGTTCAAGTTTTGTGAAAAACGTCATTGGTATTTTGACTTTTGCTCACTTTTAAATTGAGTTGTTTATATTTTTTATCACCAAATTGTAGTCGTTTTAAAAAATATTTCTTCACAGAAATCCCTTAACAGTTGTATATGAATAATTTCTACCAGTCTGTGATTTGTCTTTTAGTTTCTTAATAACATCTAGCAGATGGGCAGAAGTTTTAATATTGATAAATTCCAATTTACCAAAACAAATTTTAATGGTTATTGCTTCCTGTGAAATCTCTAACAAATTTATGTCCATCCCCAAAGTCATGAAGTGAATCTCTTTGATTTCCTCTAGAGCTTTATAGTTTTAGTTTTTACGATTAGGCCTAGATCCCTCTTGGAATAATTTTTGTGTATAGTATGAAGTGGGAATTAAGATAGTTTTCCCCATATTTATTTGTTTCCACATTAGTTTTTGAAAAAAAAATTCCCTTTGAATTGCTTTTGCATCTCTGTTGAAAAATTATTGCATCGTATATGTTCGGTTTATTTCTGGTACCTCTATTTGGTTCCATTGATCTACTTTTGTCTGTTCTTTAAACAGCACAGCGCTAACTTGAGAACTTAGCTTTATATTAAGTCTTGAAGTCAGTTAGTGTAGTTCCTCCACATTTGTTCTTCATCAAGATTGTGTTGGCTATTCTAGATGCTTTGAATTTCCATATACATTTTAGGATCAGCTTGTCAGTTTTTATATTTAAAAGCCTGCTGAAGTTTGGTTTGGGTTTGCACTGCATTCACAGGTAAATTTGGAGAAAACTGATATTATGACACATTGTCTTCTAGTCCTCAAACATTGCTGTGTTTCCATTTATTTAGGTTTTCTTTTATGTCTCTCACTATTGTTTTGTAGTTTTCACTATAGAGATCCTATGTACCTTTTGTTAAATTTATCTCTAAGTAGCTTGTGTTTTTGGATACTATTAGAGTATTTTTGAAATTTTATTTTAAAATGTTATGTAATAAAATATATGTATATAACTGTATATGTGTTAGTGTGAGTATATCCACATTTATCATCTATATTAATCTGTCATCTATTTATCTATCTTGTATCTATCCATCCATCTATCTATCAATCTATCTTTTTTTGGATGTCCATTCCTCTAAATTGGCTAAATTACATTCCTTAGTTCATGGTGTAATCTCATCATTGGTCCATGTGAGGCAGGTATATTTCATGCACATATGTATGTATTTTTAGTTATGTAATAAGCACCCTTTAATCCACCCCCTATGACAAAAGCTTCACTGACAATAAGCTGTATCTAACAATACGCCCCCTCCTCCAGCCCTCTCTCCTGCTCCCCAGAGTCAAATATCATCTTCCTGATGGGACTTTAAGTGATGTTTCTAGGTTTCTGCTATTACAAGCAATTCTGTAATAAATATTCTCATGCAGCATATTTAGTTCAAAAGCCAATTATGTTCTTGGGATGTGTTCTTATAGCTGAAATTTTTATGTCAAAGTACATTAAAGGACAAGACTTTTTAAGATTCTTGACATATTTTAGCAAGTGATTTCCAGAGTGATGGTACCAGTTAACTCTCACCAGCAAGACTAGAATGCCCAGTTCAGGGTGCCCTGGCCAAAACTTGGTAAATATATACTTTAAAACTTGGTAAATTTGATGACTCGAATTTTAAATTTTTGCTTAGTTTCCATTTTTATTGTATAATGATCTTTCCAATTCTTTGCACAAATTCTATTTTAATTTTAAATACATTTTCCATGATATTTCACAAATTATATATAGTAACCAGCTGAGCATCATATTTCTAGAAAGCATTTTCCACGTTAATTGTGCCCATGACTTTTTGTAACCTGCCATTTAGATACTGAAGTTTTATGTGGTCAAATGTGATCATTTTCCCTCTGTGATTTTGTTGATTGCTTTCATTGCTTCCAAGATCATGTTTAGACAGAAATTAACCTAAAATGTCTTCTAGATCGTATGTAGTTTCATTTTTTTTACATTGAATTTAACTGTCATTTATTAAGCATATCCCATGTGCCAGGCACCAGATCCTTCTCTTACAGATGTTAAACACCTACATGTTCACAGCTATACCAGGAACTGATCACACTAGCAAGTACGTCACAGGGCTGGGATCCGAACCCAGCTTCCACGTCTTATTTGCAACATCATCATACAGGTGTAGGGGAGGTGCTCATCTTTTTTTATTTTTTATTTTCCCCAAATATTTAGCTAATTTTTTCACAGGCATATATTGAGTAATCCTTTCTTAATCTCCTTATTTGTAATTTTTTTTACTGCATTCTAGGTTTTATATGTTTTATAAACTAGGGTTTGCTTTGTAAGGCGTGCCTTCTCCTCGCTTTTTATTTGAATGTTCTGCCAAAATAATAAACCAAACCCTTCTAACCATTATAGATTTACTACAGGTGTAGCAATTGCTCGTGTTCCTTCCACCCACTCTACCTACACAACTCATCTTCTCACACCTGCTTATTCTTCCAGATAAATATTTTCGAGTCACTTTGTCAAGATACAGGAAAAACTGGTGTGTGGCGGGGTGGATTTGATCTCTGCAGGAAAACGAGATGTTGCCATCTGACTCTTTTCTGATTCAGAAAGATTGTCTCCCCCTTTATTCAAGCCTTATCTGCACCTCTAAATAAAGTTATACAGTTTCCTCTAACAGGTGCTGCATTTTTCTAGTACACAGAAGAGCTATTGGGTTTTGAGGAGGGGGGGGTTGCATTTTACTTTGTATTGAATTCTCATGATCAGTTTCAATGTACATATGTACACACTGGGGGGGGGGGTAGGGACAGCTCAAAGGGGACTCCGCAGCAGAAAGGCCTGCCTCGCTCTGCACAGGAAGGGGCTCTGGGAGGGGCCTGGGAGCAGGGGAGACCCTGGGAGGACATGCGGCCTGGGTACCAGTGCGCTAATGAGGAGGAGGAGGCCGAGGCTGCTCAGTAGAGGAGGGGCCTCTGGCCGGCGGGCAGAGGAAGCAGGTGGGGGCGACTCACACCCTGGGGACAGCGGGGCAGTCTCAGGGGACACTGTACGATCCAGGGGACCGAACCTCAACCTGGCTACACATCAAGTGTCTAGAGTTACAAATAATCTGTGCTCGTAGTGATAGTGCCAGATTGAAAAACATAAATTAAGAAGACAGAAAAAGACAAAATAAGAGGCAGAAGAAGAGAAGGGAAGGGAGGGGATGGAGGGGAGGGGAACGGCTTCTCCCTGCTGCTCCTGCAAATTCCCCAGCCGGTGCGGCTGCGGACAGGCTGCGCTGCGCCCGGTTTCCAGAACCGTCTCCATGGGCATCTACTTGTTTCACTCACTCACATCCTGGCCCTGCCTACGGGGCAGTAGTCTTAACTCTAGTTCACTCTTTTAAGCCTCATTTGGTATTCGGTGGAATATTATTTCTTCCCCCCCATTTTGGACCCTTTGTAAAGACCGCTTGCAGGTGCAGAGTTGGTTCCTGCCTCCCCTGAAAGGGGGCTGCCGTCCCCTGAGAGTCTCCCCCTGCCCCCAAAGCCCCCTCCACGTCCCACAGAGCTCATGAGGCCTGGCACCTTCCAGGACCCCCGGACTGGCCTCAGATGACATTGTTCCCACATCAGCAAGAGGACTAGAGACCAGCCTCTCCTGGGAGAGGCCCAGAGCATGACCTAGAGGCTCTGAGCCTGGCTGGCCATGGAGATATTAGGAGAGCCGGGTGTGGTTTAATGAAATAAAAGTTGGTTAATTGAGCCAAAAGAAGGATCTGCAGCCTCCACAGAGGCCCACTCTGAAGATGACTCAGTGGACTGGAGACCCTCCCGAAGATGGCAGGGCTATGTGAGAGACTGTGTCACCCCCAGAGCAGGGTCCGCCTCTACCAGCTGCACTTGGATCACACAGGGACGGGCTGGCTCCTCAGACCCCGTGAAATTATGACTCTGCCATTTCCAATGGATTGTCCCAAAGTTGTTAGGATTAGAATTCAGGTCTTTTAACTAATACCTCTGGGGACACCCTTCACCCTCACCCCAGCCCTCCACAGTGACCACACACAAGGGGAGAGGGAGCCTCAGAGGAGGGGGATCCCCAGGACCTCTGGGTGGGGGGGCAGGACCAGGCTTCTCTGCAGCAGAAGGAAACTCTAACTCAGGACAGCGCCCCACCACTCTGCCCTGACTTGCTCTTATGCGCAGAAAGGGACAGGCCTGGCCCTGCTTTGACCCCCTAGGTTTACTGTAGGGCCAGGTGGGCCTCGAGTGGCCCAGCTCCAGGCTGTGATCAGCCCTTCCGCCTCGCCCAGGGCCTGTGTAAGTGAGGTCCCTTTCCACATTCAGAGCAAAGTTGGGGACAACTGTTGACTATGACCTTGCTGGCCTCCCCTCCCCCAGCCTAACTGCCCAGCCCTGGTGGTCAGGCACTTGTTTACCTTGGAGACGGAACACTGCAGGGTTCTGAGCAGTCAGTTGGGCCCACAGGACACTGGACCTCAGAGGCAGAGCTGCAGAGGCCTCACCGCCATGGAGGTCCTGCTGTCTGCCTGTGGGTCCACGTTCTAGTTGATCCTGGAGCCCCTGTGGGGCGCTCTGCTGCTTGTTTATGAAAGCTTGACACACGTCCCAGGTCTGCCTGTGTTTCGCTGGGAGATCCTGGTGTGTGCCAGGGTGCTGGTCCTGGTAGTAAGTGGATGGTACGCTTTAAGAAGGGAGAAGTTGCTCGGAAAAACGTCTTCAGCCCGAGATGAAGTTTGTGAGAAAGATAAAGAGACTATGGGACCGACCACTCAGGCCCACGAAGCCCTCAAGCCACCTGGGCCGGAGGCCAGTCCTCCCTTGTTACAGATCTTATGTTTTTGGGCCTTGAAAGAAAACCTGAGAAAGACATTGGTTCTGGACACTGCTGACTTTGTGAAAAACTTACTGAAGAGCCAGCTTCCTCAACTTTCCCGAGTCACTGATGGAAAACGCACCTTAAAACCATCAGAGAAGCTTAGGCAGGAGAGGCGCCGGTCCTGCAAGATAGAATCAGCCGACTAAGATCCATCGCAGACCACCTGGAGGACCTCCTTGGAGGTCACGCGGATGGCGGGCCCCCAGACATCCAGCCGAAGGAGGAAGCAGAAAATGGCCATCGCCCTGTCCACGGGGCGGAAGGCAATCTGAAGGGCATCACTGGTGATGCTGGCCGCAATGCGCCCCTTCCACGTCCCCAAGAGGAACATCAGGGGACAGCCAGGCGCTTGCGAGAAGAAAAGAAGATGATCCAAGAGCTTACAGCACAAATAACAAGTCTCCAAATAGAAGAAGCCTCTCTGAAGTGTGAGAATTCCCGGCTTGATGGTGAGATTGAGCAGCTGAAGCTGAAGCTTCAAAGTCTGCCTGACGCCTATGACGAGCACGTGACGCAGCTTCACAGAGAGTTCTCCCAGGTGGAAGCTCGCTGCATAGAAGTAGAGAAGCAACTCATCAACGTGTGTAGAGACCTGGACTCCACATGTCAGATGCGTGACCTCTGCAAGAAGACAGCCCAAGACGTAGGCGAGGAATTGGAGAGAACCACTTCCTACCACCTCAAGGAGATCCGCTTCCAAGAGAACAGAGCTGGGGAAAGCTGGCTGGCGGCAGCGGCCACCGAGAGAAAGCTCCAGGAGCTGCGACAGGAGAGTGACCGCACCAGGCAGATGCTGGCCCAGGTCAAGTCCAACGTCCAGCCTCCCCCCAGGGGCCCTGGTGCTCCTGCTGCTCCGCCTGCAGGCCCCAGGGGCCCGGCACTGTCAGGGGGGGCCCTGGGCCATTAGGCCCCCCAGGAAGGAGGAGGGTAACGCAGTGAGCGTCCAGGGACCTGCAGCCACCTGCAGGTTTGACGCAGCTCACAGCAGCCGGTCCAGACACTCACAACCACAGCACAACAGCTGGGCAGGTTTTCTCCTTTTAAAGGAATTGTGATTTTTCTCTTTTTACTTTATTTACTTAGTTGATTGGTAACTTAGTTCTTATTCAAGTAGATAAACCGATATAATTTGTAAGATATTATTTCCAATAAAGTTCATTGAATATAATTCCTATGATTAATTTTTTCTATGTCCTTAGACCCACTAGAATAAGATTGGTAGGTATTGTGTTTTGATTAAATCAAAAGGCACTCTTACTTACGCCACCACTGAAATATTCATAGAAATGCTTAAATTAGTACAGGTCATTACTGTAGGATGTGAGCTATTAGAAATCTGCATAAGTAACTAAATATTTGCCTAAAACTAGATTGGCTTGAAAAATGATGCAAATTGTTTAAACACTCAAAAATCATATTTTATTATTAATTTAGTTCCAATATCATTGATTCATTAAGAAGAGTTGGCATTTTTCAGTCATCTGATATCTGTTTTTCAATAGTTTTAACCTTTGATATTTTCATATAGTGCCTGTTATTTAAACATTTCAAAATCATACACAGTAAAATTTATGCCTTTTGTAGCAATCACATATGTGCACACACACACGGACATGGACGCTCAGACCACAGTGAAGATACAGGGTACTTTAATAGTTATTTCAGTATCTTAAAAAAGTAAAAGTAAGAGATATTCAAATTTGAAAATAATTTTTAAATAAAGGAAAAAGACAAAAACTACACGCCACCAGTATGTATCCAAAAGAATCCTAAATCATATACACAAAGGTGGGGAGTCACCTGGTACATCAGAGAAGATTTCAGCCAGAAGCATTTCATCCAAACGGTGCAGGTGAGGGAACTGGGATGAAGGCAGACACCCGAGCTGTGGCGGCGGGAGGGGAAGACCGGGGGTGGGGGCTCCCGGGTACTAACAGCATGGGAAGGTCTTCTCAGTCCTGGGCCTGGAGAATGAGGGACAAGAGGTGTCGTCTGAGCTCAGGGAGGGGCTGTCAGGGGAACAGGGGTCCTGCCCCCACCCTCTGTCCTGTCCTTCCATTTACTGAAGGAGCAATGAGCAGCCACCCAGAGAGCCTGGTGGTACAGGCAGGGGGGCAGCCTTGGGCACAGAGCAGCCCAGAAAAGGCCTGAATCATTTTGGAGGATGACCAGTTCACTTGACTCTGTGTGTGTGCGTGTGTGTGTGTGTGTGTGTGTGTGTGTGTGTGTGTTTGTTGATTTCATTCACATCAATTTATTTAGTGATATCTATGGAGCTTCTACAATCTCTGGCACCATTCTGGTGACTGGGATGCAGGGATGGAGAAAGCCTGGCAGTTTGTGGGCGTGTGGACCCCAGAGGTTACAGTCTAGTGAGGGGCCAGGTCAGACAACAAAAAAGAGGAAAAGGATGGTGATATGTGCTCTGCAGACAATTTTAATAGGGTGATGGATAAGAGGGGTGACAGGGTAACAGGGGGAGGTGATGTTTATGCTGATATCAAAACAGAAGCAGACTCACAGACATAGAAAACAAACGTATGGTTACCCGGTGGGGGCGGGGGGGACAAACTGGGAGTTCAAGATTTGCAGACACTAACTACTACATATAAAATAGATAAACAGCAAGTTTCTCCTGTACAGCGCAGAACTATATTCGATATCTTGCAGTAACCATAATGGAAAAGAATATGAAAATGAATATATGTATGTATAGGCAGGACAGAAACATACTGTACACTGGAAATTGACATGTTATACACTGACTATACTTCAATTTAAAAACAAAGAAGAAAAAAAGGAGAGAAGCATTAGCTTGGGAAAGTCATGAGGTGGAATATTCCAGGCAGAGAAGACAGGAATTCATAAAGGCCTGAGAACTGGGTTTCCGGGCAGGGAAATGGGGCAAAGAAGACCGGGAGGGGGAGGGGGCGGGGGCGGGGAGCAGGCCCGCTGCACAGACGTCTCTCTAGTCAGGGTAGGGACACCAGGGGCGGGTGCAGACCTCAGGGAGAGGGCTGGAGGCCTGAGCACATGGTGTGAGGTGTATCCTACACAGATCTCTGTGGGTAGGGGGAGAGTGGAAGGTGGAGTTGGGGAGGGGGCACGATATAAGGAGCGTCATCACAAAGGTCTGCATGGAGCCCTGGGGAGGGTCGTCAGGAAACCGTGGAGGAAGATGGATGGGGCTGCGTTTGGGTGGATGTGGGTCAGAGAAGAGGAATGAACAGCTTTTCTAATCATCCTGTTGGTTATTCGGCACTAAGTAAACCACAGTAAAACGCTCCCGGAGAATCCTGAAAAAATATCATCAAGGCGTAGATACACCACGTCCAGTGAAGCCTGCTTCCCTAACGAGTGGAGCGTGGAGGAGGCACGCGCATTTGGACTCCGCGTCGTTCTCCGTCCCTGAAGGCCCTCCTCGTGGGTGCCAGGCAGTACCCACGCTAGGACCGGACACAGAAGAGTATAGATCCTCAGATGCCTGTGGGACAGGAGTGGGGGAAAGGCAAAGGGAATGGGGGCATTTCTGGCAGACGTCTGGCCCAGGAGCACACCTGAAGGCATGAAGAGCCTAGCAGAATGAATTTATGAGCGTACAGGTGCCCTGCTCCCAATCACCATCTCAGCAGCTCTGATCTGCCAAGGAGGAATCTTGTCCTGAGGGTATGGCCTGTTTTAGGGGAGCACGATGAACCACACCCTTGTGATGGTCCTTGGAGGAGCCAGCCACAGGGGGCCCCCTTAGGCTTCCAGAATCCCTGTGTCAGTAGATACCCGCCCTCCGCTCTCTTGCTCAGTCCAGACACCTGGGGACCCCTCCTGCTTTGACCCTTGTTCCTCACTCTCTACATCAGATCCATCCCATAGTCCACAGAAGTTTCCTTCAAAGTCCCTCTGTTTTCTCTCAGTTTCAGCTGCCAGTCTTCAGTGCAAACCACCCCTCTCCCTGAGATCACTGTCACTCCTGTGACCGTCCATCCGGCTGTGCTCCACGCCTCCATGCTTCTTCCATCCCTCTCCTCCCAGCGGCTGGAGCAGACAGTTTATTCCATGACTTGAGCATGGCAAGAGGGAAATTGTACCTTGGTACACAAGCAATGAAGATGCAGCTAACCATTGGCCCCTGTCTCCTGGGTCTGGGTACTACAAGCAAGTGCAGGCATCATCCCAGTGCATTCTGGACAATTCTGGGACAGCTTCGTTTTTGCCTGCATCACCTGGGCAACACCCTGAGGCTGTTAAATCGAAACTTCAGTGCAGCCATGGGCAGTTGGAGGAACCCCACAGTTTTCCCAATTTAACTGATGCAGGGGCATCACATTTTTGGCTAAGATGACTCTACATTCATGAAGGCCAAATATAAGCCATCTTAGTTTTGAGAAGCTCCCCATAAAAGCCAAGTGACACGTGGGATAAACACACCAAGTACGCTTGGGTTACAGTTAAGGGCCCTCGGGTTAACTGTGAAATCAGACTCTTCTTGAAAATCTTTTCACAAGAGCCCGTTCTAATGCAAAATCCATGTGACGCGATGTTCACCTAAAGTATGGATAAATGAGTCTTGGGTTGGACTCAGATTCAAAGGTATTTTGTGGTGAAGTAAGACCTTGTGTCTCAAGATACAAAGACATGAAGTTGCTGTGCCCCGAACAGTGCTCCTAGGAAGACAAGGCGGTAGCAACCCCCCACCCGGGGCCCCTCCCGGGGAGGCTCTGATGCAGCTGCTGTCCCGTAAGGGGCCAGGACACCTGTATTTATTCCAAGATCCTCTCACGATTCTGATGCACAGCAGAGATGGGGAGTCACCACAGTGGGGAGTCGACTCTTAACATGTGTTGAAACATTGCACATCCTCCTCTGAGCCAGCACTCGGGTCCCCTTTCTTCTCATGGCTCATGTCACCATAGTTTATAATTTTTTAATTAATAAGCTTTATTTTTCAGAGCACTTTTGGATGCACAGTAAAACTGGTTGAAAATACGGAGATGTCCCGTCTATCCCCTGTCCCTACACACTCAAAGCCTCCATCCCCCACCAGAGAGGTACATTTCAACCTGCACTGATACATTCCCATCACCCAAAGTGCAGAGGTGACATTGGGGCTCACTCTTGGTGCTAGACGTTCTGTGGGTTTTGAGAAATGTCTAACGACATGTATCCATCAGTATAGTGTCATACAGAGTATTTTCTGTGTTCTAACAATCCTCCTTGCCCTGCCTGTTCACTCCTTTCCCACCTCATCCCTGGCAAACACTGATCTGTTAATTTTCACCACTGTTTTGTCTTTTCTAGAATGTCAGCAGGCTGGAATCATACAGGATGTAGACTTTTAAGACTGAATTTTTTCACTCGGTAACATGCATTTAATTTTTGTGTCTTTTCATGGCTCCATAGCTCATTTCTTTTTCAACGCTGAGTAATATTCCCTTGGGTCCACTTGGAGTGTTTTACTCTCAGAGTTGTCCCCACTCAGCCACCAGTGATTCATCCATTAGAGCTCAGGTTTTCCTACTCCAGTGTTGGTTTCCAGGGAGATTTCTGCTCCTGAGAGTCTAGTCTGGATAAGTTGTGACTCTCCGTGCCTGCCTGTCTATCTCTCCAATTTTGGGAACAGCAGTTTGCCCCGTGACCTCATTACCCTGACATATTTAAGAGGAGTTGTTAATTTTTCATTTTGTTCAGCTTTTCACTTGTTCTCAGGGAAGAGTGATGATTTCCAAGCTGCTTACACACAGTTCATGGTATTTTCACTTCCACTCTCTCTCCTCCTGTGTTGCTGATCTGTGGGGCACTGACCTCAGACAGGTCTCTGCTCCTCCTGCTTCCTTTGGGTTCAGGTATGGGGAAGCCCAGCAGGGGGCTGGAGGGAAGTAGGAGGTGAGGCCAGGGCACCAGATCTCTTGCTCCCTTTGACCAGGTGGCCGTGAGCTGGCTCTGCCCCTGGTCTGAGAAAAACTGCTCTTAAGGGGCTGACTCTACACAACTCTTTTTCTTTTCTCTGTTCAGCTTGGGTGATTTTCACTACTCTGTCCTCCAGTTTGCTGATCCATTCCTCTGTATCATCTAATCTGCTCGTGATTCCTTCCAGTATATATTTTTTATTTCAGTTGTTGTGCTCTTCACATCTGTTTGGTTCTTCTTTATATTTCTCACTCTTCACTAAACTTCTCCCTGGGCTCATCCATTATGTCCCCCAGGTTCCTTGTGCATCGTTACAATCATTACCTTGAACTCTTTATTGGGCAGATTGCTTATCTCCACTTTGCTTATTTCTTCTCCTGGGTTTTGTGTTGTTCTTTTGTTCGGAGCATAGTTCTCTGTCTCCTCATTTTGCCTGTGTACTGTATTTATTTCTGTGTATTAGGTAGGTTGGTTACACTTCCTAATCTTGGAGAAGTGGCCATATGCAGGAGACATGATGTGTGGGCTGAAGCACACTCCCCTCTGGTAATCAGGTACCACCTATGTAGGCTGCGGGGTCCTTTCTTGTGTGGCAGGGCTGACTACTGTGGGCATGCTGGTAGGTGGGGCTGGCCCCTGGCCTGGTTGGCTGCCAGGTCCTCCCTTGTGTGGTTGTGCTGGCTTGTTGGTGTGCAGGTGAGCCCCTGGAGGTAACAGGCTGGAGGGAGGATTCCAAAATGCCCCTTGCCAGCACCAGTGTCCTCACGGGAGAACACACTCCCCAAGGAGGCTGCTGCCGGAATCTGCGTCCTGAGGGGGAGTCCCAGTCGCTCTCCGTCTCTCCAGGAGGCTCTCCAAGGTCACTAAGTGGGTCTGATCCAGGCTCCTTTCAAACCGCTGCCTCTGCACTGGGACTCAGGACATGTAAGATTTTGTGTCCCCTTTACGAGCAAAGCCTGATTCCTCTAGCCCTTTGGCTCTCCTGTGCACAAACACTGCTGGCCTTCAAAGCGAGACAATCTGCGGGCTCTACCTCTCGGTGTAGGACCCTCAGGTGGAGGGTGTGGGGCTCAGACCCTCCACTCCTCGGGGAGAGACTTGGCGATTAGATTATCCGCCTGTTTGTGGGCCACCTGCCCAGGAATCTTCACCATGTCTCTGCCCTCCTATTCATCTTATTGTGGTTCCTTCTATATATATAAATACATTTTAATTGAAGTAGAGTTGATTTACAATGTTGTGTCAGTTTCAAGTGTACAGAAAAGTGGTTCAGTGATACATATATATATATATATATATATATTCTTTTTCAGATCTTTTCCATTATAGGTTATTACAAGATATTGTTGTGCCATATAGTAGGTCCTTGCTGCTTATCTAGTTTATATATTGTAGTGTGTATATGTTAACCCCAAACTCCTAATTTATCCCTCCCTTCTTTATATTTTCAGTTGTGGAAAATCCTTTCTTTTCAGCCTTCAGTTCATTCTCATAGACAGTTGCTCTGCAAATGATGTGATGTCGGTGTGCCCTCAGGAGGAGGTGAGCTCAAGGTCTTCCTCCTCTGCCCTCTTGGCCACACCCCCGCAGCACAAGAATTCATTTCAGACAATACCAGAAGAGATATTGCAGGAAACTTAATTGGTAATTGACATAAGAATTCAAATATATAACTCAGGGTTGATATAGCCCCTAAGGCACGCCTTAAAGGAGGAAGAGACTGGGATTCAGAGAAGAGGGAGGAAGCCTCAGGAAATTCTGTGGGTTTGAGAGTCAGAAAATATATGACTGCAGCTATGCTCCATCTCCCGTGGAGATGGAGAGGGAGATGAGGTTGGAAAAAGCAGAAAGCAATTCCCTTTTAAAATGCAGAGGGGAAAATACTTTGTCATCATTTGACTGATCACAAGAATAAGCCAAGCAATTTTGTTCCGGATCATAAACCAGTTGCCCTCTCGTGCAAGATGAACTGCTAGAAAGAACTACTGGCTTTCTCCGATGATGGGATGATAAACGATGCACACGGCAGACTGCCTGGAAAATAAGACATAACAGTCAGGGTCAAGCACTGTTATTAAATCTACATGGAAGGAGATTCAGGAGGAGGGGAAACCGCTGTTAATTATGAGAAAGCCGGATTACAAAGGGGCTAACAGAGCTTTTTCACAAATGTTTGAATTCAAGACATTTTGAGACTGCCCAAGAGGCACATAAAACCATTAAATATATTCAGGCTGCACTGGGAATTAACTGCCTGCTCTTCTCACGGAGGAAGTAAATAAGATGGCCAGGTGATATTTTTAGTAACTGAAAAATGTTTCTTTGATGTAGATTTTATTTTTCTTGGGAAAGACAGAGAGCCCACCTGCAGGTATTGGAAATGACCTTCTGTATAGCCCGGAAGCGAGGGGTTTATGTCTTGGAGCTAGACGCCTCCCCTCAAACCCCAGCCCCTCACTTTACTACTGTTTAATCTCTCCATGCCTCAGTTTCTCCATTTGTAAAATGGGGGTGATGGTAATAGCGGTGCCCACTGTGTGGGGCTACAAGAGGACTGACTGAGTCACTATTTGCACAGGAGTCTGTCCACATTTTGCAACATTAGCTGTGAACGCTACCGGTTACTTTTCTGCCTGTTCCTCGCCTTCCGCTCACTCTTGTGGTGGCTAAGCAGTGTGCTTCTCCTTTATTACAGAGGTTCGTATGGCTCCAGTTGCAGCGTCTGCAGTCTTTCTTGGAGGAGGGGCTACTTTTCGCTTCCAACTGCCTTATCAGTGGCTGGAGGAGTGATGGGAAACCTCAGATAAAATCTGCACCAGGTACACGGATGCTGGAGGTGGGGCCACGGGTTCATACACTCATTCCCAGTGCCTACTGCTCAGCATGGCTTCTAGAGCCCTTCACTGAGTATTGGCTGTGGCGGGAGCTATCAGCTATGGTTTCCAAACCTCCCGGGTGAATCATTTTGATAAACTGTTAGATTAAATTGTTAAAAGGGGCATTTATATGGGTCAGAAATGATGAATGTTAACAATTTTATATGATTCAATATAATACTCCAGGTTTCCTGCCTCAGTTGACTAATGGATATGAAATCATTTACTACTTTCCAGCTGGAGTACCGGTGTCAGCAGGCTGCATGAGTGAGCCCCTGGGGGAAAAAGACAAGTCTGTTCTACGTCCCACCTCAGATCTTTGATTAAAGTACTTCCTGCAATTCATTAGATACCATATACTAGATCCCTCTAAATGCTGGGCAAGAGACAATGCTTAATCACTGGGTAGTCACAGTTTAAGATCATTTAAGGTCATCATTGGTTATTTGTAGAAACATTTAGCCTTACTGGATGGCTCACAGAAATATTCTTATGCATTTTGGGGAGGTCATAAAAAGACTCCAGGTGAAAAATGAAGTATAGGTGCAGTGTCAGCTTTGTGCATAAGCTCACGTTGGAAGCATCTGAGGTACCATTTGGATATATGTCTTAGAGGAAGAGTGAAAAAGAAAATTCCCTGTTCCAAATATCTCTCTTTGCCTCACTTTGGGAGCAGGAATTCTGAGGTTAACCACATGATTGAAGAACTGGCATTTATTCTAGTCTAAACTCTTCTAGTCCACAGGTGCTGTTCCATTGGCCTTACTTTGTTCACACTATCCTTGCCTGAAGCTGTTCAGCAGAGACTCGGTTGCTTCTTCCATGATGGCCTTAGTGAGTATAATTACAGAGAGTTTTCAGACTTTGCATCTCCAATGCCAAAAGCCCAATCTCTTCTTTGACAATCATCTTCTACTGAAGGTTTTGCATCACTTTAAAACACTCTGCCAGATGCTGGATAGCAGATCGAGCTTTCGTAATATTATCAGTCAGGCTGGGCTAGGTTGTGCTGCAATAATGAGTAGCTCCAGGATCTCAGAGGCTGAAACAACAAAGATTTATTTCTTTTCCACACTGCATGCTCATCGCAATTCAGCCTGGGCCTCCATGTACACTTTTTTCATTGGGACATCCTGGCTGGGAGCTTAGGCAGAAAAAAGAAAAAGTAGTGAATTAGACACCAGTTCTTAAAGCTTCCATATGAAAATGACAGTTGACTTTGTTGCAAGTCACATGACCACATGAAACTTCAAGGTGAAGAAAAGTGTAATCAATCAATCATGCAGAAATTAGAGGGCTGGGATTATCTACTGAAAGGCAATAATGACACTGTCAGTGGACGGTGGGAATGCATGTGTGATGTTTGAGCTTTTTCTCACTAACCCTAAGCATTTTGTCCTACACCCTTGTTTTCTTAACTGGTTGTGCTTATTTTGGGTTTTCTGTGGAGAAGGTTGGAGGGAGTTGCATTCTGATTCCTTTGTTGGAAAAAGGAAAGTTGAATATAACTTCTGATAATCAGTTATATGAGACCATAACTTTTCTTGTGCAATTCCCTGAACATCAATATTCAAGGGCAATATTATTTATTTGTATATTTTTATTGTTGTAAAATAAACATAACATAAAATTTACTTATTTAACCATTTTAACCATTTAATGCATTGACACTAAGTGCATTCACATTGTTTTGCAACCATCAAGACCACACGTTTCTAGAACTCTTCATTTTCCCAAACTGAAACTTTATACACTTCAAACAGTAATTCCTTAGCTCACTCCATCCCAGCCCCTGGCTACCACCGTTTTACTTTCTTTCTCCGTGAATTTAAGTATTCCAGGTACCTCATATAAGTGGACCATACAATATTTCTCTTTTTGTAACCAGCTTGTTTCGCTTAGCATATGTTTTCAAGATTCATCCATGGTGTAGCATGTGTCAAAATTTCACTCCTTTTAAGGATGAATACTGTTCTATTGTATTCATATTCCATTGTATTCATATTCCGACATACCAAGATTCATCCATGGTGTAGCATGTGTCAAAATTTCACTCCTTTTAAGGATGAATACTGTTCTGTTGTATTCATATTCCATTGTATTCATATTCCGACATACCACATTTTGCTTTATCCTTTCACCTGTCAATGGACACTTGGGTTTCTTCCATCTTTTGGTTATTTTGAATAATGTGGTGTATACATCTATCTGTTCAAGTCCCTGTTTCAATTATTTTGGGTATATATCTCAAAGTGGGATTGCTGGAGCACATGGTAATTCTATTTTTAACTTTTTAAAGAAATGCAACAGCAATATTTAACTCAGCGTTTTCAAAGCGTTTTCTATGGAACCTATGGCCCCCTAGGTGACTTACAGTGCATTTAACCTCGTAAAGTTCCAAAAATTTCTACAAGGAAATCTTTTTATCTCGGATTAATGCATCATTTACCAAATGTATTTAAGCATAGAATTCCTGCCCTGTTTCTGATTGAGATGTCTATTAAGACCTCAGGGATTATGTTGTGTGGGAAATATTAGAACCATTCGACCCAGTATCACATGGGCTGCATGAGAAGTGGCTGGATGATCTAAGTAAAGACCAAAGTATAGAAGAAAGATGGTGTGGCAACTCACTGGACAGCAGTCTCATTGGCTAAAAATTGCTAAAAAAAAAAAAAAAAAAAGTGTCTGATGCTACCAAAGGTGAAAAACACAGGTGAGTAAGAGAGACGGGCAAGCAGGAAGAGAGGAAGGAGTAGAGAGTGAGGTGTGGGGAGAGGAGGCAGGTCTGTGGAGGTCTGCACACACTGGGGCTAAGCATTCACCCCTTGTTCATTTAATGTGCAGACTTTAAACGTTGATGTTATTTCTGTCCTTCCAGCTGAGAAAATGGAGGCTCAAAACCACACAGCTGATAAGCAGTGGTGTTGGGGCTGGAGCTGTTCTCACAACTCCAAGCAGAGCGAGCAAGCAGTGGTTTTGAAGCGGGAAGCCCAGGCAAGGCCACTACTCTCCTGCCAGCACCATACAGTTCCCTGGCCCAGAGGCTCTATCCCACTTTTTGCCTCTGAAAGGGCTTACTTACCCTTAAAATTCTATTGGTTCCCTGAGCTCACTCCTGATTGGTTATTTCCTTCACTCCTGATTGGTTATTTCCTTCACTCCTGATTGATCCATTTCCCTAACTTCTGATTGGTGGCCAGGGGGCAGTCAGTGTGCCCCCCCAACCTCCATGTACCCCACTGTGGTCCATCTTAGGTGAACATTTTTTGGATCATGGTATAGATAGAAAATGATAGTACTGGTTTGATAACCTGGGATGAATGAGACAAGGATGCTCGGGGCTGGTCACAGACCTGGGGGCTGCAGACACCCTAGATCTCTGCTCAACTTCCCTCTGGGCTGAGGGGCTCACTCCCTGGCTGTGTCTGTATCCCAGGGGCTGCACCCTGTAGGGGACGCTCTGCCCTAAGTGTGTCTCTATGACAACATGAAACGTGGAGTTGTGAGGAAAGCTGTACATGCCCGGGGGACAGGGGAGGCAATGGGAATAACCAAAGGGAAAAACCCAGATGCCAGCTGTGTGGCAAGGCTGAGGACACTGCTAACTACCCTCCTAGAAGGTGGTACTGTGTTTTCATCGGTGGCCTAAGGAGGTGGGACTGAGGTGTGGTTACTGAGCAGAGAGGGGGACTGGACTCCCTTCAGTGGTGGGAGCAGTCTGTTCCCTAGAAGTGAAGTCGCCTCCGGAGTAGAACCGGAGAATGCCACACCTGAGACAGGACTTCGTGGCATCAGGTGTTGGGTAAAGAAGTAGGTAGGGGTGGAGGTTTGCCCTGTGATGGGCACTCACTCACTCACCAAAGATGATTGTTTTTGGGGGCGGCGGGAAGTTGTTTGTTTATTTAACGGAGGTGCTGAGGATTGAGACTAGGACCTCGTGCATGCTAAGCAAGCGCTCTATCACTGAGCTATACCCTCCCCCCGCTGATTCTTTTTTCTTAAACTAAAACACATTTTATCATAAAATATAACATCATGACTTTTTTTTAATAAAAGTAATACATGTTTATTGTATAAAACCTAAAATGTAGCCTTAAAACAAAGCAGGAGAGGAAAAGATTGGTGGATGTTTATAAGAAGCATGCTTTTGAGAATGACCTTTCTGAAAATTAAATTCTGTTCAAAAAATGCTGTTTTCTTAGACATCAACCTGTGGGTCTAGGTTAGGATTTATAAGGAAAATTGTTAAAACAAAGTTTTGTGTCTTCATAGGAAGTAATTTTTTTTAAATATAAATAATTTTTAGAGTTTGAAATAATTTTAGATTTACAGAGAAATCGCAAAGACAGTGTAGAGTTTCCCTGGATACCACTCACCAAGTTTTAGCTTCCCCTAACAATAAACTCTCATAGTAACGTTGACATTAACATTATTTCACATTACTGTCATATATTTGCAAACTTAAGAAACCAACATGGGTCCATTACTACAAACTAAACCGAAACAGACTTTATTCAAACATAGATTTACTTTTAGATAAACTGCAACACTTCCTGCCACATCCATTTTCTAGAAGAGTTATTAAAGATTTTAGATTTTCGGTCTCTCATTCTTGAATACACCATTTATATTGATATTTACCTGACTTAAATCATCTGTCTCACATTTCTGGAACTCACTTCTACTATGAAAGAATGGTTCCTATGATTATCAAGTAAGTTCTTTTATATGACTCTAAAAATGTCTTAAACAAACAAAAACACTGGCCTGGTAACACCAGAATCACAGGGAACAAAAGTAAAACTAGACAAATTAGACCATGTCAAAAAAACCCCAAAAACTTTAGTACATAAAAGGACATAATCCATAGAGTGAAAGGGCAACTTACAGGGTTGAAAATATGTAATTCCACTTTTAAACATATGATAAAAACAAATTGAAAGCAGACACTCAAACTGGTACATGGACACCCGTGTACACAGCAGCACTATTTACATATGGACTCTCCCCCAGGGCCTCTGGAGGGAACGCAGCCCTGCTGACAACTTGATTGTGGCCCAGCGATCCTCTTTCTGTTCCTTCTATCCCCCTCCCCTAGTGTGTGACAGTCCACAGAGGAGCCCCTCCCAGCCCCCACCCCAGCACCAGGGCACCCTTCCCTGCTGTGTGCAGGTGTGCAAGGGCTTTGCTTAATGGGGAGTAGATCTCTTGGAAAATAGTGCATACCTGTATCCAAATGCGTTTGATGATACACAGCTATTGACTGAGTACCAGCACTTTGAATTGCCTGAGCATTTCAAAGCAGAAGTGACTAAGCTGCCCGGAAGAGTCAGGACTAAAGTGTTTTCCCCGCCCGCGGAAGAAACGAGGGCTCACGAGCATGCCGAGCTCCACGACGGAGAAATACATGCTGCATCCCTGCACTTGGCAGTTTTCACCTGCAAACATCCCCCTGGGCAGAAGCCCTGCCTGTCCCCTGAGAAGCCATTGGCCTCCCGCCTACATGGACCGCACTTATGTTTCAGGTCAAGTTCTGGACCTAAGTTCAAACTGCTGCTTCTTGTAAACAAGTTTGGTTTTACCCAAAGCACTCATCATGAGCTATAGCACTTTTCACAGGAAAAGTCTGTGTTTTGGTGGGATCTGCAGTCCACCCTGTGTCCTCCCCAGAGGAGGAAGTCCTTCTGCATCCCGCTTTTCCTAATAATGATTGGCGTTTATCACCAGCTCTTTCTAGGTGAGGGGTAGCTCCTGTTAATGGATAGTATAGGAAAATTTGCACGCTTTGTACAAAAATGGTGGTCCTTTTAATGTATATGCCTAAGATTTAGGTTTCTCTGCACTTCATACTGAGCTTACCACTTTATGCAGATTCTGCAAATGCAGAAGAGGAGATACTGAGGATGAAAAAGACCTCGCCTTTCATGGTTACAGGCTCTGAAAGGGTCCGCTGTACTGACGATCGCTGGGCATTCTTAGCACATGTTTAATTTGGGCTTATGCTTTGCAACCAGACACTGGTCAAATGGCAGACAGGGAGAGGGGGCTACAGCTGCAGCGGGTGACACTAGCTGAATGCCTGCAGTGACCTTGCCTCTTAGTGCAAAGTCACGGAGATATTCCTGGTGAGCTTCGTGAGAGTTAGACCTAGCCTGGAACCTCTGAGAAAACCTGCCGTGTGCCTGGGGTCACATTCTGGGCTCGGTGACACCCTTGGGCTCTGTCTAAGGGAGTGAAGCATCCTCCTTCCATCCAACACAATCTCCCAAATTGTACCTTGATTTGCTTACACAGAAAGTGACTGGC
This sequence comes from Camelus ferus, assembly GCF_009834535.1. NCBI lineage: Eukaryota > Metazoa > Chordata > Mammalia > Artiodactyla > Camelidae > Camelus > Camelus ferus. Next base: position 1,608,950 of record NC_045729.1, read on the forward strand.
ATTAGAGCCACATGCCCTGCCCATTCCAATATAGTCCTCCATCTAGACAAGACCAATAAATGTGGGAAGGAGTAATAGCTGAGGGTGATTGCCTTTCGGAAGGTTGGCCATCCACTCTCAGACGCACACATCTGTGCCTCGATCACACTCCTGTAATCTGGGCTTCCCGTGGCCATCGGGACCATTGATCTCCTGTTTCTGTTTTCAATGTGTTCTCTCGCCAAACACCTAGGGCAGTGCTTCCACACATGAAAGCGTGATGAATACTCTTCTACCTAAATTCTGGACATCACTGGAAGTGTCAGCCAGCAAGTACTTGAAAAACAAAACCCAATTTCCTAGTAATTATACCCAACTATATGACTCATATAGAAGGAGCACGAAACAAATTGGAAAAAAATAAAATTAGGCTTCGGCAACTAAGGGAGTGAAATTGCACAAAGGTAATGGTGGGAAAAAATTAGCCATGGTAATGAGCCTGAATGAACAGAGTAGGCGGAGTTGGTGGGGTGGTGCCCCCAGGAAGCTGTCACAGAGAACGGGAAGCCTCGGTGGGATTAGCACTGTCACACGAGCCACGAGTAATGAAATAACATGTTTTGTTTTGTGAGATGAAGTGTCCAACCTATTTAGTCCACTGATTGGTTTTATTGTTTAATTTTTTGGTTTTTAATTTATGAACAATAGCCTTTGGGGAGCCCTGGAGGTGAACGATAGTAGGAACTCAGAGGCATCATGTAGAAAGCAGGGAGTGGAGGGTCCAACTGAGGCAAGAAAATGCTGGACCAGTCATTTTTTTTTTTATTAGACGAAGTAGAGTCTGTGAGAAGAGGCATGGGATGTGGGATCACTCCCATCCTCGATCAGTGCCTGAGAAGAGCCTGAGACTTGTCTTGGTCTAACTCTGGTGATGCTGAAAAGATGTTCAAGCAGAAATACAAAATAACCATCAACACCAGAAGCAAAGATCAGCACTGGAGCCATGTTCTACTCATGGGACCAAAAGCTGTAGTTGGATCCACGAAAGTTGCTTAAGTCTATGGGGCGCAGGCTCTAAACACGCTCAAGTCACGCAATGAAGAGCTGCAGAACTTCCGATCCCGGGCCCCAGAGGCGTGCCTGGGTCCCAAGCAGGTGGCTGGAGGTGAAAGGTGTGGGCTCATTTTCCTCAGCTTCTCACCAGGTGAGTGTGTCCCCTGTCACTTGGAGGTTCACACACATGGTCCTCTGAGATGGTTCCCTAGGTCTTATTTCTGCCCCTTTAAAATACTGACAAGTCAGTTCCCAACGGGAACACTGCTGTTACGCATCTTGTCTAAGATTGCTGCTCGCTGTCTCTCCCCCGAAATTCTCAACCCCTTTCTATGTTCTATTTCCCTTCTTAGGGAATCACTTCAAAATATACTGTTTACTCATTCATCTCATCCGTCACGTCTCTGCTCCCTCGAACGGCAGCTCCGTGAGGATAAGGGGTCTTGTTTGTTTTGTTCATCGCTGTTTTGCTGTTCCTGACACAGCCCCAGACCACTCCCAGTTTACCAGCCCCCAGGCACACATGCTTGTCATTACCTGGCTGTGATTTCACTAGAGGGAACAAACTGATGGTGCAGGTGTACAGCATTTGTATAATGGAGATAACAATAGAATTTAGCTCATGTGGTTGTAGTGAGTTAGTTCCTGTAAGTCCTAGAACACTGCCTGACCCAGAGTAAGAAGTTGGCAATGTCCCCTCCACTCACGGTGCCCCCCACTGGCTGTCCTGCTTGGAGCCTGGGTGTCCTGCTGCTGAAAGGAATTCATCTGCTTTATCTTCCATTAAATCTCAAAATAAAGGAGCATAACATATGAGATTTTATCAGTGTTTATTTTTGCTTCCCATCTATTTTTCTTAACTTTTTGGTTCTTGGTCATTGCTTCTCTGTCGGGGAAACTATCAAATGAAAATGAAAAAAACAAGGAAAAGAAAATGATAACGCTTATTTCAACAACTTGCACTTTCATAGACTTATGTATAAAGTGTGTTTTCTTTAAAGTTATTAGAATTTAATTACTCTCCTATGTTTGATTAAATTAAATATTGATGTTTCGTGGTCTTTTTAAATTACATCATGACCTTAAACACTCAGTCAATCTGCTCACTAACTTAGTTGTCTGGCCGTCCAGGCAGACCTATGCCCATGTGGGCAGTTACTTCTTCCTCATGGGTTGTAATCTGGAAGATCTGTGTTATTGACTGAATGTCTGTGTTTCCCCGAACTCAGATTGAAGCCCTAGCCCCTAATGTGATGTTATTTGGAGATGGGGCCTTTGGGAAGTGATTAAGGTTAGATGACATCATGTTGGGGTAAGTGTCCATATAAGAAGAGGCACCAGAGAGCTGTCTGTATTTCTGCCACGTGAAGACTTAGCAAGAAGGCACCTATCTGCAAGCCAGGAAGAGGGTCCACACCAGAACCCCATCACTCTAACACCCTGATCTCAGACTTCCAGCCTCCAGAAGTGTAAGAAAATCAATTTCTGTTGTTTGAGCCTTCCTGTCCATGGTATTTTGTTACGGCAGCCCAGGCTGACTAAGACAGACTGTAACACAGAGTTCTGCTCTCCTTTACATGAGGGGTGGGTGTGACCCAACCCCACCTCATTGGACACATTATCCCTAGGAGTGGATCTTGAACAGAGGGGAGAAAATACACTTGTGATGGAGGCCCCCCTGAACAGACCCCTCTTGCCGTGGGACATCCCGACTAATCCTACACTCTTGCCTCCCGGAGCTGCGCATACTCCTGCCTGTTTCCAAGACCAAGTCCCCGGTCTCCTGCACTGACACTGTGAGCGCTTGATATTCTTCCAATAGGTCCCTCTCTTATTCAATTTAGACAGAGTTAACGTCTGTTGCTTAGGACCCAAGAATCCCAATTGGTATGTCAACCTGCTGTGGCATTTAACGTGTAAGTCCTCCATACCTTGTCAGTTCTCCCTTTATGAGATATTATATCTGTATCTGAATGCTTACCATGGGTTAATAGACTTCTGAAATGAAGCTGATAGTTTAAATGACTTTTGACATATTTGAGTCATTGATTACATTTTGATAGGGTGAGCCAAAGGTAACACCAAAATTTTATTTATACAGTAATATTTGAATAAATCATCAGAATCACTTTTCCCTGAGTTGAATTTCTCATGTTTGGGGGGAAGGGGCCTGGGAGACGGTAAGGTGGAGAAATGGTATGTAAGTGAGCTTTTGCGAAGGTTAGCATTAACAGGCATTGGGTGCTTTCAGCTTTGCTATAGATTATAAAGCTATTAATGACTTGCATAAATGAGAAGGAAACTACAAATTACTTTATGGTTAGGAAATTTCAGAAGACTTATGGTACTGACTTTCACTGACACCATGTAATAAGAGAAAAAGCAAGGTGATTTAAGATGAAAATTGATTTACATAAATGTTCATCGTGGCCTTTTCAGTTATCATGGAAAAGGATGATTGATGTATTACTCATATTTTGATGTTCACAAGCCCATGTGAACATTAAACTTTCACATAATACAAAAAAGGGTTGTGACAAATTGGATTTCAAGCCAGAGTGGTTGAAGTTTCAGTCCCAAAGATCAACTGAGCCAAGACTTGTAGAGGTGTTTGGAGCAAAGGAGATGTTTATTCAGTTAACTAACTCAACACACAGCGATTGTGCCAGCTCTGTTCCTGCTGCCGTGATGTTTGTTAGGCACACAGGTTCACAACATGGCCCTATGGAAGCAAAAAGGATACCGTCTAAATGAAGACACAAAGGTTCACATTTCAGAAGAGTAAATCATAGACACCAAGACAGACTTATGTACGAGAGCAGGGACGCTCAAAGGAGAGGCTGCTCAGTTTTTCAAGTGGAAGGTGGGGGAGCATCCAGGAAGGAAGTGTGTATGTGTACACGTGCACATGTGTGTGTGTGATAATTCGTGATAATTTCAGAGAGAGCTCACACCATAGGGAAAGTTTGTGAGATGAGATACAGGCAGGCAGGTTCAATTCCCCAAAATACTTATACCAATTTAACACTCTGACCACTAGAGGATGCGTTTGCATGGGCAGTGTCAACGTTTTGGTAATGTCAGATTTTTTTCCCCCACTATTATCAAGCTGGTGGGTCACACAGCTATTCTATTGAGGTTTTAACATGTATTTCCCTGGTCGATTAATGAGATTGAACATTTTTCGTATGTTTATTGACCATCTGGATTTCCTCTTGCGGAGAGCTGCCTACTCGGGCGGGTATTTTGCCAATTTTCTAGTTGTGTTGTCTTTCATTATATTGATTTGCAGGAGTACTTCTAACACTCTAGATACTAGTCTTCTTCAGTTATCTGTTTTGCAGATATTTTTCTCAAATTTATGGCTTGAAATGGATCTGTTAAAAATGCCTACCAGATCTTGTCATGTCCTTGTTTAAAGATTTCCAGTGGCTCCCAATCGCAATTAGCTGTAGAATCTGAACTCTCATGATCCTCAAGGCCCTCTATGATCTAGTCCCTGTCTACTCTTTACCCTTATCTCCTTCCTCCCTAAGCGCCAGCAACACTGGCCTTCTTTTTGTTCTTGGTTACGTGTGTGAGATAGACTTGAGCTCCTTCTCTGGCACAGCTTTGGACAAGTGCCAGTCCCTGGCAGAAGCCCACTTGTACCTCTGCAGCCCTGCAGGAAGTTAGCAAGTCCCAGATACAAGGCCCACAACAGCAGCTCGGACAAAAATGCTTTCTTGCAGTTTTGTAATACCAGGAAAAATCATCTCAACCACAAAAGAGGAAGACAGAAACTGACTTGGGTAATGTCTATTGTTAAAGCTTGTATCCAATGGAAAATTAACAGCTTATGCAGTAGACTAAATGTCACTGATAAGGGGGATTCTAAACAAACAAACAACCTGGTCCAAAAATGGGCAGAAGACCTGAACAAGCAATTCTCCAGTCTCCAGTCTCTTAAAGACATATGAATGGCCAATAGACATATGAAAAAATGCTCAAAATCACTAATTATCAGAGAAACGCAAATCAAAACTACCATGAGGTATCACCTCACACCAGCCAGGATGGCCATCATTCAATAGTCCACAAATGATAAGTGCTGGAGAGGCTGTGGAGAGAAAGGAACCCTCCTACACTGCTGGTGGGAATGCAGTTTGGTGCAGCCACTTGTGGAAAACAGTGTGAAGATTCCTCAAAAAACTAAAAATAGACTTATGATATGATCCAGAAATCTTACTCCTGGGCATATATCCAGAGGGAACTATAATTCAAAAAGATACACAGTTTATAGCAGCACTATATACAATAGCCAAGACATGGAAACAACTTAAATGTCCATTGATAGATCACTGGAAAAAGAAGTTGTGATATATTTATACAATGGAATACTACTCTGCCATAAAAATGCCATTTGCAGCAACATGGATGGACCCAGAGATCGTCATTCTAAGTGAAGTAAGCCAAAAAGAGAAAGAAAAATACCACATGATATCACTCATATGTGGAATCTAAAAAAAAAAAAAAAAGAGGATACTACGAACTCATCTACAAAACACAAACAGACTCTCAGACTTAGCAAACAATCTTATGGTTAATGGAGAAAGGCAGGGAGAGGGGATAAATTTGGGAGTATGAGATTTACAAATGTTAGCCACTATATATAAAAACAGATTTTTAAAAAAGTTTCTTCTGTATAGCACAGGGAACTATGCTCAATATCTTGTAATAACCTTTAATGGAAAAAAAATAGGAAAATGAACATATGTATGTATACACATGACTGGGACGTTGTGCTGTACATGAGAGATTGACACATTGTAACTGACTGTACTTCAGTTAAAAAATAAATAAATAAAAAGCACATGTGAATTGTTAAATAATTATGATAAATAAAATAAAATGGCTTCTAGCCTAAAAAAAAAAATATGGGAAGTCGAAGTGGAAGCCCTTCAGATGAGGCGATGTCCCACCGACCACTGGCTGCAGGTCTGTTGGAGGCCAGAGGTGCAGAGTGGCTTGAAGCCTGCATTCCTGGGAAAGAAACATCAATGGGGAATATCACACCTGAAAATATAGAGTGTTTCTCTATCTTTCATCAGAAGTTCAGAAATTTAGCTCTATATCCCTTGTTAAAAATAAATTGTGATCCAGACGTAGAGAACAAACTTATGGTTACCAGGGGATGAAAGGGGTGGGAGGGATAAATTGGGAATTCAATATTTGCACCTCCTGGGGAGTGATGGAAATGTTAGGTACCTTGATCGTGGTGGTGGTTTCATGGGCGTATACATCTATCAAAATTCATCTAATTGTACAACTGAAATATGTGTAGTTTACTGTATAGGAATCATATAGTAATAAAGGTGTTTAAAAAATAAATAATTGAAAGAGAGGTAACAAGACCTACCTGACAAACACTAATAAAAACAAAACTCAGCATCTATAATAATATCAGAAACCAATAGCCTTTAATACTGAAGCAGTATTTAAATTAAGAGGATCACATCATGTTGATAAAAGGTCCAATTCACCAGGATGACATATTAATGCTTAACTTGTATGTACCTACTAAAGTGATCTCAATATACATTAAGCAAAAACTGAGTTTAAAAAAATGAACTGTGATTAAGTTCTGCTAGGAGAATTCTCCACTCAGTCTGACCCAGTGAGTCAAACAGTTCTTGCAACTTATACCAAGTTTATTTTAGTCTTAGGGCATTTGTATTTACTGTTCCTTTTAAAAATAACAGCTTTGTAAGAGTGGGAGAGGGAAGCAAGGAAAGCCACTGTGGAAAACAGTATGGAGATTCCTCAAAAGACTAGGAATAGACTTAACATAGGACCCAGGAATCCCACTCTTGGGCATATATCCAGAAGGAACCCTACTTCAAAAAGATACCTGCACCCCAATGTTCACAGCAGCACTATTTACAATAGCCAAGACATGGAAACAGCCTAAATGTCCATCGACAGATGACTGGATAAAGAAGATGTGGTATATTTATATGATGGAATACTATTCAGCCACAAAAACCGGCAACATAACGCCATTTGCAGCAACATGGATGTTCCTGGAAAATGTCATTCTAAGTGAAGTAAAGCCAGAAAGAGAAAGATAAATATCGTAAGAGATCGCTCATATGTGGAATCTAAAAATAAAACAAAACATAAATACAAAATAGAAACAGACTCATAGACATAGAATACAAACTTGTGGTTGCCAAGGGGGCGGGGGGTGGGAAGGGACAGACTGGGATTTTAAAATGCAGAATAGATAAACAAGATTATACTGTACAGCACAGGGAAATATATACAAGATCTTGTGGTAGCTCAGCAAAAAAAAATGTGACAATGAATATATATATATGTTCATGTATAACTGAAAAATTGTGCTCTATGCTAGAATTTGACACAACATTGTAAAATGACTATAACTCAATTAAAAAATGTAAAAAAAACAGTTTTGTGATATCATTCATATAGCATGTAATTCACCCATTTAAAGTATGGAATTTAATAGGCTTTAATATATTCAGAGTTGTACAACCATCACCACAATCAGTTTTAGAACATCCTCATCACCCCGAGAAGGAACCCTGTACCCATAAGCAGTGCATTGCCCTTTATATGCCTAAATGCTAACCTCCAGTTTTCATAAGACTGACAACTTCTTGATGAATAAAATGTCACCATCTCTAGGGAGGCCACCTTGCGGCCACTTTAATTATTCCCTGACTCTCTGTGGATGGCAGTGTTTGTTGCTTACAGTATTTCCCTGTCCCCTCCTCTTCTCTGTTAACAGAACCGGGATTTTGTTTGGGTATCGGGTGGCCATAGGCTGCAGAGGCAGTGAGACCCATTCCCAGCCCAGGCAATAAAGTGACTGATTTAAGCCAAAGATGGTGTCTTATTTCCCTTTGCAATAACTGGGTTAGTCATGGTATGTGCTGTAATACTGAGGGCTCTGCTGGGAGTTCTTCTAGGCAAGTATTCTGTGCTCTTAGAGAGGGAGATGCAAGAGAGGGTAGGATACAGCTCAGCAGTAGAGCGCATGCTTAGCACGTGCAGGGTCCCGGGTTCAATCCCCAGTACCTCCATTGAATAAATAAATAAACCTAATCACCTCCCCTTAAAAAAAAATCCCCTCCCCCAAAAAAGAAAGAAAAGGAGATATGAGAAAAAGCAGGTCCGTTTTCCCTGCCTCCCGCCACCTTAATGCAAGAACACATTGCTGAGACGCACAGAGCCATCTTACAAGCGTGAGAGGAAAACTCGAGAGGATCCCAGAGATGCTGAGCTGTCACAACATCATGGAGCCAGTGAGGTACCAGCCTTGGAACCATCCTAATCCGACTTCTCATATGAGATAAAAACCTTAAAGTTAAAGCCATGTTGAATGGGATTTTCAGCCAAATCTAACCTACCTAATAATCTGTTACATCACCCTCTTTTATTTTCCTCTTAACGCTTAACAGGCTCCATGATATTTTGTTTATTGTTTGTCTCCATCAATTAGAACGTAAGCTCCTTGAGATCAGGGACCTTCTCCTGTTTGCGGCTGTTCCCAAAGCACCTTAGGTAGCGCCTGGTAGCTAGTTAATAACCACTAATTATTAGTTGAAAATGAATGAATGAACAACAGCTTGATTTCTCTCTTTCCCTTACTTCCAGTCCTTCAGCAAGTCTCTTGGTTCAGCCTTCAAAATACACCCAACTTGGACTACTCTGACCATCCCTGGGGCTGTCACCAGTGCGTGTGCAGGTCAGAAGTGTTGTCTCACCCTCCTGTTCACCTGGTAAACTCTCTACTCTTCCTCTTTTCATTGACCCTACTCTACCGTGAGCGATGCAGGGCGTTGGGCTGTCCGTGTGACCCGGCAGTCTAGTGGGGGAGGTGGGAGAGGAATGCTATGACCCAAGTCATTACTGTGTGACGAGTAGGGGAGGCAGAGGTGGGTGTGGTGGTCTGGGCGCAGGGAGACCTCGAGCCCCCACTCCAGGTGCACAGACGACTAGGCAAGGAGCAAGGAGCCAGTCCTCCATACTCTGCATTGTGGTGGAGGCTGGGGTTAGGCCAGGGGATCAGGAAGGCTTCCTCTGTGTACATGAGGAGAGGCCAGGCAAACCTTTGCATCTGTTCTTCCCCTCAAATAATATTCAAGACAAAAATAATCTCTCGGTCCAGAGGGACTATACCTTGTCATGCTGTTTCTCTCATGTATTTAGGGAAGGACCAGCCAGCTCCATTTGACAGACAGGGAAACTGAGACTCAGCGAGGAGAAGCCATTTCCCCAGGGTCATTCATCAGTCAAGAGCAATTCACATTACAGCTCGCTGAGCACCCAGCCCAGAAGCTCCCCAGAATAGGGGCTCAATACACAGGAGTTTCTAACCCCGCCCCCTTTCTGGCTCCTCCGAGAGGCCCTCCTGTTAGAGACGAAGAATCTGAGAGGAAGAGTGACTTGCAAGGAACAACAGAGCAGACAGGCTGACCTGCCCCAGAACTCTGATTCTAATCATAATAACTGCCAATACTTATGGAGGACTTCCTGTGCACTAAATCCTGTTCAAAGCCCGTTACACACAGTATCTTTCTCCATCTCACAGAACCCTGTAAACTTAAACAACACAAGTCCACAATCCCTTATCTGTAATTTGGAAACAATAACAAAAAATCTCTGAAACTTTTCCTTTATTTGCAGCCCAAACTCTTTTGGTGGCAAAACTTGTCTTGAACAGATGTGAGGCCATTTCAATTATTTAAAATTTTTTATTTAGTAATTTTACAAATCAGGAAAAGGCACGGATAAGCCATTCTTTTATTAGCTTTCTATTGCAGTGTAACAATATTACTACAAAGTTAATGACTTAAACCAACACACATTTACTATCTCCAAGTTTCTGTTGGTCAGGAGTCCGAGCAGGGCTCAGCTTGGTCCTCTGCTTAGGGTTTCACCAGGCTTTAATCAAGGTGTCAGCTGGGGCTGCAGTCTCAACTGAGTTCGAATGGGGAAGGATCCACTTCTAAGCTTACATGTGTTTTTGGCAGAATTCAGTACCTTAAGGTAGTGGGACTGAGGGCTTAACTTGTTTTTGTTTTTGGTTTTTGGTTTTTTGGTTTTGGTTTTTTTTTTAATTTCTGCCTATCAGCCAGAGGTTGCCCACATATTTGCTATGTGGGGTCCTCTAATATGACCATTTGCTTCCTGAAAGCCAGTGAGAAAGGAGTAGGGTAAGACTGAGACAGATTCCAGCAAGATGGGTGCTACGATCCTACGTAACATAATCACATAATCATGTACATTTGATCACATACGTCCTTTTATCTGTGCCTTATTCTTTCAGTTAGAAGCAAGTCACAGGTCCTGCCCACACTTGCAGGGACAGCAGGATCACATAAGGGAGTGAACCCATTATATCTTGCAATGCAGAAACATTATGCCCTAGAACCCTAGGAGGGTGTCTCATAATATCTGGTCCTGTTAGAGCAGGCAGAGAGCTAGATATGAGCAGAGAAAGGGGGACACAGACCAAATGGCAGGAATTGGGCAGAAAGGAGGGGCATGGGCCAAATGCAGAAAACCCTACATCATGTAGGCACTAGGGGTCCCCAGGCAGAGAAAGAAAAGCAGGAACCTTTGGGCTGATAAGGGGCCACACCATTTGAGATGATGAGTGGCCTGGAGACCAACAAAGAAAGGTAAGAAAAGGCAGGAATTTCCAGTGTCTGAATGGAATCGTTTGCTCATTATGCCCTCATTTCAATAAAATTAGCCTTGCAGATTAGAAGTACCCATCATGCACCTTTTCCAATCCAAACTAAATAAGGACAAAAATCCCTCCCTCCTCACTTTGGGAAGGTGGAGTTGGGATGAAAATCAGGGAATACGACCCCAAACCCTTCTCTCCCCAATGAATGTTCCGCCCATTCATTTTTACACCCTATGTAACCAACTTGCCAAAGAAATTCAGGACAGCTGCTCACCTGAGCCTGCCCACTCTCCCCTTGAGACTGTACTGTCCATCCTTTAATAAATCCTCACTTTGCTTTTTTTAACCACTACGTCTTGTCTTTGAACTCTTTCTGGGACGGGACAAGAACCTGAAACACCGGTTACATCCACCGGCAACAGTACATGCACCATGATATCTTTCCAAAATCCTGAAATTTTTGAATTCTGAGACATGTGTTTTGGATAAGGTACTATATTACTATCACCATTTTACAAGTGAAGAAATTGAATTACTAAGGAGTTAAGTGACTCATATCTAAGGAAAACTCACTTCTGATTTTCTCCTCTGCTCTCAGTACTAAACGAGTACATGACGTCACTTCTGACACCAGCTGTGTGAGCTGTCCACGCATCAAGCAGTTCTGTGACACCAGCTGAGTGTCCCACGATGAAACTCAGTTCTGACACTGTTCACTTGGAGACAGCATCATTCCCAAGGGTTCAGTCCCACAAGACTGCCTTCCCTCCCTTCACCCCCACCAGGTAACAATCACGAGTCCTGGTTGTCACCAGGGCTTCTGCCCTTCCAGCTATAAATTGGAGGTTCTCACGACCCCTTCCCGGGATTCCTTTAACTTGCCTAAGTGGCTCATGGAACTCAGGAAAACATTTTACTTACTAGACTACCTGTTTGTTATAAACGGTTATAACTCAGGAACAGCCAATGGAAGAGATACATAGAGTGTGTTTTAGGGGGAAGAGGCACTGAGCTTCCAAGCTCTCTCTGGATGTGCCACCCTCCCCAAATCTCCTTGGGTTCACCAGCCTGGAAGCATTAGCCATTGATGATTGATTCAACCATTGGCCCCTTTCCCCTCCCCAGAGACTGCAGGGGAGGGGAATGAAATTTCCAACCTTCTAATTAAGTGGTTGTTTCCCCTGGCCGCCAGCCCTCATCGGTAGGAGCTTTCCAAAAGTAACGTAAACTCAGGTATGGTTGAAACAGCTTCATTATGAATAACAAGATGCTTCTTTTGCTTTTAAGTCTTTGGAGCTATTTCAGGAACAAAGACACTCTTAACAAAAATACTCCCATTGACCTTACTGCTTAGGAAATTCCAAGGGTTTTTAGGAGCTCTGTGCCAGAAACAGAACAAATATATTTCATGTTATATATCACAATATCACACTCATCTTAGGCCAGAATAAGGGTTCAGATACTAAGTTCAGAGCCCAAGCTCTTAGCCACGTGCAGGCTCTACTGCTCTGAGATGTGGGAGTCTATGATGAAGAGATTCCAAGAGCTGTCACTGCCATGACAGCAACCCAGGATTGAAGGCTTCAGATCCCCAGGCACTGAGGTCCTGTAGAAACATATGCTGCCTGTCACCAACAATAACACCACCACCACCACCACCACCACCACCACCACCAGAACTGCTGTTCTTTTTCCCTGGAGGGCACGTCTCACCTCTCGTAAGGGGGCTGAGGATACCAGGTGGGGGCTTGGGAGAGGTGTAGACTTTGGAGAAACCACCACCAGACTCAGCTCCGTCCAAGACCTGCTGTGATTCACTCACTCCCCACGGCTTCCTCCGTTCTTCACACTGTAGCCCAAGCGGTATCCAACCCCTTCTTTAAAGCTTGAGCATTTTCCATTTCCTTTTGAATATAACATGCAGACTCACACGAGCAAACAAGAAACCACGCGGATTCAGTCCTTTGATCACCAAGGTTTTACCTGATCTGTCCTCTGGCTCTTGCAGTCTAATCTCCTACTATCCTGCACGCCATTCAGGCACCCTGATCTCCTTCAGTCCTTCAAACTTTACTAAGCACATTTTTTTTTTCTTCAGAGCATCAACCAAAAAAAAAAATTATGCAGAAGGCTGCAAATAAGAAAAGAGTTTATTTGGGGTCTTAAGAATGGCATTTTGAGAGACACAGATTCAAGTAACCTGGAAGGAGAGTTCTAGGAAGAGGAAGATTCAGGAGCTTATAAAGACAAAAAGCCACAAGGCTGTTAAAAGTTGCCTGGCAAGATTTGTGATTGATTCTGACGTGAGTCAGAAAATATTTGTCCTTAGGAGCAACAAGTTGTTTCAGGAGAGGGGTCCCATAAGACTGTCACAAGTTATTTTAGGGTAAGGGTCTGATAAGTATCTCAAGTTTCTGGAAGGCGTTAAACTTCATCAGGTCAAAAGCTCAGATTGCATCCACGGTGAGTCATGCATAAGCCACACTTCTTTAATGGCCTTCTGGCTCCATTTTAGAGCGCTCTCTTAGCAATACCGACTCCATTTTGATTTTCCTTTCACAAGAGTCTTCCTCTTCCCTCTGTCCCCAGATCGCTGCATGGTGAGCTCCTTTTTATAGTTCAGGTCTAAAGTACAAAACAACTAAACAGGGAAACAATTAGATTGAGGTATAGCTCAGTGGCAGAAACAAGGTCCTGGGTTCAATCCCGAGTACCTCCATTTAAAAAATAAATAACAAAACTTAATTACCTTCCCCTCAAAACAAGAAAAAACTAAAAAACTACACACACACAAAAAGATTGAGGTTGGCTCTCATGCCATGACAGCCTATGTAAGCCAATCAAAATCTAAGTTTGTAAATGCCTCAAGGTTATGATATCAAAACACTAAAGATAAGCAATCACAAATTGCCAACTGGGCTTTAAGCTACAGCCAATCAAACAATTTCCTTCTTTGTGTCCTCACTTTCTCAATATAAGTCTTTCCTCCCAAATCCTATCAGGAGAGCACTCCTAAGTACTTCTGATTCGGTGCTACTCAATTGCAATCAATTTTTGCTCAGATAGCCTCTCAAAAGTTTTAAGATGCTAACATTTGTTTTTTAATAGGTTTCAGCAAAAATGTCACAGCCTCAGAGAGGCCTCCCATAACCAAAGGTCAACCCGCTCTCTTCATCTCTCCCACTCTCCCGCATCCCTCTCTCCCCTCCCCTATCTTGTTCTGAACTGTCCTTATCTCACACATCGCTTGTTTGTGGGAAATCCAGTCTCCAAGAGGACATGTTTGTTTACTGATCTATGCTCCCTGACACATAGTAGGTATCAAATATTTGCTTGTTTTAGTATTTTATTTATTTATTGTTGTATTATTCAATTTTTTATTTTGGCAGTGGGGAGGTAATTAGGTTTATTTATTTTTATAGGAAGTACTGGGCATTGAACCCAGGACTTCTTGCATGCGAAGCATGTGCTCTACCACTTGAGCTATACCTGCCCCCTCAAATATTAGTTTGAATGAGTGTAATTAATGGATTTTAAAAGTCAGACCATCTGACAAAAGTACCGAGCATTTGCTCCCATTGTAAGTGACCAATAAATGTGAGTTAGGAATCCTATAACTTTGTTAAAATGAAAATAACAGGTGAAGCTAACTAGGAAAAGACAAGGCTTAGCTCTTATTGCGCTGGCTCTCCATCCTGATCACGGACAGCTGTTATCCCTCTCACTGTTATAAACCTCTAATAATTATTATTTTGGCTCAGACTAAGCTATTATTCTTATTAATTTTCAAAATGTTCACGATATTTAATTACTTTATCTAAAAATCAATGGTGTGTTTAAGAACTGGATTATCTTCCACTCTGTCCTTCTCTGCTCTGGGCTCTAACAGACTGACCTTATAAACCACATAAATTGGGCTCCCTCGACCTCTGACTTCTGGTTGGGTGGAAGCCTTAATGGCACCAGCAGGAGATCAAAAGTGGGGGTGGAGAACGGGTTGGAGTGTTTATTCTTTCAGCTCCCTCCTGGCTGCGTTGTCACAGACTGGCTGTGTTCCTCACCGACCCAAAGGCCATGGCTCCTATTGGGTGGCCTCACCTATGTCCATTCTCTCCAGGTTGTGGTAGCAGCTTCCTCCAGGCCCTTTCAGGACTGGGAGAGTCCTGACTCCCTTCCTGCTATTGCCAGTCCTAAGGCATTGAAACATCCTTGCCTCTGCTTTCCCTTAGCTGTGCTTAAGCCTTTGTAAACAGCCTCTTTATTATTAATACCTCCTCACTACCCTGTTTGAGCTTGCCCAGTTGTTTCCTGCCTTTGAGCCTAAGTCATACACTGTATGCCTCAAACTCATGAGAATTTGAAAGGCACGGATCCACAGCCTAGAAGCAAACTGAATCAAGGGTCCAGCTAATGGAACATTTTGACAGTGCCCAAGAACTCACGATCATGGGCACTGTTGTTTCCAATCTGGAGTATGATATAAAATGAGATATAAAAAGAAATTAAATAAAAAGAGCACATGTTTTCACACTGGTATAAATTAAGGACACTCATACTGAGAAATAACCTGTACACAGTAGGATAATAAAGTAGTGATTCACGTGGCTTACCTTTATTCTGTTTGCCATTAGCTCCTTTCAAAGTTATAACCTAAAGATCAGGTTTAGAAAATGTATCAGACAAGGGACTGGCTACATTTTAGTCTTATTTTTGCCGTTTTTCTGCCCAGAAGTCTTGAGAAATTGGAGATGTGGTCAAGTTGGCAGAGTAGAGAAACCCTGAGCTTGCATCCTCCCACTGGGCACACCAAAATCACAACTGTTTATAGAGCAACTATCTAAGAGAACCTGGAAACGAGCAGAAAAGATTTGCCGCAACCAAAACATAGAGAAGAAACCACAGTGAGATGGGTAGGAGGAGTAGAGACGCAGTGTAGTCAAAACTCACATCCCGGGGTGGGCAACTCACAAGTGGGAGGGTAATCACAGTTTCAGAGGTTCCTCCCAAGGAGTGGGGGGTTGAGTCCCACATCAGGCTTCCCAGCCCACGGGTCCTACGCCAAGAAGGTAAGCCCCCAGAACATCTGGCTTTGAAGGCCAGTGGGGCTTGCTTATGGAAGACCCAGAGGGCTGTAGGAGACAGACTACACTCTTAGAGGGAGCATGCAAAATCCCTCATGCTCCAAGAGCCAGCACAGAGGTAGTAATTTGCAAGAAGCCTGGGTCAAACCCACTTGCCGATCTTGGAGAGCCTCCTGGGGAGGTAGGAGGCAACTGTGGCTCCTACTGGAGACACAGACACTGGTGGCAGCCATTTTTGTAAGCTCATTCTGCCATGAGGACAATGCTGCTGACAAGCACCATTTTAGAGTCTTCCCTCCAGCCTATTAGCGCTGGGGCTTACCTGCCCACCAGTGGGCAGGCACCTGTCCTGGATCCCTCCCCATCTCCAGGACCCAGCCCCTGTCACCAGTGGGCCAAAGAAACTCCCATAAGACTGTCAGCTGACTTTTCAAGCAGAACCTTTTGCAGGCCAGAAAGGAATAGCATGATATATTCAAAGTGATGAAAGGAAAAAAATCTACAACCAAGAATATTCTACCTGGCAAGGTATCTATCATTCAGATTTGAAAGAGAAATCAGTAATTTTTAGACAAGCAAAAGCTAAAAAAATTCAGCACCACTAAACTGGTTTTATAAGAGATGTTAAAGGGACTTTGCTAAGCAGGAAGTAGAAGAGCACAGCTAGAAATGGGAAAACTACACAAAGGAAAAAAAGTCTCGCTAGTAAAGGCAAACATACAGTAAAGTTAATAGATTAACCACTTATAAAGCTAGTAGAAAGGTTAAAAGACAAAAGCAGTAAGAGCAGCTATACCCACAATAAGTAGCTAAGGGATACACAAAACAAAAAGATGTCAAATATGATGTTAGAAACAGTCAACGTTGAGGGGAGGAGTCAAAATGCAAGACTGTTAGAAGGCATTCACACTTAAGAGATCATCAACTTAAAATAAACAAACAAATAAATAAATAAATATATATAAATACACACACACATACATACATACATACACACAAACACATACATACACTTGTTTTCCCTCTTGGTAACCACAGACCAAAAACGTACAAATACACACTCAAACAAAGAGAAAGGAATCCAGACATAACTAACACTAAGGATAGTCATCAGACCATAAGGAAAGAGAGCAAATGAAAGGGGAAAAAGAACTATAAAAACAATAGAAAACAATAAACAAAATGGCAACGAGTACATACCTATTAATAATGAAATGTAAATGACTAAATGCTTCAATTGAAAGACACAGGGTGGCTCAATGGATACGAAAACTAGACCCATTTATACGCTGCCTCCAAGAGACTCACTTCAGGTCTAACTACACACACAGACTCAACGTGAGGGGATGGAAAAGGTATTCCATGTAAAAGGAAAGGAAAAGAAGGCCCGGGTAAAAATACAATATCAGACAAAATACACTTAAAAAAAAGACTGTACCAAATGACAAAGAAGGATATTATATAATGATAAAGGAATCAATCCAACAAGATAATAATTGTAAATATATGCTCCCAACTTAGGAAGCACCTAAATATATAAAGCAACTATTAACAAATATAAAGGGAGAAATTGACAGCATCACAATAGCAAGACTTTATTATTTTTTCTTCCAATTTTATTGAGACATGATTGACATACAGCACTGTCAAGTTTAAGTTTAAGGTGTACGGCATAATGATTTGACTTACATTATGAAATGATTACCACAATAAGTTTAGTGAACAGCTATCATTCCATGAGATACAATAGTCAAGAAATAGAAAAAATTTTTCCTTATGATGAAAACTCTTAAAATTTACTCTCAAGACAACTTTCATATATAACATTCAGCAGTGATAATTCTACTTATCATGTGGTACTTTACAACCCTGGTAGTTATTTACCTTGTACCTGGAAGTTTGTACCATTTAAATGCCTTCATCTAATTCTTCCTCCCCACCCACTGTCTTTGGTAACCACAAATTTGATCTCTTTTTCTGAGTTTGTTTTTGAAGTATAATTGACTTACAACACTATGTTAGTTCCTGTTACACAACATAGTGATTCAGTATTTCTATATATTTCAAAATGAGCACCATGACATATTTACTACTTACCACCATACAAAGATGTTATTCAATTATTAACTATATTCCCCACAATGTACACTTCATACCAATGACTCATTTATTTCATAACTAGAAACTTGTACCTCACATACTTCTCTTCTCCTCCCTTCTGTGGCTATGACTCTGTTTCATTTTGTTATATTTTTTCATTTGTTTTGGTTTTTAGATTCCACATATAAATGAAATTATACTATATTTCTTTCTCTGTCTGGCTTAATTTCATTTAGCACAATATCCTGTAAGTTCATCTATGTTGTCCCAAATGACAATATGTATTTTTTCCCAGTGGAAATACTGGGGATTGAATCCAGGACCTCACAATTGCTAAGCATGTGCTGTACCACTGAGCTATATACCCACCCTCCCGAGATTTCTGTACTTTTTATACCACATCTTTATCCATTCATCTATTGATAAGCACTTAGATTGCTTCCATACCTTGGCTGCTGTAAATAATGCTGCAGTAAACATAAGGGTGTATATATATTTTTTGATCTAGTGTTTTTGTTCTCTTTGGATAAACACCTAGGAGTGGGATTGTTGGGTTATATGCTAGTTCTGTTTTTAATTTTTTGAGGAATCTCTTTAGTCTTTTCCATAGTGGCTGCACCAATTTACATTCCCACCAATAGTGCATGAGGGTTCTTTTTTCTCCACATCCTCACCAACCCTTATCTTTGGTTAATACCATTCTGACAGGTGTGAGGTGATTTTGATTTGTATTTCCCTGATAATTAGAGATGTTGAGCATCTTTTCATGTATCTGTTGGTCGTCTATGTGTCTTCTTTGGAAAAATATCTGTTCATGTCCTCTGCTCATTTTTTAATTGGCTTTTTTTGTTTTTTTGCTGTTGAGTTGTATGAGTTTTGTATATTTTAGGATATTAATCCCTCATTGCATGTATTATTCACAAATATCTTTATATTTAGTAAGTGGCCTTTTCGTTTCATTGATAGTTTCTTTTGCTATGCAAAAGCTTTTTAGTTTTATGTAGTCCCATTTGTTTATTTTTGCTTTTATTTCCCTTGCCTGACGGGGATGTACTCCGCAAAATATTGCTAAGACCAATGGCCAAGTGCATACTGCTTATGTTTTCTTCCAGGATTTTTATGGTTTCAGGTCTCACACTTAAGTCTTTAATCCATTTTGAGTTATTTTTGTATATGGTGTGAGGAAGGCATCCAGTTGGATTCTTTTGCTTGTAGCTCCTAACTATGGGCTTAAGAACCCAGCTCTACAGCCCAATTGCTTGGCTTCAAATCCCAGCTTTACTACCGATAAGCCATGTGGACTTGGCATGTTTCTTAATCTCTTTAGGCCTCTGTTTCCTCATCTGGAAGATGGATGATAATGTTAACAATACTTACCAATCAGGGTTACTTTGAGGATTATATGAGTTAGAACTAGTGAAATACTGAGTGCAAGGCATGCCTCTGACCACCCTATAAACATTCACAGTTGTCACTGACACTGTTAAAAGAACATTTTCCAGACACAACTTACTGATAAGTAGGCTTTTATTCAGCAATTCATGAATGGGCAGCATCTAATCTAGCAGACAGAAAGGAGCCCCAAAGAGCCATACAAGGCAAGAAATGTTTACAGACCAAAGCAAGGAGAAATAAGGAAGTTATACTGGGCATCTGATTGGTTAAAGCAGGGTTACATCTATTATACGGAGCAAAGCAAAATCCTGGAGCCAGGTCAAGTACCTTGTGCTGAGCAGGAAAGTGTTGACTGCCTGGCCTAAGTCTTCTGTTCTGGGGAGAGCAAAGCATAGCAACTTAGTTAATCTCTGCTTTGCAGATGTGGGCTTAGTATAAATGACTCAATCTTGGGCCTAGTCTGGCCACTCTAACAATAGCCAACTGAAGTGATACGGGTTGGTAATAGACAGTGATGTATATGTTATACTGAATTGAAAATTAATATTAGAAGAGCAATTGCTATTTGAATCCAAATATAAGCAGTATGGCTTAAGAATGAGGAACCTAACTCATAGTCAATTCTTGTATTTTCAGATATGACATGTAAAGATGATTTGAACAATTTATTGCCATCTACATGTTCTCATTGACCCAAGATTCACGTACATATAGCATGAGATATACTTAACCATTTTATATATAGATATATATACTTATATTTTTATACACACACTAGGAATTAATAGCATGATTTAAGGAAAGTAATATTGCTTATATGCTTACGTAACCTACCCAGAGGAACAAACAATATGAAGTTTTCTTTGTATGATAGTGAGGGAAGGAAATGGAGGAGGGTCTAAGCTAGAGGAAACTACAGCAAAGCGAACACACAAGCAAAGAGGCAAGAGAGGGAAAATGACATCTTGCCCTTTGCCCAGCCCTGGCCACAAATCACTGATCATGTGCCAGAAAAGACTTCTGTTCCTAGTAACTTTGCATTCCAAGATAAACCACGAATAACTGTAACCTCCTAAAAGCCTTGACAAACAGGAAGTCCTAGAAGCTTTGCCTCCCAAGATAAGCCACAAAAACAAGAACATCCTGTTTCCCTTACCAAAGACAGGGACATCTTGTTCTTGTCCAATCTGAGCTGTCAACTGCCGTATCTGAACTTATCATCGGAGCTGTAAATTCCTCTTAGTCTTTCTGATGAGCCACTAGTTCTGAAAGCCTGGTTCCCTAGCACTGCTTGTAAAAATCTCTCCCTGTGTTCACATTTGTCTCTGAATTTTATTTTGACAAGAGTTCCTGAATCATCAGTAGTTAGAACTGATTTTCTCGGGACGTCCTGAGGCTGGATGCACTGAGAGCCAGCTTGGGGGATAGGCCACTTATGCAGCTGCACGGGCCCCACCCTGGCTTAATGCTCTGCCATCACCATCGTGAAATGCTTAATCCCTTTTCTCTTGCTGGTCCTGGATGCCATAAGCCTCTCTCCTGAGCACTCAAAGGTAGAAGAAGCATGGTCTTTGGAGTTTGACACATCTTTTATTTGGGAAAGCTCTCTTTCCTCCATAAAAATAGCAGGATACTTCAGACTTATCTGATGACGACAGGAGCTCACGTAAGTATTTTATCATGCTGGACAGCTGGTAAATAGGTCCATAAATGGTAGGTCTGAATTGCCCCATTTTACCTTCTTTGAAGCAGAGCTCGATAGCCTTAGACAATCCACTTTTCTTCTCAGCCTGAGTCTAAATAGAAGCGCAATTCATCTGATCAAGTATTTGTGAGTGAGAGTTGGGCTATTTAAGTGTTCTTTTCCTCATCCCCCCATTCATTCCTCTCATTATAAACAGGCTATGTCCTCCACCACCACCTCAGTGACCCTCAATGACCTCAGTTGTTGCTAAATTATTGTCAAGCATTATCTCAGTTGACCTCTCTGCAGCCTGTAACAATTTTGATCATGTTTATCTTCTGAAGCACCCAGTTTTTTCCCTTCCTCTCTGGCTGCTCCTTCTCAGTGTCAATTGCCAGCCAATTGCTATTCCTGAGCTCTGTCTCCAAAGAATTGTTGCTCTCACTCTATATACATCCATCAGGTGAGCTCATCTATTCCTGTATCTTTAATTTCCATCTATACGCTGGTAACTTCTATGAATATATAAGAAACAGAAACTCCAAGTCCACTAATTTTATCAACAACAAAGGGGATTAACTGAATGATGTAACAGAAAGTAGCGTGGAAATCAATTTCTAGGCCCAAGATGGAGCTGCTCCTGCCCGGGGTGCCATGTCAGCAAACCCAAACTTTGATAATTTTCTTGCTCCTATAAATGCTCTGCTTGACCACAAGTGCAGTATATCCAACCAGCCAATCCCCAACTGCCAAGAATCTGTAATGATTTCCTTGTTCTCAGATATGCAACCCCAGGCAATCAACTTAAGCCAAATACTCTCTCCTTATTCCCCGACTGAACTGCTAGCCTTATAAGGAAATCCCTGACCTCCTAGTCTTCCTCACTGCTGCTTCAGACACTAAGATTCCCTCTTACCCAAACATCCCTCAGGGAGAGTGCTGCATTGCTTGTGAGGCAGTGTATCCCCCCAATCCATAGATTGTTTCCCCTTGAATAAAGGACATCACACTCGTTGCTAGATTGTTTTATTTTTGTCATTTGACAGTAGAGAGGAGCGGTGGTATTCAGGCATGGTTTGATCAGGACTCTGGCTGTTCTGTGATTCTCTTACACTGTTTTCTTACTTCATTTCATTCAGAAGGATAATGCTGAGAACAGTGTTGCTTCATAAAGCACTGTAATAAATTTGATGAAACTTCTTTCCCAGGAATCTGCAGAAAAACGTTTCTTGCTTATTGGCCCTGAATGAGTCACACGCCCATTCTTGAACCCATCTCTGTGGCTGAAGGAATATTCTGATTTCTTGATTAGTCTAGGCCTGTTGACCCTTGAATCAATCACCGCAGTAATCACTGATAAGCCTTAATCCAGACCCACCTCTGAAGAAGGGGTCAGTTCCTAAACCACATCACTACTATAGAGTAAGGGAGGAATGAGATGAGAATGTTAAAGCAACCACAACAGACATCAGACTTACCTTATTCAACAGGTAAGTTGAATTAATACATTTACATTTACAATAAGTATCTGAATACATTTACGATAAGTATCTTAATACATTTACAATAAGTATCTGAGAGGGTGGTTTGTAAATACTTGCAGTCCTAAAATCTGCAGGAAATGACTGTAAAAATAGTTCTAAGAACTGTGATACCATGAGGGTTTAAACATCTTTGACCTTTAAAACTACTGGCTAGAAATAGCTAGAACTTTGTTATCCTACGTTTTTATATAATTGACATTTTTGTAAAAAAAAAAACTGTTGTGAAATCTTCTTTTGATTATCTAGAAGAACATAGGCACTCAAAGCTAAACAGTTCATGATACTGGGGCAGTGACTTGCATTTTTCTGATCTTGAAGAACCAAGTAATCAATGGGAAGACCTAGACAGTCAGCTGCGCAGCACTCAGACTTGGCGGCACTCGACAGACAGGAAGGACCATGAAGACCTTCCCTTATCTGATCTGCCAAGGTCTTCCAAGGCCTAAACAACTCCCAGAGCAGCAGAGAATCAGAGGATTCTTCCCCCAAATTACTCAAGTCGTAAGTAAATACATGTACTATCACTGCTGTTCAATCTCTCCTTTAAAAGCAAACCAGCATAATTTCCAGATCTATAGCTCCAAGCCTGTATTTTTCCATAGACACTTCAAAATTCACATGTCCAAAATTTAATGCCCCCCCCCTTCAAAAGACCCCTCTAATTCGCTCAGCTCATTAAGTGGCACCACTGTATGCCACAATTCTCCAAACCCAAAGCCTAGAAGCTAGCCTTGAGTCTTCTCTTTCGTCCACCCCAATTCCAACCAATCTCTAAATCCTACTGTTGGCTCTCCCTCCATTACCTCTTGAATCTGTCCACCCAGTCGACTGCTATTACTTTAGGCTATTATCAAAGACTCCTGTCTGGTCTCCAAGCCTCCACCGCTGATCTCTACAATTCATTTACCACTTAACAGCTAGAGGTCTTTCTAAAACTCATCCTTCCTATGCATGTCCTGTCCTTGCTTCAAACCCATCTATGACTCTGCACAAAGTACTACAGACAAAGCCCAAGGTGTTTAACACAAGCCATCATGCCCCATTTAGCTTTTCAGATCAGAAGGCACACTGCCACAGCCACCCAAATTCAGCCCACTGCCTGTTTTTTGTACAGTTTGCAGTTTAAGGTGTTTACGTTTTTTAATGGTCAAAAAAAATCATATGATGAATGATCTTTCAGGACACTGAAAACTATATGAAATTCACACTTCAGTGTCCATAAAGTTTTATTGGAACACAGCCCCACCCCACCACCCCATTCGTACCATCTACGGCTCCTCTTGAGCTACAAGTTGAGTAGCTGTGACCAAGCAAGGATGAAACCGAGTTCCCCCGCAGAGTTTATGATTAACTGCTCTTATCCTAAACTTTATTCCCTTTCTTGTCCAGCCCCTCTTCCCTTCAGGATTGAGGAGTATCAAAAAGGGGTGACTGAAACAAAGCAAGACCCTGCAGGGTCTTCCTGGGTACAAGCCCCTCATGTCTCCTATTTCTTACGTGGCATTCCCCAAGTTCCAAACAGCAGTCTCAAGCATTTAATGATTAGAACAATAGCCACAGGGCTCCCTAGTTCCTCCTGAAAGGCTACAGATAACAATCCGGTGTACAGCTTTGAATTATTCTGCAAAAACTAAGATCCCTACCTGGGAGAGGATGTTGACTACCTGCTGAACATAAGCACTTAGACACCAGGAGGTTGAAACCAGATGGTTGATGATTCACTAAACATCACCCTGTTACCTCACCATCAACCAATCACAGAAACGTCCACAAGCTGATCACACACACTGTGACCGTCACCCCTAATGCTGCCTTTAAGAACCTTTGCCTGAAAGCCATCGGGAGAGGTTCTGTCTATTTGAGCATCAGTTTGCCTGTTCTCCTTGCCTGGCGCCCTGCAATTTCCTTCACCACAAGCCAGTGTCAGTAGACTGGCTTGGCTTCCAGTAGGGTGAGGGGACCCTAGTTCAGTAACAAGGATGTCCCACGAAACCTAAAATATTTACTATCTGGCCTTTTACTGGAAAAGTCTGCCATCTCCTGCTCTGCATCCGCTTCTCACCTCTCTCCACTGTAGCCATTCTGAACTATTTGCAGTCCCTAACAAACCAGGCTTTTCTCTCTGACCTGCTCCCTCAGCCCCTCCATGGGTGTTCCCGTAACTCCGTCTTAGCATTTAACAGTTATTCTGATTGTCCTTTTATTCGTCTCGCTCAAACGTTCACCACAGAATCCTCAGCACCCAACACAATCCCTGCCCTCTTCCAGTGCTTGGTAAACGTGTGCTGATAAAACGAGCAGCAACCTGAAGAGATGAAAAAGACTCAGTTCCAACTTTCAAGAGTTTTCAAAAGGGAGAAAGACATAGACAACAAATTACTTTACAAGAATGAAAGCACACACCAAAAAGTAGCAAGGCCCCAAGGAGAGAGAATTCCACCTGGGGAAAGGTGTCCCTTCTTTAGAAACCTTTCTGATTGAACAAGAGCCCCTTCCCCGCCGTGAAGAAATTCTTACTGAGCTTCTCTGGAGACACGTAGTGTCCTCATCTGGCAAATACGGATATGTAATTCCGAGTTCACAGGATTAAAGGAACAAGGCTAACTACTGAGAGCACGTAGCTCAGCGTGTGCGTCACAGAAAGTGCGCGGTAAACGGCAGTCATTCCCGGCTCCTCTAAACGCTCCGGCCGACGGTCATGGAGCGTGTACCCAAGCGGCCTCGGGTGTGCACCGCCAAACGCACGGCCCGGCATCGAACCAGCGCGGTGGCGAGAGCGGCGGGCGCGCGGCCACGCGCGGCCGGAGGGTGCCGGGCTCGGCCGCGCGCCGGGCGGGCCGGGCCGCGGGCCGCTGGGACGACGACTCCCGCCGCCGAGCCCGGGGCTCCTCTCCGCCTCGTCGCCCCGCCTTCCCTGTGCCGTCGCGAGCGCCGCGGCGCGCGGCCGCCGGAAGGGGCGGGTGACGTCACGGTGACGTTGCGCGGGGGCGGGGTTGCCGGGCGGTCTCTGTCGGCCAGGCTCGCACGGCCCCGCCACGGCGGAAGAGGCTCCCGAGGGCGGCCGCCATGCCCTGCCAGCAGCGGGTCAGTCAGCTGCTGGATCTGTGAGTCCGCCCGCCCGCCTCCCCTTTGCCCCGCCCCGGCACCGCGGCGCTCGCCGCCCCGCGCCGTTCCCCTTCCCCGCCCCCTTCCCGCCTCCCGACCGCTGAGCAGGCCCCGCGGTTGTTCGCGTTCCCGGGTCCCGCAGGTGGTGTCGGCTCCTCGTTGAGGACAGTCCTGTCCAGTGGGCTGCGGGCAGGCTCGCCCCGCTGTTCCCTGCCCCCAGATGGGGTCCGAACCCGTAGTCAGCCTTGACAGCTCCGCGCCCGAGCGCTTGCTGGCAGCGGCCTGTCTCTGACGGGAGCTGAAAGCCTTGGTCAAAACAAAACAAAACACTAGATGGGGCTGTCAGAAGCCTTCAGCCAAGTTCCACCCAGTTACTGTAACGGGAGTAGATACCGATTGTTTGACCCAGCGCTCAACTCCCTGAGTGCGCTTGCTGAGTTCAGCTCCCGGCTCTGCCATTAACCAGCTGTGCAACCATGGGAGAGTAACTTGACCTCTCTGTGCCCGAGTTCTTAATCTACAAAATGAGTGTAATAACGGTAGCTGTCTCATGGCGTTGTAGTGAGGAATAAATTTAGCATGTTTAAATACTTAGAAGCCTGCCTAGTATTAAAAGAGATTTCAGAGAGCTTTACTTGTCATGAATATTTTATTGAGGGAGAAACGAGAAGCACAGTGATCTTGAAGAAGTCGCCTCACCGTTACAATGGTTATTACAGTGGGCGTTTACAGATGGCAGGGGACTTGTTAAAAGTGATTATGTTATGCTGTTTTAAGAAGACGACTTCAGTTGAGGCATTTGCAAGAAATAACCTGTTAGGTTTCATTTATGTTCATGAAATAGACTATATTTGGTTTCACTTACGTGGCCTAATTGGTTTGGTCTACTTGGAGATTTTCAAGCATCGTCTCCACTTTATTTTATTTTTTTAAAACTCCCCCTCTTTTGATCATTCAGCAAGCTGAATGTGAACCAATATAGTGTTACTCTGGCTACCACCTTTGATATGGTCTTTGGGATGGATGGTCACATAATTAATAGCTGTTGTTGACAGTTGCATAGTCACCCTAGATGTGGGCAGTGGATCACTGAGGTCTTCTGGTTGTCTAATCCTAATGGATAATATTTGACGTGTGAGTGGCTGCTGAAAGGCATTTAAAAATCTTGAGGGGATACAGCGCACTAGGGAGGTTAATATGCTGACTGTGGGGAGAATAATAGCCAAGGACTGAAAAATTCTTCAGAGCATAGATTTGCAAGAGCCTTGACTTAACCAATTGAATAATCAAGGGAAGAAACGTTGCCTATTTGATGAAAGATTGGCATCTAATCTTTAAGATTTTTTTGATTTATTAACATAGAAACGACTTTTTTTTTTTTTTTTTTTTTTTTTTGCCAGTTACAGTACATGCCCCTCAGTCTTGGGTGGTTTGGGTGTCTAAGGCAATGCAGTTGTCTAATGTAACTCTGGTTAAGAATATATAGATTCTTGCTGTAATTGTAGAAATTTTGCAGAGGATAAGGTCTCTCCTAATGAGATTTAAGTTCAGTCTTTTGTTCACAGTCTTTTCCAATAAATTAAGTGTCTAGGTTCTGATGTGTGGGGCACATTGTCTTCTTTGGGAAGCAGATCCCAGAAAACTTTTTGGACCTGGTGAAAATAAGCCTTTTAATATTGCGTTAGTGCCTTACGGTACTGAACCATGTCATGATGACTTAGGACAGGATAAATAGGAGGAAGTCTTATTTTAGGAGGCGGTGTTGTAGGTAAGTGTCCATCTAGGTAGGCTTCTACATGGTGTGAGCAATCAGGTACTTAAGAAGCATTTATATGGAAACAAAAGAAAGACAAAGTTTAATAGTTGGAGCAAATTATAAAGGCAGTTTTTGAGTCTAGAGAACCAGCCGGTCAAGAAAATTTCTGGACTTGAGCACTAATGTTTAGATGGTGGAATAAGATGGCCAGTTTCAAACTGATAGATTTTCCTGGTTTGCAGTTTGAATGTGTTTGTTGATGTCATCAGGTGTTCTGGGGAGCTCTCTGAGTGGCCCGCACTCAAGTAGGTATGAAGGTTTTTTTTGTCTATACGTGACCTGTTATGGTGATTTCTCTGAAGTTGTATCAAGACCTACCTACAGCTTTAGCTTGTAGGGTTTGGGGAAAAGGTAATTTTAGTTTTTATTTCAGGTCAGAAGGCTGGGAGAAAACTGGAGATACTAGATTGGAGAGTCATAGCCAGATATTGGAGAAGACTCACAGAGTTCAGGATCCAATCCAGTTTACAGAAAGATACAGAATCTCAAAGGCAATGAACAGGATTAGACTCTGATTATGGGTATGCCAAAGTTTTCTGTTTAAACATAATTTTTTGTTCTGTAGTCACCTCATTTTTACCAAAGATAATCAGAATGGCTAATTCGTTTGTAAAACAACTCTATAACTTTAGTCTTTTAAACTTGGCTTATTTACGTAAGTGCAATAAGAATAGTGATTTTATGCACATCCTCAAATATGATATTCCAGTCAAAGCTCTGGTTGTTTTCCAGGGGGTTTTATTGGCTCCATAAAGTCAACCTTAAATCCTTAAAACTGATAATAAGAAAATTCAGATTAGATCTTTAAAAGCCTCTTTATGCTAAGAAGCCAAGCAAAGGACTCGTCCAGTATGTCGTGTAATAAGGAGAACTGATTGTTACTGAATTTGTGCAAATATCTATATTGCCATGAAAATAAGAATACTTGATAAGAGGGGTTTGTTGGTTTGTTTGGTTGTTTAATTCTGAAGGGATCAGATAAGGAGAAAAAGATACATGTTTCTTTTTTGTTAACAAAAGTATACTACTTCAAGTTGTTGTAAGTTATAAATAGCTTAACAGAAAAGAGGTTCTTTAAATCTGGAAAACAGACATTAAAGAACCAACAGTGTTTCAAACAAAGTCATAAAAATCATAATTATCTTCATCAGTTCATTTGGTCCCATGTAGTTAATTCTTGTTTTGCTTGATCTTGGGTTAGCAGTTTTATGAATTAAATAGTTTCTCCATTAGAGTTCTCCATCCTTACTCAGTTTGAAGTGGTATGATCTTAAAGTTATCAGATGCCTTTATTATAGAGTGCTTGTCAGGATCTTTTCCATGAATCTCCATAAAGACAAAGCATTTTGGCCTGTAGATGATTGTAAATGCTTTCAGAGAAGAATTAAGAGTAAAACAGTAACTGGCTGTGAATGACAAAAGATTTTTAATAGCCATCATTAAAGATCTGGTGAGAGTTCACTATAAAAAAAAATGATGCAGTTGACAGGTAAATTTGATTATTTCTGTGACACAATATTATAAGATAATAACTAGAATAGTAACTGATAACATTATACCAAGATATGTCAGATTTCTAGGAATTTCATGTAATTTCTGAAACACTTATATCAATAATATATATCCATACAAATATAACCTATGAGAGGTAAAACATCACCTTTATTTGACGATGCTTCCCAGTGCAATTTAACGTATTAAGAAAGAGCCTAGTTGGTTTAAACATCCTCCTTTCCTTCTGAAGGTTTTACAGTACACTTGTGATCATTAACCAGTTTTTTTCTATTTTACTTAAATGGCCAGTTGAGACAAACAATTCTGAGACCGTTCTTCCACCATTAAGAATGGGATGGCAGGTATTGGGGATAATATTCATTTAGCCTTTTGAGCTTTCTATTCTTGTCCACTGCTTTGAGAACACCCACAGCAGATCACAGAAAGCTTTTTGGACCTGGTGCAAATAAGCCTTTTAATATTGCGTTAGTGCCTTACAATATTGAACCATGTCACGATTACTTACCACAGGATAAACAGAGGGATGTCTTATTTTAGGAGGCAGTGTTGTAGGTAAGTTTCCACCTAGGAAGGTTTCTATATGGTGTGAACAGTCAGGTCTTATGTCACGGACAGCAAAATGGCCCAGAGGAGTATAGTGCTTAATGACAAAAGAGGAAACAATAACACATTAAGAAAAATTATCCAAGACTTGGAATTAAAACAAAAAGATGACCGTATGACCTTCATTGTCATACGAGGGTGTTGTCTCCCATGTAAAGGTCCATATTTGCCTTTAGAATAGTATTTTCTAATGTTTAGGGACAAGTTATGGTCAGACTGACAGTTGGTCAGCAAGTTATTTCTGGGTTACCTTGGTTTCTATTACCTTAGTAACAGGATAGCTTGATCCAGAATAGCAGTGAGCCGTTTTGCTGAGTGCACTGTTTAGTCCGGAGGATGGGGCTTCTCCGGGAGGGAAACTGCTCAGCTTACGTCCTTGACTAAGCTCCTGACCCCCTTACTGGCTAGCACTTGGAGTAGCCCTGCCACAGAGAATCCTCTGGGCCTGAGATATGGCGAAGAGTTTTGAATAAAGGAACCAAGGAAAGACAAAAGTAAAAAAATACTCCCAAGTTTTTAGCTTCATTGACCAGGAGAATGCTGGTATCATTAGTTAATTGTGCGGGGAGTAAATGTCCTATCAGGAAAATTAATCAGAACATCCCAGTTGAAATATCAAGTAGGCTGTTAGAAATACATATTTTTAAAAATTATTATACAATTTCTGTAAACTTAGCAACAACAGTTCATCCACTTCTCCCCTTTTCCACAGTGCCTCTACCAATTTACATTCCCACCAGCAGTGCACAGGAATTTCCTTTCCCCACATCCTCCCCAGTGCTTGTTATTTGTTGTCTTTTTGATAATGGCCATTCTGGCTGGTGTGAGGTGATTTATCATTATAGTTTTGATTTGTATTTCCCTGATTTGTGATGTTGAGCATCTTTTCATGTACCTGTTGGCCATCTGTATGTCTATTTTGGAAAAATACAATATTTAATCTGAAAGAGATATCAAGGATTAAGTCTAAGATTAGGAGTAAATACCTTGTAGATGGTGGAGGAAGCCATGGTTAAGTTTAAGGGAAAGGATATAGAGAGAGGAAGAGGAGGCCAAAGACTAAATTTTACACAACGCTGACATTAGAAGCAGGCCATTTTGCCCAAAGCCATTGCTTTGTTAGATTAATTCATCATATAACTTACTGGCTAAATATTAATAGGTTGTTTCTTTTAACTATAAAATTTGGAGCAATTCATACTGGATAAGATATCTACCTCTTTCCTCACCACAGTTTTTTGTTTTGTTTTGTTTTGTTTTGTTTTTTACAGCTTTTAAAGATTTGTTAAGTTTTAACTGACCAATTTTTCATTTTTTCTTGAGAACTGAGACCACCTGTGTCAACCTTTAGGCTTGAGAACTGAGATTACTTATGTTAATATAACTTTTTGTTCTAGAAAGTGTTTGCAGTCAGTTTATGTAAATAAACATTAGTTTGTTAGAATAAATATTTCATTGTTCAGTCAAGCGTTATGTTTATCAGGATAGATTGTCCATAAGCCTGACGTCAAGACCCTGTGTCCATCAGTGAGACTGCTGGGCCACAGATTCTGCCTAACCCTGACCCACTCCCATCCTGGGGGGGAAGAACTTTCTTAAACTGCTTGGGCTACTCCCCAAATCCTGAGGGTGCTCTTCCCCAGCTTTCCCCTACGGAGACATCATCAAAGCCCTGGTAAACTTTTGCAGCAGCAGATTTTTGAAACTTGCTTTGTTTGACCAACAGGCTTTTTGAATGGTCTTTATGAGCCTTTTAATAATTCTCATAGCAGCATTTTAAGAAATATTTGTTTCTGTCTCAGCTCCCTGCTAGTGCTGCTGGAGGGAACTGGAGCAGAAAGAGGACACCCTTTACTGTGTGGAACACATGGCACAGCCTGAGCTCAGAGAAGAGGCCAAGAACAAGATGAAAAAGTCTTAACAGGAGAGGGAGGGGGGAGACAAAAGGTTGGTATTGTGGAAAAAAGGAAACATTTAAAATATAGCTAAAATCTGCAGAAAGGGAAATATTAGGGGAGTGACTGCAGAATTTGACTTGACCTTAAGCTAATACGTGTTTTAGCTTTGTCCTGTTTCATGGCTGCTGGTAGAAGACCAAAGCCTTGGGTGAGAGACACAAAGGATTTCATTACTCATTGTACAGCAGGCAGCGTGAGCAGTAGCATGTTGATAATACTTCCTCTTGACCTCCACGCAGCAGCAACACAGAAGGCCCAGATGGTTGCCTGCACAAACAGTGGGTTGGATTACAGGAGAGAAACACTGGATTTGGGGACTCTCCATTTCGTAGCAAGCGGTAAACAACTTCTCTGTCCCGGAGGGAGACATCACTTTACCCCGCAGTGCTGCTCCTTGTAAACACAACCCTGAGAGGGGCCCACATCAAGCTTATCAGGGTCTCGTATCCTTGTCAGTCCCAGCGAGATGGGTAGGATCATGAAAAGCCCATAGAAGACTGCTTTTCCCAACATTTCACCACCTTGGCTTCTGACAGATTATCACTTGAGTATGCCAGTCCTTCACCACACTGAGTAATCTAATCAGCAGAGGCTAAGACCAGATGTATTCAATTTGTGTCATTCAGTGATCAACTAAGGTATTAATAGTGCTCAGAAAGGAGGATGAGGCCAACCTACCATGTTGACTTCAGTTGTGCTTCCAGGGTCCCAGGCTCAAGCAACTATGAGTACATCCCAGGGGAGGCCAGCAGGCCTCCTTTCAGACAGCCAGGATGTAGTGTCAGCCTGGGATAGTCTCTATTATGACCCGTACAAGGAAATTTAAGCTTACCTGTTAATCTCTGGTGGTGGTGTCAGTGACTGCAGGGACAGTAGGTGAGCCGAACGGAAATCCCCACCCCGACCGAGAGATATTCCACGGCCTGTTCTTCTTTACATACAAGCACATGAAACAAAGAGACACTGGTCACTTTAGTTTAGATTTATGGTTAGACTTGATTTGGATTACCATGACGTTGTTTTGCCTATATCACATGGGCAAGTGTCACTGAGTAGTTGCAGCCTTGATTTTTACACATAAAATGGCCCACAATCACTTGGACATCAAGAGTAACATGCACTTATATCTCTAATGTTGAAACAGAGTTGTGCCGGTCCATGTCTTGATACCCTCATGAAGAGACGCTAGGCAAAGGAGAATAGTTCAGGGCCTTCCATATCCATGTGAATTTTCTGTTACCGTAACACAGGGACAGCAAGGAGAAACCCAGCGGAGGTCGGATTATCAGCTGCAGCTGCTGCTTGCCTCACTCAGGTGGACCATACAGTTGTTCTGCCAAGGTGCAGCGCTGGATCTAGAGGACGAAGGGAGCACTGATTCCTCCCCTTCCTGAAGCACTTCCCGGGGTCTAAAGTGTTCTTCCCTAGGTCCTGGAATTACTGCTGTCCCTTACGGTCACAAAATTGGTGTGTCCCATACTGGCACATATGACTTCACTTTTTTCCAATCATCTCCTACTCACAGAGGTCAAGTGCAGAAAGAACAAGGGTCTTTTTACAACATTTATAGAGATTCATCATATTTCCCACCTTGGTGGATAGGGCTACTATAGTGTGCTCAACCAAGTGGTCGTTTATCTTCGTAGGACAGAGGTTGGCAAGATTTTTATGTAAAGGGCTGAAGAGAAGTATTTTCAGCTTTATAAGCCTCTGTCACAGTTACTCAACTCTGCCATTGTAGAGCAAAAGCAGCCATATACAATATGTAATGAAGAAACAGTCATGGCTATGATCCAGTAAAACTTTATTTACAAAAACAGGCAGCAGGCCAGATTCAGCCCTTGGCTTATAGTTTGCTGACCCCTGATCTAGAACCAATTCAGTCCAGAAGGAGAATCCAGGTGACGAAACCAGAATTAAGTTTGAATTCTGTAAGCTTCTTTTTGGCTAAGCTGCCACCCAGGTGCACCAACCAGGCTGGCTTGGGGTCGCTGTTAGGGAAAAGAAGAATGCACTATGCTCAGGAATTGTCAAAGTGGAATCCTCAAATTTCAGGATAGGTCAAGGTAGCCCTCCACCCCTTTCATCCTGATCATTATCTGCTAAGGTTACCAAGAGGATGTGAACTCTTTCAGTGTATGCTTGCATTTAGTGACCAAGCTGCCTCACTTAGATGTGTGGGACCCGGAGAAGGTAAAGTCAGAAATCTCTTTAGTTGACTCTTTTAAAAGGCCATTTACCTCTTGGAGCCAGGAGCCTGAGGATGATAAGGGATGTGAAATGGCCATTGAATACTTAACTATTGGTCCAGTGTTGAGTGGACCTTTGCGATAAAAGACATCACATTGTCAGACTGTAAGCAGTCTAAAAGGCCAAAAACATAACAAGTGTATGTTATGGCCAGTGTAGCTGACGCTGGTTGCTGAGACTGGAATAGTGACCCCATAACCTGAAAAGGTGTCAACAACAGTTAAGGCATCAACGGAGGCCCCAAGACAGGTGGTCAAAGGCTCAATATAGTCCACTTGTCAGGAGTAAGAGGGGACTTGCAGTGTGGCCTATTTTGCTAGAAGACAAACAGGTGAACTTTTGAAGGAAGCACAAGGCTGGCGTGCAGTGGCAGCTTTAAAATCAGACACACGTAATGCCTACTTTCCCAGGCCGTGGTGGTGGATGTGTTGCTGTGTTCACTGTGATGTTGGAGTCTCAGTAGCAACGGCAGGGATCTGGGTGTTGCATACTTAACAGCATGATTCAAGCCCATTCTATTAGGGAATGAGCCATTGCCATGTCTGTCTACTTGTCAGCTGTAATTTGTTTCTACAGTTCGCAGTCCTAAAGAGGGATATCTTTAATCTGCCAATCTGCGGTCTTCCAAATGGCAGACCAGGTTGCTAGGCAACTGGCTACAGTCCAAGAGTCAGTAACAATATAATGTGCCTTAATCTTAGGAGTACTGTCCATTGTCTAAACTGCAAACTGCCTATAAGTTCTACATAATAAACATTTTCAGCTTTGCAGGCCGTACAGTCTCCCTCACAACTACTTAGCTCTGACATTGTAGTGTGAAAGCAACCATAGACAGTGCGTAAATAAACAAACATGGCTGAATTCCAAAAAATTGTATTTATAAAAGCAGGTAACAGGTCAGATTTGGCCCATAGGCCAGTAGTTTTCTGACCCCTGACTTTCATTTACCCAGAAACTGCCTTTTAGAGGAGCTAGATGTTGGACTTAGCAAAGACTTAAAAGAAACTACTATAAACATGTTCAAAGAACTAAAGGAAGCCATACTTTAAAGAAATAAAGGGGAAAACAGCTTGGAAGTTCCTCAAAAAGTTAAACATAGAATCACCATATTACCCAGCAATTCCACTCCTGAGTATGTACCCAGCAGAATTGAAACAGGGTACTTGAACAAACACTTGTACCCAGATGTTCATAGCAATACTATTCACAACAGCCAGAAGGTGGAAGCAACCAAAATGAATCAATGAATCAATAAACAAAATATGGTGTATCCATACAGTGAAACAGCATTCAGCCATAGAAAGGAGTAAAGTACTGCTCCATGCTACAACGGAAATGAACCTCAGAAACATTACGCTAAGTGGAAGAAGCCAGACACAAAAGTCCACATTTATATGCATTCATTTATATGGAAATACCTGAAACAGAAAATTCCATACCTAGAGAAAGCAAATTGGTAGTTGCCAGGTATTGTAGGGGAGAGAGGATTGGAGACTGATTCTTTAATAAGTGTGAGTTTCCTTTTGGGCTAATGAAAATCTTTTATGACTAGATAGAGGTGGTGGTTGCATAATGTTGTGAATGTACAAAATGCCACTGAATTTTAATGCCATTCTTTAAATGATTAGTTTATATTATGTGAATTTCACCTCAATTTCAAAAAAAAGAAAATAAAGGGAATATTCTGCAACATATTCACAATGACAGTTCAAACCATTACGCTGAGCATATGCATACACTATGAGCCAGGAGTTTCACTCCTAGATTGAAACACAGGCACATGTGCACCAAAAGACATGTCCAAGAATATTCATATTAATATTCATAATGAAAAAAATCATAAACCACCACACTGTACATCAGCAGTAGAATAGATAAATAAATTGTTCAAACAGTGAAATATTATGCAGCAATGAAAATGGACATGAACAAACTGAAACTGAAAATGAACAACCTGTAGCTATCTGCAGCAAGGTAGATGAATCTCACAAACATGTTAGCAAAAGAAGCCAGAAACAGGTGGTGGAGCAACTGTAAAGCCAGACTGAATAGAATCTAAAGTGAGACACATCCATAGAGATAGAGATATTACTTAAGGGTAAAAGGAATATTCCACAAAAAGATAAACTGATCATGAATTTGCAACACCATAGTCATATAAAAGAAACACTGTCACAGTTACAAGGACAATTGACCAATTCAGTCATGGTAGGAAGCTTAACACAGTACATTTTATAAATGCAAAAACAATATGTTCTTTATGGGTATATACTTTAGTATTAAAAGTGTAATAAAATCATGGACAGAAACTATTTTTAAAACTTCATGGTAGTAGTTGCCTCTGCAAAGGGAGATAAAGAGAGTAAACCTGAATAGGTAGACAAAGGAGGCCTTAATTTTATCTGAAAGGCTTTATATCTAAAGAAAGATATCTGACACAATGTGATAAAACAAATTTTAAAATTCTAGGTTTTGCGTACATTGACTTAAACTATTTTATTTTTCTATATTTTGGAAAATTTTCATTATAAAATAATAATGCACATAAACTAGCAAAAACTAGTAGAAATGAAAATTTGATTTCAGTCTATGAGTATTGTAAACTAACAATTCTATAGATTTAGTAGAAAAAATAAGAACACAAGAATTAGATAAATACTATCAATAAACAGTCATTTACACATATTTCTGTGCACATACATATGCCTACAAAGAGACAGCATATATAGGCATGCATACATAATACACAGAGAACATTACTTCTCTCACATAGAAGATATACATTCTCTGAATATTTATGGAGCATATACAAAATCAGTCATGTATTCGGCCACAAAAACAGCTCTTACAAATTTGAGTAAAAACATAGCAAAATAGGGTAAGGATATGAATAGACAATTTAAAGAAAAGAATATCCAGATAGCAAGTTTATGAAAAGATACTAAATTTACTACTTAATGGAGAAATACAAATTAAAGTAATAATGAAATACCACTTTTCCCCCATGAGATCTTCCAACATTTAAGAGTAGCTAGATCTTAAAAACAGTGCTGAGTGAAAAACTAAACAAATCTATGACAAATACCATATACATAAATTAGAAATACATGCATAATCATCAAGTAAAAGAGACACATACAACAAAAGGATACACATTAGACCTTAGAATCATCTCCTGCAGTGATGGGGCATGCGATTGGGAAATGGACATAATGGAAATAAATGGAAAAATAAATGAAATGAACGATCATATGTATTGCTTGAGGGATGTAGAGGAAAAGGAACCTTCCCACATCACTGATGGAAATGTGAAGAAAACAACCTGACAATGTATGTTAACATATCCTAGAAACAGTGGAAAACTCATCAATAGGGGGTAACTAAATGAGTCATCCACACTATGAAATACTGTATAGCCATTAACAGAGGATTAAAACTACCCTCGATGCTTTGAAGAATTTCATAAGATATTATTGAATGAGATAGAATGTGGAAAAGTGAGGATACAATGATGCCAGTCTAGGAAACAGTGATCTCCGCCCACCCCCAACCTAACCCTTTAAATGTGTGTGTGAGTATATACAGTACATATGTGAGTAAATGTTTGTGTGTGTACAGCACAGAGGGAAAATAAGGAAAGAACATACACTGAAACAGTGTGAAAAACCAAATTAACGGAAGAGGGAGGGGGGTAGGAGAGGGAAAGCAGGGGCAACCAAAAGAGGAAAAGAAAAAATAAGATTGCACTGAACCAGGGGGGAGGGGGTGGGAAGGGACAGACTGGGAGTTCGAAATTTCTAGATACTGACAGGCATATGTAGAGTAGACAAACAAGATTATACTATATAGCACAGGGAATTATATACAAGATCTTGTGGTAGCGCACAGAGAAAAAAATGTGACAATGAATATATGTATGTTCACGTATAACTGAAAAATTGTGCTCTATGCTGGAAATTGATACAACATTGTCAACTGACTATAACTCAATAAAAAAAAAAGATTGCACTGAAAAAATTCAAGTGTATGACCATATTTATTTATGAATATAAAATTGTATATACGTGGGGGTATTCGTAGGCAGAAATTCAGTAAGATTTGTACTTGTTTAAAGTATGAGTTTCTCACATAGTTGGAATTTCAGGCCACATGTGAGATATGTAGGTCATACGAGTCTTGGTGGTTGCCTGCTTTGATAACTCTACTTTATGCATATATAATCCTGGCACTGTTTGTTATCTCTGTGAGTTGTACTGTTTGTGGAATCTTTGTGGTTATAGTTCTTTCTTGAGTGATTTCAATACCTGCATAATTTTTAAGAAAAATAGTGAAAGCAAGTTTGTTGGATTAACAAATAAAACCTGTAAATTAGTAGGCCCTGGTTTAATGTCTGCTTAGGAGTATGTGACTGAAATCTTGGCGGTAGCTGTGTCTTAGGAATTAGAGAGACTAACTTAGGAAAATACTTTTTTCTTTTTTGTCATTTAGAATGCATTTTAGTAAATGAGATATGCTGAGAAAAAGTTGTAGAGGAGAAGTAACTTGTCCATAACTGAGCACTAGACTAGGCTTTTGAATCTTACCAAGCTAAGTTGTAAATATTCATATAAAATGTACACCCAGTTTATGAAAGGGTTGAGTGCTAACAAATAGCGTTAAATAAATACTAGGAATCGGTACCTGTTCAGTGTGATTGACTGTGTTGTCTTTTGTATTTCAGATGCCTTTGGTGCTTCATGAAGAATATTTCCAGATATATCACAGACATCAAGCCTTTGCCACCCAACATAAAAGACAGACTGATCAAAATAATGAGCGTGCAGGGGCAGATAACAGATTCAAATATAAGTGAGGTAAGGCCATATGCTAATAACTACTGTGAAGCAGGCATATTTTACCGTTTAGATATGGTTTCAGATTTTTGGAACAATAGTTTGTAATAGGATTAGTGATCATTTCAAAATATAATAAAGCATTGGGGGTCTTTTTTTTCTCCAGATAACTAAAATGTCCATGTGTAATGGCTTCTAAAAAATCTTCTCCAACCATTCTTTCAGTTATTTCCCTTGTCTTCATGGTACCAGCACCTGTGATCTCCAGTACTTTCAAAAAGTTTTAAACTTTCTGATAAAAATAATACCCTTGGGGAAAGGGTAGAGCTTAGTGGTAGAGCACAAGCTTAGCATTCATGGGGTCCTGGGTTCAATCCCCAGTACCTCCATTAAAAACAAATAAATAAAACTAATTACCACATACTCCCCCAAAAATTATCCTTAATAAAGCTGGGAAAAAACCTGCAATGCAGGGTGAATAAACAAACGGAAAAAAAAAAATCACAGTAAGAAATATATATGTTACATCGTGATTCTAGGACATAGATCGCACCTGTGTGTAACACTGTGTGCAGTACACTTGGATAGTTTCTATTTTATTCTAGTATGTCTTATTTCATTAAAAAAATGTTGATCATAGCCTACTAGATTGATTTTATCCTTTCATATATAACAGTCAGTTAAAAATCACTCTTCTAACCTCTTCTCATTCTTTAGGATAGCTCACTCCAGCTAATTTATACTTAACTCCCCTTCCCTACAACTCAGCTAAAATGAACTATTCTGTAAAACAGTAACTATAGTAAAGGCCTCCAATCTGAATTAAAATCCCGTTTTTGCCACTCTTTCTGACATTGAACCTCAGTTCTCTTAACTGTAAAATGGGTTTGTGGCTGTCATCACTCACTGCCTACAGAGACTGGAGGTACTTACTGCTGACTTTACTACATATTCTGCCCACAGTCTGTGATCAGAAGGAGGCAGGCTTTCGTGATAACGCTCCACGTACATATACAGAGGTCACTTCACATTGTGATTGTGCTTCAATGTGCCATTTAAATTTCCTCTGTGTTAAAGGCATGTGCCTTTAGTGGTTTATTTTCTTCATGTTAGCTTGCATTTGAACAGACACATTTTAGTGTTGTCATCTGCCTGGCTCTGTGGAGGCAGATAGAACAGTATCTCCAGGCTCTCACTGTTGATGGTTCAGTGGGTGCATATGATACATGTGTGGCTCACAGATGAAACATTATGATGCTGCAGAAAACGTGATTTTCTTCACTTCCCCACATCCCTGTAGCCTATTTTTCTACTTAAATTTTTCTTTTATGGCAATTCTGAACATTCATTTAAACCTAATTTTACCTGAATTAAAAAGGGCTAAGGGGGTAAATGAGATAAAAACAAAAGCATTATTTCCCGTGCTGTTCTCCTTTTAATCCCCATCCTTATGAAAGTCCTGATTATGAAACTATTTAAAAGGTCAGGTCTAACATCCTTTGAAAAGTCACACACATCTTTGGATGGCTCTTTTTGGAATATTTCATAGATCTT
The DNA here is from genome assembly GCF_009834535.1 of Camelus ferus. Lineage (NCBI taxonomy): Eukaryota > Metazoa > Chordata > Mammalia > Artiodactyla > Camelidae > Camelus > Camelus ferus. Next base: position 1,649,122 of record NC_045729.1, read on the forward strand.
TTTACAGTCTCTGGGTGGGGAAGGCCTTTTTGAACATGACACCAAAGTTAGAAACGAAGAAGAAAAAGCTGTATGGATGAAAATATAAACTTCTTTATGACAAGAAGGAAAAAAAAAAGGAACAAAGTCAAGTAGCAAACTAGAAAAAATATTTGCAGTATGAATGAAATTCTGTGGGTATTTTAATTTGACAGTGTACAGAATGCCTGCAAACCAGTAAGAAAAATCAAAACAAACAAATAATAAAACAGAAGAATCAGGAAATACTCAAAAGCAAAAACATAAATCACCAATAACATGTAAAATGATATTTAACCTCATTAGTAATCAAAGTCACAGTTTGTCTTTCAGTTTAGCAGAGACTTAAAAAATAATGATACCCAGTGTGGCAATAAAGTCACTTTTATCCCCTGCTATGAGAGTGTAAATTGATTAAAAAAACCTTTTTAGGAGGACAGTTTGGCGTTAATTATCAAAAGTCCTAAAAATTTGCTTACCACTGATTCAAAAATTTTACTGCTGGTATTTTTTTTCCAGCTTTATTGAGATATAAGTGACATATAACATTGTGTAAGTTTAAGGTGTACAACACAGGGTGACAATTTGATACATATATGTTGTGAAATGGTTACCACCGTAGGGTGAGTTAACACCTCCATCACCTCACATAATTACCATTTACTTCTGATATTAATCTCAGGAAAATAATAATTTAAAAAGCACAGAAGAATGCTCATCACAATATTATCACAATATTACTGACAATAATAAAAATAGTTGTTATATATAGGATATTATAAGCAAGGCACCTTTACTTCTCACAAAAGATTATCCTTGTTTTACTGAGGATAGTGAGGCGCAAAAAGAAAGCAGAGCTTGATCACAACCACAGGGTTCAAGGTCAGGCAGCCTGCCTCCAGAGTACGTGTTCTTACACTCTAATACTATGGTGCCTCTTAAAATCAGTCTGAATGTCCAACTTAGTGTTTGCCAGTGTAGGGTGCACTTAGTAAGTTATGGTGCACGCATAAAATGGATCTGTATGCAGCCACAATTATTTTTATAAAAAATGCTCATTTACAAGCATATGTGGTCTGATCCCATTTTCCTTCAGATGTTTTTTAAAAAACTCAAAACACATCAAAACGAGTATTATGTTTGTCTCTGGGTGTTGGTATTATGGATAATTTTAGTTATAGTAGTTAAAAGCATTGCCTTTGGAATTAGAAAGACCTGGTTTCCAGTCCTGGCTTTGTTCCTTTTTTCGCTGTGTACTTTTTATTGCTTCTTAAGCTCTGGATGCCTCAACTCCATCATTTATGAAACAGCAATTACCAGTCTGTCAGGGGTGTGTGCATGTCAGAGAGACAGAGAGAGAATATTAAATGATACAGTGTATGTAACACAGTTAGGACGCTTCATGATAAGTGCTCAATACATAGAAATAATTATTCTTATCATTTTTATAATTTTTCTATGCTGTCTGAATGTTTTATACTAATAATATATCACTTTCATATTCAGAAAAGTTAAGCCATTTCTATTTTGGAAAAAAATAATGCAAAAGGAGAAGGAATAAAGAAGGAGGTATACTCAATGGTAGAGTGCATGCTTAGCGTGCACAAGGTCCTGGGTTCAATCCCCAGTACCTCTGTTAAAATAAATAATAATAAATAAATAAACCTAATTACCTCCCTCCTCCAAAAAAAAAAAAAAAGGAAAGAAAGAAACCAAAAGAAGAAGAAAAATACCCCCAGAAAGAGAGCTCAGGATGCTTTGTAATTGATCTGCTATTTGTTGCCATCAGGTAAACATTCAATAATGCTGGGTTTGTTGTACTGTCTCCCAAAAATACAGATAAAGGAGGGAAATGTTCTAGACAAGCATTTGGTATATCAGTGATTGAAGACTCGTAGCCACTGAGCAAAGAGGCAGGTAGCCAGAATCTCTGATAACAGTGGGAACTACTGGCAGAGGATAAGCACCCGCTGCTACCTTGGTTCTGCTTCCAGGCCTGGCGGTTGCTCATTCTGGAGCGGCTGTCTCCGCAGCGCTGCGCGTCCCAGGAAGGGCCCGGGGCACGCTGGAAGCTGCACCTCCAGTGGAAGCAGGCTTGGTGTTTTCCTGCTGTGTGTAACTGTGTCCACACAGATGCGTTTCTGCATTCTTTGCTGTATTTTCCATCCGCCACTTGTCTGTTACGACCATCAAAAGACTGAATATGGAATGAACGTCTATATTTATAGGAAAAATTGATTTTTCAAAATCATGTATTTATTATAGATTTTACATCCTGAAGTCCAGTCTCTGGATCTGCGGAGCTGTGATGTTTCAGATACTGCTCTCCTGCACCTGTGTAACTGCAGAAAACTGAAGAAATTAAATTTAAATGCCTCGAAAGGAAACAGAATTTCCGTAACTTCAAAAGGTGTGTTTATTAACAGTAAATGAATTGGTAGAGTACTGTTCACCATCTGGCATAATTTTGGAGTAAGTAAGGGGAAAACATGTCAAAAGAGAGTATGAAGATGTGAAAGAAATAGAAACAATGTTAATAAAAATATTCAAACTAAGCTAAAGAATCCAAACTAAATTTCTTGTTTATAACCAACGCCGAAAGTTAAGAATACATTGATTAAGTCACTACCTTGTATTTTAAACATATTTAAAATAAACATGGATGGATACCTCTATATTTTAAATATTTTGCCTAGTATAATGAAACAAGAAATGACCAATTCATATTTTATTAAGGCTTTCTTGATGCAATATTACAACAGAAAATTAAATTATCATCAGATTAAATTTACTAGGCACTCTCCTATCCCTCTGTACAATACATGGTTTTTTATAGCGAGACAAAAACTGCATTTTTCAGTGTGATTGTTACATGAATTAGTGGAATTTTACTTTTTTCAATGTAGGATTGTTTTCTTTTTCTTCAGTATAAGAAAGAGGGGGTTATTGGGCTAACTAGGTTTCTGGAAAATTTTGTGGGTAGCTGGCTCTGTTTCTCAGTCAGCTTGCTTAGCAAGTTAGGATGTTCATAATATTGCCAAATAAGCTTAAGTTTTTAAATGTTTACACAAATATTGACTTCCTAAAAAGAATTTTCATGCTGGATAGTAATGAATAAAATAATAGTTCTTTCTTAAGATTTTGAAAAACAATAAAAATGGCCTACACATGAATTTACCATCTTCCATTTTGTGTCGTTTGCCTGTGAAAACGCTGTAGTGTCTGTCGGTGGCTGAAGGGCCCGGGGTCCCTGAGGTGCCCTTTTATTTATGTGGCAAACTCTCACGTACCCACCACCAATGTGCGTTTCCCCCATTTAATTGGATTTAAGGGCTTCTCTTTTCTTGAGCCTTGGTGAAATGTAAGATTGGTCCAGGCTAGCAGTGAAGGAACATGGTGGCAGAAAAAGCAGAGTCAAAGAGGGAAGAGGGAACGCAGGTGTGAGTCCTAAGGATAAGGATGCTATTTGGGCCATTTAACTTTTGATTTCTTTTCGGAGTCTACAAGAAAATTAGCTTTATTATTTTAAAACTTTTAACAGGAAGGAGACTCACCTGCTATTTAATTTACCTAATATGGTTCTGAATGACTTTTGGCTGTTTTCTAAAAGCAAATCTAAATTATAAATAAGATTTGCCATTAACTGCAGATATTCTGAAGAATACACTACAGACTTTGTAGGGAATTCCTGAAACATTCCAAAAGAGTTTTAAATAAGGATAACATCACTGGAAACTAAGCATATCCCCACAGATGACGACTTTGAAAAAGGCTAACGTACAATCGGATGTATCAGGGGTGGGGATTGCTAACGTGAAGATCAGTCACAGTTCTTGTATATGGACACGTGTAGCTCATTAATACAGAATCATGCTTTCCCTCAGGAATAAAAGCTGTGGCTTCGTCTTGCTCATACCTGCATGAAGCGTCTTTGAAAAGATGCTGCAAAGTCACTGACGAGGGAGTCCTTGCCCTCGCTCTCAATTGCCGGCTGCTGAAGATCATTGATTTGGGTGGCTGCTTGTGCATTACTGATGTGTCCTTACAGGCGCTGGGAGAAAACTGCGCATTTTTGCAGTGTGTTGATTTTTCAGCGACTCAGGTAAATGAAACACAGGCTTGAAATGTAGAGAACCTATGCATTTGCCCAATGTGTTTCCATGACTCATCAGAATATAATTAATTCTTCCTGTTATTAGTGAAACTGATGACCACTTCGTGTTTTGGTAGTTAAATAACTGCAGTGTAATTTGGCACATTCCTCTCAATTATTCTAGTAAGGGTGCAAGGTATGTGTGGCTAAAACATGTTTGCTAAATGGGAGGCAATAAAACCATTATCTAAACGATTAATAAATTTTAGAAAATTTTGCTTCGATCATTTCCATTTACTTGCTATGTTCCTTTTTCCCTTTTCTCAGGTATCTGACAATGGTGTGGTTGCACTTGTTAGTGGACCTTGTGCCAAGAAATTAGAGGTAATTTTAGAACATCTGTAAAGATGATGCCAACTGAATTTTTATATTATCCTCAGAAATTCTTTCTCAAACCTAGCCGACAACCAGTGCCTTATTATCAATTAGGTATTTGCATGGGCCTTTTTTTTTTTTTTTTGCTTCTACGTCTTTATTCCCACAGTAAAAAAAAAAAAACTGGTAAAGTCAGATTAAGTCTGCTTTATAATAAAATGCATTTTACTTTCAGTAAAAGTTCTTATTTTCCAGAAGTTTTAGCTTCTAATACATTTAAGCAGTCTTATTACGGATGATGATAGTGAAAATTTATCAGTGCAAACTGACATTGTTTCAAATGTTCATGTCTGATATTTTTATCAGGGCTGCTTATTCTCTCGCCGTTGTATTTTTCTGGATCCTGGAAGGGATCCAGAATATACCACTGTGGCATAAAAATTATTTTGAGTGAAGATGTGTGAGAATCAACGGATGGGAAAAAAAAGGATTTATCTGAAACCCTACCTTTCCCATCTGCCTAAAAACAGACTTCCAAAAGGATTCAACTGCCTTAAACCCCATTTAAGGAAGATTTCCCATATGTGGGGGGATTACTTCTGTCACTGGAGAAGTCAGATGAAAATTGCACTAAACAAACACTGTCACAAGATTGTCGTACCTCCCAGCTCCTCTCCTGACAGTTTTGTCTTCCCAAACAGCCATTTGCTTTTCTGCAAGTGTCCTTTCTCCCCCTTCACTTCCCTGTTAGGATGGTATATAAACTCTAAATTCTAGCCTTTTCTTTGAGCTACTTTCTTTGTGAGCTTTCATGTGAATAAACTTTGTCTTTTCTCTTGCTAATCTTTTTGTGAGTTTAATTCAAAGACTTTTAAAAACAAACATAAGAGGATAGAGAGGTTTTTCCTCCCCAACAGCCACATTGTGCAGCCATTTAAAAACATCTTAAATTAGTGTTCAGCCCTTTGTATTCAGTGACTGACGTGGCTCCTGTGTAACCTGTTTCTGAATATACATATTAAGAAGCCTTCTGTCCCAAGCTTTTGGCTTGTTTCTTTCCCAGTTTACTGTGTTTTGTTTTTACTTTCAATATAGCTGTGCTTTTCAACAATAAGTCACATCAAATCCTCTTTGGAAGTAAGCAGGCTATACATGAGTTATAAATGTCAGTAATCACTATTGCAATAGAATGGGTGGTGCCACATTTTTGCCAAAATATTTCTACTTGACTTACTGCCCAAGAAGATTTTTCTGTGATATTTATATATCTGTATCCTGCTAGCATGTATGTATTTGTATGTGTGTGTATAAAATAGCATATATGTTTTTACAAATCTTTTAATTAAGAAATTACCATTTTTTAATACAAAGTTCCAAATCCGAAATTGCATCAAACTATAGGGGCAATAAACTCTGCCGTAATTTCTTCTCTCTTAAATACTAACATTTGTTGAGCACTTGCTGTAGTCTGGCCTCCGTGCTGTTGCCTCGTGCTCATTAGGCTATTTAATTCTTACAACAGTATTCTCCTGTAATCACCATCGTTTTTAACAAAGCTCTCAAACAGATAACCTAGCTTATCACTTCCTAATAAAGCCAAGGAAATTAGTTGTTACGCAGCGGTGGGAAATACACCTACACATTTACTTCAGCATTATGAAACTAGGAGCACCCACTTAAGATCCAATAACTTAGGACGTAGGAAAAGGTCCAGTAACCAATGCATTCGTGATTGTTGGTGCCATATCATGGAATTTTTCATTTTATGAATTTTCCAAAGTTTATTTCTATAAGTACAGAAACATTGTAATGGAAATCTTTCTAAAATTTGTTAGAACTTAATTCCCTCCTTAAATGAAGTAGAGTGAATATATTTTAACCTTTGACTCATAGCATCATTGTGACAATTCCTGACTGAAATTGAAATATAAATGAATTTATCTCTTTAACTGATTCTTCTCTTTTGGGTGATATGTATCTCTACCGTTTATCACATACCCTGTTTTAATCTGGTACTTTTAATTTGTTCGATTCTGGGAAATTAAATTACCAATGTTGCTAAATTATTTATAACTTGAAAAATAAATTTGATTAAATCCCTCCTAAAGGTTGACTTTTAGTACAGATGTATGTTACAGCATTTAATGAATGTCAGGATTGCCTCTGAAATCTTTGTTAGTCTGAGTTCCCAGTAAGCACAGACCTTTTTGTGCATCATTTTGTCATCATTTTATCTGCAGGTTTACTGCAGTCCAGATACATGGTAGTCACTCAATAAATGTTATCAGATTCTTAACTTTATATTATAGTCATTTTATAGTTTTCTGCAGTCTTCATGATTAAACATTTAATTTGCTGTATAAAACTATTTTTTACTAAAAGAATATTTATTATCTGCTATATTCTAGGCAGTAGCTTATCAGAGAACAAAATCTGTCCATGTTATATATCATTTTTTCCTTTAATCATTTTTCTAGTGTTGGTAATTCAGATTATTTACAGCTTTTAGCTATTAGAAATAATCATATGTTGGGACATATCAAATTTTTCTTCCATTGCTATGATGAACTCCCAAAAACGAAACAACTGGGTCAATAGGTATGAATATTTTTAATGGTCCTAAATGCATGATGCTGAATTGTTTCCCATAAAGGTTACATTGTGAATTTGCAATTTTTGCCAGGATCCCAATTTGCCAGAATTGAATATTTTCTCTTTTTTTTAATGCTTTTCAAATTCAGTATATTTTAAATGGAACCTGAGTTGAACATGGTTCCTTCCATCTGTTCTCAATTGTATTTCATTGTCTGTAGCTTTTGCCAATTTATATCATAGGATGCCTCTTCCAGTTTATAATAAGGATGCTTTTTGCCTCAATTTTTATGAATTTTCAACATATTCAGGTTTCCTTTATTTCTAAGATATGATTGATCATAATATGTACACCAGCATAACATCAGCATTTCAGGAGAAAAGAAATACTGCTACCATAAACATACACATCAATTACTAGCTAATTTTACTTCCAGAATCATTAAAATGTTTTTATTGTGGTCAACTGTACATAAAATTTACCATTTTAACCATTTTAATGTGCAGTTCAGTAGAATTATGTACATTCACATCATTGTGCAGCCATCACCGTTACCTATCTCCAGAATTTTTCATCTTTCCAAATTGAAACTCTTTATCCATTAAATGATAACTTCCCATCACCCTTTCCCCCAGCTTCTGGCAACCTCTGTTCTACTTTCCGTCTTTATAAATTTGCCTGTTACAGTCACACTTTGTGTATGTATCTGTTCATCCATCAATATGTTTCCACATTTGGCTATTGTGAATACTGCTGCTGTGAACATAGGTACACAAGTATCTGTCCAGGTCCCTGCTTCCAGCTCTTTTGGGTGTATCCCTAGAAGTGAGGTAGCTAGATCATGTGCTAATTCTAGGTATGATTGTTTGAGGAACTGCCATACTGTTTCCATGGCAGCTGTATCCTTTTACATTCTCACCAGCAAAGCAAGATGCTTCCAAATTAGAACACCAAGCAAAAGATAATACATTTCAAATATATGGAAAAGCATAGAAAATAATATGATAGAGACCTGTGGACCAATCACTTGAATTTTAACACTTTCTGCAGTACTCTAGTTCTTTTTTAAAATTAGTACGTCGTATCTAAAGCTCCTCCCCTCACGTATTTCTCCATCTTCCTTCAGAGGTAACCACTATTCCAAAGATTCCTTTGTATCTTTCCTTCCATGCTTAGATACTTCATCTCTCTATGTATATATGTGTGTGTGTGCGCGTGTGTGTATCTCCATAAACAAGATATAATATTCTATGTTTTTAAATTGTACATAATAATGTCATAATGTATGTATTGTTTTACAGTTACTTTTTAATTCAAAATTATATTTAAAATTTTTTTCAAGCATATTGAGGTATAATTTACATACACTAAAATTCACCTATTTTAACTGTATAGTTTGATGAATTTTGCTAATTGTTCCACAGCCTTGTAACCACTACCGCAATTAAGTATAGAACATTTCCGTCACCCTAAAAAGTCCTCTCATCTCTTTGCAGTAAGTCCCCTGCCATGGCCCTCCCCCTGCAAGCAACCACTGATTTTGTCAATATAGTTTTGCCCTTTCTAGAATTTTATATGAATGAAATCATGTGCTATATTGCCTTCTGGGGTTTTTGTTTGTTTGTTTTTTGTTTTTTACTTTTTTATTTTGCTTCCTTCACTTGGCATAATGTTTTTGAGATTCACCCATGTTGTTACATGTGTTAATACTTCATTTCTTTTTTTTTGCTAAGTAGTGTTCCATAGTCTGAATATGACACAGTTTGTTCATACATTCACCATCTGATGGATATTTGGGTTGTAACAGTTTTAGACTGTTATGAATACTGCTATGGACATTTGCATATCAGTCTTTGTGTAGATATATGTTCTCATTTTGTGGGGGTGAATACCTAGACTGGAAATGCTGGGTCAGAAGCACGCACAAGTATATGTTGAGCTTTATAAGATGCTACCATTACTGTTTTCTAAAGTGTCTGAGCTAACGTTATGTTTAAGAGTTATATCTATTAATAAAAGTAGATATTTTTCATTGTAACTGTTCTATTACGTTATATTAATGAATCGCCATTTATTTACCCAATCTCCACTTCTTTACTATACAAATAACATTTCAGGGGGCATATTTATAAATTACTTCCTTGCGTACATGTACAAGCTTTTTTTCTCTATATAGTGGATATCTGCAGATGGAATTGCTGGGTTCTGGGGCAAACTCACTGTCAGCTTTAATAGATATTTCCAGATTACTTTATAAAATGGTTGGGCATTTAACTTTTAAGGTTGCAATACCTTCAAACTACTACAGACTTACATTGGGCCTTTCTACAGAGTTTTTCATACAAGTAGATATTTGGTTTCTCTGCTATCAGAGTACAGAGTTTCCCAAGCTTTTTCATACTGTAATTATTGTCCTGTTTTTTTTTTTCTTTCGCTGCACTTTATGTTTAAACAGGAGATTCATATGGGACACTGTGTGAATCTGACTGACGAGGCGGTAGAAGCTGTCCTGACCTGCTGCCCGCAGATCTGCATATTGCTCTTCCATGGATGCCCCTTGATAACAGGTTAGTTGTTAGGCTGTTTGGGTTCAAATCCGGATTTCATTTTTAATAACTGTGACTTTGAGTTAATAACTTAACCCATTCCATTATTCCATGTCCTTATCCAAAATGGATGAAATGACAGCACCCTGCCTCGTAAGCTTGGTCATGATGAGTATCTGACAACACTTTACATGGTGCCCAGCACATAGTAAGGGCCCAGTAATTGTTAGTCATGAAGATTGTGGTGATGGTGGTGGTGGTGGTGGTGGTGGTAGTGGTGATGGTGGTGGTAGTGGTGATGGTGATGATGGTGATGGTGGTGGTGGTGGTGGTGATGGCAAGTGCTCAGTAAATGTTCACCACAATGAGGATGACGACGGTGGCAGTGGTAGTGGTCATGACATTAAACAAGATGCTTTATGTAGTCAAGTTTGTAATACTACATCAATCCGATATGCTAAGTGACCTGTTAGTTGTCATCTCATCAAGCTGTAGCTTGAGAGACTGAGATTCAGAATAATTTGGACTCTTAGGCTACATGTGGTTCTTCCCTAAAGGAGAACAAAGCAGTCACAGCCCTTCTGGCCTGTATGAGAGCCGCGAGCCCCCTTTCACATGACCCCGGTGACAGGTCGCACACCGCAGCATCACCTGGATCTTACTCTAAGTCGGTGCTCACGTCCAGCCCTTCCACCTCATCTCTCTAATTACAGTCACTGTCCTAGAAGTCCTTTTGACAGCTTCTGTTTTCCCTTATGTTTGGACTACCAGTCTAAACCACGCCTGTAATGGGCTGTATTTGGTTATCAGTGACATCCATGATGAAGACTGAATCTTATTTTAGGCAGGCATTTCTCAGAGCACTAAAGCCAGAAGAGGCGTTAGAAACTCTTAACAGTGGGTACCTCTAGGGAAAGTTGCGGAGAGACAAGAGAAAGAAAAAGCCTTCACTATATACCCTTTTGTACCTTTTGAATTTTGTATCATGTGAATGATTTTACCTATTAAAAATTAATAATCATAATTTTTAAAAAGTAATTTAGAACCAGAAAAATTCATGGGCCTAAGGACAGGGAATTGGTACATGTAAACACTATTCTAGGGGTCATGAGAAGGTAGGCAGAGGCCCTCTGGTCATCAGAAAAAGCAGAAAATTACATTGTAACAAGTGGGCTGTCACTGTAAGGTGGAGGAGACCACAAAATGTGAAATGTAATAACGGCAACATTTGGTAATAGAGCTTTTCAGAATAACAACTAAAAGTGAATAAATCTACTCACTGGGCTATGTGTACATTTAATCAATACATTAAACAAGAAGATGTACTCAGAAAATGACTCTTTTCCTCTCACTGTTTCAATTACAAATCTGCTCTAAAGGGGCTGATTTTTCCCAAAACCAATGAAAATCTCAGACATATGTTGTTGACTTATCATTCTCAGATAGTTAAAAAAAAAAGTCTTGTCATTTCATTTCAGTCGTTAAAATGTCTTTGACCCACGTAATACTCTAAACAAGCTCACATTACAGCTTTTCGCTCCTCCCGTCGGCCCCAGTTTGCCAGGGGGTGGGTGAGGGGACATCGTTAGTTTCCCTGCTGACCACTTCATGCTTCTCCTCTTCCTTCCCCAGCTCCCCCACCGTGGTTTCTGACCCACCGGTGTCGGTGCAGGGTAGGACGGTAGTGGGCAGGAGGGGAGATAAGGGAAAGAAAAGTCTTACTTGACCATAGCACCCTGGGCTCTGTGGGTGAGCTGACCCTGATCCGTACTCTCCCCACGGGGGGTGGGGGGGGGGCACCTTTCATATTCTCCAGTGTCCACCCTCTCCCACTCCTCTCACCATTGGGTTTCTCTCTTTATCTGCAGTTCTCTTGATTGAAGCAAATGTGTCCTCTAGCTCGTAGCTAGCTAGCATTTTGTCTTCCTCTGCCCCCAGGCATCTGGCCACACACCTTCAGTCTCTTTCTGTTGAGATCTCCGAACTCACCCAGGTTGCTCTCATGAGCAGAACATAAGGCAACCCGTGCCAGTCCACATCTGTCCACAGAAAACCCGTGCTTTAGACAGTGAGAGCGCAGGTGTTTCTTAACTTCAGTCCTCTCTCTAGCTTCATGGACTCTTACCACAGCCCTGGGTTTTAGTTGTCTTAGGTGTGGGTCTGATGCTCATGTGCTGTGTCTCCCCCAGGCGCCAGGGGGCACACCAGATTCTCCAGCCGGTCTCCTGAGAGCCCTCTCACTAGGCTTCAGGGGAAGAGCAGGCACCTGCAGCCCTCTTCCTAGAATTCAAATCACAACTGTCTTCAAAGAAATCCTTTCTTCAATTTCCAGTTCTCCATCTCTTCCCACTTTAACACTTCTGTGTCTTTGGTTGAGGCACCACGGATTCCCAAATCAGTTTTCAGCGAACCATTTGCAAGTCATGTATAGGTGGTCTGGTATCTCATTTTGGAATGAGAGGGTGGCTGGTATCTCCAGTCCTGAAACCTTAGCTGAAAAGTCCTATTTTAACATTCCATTTGTCTCAGGAAAACTTGGCTACATAAAATGTTATAAAATCAGCAAAGGCTTGATTACCTTTCTGGTTACCATTTGGAAATAAATTTGCATTTTCCCTCTACTTTTCATTGAAGTCAGGACAGAGTGTACACAGTCACCCAAAAAAACTTACTATTAGGCAGACTGCTTAAAACAGTTATCAGAGGCCCTGTAGATAATGAAATCTTTAGAAGGTACAACCAAAAATTTATCTGAGTACAAGATTAATATTAAAATGCTTAAATGTGCCTGTGTCAGTGTAGAAATGACTGACATTGCTTTCTTAAAAAAAAATTAAAAAGTAAAAAATAAATAAAAAAAGAAATGACTGACAAATACCAGTTTTCAAGTCTGGAAAACATGTTGCAGTGGTTAATCTGATTTTTAAAGCAGAAGACTTTTGAGATAAAATTATATAATTATTGAGATCACTGGTAACCAAAGATACATTAATAGCTGGTGAATTCAAGAGAAATACCTGTCTGGTATGACCATAGACACTAGGAAAGCTTAATCCTACTAAATTTTCCCCCATCCACATAATGACTCAAAATACTGAATTTACCAATTATCTTGCTGCAGAGCAACCACATGACACGTAACTCCCCTCTTCAGTCTTAGCTTACTCTCTTACTGAGTAGTGTCCCTTCCCAGCCAACCAACGCACACGCACACCCCCTTTGAAAGGTCTTACCCTTGGAAGTTCTCCTGTTGAGAGGGACTCTCCTCCCGTGCAAACCTATCAAAGCGCTGCCCGCGTAAATCTCGTTGTGTGCTACTGCCGCCTTGTGGTCATACCGTTTTCCTTGATCTGCTCCATGATCCTTGATGTCACTAACTGCAGGTGCATGGTGTGGTATTCCAGACGACACTAAGGGTATAGCATAAAACAAAAAATGTTTATATGTCCAGAAAGCTGGGTAAATGTAATATACCACTATAATGAATGTTAATACATCAGGCTGAGAAATACTATAGCTAAGAAACAACTTTTTAAATCCAAGTGCCAGGGAGGAAGAAATTTCCCTCTGCCCCTCTAGGTCCTTCTGGCTGGTCTAAGAATTAAGTTGACATGGGACAGAGTAACAGAAGAAAGTCAAACAAAGTTTAATGATATGTGTACGCGGGAGAGACCCAGAAGAACTGAGTCACTCACCGAAGTGGCCGGAACTCTCACCCTACATTCCCCCCTCGGCAGCTAAAGACAAAAGAGGATGTTGGGGACAGTGGTTTGGGACTTCAGAAGGGAGGAAGGAAATTCACATGAAGATGGAAAAGCAGATGTTTGGTACACAAATATTTGTTGAGCCCCGTGGAGGCAGTGGGACGCAGAGGTGCTCTGATCCCTAGGTCCTGCTGAGTTTCCAGCTCCACACCTGGCCCATTTTCTTTGCAGACGCTCTCTGGTGATAGCTCTATTCCTGGAAAAGGCCCTCACTCCATAGACAGTGAGGGGCAAGGTCAGAGTTTCTTCTTTTGAATCTTGATTGTTTTCAGCTGAAAATAATCCACATGCCAAAGAGACAATTTAGGGTGGCAAATTTTGCTCCCATACGGAAGCATTTCCCGATTTTTTTTCTTAGCACAGAATAATTATATATTATTTTTTGATCCCTGCTCTCACAGAATAGGAGGTGAGTTACTGAAGTGTTTGCTCATTGTGACATGGTTTTTAATAATAGTGCTTAGATTAAAACAAAATCTCCAGATAGAGTGAAACGGGCCCCCACCCCCAGCCCCCTGCCGTCGCTCCAGAACACGGAGTGACTTAGCTTTCATGGGCCTCAGCTTTCCCTCACACATAATTGCCAGTCATGAAATCAGGAGACCTGATAATGAGACCAGTTCATACACAAGGCTTTTATCAATAAAGTTTCTCAAGGAGCAAAAAGCTGAAGTTTTTCAGTTACTCAGGTCATCTCTGCTCATCCTCCTTTCCCGTCAGCATGCCATGGTATATTTTTGCTACCATCATTGAAGGAAAATAAAGTGGGCTCATATATTTACCTTAAATTTAATTTTAATTTCTTTTTTCTACAAAGAAGACAAATGCCTTTTTTTTTTTTTTTTTTTTTGCCTGATAAATGAAAGTTCTTTCTCTTTTCATGGCACCTTAATGTTTTCTCTTACGTATTCATGTGATTGCTCACATCTGACTTGATAAGACAATATAATTTATATTCAATAAAAGTGTATATATACATATATATATATCCAATTGTTTGTGCAATTCTAATATTGTGTTAAACTCAAAGCAACCTGACCCCCCCAATTGTCAGTGTCCACTGTAGTTACCCATCAGATTCCCTGAATAGTAGGTTTATCTTCACTGTATTTCTAAGTTTTTATAACATTTCTTAATATTACCATCAGAATATAAACAAAACTCCACATTATAAAGTAGGTCTTGAAACTGTTAGAAGCACTCTGATTTTATCTCTGCAGAAGAAACAAAAAACTATTGTAAATTATAGACACTATGGAAACAGCAAAAGAATTTTTAAATGAATTAAATTATTTTAAATTCCATTATGTCTGCAAAGATTTTCAGTAATTTCAACTCACCCAGTTTCATTAGTCTACAATGGCCATGCGTTTCCGTTTCTAATCACTGCGTACACACATTTCACCGTATTCGCAGGCGTGGACGTTTAGATTTTAGGAGAGCAGCAAAGCAGCTAGGCAGCAAACACTAGAGCCTTTATGTTTACACTGAAAGGCAGGAAAATCCAACAGGAAATCTGCCGCTTTTGATTGCACTGACTTGAATTTTAGTGATATCTGAGGATTTGTTTCAGCTTGATTACTTTACAAGTTCTTTACTTAAATTCCTGAATAATAAATATGTCAAGATTTACCACAAAGAGCCAAGCAGTATGCTCCAGAGTTTCCCTGTAATTTAAAAGCTGATTACTTGCTTGAAGGACAGCTCCTTTTTTTATTTCATATTTCATTTTCTAAGTCCTATATTATTTCCTCCTCATCATTTATCCATCCATTACTAGTCCAGCAGGACAGAGCTGCTTTTTGCCAGCCACTGTCGTGAGGCATCAGAACCTTGATTACTGTTTGTAAAAATGTGCCCAGCCTCCCTTTTTTCACTGTGTACTCTGTGAAAATGTCTAAATTACATTTTCCTTGATCATTTGCAAAAATTAGCTTGTTAATTTCTATTTCACATAGTTTCTTCTTTTTCTTGGGGCTTCAAGGTTTATTGCAGGACCAAGGAAGGAGGACAGGTGACTGATGCTTGAAAAACCTGAACTCCTGGATGGTTTTTAGGGAAAAGCTTAGATGAAATTTGGGGTGAGGGCTGCAGGGTGTGTGACTTTCTTCTGATTGGTTGGTGTTGAGATTTCAGGGCAGCCTCCCAGGAATCTTGTGCTCAGCCTAAAGTTACCATCCTCCACCTGGGTGGGGGGCCTTACTTCCTGCAGAAGAGCTCAAAGGTGTTGTTACATATATTCTGTTCCTTGAGGAGGAGCCAGGACCCTGCCCCGAGGCTGCACTGTTGCTTCTTGACTGTTCTCCCTTGTCTGCACTCCCTCCCTTCCCTGATCAGCAGCTGTTTTAATCTGCCCCTGGGAACTCAGGGAAGGTCAAGGAGGCTGAATGAAGCCTATTTCTTACAAGCAGGAAACGGGGCACACAGGAAGGATTTGTACCAGGGAAGACCCTGCAGGGTTCTGCTCTGTTTCAGTGGTAAGTTTCCTCAGAAGTCACGTATACAAACTCCCTTGTTTTAAAGATAAAGGAACGAAGATACAGTGAATTTAGGTGGCTTGCCCCACATCTTAGAAGTAGTTAATAGTAGAACCGGAAGTAAAAACCTAAGTCACCTAACCCACAATCTCTACTCCTTTCCCCAATAGAGCAATTTCCTAAGGCTCTTCTGCCAAGTAGATTAACTATTAGTAAAATGGGGGGGATATAGGAGAGTGACATCAAGCATCAGCGGTGTGATTGGTGTAAATTATCTTTTGACTCTTTTTCAGTCCTTAGTCTCTGTTTCGATGAGTGGCAGAATAAGCCACCCCAGAATCTGCCTCTCTAGCCTAAGGATTCTTTTAAGCTAATTATTTTTGGGAAACAGCAGACAATGGAGAAGCTCAGAAAACAGAGCAGAAGTTACCCTCTGACATTTAGAAAGGAAATTTAGCTGACATTTAGAAAGGAAATCTCCGTTTGTAAGGTGTCTCCTTCAGTCAGTATCTTCCTCTATGTACTGACAGGGATGACTAAATCATAAGAGAATCTTACCAGCGGAGAAGGCACTGATTTAAATCCGTGTGGCAAATCTTACTATTTCCAAACCAAACTCAGGTCCGCTCAAGTGACACATGGCAAAGCCAGCCTGTCGACCCCAGGTTGTGTAGGGAAGTGCAGGGTGGTGAGCAAGGAGAACAGACGGCTACGCGGTGCCAGCTGGTGCCTGATGAGCCCCGTGACCCCCAAACTGCCAACCCTTAGGCATCTGCCTGCTCCTCTTCAGAAGATAAAGTGCATTCTTCCCTGACACGCATTTACCTCAGCGGAATTAACCGCCCTGAAAAATGGGCAGCCTCCCTGGAGCGCAGGCCGGCTTGTCCCAGCCCACGTCTCCTCCTTACCAGAGTCATACATCCACTACGTTGGTTGTCTCAGTCCATGTCTTCATCTTATTGGGGTCATAGATCCAACTATACTCCCATGTACCAGAGCTCCTTACCGCATTTGTAGCCGGTCAGACATCTGTTCCATCCCTTTGTGTTCACAGCCCCTTCCCCAATAAAAGACCCTGCCCGTCCACCCCAGCGCTCACACAGGCACCTCTGGCCCACTGTTGAATCTATCAAACTTTTCCTTTGTTTCTTAAACTTTCCTGTGTCTTTAGTAAATTCTTTTCCCACCTGGGACACCCACTCATGATGTCCCCCAACAGGCTGTGCTCAAAAAACCCTAACGTCCCGGAAGGCTTTCAGGCAGAGGCAGCATTAGGAGTGCGGGTTGCAGGGTGTGTGATTAGCTCGTGGACATTTTTCTGGTTGGTTGGTGGTGAAGGAATAGGGTGATGTGTAGGGGAATCTGAATCATCAATCTTCTGGTTCCAGCCTCTTGGGGTCTGTGTGCTTGTGTTCAGCATGTAGTCAGCATCCTCCACTGAGCGGGGGGCGGGTCCTAGTGTCTGCAGAACCTCTCAGAGGTATGTGTCAGATTGTTACCTCTGTCCCTTCGGGAGGAGCTAGGAGTCTGTGACTGTCCTTCAAGCTGTTTTTACTTTTCTTGTTCAACCACTTTCCTTTGTTTCTGCATTTTTCTAATTTTCTACTTTTCTAATCATTAGCTGTTTGAGTCTGCTCTTTGGAATTCAGGGAAGGCCTAGGAGATGGAAGTTTTTTCTGCAAGTAAGAAATAGGGGACACGGAGGGGCTTGTACCCAGGAGGGCCCCATAGGGTCCTGCTTGGTTTCATTACCCTCGTTTATTGTGCTTTTCCTGGTAACTTCCCATAACTGGTCTCCCCACAACCCCAACGTCTTTCCTGTGTCTTTAGCCAAAGATGGTATTTAAAGTAGTGGCTTGAGCCATCTCAAGGAGTTTACTCATTTTCCCAGGGTGTCTCCCACGTATACATGAGGTATACTTAATAAAACTTGTTTTTCTTTTGTTCATATGTCTTTTGCTATAGAGGATCACAGCCAAGAACTCAGAAGAGTAAAAAGAAAATTCTTTTTCCCTCCTCCACAGTTGCTACAGTGTTCTGGCAAGGGATCATGAAATACTTAGAGATGCCACAGTTTCTCCCTATAGCATAATAAACTCACAGGCATTTAATATTCCTAGTATTGAAACTCACTGCCCTAAATGGGAAAAAGATGCTTGAGGAGATTTGGAGTAATGTAATGCTGCCATCTAGCATCAAAAAATTTTAATTGCATAAAAAATATACTATTTGCTCACAATTGGAGGGAAAAGTATCTTCCTATTTATGTGCAATAATAAATTCCTACAAGAGTGACACAAATATAGTCAGAAAACAAATATTTACATATTATACTTGATAACATATTCATAACTAGTAAAAATGCCAAAATAATCCTAAAAACATCAACTAAAATGAAACTAGAAATTACATATTTCCAATTTTGTTCTTTTTCAAAACTGTATTGTCCCTTGAATTCCCATGTAAATATTAGGATTATTTTGTTAATTTCTTTTCTTTTTAAATCTTAGCTGGGACTGTGCTAGTGATTGCATTGAATCTGTAGATCAGTTTCGGGAGTATTGCCATCTTACGTCTTCTGATCAATGAACATGGTTAATTTGTTTCAACAATATTTTATAGTTCTCAGAGTATAAGTTTTTCACTTCTTTTGTTAAATTTATTCCTAAGTATTTTATTCTTCTTTATGGTAATGTATATGAAATTACTGTCTTAATTTCACTTTTGGATTGTTCACTGTATAGAAATACATTCATTTTTGTCTATTAGTCTTGTACCCTGCGACCTTGCTGAATTTATTAGTTCTAATTTTTAGTGGATTCCTTAGGAAATTCTGTATATCATATTACCTAATCTACAAATAAAGAGCTTTACTTTTTCCTTTCCAACATGAATGCCTTTTCTTTTCCTTCCCTAATTTCCACGGCTGCAACCTCTAGTGCAGTGTTGCATAGAAGTGGCAAAGCAGAAATCCTTTTCTTTCTTCCTGATCTTAGAGGGAAATATCTGGGCTTTCCCCATTAAGGATGATGTGAGCCGTGGGTTTTTCAGAGTTGCCTTTTATCAGGGTGAGGCAGTTCCCTTCTATTTCCAGCTTGTTGAATGTTTTTATTGTGAGTGTTAGATTTTGTCAAATGCCTTTTCTGTGCCCATGTTCTAATACTCGGAACCTGTGAATAAAATAGGAAGGTTACTGTGGGTTATCCAGGTGGGCCCAATGTAATCATAAGGGTCCTTAAAAGTAGAAGAGGGAGACAGAGGGAGAACCATAGAGATGGCAGGATGAAAGGGAGTCTGTCTGATGTTGCTCACTTTGAATATGGAGGAGTCCAGGGGATGAGGTGGTCTCTAGGAGCTGGAAAAGTGAAGGAGGTGGATTCTCCCCTAGAGCTTCCAAAAAAGACTGCTAACCTCCTAATACCTGATGTTATCCCAGTAAGGCCCATTTTGGAATTCTGACCTCCAAAACTATGGCAAAAAATTTGTATTGTTTTAAGCCATTAAGGTTGTGGTTATTTGTTACAGCAGCAAGAGGAAACTAATACAGTGTATTACATTAGTTGATGTTTAGATGTTAAACTAAACTTGCATTCCTGGGATATGCATATAATCCTTTTTCT
Organism: Camelus ferus; assembly: GCF_009834535.1. Classification (NCBI taxonomy): domain Eukaryota; kingdom Metazoa; phylum Chordata; class Mammalia; order Artiodactyla; family Camelidae; genus Camelus; species Camelus ferus. The sequence continues at coordinate 1,668,608 of NC_045729.1, forward strand.
GTTGCTAGATTTGGTTTGCTAGTGTTTTATTGAGGATTTTTGAGTACATATTCATAAGAGATAATGGTCTGTTGTTTTGTGTGTGTGTGTGATATCTCTGTCTGGTTTTGGTGTCAGGGTAATACTGGCCTCATAAGAAGAAGGTGGACAGTGTTCCCCACTCTTCTATTAGAATAGCCATTCCAGCTTTGTTATAGTTGCTATTTACATGATACATCTTTGTCCATCCTTTTACTTTCAACCTATTTGAAACCCATCCTTGGTCTAGAGTTCCTGTATAATAGACTTCCTCTCTAACAACTGATGATATTTTTATGACAATGAAAGCTGCATTTGTTATATTCGTAGCTGCTGTTTTTAAAATTAGCTACTGATGTAAACCTTTGTTTTCACAACTATAATAACTTCTTGTTTCTATATTCTCTCTGGTTCTCTTTCTGGCACTAAGCCTTGGTATTTTGGCTTATTTTTGTTTTACATAAAATAAAATTTAGTAACCATACGTTAGGCCTACTTTTTTCTTCCTACTGGTCTACCAAATCTTTTAAGTCTAAGAATCACTACACTAGAAATTTTCTAAGACTGGGTTAGAGATACGTTGTACATACAACATAGGTTGTATCTCCGGAACAAGTTTGTTAAACTCCTGAATAATTTTCAAAGTAATAAAATTTTAGGAGTACCTTTGTTTTAACGTATTTTACTCATTTAATTCAACTTTTTAAAGACATTGTAAAACTGACTTTACGAAAGATATGTAAACCATATTAAAATCTCTATTATACGTTGTGAATACTGAAACCCATCTAAATATCCAGTCATACAGACTGGTTAAATTGCAATGAATTCATATAATCGTTATCTATTAAAAATCATGTTTTATAAAAGCATTATATGACATGGAAAAATGTTCAACTGCAGGTCAAGTTGTCCTGTTCTGGTAACTGCTCTCCCCACTAACCTTTCTGGACACGATGCCGCTGCCCAAGGTGTTTCACCACACCCGTCGGCTTTCTTTAATCACTTCTTTGTAAATAGTCACTTCATTAAACCCTGTTCGGACACCCACTTCAGTATGTCATCTACTTCCTGCCAGGACCCTGAGACAGTTTATACACAAGTTAATGGTGAAATTAACCACTGGAAATGGTAAAATTACACCATTGACCTGTTATTCTCTGGTTGGTGAAATTAGGATAAAATTAGAGAGAAAACAGTAAGTGCCTGTTTAAACTGTTGCTATGATATGTGCACTGCAGTGAACAATAGGGATGGTTACCATCAAATAAATGTATTTATAGTTGTATGCTATTTTTTATATATCATCTCATTTAATCCTTTAAACAACCCTATGATATATCATCATCATTCCCCGTTTTACACACGAGGACACAATAAATATCTTTGATGACTGTGAATTAATATATCGTCATTGTTGTCTTTTGTAGATCATTCGCGGGAAGTCTTGGAGCAGTTAGTCGGCCCAAACAAGCTAAAGCAAGTGACGTGGACTGTTTACTGATTCTCACGGAAGCTTATCAAAGCTGTGCCCTTCACCCTGCTTTCCCAGGGAGCAGTGGTCTTTGAGGCTGGCTTTCCAGTGATATGATTTATGCCTTGACATTAACCAGACTCTTCAGCATTTGAATCCTGCTGTTATTCTGTGTTTGCTTGATGAGTGATTGTCCTTGAAACTTAGTCCTAGCGTGCCCTCTGATGTGCTGGGGGATGGTCCTGTGTTTGTTTCTTAAATAACAAAGTTTTAAATTACCTGTTTTCCCTGGGGATTCATTCTACCTAGATATTTGAGCTGTTACAAGAGAAATTGACCAATATGGATAAACAATAGGAGAATTCTAAGTAAAGAAACTTCTGTAAGCATGAATACCTTCCTAGCTTCCGGATACTACCTTCTGAAATATTTAAATGTCTGTTGGCCAAAAGCAAAGCTGAACATCAGGCCTGTGAATTCACCATGGAATTTACTATGTCGGTGAAACAAAAAAGCATAATGGTTCACTGTGGTAACTGAGGACACCACGTACCTCGGTCGTCAAGCGCCGGGGTGCTCCTGGGCCCTTGCCTAACCGCTTGTTATGCTGCGTTTTACGGCTGCTCTTCCCAAACGCGTGCTGTTCGTCTGTGAACTTTCTTCCTTAAAAGCTGCGTTCAAGAATGTGTAAGAATGAGTAAATGCAAACCATCATCACGAAGCTTGTATCCTGAAGCTCCACTGGTTTCACACTGTGAAATAAACAGCCCGGGGCTCAGTTTTCCAGTGAAATGTACTACTGTCTGTAATCCCCAAATCCTCGGACGCTTCCTGTGCTTACACCGCCCCGACGGTCAGCAGATTCCCTGGGCCAGTGAGCCTGTGTCAGGGGGCTTTCTTAAAGATTTCCTATTTCAGCTCCGATGTAGTGAAGAACAGGGAAAATACGGGATGGTAGACTTGCTTGTACATGTTTAGAGGAAGAGTTTCCATATTTAGCTCTTGTTTCTTGTCCTTACTATTAATTACCTTGTAAGTGTGATACGTTTATAGCATGGATGTACATCCTGCCACTGCAAGGGTGGTATGTGTGTATATGTGCGTAAAATGGGGAAGGTCTTCCACGCGTGGAATTTTTGCTAAAGACAAATTCAGTAAGATTTATTATTGAACACCCAACCATGTCAATAGCTTTTTCCCCTTTTGGGGAAACTGATTTCAAGATCTAATGTGTCAGACTTTTAGGATCTATAAAGGCTTTATCATCCTGAAGCAGTCTGCAGCCTGATTTTCTAAAAAATATTTCTCGTTCCATTAGCTATTTCTTACCACGCTGTTTAAAATTTTTATTCCCCCACCCTATCTTACCTATCCCTGTCACCCTTGCCTTTTTGTTTCCCTTTTCCACCAGTCACCATCTGACATGTTTTATTTTTTACTTCTTATGTCTCCCCACCCTAGAATGTGAGCCTCATGAAGACAGAATTTCAGAATTTCTTTTTCTTTTTTTTTCCACTGGTACATCTCCAATGCCTAGAACAGTGTCTGGTACAAATAAAGAACCCAAATATTTGTTGAATGAATAGACAAAATAAATAAAGGAATAAGATAAATAAATAAAATATGCAGATGTCCAGTTTCTAATCTGACGTGTGCAGAGGAAGTCAGCACTCCTGTCCTCACGAGATAAAAGCTGAACAAGCTGAAAATCACGAAGCAGTGCAGTATTATTTGAAAGTAGACTTGGATTAGTTGTAAATATATACTGCAAACACTAGGACAACCACTAAAAAAATGTCTTTTAATAAATACAGTTGATAGCCTAAGGGAGGAGAGAAGATGGAATCACATAAAATGCTCAATTAAAATCGGAAAACGCAGAAAAAAAGGAACACAAAAAAGAAACCAAGTACAAGGGCAGTGAGTAGGGAACAATTATAAACTTGGTGGACATTAATCCAACTACATCAGTAACCTCTTTAACTGAACAGTCTCAATCCAAACCTGCTTGTTAAGCTGTGACGTCATTTCAAGGCTCACCATTATATAAATATGGATGGTTTTTAAATATTTTAAGTAATATTTGGATATCTCAAAGACCTTCTTGTACCCTCCTTATACATCGAGAGGAAAACAGAAACAGGGTTATAGATATTTAAAATTAAACCCAGTCTTTGCCTCATCAAGTTGACTTCCACAGTTCTCCAAAGTGTAACTGGCTCTACTTTCCTCTTCCTTATCTTGCTGAGGACAACACTCAGCAGAACACCCTGAGCTTTCACAGAACACGTCGACAAAAACCCCTTCTCTCAAATGCCATCCAGCGCCACTGCAGCCTGTAGTTTCTATTAATTTTAACTAAAGCTGAATCAAAATTGTGAGTTTATAAGTTTTAAGCCCCAGTAGACCAATGGAAATTAGATTCAGCAAGAGCTGACTCATTGGGTTGTAGTAAACTTTGACGTCCAAAGTTCAAGAACCCCGAGTAAGTAAATTCCGAGGTCCACTGTGACCCCAGCTCCAAAACTCCCATCCACCTTTCTTACTTCCCTGTCTACGCAACGACTGGCCCTTTACTGGTGCCCTCTCAGAAGGTAACCACTGGTACCAGGGCCTCATCTTCCCAGGGATATCCTATGTTTACTGCCAGGAAATGCACACACGTTCATATGTGCGCGCATGTGTCCTTTTTACATAAGTAGTGGTGCACTGTGCATGTTCTTCTTCATGTTGTTTCTCATTTACGTCCTCATATCCTTATTGATACATGAGATCCTGACCCCGGGACACTGCAGTGGTGGCATCACCAATTTCTAGCTGACCTCAGTAAACCGTAAAAAAGGCATCATAAGGTTTCACAGTACTGAGTGTGTAGGAAATTCTAACCCTGTATTTTTATCCATGTGCCTGAACTGGGGCCCTAGTAGGTACTAATCCTGTATGAGGCACTTTGTACTTTCATTTAATACAATAACCCTTCGAGGTGCGGTTCATTAAACTTTATTACTGTTTTATGAAGAAATTAAAGCTCAGAGAGCCTACCAACCCCAAATCCCAACTGGAAAGTGACAGCAGCCTGACTCCGAAGCCATGTGCTCCATGCCACACTAACTGCATCTCTGACCTTTACAGGTGATTTTTCAAAAAATACAGTATTCTTCTGTATTTTGTTTAACTCAAAGACACATCATCATTAGTGTAACCCAAAGATACACTCTGCTACAATATCTGATTCCTCTCTGCTACTTAAATCACATGTTGTCATTATTGGGCTTTGCCTTCTGTAATTACATTACACTACAGCAGTAGAACTAGAAAAAAAAATACTACAGAGAGAGATTTCTGTATTTGGCATAACACAGAACAAGTCTGCATGACAAAGGCTGACAGAACAAGACCTGCCATTTAACACCGAACATGCATTCTTTGAACTGGAGCTCCTTCGAGGGTTAAACCCAGACGTAGCTGCATCCACACTGCAAGTACCTCGATGATGTCCCCCCAGAGAACATCCCACTCAGCAGGCTCAAGGCTGAAACTCCCACACCGTGCTCGTCGTCAGGCCGTTGTTTTCCCGCCTCGTGGGCTCTGGGAGCGGATACTCCACCACCTTGTGCAGCTGGCGCTGAATGCCGTGGCCGCTGAACTGGGGTCGCCTGGGGTCGCCAATCAGGACTCGAGTTCTTTGGGCCCGAAAGCAGTTCTTCAGCCACTGATGCAGGCTGTCTGCCAGGTCTTCATCATAAAACATATCTCCAAGCACGACAAGGTCCCACTTACCTTGTTTCAAATCCAGAATGTTTTTGGTTAAAATGGGAAAAGGATTCAGTCGGTTCAGTTCACAATTTAGTGTAATAGCCATTCCTGCAACTTGAAAAAAAGAAAAAAGAAATTACATAGTGAATTGGTATTGGTATGTGCTAGGCTGTTTTAATTCACTGTTGATTAAATAATTTAGAAACTCTCCTTTTAGAAACAATACGTTTCTTTCCCTTTCTGTTGAAAGTTGTTTTTTTAGATAAAGAAGCCTATAGTATATGGCAACGTAAGCTATTACCTACAATTCTCAAATACATGAATACCCTGAAAACAAACAATACGAAACATCTGGAAATGTTGAGGTTTTAAGGAACATTTGCTGATCTCGGCACAGCTTTCTAGGAGACAGGGAAACAAGCCTTGGGCTTGAGCAGGATGGCAAGTTAGAGCTGAGAGCCTCTGAGGCTCTCGAGGGCTAGGTCCTCAGTGAAAGGGAAGACCAGAATAAACTCAGATAACGTTGCTCTAACGGAACAAAATCACCCCCAAAGACACAGGCCTCTCCTCCCTTGGGTTTTGGTCAAATAAATACTACCACATATTTCAGGGAAGTCCTAGCCCAGAAATCCAGGCAGTGCTCCCAGGCTGGCATCACTTTGGGATATCTGACAGACACAAAGTCCTCCCGTGAAAAAATGCACCATCAACTCAGGCCCCACAGATAACGTCCCACTCAGTAAGTTCACTATGTCAGATTACAAAATACACACGGAAACAGGCCATCATGTTGAGGCACCTGTAAATATTAATCCTGTAAGAAAAAAAGAGACGTGCTTTAGATATTTTAAAATACGAAATCCTTACTAGGGTCTATGTCATTGGCCAAGATCCTTAAAGCTCCACTCATCTTAGCAGCAATAGCCGTGGCTCCACAGCCACTCCCAACATCTAACACGGATTTCCCTCTGACGACACCAGGATTATCCAGAAGATACCTAAATTAGAAAGAAAAGGGAAAGCATTATCTAAGAGGGATGGGAGAAGGTCAGGAAGCGGTGTCCCACATGTTTTCTTTGGATTGACTGGACAAAGAAAGAGTGGAGCTTAGCAGAAGAATTTGGCCCAGCATTGGCAAGTCTGGCCCGACCAGACTGACACAATGTCAATCTTAAGAGCTGGGCCGAGGGGGCAGAGAGAGGACCTGGTCATTTTGGTCTTTGTCTTGAGCGGGTTTGAAGAGCCGTTCCCTACGACCAACCACTTCTGCTCTTCAAGTCAACTGTTGAAAAAAGGATTGAGCACTTGCTGTGATCCAGAAACCACCAAGCACCAAGAATACAGACTGGCCGAATGCTGCTGGAGCCAGGATTCAGTAAGCCGGATCCAAAAGCCCTCGTCTCCTTTTGACCGTTCATCACAGGGCGGCTTTCCCCACGGCTTGAGGCATGTTATAATGAACTCACCGGTAAGGTGCCATCGAAGTCCAGTTCAGCCAAAGAATCTGGACCAGGGCTAAGTAGTTACCAAACAAATGAAGATGAATGGGAAAATACTGAAATAATAAATGCCACCGACCCTTGACCTCGGTGTTGGAATAATAATGAAGGGCAGGAAGTATGGCCCAGCGAGGATGTAGCGCCCTGTCTTAAAGGGACGGCTGCTACCCACGGTGAGCTGTTGCCACACAGAAATGCAATGTTATCAGAGATTCTTGTTTTTCAAATCAAAGTAAACTTTCATGTGAAATCCCTCAAGTATTAAATGTTAGCAACTACTTTTTTATTTATTTTTTTAGAGGAGGTACTGGGGATTGAACCGAGGACCTTGTGCATGCTGGGCATGCGCTCTACCCCTTGAGCTGTACCCTCCCCTTAGCCACTGATTTTTTTTTTTAAAGTTTACAAGTAAAGGCCAAACAAAACACATTTGTGGATCACCAGTTTGTGACCTCTGATTCAGACAGTCTCTTAAGGAATCTGACTGCATTTATATTTGGAGTTGATAAACAGTAACTTTCACAGACGTCACTTAAGATGTTATTTCAAAAATATGATGTAAGTAAATAAAGTTTGAAATTTTGGCAACACAACAACCAGAAAATTGGGATTGATACTACCCGGAAAGCTTTCCAGTCCTCAGGTTTCTCCAAAAAGCTCTATGATCACATTTATTTTTTTGTATTTAAAGTTATACACTCTGAATTCTATTAGACCCCACCGTTCCTGTGAAAGAGAAGTCCTTATCCTTTTCATTTCACAGCTCTGTAACCTCAAGGCATACACAGATTAAATACTCTACCAATCTAAGAGCAAAGACTAGACTGAAACGCTCAACATTCTTGCCTTTGTTTCAGCAGCTGCATTTTAATAGAAAGCATAGTGTGAATGTGTGAGAAAATGTCCTTAAAAAACGACCTTTGCAGTATGGAGCGTCGGAAAGGGGGGACCTTAAAAACGCAGATGCAAGTCCAGAGTTCACCTGCGATGTCAATAAACCACTGCAGAACAGGGAATCCTTGAGCAGCCCAGGGACTCACATCCCTTGTTCTTTGAGAGATTGGAAAGAAGCAATGATGGAGGAACTGTGAGTTTTAAGGAGCAAGATTTACAGGATTAAACCAGGAGAGCCGAAGGACTGGGGCTGTTTAGGCTCCACCAAGGAACTCTGCATTAGGAACCACGGATCTGAGAACGGTGTGAGATTTCTGGATCAACAGCTGCCCAGGGTCTTAGTGGACCCAGGATTTCTCTTGGGGAGAGAACTATATTTGGGGAAAGATCTTGATGAGCTTGGAGTAGAAGGTAAAACTATGCAATGAAGCAACCCCAAACTATTCTTAAACTGCTCTAAATTAAGAAAACAATTCTGGGTTCAGCTCTGGTTTTTTGAGAGGAGCAGGGAGGATGTGGAGCTGGAAGGAGCTGAAGAGAGAAAGGATGTGAGGATATCCCTAAAGGCCCAGCTTCACTTAGGGCCGTACCTAGACAGGGCTTGGCCTCCTGGCCAGTAGATTGCCCAGTAAGGATCGCTGTGGGGCCACAGGTCAGCTCTCTCCCACCAGAACTTGCATCTGGGGGTCAAAAGCCGCAACTGGATTTCAGGGGTGAGGCTGCCACTGCTGGTGACTTCAGTGTTCTCCTCCAGGAAAGCTTTCATCTCAGGGTCCAAAAAGCTTCCAGTTCCTCTCCAGGGGCAGTGGCCCCAGGGGAACAAGGGAAGACCACTGCTTCTCACAGCCTTCTGAAGGGCACCACGGCAGTTCACGGGAAAGGGTGCGAATGCTCTCCAACCTGGGCTCAAAGCCATCGGTCCTGCCCTTAGCGCAGGTTTGTTGGTGTCGCTGTTGATAAGAGTTGCTCCTCGTGGGGAAAGAATAAGGGTCTGGCTGCCAAACTGAGCTCAACTGGAATCTCCGGACCCCTAAAAACAGAAATGATACTGAAAATTCCAAGGCTCACCGACACCTCGAAATCCTATTACATGGTAAGAAAATATAGTGTTAGCTCTCTGGCAGATGATTCACAAGTGCATTGGTGCATTAACTTAGGAAAATCCAACCTTTTCAAAGATGCCTTTTCACAACAGAATCCTTTTAATAATTTAGAACAATAAACATACAAGCATTTGATTGTGAAAGACTCCCTCAGGAACATGCCTGTCACAAAAAATAAGGTATACCTTTAAGTGCATTTAATAAATCACCTACTTTTAAGTAGGCACTGCATTTGGCAACTGTGAACAAAATAAACAAAAGTCCCATCTTCAGGAAGCTTGGATTCTAGTGGTGGAACAGAGCAATTAACAGGACAAACATGGTTCTTACCTTTATGAAGTCTAGCCAAAGAGCTCTGCAGGTTATCAAAATGTAACTGTCTGTGGGCAGAGATATACAAATGATACTGACTACGTTCTATTTCAATTAAAATAGTCCTAGCATAAAAGCAGTGTCATTAAGATTCAGATTTTTTTCCTTAAAAAAAAACAACTATGGATTTAATTGTAATAAAAAAAAAAAAAACCAACTCCCAAATCTCTTTCTGTAAATCAGTTGAGTCATCTTTATCAAACCTGGACTGAAAGGCTAGTTCTAATAAAGAGACTTTGATAAGATTAAGTAAGAATGAGGAACAGTAGTTTAAACACATTACATACCCAGTTGTTTGGGACCTCTGATCGGTTCTGCATAAGTGTTTTAAATAGTCTTATGTCCACGCAAGTATTTAAGAGTAGGGGTCCCAAGCACAAACGCCAGCAGAGTAGGGGCCAGACTGGTGATGCACGCTGGTCATTAGGTAACAGACAGGCTGTGGCAAACTGGAAACTGTTTCAAACCTAGTCCAAAGGGGTCAGCAAACTGCTGCAAGGCAGGGGCATCTCGCCAGATCTTCCAATTTCACAAGATAATCCAAATATTTACACATAAACTCCCACTTTTAAACACGGGCAATTAATTAAAATATCAAGACACATGGCAGGCCAAAATGGTTGTCCGGCTACTAGTCTGTGAACTCAGAAGAGACCTTCATTGGGTGTTCAATTAGCCCACATTTATGCCCCTGCAATCCCAGGGACTCGAACAGCCTGACCTCACTGGCCTAACTCTGTTAGGAAGGATTGCCCTTGAATTGTACAAGCCTAAGTTTTAAAAAGCGAGCAGGGCAAATAAGAGATGCCTTTGACTTTGGACACAGTGTCTTCCAGGCCGATGCCGCCCCCTCCCACGCCAGCACCAGCGCAGCATCCGTTTAGGAATATGCGATTATGTGGCGGACCCTTGGCACGTGGGTTAACTGGTAAGGAGAGAAGACGCCCTTAAAGGGGGCAAGTTCCAAACGTGTTAGCACGTTATTTCCCACCAGGGAGGAGGGAGCACTCAGTCTTAAAGGGGCAGGCACAGCCCTCCTTCCCTCCTTACCCGGCTGCGCGAACACCGCCCTGGGCAGCTAAGCACAGGGCACGCCTCTCACTCGCTTTTGCGTCTCTTTCCGAGCCTCCTCTACGACCGCTCCCGGGGGTCGGGCTTCCCCCGGGGAGGATGCGCCCGCGCCCGCGCCACCCCGCTCCGCCCTCCTTCCCGGCGGCGCTTCCCCCGTCACCGCGCTTCTTAAAGGGACAGGAAGTGCGAAACCCGAGGGCGCCCTGACCTCACTTCGGAGACAGGAATGTCAAATTCGGATTTCTAAAATAACCACTCTGAAATCGTGGAGCGTCTGGTTTGTGCCGATCACACTAATAGGCATAGAGTGGTGAGCAAAACAGACACAGTATATGACGCTTTACATACAACCGAGATTAAGTCCTAATATGACCTCCCTCATAATGTTCATACACGTACGACATAAATCTTGAGTGATACCCATATGTCCATCTTCCAACCCCTCAAGACGTTCCAAAATTAACTCACCATCGTACCTTACAACAATTAAGACCTGCTCTGTCGTGCCAAAGGCAGCGGGGGGGGGGGGGGTGACCCAAACTTAGAAATAGGCAAACACGTTTCTGCATCGGAGTTTGCAGTTTGAGAAATGAACTGGCAGCCACCTCTTCAAAAGTAGAGCTGGTGGCTTGCGTTGTCTGCTTCTGTCCCTGTAAACTGGAACCTCTAGAAACCACTACAGGAGAATGAAACTTTGTTACTGCAATTAACAGCCCCAGAGGCATCCTTATCGTTTGCTTCTTTGATGAACGGCTGTATTTATTTCGGATTGATGGGCTAAGCACTTTGTTTTTCAGAATATTCTGCCCTAGATTTCGTCTGTAAGAATACATGTGTTTCTATGATGAATAAAACCATATTCATTAACTTATTGGCTTTTTTTTTTTTAAATTAGCAGCTGAGGTAAACCTTTTTCTCAACTATACTGTCTCAGTAACACTGTCTGATTCGCGTGCTAGCAATGATTCTTAGTGGGTGTTCACGATCAATTTGTCTAAGAGCTGTTGTTTGTAACCAGCTTCTGTATCCTCCCCCAGTCGTCGTTTTTAAATTGATCTGCTGCCTTCCATTCCTCCTGCCAGTGCCTTAGTTCCGCCTTGTAATGGCCTGCCTGAATTCCTGTAGCTGGTCTCTCTGCGATCCTGTCTTCCTCTACACCATTCTCTACAGCGCAGCTTAAATGTTTTCTTCTGAAACGTTCATTCTCTAGTCCAGAAAACATCTCACATTCCTCTAGGATACGGTAAGCCGGATAAGCCATGAGAAACAGACCTGAATTTTCTTTTTTATTGTTGTTTGTTGACGTGGTTTTTTTTTTTTTTTCTTTTTAGTTGAAAGAAAGAATGGTCTCACTTTTATCACAATGGACCCAAATGCAACCAAGCAAGCTCATCAACTCCCTGATAACAATTGAGCTATCATCCACCCTTGTGATTTCGGCCTCTAAGTGTCTGCCTACTTTTTGGTACACAGAGCCGTTTCTCTGGTAATGACTGGACTCTCTTGCAGGTGCAAGTTAAAATTATCCCATACTCAAATGCCTTTAAGGGTTTTGGGGACAGATATTTAATCATACTTATCAGCTGTGTGACCTTGGGCACGCTGCTAAACCTTCCTGATGACAGGGGTCAGGACAGGCCCCTGAGGCACAGGAATGTGCTGAGCGAAAGGGATTTGAGTTCCTGAAATCCCTTATCTGCCTAAAGCAGAGTCTCCCAAAAGAACTCAATTGTCATAAACCCCCACCTGTAGCAACTGTAATCATCTTGGAATTGAGACCTGGTCGCCACACCCAAACAGCCAGTGTCCCAAGGCCATCATATCTCCTATCTATTCTCCTAAAGGACCATTTATCTTTCCAAAAAGTCCTTCCCCTAAGGGCCCTTTCTCCCCTTCCCCATCCCCTAGGATGGAATAAAATGTATGTTTTTTAAAGCAGGACAAGAAAATTTCAGCAGAACATATTCCCGGCCCACCAGGGCCCTTCCTGCATCTGAGTTATACAGTAACCAGACCTCCTCAAAGGCAGGAATGTCTGCTCAACCATAAAGATCGTTTTTCCCTTCTTCTGACGCCAGTAATGTAACTCCTTAGCAGATAACATTCTTTTCCTAACTCTGCAAGGGGTTACAGTGACCTGCTACTCCCTTTGTCCCGTGTAGGTCTGGACTGTGTATCTCTGGTGAACTCTATGTAAGATATCAATGTGTCATTTTGATGAACGATCCTTTGTCTCAAAAATGTATATAACTGTGCTTTCGACTTCCAACCAGTAGAGCAGTCCTCAAGAGTTTTCTGAAAGGCTGTCTACAGGTTTATAATCCTCAGACTGGCACAGAAAAAAGTCTGTATTTTTTCTTTAGGTCTACTATTGATTAATTTTTCTTCAACGCCTACTACGTGAGGTATATAAGCACAAAGTTTTAACCCCCCCACTGTGAGTTAGCATCACTGAATCCTCCTCTGTGTGTGTGTGTGTGTGTGTGTGTGTGTGTGTGTATGTGTGTGTGCTGTGTGTGTAAACTCTGGTGTTTTTCTCCTGTTAATCTGCCTTTTGTCAGTTTAACTTGCAGGTCCCAGTTACTGCACTTAAGAGGGTGAAGGAAAGCTCTTCCTCCCCTGCACTATCAGAGTTTTCACCTGTTAGATAATGATGGCAATAATAATAATGCATTTGGAGGATTTGAAGAGATAAAGGCAAAGATCTTAGCACAGTTCCTGGAATATTATAAATGCTGTGATTGTCACTGTTGGAACTATGGTGTTAGGACTGGTAAGACACAAGACTGGAGGATGAAGATCAGGTTTTCAGCTAAGAGTGAGGGGATCAGACTGGAGTTTTACAAGACAGTTTTAAGCTGCAGGTATCAAACAGAGGTAGGACCGAAGACAAGGAGACCACCAGTTGAAGGATGCTATGGTAACCAAGCAAGCTCTAACAAGGGCATGGAAAGAACTGAACACATCTGAATGTGATCCAGGAAAAGCCATTAGCAAGACTTGGAGACTAATAAAATATGCTTGCTTAACCACAATGAGAGACAATCTAAGGGCACTATGTGGTCTTTTTTCTTCATCACCTTGACCTTTGCTGTTAATCACTATGCTATCTGATCAAATTCTTCCTTGCTTGATATCCTCCCTGGCTCCCCAGGCCTTCAATATCAGCCAAATTCCTGACCACATCTTCCCAGGCTCTCAGTAATCAGTTCCTACCTGCCTTGTTTCAAAACCCTCCTCTCTCTGCTACAATTTGCTTTTCTGCCACAGGCCCTTGTCCTCTCACAGCATGCCTTGCTTAAGACAGAAAGCTGCCACCATGACCACACATCCACCCCTCCTCCTCACTGTCCTGAACCACCTCTTTGTCCTCCAGAACACGGCTCAGGGTCAAGGCCCTCTCAGAAGCCTTCCCCAGCGCACACACGGACCTTGACATTTTCTTAGCTTCCTATGTGTATATCCAACAGGAATACCACGCAGGATTGTCTTTGCTGGGCTCCTCTACTGGACTTAGAGGCAAACCATCTCATTCTTCTTTGATCTTCTGCCACAGTTAAGACACTCAATAAATTCTATTAAACGAAAGAAAAATCAGATAAAGGAGGAAATAAACAAATATTACATATCAGTGTCTCATTCCTCAATTTTATCCGTAACAGCTTTATTGAGGTATCCTTGACATACAGTAAACTTCATATATTTGAAGTGTACAATTTGATGTTTTGCTCTGTGTAAACACTCGAGAGACTGTAACCAAAATCAGGAGACTGAACATATTCAGTGCCCTGTGTTATCCCTCCCTCCTGGCCTTCCCCACGTCCCCTCCATCCCCAAGTGGCCACTGACCTGCTTCCTGTCACTATAGATTAGTTTGCATTTTCTAGATTTTTATATAAATGTAATTATACAGTATGTACTCTTTTTTCTTTCTTTCACTCAACATGATGATTTTGAGATTCATCCATGTCATTATGCATCAATTATTCACTCTTTTTCTTTGCTGTGTGGTTTTCCATTGTGTGTGCATATATAATGCATTTATCCATTTATCTATTGATGGATCTCTGGGGATTTTGTTTGTTTGCTATTATAAATAAAGCCGCTATCAGCATCTGTGTACAAGTCTTTGTTTACATATACGCTTTCTTTTCCACTGGGCAAGTACTTAGGAGTGGAATGGCTGGATCCCATGGTGCCGTGATTAACAGCAAACTTTCCAAAACGGTTGTCATTTCACATTCCCAGCATCAGTGTGTGAGAATTCCAGTTCCTCCGTCTGGTGAGAAAAACAACTTTCTTTTTCTGAGTTGCTGCTGAGGCATTTTATAGTATGATAACCCTACTCACACCCAGAGTCTGAACACTTAGGGAAAAACTAGGGGCTGCCCGCAGTAAGTTCTGGTTTTTTTTGTCCGAGGGCACCTTTTAAAATAACCGTTTAGAGTTAAGCCTGCCGAAAGTTAGTGACCTCGGCCCGGGCACCCTGTAAGTAAAGGTGCTTGCCACCTGCTCTCCAGCTCCTGCTTGCCGGTGACCTGGGACAGAGGACTGCCCTTCCCCCAGTTCATTGTGCCCCCTTGCTTCTGGGATCTGTAAGAAATAATAAATCTTGTGACTCTACTTCTTTTGTGCAGTTGTATTGAAACTGCGCCTTCAAAAAAAAAAAATCCAAAATAAAAAAATAATAATAAAACAAAAACAAAAACGTAAATGGGGGGAGGGTACAGCTGAGTGGTAGTGGGTGTACTTAGCATGCACAAGGTCCAAGGTTCAATCCCCAGTCTCCCCATTAAAAAAACACAAACTAATACGAAATAAATAAAGCTAAGTTAAATGTCGAAAAAAAAAAAGAAACTGCACCTTCAATTAAAATGACTCCCACAAAGTGAGAACTTGGATGTCGAGGGAGCTACCTGCTGACCCCATGTGGGTGTCTTGTGCCCCTTCATTCATCAAGTCATAATCAACACATTCTTTTTTTAAAATATATTTTTAATGAATTACAGTCAGTTTACAATGTTGTATCAATTTCTGGTGTACAGCACAATACTTCACATAGGAACATACATACATTCATTCTCATATTCTTTTTCACCATAGGTGACTACAAGATATCAATACGGTTCCCTGTGCTGTGCAGTGTGACCTTGTTGTTTATCTGTTTCATATATATTAGTCAGTATTTTCAAATCTCAAACTCCCAGTTTATCCCTTCCCACCCCCTTCCCCTCCAATCCCGGTAACCATAAGTTTGTTTTCTATGTCTGAGTTTGTTTCTGTTTTGTAAATAAGTTCGTTTGTCTTATTATTATTATTCTTTTTAGATTCCACATATAAGTGATATCATATGGTATTTTTCTTTCTCTTTCTGGCTCACTTCACTTAGAATGACGAGCTCCAGGTTCATCCATGTTGCTGCAAATGGCATTATTTTACTCTTTTGTATGGCTGAGTAGTGTTCCATTGTATAACTATACCGCAGCTTCTTTATCCAGTAATAGACATATTCTTAATTCAATACACCAGCTCCGGCTCCTCAACACACTCCACACCCTCACCAACACTTACTATTGTCTTTCTGATTAAAGCCATGCTAGTAGGTATGAAATGTATCCCATTGTGGTTCTAACTTGTATTTCCTCAATGACTAACAATGAGCATCTTTTCATGTGTTTGCCATCCATACATCTTCTATTCAAAGTACGTCTCATTTTAAATCCAAATTGTTGCATTGTTTTCCTGATCTTTCGTAATTTGGGTACATTAAAAACAGGTGCATAGGTCTTTCCTCAGGACTGGGAGAATGATTCATAAAGCTAATGGCATTATCTGGAATAAAGAGAGAAAAATAACCTCTCTTGCTGTTTTTTGGAGAATATTATTTTAAATATAACATATAATTTGCAAACGTTTATAAATATAAATTCTAAATAAATTTGTAAATATATTTCTAATAAAATACATACCTCACTTTAGTTTTAAAAGCAGCCTCGAGATGCAGACAACATAAATTAAATTGTACTCAAGCGTGATTTGCCTCTGCAATCCCAGAATGTGTTTCTCCCCAGACTTTTTCTTTTTTTCTTTGAAGTATAGTCAGCTTACGATGTGTCAATTTCTGGTGTACAGCGTAATGTTTCAGTCATACATATAAATACATATATTTGTTTTCATATTCTTTTTCATTATAGATGACTACGAGATACTGAGTATAGTTCCCTGTTCTCCCCAGGCTTTGGAATGAAGTTTGAAGTGTTGGATTTTCTAGAACTTTGGCTTCTTTCCACCTCTTTTCTCCACCACATGGCCCTGGCGCTGGGAACGTGTAGGCTTCCTCTTTTCAGTTCCTTATCTGCATTGCAGTTGCTGCTTCTTCGTTTGGTCACTAGGCAAGCTTTTAAACACTGGTCACTGAGTCACAGCCAAACATCCCGACATCTGGCCCTTTAAGATCAATGTGTTGTAAAAGGGCTGAGCCCTCACAGCGAAGTGAAGTCCTCAGCCAACTAAAGCCATAGTGCCACCTAGTGGTCACTTAACCACGGCCCCGTGTGTCTGAGCTAAAATGGTAAAAACAGAAAAGAGCAAAGATTCTCACCCACGATTTGACCACACATGCTGGCATGCCTGCTGTAACATGTGGCAGAAACACTTACCACTGATAATATTTAGGGCCTAAAGTTTACGAAAGATTTGGTATCTCCCGTGACACATTCCCTGTCTCTATCTCTCTCACACACACACCCACACACACCCAAAGGCGAATCCACCAGCGAATCCTGTAGGCTCTGCTTTCAAAATAAACCCAGAATCTGACCACCTTCCCCACCTGCACTCCTTCCCTCTGGTGCCAGTCACTACCGCCTCTAAGCTGGATCATTGTGAGGTTCTCCTAAGTAACCCCTCAATTTCCACCCTTGCTCCCTGCGAATCAGGTCACGTCTTTGCCCCACTGGAAACCCCCCAACACCTCCCCTTCCCACCTCATCCAGCCTAGCCCCTGCCCTGCCTCCCACGCCTACCACTTTCCCCCTCTTGACGACTTTTCAAATATACTGGACCATCTTTTTTTCTTTTTTCTTTTTTTTTTTTGGATATTTTGTGATTTATTGAGCCCATAGTGAAGTGCTTACTAACACGTGATTTACAGTATAATAATTAGCATATAGTTTTCTTTTTTTAAATTTTTTTTTTCCAGGGAAATATAATTAGGTTTTATTTGTTAATGGCAGTACTGGGGATTGAACCCAGGACCTCGTGCTCGCTGAGAATGCACTTCTACCACTCAGCTATACCCATCCCCAGTTAGCATATAGTTTTCAACGTTCCAATGGACTTTTGCCGTAATTGTTTCTAACACCTTCACTGTGTTATGGTTCCTCTTGATGTTATGCGAACATGTCTCTCTGTTTCCTGCTTCAGGGTCTTTGCACTTGCTACACCGCCAGACTAGGATGGTCTTCCCTGCAGCGTGTAAACAACTAACCCCTCATCGCCTTGATTTCATCAAATGCTTTTTCTGCATCAACTACAATGACCGTGTGGGTTTTTCCCCTTCCTTCTCTTCATGTGGTGTATTGCACTGGTCCGTTTTTGTATATTGAATCATCCTTGCCTTCCAGAGATAAACCCCACTTAGCATGATGTGTAATTCTTCTAATATGTTGCTGAATTTGGATTTTCTAGTATTTTGTTGAGGGTTTTTACCCCTCATTTCCTTTAAGTCTTTGCTCAAATGCTACCATCTCCCTGAGGTCTGACCACTCTATTTAAAACTGCAAAAAGTTTCCCAGCTTTGTCTGTCTTCGTAGATACTCATCACTTATTTTGCTTATTGAATTCTCATGAGGACAGGGACTTGCCATGATGACAGAGACTCGTTTCCTTTTCCCCTTTTTCCTAATTGAGGTCTAAGTCACATACACTGAAGTCACAAATCTCAAGTGAACAGTTTGATGAGCATTTTGACAAAAGTAAGACACATAACCCACCACCTGTCGAAATACAAAACAGTCCCATTGCCCCAGAAGGTTCCCTCCTGCCCCTTCTCAGTCAATCTCACAACCCCCCAGCCACCTCTAGGCCAGCAGCGTGCTGGCGTCTCTCACCACGGGCTGGCTTCACCTGTTCTAGAGTTTCTTATGAATGGAATTACACAGGCTGTGCTCTTTTGTATCTGGTTTCTTTTGCTCAGCATTTTTTTGAGATGCAGCCGCATTGTTGCTCGTACCGGTCCTTCGCTCCTCTTCCCTTTCGCACAGCATCCCCCTGTGCGACATACTTCGGTGTGTTTACCTCTTTTCCTGACTATTGACATTTTGGTTGTCTCCAGTTTGAGGCCGTTATTAATAAAGCTATAAAACTGCTATGAACATTTCTGTAGAACTCTTCTTGTGGGCGTATGTTTTCCTTTCTCTTGGGCAAACGCCTCGGAGTGCAATCACTGGGCTATAGGGCAGGTGTATGTTGAATTGGACAAGAAACTACCACATGGGCTTTTGAAGTGGTTGTAAAGTTGTAAGATTCCCACCAGCTGGGCATACGAACTCCAGGCCATGGACGGTGGTGTCACCATTTCAACTTCAGCCATTCTGCTGCGCGTGCGGTGGTGTCTCATCGTGGTTTTTAACTTGCATTTCCCTATAACATTTCCACGTGCCTATTGAAGACTAGGATTTTGTCCATTTTGTTTATTGCTTATCTCGTGCACACCCGTGCAAGGTGGGGCCCATATTAGATCAACGAATATTTGTTGAATGAATGAATGAATGATTTACTCTAAGAAATAAACAAATTAGAGTGGATTCAGGGTCGTTATTCCTTGATGACAACCCAGAAAACATTCTCTCTGACTCGGATGCTGAAATCTTTCTTGAGTGGGAGAGAAAAGAGAGCCCAGCCTAGTTTGCTAGGAATGATTTTCAACTCACAGCTCTTTTTCCCCATTATTTCCCACAGCATTTTCCCATTGCTGATCAAGCTGATCAGACTGGGGGTAGGTAATTGAGGTAATATTTGACAGACCCATGAACGATCATCACATTGCTAGTCATGGTAATTAAAACTTGCCACGGTGCTTTAGTTCCCTAAAAATTTGTTTAAGATTTTTTCAAAAATTTTATGCCCACAGGGCTGTGTGGTACTTTCGAACATCATCAGACTTTCATAGATTGAGGAGGAAAAAATGTGAGAGCTTTAAATAAAATGTATGCAACAGTTTGATTGGAAATTATCCTTGAGTTTTCATTTAATGTGCTCCGAGCTTTCACATAAACTATTATCTAATTTAATAAAGAAAAATCAGGCTGGGAATAGCGGTATTAGCTCTAAGGATCTCCGTGGTTAGAATTTCTAACGGTAACAGGGAAAACTTTGTTTCAGTGGAAAGCTATGCGTTGTTTAGCCTACAGCCTCTTTGCCATCCTATCCTGATTCTCTGGGAACTATTGTTCAACTTTGTAAATTGTAGACAGCTAGCAACAATCCTAAATAAATCTTAAGCTCAGACATGCAAATCTTGTCCTGTCCAATTGCTTTCTCTCCTGCTCTACAGAAAAAGAACCAAGTTTTGCCTCCATTTGCAGATTCATTTCAATATTCCTGCTCCATGAATCCCTCTGTTGGCATCTCCTTTGAATTGGTTGTAACAGCTTCCCCGGGTCAAAAGAAACTTCAGAGAGCTTTACTGGATGTGATTATTTTATTGAGCGAGAAACTGTTGACAAACCGGGAGACTTCAAAACCGAAAGCAGCTCGCTTTCAGCAATTACAGCTCAGTTCATAAAGCCTGAATGGAAGGCACTGTTTTCTGTTGTGATCGGTCAGCAGACACGTATTCTGGTCCCGCAGTGACGTCGCACAAGCTTATCTGTTTGCAGCTGATGGACTAGGGAGCAGCAAGGTCACGCCGATGTGAAGAAAGCTTACGTTTTTAAGGTCAGAGCCAGTATTTTGGGAAATCAGGACAACTGAAGTTTTATTTAGGGGACTAGGGGTGATTGACTTAGGGTCCACTCAAACTGTGGCCTCCGTTATAGTTTTTTTTTTTTTAACTTTTTTTATTGAGTTATAGTCATTTTACAACGTTGTGTCAAATTCCAGTGTAGAGCACAATTTTTCAGTTATACATGAACACACATATATTCATTGTCACATTTTTTTCGCTGTGAGCTACTGCAAGATCTTGTATATATTTCCCTGTGCTGTACAGTATAATATTGTTTATCTATTCTACATTTTGAAATCCCCGTCTGTCCACAGTTTTTTTTTAATACCAGTTTCCTCATTAGTGAGCTTTTTAAGTATCCAACACATGTTCATTTTACTTATCTGTATGGGAGTAATGATTTTGCCCTCTTGAGGAAAATCATCCTTTAATTAAATAATTGGTTGATCAACTTAAAAATTAGCTAACCATATAAGAAGGCTGGTAATTAAGTCCTAACTTTGGGAATCTGGTCCACGTAGGTGCATCCTGAGTAACTGGGATCTGGCTTAGTGTAACCAGGAGTAGTTTGGCCGTTTCTTCCCCCCAACACTGACCAAGCGGATCAGATTGGGGACAGATAATTGAGGTAATATTTGATCAGAAACTTGGTCTTCAATAGACATGGTTCTTATGTCTTTTAAAAGCAAAAGTTGTCTGGGACAGACTAGCTTTAGAATATGTTATTTATTATCGATTTATTTAATTAAAGTGTAGCCAGTTTATGATGCTCATCAGTTTCTGGTGTACAGCACAATGCTTCAGTCATCCATATACATACGTATATAGAATATATTTTCTATGCTTCAAAATATATTTTAAATGTGGCTTATGACAGGAGCTATTCTTAAAAACGAACACAATGCTATCTTTTTCCAACAATTTCATACTGAGAGGCTGAATATGCCAAGGGACAATGACCAGCCTGTGTGACAGCAGAACTCTGACCCTCAGACGCCAAACCACTGCCTCTGAAGCCATAGCCCGGTATGATGAGACGAGGTCAGTGACTGCCAGCTTCCCTGCATTTGCCCCACTTCCAAGTCAGGATCAATTAGGCAAAGCCAAATATGCTCCTCAAACCCATCTCGTAAAATGCCGTGCTTCTCGTCAGCCCACCTCCTCCTTCCTGGTGCCACCAGCCTCCGTCACAGCTTGCCCAGAGACGTCCCGCTCCCCTATGGGCCTCTGCCAAACATGAGCACTGGAGGCTGCCTCCCTTGCTGGAGCAAACTGTGAATACACAGCCTTTGTTCTCATCGGAGGCCCTTCACTCATTTCCGCAACATAGTACACTTACTTAGACAACCAGGAAACTTCGAAGGGCTTATTGTCGGCCCAGAGGAAACACTCAGAAAATCAGACTACTCGTTCCTCCCGGAGATCAGAAAGGATCTCTGTGCTTCAACATCTTTGTCTATAAAACAAGATAGCGGAAAGTACCTGAGTCACAGGGTCGTGGTGAGCATTAAATGAGTCAATGCATATAAGCTTCTTTATTTTTATTTTTGGGGGAGGTAATTAGGTTCATTTATTTTTTTAATGGCTGTAGTAGGGATTGAACCCAGGACCTTGTATGTGCTAAGCACACATTCTACCACCGAGCTATATCCTCCCCCCACCATATAAGCTTCTTAAAGCAGAGCCTGGAATATAGAAAGCACTCAATAAATAATTATAATAATTATTATTATTTAAATTAACAATAAATGTATCCTTGCTTGAGTCAAATAAGCTAGAATTTTTATTAACTTAGCATAGGAAGTCGTGTTCGTTATTTCAGGAGTGGGAATACGAAGATCTTTGCACAGAAACATTGTAATAGATTATGCTTGGTTCCCAGGCCCTCACACAAAAGACTCTCTAAGCCATGTTATCCCTTAAGGCTGTCATGTTTGCAGTTTAAAAACAAATTTAAAACCATTCTGTCATAATAATAAAAGTAACCCAAAAAAAGATTTAAAAATACAATCGGTAACTTTGTATTTATCTTGAAAGTTGACACTTGAAGAAAAACAGGGTCGATTTTTAAATGGGTGAAAAAGTATATGGAAATTTCTGACAAGATGAAAAGAAACATCTGAGAGCTTTTAGAAGCTAACAGTAAGTTTTTAGAAAGTATTCTTTCATTCAGGACTTAGATGGCTTTTTTTTCCCCCAGCCACTGCGAGCGGTGATTTTGTACCTGTAGGTGGGATTAAAAGAAAAAAGGACAAAAGGTTTTCCTTAAAACAATGCGTGTACATATGGAAGAAAAAAACCGTTTGGAATGGAATTAATTCACTTTGAGAAAAGAAGAGCAGGATAAAGTCTCCAAAAAGGAAAAGAAAATATAACAGTCCTTGACTTTCATACTTCCAACCCCTGCACGTTACACACCTGCACTTAACATGGTGAAGAGCAGTGGGCAGCAAGTAGGGGGACATGGGCCCTCGTTCAGAGGTGCCTGTCAGCCAGCAGTACAGGCTGGCATCTTTGTCTGACACTGTTTGCCCTTGTGACTTAATACCTAACTGTGTTCCCTTATTTTAATTTAAAAATGAGAGCAAATTAAAAACTAAAGACAACAGGTAGACCACATTAAAATAAAACAATTGAGCAGAGGTGGCTCTCAGCGGAACACATCCTAAATCTCAAATGTCCACTGATCTAACTGCGCAGGAAAAGAAGAAAATTAAGAGTATGTGCCGACTATTAGAAATATTTGAAGAGTGTGAAATAAAATTAAAAATTTGATTATCCATTTTAGTCCTCTAGAAATGAAAACTCCCATCACACGCAAAAGCATATAGACTACATAAGTCCAACTTTTTTACTTTGGATTTTCAGTAATGCTGTACGCAGGTCCAAGAGTGAGGAGACCGCCTCACGAAACGAGGCAGCGGTTTTGTGGCAGGTGGTTCCCGCGGCGGCCACCAGGGGGCACCACGAGCTCGGTCATAACCGCGCGGCTCGGGGAGCTGCAGGTGAAGGAGGGCTGTTCGCAGTGCGGTTCAAGAAGGAAAAAACGACCTGCCCTTTAATGCATTCATTCAGTCGGGCTTTTACAGATTAGTGATTGTAACTGAGACTGCCAGATATGCAGGCTGTAATTAGGTTTTTGCCGTGTCACCAACATCCTGCGTAGCAGTACTTTTAAATGCCGTCTTCAGGGTCACGGACCGACTTCTCTGTTCTCTGAAGGGCCTGTAAATGACTCCGGTTCCAACAAGACCCCGGGAGCTTTTATCTGCTGGACTAGATTATCTTACCTCTTTGAACTCTGAACACCAAATCTAAGTAAGACTCTGACCTCAGATTTTTAAAAGTCTTTATAAGTCTTTAAATGAGATAAACTATTACACTTGCATTTATCTGTACTATTTGTCAGGACAGAGTCAGATTCCAAACTAAAACAACCCCCCGTCAAGACAGCGGCAGCTCCGCTCCCGGGAAGACACGTGGCGTCCGGCAGGACGGGGGCAGGCCCCCCTTCTCTTGCACCAATGCAGTCCAGCGTGCTTTTCCCTTCCAGCTGTTTCCTCTTGCTGACAGGCTGCTTATTTTAAGGCCTAAGTTACTCTAAACCATTTAAAAGACAACTGGGCTGCATGAGAACCTTTGGCTGGGAAGCCTTGCCGGCTGCTAAAAGGGTCTTCCTGGGAAGCAGAAAGCTGGTGGGGACCTCACATTCAGGGTCTGGTCCTCCTTGCCACAGCCCAAAAACCAGCTTCGTAGGACACAGAGATGGGGGTGACACTACCATGTTCCCGAGAGACTCTTGCACACAGAACAGTCAACTGCAATTTATTAAAATCATAATGAACCAATAGGACTTCGGAGCACTGATGGTGGCACATGGTTTAGTAGAAAGAGATCTTGAGTTATTGAGATTGTTTCAACAGATGGTAGCCTGGTCCGTTAAATGTGGGGTTTGTGTGTTGATTTCTCAGTGGGTACATTATTTCCAAGTGTGGGGGCTGCATTTTCCTGCAGTGTCGCATACATACGACAAGGTGACTGTGCCTTATTCAGTAGTCACTCGCCACCTTTATACCCACATGGTGCCCTCCCCGTGTTGAGGTGATCCTCCACTCTGATGAAGAGTAAGGAAGATCACAGCATGAAAGCAAGATAGGATGGGCTATGCTGGGTAACAAATAACCCCTGAAATCTCAGGGGCTGAACAGTATACAAATTTGTCTCTCGTTCGTGCTGGTGTTCCTGGTCAGAGGGTTCACCAGGCAGCCGTTCTCTAAGCAGCAAATTCAGGGATGGGTATCTCTCCCATCATGTCCCGCTGCCATCCTGGAATCTTCATTCCGGCTGTGCGGATGGAGAGAACGCCAGACTGAAAGGTTGTGAGGAAGTTTTATGTAGGGGTGCTGAGAAATGTCGTCTTTCTCTGGGTTCAAAATGAAAATGAAATGGTTTGGTGAACACATGGAATCAGCCCTGCCATGATCATTAATCATTTCTAACAAAGGAACTTCCTGCAAATACCAATTTCATCTTTCCAGTTCAATTGCACCTTCTTGGATTCTGTAAAATTTCTAATAACAGGGAGAAATTAGATAAAACTTGTGCATCCTTGTGAATTTACCACCCATATAACCTACATAAGCATTTTAATCTACCTAAGATTTCACTAAACCTGGAAGAATAGTCCTTTTTTTTTTTTTTGTCCTTTTTTAATTGCAGTAAAGTCAGTTTACAATGTTGTGTCAATTTCTGGTGTACAACACAATGCTTCAGTCATACATGAATATACATATATTTTTTTTCATATGCTTTTTCACTGTAAGCTACTATAAGATACCGAATATATTTCCTTGTGCTATACAGTATAAACTTGCTTATCTATTTCATATATACCAGTCAGTATCTGCAAATCTCGAATTCTCAATTTATCCCTTCCAACTATCTTCCCCTCTGGTAACCAACCATAAGTTTGTTTTCTACATCTGTGAGCCTGTTTCTGTTTTGTAAGTAAGTTCACTTGTCCTTTTATCTTTTTTTTTTTTTTTTTTTTAGATTCCACATGTGAGTGATATCATATGGCATTTTTCTTTCTCTTTCTGGCTGGAAGAATATTCTAATGATAAACCACTCTCTGTAGATGGAAAGCACTGAACGTACTCCCCTGCACCCCGCCATTCCTAACTTCAGACTTCACACCATGTTACAATCAGGACCTACAACCATTTGCTTCCCCACAGTTGCAAAAGCTTAACCCTCCCAAACACAACAAAGAACATTAAACTAGAGTCATGTTTCCAAATTCCTGGCAGATTTTAATCTTTGGGAATTCAGGATGAGATGTGAGAATTCCCAAGAATTCCAGAAACCATAAATTTTTCCTACTCCTTAATCCTGATTGAGGTATCCAAAACAAACTAAAAATCATTTGAATAGGAATAGGAATTCATTTATCAATGAATTACTTGTGGAGTTTTAAAAGTGAGGTAGAGATACAAACAGTCCTTGTTAGAAATGTTAGAAAACATCACATCATATAACAAAAATACCTGTCATTTCATTAATACAGGTTTTGCATTTTCTACAATAACCTGAAAGTATCTAAAAGAAATATATAGGAATCTGATAAAAATCATATTGATTTTTTATCATAGGAGAGGATCACCTTAGGAAATAGCTAAAACAGTGTCAAAGAAAACTGTATTAATGTGCTCCAATCACATTGTCTTAGAAATCTCTTGTGCTGTAGTCATAACGGAAGTTAGAACATGACAAGTCCAGCCGTTTTCATTCCCTGGTTGCTGGATAGAATGGTTACCATCACTGTCTGCTGCAGTCATATCATGTCTATTTAAGTTTCCACATCATAAACTTATATTCATGTGGCCGAAAAAGTTCCAGAAACGTGCTGCTGTCATATTTTCATTTGGGCCACAGCCATGTGCTAACAGGACAACATGTTGTATTCTAGGTAATAAAAAAAAGTCACAACAAAAATGAATGTTTTAATTTAGAGCCCATGTTCGGTACTCATCAAGAATTTTCTGTGACTTTTCTTTTCTAAATGAAGTATAGTCAGTTTACAATGTGTCAATTTCTGGTGTGCAGCATAATAGTTCAGTCAGACATATAAATGCATATATTCCTTTTCATATTCTTTTTCATTATAAGTTACTACAAGATATCAAATATAGTTCCCTGTGCTATACAGTATGAACTTGTTGTTTATCTATTTTATATATAGTAGTTAGTATCTGCAAATCTCAAACTCTCAATTTATCCCTTCCCACCCCTTTCCTCCCCTGGTAACTGTAAGTTTGTTTACTATGTCTAAGAATCTCTTTCTGTTTTGTAAATAAATTCATTTGTCTTTTTTTTAGATTCCACATATGAGCGATCTCATATGATATTTTTCTCTTTCTCGCTTACTCCACTTAGAATGATGAGCTCCAGGTCCATCCATGTTGCTACAAATGGCATTACTTTTATTCTTTTTAATGGCTGAGTAGTATTCCATTGTATAAATATATCACAACTTCTTTATCCATTCATCTGTCGGTGGACATTTAGGTTGTTCCCATTTCTTGGCTATTGTAAATAGTGCTGCTGTGAACATTCAGGTGTATGTATCTTTTCAAATTAAAGTTCCCTCTGGATATATGCCCAGGAGTGGGATTGCTAGATCATATCGTAAGTCTATGTTTAGTTTTTTGAGGACTCTCCATACTGTTTTCCACAGTGGCTGCACCAAATTCTGTGACTTTTGTGATTCGTGTTTGGGAATATTAGTAAGGACAATAATTTAATTTATCCTTCATTTCAAGTGTGTACACTTTGGGAGGAGGGGCTATGGCTGAGCTGCTTCTGGAGTTCCTATTCCCACCCAGAGAGCCTAACTGTACCGCCCGAGGCCTCTGTGGACCCCTCTCCTCGGTTTTCAGGTGTATTAAGAAAGCACAGGGACACGTAATGGCTGAGGCATGGGGTAACCCAGATGGCGAAATTGAGTTGAAGATAATTGAGAGACCTCTTCAGTGTGGTAAACCATTCACACTACCCCAAAGGAAACAAAGCCTTTTCAGGAGTCTGGGGGATGCGGGAGGGAGCTTGGGGAGAGGATAAGAAGAGAGAAGAAGGAGGAGGGCTAAGCAGAAAGGGGGAAGCAACCCTGGGAGGGGTCTTTGAGGATCCAGCCTAGGTAGAAGCTCCTGCGATTACAAGACACAACCACCAGGTGGCGCAAAGGAGCGCATCCTATTCAGGCCCTTAGCGGGCTGCCTACCGGCTTGTGTGAAAGCCGCCCGCCCACCGGGTTCGCACCTGCACACAAATAACGCACGGGTGACGATGAACACCGGGGGACTGCGCCGCATTTAGACAAGAGGGGATTAGGAGGGACTGGCAATAGGATTTGGGTTTCCGCTGGGTGATTTGGGGGAAGTTTCAGCAGAGTGAAGATTGCTGTGGATTGGGTGCTGTCAGAAAGTGGGCGTCACTTGGTGACTAAGCCGAGTATCTCAGTGATTTTTATCGAAGAGGTGGCGGGATCGGGATCGGCTAACACTGTCGGCGATGCAGAAGCAGCAGGAGCTCGTGTTAGCCGGAACGGAGCGGGGGTGGGGCGGGGCTGTTGGGTCGTCTCTGTGGTTCACACGGTTGTCCGGGCCCGTGCTAAGGGCATGGCTGCAGAGGGGTCTCGGCCTCACTCCGCAGCTGGTCTCGGGAGGCAGGGCCGGCCTGTGAAACGGCTCGTGATCCGTAGGTGTTAAGCCAGTTCCCAGCCGTGGGTGCCAGGCGGGTTCCCAGCTGACAGCTGCCGGGACGCCTTTTTTTCTTTTTCACGGGCTCCCTGTCCACAAGGGTGCAAGCTGTCAGAAGGCGCATCCCAGGACGTCATCCCTCAGGAAAGCCCATGGCGTGGCTGCTAAGCGCCTGAACGGGGGCCTGGGGCCGGCCTGACCTTGCCTCCCAGCCCTGCCGTCCACTGGCTGTGGGGCCCTGGGTTTGTTATTCAACTTCTTTGTGCCTGTTTCCTCATTTGTAAAAGAGAGCTAAAAATAGTACCTACCTCTTCTGGAAATTGGGACAATTAAATGAGATAACATACATAAAGCATTTAAAACAATGCCTAATGCACGATAAGCATTTAACTTAGACGAATCTACCCCGTTCACCATTTGTCAGAGATCACAATGTGCAATGCATTCTGGAAACCCATTCCAGAGGCTGAAGAATCGAACAATATTCAGCTTATAGGAAACATCTACTATCAGAAGATGCTCATTAAGGAAGCTGATGGGTTGTCGTCCGTTCCTGGTTTGTCCAAAATACACATATTCCAGACTTAGTAAGGAGAGACTTGTATTCAGAAGGATTAGTGCAAGGGGGCGGGGAACTATTGCCGGGAGGGAAGGCTGTGACCATGCGGCCCGCAAGCATCTGAGAGTTAGGCAGAATGATCTTCCTCTGCTACAGAGAGGAACAAGCAAGGCTTGGAAGAGCGGACTTGGGGAAGTGAGATGAAAGTGCGGCGTGATGGGATGGTAGATCAGGGAATGTTTGACTCCGAGGCCAGCCCATTCTCAGAAGCTGAGGGTGGGCCAAAGTTCAAGGGCCTGGAGGAAGGAGAGAGGCTTCACCAGAGTTTGGTTAACAGCATTTTGGTGTGTTGATCAGTGGGGACAAGCGGTCCAGCTAATCATTTACAAGGCAAAGAAGAGGAATTGCGAGGGTCTGTGTCTCCCTGGTCACAGGTGAGCAAGGGGGCATCTCTGAGTCTTATCCTAAGTCATAGGGGCAAGCACGGGTCTTTGCATTAAGCAAAGGCTCTTGGGGGGATTTCTTAAACCTCACTTTTCAGGATCACAGGACTCAGGTAAAATTCAGCCCTGTCAGGTTGCAAATGACGTGTTTCCTATTTCTCAAACTGCTGTGTTTCAGATAAAGGATGAAAGCTGGGCTTTGATATGACCTGAGAGATCCTGGATCCTTACATATAGAAGCACAGGTCTGTAAGGCAGAGGGGCTGAGGATGGGCTGGTTTCTTTGCAAAGTCCTCAGCAAACTGGACTGTTTAGAACATACTTATGACATTGTGTAACTCATATGGGTCTTGCATTTCTTCTGATCTACCAGTGGATCAATAAGAAAGAACACTTAATACGAGGCCACATCAGCACAAGTGCTGAAATCACACTTCAGCTGAACCGTGTCGAGGGCCCAGCTCTCTTGGCCAGTGCTTTGGGGAGTCTGAGCCTTGAAACCTGCTCCGCCCACACCCCCTGCAGAGCACCCTCTGCCCTGTGATCCTGAATGTCTTCCAGCGCCACCAACTTCTCTTCCCCAGTAAGGATCCAACTGTTCCGCAGGTGTGTCAGGGCTTTCCAGACCAGCTTGCACCTAGAACACCTCCCCTCTCATTCCTTCCTCTCCTTCCACTGCCTCTGGTTCTGCAGTGACACGGCTTGAGGGCTGCTCTGTTATCCGGGCAGTCTTGTGACTCCAGCAATTTGCGGTGCCTCCCGGAAGCCAGCCTGGACACGCAGGGACCCTGAGAGGCGACCTGGCTCCCCACGCCTGCCCCACCCCTCGGGGAACATTTTTTTACGCCTTCCTGCCAGGTCCTGAGCGGTCAGGCTTTGAGTTACTTTCCCTTCCAAGAGCCAAGGGAATAAAGCTGTCAAATATAAGCTGATGATTTGAACTCATTCTGTGGATTTATGAAAGTGCTGAAAATCCAAGTGGGGCGTGAGGAGCGCCAGCCTGACGACTGCAGCTGGGAAGTGGGTGCCGTGGTCTCGGCACCCACCGCCACCCACACCCCCCCGCGCCCCTTCCTCTTTCCTGACGGGATGCCTCCCCCCTCCTCCTGCCAATGCCCTCTCCCCTTCTGGAAAACAAAACCGAACACTGCCTGCCCTGAGAGAAAGGATGTGAATCAGAGGATCCTGTAAACCAGGAGGAACTTTACCGAGTTGTCTGGTCCAGCTGTGTCCGTTGGGAAAATATTTACCACTCCACGTTTGGAAAGCTGGCTCTGGCCCTTTTGCTTTACATCTAGGAAGGTTCTGGTTAGGTATCTTCCTAGGAGTGGACCAAGGAAATTTTCATCTGTTGGTCTCATTCCTTCCTCCCTCCAAGGGATGCTTCTTTTTGGTGGGGGGAGGGGTTAAGTTAGTTAATTTAGCTTTTGGGGGTAGTGGAGGAGGTAATTCAGTTTATTTATTTAATTTATTTTTAATGGAGGTACTGGGGATTGAACCCAGGACCTTGTGCATGCTAAGCATGTGCTCTACCGCCGAGCCATACCTCCCTCGGCAACCTGGATGCTGCTGCTTCTGTTATAAAACTGTGTTTTGTGGCACCACAAAGGAGAAGTGACAAAGCATTTAGAAGTATCCTCGCATCCAGTGCACTGAAAGATTGCTGAGGCAGGGTGGACCGCGGGTGTAGAAACAACACTCTTAGAGGGAGGTGTTGATTAACTAGAGGGGTGGGGGTGAGCCGAGTATTAGTCAAAGGAGGTTCCAAGCTGCTGCTGCTCGCAGTGATACCGGACTGTCCGCAGAGAAGTCCCGCACAGGAGGAGGAGCAGGCAGGCGGATGCGATGATCCGCAGCTACATCCTGAGCAGAGCACCCTCTTCCCGGCCCGGCTCTCAAGTCCCTCTGCCCCCAAAGGTGCTGACTCAGTGCCAGGGGTGGAACCTGTGGCCCAGCCTGAGCCAATCAGCACAGCCTCGTCCCCCAGGCCATCGTGGCTGGTTCACAAATGGGCGCAAGATCCCAGATGGTCCAGCCGTTGAATGCCAGGACTTGTGCTCAGCTCCCTGGATGAAGCTCTTTCCCTTCCTTGACCTTGAACCTAGGAGGCTGTGAGGCTGGAGCCCGAGAACAGGACCGGCACACGGAGGCAGGAGGAGCCGGCTAAGAAACAGGGAAATCTGTCTCTCCTTCACATTGTCTGAGCCCTGAGTCAGGCCTTTCCCTGAAACCGGCCCTTGATTCCTCGCGCTGATGAAGCCCCGTTCGTGTGCATCCAGGCGGAGCTAGCACCCGTCACGGGACGCTCAGAGTGCCACCCAACAGCGTCACTGCACCGAACGCTGAGTAGGCCTGGAATGAGTGTATGACTCGAGCATGTTTGTGTCTTTAAGGCATCACGCAGGTGTGCACACACCCTCGGTCCTCTCTGGTTCCTTTCTTCACATGAGTTCAAAGAGCTTCATGTGTTTAAGTTCAAAGCAGGTGAATGGTAGGTGTTAGCTTCGCTTGAAGATGAGCCAGACGTGAGGAGGGGGAAATAAGAAAGAAGGAAGCAAACTAGAGATGCGAGGCTGAGGAAGCGGAGGGGGGCTTCCTCAGTGAGCGGCCACCCCCTCAGAAGAGAGGGGAAGTGAAATCCCCCTCAAGGAGCCAGGGGCTTCGGCTCTGCCTTAGCTGGAGAGACTCAGGAACAGTTACAGAGAACAAAATCCTTCCGGGACTCACACCGTGAAAAGCATGGAGACATCTGAAGGCACTGCTAATTGTATAAGCTGTTTCAATTCTGTTAGAAATGCTTTTGCCAGCATTTAGGGAAAAAAAAATTTTATCTTTGAACCCATGTTTTAAATTCCTATTACTAGCTACCTATTGCAAAACATAGGGCTTAATACAATCATTTATTTTGTTTGGTTTGTGTGTGTGGGGGGGGAGATAATTAGGTTTATTTATTTATTTTTTATGGCGGTACCGTGGATGAACCCGGGACCTCGTACATGCTAGGCACATGCTCTGTCACTGAGCTATATCCTCCATTTATTTTGCATGTGGTTTTGTGGAAAAGGAATTTGAGAAGGAACCTGCTGGGCAGTCTGTCTGCGTGGCTTCATATGGGGCAGTGAGGTCAAGGTGATACACTTCGCTCACACGTCCGATGTTTCAACGCCGCTGGGTTTTCTTGCTGCCTGCCTCACGCCTCAGACCCCAGGGCTTCTTCGTGTGGCTTGGGCTTCTCATGGCATAGTGGTCTCAAGATAGTTGCACTTTCAAGAAGCAGGAAATAGATGTTATCAGGCCAATTAAGGGCTATACCTGAAACAGGTGCAGTGTCATTAGTGCCGCATTCTATTGGTCAAAGCAGCCACAGAGGCTGTCCGGGTGCCAGGGGGGCGTGTCAAGTTCTTGATGAGATTGGGAGATATTTCATGGCCATCTTTAGAACATACATTCTGCCACAATCCATAATCTTCTTAGGAACTTGTTGCATGGAAATAATGCCAAAGAAGATATAAAAACAGAGAAGTTCATCACAACTTTTGTAGGAAAAAACCCCCAAAACAGTGGAAACAATCTTCATGTCTGCCAATAGATAAATGTCTAAACTGTCACACACAGACTGACAGGAATAAAAAGCCATGATAACTGAGAAACTCATGACACAACGTGAACAAGTGTTGCTATAAAAGGAGAAAATGTAAAATTAAAAAGCACTCGCACTATGCTGATAATTAGGTAAAAACCTGCAGACATCTGGACTGAGTCCGGAAGGAAATACGTAGAAATGAATATAAATGCATCGAGGAGATAAGATTCGGCATGACGTCCGTTTTCCTCTTTATTGTTACAGCTTCGCAAAAAATGAAAATTAGAAGAAGGGAATTAAAGCTTTAACTATCAGTGCTCAGTACCTGGCAGGCATGTGGACTGAAGGAATGAAGGAAAGACACAGGGAACCACAATTCTCCCTCTAGTTCACTTAGATTCAGATAAACTGTCAGGTCAGAGGGTCCACAGATATTTTCATTTATAATTAACTTTCTGCTGTGACCTCTCATCTTCGGGATGCTGATTGTCATGGAAGCAATAATTATTACATTAGTCTTGTTATGTTCCTAAGGCTGTTCATGATATGACTGAAAAAGCTTTAAGTTACTGTGACATGTAAACAGAAGGTGATACTTTAATCTTTTTCATGACGACTCCATCATATCAAGGGTTTTTAAATTGTCAGGGGCAGTTTGGCCCAGGAATTTATCCTACGATGCCCTCGTGAGAACTAGGTTGCCTCTCGCCCCACATCCTGTTTGCTGGGTGGCGCCATGTTTTGTAGATAAGCAGGCTATGGAGTCTGGAACAATCCATGCTAATCAAGCTGCAAGTGGAATTTCTGGAGTGGCCCTGAATTTGACCTGGGTCTCGGAGACCAGGGACCAGCCCTCCTGGGACTGAGACGCTCACAGCTGTAGACGACCTCCGGCCCTTCACGGTCAAATCCAACCTTTGTGCGGGCATTGCTTTCCGATACTACTTTAACTTGCCGGTCGCTAGTGTGTCTTTTTTTTTTTTTCTTTTTTTTCTTTTTGAAGGCCTTTTTAAAGAGTTATTGAGGAGGGTGCAAGAAATACAATAAAGGTCAAAGTCTTAAGAAAGTCTGATTAAAAAATTACAAAACCAAATTACAAAAAACCCCACCAACTGTCTGATTAGTTGGCATGACCACTAGCTGTGTTGAAATAGTTAATAATTAGAGCAAAGTTGGAAAAGGGGAGGGTTTACTTTGATTTAGCGCACTTACCTTTTGGCAAGTTAACAAAATAAAACTTATCCACTGGTTGATAAATGTAATTACTGGTGTTCTTAGAATTAACACTTCAGTGCTCTTTTTTTTTTTCTTCTGAAATTGGTGTTTTACTTAACAAATGCTAATCTGCCAGTCATTATGTGGCATTCTCCTGTACTTTGCAGGTGTTTAACTAACTTCATTTTCAAGAACCCATAATGCAGGTACTGTTATCACCATTTTCATTTTACAGAAGAGGAGACTGAAGCGCGAGAAGATTAAGAGACTTGCGCAAGATCGCCAGCAATAAGCATCCAGTTAGGACTCAACCCCACACGGCCGGCTCCGGAGTCCTCCATTACTGTGCTGTGCAGCCTGGATAAGGATCCCAGTAGAATTACATGTTAACAAACACAGCTGCGAAGAGTTTAATAAAGTATTTCCATGTCTAGGTGTGTGCTTTTTGATCAAATTGCAGCAAAGGCTCCTGTACTCAAAACAATTCGTCAGCTTTCTCTTGCTCACGCAGCTGTGCATTAGGAAAGATGCTGTAATTTACAGTACAACCGAGCACTTCGGAGGACTTCCTGCCTTTCCAGTCACCAGATACTCATAATAAGAACAGGTAGAATATCCCATGTCTTTCTTTGCATGGTGTGCTTGTCAGTTTCACAGGCTACACCCCCCCCTCCACCCCGTGAAACACTCCTCCTGGTATACAGGCCTTTATGGGGTCCCTTAAACCTGGCTGGCCTTGCTGGCCCTATTGATCAATGGAACATGGCAGAAGTGATGCTGGGCTAATTGCAGGCTTAAGTCTTGAAAGGGTAGGAGCTTCCACTCTTTTGCTCTTGGGAGCCCTGACCTGCCATGTAAGGAACCCAACTACCTTGTTGCAGAGAAGACATGAAGAGGCCACATGGCCAGGGAGGAGCAGGCCCAGCTGAGCCCAGCACCCAGTCATTCTGGCTGCTGATGGCTGATGCAGGAGTGACTACTGGCAAAAAGCAGTGGGAAAATCACGCAGCTGAGCCCAGCCAAAGGAATCACTGCGTTCTGGGGTAGTTTGTTACTACAGCAATAGGTAACTGGAACATCGGGTGCCTTCGCCTTTTA
Organism: Camelus ferus; assembly: GCF_009834535.1. Classification (NCBI taxonomy): domain Eukaryota; kingdom Metazoa; phylum Chordata; class Mammalia; order Artiodactyla; family Camelidae; genus Camelus; species Camelus ferus. The sequence goes on from NC_045729.1 coordinate 1,703,399, forward strand.
TTAATGCACTTACTCCAAAATATTTATTGAATCTCCACTGTGTGCCAGCTCTAGGAACTGGATATCGTGGTGACAATGAACAATTAAACAAACAAGTAAACGCCTTCTAAGGAAGCTGGCTTTCGAGTAGAGATCTGAGTGATGGGAAGGAGCCAACTGGACAAAGCTAGGAAGAAGCAAGTTCCAGAGATGGTGTGGAGATGCAGTCAAAGAAGCAGGCGGGTTCCAGGTCCTGGAGGGGCTTGGATTTTCTTCCATGTGTCACGGGAAACCCTCGGAATGTTTTATAAAACGGAATGATACTCTCTAATGTGGGGTCTGGAAAAGATGACTCTGGCAGCTGTGTGGAATCAAAGCTCCAGGGGCACCAGGCGGGCTCGGAGAAACTGGGTAGGCAACCCGTGCAACTGTCCAGGCAGCAGGCAGTCTTGTCAGCTTAGGGATTCCTCCTAAAGTTAAACACAGAGTTGCCATACGACCCAGCAGTTTAACTCCTTGGTATAGACCCAGGAAAACTGAAAACACGTGTTCACACAAAAACTTGCACACTGATGCTCACAGCAACATTGTTAATAGCCAGAAAGTGCAAACAACCCAAATGTCCGTCAGCTGATGAACAGATAAAATGCAGTCTATCCCTGCAACAGAATATCGCTAAGCCATGCAAGCAAGTGAAGTACTGATAACATGCTACACAAGAACTTAGAAAATATTATGCTAAATAAAAGAAGAAGCCAGACGGAGAAGACCATATAAAGTCTGACTCGGTTTTTATGATGTGCCCAGAATTGGCAAATCCATAGAAAAAGAAGGTGGATGGGTGGTTACCAGGGGCTGGTCTGAAGGGCAATGGGTAATGACTGCTAATGGAGTGATGGAGGTGCTCTGGAATTAGATAGTCGTGATGACTGCATGACTTTGCAAATATGCTGAAAACCACTGAACTGCAGATCTTAAACGGGGTGACGTTTACGGTATGTAACTTATAGCTCTATTTTTTAAATTGTTACAAAGTTCTTGGGGAGCCCTGCAGATCCCTGAGACATTCTAGTGGGTCTGCAAGGTCAAAAAAGTATTTTCATAGTAACACATTACTTGCCTCTCTTAGTCTCATTCTTTTGTGAGTATATAGTAGAATTTTCCAGAGTCTACATGACATGATATTGTAGCAGGTTGAATACAGAAGTAGATATGAAAACACAATCTTTTTTTCTCTTTTTTAAAGCCAGACATTAAAGAGATTGGCAGAAAGGTAAAATAATGACAGTCTTCTCACTAAATTTTTTTGGGAAAATATATCTCCTTAAAAATATGTATTACTTATATTAACATGATATGGATTTATTTTTAATGGATAAATTAATATTTTAAACTTGTTTCAGCTCTGATTTCTAATACAAATAATAAATAGTAATAAATACTAGTATAACCCAGAAAAACAAAGGTCTTTGGCATCCACAACACTAGTTTCCAAGAATATAAAGGGACGCTGAGACCAAAAAGTTTGAAGATTGCTGAACTACGGTGATAGCAATGGAGGTGGTACAGAGAGGGTGGATTGAAGATGGATCTGAAGGCTGACCCCATTGCTGGGGGTTCACGTTAGAGGTGAGGGAAAGAAAAGGGTCAAGAAGGGCTTCTGGTGGGGAGAGGTTATAGCTCAGTGTGTTCAATCCCCATAAATTTTTTAAAATTTAAAATTTAAATTTTAAATAAATAAATAAAATTTAAAATTTAAACATAAATAAATAAAATAAACCTAATATCCTCTCCAAAATATAAAAAAAAAAATTTAATTAAAAAATTAAATTAAATTAAAAATAAACTTAATTACCTCCCTCCCAAAAAAAGAGAATGGCTTCTGGTCTGGGGCTAAGCAAATGTGGACGGTGGTGTCACGAGCTGAAATGGGGAAAAATGTGCGAGGAGGAGGCTTGGCAGAGAAAACCAGGGTCTGTGTCAGAAATACAGACGTTTGGACATTGAAGGATGACCTCGTTCAATTCTCCCTCCAGTCTGATGAGTTAGATATGATTATTCTCTCCATTTTGCCTGATGAAGACATTGTTACTCGGAGGGAAGACGGGAAATGGATCCTGATCTGAACCAGGTCTGACTCTCCAATCCACGCTTACCTCAGTCATCCTAACTAAATTCACTTAAACTCCCAAACAGGAGGAAACAATAAAGGGATTTAGGTAAAAGTGATACTTAAAAGGTGTAACAACCAGTTTGGTGCCCTGTGGAGGCTGCGGTTCCCACAAGTAGTGACAGAGGTTTTCCACAGGAGGGCACAAGGTGAGGGGACCCAATGGGCATCTAGCATCGTCCTTGGGGTGCCGGCAGAGTGGCCCCGCAGAGCCCAGGCCTGCCCAGCTCGGGGCCAGAGACGCCAAAGGCTGGGCTGAGGGGACAAGGAGGTGGAAGCACTGGGGTAGGTTCTCACCTTTCAAGAAGAACTTGAATATTTTTCACAGAGTACACCAACAGCAGTGTAAAGCCAGCAGAAAGTCAGCCATGGCATTAGGAAAGAGGATATTAAAATATTTCTCCTTCCATTCTGGATTCAGAGAAATTATTTTCAAAAGTAGAGAGGTTAGGTTTCAGTCTTACTCTGTTTCTTGTCTTGCAAATAATCAACCAACCGACCTATCAGATATGGATAAAATTACAGTCCTTGGATGAAATCAACCAACCAACCAATCTATCAAATGTGGGAATGTGATTTATAAGATATATTCATTTTAAAATAATTTCAACACAACAAAACAAGAAATGGAAATACTTAAACTCAAAATTCAAGTTCCTGCAAGTTCAACCTGAAAAAAAAAATTGTATTACCACTATTATCTAAACAAGGTGACTATCAGTAAGACTTTTAACATTACTGACTCTATTTGATTTGATGTTAAGGTCTTTATTTTCTTATGTTTGAAACTGGCATTAAGATTGTGCTTTCAGGCCTCTCTCCCCCTTGTCTTCGGAGATGGCCGGCACTCTGTCTATGGAGTGTATACCTAATTCTGCTTTAACCTGAGCATCCAGCCCCCACACCTCGCGCCCTTTCTCTTGCCTTCTGAAACAGCCTGCACTCTATGGAGTATGTATCTGTCTAAGTAAATCTACCTTTACTCAACTGCGGCTTGCACTTGAATTCTTTCCTACAAGAAGCCAAGGACTCACAGTTGGCAGGGCACGCCCCAGGGGCTCAGCCTCGATGTGACCCTTCTCATGCCTTGCATCTGTTTCTCCTGCATCATCTCTCTGGCGCCCAACGTGGGGCATTTAATTAAAGAAATGGGGCTCTAAGGGCATAATCTCCATCCGCCTATTGGGCTACAGCTCCCCTCTCTTCCGAGGGTGGCAGGGGGGTTCTCTGCGCCGTGCAGATTCAAGTAGCCTTAGGAGGCGGCTGGCGCTGCCTGCAGGATCTGGCAGAGACCAGCTCTCTAGCCGTGGAGGAGCCCCCCCCCCCCCGAGCCCAAGGCTTTTCTCCCCTCGATCATTTCTCATGCTCCTTTACTGCTCTATCTCTTTGGACTCGAGAAGATGCACCCAGGCAACGCTTGGACGTCCAAACTAAGACCACGTGGCAAGTACCTGACAGCCTGATTGGGTGAGCTAACCCTCTGTGGCTCCTTGAGCCCAGTTCCTCCTCTCTATTCGGTCTTAGTCTCAGCCCGGTTGTGGGACGCCAGAACTGCGAAGGGGACCCAAATTAGGGGATTCCAGAAATTCCTCTTTAAAACTTTGCAGCCTGGCCCTCCCCAAGTGCCCTTGGGGCTTATAGCCTCATTGCATAGCCGGGAGTCCCGGACAGGCGGGCACTCCCTTGGCGGATTGGGGGTTTTACACCCTTAAGCAGGAGTCTCTGGTGAGCGCTCCCTTCACAAGCTGTGGGTTTTTGCACCCCTCCTGGGGTCGCAGTTTCATTACACCCCTGAGTGGGATTCGCAGACGGGTACCCCCTCAGGGGGCCCATGGACCTCTGGTCTAGGAACATCTTGGCTGCACACCTTCCCTCCTTGCCCTGGATTTCTCTTATATCCTCCTCTGCCCTGACTCCTTAGACTGTCTGCTGATACCTGAGACTCGCTGTCATGCTCTGGCCCTGCCCTTCAGCTCTATTTGTCTACCCTCCTTCTTTTGCAAAAGGCAATCCACTTAGCTGACACAGGGCCTAGGTCTCCTCCCTCCCTCTTGAAAGGATTAGGTCCTGGGACTATGGTCACTTTTTCGCCCACTGGGTCACTGAATTACAAAGGGAAGGTAAATGGGGAAAGCCCCGTGTGTCCAAGTGTTCCTGACCTGATTCCAAGGCCCAGGTTTAAGGAGTGCCTGCCAGGGGTGCCTGGCTTACGCTCCCCTCAGTGTCTTGCCCCACACGAGCCTGATGATTTAAATGACCACTTATGGGTCCACGTCCCTGAGGTTCACAACTGGGAAGCTTTACCTCTCAGGACTCTGAGTTTTCCCAGTGATCTACCCCTAACACACTTTCTGGGCGGCTGGGGTCCCCAGGCCCCCATGAATCCCCTCATGGATCTGGCATTTGGAGTATTTAAACAGTAGAGACAGGGTTAAAGAGGCAAAAAGGATTCAGGGACAACAATGAAAGGCACCACTCTTAGCGGCAGCCCTAACCCCTGCCCCACCTTAGGGTTACCCTCGCTTGCGAAGACCCATGGAGAGGACAGGATCCAGGACACTTGGATCAGAGCCACTGTCTTGCCCGAGAAGGGACCTGATTTAAGTGGAGCCAGGAGGGCCATTGCAAGGACAAATGCCCCATGTTTGGGGAAAGTCCACCAGGACCCTACCCGATACGCAAATGAAAAGGCCACAGGAAGCAGGCTGCTCCAGGTTCCAAAGGGGTCTTAGGGCTCCCAAACCAATGATGGCCGAGGTGGTCAAAGACTGATGGGGCCCGGGACCCTCCCTGGCTCCCAAAGGACACCTGGTCATTTTTCCAGATGAGCTTCGGGTAACCCTTGATGTGGCAGGCAGGAAAGTTATTTTCTTACTAAATATGGGGGCTGCCTACTCTGTGCTGACTGACTTCCCTGGACCCTTGTCCTCTCAATCCTGGGTAATAACGGGGATCAATAGAAGGTCCTAAACCACGTGCTTACTACGAAATTTATTTTTGTGCATCAGTTTCTGCTGGTGCCTGAGTGCCCCATCCCCTTCGTTGGGAAGGGACTTGCTCACTAAATTCCAGGCAATAATCCAATTTGGAGACCCTTACATGCAAGACACCCCCCAAAGAAAATGTCTGCTCTTGGCTTTGGGAGCCTGCCTCAGTCTTAAGCCAGAAGAGGTCTCCCTTCCACCCCATATTGTTTCTCAAGTGAACCCTGCTGTCTGGGAAACTGAGGTCCATGATAGAGCTACTACTGTCAGGCTATCATTAGAAATGAGACCATGTGGGGCTGCAGGCCAGCCTCTTTAGATCAAAGGTTGAATTGAGAGCCATAATTTAAAAACTTCTCAAACCCAAAAAGGATTCTCAAAGATGTTTGTAAATAGATACCCAAGTGGGAGGCCATACGTTGGACTAAACTGGCCACGGCTGATGTTCAGAGCCTGATAGAAATTTTGGGAGGAAGCCTTCTCCCCTAAGCTGAATGAGGAAAAACGAAACTGTCTTTATTTTACAAATCTAGTCTTTACAGGATCAAAGGTGTGGCTCCAGAAATAACACAAAGCCCACCAATAATTGTACAGCTCCCCAAACCTCCCCTACTTACCTTAAGAGACTTGCAAGTATTAAAGAAAGTTGTTTTTTGGTTTTTTGTTTCTGTTCTCCCTCTGGCTTTAAGGAAACAAAGTCTTTCTAGGAAAAACTTGCCTTCCTATACCTTTGAGATACAAATATTCTACCTTGTCTTCTCCAGAAACTCTGACCTCATCATCTTTTTAAAATGCAAATTTCAAAAAAGGGGGAATAAATAATTTGGAATTAAAATTTTAAGGACAAATAGAAATTTTGTCTCTTTTTTTCATAAATATTAGTAAAAAGGTTTAGCTGTTTAGACAGGCAACTTTGATTTGTTCTATCTGCCAGAAACCCAATTTAGATCCAACCTCTTTTGCAGCTGATGGGTTTTACATTGTTATATCTGATTTATGGCTAAAATTTTGAAATGAAAACTGTAAGGTCTCTGTTTTGTTTGTTTATATGTCATAGATCTATGGTACTGGCAAAATTAAATGGTGAAAGAACACTATTTAATTGGCTTAAAGGAAATTAAATGTGTATATAAATACTCAAAAATATAAAGAAAACTGGCCAAAATGAATTTCACATTCACATTATCTAAAAAGAATTCAGTACTAGTTTTGGCACTGAAGCTAGCTTAAACTTGTTGGTTTAATATAAACATGCCTTTAGAGCCATCAATGTTAAGTATAATACTTCTGTTGTACCTAGGTCACTAAAGGTCAAATAAGACCTTATTGTATCTGTTACAAATTTGTCAGAAGGGAAGTAGCTCAATATAAAAAACTTTAAAAAAAAAAAAAAGTAAACAAAATAAGAGCTTTGAGGTAAACTCTGTAGGACTAGTTACGTCTTGGAAATGTCTACCTAAAATTGTCTCTCCAAATGTTGGTACTTGAAACTTAAAACTAAGTTAAAAAACCTCACTGACTATCTAATGTCATTTATAAAATATTAAAACATTAATTGCTTGGCAGGTCTAAGTTTACCTACCTTTGCCTTCTTAGGAAAAAAACCCCCAAAAACTGAAGAAACTAAAGCATAAGTTTCCAATCAGGGAACGCTGATATGACAACCAAGTCACAATTGCTTGCTTCTTGGTTTTTGCCAGAGATTTAAGGTTTTTAAGGCTTAAAATTAAAATGTATGTAATGCAAGCTACTAAAATGATAAGGAAAATATTTCAGTATGCTAAAAAAAAGTAAAATGTGTGTTTTCAGTAAAAGGTTTGTGGAAAAATATTAGAATAGTTTCATACGTGATCAGGATTTTCTAACATTGAATTAAATTTAATTAGGTAAAAAATTTTGTTATTAAAAATAGGTTGATACAAGACTGGAGTTTGATTCTCTGAAATTCTGCTTTTGATAACAGATTGTGTGTGATTCTTTCAGTGATCTGTATCTGCTTTTAAAATCTTTGGCTAAGTAAGTAAGTATTTAACAAATTCTAGAAGTTGTAGCTCCAGCTAACTTTGAGATGCTTTAAAGGAACCCTGAGTCATCTTAGATATTAAATTAACTAGGATTATTTGGTACGTTAAGTTAATTAGTCATAATTTTAGTAATTGCAAACAAGTCTATTTATCGATTACAGGTGTTCATGCCTTTTGACTCTTTTGTCATTATAGGCAGTTGAACTGCTGTTACAAAGGTGCTTCACCTTTAAGAAGATTCATCGGAAGTCTACAGAAACAGGTTACAACAGTTGTATGTCAGATGATGGCCATGCGAGGATTCCAGCACATACTGCCCTCTGACGCAAAAACAAAAAGCTCTCCCACCCCTGGGGCCCTGAGAATAGGCACTCAGAGATTTTTACTCCCTGATGTGCAGGGTCAACGCCCCTACTCAGCCCTGAAATAGTTTTGTAAGACAGACTGTGCCCACTCTGCACCTCCATGAGATTATGAGAGTAAAACCTGTGGGAGGGGGGTGGATGAGACAGGAGGGAAGGGGGCAGGGCATGGTCATTCAAGGAATGACACAGCAATTAACACAAGGATGGTGGAAGATTCAACTCCCAGGAGGCCTTGAGGCTCAAGACAGCGGGAGATTTGACTTCCAGTAGACCTTGAGCCTCATTATACACTCATTGTTATATATTAACATGATAAATGACACTCCCACAGGTGCCATGAGAGGTTTGAGGCTTACCATAAAAGGTTAAAGAGTGGGTGTGGGGGGGCCAATTCCTGGGAATCCCAGCCCCTTCCCCAAGGTAGTTGGAATGGTCCTCCCATTTGTTGTCATGTGAAGCTACCGAGCCCATAAAAACTGGCCACACCACACCTTACCGCCTCTCGCTCCCTCGTCTTCAGAGACGGCCCACTCTCTGTCTGTGGAACGTGTACCTACTTTTACTTTAACCTAAGCTCCCAATTCCCACACTCGTGGCCTTTGTCTTGCCTTCTGGAACAGCCTGCACTCTATGTAGTATATGTAGCTCTCTAAATAAATCTATCTTTACTCAAAAAAAAAAAAAAAAAAAAGACTGCGCTTTTAAAAAAGAGTCAATCTCTTAAATATACATATTACAGAATTTTCTGGTGAGATGACATGACATCTGACCGTTGATTTCCAATAATCTAGTGTAGTGGGGATGGGGACAGTGGGGTTATAAATGAAACAAGATTGGCCATAAATTGATAAATGTTGGACCCAGGTAGTCAATACATGGGCGCGCATTATTCCACTCTTTCTACTTTGTGTACGTTTGGAAATTGCTATAATAAAAAGTTTGAGTTCAATATTTATCCAATGTTTGGAGAGTGCAGTTGTTCAGAAAAAGGACACACAGGACACAAGACTAAATTGTTTTCTATATTTCACTTGCTTTAGGTCTTTTTTATTTTTTTTCTTAAACGGATTCTGTGAAATTGTGCATTTGAACACGAATATAAAAAGCAGTGTGTATTTATCTACAATCTTTACAGAAGCTTCTGGGTACCTCCTATACACTTCCAATTATAGCAATGAAAGTAAATAATCCCCCCTAATTTGGTCTTAACACTCAGCTGCTGTCACATTAATTGCTACCTTTGTGTAGCTGCTGCCCGCCTGTAGCCAGAGATAACATTTTAAAATACATTACTAGACAAGACAGACATTTTAGTGTCTAAATTCAGACGTTAACTTAGCAAGTTTTCCATTTTTCAGTAATTAAATTTTTTAGGTTAAAGATTTAAAATCCTGTCATTGACTTTGTTCTTTATTACGATCTGGGCATATTTTGCCTTAGAGGACTCTCTAGAACTCACTTTTTCCCCCTTCTTCAATCACCTTTATTTTTAAATATTTTTAGAAATTTGCAACTCTCACATTTTTGAAGTATCTGAAACAACTAAAATTGTCTAATATCTGCCTTGTGTGTGTGTGTGTTTGGCATCAAAAGAAAACGTTTTTATTTTGACTGCATATATTTAGAAATGCTACATGACAAACACTATCTTAAAACAAGGAAGATGAAGAAGAAATTACAAAACAGGAGATGGTGGTTGCAAAATCTCAAAATTTTCTAATCAATGAATTTAGCACTGAACTACTCTTAGGAATTTAGCACAAACTATAAATTAAGGATAAGGTAATAGAAATAATATGTAGTTTGAATGGGGTGTCTTGCTTAAGTTTTTTCAGTTTCTTTTTTTCCCATTTTTTACCATTTTTTTTGTTTGGTTTTGGTTTTTGTTTTTTGTTTTTTGTTTTTGCGCTTAGGTTTTCAAACCAACCAAAATTTATTCAGGTCAATATCCAGCAGTTACTTCTACATTGTAAACAGTAGCCAAATGTACAGAGAATTCTCATTGTCTCGAAAATCTCTACCAGGACAAATTTAGAGGATGCCTTAGGTCATAGTGGGCATTCAATTTCAACCAAAATACAACACTATAGACAGTAGTCCTAGGGGTTTCAATGGGGAAATTAGTTAATTACGAGATCCACGTTTAAATGCGGCTACCATTGGGTTATAACGCTCTACTAGCTGGAGTCGCTGACTGTGGCACCGATGTGGAACCAGGACAAACTAGGGAGAGCTGGGTGGGGGAGTCCTCCCCAGACGCGCGTGTGGTGCGGTGGTTGCGGGGGTCAGAGCCGGGAGCTGGGAGCTGAGTCATCCCTGCAGGTGGCCCCGGAGCCCTGAGCCCTCAAGGGGACTCCCTCCTCCTTGCTAGGAGCCCGATGCCCGATGCCCCCCACCTCCGGCCCCCGAGAGCGGCGGGCGGGGCAGCGGGAGCGCCAGAGCCCCGCGGGAAGGGCCCGGGGTCTCCCTGGACCCGCGGCGCCTGCCTGTGGCGCTGGTTGCCCTCCCTGAGCTCCTGGAGCTTTCTCTCCACCCCCACCGCCGCCATCCAGCTCGCCTGGGCTCTCTTCTCAAGGAAGAGGATCTCCTTCAGGTGACGGGGAGGGTTTTCCTCCAGGTGCTGGCCCAGGGCCTCGGCCATCTCCTCATAGGTGCTGCGGATCTGCTGCGTGGAGGCCACCTGTCCACTGGCGGCGGCCAGCTTCCTCTCCAGCTCTGAGCAGCGCGCTTCCTCCTCGCGCCACTTCTCCTGAAGCTGCGTTAAGTGACCCACGTGGACTCTGGGCAGCATCTGGAGCCTCTGGCGCGGCTACCGGATGTCACTGTGGAGCTGGGCGTTCTCCCACCGCAGACCTGCCTCCCCGGCCGGCAGACTGGCTGTTTGTCCCACGAGCTCTTCACTCATCCACTTTTCTTCCCCTGCTTGTCTGGCTCTTCCTTGAGGCTCCAGCTCAGGACCTGGACGGGACACTCCGATGTCACCCTGGACCCGCATTAGGTCACCTTCTGGACCGAGGGACCGATGGGGGGGGGGGCGCTGTGCTGCCCCTGCTGGCCTCTAGCGCTGCCGTCTTCCCCCCTCCCCCCAGCAATGTCCCAGGGGCCCAGGCGGGGGGGGGGGGCGGGGGGGGAGGCCCTCAGCAGGCGCTCAGCCAGGGACTCCAGCTGGCTGACCTTGTCCTGCAGGGCCCACTCCCTTCGGCGTTTGCCTCCTCCAGGCTTTCTTTCTCCTCCTCCTTCTCCTGGACTCGCTGCTTCCAGGTTGCGATTTCCCGGGCCAGCAGCTCTGGCCTTTCTGGAACAAGAGGCATTCCTTCAGGCCCTCCCTTCCTCTCCGCTGGGGCTGCTCCCCCGTGCTCTCTGGTGCCTGGAGGCTGGGTGTCTCAGCGGTCACTTGGGAGCGCTAAGGAGGTGGGCTCCTCCGAGCCTTTTCTAAAAAGTCCGCAGTGCCCTGAGAGGATGACCTGCTCAGGCTGGTGCTCAGAGCTGACACACACACACACAGTTTGTAAGAGTGGAGGACTGGCCTCCCCGCCGGGCGGCCTGCCGGCTCCCTCAGCCTGGGTCATGGGTCCAGCTGTCTTAGCCTCTTGTCCAGGGGCTTCATTGCTGGAAGAGCACCCCTCGCCTGGAATCTTCTCACTTTGGGAAGTGTGCCATCTCTTTATTATCAAGAGCAGCCCTGCCGCACACACCAGGGTCCCCCAGGGAAAGAGAAAGGTCAGGCTTTCCCAAACCAGCAGCAGAACACCCCACAGGTGCTCCACCATCAGCGGAGAATGCGGGCCTGGGGGCAGGGAGCAGGCCCTCCATGGCTTCCAGGGCCCCACAGCTCTGCCTCTGAGGCCAGGTCCTCTTGGCCACAACTGACCACTCAGAACCCTGCGGGTGTTCCATCTCCAGGTATAAACAGGTCCCTGAAGATGGGGGCTGACCAAATTTGGGCCAAGGGAGGGGAGGCCAGCCAGGTTCCAAGAAATGGTTCCCCCAACTTGGCTCTGGAGTTAGAGTGATGTCCCTTCTCCAGGCACTGGGGGAGAGGGAAGGGCTGATCCCAGCCTGGAGCTGGGCCACTCTGGCCCCCGCCTGGCCCCACAGGAAACCCAGGGGGTCAGAGAAGGGCCAGGCCAGGACCTTATCTGTGCACAAGGCAGGTCGGAGCCAAGTGGGGGGGCCCTGTCCCTGGGTGGGGGCCAGTTCTCCTGAGTGAAGGCAGAACTCATTTTTTTACCCAACACTGTTGAAAAGGTAGCTCCCCAATATTTTAACATTTCTAGTTACAAATTATATATATAATAAATATATCTCCCTATTTAGGGATATAGAATCTTAAGCTATAAGAATATCTTAAGATATTCTTGGGGGAAGGGTAGAGTAGAGTGCATGCTTAGCATGTGTGAGGTTCTAGGTTCAATCCCCAGTACCTCCTCTAAGAATAAATAAATATGTAAACTTAATTACCTCCCCCCCAACACACAAAAAAAGGATAGATAAACTTAAAAAAAAAAAGGATATTCTTACCACCAACCCCACCCCCCACCCCCTCCCCGGATGACCATGTGAAGACATAACTTGAACATGGCTGTCTGCAAACCAGGAAATGGGCTCTCCCCAGATGCCTAATCTGCCGGTACCTTGATCTTGGCTCTCTCAGCCTTCAGAACTGTGAGAAGTAAATTTCTGTTGTTTAAACCTCCCAGTCTATGATAATCTGCAGATGCAGCCTGAACTGAGGCAAGGAGTTTGGTGTTTTATAAGCCTAGAGAGCAATCTTGTGAAGTGATAATAAGTTAGGCAAACTTAGCTCTTAACTAAATTTAAGGACAAAACAGCTAAAGACAAAGTTGAAGTTATTTTGTCCATTTCAAACCATGAAGAAATGGGAGTATCTATCAATTTAAAATGTGTTGTTTCATGCTTCTGGCTCCTCGCTACTAGATAATGCTCCTTCCTCCTCTTAGTTAATAACATGCATATCTAAAATTAAGCCTCTTGTGTTGCCTTGGATTCTGTTACTTTAAATAGGCACCCGCCAGATTATAATTTTTACTTGTTTGAAGATTGTTGGAGTCTGATATTAATTTCTTTCCTGCCAAAAAAATCACAATGGGCAAGCTGGAAGTCAGAAACAATTATTCAGGATAGTACAATTAAATTGGCTTTTCTCCCGGCATCTTTCTTGTTACCTTTAATTATCACTGGAGCCTGAAGTTCAAGGAAATAGTCATAGGAGAAGAATTCTTAAAAAAAAAAAAAAAAAGAGAGAGAGAGAAAGAGAGAGACCATAGTTTTCCTAAAACATATTAGGTACTTTCCACAGTATATTCCAAAAACTATTACGTAACGTAAAACTGCTCCCTAGAAATGATGGAGGGGGTTATACACTTGAAGGGTAACAGATGCTTAGAAGCAACTAAGGTGAATAAACATCCTGAAATTTCTTCCTATGATTTCAAGCCTAATTCAATGATGAGATTATGTCTAAATTGCCAAGCTTAAAATAATTGCCTCATGAATAGTCATATTGATTATGACTGAAAAACACAGAGGGTCTGTGTTCTATTTTTAGTTTAGATGTATGCTCTCTGTTGAGGAAGCTGAGGGATGCATTTAGTCAATTTTCTGAAAGAATAAACTGATGTGTGGATGTGAGGAAAGAGAAAACATTTCCTGACCTCCATAAGCTCTCAGCCACACAAGCCGGAGAGAAAAGACTTATGTATCTGAATTACTTAATACTGCAATACTAAATTGTATGGGGCTAATTACAAGTGCCTCTGAATTCAGAGTGGGAGAGAACAGATGAGTGAGATTTCTGTGATTTAATAAAAAGAGGCAATAGAAATTGTATGTGAGGTCTGGGACTGAGACCTCAGGTTT